>NC_136057.1:241693640-242909173 GCF_964261635.1 Lissotriton helveticus
TACGTCATGTATGTTGCACGGTTTCCATGCCAGGGGTTCGCATGGCTCAATTCCTGAGCTTTCAGAGGGGACACAGACCCATGACTGGGCATTCCCTGTTAACTTTTTGGCTCCCCCACCTCTACTACAGTACTGTGTACAAGTATCCCCTTACTCAGCATAGCAATCAGGCAACAATGGGCCATATTATCAAGGAATGGCGTTATAATTATCACCCCTTTAGCGGCAGAACACTGTCTCTAAAGCGGCGATATTGGGCTTGATAATATGCCCTTGTGAATTCCCAAAGAAGCCCATGTTCTGGTATGAACCTGGGCTTCTATGGGAATTCTCTATGGCATATTATCAATCCCATTATCGCAGCTTTAGCGGCAGTTTTCTGCCGCTAAAGCGGCGATAATTATGTCGCCATGCTTGATAATATGCCCCAGTATCTTCTTTTTCAAGATTCTGGATGGATTCCATAGGTCTCATGAAGATAACTGTTTGTACTTCTGGTTTTAGTGAGAACTTATTGTGCATTCGAGACCCAAGAAATTATTTTAGAGGTACCCTTGCATTTCTTTTCAAACATAAAATTAAACAATGCAAATCAAATAATTAATTTTCCCATTTCCAGCACTCTGCCCTAATTAAGTCTATGTACTTTTACTAACCACTATCATCTGCCCTCAATCTGTCATGCTGAACACAGCGATTATTGTGACTGTCTTGTCTTCTGAAGCCACACAGCAACATGAGCATCATTTCTCTTTGGCCTCTGCTGGCAGTGGGCAGCAGGGACGAATGGCGCACTCTGCATTTCCAAGGGTGAGCATGAGCACTCCTCTGCGATTCATTGTGTTTGCAATAAGGCCCACGCAGCGCCTCTGCAGGCGTTAGTGGATTCTGCTGTTTGGAGTCTGTCTCCTGCACCCGAGTTAATAAGATGGATCCAACAGTAAACCAATGTGTTTTTGAGCTAGCAAACAGCAGAGCGGTACATGTCAGGACCTGCACTTTTTGACATAACCTGTCATAAATTGAGAATAATTTGTGAAGTTGTTGACACTGTTGATACATGCACATGCTGAGTGATGTATGCTCTGTGGACATGGTGATGACATTGGAGCCTCTAGTTGTGGTGGACTGCCATAGAGAATGTTGGACTGAGAATCAGTTCCCCCTATTTTGAAATCTCTCCACATACATCTATTACCAATAATTGATATTCAGTCACATAACTTTTTTCCTGAAGAGACCCTGTAAATCAGTTGGGGTCGAAACGTCGACATCGCTTCACTTGGTTATTGGCCATAACGATTCCACATGTCGCAATGCTATATGCACATATGTTCCTGTTTGTAAATATTTGTAACCCGTGACTTATCATTGTGTGTCCTTTGTATATATGTTCTACATTTATTTACACACTGGAGCACTGCGTCGCCTCAACTGTTATTTAGTGATGTCACAGTATCTGCATATAAATTGAAGAAGAATACTAAAACAAAATCTTAGAAACCATTTTTGTGCAGATTGTGGTCAATAATGCATGAGATATATATTTTTTGTGTAAAAATGTTACCAAAGTAGGTACTTACCTCTTGGTAGTTATAAATATCACATTGAGTGTTGGATCCCTCAGACAGGCGCAGGAGGTTGTCACAGTTTCAGAACAGATGCTCGTGTAACATAAAAGCTCCTGTGGCACTAAAAGGCAGTGGTGCCAGAACAGTTTTGAGACTGGACATGCTGTCATCCATGTTACATCACTGACCCCATAGGTATTCTGAAAATCCAAGCATCACACATTGAGCAAGTGTCGCAAAACGAGTCACGCCGATTCATGCGAGTGGTAATGGTGTAGTGTGCAGCTGGGATTGCATTTAGGAGGACAATGTCACAACTGTGTTACTAATATTTGCAGACAGCATATTTTCCATTGCAATGACCACTAGGTGTGCACAGGCATACGATTTTAATAGTAAAGCTATAACGTGCACACATGGTAATGTTAGAAAATTGTGTTTCAGTAAAGGTTTGTTATTTGACCATCACTAAGTAAAGTGTCTTGATTTATTGTGATGGTATTAAAATCTCACTGATTCCATCACAGTTCAGAACTAGTAAAAACCGATCCATATGTGTTGTCCTGTTTATTTATTGAGAAATAGGTGCATAGTTAATATATAGGTATTTAAATTGTGTTGTGTGTCAGAAGAAAACGGACATCCCACCAGCATTTTTTCTCACACCACCAAAATTGCCACATAGTATAGTTTACAAAATGCTCACACATTGCAGTAAGAGAAAGAAAGAGAAACACCAGTCTGCATGTTAAAAAAAATAGGTGGTAATTCTCAGAGTAGTATATGTGCAAACCCCTATCGCCGCGGGAGAGTCACTTTTTGTGATGTTCCTGTGGCGATAGAGCAGCGTTAATGTTGCTTAACGCTGCCTTGTACATAAGGCGCCCTTTCACGCTATGTTTGGCATGAAAGGGACCTGCAGTGGGTGTTGTGGTAGGCGTTCCACCGCAACACCCATTGTATTTGACGCTGCCCCTTATGTACAAGGGTGGTGGACATAGGGGGCAGAGCCAAAAAAAAGACCAGGAAAATCATAGTCTTATGTTTGGTGAAACAGAGAGAAATGCATTATTTTGCATCGTTTTTGCTTTTTCCATGTGTGCTACCTTGTGCAGCACACATGGAAAAAGCAAAAAGCCATGGTTTGTTTACGTACAGGAAGGTGTCCCCTGTACATAAACAAACCTTTTTTTTTAAAATGCCATGAGGCGCAAAAATGAAAGTTACAAAACAGCATTTTAGGATTGTTTATGTGTAGGAAGAGACACCTTCCTACTGATAACCAATCCTCTCCTGCACACAGAGGGCCCGATTCACAGAATGAACTCAAGACTCAATCCTAAACTTACTACTATTTTGGCATTCACAGAATGAACTTACTACTTTTGGTATTCACAGAAGTTAGGATTTTGTCTTAAGTTTGTCTTAAGACAAACTTAAGACAGACTTAAGACAGACTTAAGACAAAATCCTAACTTCTGTGAATACCAAAAGTAGTAAGATCATTCTGTGAATGCCAAAAGAAGTAAGTGCATTCTGTGAATCCCAAAATAGTAGTAAGTTTAGGATTGAGTCTTAAGTTCATTCTGTGAATCGGGCCCCCACACCCTTGCACTCCAATGCAAGAGTGCCTGTGTTGGCACTAAGGGGCTTATTCACAAGCCTCTTGCACCACGTTTGGGTCATTTTTAACTAGTAAAAGTGACGTATCGGTTGCGCAAGGGGCTTGTAAATAAGTCCCTAAGCTATTGCATGGGGAAACGCAAGGCTGACCCACGTTTTTGTAAATATGGTTCAGCCTTGCATTTCCGAAGATGCTGAGCGTTCCGTTAAGCCCAGGAGGCTAACAACACGCTTCGCCATTTCATTGTACATATCCCCCAAATTGCTTTGTAGCATATTTTCTTTACACACTTTGCAAGATGGAGATGGAGTGGCGCGCAGCCCATGCTTGCCTCTATCAGGTATCCCACAACCATACTCTGTTCATTGTTTTGATTGATCAGGTTCACACAAGGATAAAAGGTGTCAAACATTCATGTATTTCATCATTCATAGATACATAAATAATAGATCTAGGATCTGTAAAGTGCTGTAAATCACCTGTGGGCGACTCAAGGTGCTGAACTGTAGGCGCGGGAAGATTACGTGATTTACCCAGAATCACGGGATGTTGAGCAGACCCCGAGACTGCAGTCTAACGCCACAGCCCCCCTCCATACAGAGTCCCCCCCGGCATACAGCCCTAATAATTGCAGTTCAACATTTTTTGGTAAATTCGATCACCGTTTAAACTAGAGCATACTGTAATTCAAGTACTGACATGTAGGCAACTTAGTATCTTCGTCCATGTTTTATTTACTGCACCGATTCCCTCCAACACCCCTCACTGTGACAATGCCATGCTTACATTCCAGTCACCTCATAACACCTACTTGCTGGAGAACGTCTCATCAAAGACTTAGGGAGTTTGGAGGTATCACTCCAAGCCGAGAGACGCTCCAGGCTCACCGTCCGAGCGAGCATCATCTTCAATAAAGGCCCTAGTACATACAAGCATACCAGAGGTAGTACACCTACACACCCCACTGAGAAACTAACCACCTCAATCAGCACTAGAAGCCACAGCATTGTCGGACCTGTAACAGAAAAACTGCAATATACAGAGAAACATAAGGCAAAGGTCTAGAACTAAGTACCCATCAGCATAACGGCCCCTACCCTCCTGCAGTTTTTTTATTTTTTATTTTATTTAATGCGATTTTATATAGCACGAACATTAGCTGAAGGTGTCAGAGCGCTTTACAGAAGAACCAGTTGCGATACATAAGGACTTAGGATTACATGCGTTACATAAAAGATACAAACAGAAAAAAAATGCAAATGTACAAGTGGAACGAAAGGAGTAAAAAATTGCAAAAGCACAAGTTGTAGAGTCACTCAAGGAAGAGATACAAACAGATAAACTCTAAAAACACATAGGAATGGTAGTAAGTACAAAAGTCTACTACATATACTAGTGGTTGGAGTTATATATACAAGAGGAGTGAAAGGAGGGAAATATTGCAAATGTACAAGCTGTAAAGTCACTCAAGGAAGAGATATAAACAGATAAACTCTAAAATCACATAGAAATAGTAGTAAGTTCAAAGGTCTACTACATATACTAGTGGTTAAAGATGAATATATATATATGAATTGCAAATTCACCACCTCTTGAGAGAGCACTATACCTTACAACTGATAGGAATCCCTACTCAGGAATACTCTGCATTTGTTTAAATGGTTCTGAACCATATCTCAAGGCACCTGACACCACAAAAATTAGAAGCATGTTTTTTCATGAGAAACATCTTGTTATTGAATTTGGAAGTCACACGCATACTAGACCCAAACTATGGGGATTATTTATGAGAGATTTGGCCACTGGAGCGTCACCTCTCAATCATATCTATGAGGCCACACAAAGCCATTTTGTGTGGCTTTGAATGGCCACATGGATATGGAGTAAGACAAAGCAGCGCAAGTTGCTGCGTTGCTTTACACTACACCAGGAAGGCGTTCAATGGGCGTTGCAGTGGGTTTTTCCATGCAACACCCATGGGTTTTGTTGCTGTCCCAGATTTACTTAATTACGTAAACCTGGGAAAGTGCCCAAACCTTACACCTCTCCAGAACATGCATAACAAGGAGAAGTATGTTAGTTTCTCCTCGTTTTTTCCTCATTCCATGGGTGCTGTATTCTGCAGCACACGTAGAACGAGGAAAAAGGCTCCACAGATTGTTTTGGTGCAGGACGGTGTCCCTTCCTGCACAGAAACAATCCTGCCAACAATCCGAACACCCTTCTACCATGGTGCAAGGTTGCCTACATTGGCGAAGGCAGCAAGTTGGACGCCAGCACTGGCTGAAAGGACAGGAATGCACTGTGTCTTGTAAATACGGTGAATTTCTGCTCGTTCACATTGGCGTAGGGAAGCGCAGCAAAAAGACATGCAGTGCTGCCCTACGACAATTCATTATAAATATGCCCAAAAGTTTTCCTTCATCTTCAAGAAATATTTTATCTCACCCAATGGGGTCCTATGCTTGGTTCCTTGCACAGTAGGTAGTCAGCACCTTAGGACGTATCAGCCTGCAGCGTCCATATAAATACAAATCCACTGGTGCGTCATCACGCTCGCCTGGATCGGTCTGTGTGCGCTGCCACAGATATAAGGACGGAAGAATCCCTGAGATACAGCCCCTGAGGCATTGCAGGTCTGTTGGTTAAAAATAAAAGCAACTGGGTGAGGCTGCAATTCCGATGGGGGCTGCACCGTAAACCCTTTTTTTTCTGAAAACTGTTGCATTTTAATTAGTTATCACTTAGGAAGAAACGTGGTTGATGTTAATTAATGTAACAAAAAATGTGGACTAGGCCCACGGAGCTGAATCTATTTTCTCAGGTTCACTATGTGATTCACTCAGACGCTTCCCAACACCTTCTTTTTAAATTATGTTATTGGATTTGTTAATCAGAACGGACAGTTCATTCCCCCCTGGCCAATGATCTTTATTATGTTATATATTTTACAAATACATGCCATGTCTTCATTTTTAAAGTGCTGTTGATCTTAATTTTACAGGGCACATCTGAGCTCAGACTTATGAGCAAAGGGTCTGTTGCAAACAACAGTGCATAGTTATCTCATTTCAGGGGTTTGTCAAACAGTTCCATCATGAACATTTACAGATTATACTCCGCCCATCCGTACTTGGTCGACCTCTTGTGTCACTGAGGGCATCTTCCGCCCGTAGGGCCAGCTATGCTCAGGAGAGACCACTGCCTTCTTTTGGTCGCCATCTTTGCGGCATCAGGGACCAATGCTCCCCCATTTGTTCCTGACATTACATCATGGGGAATATTTACAAGCCCCTTATTTCCACCAAAATGTCACTTCCAGTGATGTTACAATGGCGATAGGGGCTTTGCCTTATTTGCAAGGCAGTGTTAAGCCACTTAACATGGCTTAACACTGCCTTGTAAATAGGACCCAGTTTCACGCTGTACATAGCATGAAAGGGGAAGGCAGTGGGTATTGCGGTGTGCGTTTCACCGCAACACCCATTGATTTTGATGCCGCTCCCTATTTGCAAGAGTGGCGTGAATAGGAGGCAGCACCAAAATTAAGACCAGGGAAAACCTGGTCTTAAACTGGAGAAATGCTTTATTTTTCCTCGTTTTTACTGTTTCTATGTATGCTGCATGTGCAGGGCACATAGAAACAGCAAAAGGCCATTGATTGTTTATTAACAGGAAGTTGTCCACTCCCGCACATAAACTATCCTGAAAAAAAATTTGCACCTTCTGTGTGTGCTGCATTAAGCAGTACACATAAAAGTAACAAAACGCCATTTAAAGATTGTTTATATAAACAATCTTGCCCTCGATGCAGACACTTGTTTACTATAATGCAAGGGAGCCTGTGTTGGCGCTAGGCTGTAAAATGTATCCCTATCGCAGGGGGAAACGCAGGGCAGCACCATACTGTTGTACATACGGTGCAGCCCTGCGTTTCTGAAGTGGCGGAGCATGGCGTTAAGCCAAGGAGGCTAACGCCATACTCTGCCATTTCATTGTAAATATGCCCACATGTCTGTTAGTCAGCATTTCACCCATTGATAGTCCATCAGTCTCAAGAGCATTGTCACCCATCTATTTACCAAAGGTAGCATCATCGCAGTACGTAACAGGTTCGCCTTAATGTATCCCAGGAGAGCAACTAGAAGCTCTCTAGGCACTTTGCCGCCCATCACCTCTTCAATGCACTCAAATACTGTAACTTAGAACCTGGCCACAGCAGAGTATCACTAGGAAAGGTGAAGAAAATCTCTTTCTGCATACCACAACCCTATTTTAAACAGTTGAATAGAAGTGAAATATCTCTGACCTCCTGGTCAGGGAACTCTGCTCTCCCCTCACACAGCTTTGTTGTTGCACCGCTGCCCCCTGTACCTCCCTGGTGCCAGGTAGGTGTTTGAGGTCCTCCTCCACCCGCAGGGTCCTCCCTGTGCCTCATCCCTGATGGTCCAGTGCGAAAGCATTGCTCTTTTGCTGGCCCGCTCGGCCAGCCAACTCTGTCATCTGTTTCTCCCTCTCTTTTCTGTCTGTCTCTGTATTGTGCCTAGTTGTGTCTTTATTGTGCCTTGTTGTGTCTTCATTGTGCCTGTTTGTATCTTTATTGTACCTTGTCTTGTCTTTATTTTGCCTTGTTGTGTCTTTTGTTTTGTGCCTTGTTGCATTTTTCCTTTTTTCCATTTTGTGCCGTTTTTTCCCGCCGCTGCTGTCCCGCAGCCCCTCCCCCTGCTGATTCACACTTCCGCCCCACAGTGCTCTCTCTCCTGTCCCCTACTGAATGGCCTCTGCTGCACGAGCAGATGAGCAAGACCTCTGACCTCTTGGTCAGGGAACTCTGCTCTCCCCTCGTGCAGCTCCATCATTGCACCGCTGCCCCCTGCTCCTCCCTGTTCTCAGGAAGGTGTTTGAGGCCCAGCTTCACCCACGTCCCCTCCCCCCTGCCCGTTCCCACCACCCACTGTTCTCCTGCCCCAGTCCCCTACTTTTTGTTGGCCTCTGCGTAGCCGCATGCAGCGAGGATGTTAAATGCCACGCCAAAGTGCTCCGAAGGCAAGCCCGTCTGCACTCATCCGTGACCCGACCATGACTACCACCAGGGACCCTGCTTCTCCAACCACCCACTGCTACGATTCAGCTGACCTCCACGCACTCACCCCCGGAAGGAACAACAACTACAAGCTGTCTACTCTGAACACCACCCACAGCCAGTTCTCCTGCCGACACTGCAGACAAACTATCACTATCCCCAGCACAGCATGGCCACGGCACTCCCACAGGATGCCAGTACACCCGAATGCCTGAGGTGCATCCTCCTCAATGTGTGCTCCCTGCACAGACATGCAGTATAAATCTGGGTCTCCTTGACACCCTTTCACCAAACGTTGCATTCTTCACAGAAACTCAGACACACCCCACCTCCTCCCCCTACATCGCCACTGCCATCTGCAATGGATACAAGATCCAGAGAAAGGACTGCCCCAACCAGCCAGGAGGAGGAGTCGCCATCCCACACAAGAACTCCATCCAACTCACCACCTCCAGCACAAACAACTCCTAAACCCCCATGGAACAACTCCACTTCCAGATACAGACCAGCCCTAGAACTACCCTATGTGGCACCCTCAACTATAGACCTCTGTACCGTGACCCACATTCACCACCACATCACTGACCTCATTGCACCCCACTCCATTGCACTTTAATGCACTACATACTACTCAAAGACCTAAACGTTTACCTCAACAACCTCAAGGACTCTGCCCTTCTGGACTAACTCGCCAACATCTGAAGGAAACAGCTCATCACCACCTCCAGCCACAAGGCAGGACACACCCTCAATCCCATCTTCGCAGGAAGTAGCCACATTCCCTTCAGCAACACCTTGCAACCCCCTGGATGTGCCACCACTACATACACTTCTCTTTAAACAAATCCACCATTCACAAACCTACACCACGGCCTACGCAAAGGAACTGGAGCAGGGTCAGCGAGGATCACCACAACTCCACCTCAACCACGATTCCCCTCGACTGATGCCAACTCAGCAGCCAAAGAGCAATACAGATGGATCACCAACTGCACAGACAAGCTCACCCCCATCCGCAACCCCAACAGACAGCTCCCCATGAAGGCCACCTGGTTCACGACCGACCTCCAAGAACACAGACACACCTGGAGGTGCCTCAAAAAGCTTTGGAGAAACAGCAAAACCGCAGAAAATTGGACCACCTACAAGAAAGCCACGACTGAATACCACCAACTCATCAGATCCACCTAAAGGATATCCATCCAGTGTAAAATCCACGCTAACTGCAGCAACTCTAAGGAACTCTTCAGCATCATTCAGGAATTCACCAAACTCCCCAGCAAAGCCACGGACATCACACCCTCCCAGGACCTTTGCGAAAAACTCGGCTCATACTTCCATCTGAAAATCAAGTCCCTCTACGAAAACTTCAGCGATCAGACACCAGACACCAGACACCAGAACCACTCCTTTATCCGGCAATGATCGCCAGCCCACCATCTCTGCCTGGACCCGGGTTACCACCGAAGACAACACCACAACCATAAAAAGCATTCACTCAGGAGCCCCTGCGGACCCCTGCCCACCACACATCTTCCACAGAGCAACCACACCACCCAAGCTCTGATGCACCATTAATGTCACCCTTGAAGCTGGCACATTCCCCGACGATGAGAAATGCGCAGAAGGCAAGCCCCTCCTCAAGAAGCCCTCCGCAGACCCGATGGACCTCAAAAACTACCAACCCATCTCTTTCCTCCCCTTTGCAGCCAAAGTCACTGAGAAGATCATCAATGTACAGCTAAAGGACTTCATCGAAGAGAACTCCTTACTCGACCCACCCCAATTAAGATTCCACAGCAAGTACAGCACCAAGACTGCCCCTCTTGCCTCCACAGACAACATCCACACTCTCCTCAACCAAGTCCACACGGTGGTCCTCATCCTACTAGATCTCCCTGCTGCCTTTGACAAATCCACAGAGATCAACTGTGGCGTACCTGAAGGATCATCGCTCAGCCCCATGCTCTTCAACATCTACATGGCCCCCCTCACTGCCATCATCAGACTGCATGGACTCAGCATAATATCCTATGCTGACGCCACCCAGCTCTTCCTCACACAGGACCCCCACATCAACAGACTCAGCTTCCAGGAAGGAATGAAAGACGTCACATCCTGGATGAGCAGCAGCTGCCTGAAGCTCAACTCGGAGAAGATAGAGGTTCTCGAGCCCACCCCCTGAGCATGGGAAAACACCCGGTGGCCCATGCCCTCAGCAACCCCACCACTCCCACAGACCATGCCTGAAACCTCAGCATCATACTCAACTCTGTCCTCACCATGACCCGATAGATCAACACTGTCACCTCCATCTGCTTCAACACCCTCTGCATCCTTTGCAAGACCTTCAAGTGGATCCCCCTAGATCTAGAAAGATCTAGAAAGACCATCACCCACACACTCATAACGCCCTCTATGCTGCAATCAACAAGTACCTGCTCCCGAAACTCCAGGCCATCCAGAGCACCACAGCCAGACTCGTACTTGGCATCCGATGACAGGAACACATCACCCAATACCTGCAAGACCTCCACTGGCTCCCCGTCAAGAAGAGAGTAACCTCAAGCTACTGATCCACACCTACAAATCCCTCTCTCCTTCTACATACCCAAGAGAAATCTCTGTTTCGCTGACCTCGCCCTCCCCGAACGCCCGTGCATCTACAGAGCCAGAGTGGGTGGAAGAGCCTTCTCTTACATCGCAGCAAAGACCTGGAATGACTGTCGGATCAACATCAGATGCTCTCCCACACTGCACACCTTCAGGAAGAGCCTGAAGACCAGGCTCGTTGTCTGACTCGGAGCTGAACCCCCAGTGCCTTGAGACCCTCATGGGTGAGTAGCGTGCTTCACAAGTCCCTGATTGAAGTGCGGTACAGCTTCTGTACAAATTTTGCAAAACATTTATCAAAATATCATGCAGTGGAGCAAGCCACCTGCTTGATAGGGAGAGGGTAGTAATGTGCTGCCTATCATTGCAGGAAACCTTGCCCCGGGGAAGGGTACCTGTGTTGTAAACAGGATTCTTTTTGAGCAGGAAGGTTAGGTGATAAGGTGCCTGTCCTCATGGGAATAGCACAGCTGCTCATCTGTTATTTTCACACCCAATGTATTTTTACATTCATCCCTAGATCTAGTTTCAATCACTGAGAAGGTATCTTGTATTGTTTACTACATTTCTTTGATCGGCCATTTGGGGCAACCTGATTCAATGATACAGTCCGGTGCCTGTAAGCTCATGGGTTCCTGCGGAAAAGTACTGTGTACATTTTTTTAAGTGCTGCACAATCTGTACTAGAAAGGAGCATATCTTGGGGTATACACACTGTGGAAATCTGAATGTCATGCAGAGCAATGAAGCTCACATCAGGTATAGCTCTCTCATGTCTGCCAACTTCATACATTTCAACTGGTGCTGGACATATACATCCATAGTGAGAGGCAGCACTGTGTTTTGTGCAGACATTTACAAGCGCAAGTGCTGAAAATTAAGTGCCAGTGCAGAGCACCGGAAATGACAGTTCAAATTAAGTACTGCCCACACCACACATTCCACAGTGACGGTGGGCCTGATTCACAAAAGTAATCTGAGACAAAATGCGAACTTTATGACTTTCGGTATTCACAAAGGGCATTTAGGAGTAGTAAAGTTAGGATTTTGTCTCAGTTAAACTAACGTTTTGGTCTTAAGTTAAACCTATGACCAAAACTTCAGTTTAACTGAGACAAAATCCTAACTTTACGACTTTCGGTATTCACAAAGGGCATTTAGGAGTAGTAAGGATATGATTGAGTGGCTTGGTAAATTCATTCTAGGTTTCGCATCCCCCTGCATCCCTTTGTGTGGTGCAAGGATAAAACAAAACCTTAATAAATGTGGGTCTGTATATCTGATTATTTGTTAGACTTGGCATCTTTTGGCATGTTTCCCCAGAGATTTTGCTTTATGACCTCCCGATTTTGACTCTGTTTGTGCTGGGTTAGTGTTTCTGCACACTTTTCTCACTGCTGATCAGTGGTAAAGTGCAAGTGCTCCTGTGGTAAAATGTGTTGTGGATAAGTGTTTCCTTGATTGGCCTGTTTGATTTATGTGTCAGTCCCTGGTAAATTGCACTGCCTGTGCTAGGGCCTTTAATTGAAATGCTGTTGGTGGGCTGCAGCACTGGATTGTGCCACCCACCCAAACAGCCTGGAAATGTAACTCCAGCCTGCCATTGCAGAGCCCGTGTGTGGTCTGGTACTGCCATGTCAACTTGGTAAGTGCACCCACTTGGCAGGACCTAACCTTCCCATTTCTTACAATGTAGTCACCCCTCAGGTAGGCCCAAGGTACCCCTGTAGGCAGGGTGCAATATATGTGAAAGGTAGGACATGCCCTGGTGTGTGTGGCGTGTCCTAATAGTGAATTATTGCCAATTTTGTTTTTCACTTTTGCAAGGCTACCTGTTCCCCATAGGACAACATGAAAAGCTTGTTTATAACATCTTATAAACATAACTGGCCCTGGGAACTAAGTAGGAAAATTAAGTTTACTATGCCTGAACTCAGAATCTAAAGATGCATCTTTTAGTGAAAATACCACTTTTAAAAAGTAGGTATATTCTTGCCTAACCATCCAGGTTGCCTCTGCTGGGTTTGTCAAGTGACTGTCTGGGGTTTGGATGACAGGGGTTGGGGAGCAGGATTGGCTCTGGATAGTCTAGGTGGGTCAGGATAGGGATGAATAGACATGGGCTGCATTTACTGTAGGGGGAGGAGATTCCCTTGCAAATGAATGGGCCTGGTCTGCCTCTGACAAATGCCGTCTGCACCTCCTGCCAGGAAGCCACACCAGAGAAGGCAGAAATGGTTCTGGCTGGGCACAGACACTCTCTGCCTAAGAGATCAAATGATTTGGGGATATAAATAGTGGGGCCCAGAACCCTGAACTTTAGAACTCTTTTGGATCAAGAAGACTGCTAAGAAGAAAAGCTGGAGAAGCTGTGAGGAGGAACTACCACTTTGCTGTGTGCTTTGCTGTGTTGGCCTGCAGTGGCTGCTTCTCTCTTGGGCAGTGAAAGGACTAGACTGAACTTTCTGCAATGTACATTTGTGACTTTCTCCAAGGGCTTGAGGTAGAACTTGCCCCCTGTTCAAGAAGTCTCAGGAACAGCAAAGACGTAATCTGCCCTCAGCACTGGGAACTGTGTGTCTTGTGCTGCAACAGAAGAAAAGCAACCTGCTGACGTCTATGCCGCTGCTGTTGACTCCATGTCCTGAAGGCACCACAAAAGGCACAACTGCAATGTGACCCAGGTCTCACCGACAACGGCTGCTGATGCCACCACCGAGCCACTGCTCGCACCGTGACCTGTGTGCACCGCACTATTCTCCGCCTCGCTTCACGACGATGCCATGGTATCCACGACAATTCCACTCCAGGCCGACATCTATGCCGCTGCTTGCACCGTGGTTCGAGGGCACCGCTCATAAAGTTACACGACACACTGCCCTCATCCTGCAGCGCAGCTTTGGCTGACCGACGCTGGCACCATCAACTCCAGTTCCTCCCCTGACGGTAGCGCTTCAGCAACGAGGACGCCACTGCTTGCACCATGACCAGCCAGCACAACAATGAGCACCGTATTCACTTTGCACCTCGACCCTTGTCCCACCGCCGATGCCATCTGATGCCTCCACTGAGCCGTTGCTCGCACCGCGACCTGAGGGCACCACTGCACTTCGCACCGCAGCACTCGATGCCTCCCGATGCCTCCCGACGCCAGTGCTCCTGACTTCAACGGAGAGGAGTTCGATCTGCAATGCCTGTGACTTCGAGGGCCCCGATGACTCCTGCACCGACCTCCGGAAGCGACGCCTGGGGGCGCCGTGCTTTCAAAAGCTCAATGAGAGGTCGCCGACGCCCTGCATTTCTAAAAGGTACTGTTTGCGGGTCTTCCTGACACCTTAGCTGTCCTGCAATGCTGCGGTCAGCCAGAATTGTTTGGATTTGTTTGCTCACGAAGCCGTGATAGCCCCGGATGCAGCTATTGACATCAAGGAGCTATTTGTCAAGCATATTTTGATAACTGAAGATTTTTAAGTACTGTATTGTGGATTTTTATCATTTTTGGTCTTGACTTAAGTATATGAAAATATTGGATATTTTCTAAACTGGTGTGGTGTCCTTTAGTGCTTACACTGTATTACTGTTGGTTATGCGCAAATGCTTTACACACTGCCTCTAAGATAAGCCTGACTGCTCTTGTCAATCTACCAAGGGGGTGTGCAGGGGTTACGTTAGGAGTGTAACTCCCTTATCCTAACTAGGAAGAAGGGTATCTATTTGGACAAAGGTGCAACCCCTTGCCAACTAGAGACCCTCATTTCTAACATTATTCCAATGTAAGAATTTGAAGAACAGTTTCCCCCACCTCACACCTAAGAGTATCAATCACCTTCAGCATGGATACAGTCACAATTTTACATTTTTAGGTAAAAACTGTAAGTCTTATATACGTGGTAGCTAAGTATTGGTGGTGTGTATTTTGACACAACCCAAATTAAACTTGGCCACCCAATCAGACCTCAATAGGACAACAGCTGTATATGGGGATTCCATCTCTGAGCTCTCAATAGCACAGTACTATATAGTAATGAATTTAATGCAATGCTTTTTTCAGGTTGTATCATTATAAACTTTAAGGGACAGTTTCCTACTTTAACAACATTTATGGATAACTTTCTATAGGTTTAGTATTACCACGCACTTAAGACTCGGACCAAGTATGTAAACATAACAGATTATAAAGTTAGATATTGC
The DNA here is from genome assembly GCF_964261635.1 of Lissotriton helveticus. Lineage (NCBI taxonomy): Eukaryota > Metazoa > Chordata > Amphibia > Caudata > Salamandridae > Lissotriton > Lissotriton helveticus. The sequence goes on from NC_136057.1 coordinate 241,708,723, forward strand.
TTCTTATTATAGTCACTCCTTGAACTGAACAACAGCATTTCCAATTTGAAACATGCAGATAAGATACCCAAAACTACATCTCCTGTAGTATCATCTATCAACGTCATATTATGTGACAGCTTATTTTGACTAACTGTCAAAACAAAGGGAACTTAATTCCTTCTTCCTACTAATAAATTGCGCTGGATCAATACGATGGAGACTTCAACTCTTTGGCTTAGTCGTAGTTAATAAAGTGAATTTATATAACTTTCTTTTTGTCTTTTAAATTCAAACTCACTTTGGCTTTATATAAGTCATAAAGAATGTTGGTCTTTCCATGCAGATGTATATTTCACACTTCCTTCAACTTAATGTGATGTCCAATGCCAATCCAATATGGCGGACCATGTTTATGCAAGATCCCACCACTAGTATGACACTGATACATTTATAAAGCGCAACAAATAACCGAGGTTAGCAGAGAGTTCCACAGTTTGGCTGTTGTTGTAGTGAAACTCCTGCCACCCCACCTGGCCCTACTAACTTAATTAATCCAGTCATGATGAAATTAGTACGGATACCACAGCTTTCCTGAGATCCATGGGGATTGAGGGGAGTACTTTTCTCAAGATTTTAAGGGCTAAAGAAACAGGCTGAAGTGATAAGGTTAGTTTGTGCTTCAAATGATAATTTAGTATCTAAGACGACTCCTAGGTTTTTTGGATTTAGATGCTGGTGTGGGTAAAGGACCAAGTTGGACAGGCCACCAACTATCCAGATAGAGAGGTTGTTTCCAAATAAAAAAAACTCAGACTTGGAAACGTTTTAACTTCAGACAATTGTCTGTCATCCAGTTACCGATACGACTCATACAGTCATGGAATCCTGTGGCTTTGGAGCTGGATGAACTGCTCACCGAGACAATTAACTGAGTGTCATCTGTATATGATATTAGCACAAAGACATAGCTTTTTTTCACTTTTGCGAAGGGGTTGACTTAGAGTTTGGAAAGCGTTGGGCTCAGGGAAGATCCATTTGAGACCACACAGACAGAAAAGAACCCAGCAGGGAGAGCTCATTACCCCTGATCCCAATGGACAATAAACGATCTATCAGCAGCTCATGATGAACTGTATCAAATGCGGCTGATGAGTCCAAAAGGATCAGGGCAGCACTTCCCCCTCCATCCAATGTCTGTCTGAGCTCCTCAGTGGCTGTATGGAGAGCCAGCTCTGTGCTATAATGCATACAAAATCCAAATTGGGAGGAGTACAGAATTGCATTCTCATTACCAAAAGAAGACAGTTCAATGTTAATGGCTTTCTCAATTACCTTTGAGGGAAAGGAAAGTCTTGATATGGGTCTATAATTAGAGGTGTTCTTAGTATCCAGTTTTTTTTTATTAAGGTAGTAAGGAAGCTTTTTTACACTCTGTTCGGGAAACACCCTCATGTGAATAATGAGCAAAAATAGCTGTGAGAGAATAGCTATGGTTTCCGGGGAAAAGTGTAGAATTTCTGGGGGTCAGGGATCCGAGGGTGACCTTTAATTGCACCATTTATCTTAGCTGTCTGTTCGATGGTCAAGGTGGTGAAGGATGAGAGTGTTGGAGATACCGATCCTGCTGTAGATTGTATATTATTCAGTTGAGTGGGGGTCTATCCTGGAGCACAAAGGTTTCAAAGTCAGCATTGACTTTGTGCTGAAATGTCTGGGTTGCTCTCTATTTTTACCAATACCATTTACACTTGCCAAGATGGCGCCCATCAGAACTTTCCTTTTTCCTGTTTTGTTTGAACCCACTTTGGCTTTATGTATCTATGAGCATGTAGGAAGCCGGATTTTTATGTAATGTACAAAAGAGAGGTACACTATCGGCTTTCGGGGCCTGAACTAACCCCCTAGCTGCGGGGTGTTTTCCCCCTGCTGTGCGGGGGGGCCGCGCGTGGCGCCACTGTGTTGGTGACGAGCTCGGCTCGTCGTGAGGCACAGCAGTGCTACCCTCATGACGAGCTCAGCTCGTCTCAGCCACACCCGTTTTGGAACGTTCAGCACAGCAGGGAAATTATCCCCGCGTGCGAACGTTCCAACGGCTGTGACGAGCTAAGCTCGTCATGAGGACAGCACAACCGTCCCTCATGACGAGCTGAGCTCGTCACTAGCACACAAGGGGTTAATAATCCACAATGCTCTATTTAAGGTAGTGTGGGAAAGCAGTTTAGGCTTATCAGAAGATAGCATTAAGCATTTGGTGTAACACACACAGAGAGGAGTTGTGGATGAGGTTTAAAGAAGTGGCACATGCTCTGTGAAAAAATACTGCCCTCACTCACAAAACTGTGACATGCTTCATCATTGGGCTTGCATCAATGCACCCCAGCGCAGACCAATACCTGAGGTGGAGCAAAAGAGAGGGGAAGACAATATAAACATGAACAAATTATATATAGTAATAAATCTGGGATCAGCAAAAGAAGACTTTTCCCCCAGGGTTTGACTACAGGGGGTCTTCCTATTACTTGCCAGTTTAAGCATGATGACACAAACTCGGAGAGTTGAGTCTTTCGCTGCGCTGGATGTGGGAGCATTACGAGAGCGTCAGGGGCAGCTGCCCAATTAAGTACTTTTTTACTAGAAAAAATTGAAAGGGGACGTTCCCCAAGTTTGGATGTTATGTCAACACAGGAAAATTCAGAAAAAATGGCATAATCGCTTGAAACTCTGCCTGGATATAGAGGTGATACTTACGTGCCGCATTTATTTCTGATTACAAATATTTTAAAAGAGTGTTGGATGGTTACTTGGAGTGAGACAGGTTTGTTTTTCATGGCCGGTATCCAACGTAGGAGTAATAGACTTCACTCTTTTTATTACGTTCACCCACAGACTAACGGAAGTGTCTTACTAAGGGTGACCCTCTTTCTGGGAACTACTGGTTCTAGGGCTTCCTTATTCTAGGTACACGGGGATGCAGGTCACTGGAATCAGAAAGGTCCTTAGGAATACTGTTGTGACCTAAAATTGTGGGCACTTGGCACACAGTAGAAACATGTCGACGATTTGGCAGTAAGGAGGGGTGAAGGAACTTCTAATACTTTCCTGTGACCACCATCCTTCACATTTTTAACCCTAGTCAGTGGGTCTAGGAATAACATTTGTGCACAAAGACACCACTGAACTAGTTTTAACCTTCACTGCACTTCTTCGTTCGGTGATCCCAGATTTATTACTATATATAATTTGTTCATGTTTGTATTTTCTTCCCCTGCCTTTCGCTCCACACCAGGCATTGGACTGAGCAGGGGTGTATTGAAGCAAGCTGAATAGTGAAGTATGTCACAATTTTGTGAATGAGGGCAGCATTTTATCACAGAGCACGTGTCATCTCGTTAAATCTCACCCGCTAATCTTCTCTGTGTGATTACAGTTGTGATTGGGGAGGTTAGAGTAGTGTGTATTTGCCTTTCTCCCCTTCCTTGTGTACAACAAAGCATTTGTTGTACACACAGAATCGGTAAATGCGACTCAATTAATTTTAGACACCAGGATTACCAAAATCAGGTAAGTATTTTAGACATTATTGAATTTTACAGTAAAAACTGTAACTGTAAAGCCTCAAACGCTACCACCTAAAGTCAATAGAGAAAATTACCAGTAGGAAAATGCTTCAAGGGGGGACTAGGGTGGCAGTCTGGCAGAACCCAAGAGAGGCGGACTCAGCTCTTGAGGGTCTCAGAACCATAAAGATACCTTGTTTTGCATGAGCCGGGGCTGGGGAGCTTGGTGCATATGTTTTTTTTCCGGAGTGTCGGTGAGTTAGAAGCTCTCATGGTTCTCTGTGTAACTCCAGAAGAGGGAAAAGAAACACAGAGGTTCCACTCTTGGTGTGGAGATGGCCCTCTCGGAGTCCCTCATTATGCAGGTAAGTGGTGGTGGTGATGTTCCGAATGAACAGAAACAAGCCTAGGGCAACTCCGAGGAGTCCTGATGTCTCCAAACTTTGCAAGGACATGGATCCAACCTCCTGGGACATAAACACCTCTTGTTGGAGTGCTGATCCATTGGTGTGTCAAGAGGTCGAAAGAAACATGTACTGTGCAGCTGCAGTCAGTGTCTGCTGGTGCAGGGGCGTGGCTCTTCCACTTCAAGGGAGATGTTGCTGGGTCAAGAACTGGGCAGGCCTCCACGGGTTTGGGGAGGCTGTTATGCTTCTGGATGAGTCAGAGACTGTTGGGAGATAAGCAGTTGGGCAGGGTTTTGCCCCAAAGTTGATGCTGGTCCACAGTTCTCACGTATCCAGCTCTTCCTTGCCCTTCTTCTTTCAGGCAGATGAATCTGAGTTCCTGGTTTCGAGAGGCCATCTAAATTTAGGGGTGTTAAGGGGAGTGAAGGGTAGTAGCCAATTAGCTACTTATCTTTAGGGTCACTACATTCCCTATATGATCACTTATTGTGGGGAGTGGGCATAGCCCTGTCTCAGAGTTCCTAATTCCACCAAAAACAAGATGGTGGGACCCTTCTTTCGTGGAGCAGAATCAGGTAGACCACCATAGGGGTGTGCCTAGACTGGTGATGCAACACCCTTATTGCATACCTAATTTCAACCTGTCCCGTTGCCATGCGAGTCTCAGGGCAGAAAAGTACCAGTAGGAAACTGGCAGAGGGTGGCATCTTTCAGGTCTTGGGGAAGCTGGGGCTGCATATCAAAAGTGACAGGAGATTTGATGCCCCTGGCCTTGATATGCTAATTCACCAGCCATCTTTCTGAAGGTGTAAATACCTTACTCCAGAGCAGGCATTATTTCTGGCCTCAGAGAGTGCGGACGCTCACCCACAGAGGGTCAGAACCTTGGCTGTGGTGACAGGCTTAATTATTCAGTGAGCAGGCACGTTAGATACTGGTAGGTTTTTCAGGGGACACCTCTAAGGTGCCCTATGGGTACATGTCATAATAAATCAGCACTAGGTAAAGGTGTTTAATACCAAACTCCATATGTTTCAGCAAATTCATTGTGTAGCAGGGGAACACGAAATGGCCAGTGCCCAGTACAAATATTTAAGATGGCTTCCTTGCTCACTTGTACCATCTAGTAGTTGAAAGTGATCCTACAGGGGAATAGCTGCTCATTCAAATATGCTCTCAAATGTAATATAATGTATCCTGCCTTAGGGCTACGAAGCCTACTGTATGGGTGACGTACATATATTACATGCAGGGACTTTGGGATGGCAAACAGTGAGTGTGCCAAGTCGTGTTTTCACTTATGGTTTACACCATGACCCACAATCTGCAATGGCTGGCAGCATGCAATTTGCATGGGGGTCCCTTAGGATGACATAATACATGCTGCAGCCCTTAGAGACCCTCTTTAGTACCCATGCCCTAGTTATCAGGGGTACCACTTACCTTACTAGAGACTAACACGTTGCTAAAGTGTTTGCCAATTCTATTACAATTTGACCACCTTGGTTGAATTTTGGGAAGGATCACTGGTACTGAGGCCTTTTAGGCAGGAACCCAGGGCATATCAGCCGAAAAACATAAGAGCCAGTGGCAAAAACTGGGGGTTGCCATGACAAAGAGAGGCTCTTTCCTGCAGTGAACATCAAATATTTCACACATCCTTCAATTTAATATGAGGTAAATTACCTTTTCAATATGGCAGACGATGTTCAAGCAAAAATCCAACACTCGTAAACGCGTAGTCAGCTCTCTGTTTTTAATTATACTATTTGCACTTGCCAAGATTTGGCCCATAGAGCCACACAGCCTTCCTCCACATCTCACTGCGCTGGCTTTTACATTGGCGGTAGGTGATATCCACACAAATGGGTGCAAGTAATCCATTAAAGAATTTTCTGCTTGAACTTGGTTGTCTCTTTCAGTACACCACTATTCTATCGACTCAGTTAACACATAACACACTCTTTTTATCTCTTTGAAAGAATGCAAATGTTGCAATTAATGCTTGCAGTAAGTTGAAACGTTTTGCCTGAGATAGTAAAAGTGAAAGAACAGACGTTTTTCTCTACCTTTTTAAATATATGCCACCATAATAGAATTGTAGGTATGTCATCCGTTTTCCCTAACCGCATCCATTTTATGATTGATGTTGGTGGTTTCTGACACTGAAAGTGCCCTAGGCTCTACTAACCAGCCCCAGGGCCAGTGCTCTGTCCTTAAAAGGTATATGCGAATCGGCCAAGTCAGCCAGCATGAAAATCAGTAGTATATTGTAGGCCAGGGAGGTTTAAAGACTGCAGTGGACTTAATGCACTTAAGTGTGTGTTGCTGCAGTGTCCACTGTCATTTTAAAGCCAGCCCTGCCTTGCAGACTGGTTTTAAAATAAAATTGTGTCCATATTCGACGCTGGAATTTAAAGTACTTCAATGTCTCAAACTACCTCTTTATGACATATACTTAACCCTAAGTAATGCCCTAGGTGCCCCAAGGGCAGGGTGCAATGTTATAAAAAACAGGGACCTTCTAAAATATGTTTTATATGCCTTGATGGGGGAAAAGCAGCCAAAGCAATTGTTACCTTATTATAGTTCTGCTAGGTCCATAGACCAACGTGGGAAAGCTTTAATAAACTAACTTTGATAAAGTCTAACCTTTGATTGAATTTAGCTAGTAACATGAATCAAAGTATCACAATAATAATTACAATACATCCAATAATCTGCCAAAGTCAAATTTATTGAACTATAGCCAGCTGGTCTGGCGGCGACTGCGGCTTGGCTTGCTTGTTCGTGTGTCATTGACCTGGCCTGAGTCTGAGCCTGAAACCCCCCACTGCGGAAGCAGCCCGGTGGTCTTGGGACCGGGACCGGGAGCGGCTTGCGGTGCACGGTGTGTGGCATGTGGCCTGTGGTGAGTCTCCGGGCGAGTTCTCTGAGCTGTGGAGTTCAGTTGCAGTTCGTCGGCGGGGAGCCGTTGGTGGTCTTTCTCCGCAGCAGCTGCTCTCAGCACTTCCAGCACTTCCAAGCGACAGAAGCCGCTACTTACAGTTCCAACGGCCACAAGATGTATTTGTGCAGCAGTCAGCGACAGTCAGCAATATCCCTCCCGGGGACAGAGCTACTGAGTGCCACATAACTTACCTGATACGCCGGAACCTTGCATCACAGTACCTGGGACCACGCCGCCACCGCCCGGAGTCACGGGGGTGTTGAAGCAGCGCCGCCGCCCCGGGACTACGATTCCCAGCAGCCTCAGCGGCAGCGCGCTTGTTTGACGCCGCCACTGCGCCAGGAGGCGCTGAAAAGCACACCAGAGACCGGCGGAGCTGGGGGACAGAGCTACTGAGTGCCACATAACTTACCAGATACGCCGCAACCTTGCCTCACAGCACCTGGGACCACGCCGCCACCGCCAGGAGTCACGGGGGTGTTGAAGCAGCGCCACCGCCCCGGGACTACGATTCCCGGCAGCCTCAGCGGCGGCGCGCTTGTTTGACGCCGCGACTGCGCCAGGAAGCGCTGAAAAGCACACCAGAGACCCGCTTCGCGGGACGAGCCGGGCGAAGCCCGGGCCAAAGGCGGGCACGTTTAAGCCCGTTCAAGAACGGGACGGGCCACCCCACTAACACCTAGAGCTCTAGAACAATAAGGTTAGTGCTCCAATATATATCATTGAGCAGGTATACACGTCTGGTTGTGCAACGACATTGGCCTCCCACCTGTTGTAAGTAAACATGGCTGTCACGCCCGAAGAGGGGACAGTTGGAAGGAAATCCACTGGGGGCACACTAATGTGCACTTTAGATAACTTTTTGATTAGAGTGTCATCAGCCCTGGCAAAGGACATAGACCTCACTGAGAAAAGGCTCTCCCTGGATATTGCCTTTGATAAAAGATCTTCCCTGGGCACCCTGGTGAGGAGCAGATCGCCACGTAGCAGATCGCCACTTTTTGCAGCTAGAAAGCAAAGTGTTTTAATTTAATCTTTAAATAATCATATCTCTGATTCCCTACTTTGGATTTGTGTCCTTTTGATGTCATTTCAAAGGCAAAACTATTCTGTATGTGTCTAAAATTATGTTGGATTGTTGTTGTCTTTTACTTATTTACAATTCTGGTGCTATTAAATGTTTTACATACCTACCTCCGAAATTAAGCCTGACTTCTTATCTGCCCACCTACCAAGAATTGAGCAAAGAATAATTTATTGAAATTTGACCGGAATTTATTATTGATTGTAGTTATTAGTATTAGGAGTGGAGTAGTCGAGTAGTGTGGCTCACTGGTTAGAGGCAGCAGACCCGAGAGCAGAAGTCAGCCCGGGACCAGGGTTCGATTCCCGACGCGGCAGGGTCGTGGACCTTGGTCAGCGGACTCGATAATTCTCAGTTCGGTGCTTACTCTAATCAGCGATCACACTCGGCAACTCTGGGCATTAGCTTGCCTAATCTCCACAACGGCCCCACCAATTCCGGGGATGCCTGGCTCCACCTTGGGGACTCCCAGCAGGGACCATCCCACAGGGAAAGCCAGGACGGGTTCCCTAGAGTTATACAGCGCCGGGACGCCCCGTTGCTGGGGCAGCTGTGCGCTTTACAAGTATACTACATTTACAAGTATACTACACATTACTAGAGTAGGTACATGCCTGCACCTACTAATAACTCACATTCCTACAGGAATATACTATCCTCTCTAACCTCTAACATGATCCTCTAACATGATTTGGGGGGCGGAGCTAGCCAGTAAGGGAGATGGCCGCACTTTGAGCGAGCTCCTCGCCTGAGCCCGTTTAATCCTGCAAACTATCCTGCATCCTCATCCCCACCGACGCTTCTCCCGCTGACTGGTTGCCAGGGACATCTGGGCACTGACCGGCGGAGGTTTTGACATCAGCCATCCGACACACAGCGACATCGGCTTGAACCCGCGGGCCTAGTGCTGCTTCCGTGGGGCGGAGACCCCGAGCTCAAGAACGAGCAAGGCCGAGACGCAAGCTACGCAAGGTGGCCGCACTGCTGTAAGACCCGGTCCCCTATAGACGCAATCGAGAGGGCAGCCCTGTGACGCGGCTGCCCTGGGAGGATCTGAGGGGGCGAGACGGGGCTCCCGCGAGGGAGAAGACAACCGCGGCAGCGACGGAGGATCGGCCTCGATGCCTGTAGACCTGGAGACCTGAATTAACCCCTGCCGGGCCTGAAGCTGAGACCGGAGCGCCGCGGCCTCATCTGGCCTTCCTGGGCCGCTGGAGAGCTGAGGCTGCACAGGGTTGGCGGTGACTTGTGGGGACAGCTAGACCAACACCTGGACCCGGTTGGAGGCGAAGGGCCCTCCATGTGCAGGGAGGGTAGTATGAAAACAGACACCCATCTGCATGGCGGAACAGCATGAGTCTACTAGAGCCCACCTCCCAGCATAACTGAACACCCCCCTTTTTCCTTGCTCCTGACTGTGCGGCGGAGTGCGACTGTGATGCACCAGGTCTCGTGGTCTAGACACAATTAGGAAATAGCCCCATTATATATCCACTAATCCCCGCAACTTTTGCAAAACACTCTTGGGGCCTGCCGCATATCATTTGAGGCCCACCATCACAGCCACCTGTGGGCCAGTGGGGCGGAGGACTGCCCGGACATAATCGAGTGGCGAGAGCGCGACACGACACGCTACCCTGCAGCGGCGTTTTTTTTGCATCCCGGATTGGCAGTACGCACGTGATGTGCTGAAGGTTTGGCCTGGTAAAGACAAGACACTAGTTTGAGGCGACGCGCTGCCCTCCCGGTGCCACCCGAGGGCTGACCACTTTCCCGGATGCCGGACCGCAACCAGTCGAAATTATCCTTTGAGCAGACGAAGAAACAACAAGATAATGCCACGGAGCCACGGGCCTCTTCCCCGCCCACGACGTTGGAGGCCAGTGGGATAGCAGGCGACGCCATACAATCCATGTTTCACACTATACAGACCTCCCTAACGAACATAGATGGTAAAATAGACTCCCTGACCTACAGGGTAGATGGTATGTTGGAACGTCTAGATAGACACACTGAACGTATAGACATGGCGGAGCGAAGGATTTCGGAGGCCGAGGACTCTCAGACACAAATGGATGTGAAACAAACGAGGATGGAGAAGCAGCTGGCGACCATGGTGGCGAAGGCAGAGGACATGGAAGCCAGATCTAGAAGGTGCAATATCCACCTGATGGGTGTTTCAGAAACCACGAACACAGGCCCAATGGAGCAATACGTTGAGAAACTGCTGATTACCTTGTTGGGCCGAGACACCTTCTCTGATGTGTTTATAGTCAAAAGGGCGCACAGGTCACTGGCCCTAAGGCCGCCTACTGGGTCCAGGCCGTGGCCCATTATAGCCAAGATACTCAACTACAGAGACCGCAATGCCGCACTTCGGAAGGCCAGGGAACTTGGTAAGCTCACCCACGGGGGGATGGATCTGTCGCTGTACCCGGACTTCACCTCAACGGTACAAGAAGCAAGAAAAAAATTCATGGCGGTGAAGCAGAAATTGCGTGAACTCAACATCCCCTATGCAATGCTGTATCCGGCGAGGCTCAAAATCATGGTGGAGGGCAAAACTCGGATCTTCAATGATATGGCGGAGGTGCAGAAATTCCTACAACAGAAAGTGAAACTGGGCGTGCGGAGAAGATCGCCACGTAGCGAACAGGGAGAACAGCTGATTCTGTCTGATGTGGAATAGCCCTGTTACGAGTCTGTAGCGAGGCCACTAGAAGGGTGTATTCCTGAGTGATATCTTTAACTTTAAAGACATTGGACATTGGTGATATGAACATACATATGCAGATGATGTCGCATCCAGATAAGTGAACATTAGTTTAATATGTTGGGGGGCCCGTCTATACTTCCTGATGTGCTGGGGCCATTGGCGGCCCAATTCTGTAAGTTAACTACTGTTGCCATGGGGATTCACATAAGTGATACGACATAGATATGTGGGGACTGGATGAGATAACTAACAATGGGCTCAGACTCATGTAACTCTGGTTAGAAGTAACGAGTGGGCAGCTCCGACCCCCATGCGAGCACCGCACAGTTACTAGTATTAGTCTTTTTTCCTTTGTTTTTTTGTTTGATCAAACGGGGAGGTAGGATGGTTGGTGTGGGAGATGTCTCCGCCGAGTTGGGGGTGGTGGAGTGGGAGGGGGTGGTAATGGGGGAACAGAAAAGTCTGACCGGCAGATGGATGATTGTACTACTTGCGACTGACATATTCCAAGGACACGACAGTGGGGTGCTGCGAGGTGCCCCTGGTAGGTTCAGTCCATGCTTTCACTGCATGATAGGGGTGATACATTGAAGGACTGCAGGCCGCTCTCTCTTCTGTCGTGGAATGTGAGGAGCCTGCACAACCCACAAAAAATACGCAAAATACTGACATATTTAGATCGACACAAAATTGACATGACCTGCTTACAGGAAACTCATCTCACTGACAACACATCGGTAATAGGTTGGCCTCATTTCGACTGGCATCCTCCTATTCATCATATGCCAGAGGGGTCCTAATCTGGGTGAAATGGTCCGTACCATTTACACATATTAAATCTATACGGGACGACCACGGACGCTATGTAATACTACAAGGGAACTACGGAGGCACCACATTAACTATAGTGAATGTTTATGGTCTGAATACGGATGACCCCGTATTTTATGCCCAACTTTGGTCGGTGCTGAGGGAAATGCAACCTGACACGGTGATATGGGGAGGAGTCTTCAATACATGCCTAGACCCTGCCATAGACAGATCATCTGGCATAGACCGGTGTGGTAAGCGGTCAGCCAAAGTCCTGCGAGATGGGATGTCCGACTGGAACCTGGTGGACATATGGAGGCAGAGGAACCCTACTAAAAGGGAGGGTACTTGTTTTTCTGCGATGCACCTTACATGGTCCAGACTGGACTACTGGTTGGTCACACAAGACATTTGCACATGGGCTGTCGAGGTATCACACATGCCTAAAACCCTATCAGACCACGCACCGGTCTTACTTAAATTAAATATCCCGACACATTAACCCGAGACAATTCACGTGGCGATTGAGACCCTCGGAGCTACAAGATCAGGTGTTCCGGGAGGACCTGCGGCAGGCAATCATGAGTTTCTTTGAGACTAATACAGGCTCAGTTCAAAGTGCACGAACCCTATGGGAAGCCTTTAAGGTCACGGTTCGTGGCCACTGTATAGGAGCCCATGCGGGTATACTGTTTGATATACACCGCCAAATGGAGAATACTGAGAGGGCTATCCGGGCTCTTGAACGCAGTTATGAGCTACAGCCTTCTGACAAACTATTGGCAGACATACGGAAGCAGATTGATACATATAATGATTTTGCTGCGGACGAAGTCAAATATCTTTCGCGCAAATATGTGGCACGTAGCTATGGTGAAGGTGGCAGACCTGGCAGGGCTTTGGCATACAAAATTAGACCCTCACACAATACGGCACACATTACCAAAATTTGTGATGTTAGCAATACCCGAGTATATGACACACCAGCCATACTTAATTGCTTCAAAGACTACTACACACAGCTATACACGGCTAGAGTTACCCCCCACACTTCCGATATTAGAGAATATTTAAATGATATAGGCCTCGCTTGGCTATCTGACACTCACAGAAGATATTTTTGCCTGCCAATATCTAAGGAGGAAATCATTGACGCTTTTAACTCTCGCCCTAATAATAAGGACCCGGGCCTAGATGGGCTCCCGGGAGAATTTTATAAAGAATATCGCGACTTACTAGTACCGCACTTTGCAGAAATGCTAGGGGAAGCGTACGAGGAAGGCACACTTCCGACCACTCTTTCGGAAGCATTGCTGATAGCGCTCCCCTAGCCGGGGAAAGATCCGCAGTACTGTGACTCATACCGGCCCTTATCTTTGATTAACATAGATGCCAAAATACTGGCAAAAATATTAGCAAATAGAATACAACCACTCCTTTGCAACTTGGTGCTACCTGATCAAGCAAGCTTTATGCCAACACGATCCACGGTCCAAAACCTGCGCACCATTTTCTCTCTATATGATCACCTAGACCCGGACGTGCCTGCGGCTGTAGCCTTGCTGGACGCCGTTAAGGCATGTGACTCAGTGGAATGCGTAAGATGGGGTTCCCCGAACCTTTCCTGAAGTGGATTTCCCTAATGTACACGGCTCCAAAAGCAAGGATTCGCATCAATGGCCTAATATCTGCCCCCATCCCGATCACAAGAGGGACGAGACAGGGGTGCCCACTGTCACCTATGCTCTTTGCCCTGATCCTTGAGCCACTGGCCTGTAAGATTCGGCAGAAACACTCCGCCAAGGCCCTACAACTCACTCTCCGACCCATTGGAATTTCGCTATATGCGGACAACATGGTCTTCTATACCACACATCCGGATGTGAACCTGAACCCCCTCATCCGAGAATACGTAAAATATGAACAATATGCGGGTCTCTGCATAAACTGGGATATATCAGTAGTGATTCCACTCACTAAAGGTACGGTGGCACCAGAACTAAACTACCCCCTAAAATGGTGTGTTGACCCGGTCAGGTACCTGGGCATATGGATTCACAGAGACCCTGAGGTGGCTCTCCTGGAAAATGACTGCACGGCTATGACAAAACTAGAGGGTCAGGTTGACAGGTGGATCAAACTGCCACTTTCCTTTGCGGATAGGATAGCGCTCCAGAAAATGATTGTTCTACCCAAATTTTTGTATTTATTCTGGAACGTTCCTATCTGGCTAACAAATTCCTTCTTTGACAGACTACGCTCTGTAATCCAGAAATTGACCTGGGCCGGTAAACAGGCTAGAATTAGTTGGAAGGTCCTCGCACAACGATACCACATGGGAGGATTTAAGGCGCCCGACTTCCAACTCTATTACATTTGTGCGCAGGCCCAACATGCACACTATTGGATGAGACCACATGCCTTCATCCCGCACATTGCAGTGGAAAGTGATAGTACTTCCCCCACGCCGCTGATGGCACTACTGGCCAACCCGATACGACATACACCACATGACACGATACACCCGGCTAAGACTACCTCGAGAGCGTGGCACGCATTCGCGCGCTGAGCGAATAAATTGCCAATATACGCATGGGCATTACCGACAGTCAATCACCCCCAGCTTACGGTGACACAAGAACCAAATTTGCAGACACTCCTGGTAGACATGGGGTTCCAAACCCTAGGCCAAGCGTTTCCACATACTACATTTCTTAAATGGTCAGACCCTGCCTTATGTGCCCACCAGACCCCTATGAAAAATTTTGTATATCTACGCTTTCGTGCGGCCCTAAGGGCGTTCTACGCCTCGTTCCCCACTGAGCCCGAACAGCTGTTGTCCCTGCAGATACTCCTGACGTCCCCTACTCGAAAAAACCTAGTGTCTTGACTATACACTGCTGCTCAAAATGAACAGGCTGATGTGCCTACAATGGCGAGGGCTAGATGGGAGCGGTCACTAGGCGAACCTATTGACGAACAAGATTGGCACTATAGCTGTACGCAGCTCACACTTCTCACATCGAACAGTAACCTGCGCATTATACATTTCAAATTCCTTCATCAAATGTATTACACCCCACAAAAGCTACACAGATTGGGACTTAGAGACATTGGTCCCGATTCACAGAATGAACTTAAGACTCAATCCTAAACTTACTACTATTTTGGTATTCACAGAATGCACTTACTACTTTTGGCATTCACAGAATGAACTTACTAATTTTGGTATTCACAGAAGTTAGGATTTTGTCTTAAGTTTGTCTTAAGACAGACTTAAGACAGACTTAAGTCAGACTTAAGACAAAATCCTAACTTCTGTGAATACCAAAAGTAGTAAGTTCATTCTGTGAATGCCAAAAGTAGTAAGTGCATTCTGTGAATACCAAAATAGTAGTAAGTTTAGGATTGAGTCTTAAGTTCATTCTGTGAATCGGGCCCACTGACTCCTGCTGCCGGTGCGGTGCGGCAGATGCAGACTTCATACATGTAGCCTGGTCCTGCCCTATCTTGCAGCCGTATTGGCATGCAGTCACTGCAGCGTTAAGTACCATGCTCACAGAATGCATCCCAAACTCGCACTTGCTTTGCCTGCTGGGTATCAAAAAGCTCAAACACGCTAGGCGTAGGAAGTTCTTGGCAGTGGCATTACTCCTTGCAAAACGGCGCGTGGCAATGAAATGGGGGAGCTAGATGCCACCTAGACTGAAGGACTGGATAATAGATATGACCTATTGTAAGACAACACTAGAGAGTTATGCGGAAGTCCTACCACTAGCGTCCCGACTAAAATACTTTTGGGAACCATTTGCACAATACTTGCAAAACGTCGTAGACTGACTGTACTATCCTCGTGTCGACTGCCCGGCGGGCGCAGGGCCTGGGTTGGGAGACTGATATAAGCATATGATATTGATGGAGATGTGAAACTGCATGTAAATCGAAGAAGTGGAATATATGATGCCCAATGCATGTTGATATCATTGTCATATGTAATATATGCTGTGTGTTTTACCCGATTATTGAACACCTACGTGATGTTTTCATGGATATAGATTATATGATGATAATGCTTACTGAACTATACTGTATGTTGTACAACTCTGCCGGTTGGAAAGAAAAATAAAATGCTAAAAAAAAAACCTCTAACATGATTTACAATACTTGGTCTATGGTCTACCATACTTGTCTTTCCTGCTCACTGATAATTTCTGAAGCCGGAACAATTTAAAACAAAACCATTGGATTGACCCAGGTACAGACTTGATGTGAAATAGTTCTAATATGGTTCATTATTTACAAAGAACTTTATAAACAGGAATCATATTGATAGCCTAATTAAGTTCCCTGGGACACGGAACACAGAGTAATTAGCACTAAGGTGGCCCCATATGTGTTGTTGGTCATATAATATTGCACACGTGAGCTTTCAATATCAATCTTTAATACAGCACATACACACTTGCAATGTATCATTATTTTTATATGCTAACTTGGGATATTACGCAGTTCTTAGTCACTTGTTTTTATTTATGCACTATGAGTATAGGTTGTTTACTACTGCTGAGCACTGGGAACTTGTTGACCTTGTGCATGATGTATTGTATGTTACGGGCTGAACAATGACAGTAACTTAGCTGTAAATGTCAGATGAGGTGTCAAAGTCTATAACACTAGATTGTGTCTGAAGGTCTTTTCTCTTCTCTAAAATCTTACAATGCTTAAGTAATAGACGTACTTAATACTTACTTAATACTGTTACTTTCCTCTAATCACAACTCCCATTTAATCACAAGGTTGGTATAATATTAGTAAAGAAGAATACATTAATAATCAAATGGTCAGATGAACAATGTATATTATGATTTCTAGCCCCGAAAAAGTCAATTGTGATAACACCAGACGACGAAACATATGTTGGATAGGGGACTGGTGCTCGTGGTGGAAGGAGAATAAAGAAGAGACAAACAGAATAAAGAAGAGACTAATTTGCAACACCTTGATGACTACCAGTGCTATTGGTGTTCAAAGGTGGAATCTCTACTTATGCTTTGAGTTTTGAAGCCTTTTTGGGGAGGGGAAATACTAATTTGACTTATATGCTAATTATTATGGTGATTTCAGGCTCGTTGGCTGATTCGAGTGTTATTAATTGTTGTTTTGTAACAGACTTTAATTGCATTTTACAGTCATGTAGCCTTCACATAATGTCCATTTGATGTGTCTATGCCTAGATATACAAAATATATTTTTCTCACATCCACTGGAGTAATAGCTACCTCTTCTTGAACTTCATTGTTTGCATGCTACACTGCTACTTAATTTAGTGCAGAAGGTATAGGTGAAACGGCTTTTCCAAATGCCACCACTGCACACGTCTCATTGCATTTTCCTCCTTCCATGAAACTTTTGAGAATGGAATCCAGCATGATCTTGCAGTTACGTACAGCTGAGATCGGTCTGGGATCTTCAACATCTAGACTAAGAGTAAACAACCCAGCATGTTCAATTGATATTATTCCTCTTGTAGGAGATAAAACCGCTGGAACGATATATCCCAAATAATCCTGGGAACACTAAAACCACATTTATTTATACACATATGTACATTTGTGAAGATGTTGGGCAGATTTATGAAGGTCTTGCGCCGCCGGTGCGTCGTTTTTAACATGGGAAAAAGTGACGCACCGGCGGCGCAAGGCCTTCATAAATCTGCCCCAACGTTGAATTTAACATTTCTCTGTGTTCAATGTATGCTTGATAAGTAGGCAGGATTATAATACCGATGACAAATGTACTTGATAAGGGCTGGGCATGGTCAAAATTCCTGAAAGAGTTAAGAATATATGCTGTAATTGCACATATTATAATCTTAAAAGATCTCCTGTGCACACAGAATTATGGGCCCGATTCACAGAACTAACTTAAGACAAAATCCTAAACTTACTACCATTTTGGTATTCACAGAAGGCACTTACTCATTTCGGTATTCACAGAAGGCGCTTACTCATTTCGGTATTCACAGAAGTTAGGAGTCCTAACTTTAAGACTCCTAAATGCCTTCTGTGAATACCGAAAGTCTTAAAGTTAGGATTTTTCTCAGTTTAGTAGTAGTAAAGTTAGGATTTTTCTCAACTTTACTACCACCAAACTGAGAAAAATCCTAATTGTAAGACGTTCTGTATTCACAGAAGGCATTTAGGATTCCTAAAGTTAGGAGTCCTAACTTTACTACTACTAAATTGAGAAAAATCCTAATTTTAAGACTTTCGGTATTCACAGAAGGCCTTTAGGAGTCCTAAAGTTAGGACTACTAACTTCTGTGAATACCGAAATGAGTAAGTGCCTTCTGTGAATACGAAAATGAGTAAGTGCCTTCTGTGAATACCAAAATGGTAGTAAGTTTAGGATTTTGTCTTAAGTTAGTTCTGTGAATCGGGCCCATTGAAACTGCATTTCCCATGAGTATCAACATACACTTGATCTGTTTGAATACAGCTACGCTGGATGTCAGGCGGGGAAAGAGATTGTTTACGGCAGAGTTACTAAGTATGTAAAGCACAATAGACATAAGGCAGTTCAGGCGAAAGTGAAGTCACTTGGGACACTCCACGATATACTCATCAAAATCAAGATGCTATGCAAAGAAGGTACGGACATTGGTGAATGCAACAGTAGGCACCATACTGTAATAAAAAGTGGCCAATAAAGTTGCAACTCTAATAAAGCTGTTTGTCATTTTTCTGTATCGTCTTTCCCAGTGACATGTGAGAGTCCCATTAAGTTATCAACACTGGGTGTTTGGTGAAGGGACCAAAATGTTTTTGTTAAGAGAGAGTTTTTCAGGCCTTGTCAGTGGCACACTAAAAAAGGTTACCTCCCCCATATGGGACTTCTTTGCGATTAGCAAGCAGAAGTATAACAACATGCTCCATTTGTCATGCAGGCAATCGTCAAAAAGTGACTCTTCAGAAGCGCAAAACTGACGCTAGGCCTCATAAATGAGGCCCCTATATTCTTAGTGGGGCTTCCTCTAATCAATGGACATTACCAATGTGATATTGCTCAGCTTTGCAATGTTGTGTTGATACTAAGGGCCTCATTTAGATCTCGGCATACAGATTACTCCATCACAACGGTGATGGATATCCTGTTTGCCAAAATATAAATCCCATTATATCCTATGAGATTTATATTTCGGGGATGGGATATCCATCACCGTTGCGACAGAGTAAACTGTACGATGAGATCTAAATTGGCACTAGGTTATTTGTACATGGAAGAGGTGTGGTGCAGCAGCCTGGGCAGCTGACTTCGGATCACAGGGTTCACGGTTGGATCCCTGGCTCTGGCGGCAGCTCAGCTCAGCACCTTGTGACTCTGGGCAATAGCTCACTTAATTTCCACGACGGCCCCCAGTGCTTTGAGACCAGCAAGGGTGAGTAGTTTGCGCTTTACAAATACACATTTACAAACACAAGGTATGAATTACAGTTCTTTTTCAATTGTAACTATAACAATGTGATTTATGTAGTGTTGTGTCCTCGTTCAAATATCTACATTGGCTAAACGACGCAGAAAGTTGAAGCCTAAATCCTCTAACATCACAGCTGATTCAACTGCAAAACACCAGGAGCACCGCTTCTGGAGCATTTCAAATAACGTGGCCCGACAATGGCGGACATCACTTAGCAGGTGGTTGAGTTGCTGAGAGCTGACCCTGTGGGCAATTCCATCAGACTATTGGAACTGGAATGCACATGGAGCGAGCATGTGCAATTCATACGTCATCACACATACCATGTGGTGAGGGTCCTGGCTCATGACATGGCTTATTGTGAGATTTGCAAGACTAATGTGTTTCCAGGCATTAGGTTGTGTCCATCCCATACGTCTGTTCTTTGTACATTTCAGTTATGTGTGAAGTTGACACGTATCCCAACACACACGCCACATCTATGCTTTTGTTATTTGTTCTATTGTTCTAGTAGTTTGCCTCATTTGATTACTTGACAACTTTGTGGAGATGGGCTTTAATGGGGACATACATGCACTATATTTAGCTTTTGGATCTTTTCATACATTTATTACATACGCCATACTTAGTGTGTATGTTGTGTCCTTCTTATACACACTCATCTTTAGTTGTGTGCTGCTCCAACGTTCTGGCTGCATGATGTATGGTCCTTCAGGAGTGCTTTGGGCAGAGGTTTTCAAACGTGTCCCCCTGGGGGTCCGTGGAGGGATTAACAGAGGGGCGCTCAGCTTCACTAAGTACTTGTAAATAATGATGGCGGCTGTCTTTGTTTTTCCTGTTTCCAGGCAGTCTTCATTTACAAGAAACAGTTGAGGCTAGAAGTGCCACCATTCACAGTGAAAAATACAGCCAACTGTTCACTTCTTATTCATTCTTAACATGACGTTCCTGTCTTTGTGTACTGCAGTTGTCATTCAGAGGTCATTAGGGAAGCAGTGGAACACATTTTTCTCTGGACACTTTGCAAAACTCAGCATCCTTACATTATCTTTCAAACAAAAGTTATACACGTTTGTCATCAACAAGCTTCAAGTGACTCCTTAAAATAAAGCACTTTATAGCCCTCTCCCCGGACCTCCGACCTTCAGCACCCTCCAAGTATTCCAGGTCGCCATTAACAGTTCAGGGATTGCTGTTTTTAACACAATGTATGGCAATTGTTTTGTAAAATTAAGAACATCGTGGCCCTGATACACCTAGCCAGTTCCAACCTCTATTTTCATGCAGATGTCCTCTCAGTAGAGGGGTTGGGATGAAGGAGGCCTACAGGATCATGTTCGAACAGAGCAAAATCCATGGATACCATCAAAGAGAGGATCCTCAAAGAAGGACGCTATGTGGGCTCTAATTTTTTCATTCACAAATGGACAGAGACAGCTGCTCCCCTTCCTGAATGAGATGCTTTGAAGGTTTCGAGAAATGTGGATTCATTTATTTTTGTTTCTTATGCCATCACTACCATTAATGCAGCAGGTGCATTGGAACTGGGGCAATGGTGTGAGGAATCACCACACACCCATTACGGATATGCCACTAGCAAAAAAGGGGGAAGAGGGGAGCGATTTTCCTGGTTAGTATTGGGACCCAAGTCTCTCTTTCTTTTTCTTTTTCCTATTACAGAAAGGAGCAGACATCCTGCTTTTTGTCTCAGGTCCCAAGAGTGTGAGGTACCAAGTAAACCCCTATTATGGATGTTTTGCCATCATTTCTTTCGTATATTAGGGCTCAATACTCCCTTCTTGAGACAGTGTTGCTTTGAGCATTGAACCAATGTCACCAGAGAGGAGAACACTGAAGCAGGGTAGACACCTTATCTAAGGCCTGAGAGAGATAGCAGAAAGGATAAAGGGAGATTAACAAGGGGTAGAGAAAATGCCCTACATCACAATACATCAGCTCTTATTAGTGAGGCAGGTGCAGTGGTGCCCTGCACAGGAATATGACAGTCTTACTTTAGAATAGAGGCATGCTGAATAGCATTAGGGATAAAGGCACCCTTGCTGCAAACAGGCAGGAAAACACATGGGAGCTCATTTTCTCTGAGAGGACAGAGGGGCATATCAACAAGGCGGCGCTATAAAATTATTGCCGCTTTTGCGTAGTTTTCGGATGAGAAGTAGCGATAATTGTATTGCCTTTTCAGCAAAGTCACGCTATCGCGTAAATCCTTGCCTTGGCACCCTTTCCCAAAACGCCAACTTTGCATCTCTAATGAGATGCAAAGTGGGCGTTCCGTCCCAAAATAACTTGAGAAATGTCGCTAACCAACATTTCTCCAATTATCAAGGGAATCGCTAAACTGCTTAGCGATTGGAAAAGAAGCGCTAACCGCGCTCAACGCAGGTTTCTTCACGGCTGCTGGTGATCTTACTTAGCCATGTAATCCAATGCGAGGTGGATTACATGGCTAAATTCACCCTGCCCTATCATCAAGGTATCGCCTGTCACAGTGCGATTATCGCTGGATTTCCAGTGATAATCGCACTGTTTTGTGGCTAACACATGGATTTCTATCGCTTGGGAGAAAAGCGTTGCTGATAGCATGCAATAGGTAGGTCTGCTAGAGAAAGTGTGCCAGGGTTGTGGAGGAGGGGTCATGGCAGCAGGTGAAGCGTACAAAGTCT
Organism: Lissotriton helveticus; assembly: GCF_964261635.1. NCBI lineage: Eukaryota > Metazoa > Chordata > Amphibia > Caudata > Salamandridae > Lissotriton > Lissotriton helveticus. The sequence continues at coordinate 241,730,390 of NC_136057.1, forward strand.
CAGTGTCCCCTGAAACCTCCTACAGCTGCAGGTGAAGATCTAGGTAGCAGGTGGTCTTCGCAGTAGTGGACAGGCCACAGACCCCTCGCAGCATTTGGTAGCCCTGGAGTGTGATGCCCTCTATGTCAAAGGATTTTGTTCCAAGAGCGATCCCCATTGCAACTGGTAGGAGCTCACCTCCGCTCTTTATTGTTCATGATCACAGTTCCACCATGCATATTCTGCCCCACACGGCCACATCAGGCATCGGAGGTGGGCCACAGAAGTGGCGGCCCTAACAGATAAGAGCCAAGCAGGAGTAGCAGTAAATGGTTAAGGGCCCCCATCGAGCAGCCCCTCCCAGCCTGTCTCTGTGACACTGGGCTGCAATGCACTTTAATGCCTCAATGCCTCATTAGAGAGCTCTGGCTGGAGGGGACATGGGAGCCCCAAAAATCTGCTTAGTGTGTTCTCTAATGGCCAAAGAACAGGACCTCACCATTGGTTTCTAGCAGGGATGGTGAAGTGAGCAATAAAGGGTCATTATTTTCCTCAGGATGTCTAGAGCCTCTGTGGGTAATAACCATCTTGGTCTGTGGCACGACTCTGCCTCCCAATTCTCTTGTCATCCACCCACACTGGCAAACAAATCAATCCAGTTTCTGCAATATGCAGATGACATTGTCATTTTAAGCCATACACCGATAGGCCTGCAAAGGGTCATAAATAAATTAACAGAGTACTTTGACCTAGCAGGTTTGGAACTTAACAATAAAAAAACAAAGGTCGTGAGATTGGCAGGCCCAAGCAGAGGAACATTTAAATGGTATTCAAAGAATACTCAAATAGAGGAGACAACAACGTATAAATATTTGGGTATCAAATTGTGCAGAAACATGTCCATGGTGGACCAAAAACAGGACATCATAGCCAAAGCACAATCACTCACGTTTGCTTATAAACTGCTCCAAAAGAAATTACAATGCCCCTCATACGGTTGTCTTTTAAAAGTAATGGCAGCTCAACTGTTACCTACCTTGTCCTACGGGTTGGAAATCTGGCACGGGAAAGAAAGTGACATCCTAAACAAATTACAGACAAAAGTATACAAATCTGTTTTTAATCTTTTTATAGGATCATCCCCAGTGCAAATACGCCTAGAATTTGGCCTACAAAACCAAGTCTACCAGAGGAAAGCTATCTTTGCAAAATGGTGCTGGAAACTCAGAGCATCAGAAATAGGATCACTGAATAACCTATGCTGGCTGGAAATCAAGAAACAATATGATGAAAAAGAACCAAACACTTTGGGCATCTATTTGCGAACTGCCCTGGAGGCGCTAAACATCGAGGAAGTTTGGAACAGCCACTTGGAACGAACATCTTTCTATAAAATTTGTAAATGAAATGCAAAGTCACTATCGTTGGTAGAAGACAAAAGGACTTTGGCCAAACGCCGACACGCCTGGTCAGTAATCAATTCATATAAAAGACTAAAACCTCAACTGTATCTTGAAGCTCACTTCCGGCTATCGCTAAAGACGAAATTCATGGCATACAGACTAGGCGACCATTGCTCAAAAGACCTAATTCCATCTTGGAAAAATAAACTGCAGGAAATGACATGCCGCCTTTGTGGGTACCACACAGAAAGTTTGTACCATCTAATGTGCACGTGCGAGACAGTAAAAGACGAAAGAAGAACTTTGTTGAAATCAGTTTTAAACACTTTAAGAATTCGCACCTGCAGGCAGGCGGTCACTAGTTGGATGGGTGCATCATCGAACCTCTTAATATGCCGTGGAGTAAAATTCATGACTCTTGTAGAGACCTTACTTTTGAAAATCGAAACAGATTAAACTTCGGGTGATCTTCTTTTACTTTTATGTAAATTTTTAAAGAACATGAAATGTATCTTGTTTTTATGTTGATTGCTATATTTTTTATATATGTATACTTTAAGGTTGTGATAAACCAAATAAAGTTACATTTTGACTTGACTTGACTTGACATTCCCTTGTCAGAGCTTAGATTACTTTTTCTCTCAACATCAACATGCAAACCTCATTTTGAGACCTATATGATCATTCCTGCATATATGTCCTATGTTTCTAAACACTTGCTGTTGGAAATGACCATCTTTTGGGCGGTCATTCCCCACATGTTTGCCTTCACTCATCTATCTTTTTCTCAACCAATTTTTTTGTGGCTTGAGGACTGTGTAACCTCACTCCTTCTAACCAGTGGTAAAGTCATTTTGCTCTCTATTCCAAACATGACAAAGTTGGTTTGCATCAGACTGAAGCATTATATTTACTTATAAGTTCCTAGTATGTGGTACTGCATGTGCCCAGCACATGTATATGAAATGCTAATAGTAGGCTTAGCACTCATTGAGCCACCTACTAGTGTAGCTCTGTAAAACATCATACAGGTCTGTTATGGAAACCTGTGTCTGCATCTTTAAAAAAAACTGCCATTTAAACTTGCCAAAATAACCCTTTGTCATTCCTGAAGCATTTTTTCTAATACGTATAATCACTCACCACTAAGGTAGACCCTAAAAACTCATAAGGCAGAAACTGCAGCAAAGCTGACTCTCCCAGGGTTACATTAGGTTACATTGCAATTCCTTAAATTGCATAATTACATTTTGTGACTAGCTAGAACAATGATTTGAAGAGCAATTGTAAACAGAATTTAAAATCCATTGTATAAAGTTGGATTTTAAATTACTATTTTGAAAATATCAATTTTAGAAAGTTGGCCTTTTCTTGACTTAACCAAATGTGCCTTTCTGGCAGTGCCTAGGGTCATCTGACTGTAAATGGCTCTCCTGTGGTGAGATTTGTATTCCCCCCTCGCAGTGAATAAAAGGCCTGGGTGCAGAAGGTAGTCCGTCTGCCTGACAAGAATACTGGGTATGAGCTGTTCCCTGCCCTATTTGTACTTCAAGGGGTAGCCTGGATGCATGGTGCGTGTACACATAACCTTTACCTGACTTAAGAAGAGGCAGACCCAACCATTGGTAGATGAAGGTCATACATGCTTGCCTTTTGTTGCACTAGACAGACTGTAGCCAAACCCAAGGAATGGGAAGAACTGACCAGAACCACTGTTAGTGTTCCCTACCCACATGCTTGCACTGGGTATACAAGTAACATTTCTGCTGTCTGAAGCCTGAAGGAAGACTGGACCTGCTTGTTTTGAACACAGGACCCTAGATTTGACTCCAATGGTCAGATGGCTGACCTCCTGTTTGGTCAATACATACACAACAAACTTCCAGTGGCCATTCTATTTTTCCAGCTGGCCATACCTAACTGGACCAGACCTGATTTCCTCTACTGGCCTCTGTGGATTTGAGTCCTGAACTAGAAGTGCTGTCCTCAAAGTCCTGGACACTTGCCTGTACTTTTCTCAGCTTAACTGAAGGTTTCATTAATCCAGCACAGCTGCAATGCAGGGCCCCACAGAGATGTGCCATGCAGCCCTTCACTGAAGACTTCACTGGCACCCAACACCAAGCAACTGAAAGACTCACCAGAGTCAATGAAGAGCTATCAGAGCCCCAAAGCTGCACCACGCAGCTCCTCACATTAGGTTTTCCAAGAGCTGGGCAATGCAGAGCCAGTCAGTTGTTCGCAGCTCCCAACTATAAAAACGTACTGTATGTAACGTGTCAAAAAGCAGAGTGATGCAAATCCTGCAGAGCCTCACAGTCCTCGCATATATGTCACCAAAGGCTTCACAAGAGCTAAGCGATTCAAATCTCATCAGAGGTGTGCAGCTCATAGCTAAAAGCCTCCCTGAATGCAATGTGGCACAATGAAAAGTGAAACCAAGCCTTGTAGAGTCACACAGTCTTCAAATCTAAGTCAGAAAGTTAAACTTCCAGGGGGATGATCCTGGTCCTGTACCTGGTCTGTGCTCCATTGCAATCAGATTTATCTTGTGACTTTATCCATGTCAAGCACAACCAGATACACAATGTAGCAGCATCACACATCTTGCACTACTTTCACCTAAAACTTTAAAAACTCAGAGATCTGTCCTACCGATTGGCTTTTTATCATTTTAATGTCATTTTACTTATTAAAATCTTCTCTATTATTTTAGGATTCTTACTGTGTTGTGTTTTTACTTTTTTTGCTGTTTGTGTACTGCATAAATACTTTACACATTGGGCCTGAATCACAGAAATCAAACTTTACTACTTTCGCGTATTCCCCTAAGTAAATGCCTCTAAATTAAGCCTGGCTGATGTTGTGCCAGGCTACAAGAGAGTTAAAAACTGTTTTATTTAGTGACTTTTGTAGTTCACATCAAACACACAAGAAGAGCAAAGGTCCAGTTCTCCATGATATAACTTATAACCCCCAAGTGGAAACCTCACAATAATTGACAGTTACTCGTCTACAGTTTTGAGTTATGCATGTCTCCAACCAGCTTCTCCTCTGGAGTTGGTACTATGGATCCACTGCACAAACGATGAGCATAGACGGATAAGCCATGCACAACATTGCCCCCCCCCCTCCTTAAGCCCCTTCTCCTATTTTTTTTTTAATTCATGAACTTGATTTGCTGCTTATCCTCCTCCAGCACCCTTGTTAATCCCTTCAGTGTCCCAATTACTCAATATAAACTGTATGTCACCCTACCCCAGTCCATCTAAAGAATGTAATAAACTCAAATACAGCTCAACCGGTCATTCCAATCTTGCATCTTCTGTAGGTTGCCTTCCATCACTGTTTATCATTGTAATAAAATTAACCTATGGCCTCCTGAAACCCTAGCCCACCAGCATCACTTCATCTTCTCTCTCCGGCCTTCCTCACCACACATCCTTAAGAGAGTTGCTTGACTGCAGCTTTGAATTCTCATTCACTGTGGCTTTGCAGATGCCCATGACTGACATGAGAGAAAGTGGATAGTAATGTCAGATGACCTACTCCATTTTTCCTGCCAGTGTCCTGTCTTTGGAGACCCAGGAGAAGCAGGTGACACAGAAAACCTTCTTCCACTAATGCCCCACTCTGCTTACTTCTCTGTGAGTTGGAGGACATACAAGGAAAGCAAAGGGTCCCTTAATGACATCAAAGAAATAGAAAACAATTTGTATTTCTCTCTACTGTGACCTCGAGCCAGTGAATAACTAGAGTTTAACTCTGGTTATTCATATTAATGTCTTCCAATAATAAGCTATGAACAAGAAATCAATATATTTTAGTAGCTTTCACTATTTATTCTAAATTCTTTCATGTGACAAAACATAATGGGCCTGATTCACAGAATGAACTTAAGACTCAATCCTAAACTTACTACTATTTTGGTATTCACAGAATACACTTACTACTTTTGGCATTCACAGAATGAACTTACTACTTTTGGTATTCACAGAAGTTAGGATTTTGTCTTAAGTCTGTCTTAAGTCTGTCTTAAGTTTGTCTTAAGACAACATCCTAACTTCTGTGAATACCAAAAGTAGTAAGTTCATTCTGTGAATGCCAAAAGTAGTAAGTGCATTCTGTGAATACCAAAATAGTAGTAAGTTTAGGATTGAGTCTTAAGTTAATTCTGTGAATCAAGCCCAATGTAAGTGGAAACCCCTGGTATTATGTACAGACAGGGAATGAGCAGTTCTTCAAAGAAAGATATGTATGCAGTGCCAATTTAACTTGAGATACAGGCTTTTCTTATACCTGTTATGAGGGCTCCCTTTATCTCATGGTTGCGTAGACTATAAATAAGCGGGTTCAACATCGGAATGATCACCATGTAGAATAGTGAGACCACTCTGTCCTTGGCCATCGAGTGCTTCGTGTTGGGCATCCCGTACATGAAGACAAGTGTACCGAAGAATACTATGACACAGACAAAGTGAGAGGAACAAGTGCTAAAGGCCCTCCATCTCCCTGCTGATGAAGTTATCTTTAAAATTGCTGAAATAATGCAAGCATACGAGATAAGGATGAAAATGACAGAGACCAATATGAGGCCACCCGCAACCAAAAATAACAGAACCTCATTCAAGGTGGTATCAGCACATGCAAGCTTCAAGATTGGAAGGATATCACAGCAGAAATGAGCAATCATATTGGAATTGCAAAAGGGCAGAGTAAATGTACATATTGTTTGTGTTACTGCATTGAGGATGGCAATTACAAATATCCTAACAAGAAGATAAATGCAGGTTTGGTTGCTCATGATGGCAGGATATAGTAATGGATTACAAATGGCTGTATAGCGATCATATGCCATGACTGCCAGGAGGAAGACCTCTGTACTTCCGATGACAAATAACAAAAACATCTGAGCTACACATCCAGGAAATGAAATTATCTTCCTTGTGGATAAGAAATTGGTGAGCATAATTGGAACAGTGATTGATGATAAACATATGTCTACAAAGGACAAACTACAGAGTAAGAAGTACATAGGGGTGTGAAGGTAATGGTTTAGCAAGACCAGTATTACGATCCCTGTATTGCAAAGAAGGGTTAAAATATAGACCAGGAGGAAGAATAGGAAGAGTGGAAGCTGCAATTGTGGGTCCTCTGTAATTCCCAAGATAACAAACTCTGTCACATGGGTCCAGTTGCTTGCTTTCATTTTCAAGATTACGCCATCTTCCTGGAAACAGAAAACATAAATGAGAGGTGAGTTGCAGGGAATATTAACCAAAGTAATATTTGTCAGTTTAGAGAGATATCTCAATATGGCTGAATAAAATAAAAGTCACAATATTGAGACATTGGAGTTTTAGGACTGGTTTACAGTGCAGCCAATGACAGACCTTCTATTATCTACACTAAAAAGGCTTTAGGAAGAACTATTAAGAGCATTTATATCTGCCCCAAATGTTGATTCTGTTGACTGCAAATGTTGGTTGGAAAGAAGCTGTGTGTCTTAACTGAAAAAAGAGTAATTGTATTACAAGTTTCTTTCTAAGAAAGCATATATTCTACACTGGCAGACTGAGGCCTGATATAGATCCAAGGTTACTCCATCACAAAGGTGACATATATCCCGTGTCCTGAAATATAAATCTCATAGGTTATAATGAGACTTATAATACGGCGGATGGTATATCCGTAAACTCTTTGATCGATTAACCCGACCACCAAGATTTAAATCAGTCCCTGAGTTTGTTATGGGGATAAACGATTGATCAAGACTTATATGTCCGATATGTTTATTATGAAATCTTACAACAAAGGCAATGGGCCTTACTTACAATTTGGCAAAAGTTTACTTTACGACCAGTAGGCATTTATGGATAGATTATGATTACAATTTTTTTAATCTTTTAGTTTGCTACGTTGGTACAGTGATTTCCACAGATTACTGTAATAGGCAAATGCTTTGGATTTGGTTAACCCCTGTGACAAATCCTACATGTAGATTGGTACTTTGAGAACCCTTGTTATGCCCTTGCTATGTCATTATAGGAAGTCTTGTAAGTTGTTTTGCCAACTGTCATTTTGTACATATTTGTACAGATATTTGCCTTCTGGTGAAGAATACATGGAATATAGTAGACCTCTGCTGGTTACGGTGGCAATGCAGTGATTGGTTAGTAGGGGAAAGGTCTGATCTGTTTATTCTGAAAATTTACATAAAACATATTATCCCTGACATTTATTGTCAAAAATCATATGTGAAAGCCAATAGGACTTTAAAAGTGGATTGTTATTACAACTGTGTTAAATCTTCTATTCATGCAAAATACTATAGTAGGAATTGTTTGTGTGTTGGTTTATCCTTTGGAAACCCCTGTGGGTATAAAATGTGCACTTTAACAATCCCTCTTTTTCCTTTAAGGAGGTCATGAATATTTGTCCGCCAATTTAAGTTGTAGGCATTTTTTTTTTAATTTTTGACTGTCTGCTTTGGGTTGCCTTGAGTGAATTCTTATACGGAGTTCAGTAGTCCCGAGTTGGTTTTGGAAACAAATAAATGTTAAAAGATATTAACTTGGTTGGTCATCAGGAAAAACAATATCCCATTACTTAGGTCTGACATGTTTAATATGAAAAGGTATGACAAAAGGTAGTAGGTTTAACAAGTGCAGAGTAAGATGCATTTATTAAAACCAATATGCGTGTAAGGGATACTTATTATTTCACTGTATAGTAGACCATGCACTAATAATTAGTACATTGAAATCTTACAGACTACCATAGTAGGTACTGGTTTTGCTGTTGAAAAACACTTTGATGTGAAGGTTTACAATGTGATAATTCAGTAATTTTTAGAGGAGTTGTATATTCTTTTACTAACTAGATGTTTTTAAACACTTTTTTATTGATGTTTGCCTAATGATAACCAGTTTATTCATAATATAAGAGGCTTTAGGGGTAGATACAAAGCAATGATATTAACTATAGGCATAATCGGTTTATTAAGAAAAGGTACACAAGCTGTCATAGATATGACCTATGGTCTTCGGTTCGCCCTCCTTATGCTTATTTGAATGTCTCTTAAATGTTGCTTCTCCCCATAAAAGCATACATCGCGGGCACACAATGGCACATCCACCTGAAAATTAGTGTGATTCGGTGTCTGGGGTTGCCTTAGTTTCCAATTTTATATTGTATTGGTTCCCTTTCATTGTTTATCTCCTGAACCTTTTTTTCACAGCATTCTGAAGATACTCGGAGATTCCTTACATGTTGCTCACATTCCACTCAGCTTTCCTGCTTGTACAACTACACCATGAGGAACCACTAGGAAACTCTGACGGTTCTCTTTGGAAAACAAACACCAGGTTGTGGTAGGTGGCACCTCAATGGGGGACGGTTTCTGCACAGCACTGAGTACAAATACTTGGGAAAAAGAAAGGCACCAGCCTCATGCTCTCCCTCACAACTCTTGCCCAGTCTCTTAAGGGACCGAGCCTAGTCCCCTTGCTCCAAGTGATCACACCTGTACAGTCTTATGGAAGTGAAATCTCCCTAGGCACATTGCTGGACAAGCTCATTACTCACACATACGAAGCGGCTCTGCATCTGCCAAAGCAAGCATCACCAGCATGAATAAGGTTCAACAAAATAAAGCAATCCTGTCCCAGTGCACTCCAATATTTCTGCAACAGGCACAGACTTGCCATGCTAGCCACCTTGAATGGACTATTTTGGCTGGATTTCGACAGCCCAGGATCCTTGTTGAAGCATCATCTTCAGGACACACTAAATAACCTCTCGCTCACAGAAGCTTGGTGAAAACCTCCCACAATCTTCATTGAAAAAGCTGACAGCAATCACAGCGAAAAGGCTCTAGAAGTAGAAAGATATAGCAGTGCTGAGCAAGCGTTCACACACCTGGGCAGTAATCAACTCCTCTCCCTCATGGAATCACTTGCCATCTCTGGCTCAAAGCAAAATTTGTAGATCTCAGACTGGGGTAATGGAACATGCATGGCCATCATTTGGAAATGGTGGAACACCGTAGGTGTATTGTGTCACCTTTGCATTCTGGGTGCAGAAACTGTCACTTGCATTCTATGCATCTGCCCCTTGCTGCTTCAGTTAAGAGACTTTGTCTGCTTGGGAGATTGAAGCTGCTGTCAGGCTTGAATCAGCTGCCGAAAATCAGAGAATAATACACTAAGAGGCCTATTTCGATGTCAGTTGGACTTACATCAATGGTTTCACTTTCAAATGCCTAATTACAATCTAGGTGGTCAAAAGTGTAAAAGACTGGCCATTTTGGCTGGATTTCAACAGGCTCAAGGAGCTCATCGGCCAGTCGAAATCGGCACATAATCCTAATAGGATGGTGTTTCCGCTGTCTGGATTATGATGTCGGTTTCCAACAGGCTTTCCGTGCGGGCTTTCTGTAATGGAAAGCCTGAAGGAGAGCGATTTTGGGGGCCACTATTTGGGCCCCATTCTCCATATGGCTTCCGGTCGGGGCAGATGGGGGACCTATGGTGTGCTACTGTTTAATCCCTTCAATGAGTGGCAGGACCCGGGACTGGGATGTTGTTGGGCGGGGGCAACTCCGACCAAAATCGTAATGAGGCCTTTAATGTTAAATTAGGGTCTGTTTATACCATAGGCGTTCCAGAGGCAGGCCACTAAAAATGCTCACATCTCTGCACCACTGCCTTCAAACAATGTAAGCACTTCTGGGACACCCTAGTGGTGTCTCTGCACTTTGAATAGGCGATAATTGCCAGCCTGAAACCAAAGAATACCATACTAAATGCTAACATAGGGCCAGATTCACAGAATGAACTTAAGACGCAATCCTAAACTTACTACTATTTTGGTATTCACAGAATGCACTTACTACTTTTGGCATTCACAGAATTAACTTACTACTTTTGGTATTCACAAAAGTTAGGATTTTGTCTTAATACAGACTTAAGACAGACTTAAGACAAAATCCTACCTTAAGTCTGTCTTAAGTCTGTCTTAAGACAAACCTAACTTCTGTGAATACCAAAAGTAGTAAGTGCATTCTGTGAATACCAAAATAGTAGTAAGTTTAGTCTTAAGTTCATTCTGTGAATCGGGCCCATAGTGAGTCCTGTTAAGTGCCATCGTTAGCAGAGCCAGGCTCTTAAAATCGCTTTTGTTTCTGCACGGCTGCCAGCAAACATCCGAAGTAGCACTGGGACACACCTTGTATTTTCTACCTGCCACAGCATAAAAATGAACACTATGTGGAACGTTTGGCCTACTCAACATCTGAAGAGACCTGGGTTTATATTGTTGCTTCTTCTGCATGCTTGCTCTCCTTTATATGCTCCGGTGGCAGAAACACATGCTACCTGGAATGCTATGATTTACTCGCCAACAATCATTGTTGAGGTCTCTAAAAATTGAATTCTATACTAAGACAACCTATAACAACTTTGAACGCGAAGTCTACTAGCATTTCCTCTAATCTGCTGCCTATACTTATCAGGAATAGTCTCGGTTTAGAGGGCTCCTGAGCAGGCTTAGCCTCACTACAAGCTTGCATCTGCTTCTTTTCCTTGCTCTGCTGCTAAGTATCTGACTAACATTGGTCACCTCCGCTGCTTTGATGCAAACATTTATTTTTCTAAAGTATCTGCTAACCTCACACCTTGCTATTAAGCACCTGATTAACAATTTATATTCCTCCTCCTTTGCTGCTAAGTTCTCCACCAATATCGACCACCTGCCTTGCAGTTTAATACCTTAAAGCTTTCAACTAACCCCCATAGGAGTCTAGTTGCTCATTTTAATGTGCCTCTCATGCCAACTTTTAAACTATCCGCCTTGACCTGTACCAACGAGATGCTCTTTATTTCTTGTAGGCCCTAATTAACTCGTTCGGTGGCTCTGCAGCACATTTTAACATCCCTAAAATGTATTCTTAAACCCTCTATTAAACTGTTTGTTTTATAATTTGTACTAATAAGAAACATCTTTGTAAATTATTTAACTAGCTGCACAATAACATACTACTACTGTATTGTGCAGCATTCTGTTTTCCCATTATATCCACTCTGTGTGGCCATCTGTGAATGGTATTGGCCCATACCGTTGTTTATCATACTGAAAATCATTATGTTAGCCACCTTGAAACAAAACAAGAGAGATACAATTTACACATTAGCTTTCAAAGATGGCCACCCAGTGTGTTTTTTTAAATTATCTTTGAGGTGCATGTTGTATGTTTTGTAGATGTAAAGGGGGAAAAGTAAATTAATGGCAATTAATTGATACATTGTTTTTATATAATATTAATCATTTTTTTGACTATTAATTATTTACATTGTGTAATACAGTAGGTTAATTTATACTAGTTAATGAAATAGTAATAGTTATTTAATTGACAAATATTTTTTTTAAATATTATAAATAATATTTTTTTCTTTTATATATTAGGTGTGGGTTGCTTGTTTTGTCTTAATTATTTTAGCAATTGTTAATTATTATTAATTTAATAAATATCCAGTGGTGTAAATAATCCCATTTATAGATTTATTTTAGACATGTGTTGTGTACTTTGTAGAAAAATAACGTACAAAAGTGATTCAGGTAATAATACGTTAAAAAATATGTAATTCATTTTTAATAAATATGCTATTTATTATGGTATGTGTTAATTGTGTTCTGCTTTTTAAATGTAAATATCATTGCATTTATGTGTTAATATTAATTTGAGAATATAGTTTTGTATTTTAATTATATTTCTGGTTATTTATTATATGTATTAAACATTGTAATATATATTTAATTTGTTACACTTTAAAAAAACTATATTTAGATTGTGTTATACTTACGTATTTATATTTTTTTGTTATTTAGTATGTTTTTGAAAATATTTTATTATGTTCAAGTTAGTTAGTCTGTTTCTAATGTTGCACTGACTGGAGTGGGAATAGTACACTTCACCCATCCATTATCCAACACATTTCCTACTGATGCACTGAATGAAGTGGAAATAGTAAACTTTACCCCTCTGAAATCTAAGTCTTTCCCAACTGTTGCACTGACAGGAGTGGGGATACTAACTTTCAACCCCTCCGCAATTCAACACTTTCCCTACTGTGGACCTAACTGGAGTAGGAGTAGTACATTTTAGCCCTGAGGAATCTAACACTTTCCCTACTGTTACACTGACAGGCGTGGAAATAGTAAATTTTACCCAGCTGCTATGCAACACTTTCCCTGCTGTTACACTGACTGGAGTGGTAATAGTACATTTTACCCATTAGCAATCCAACATTTTACCCACTATTACACTGACTGGAGTGGGAATGGTACATTTCACCTCTCTGCTATCCAACACTTTCCCTACTGTTGAATTGACTGGAGTGGGAATAGTAAATTTTACCTCTCTTGAGTATAAGACTTTGCCTACTTTTGTATACATTACAGTAGGAGTAGTATATGTCTTAATTGTAAAATGTTATAGTTGTTTATATTGTTTACATTTATTTTACTATGTTTTATGTTTATTCAAAATTCCAATATTTATAATTATTGTTTTTAATATGTAATATATTTGTGATTCAAGTTCAAGCTAGCTTGGCCAATGATGGGGATACCTAGAATCGATCCCAGGATACTTGTTTTCTGAACCAATGCACCTGGCCTTGCAGTTTGGGCTGGACTGTTCGCACGGGGAACAGGGTCAAGACTGATTTGCATATGGCTGTCCCAAACTAGGTTGGCATGATGAGGAAAAAACAATGGATTTAACCCAGATCTGTGACTGGGGGTTAATGAATGTTTGATTTGTTTTGTATTCCGGCTGTCATTTTTGTGATTTTTTCTTTGTTGCCCTAAGTGGGAAGGGTATGCCTGGACATGGGTCCCCTGCTCACTACACAACTGTATTTAAGCTAACCTGACTGATGAGGGGTGAAATCCCAAAACTGGTCTCAGGATGCTTGTTTTCCAGTCCAGGGAGAACTTGGCATGGCATTTTGGACTGGACTGTTAAAATAGGAAGTAGGGTGAATTCCGTTTTGCATTTGGTTGGGTCCAAACTGAGGTAACGTGGTGAGCAAAAAAGCTTTTTAAAAAAGATCTGTGACCAGGGATGAATGTTTGTTTGTTCTGTGTTCCGTCCATCATTTGCGTGATTTTTAGAAAGTTGACATTTTATTGCCCTCCGTAATTTGGTAACTGTAGCCTCCCCTGGGTTACATGGCTGGATGTAACTGACAGTTAGACAATTTGTGAATTCCACCTAGACAATCACACAATATAGGGATTAGAAGTGCCTGAAGTGGCCATCTGCAGGCATTGTGGTGGGTGGAGCTACTCACAGCACAACTTGCAACTAAATAGGCTGTCCTCTGCTCTCACACAATGGGCTTATCATCGCCACATGTTCACTGCAGCCATCCTGGAGGCAGGGCAGCAGAGACAGCAAACTCTAAGCTCTTCAAAGAGAAACTTCTAGAAATGTCTTCCAGATTCAAAGGAGGCATCAGATATAAAAGCATGGCCCCGTCAGACCCACTCCTCAGTTCACTTTCCAGATCTATGAAAGGACTGTTAGAGGACTGCCTGCTGCTGTGACTTTCTGTGCACTCTTGAGGGCTGCTTTGCAGTGCCTGGTAGGAATGCTTTGGTGCCTGGAGCCTGCCTTGAACCCTCAGAGGCCAGCCCTGCTGTTTGAGCCCTGCTGCTTCACCTGAAACTGGGACAACTGGACTGACTCAAGGGCTTGTTTGCTGGCCTCCTGTTTAGATGTATACTCGTCACAAGAGGGAAGACCGATACAGTCCCGCCACCCTCGTCAGGAATCTTTGACTGTGTCAACAGCAGGACAGCCAGAAGAGGCTGGCAACGGAACTCCAGGCAAGAGTCCCACAAAGTTGATTAGGATGTGCCTTCCCGTCAAGTCAACTGTGGCGGTAAGACCTACAAACTCAAGTTGGCAGAATCAAAGGAAAAGAAGATAAAACAAACCTTTTTTGTCCCGCTTTCATCTTCAGCTTCTGTCTTGTACCCCATCTTCTAGGTCCTTCTTTTGACACACCAAATGATGCCATTGTTGCTGGGATCTCAAGTTAGCTACTAATTATGTCCTATGTCTCGTGTGTGACATGCAACATGTAACACAAAGGGACATAACACATTGCCTAGATATCATTGCATGCAAACATGACACATCTGTATTTACGTGGAAATAAGTTGTACGTACCTGTCTCCATGAATTTCCCTCCATGAAGTCTTCACTGCCAGGACACCACCAGCCCAACTGGAACATCCAAATACTGCAAGCCTGATGACAACTGAGTACTGTGAGCCATCAGAGATAATCGCCACCGTGCTGACCTTCTAACACATGTTGCACCATCAGCTCATTGGAGTACTTGGGACCGCCACCGTGGGGGGCCAGTGGTAAGACCGCCAAGATCTATATCAGGCCTTTAGTCTAACAGTTAGACTAAAGACTGATCATTACAATTCTTTGCTGAGTAATATTTGGTCATGCACTTTGTGTTCATATTTGGTCGTGCACTTTGTGTTCATATTTGGTTGTGCACTTTGTGCCCTTATAACAAGAAGGTATCAAAAATACAACTTTGTAGCAGGAATCAAATGTTTCCTTGACATCAGAACATGTGGTAAATGTGCTAATATGAATCTCTATGATATCTTGATGTTTGTTATGTTGGAGCTGCTAAGACAATGCAATCTTATTATGCTCACATTCATGAAATGGGAGTGTCTGGACCTCCTGATTAACATGAGGTATTGAATAACTCTAATCTGGGCTGTATTGGACGAAATAGAGCTCTCTATCTACGTTATTAGATAATCTCTTTCATGTATTTAACTAACATGATGATTCTTCAGGTTTAGTACACAGCTCAAGGTGAAGCTTTTAATGAGGTATATCTGCGTAGAACTTGCAATGGTTTCACTCTCAGCTGATCCAAAAGTGTTAATTCAATAGAATAATAATGGCGGGAAACCATTATGAGCACAAGGCATTAAATGATGGAGCAGTGCCACGGCAATCTTAATTCAGAAATCTCCTGATAAAGTTTTAAGTGCAGTCTTAAACTAGATCTATGTCGACCTATGGGGAGCCACTGAAGTGTGCAGGATTTGTGCAGTTGACCTGCTTTAACCCTGTTTTTCAATAGTTCCAGTTGTACGAAATGGTGACACACACATGCATAAAGAAACAATTTATACATTTAAATATAAGACAGCTCTATGGATAGGGACAAAATTGAACCCTGTTGGATGTAATTGCGTGCCACATTTTTTAAAATTAATTCTATGGAGCCAGTGTAATAGAATTTGGGGAATCCAAAATCATTTTGGATTCCCCAAATTCTTCTCAGAAACAAGCATTTACTCTGGTACAGGGTGCCTGCTCTTCAATTTCCCCATTTCTAGCTTTGGAAGGCATAGGTAGGTAACATGCCTCAAGCTACTGTACATTTTCCAAGGACGAGCACAGGAAGTGATTAGTTTTTGCTCCTAAGTTCTTTCATACCCAATTCCAGAGCCAGAGCTCAGCTTAGCAGGGGGCTGCCTGTGAAGGAGAAGTTGTGAGCTTCACCTGACTATTAGCGGCAATACCATGTGTCTCTCAGACCTCTTTCAGAACTCTCAGTAAAATGTAAAATGACCTCATTCGGAGTTAGTGAATTCCCCAACAGCCAGATACAGAGGCAGAACATCTCGTCCCGATGGCTTAATATCTGCATACACTTTGCATGGTAGGCCATGTTCTAATTTTGCTTATCGACTGACAAGGCCATTTGTGTCATGTCTGCTGGATAAAGTGGGCTCTGGCCCAGGACCCCGTGCTTTCAGGGGACCCTCTGACAGAGCCAGAACCCTTCTACAGAGTCTTTGCCCTGATGCATTGAATAATTCTTAAACAGATTCTTGAAAATAGCGATTTCCTTCATTTTGCTTTTAATGTGGGTGATGTGTGAAAGTCTATTAGGGACATTTTGCAGACAAATGTTGTGTTTATGTTTCATTCAACATCCATAAAAAAGTTCCTTTTAAATCCAAACGGTAGGTTGTCACACAGTTTATTTGCAGTAATATTACTTAGCTGCTGCTGTATCACAATATTAAAAACAAACATCACTATCCCTGTAAACACATTTAGGAATTTAGGGGCAGATTTATGAGGCACTTGCGCCACGTTTACGCCGCTGTTGCGTCACGCAAGGTGGCGTAAACGTGGCGCATCCCTACGAACGATTTACAACGTGACGCATCTAGGCAGATGCGTCACGTTGTAAAGCCCTGCGCCGCTTGTGGGCGTTCCGGCGCAGGGTGGGCGTTCCGGGGCAGGTGCGCCTCGCAAAAGTGGCTGAGTGAAATCTACAAGATTTCACTCAGTCACTTTCAGGCCAATGCTGCGTCAAAAGCCTGCGCCTGCTTGAAGCAGGCATAGGTCTTGACGCAGCATTGTGGAGATGGGGCACCCCCGAGCCTTGCTGGAGCTGCGTCGCGCTTGCGACGCAACTCCAGCAATGCGTCACCTTTACGGCACAGATGCGTCACGCATCTGTGCCGTTTTTGCCCCATGGTGCGCCGCATCATAAATGCGGCGCACCATGGGTGGCGGAGCTGTGGCGTACTGTGGCGCACTGTGGCGCATGTTAACTGGCGCATCCCTGGGGATGCGCCAGTTAACATAAATCTGCCCCTTAGTGTGCCTTTGCACTGCCAGTGACCTGGCTAAAGAGGCATGAAAGAGCTAAAACTGGATAGTGAATTCAAAGCTGATCAGAACAGGGCCTCTCAAAATACATTTGGCCAAGGACACACAAAATCCTTAAAATGTCCCTGTAGCTGGCATTCCAAAATAAGGGAGAGTACTTACAATGTGAGCAGTGAGAATCGTGTGGAGCGGGAGGAGCGGCTTGACAGCCTGGTGAAGGAAGCGGCCATCGGCAGTGGTTGCGTCAGAGGGCACCAGTGGTGAAGTGAACCTCCCCCACATTGGCTGCATTTAAATCAGTGCACAGGCTTGCACCCGGTGCACTGCTGCTCTTCTGACCGGCTCCTACTGTTGTGCAGTCCTGCAGGTGCGCTATGCTGCCACCACCTTCTTCCTCCTGGTCCATGAGGTGTTTTATTTCCTTTCCGTGTCTGGGGCAGCCTCCACGTCCACCGTGAATATGATGTCTGATAGCTACGGTACTGGTGCAATGAGGGACCCAAGGTTGACCGAGAGGGTAGGAGACCCTGAGACGCCCCGCCTGACTCCAAAAGGGCAGCCGTCCCTCCCATTTTCAGGTTTGGCACGGTGGCACCCCAGAGGCACCCTGAGGGGGGAAAACAGTAATAGCAGGGCCCCAGGAAGGGTCTTAGCAATCCTTGAAAAGGACCCGGATATGGGGACACACGGGGGTTTTCACTCCTTGCCTGACCTTAAGATGGCTGCTAGGGGAGAGTTTTCACCGCGAGGAGCTCTGAACCTGGAGTCTGTCCCTTCCTCACCTCTCTTCTCACCATCTTTGTCCCAGTGGCCAGCTGGAGATCGTTGTGGAAGGCTCTCCCCACTAACATCAGGACCGATGTCTCACCTGACTTTATTTCCCTCCTCTTGCCCCCTCCTCCCTACTCCCTACCCCTCTCGAGTCTTGACATTGGATCACCTCCTGTTCCTCTCTCTATTCTGGTGGAACCCGAAACGCATGCATGGCCGATTCCCGGTGGAGCTGTCACCTACCCAGCCGGACATCTGACATTTGTCTCATTTCTTCCCCACTGCTGCTTTTGCTCTTTTATTGTGTTCCCGTTGAGACCCAGCTGTTTGGCTGATGCCCGGTGGAGCTACGTGATAGCTAAAGAGGAGATGGACTGTGGACTTCCCCCTCGGTCGTCACCTACCCAGCCGGACTTTGGGCAGACCCTCCTTCGTCTCTCCATTCTATCTAACTCCTACCCCTTGACCCCACCCCCTTACCCTTCTAAACTCCATTTATTTCGTCCTCAACACTCTTGAAATGTTTTTCTAGTAACTGATGTAACGTGTAACTGAAGTAGTTTTATAATTTCTGTGGAACCTTATGTAAAGCGCATTGATACCGCCGGGTCTAGCCAGCGCTATATAAAACTTTTTAAATAAAATAAAGAAATACATAAAAAAGCTTGTTACAAAGTGGAATGTTTTAAGATGATGATAATTCTTAAACTTTCTCACATAAATAAACTGTTGTGGCATGATGCTTCCATTGATAACTACCAGGTCGGTGTGAGTGTGTGGTGGGAGCATGAAGTAAACATGTATATGTGTATTGCCTGCCTACTCATGTTGGTTGATATTAGGTGGCAGGTTCTAATATCCTTATTGCCACAAACAGCCAGATATGTGTTTATTAAGCTTCAACATCATCAGCTTGAGACCCTTAATTATGAGCAGCTCACAGCTAATAATGCCACGGGCCAATCAATCCAAATTGTAAAAATACAAATAATGTTCAGCTGTGTAAAATCTAAAAGAGGTTTGAGTCAATATAGAGCCCCTTCCCAGACAAAATGCACCCAGACAACCATACAGCATGTGCTCTAGAAAATAGCGCTATGGAAAATAACAGAGATAGAGATATTGTTTCGGGTTAAATAGCCCCACGGGCACATGATTCCCATTGATTGTTCTGATGCATAAAATGAAACGCCATCTCAACCAGACGGCAGGACATTAGGGTGAATAGTAAAAGTTAGGAAAAAACTTTGGAGGCTCTCACAATGACCTCAATAGTTTTCCAAAGACAACAGGAGGCGTTGGAATTTAAACAGCTGGATCCTGAAGTTGTTTATTAGTTTGATACGTTTTGATAAAGAGATAGAGTCATATTTATCAAAGAGTTGTGTCAACCTTGCACCACACAAGGAGACGCAATGGCGATGCAACTACTAAGGTAGATTTATCATGCAGCGCAAGGCCAAATCGTTGCGTTGCGTTGCGTTGCGTTACTCTGTCCCAGAGAGGCGTTCCCACAAATCCACCCATGTTTAAATTAGTGGCAGACTTGGATATGCATCAAAATGCTACACCCTCCAGGTGAGGCGTAACAAGAAGAAATATCTTTCTTATTCCTAATTTTTTCCTCTTACTATGTGTGCTGCATTCTTCAGGACACGTAGAAAGAGGAAAATGATTTAGAGGACTACTTTTTGAAGGGTGGTGTCCCTTCCTGCATAAAAAAAATCCTGCCTACATCGCAGGGACACTTGAATCCTGACGCCCGGGTGCCTGTGTTTGCACAATACAGCGCATTGTGCACCAATGCAAGGAAAGGACGGAAATGCACTGTAAAATGTTAAAAATGGCACAACTCTGCCCTTTCCCTATCATGCAGCAAAGCAAGGATGCTTGCAGCGCTGCGTGATTTCTTGATAAGTGTGACTCACATTTCTTTAATAAAATTTGCACATATGCAAACTCAAAACAATAGCAGTCGACAGAAACAAAATGGGTTCTAAATTGTGCTGAAACCCTTCAACTCACCTAATGGTTTAGCTGAACGAAACAAATTGAGGAATCCCTGGAATCAATCACATCTGGTCATCAACCTTGATGCTGGTATTCTTATTGTCTTTGTGATGCCCCAGGGTCACGTTCCCTGAAGCACTGGGGTCTGTTTCTGACAATTAGAAAGCACCATAATGTTTGTCTCTCTCTCGAGATAGGATTTCTACTGAGATGTTTCTTCTCTACTGCCCTGTTATTGAAGCAGAGCTCTGATTTTTCTGATCTAGGAAATAGTGGATTTCGCTAAGTGCTGGAGACAAATTCTCCCGCAAATGCTCAAACATCAATAATGGATTTTCCCCAAATAACTGTTCTTCAATAATGTTGCATTTACTTCACAATTACGAGTGATCCTTGATGTTTGGGCTCACTGATGATGAATGCAGAAATTCAAACATTTGCCATCACATATTGGTGTCAGTGCTTAATTTGAACCGGACGTTTCCGTTTCTCGACACTGGCACTTAATTGGCAGCACTGGCACTTAAGAGGGTCTGCCATTTGGTGGGCTGTTTGCCTGATTTATAGAGGGTACAAAAACAATTCAATATATGTTAAAAATGACTAATACCTGTCACCCTTGCTCATCTTATAGCTTTGGGGCCTGGAACAGTATGAACTGTCACAATTGTAGGAGTGGGATGGTTTGAAGCTGGTTTGTTACTGTCATTGGTATGGGCAATGGGTGGTGTAAGCTGCAGTGACCTCCTGATTAGGGCACATCACTTCATTTTTTATAAATTAAGAACACACATCAAAAATGGGTGCCAATCAGCAAATCTGAAGCTTCTGGTTATCATAACAGAGTGTGGCCTGTTATCTGCTTACCCTTACTGCTGCTATACTATGAAATAATTATTGTAGGCCATCTGTCATGGAACAAGCAGACTATGGGTCCATCTGTGAGACCACCTTCAACCAGCTCATCATTAACAGGTTAGGATGAGTAGTCAGGCAAGCCTTCAAGACAAATATGAGTTATTTGCTTGTATGCATTGAGACTAGCTGAAGTTGAATACTGGTAAATCAGAAACTCACAACATGTATGCATTGAGCATGGGATTCAGATTATACTAAACACAAATCTTGAAAAGATGCTGGAGATTTTCCATGCTAGTTTGACTTAGACGGTGTAGCCAGGTGGCAGTTTCAAGTGAGGCTTGTTCAAACTGAGTTCTTGCACTTCAATAGCTCAGTTTGCAGAATGGGGGCAAAGCTGTAATTACATCTGACTAAGCTGCTCCTTTCATTAAAGAACTCAGAGAAGTTCATAGCACAAGCATCAAGGTCATGGAAGAAATTCTTGATTAGTCTCAACCACTAGCAATCGTTGAAGGACACATTCAAATTCAGTTCCATGTTTCATCCCTATGCCACTCTAGACATAGACTTGCCATATGAAAATCAATACATTGAGAATAGTTCAGCCTGAACTGCCACGTTAGGCTGCCAGGCGATGCCAATGTCTTTCTATCATACGCAATATGTGTGAAATATAGGTAGCTGCAGAAAGTGTTCAATTGGAGGAAAAGCCAGAAGCATAAACACCACCAGAAGGTAGATGGCTGAAGCCTGTGCTACTTTAAGTCAGCAAAAAAGATGGCAACATGACAGACCAGACTGAATAGTGTCTGAAATCTCCACAGAAACATCAGGGGCAAAATTGCATAACAGGAGAGTCCACAAAATAATACTGCATCTGTTTTGTGATGTAGTGAAAAGCGAGGAAGGAGGTCCTTAAATTGTGTATAGATGGCAAGCAGAAAACCAGGACTGCACTTCACTTCCTTAAAAGACTCCCACAGGCTTTTAGACAGCCCTTGCCCTCCAAAAAGTGAACGAGGTAGTTGGTAAGTACTCGCCTAACCTCCCTCCTCCTCTTAGAGTGGCTGAGTCGGAAAATGCATCAGGACAGAGGCTGCCAGGACAACAGTAAGACTGACTCCCCGAAAACTGCAGGCAAGTAGAAATACCATAGATTCCTGATGTAATCTGCCTGGCATCTGAAACCCAGTGATTTAACTGTGAATAATATGCCCTGCCATTAGTACCATGTTCCCTATACCACTAAAATAAAGCTCCACTGTTCTGTCCAAGCCTAAATAAGCTAGAATTGATATGAAGTTGGTTGTGTTCAGGTTCAGAAGGGACCTGCCTGGCAGTTCAGTTGTGGACTATTCTATTTGATTAAGGCATATTTGCATATGGCTCATTTTTGTCTGAGACAGTATAGTGAGCAAACATGATGGACCAGAATGTGAACCCAAATATTTTACTGTTAGGTGAGATTAGATTCGTATTCGATACATCGTGTTTGTGTTCTTTAGCACACAGCCCATCAGTCTTCTGAAGCTAACAAAAGTGGTTACTTCTCGAGGAAAATCAGGTTTTACCTCATCACCATCATCAAGTTGGATTTGGAGAGATCTGCTAATCACCTACAAATGCATCCAGGCACTAGGTCTTAAGTTCCTTATTGAATTCCAAGAGCAAGGATGATGCACAGAGGTGCAGGGGGAGGTCATTCCAGTACTTGGCAGTAAGGTAGTAGAAGGATCATCCCACACTCTAGCTTTGCTGGATGTGTGGAGCATTTCCAAGGAAAGCGGAGTGCAAGTATCTGCAGGGTTGGTGAAAATTCAGAGTGGTTGTTGATGTATGCTGCTACTTTATCATGAAGGGCCATGTTGGAGTGTATCAACATCTTGAATTTGCATCTTTTCTTGATGGGGAGCCACTGGACGTTGCTGAGGTGGGTGATCATGTTAGTCAGTTTGGGAAGGTAGAAGATAAATCTGGCAGCTGAGTTCTGCATTACCTGGAGTCTCTTCAGAAGTTGGGTGGTGATTCCTTCTGCGTTGCTGAAGTCCAGCTTACTAGTGATAAGGGCTTAAGTGATGGTGTTCCTGGTGCTAATGGGGAGCCATCTGAAGAGGTGTGGAAGCAGGTGGAGGAGACTGCCTTGATCTGGCATTTCATGATGCGGAGGTTGCGGGCATGATCTGTCAATATGGGTTTAAGGCTGAGTTTGGAGGGCCGGATTTGCTCCAAGGTGCAGTGTTGTACCCAAAATCAGCACTTGTGTCTTGTCTATGTTGAGCTACAAGCAGTTGTTGTTTTATCCAGTCGGCTACACTCATCATGCAGTGGTAGAACTTGGTTTAATGGTGGAGGGATCTGCTTATTGTGAGAGATTGAGCTAGGCGTCCTCTGCCTAGGAAATGATGTTGAGGCCTTGGGTTCTGATGATGCCACGATAGTGTTAAGCAGGGTGGGGCTGAGTTATGAACCTTAAGGACCCTGCAGGTGGTGCTCTTTGGTTTTGAAGTAAGGGTGATATACGGATTCTCTGGCTTCATTCTTTGAGGAAGGTCTCAGAGAATCAGGGCTGTTGTTCCCTCGCCGGTCAAGGAGGGTTCTGGTTTTTTCAATGTCAAGCAGGATGTTTCTTAACAGGTGTTTGATGGCCTTCTCAAGGACTTTGGTGGGGAAGGAGAGTAGAGAGATGTGGCAGTAGTTCATGAGTTTATTGGGGTCGGCAGAGTTTCTTGAGGAGGGGTCTGACATCTGCATATTTACATCCATCGGGAAGATGGCTGTGGTGATGGATGCTTTGAGAACTGAGGTGAGTGCAGAGATGATTTCCTAGCTCCCGAGGTTGAAGAAGTGGTTGTGTCAGGGGTCCATGGGTGCTCCAGAGTAGATGGAGTTCATGATGGGTATGGTGGTCTGCGTGGTAATCTGTTCCTGTGCGGTGAGAAGGTGGTTGTGTCTGGCTTTGACTGGTCGAGGAGGTTGTAGAGCTCAGTTGGCTGGGTTTCAACATTACTGAAGATTGTGGAGATAGTCCTGCAAAAATGATAGGTTTAAAAAAAAAAATGGGTTAAAGAAAGCAATGCTATTTTACAAGGTGGATTTCTTGCCCACACATTTATTCTAGATGCCATTATCAGTGGGTCATCTTGTACTCCTTGAGCTTATAAGTGGCTTACACACTGCATTGGATGGGAAAGGATAGATTATTCTGAACAGAAAATGTAGTGACCAAAGATTGGTTAGCACACTTCAGAAAATGTCATGCATGCAGACATCAAATGTTAATGGGATGTCTTATATTCACACCCTACACCAAAGTGCAATTAGAGGTTGCTGCAGCACATTTCATCTGATTCAAAATAGTGCCTGTCAGTTTGTTTTTTACCTGGAAATCACTTTTCTGAAGGTACTGATTATTCCTCTTTCACCTCAATACCTGACCACCTAAGGTTAAGGTGAATACCTGCTTATTTACAATAGATGAATCCTTTCCATTTATCTTTTTACTCCTCTTTTTTTCTATACTTTCACAGAGTGGAGAATTTACACATCAAATCAGTACAGCAGGTATAACCCAGTTCCATAGCATTCTGTCCTTAATAAATAAATTATATAGGGATACCAACTACTCATTACGTGATGTTCAAGTTCAGTGTATTTGATATGCTCAAACTCCCTTCTCAGAGTTGTGTAATGACCATCTCCTAGTGCCTGTCTGCCAGACATTTGGGTTCATTCATATTTAATGCATATATATATATATATTATGTAAAGGAATATGTACTCTGAACTCTCACTATTCCCTATATCTATTTACTCTATATAATTGGTTAATTGAGAGGAGAGCACCACACTCAAGCACACATGTTGGAAAAGGAATTGTCATATACCCTTGTCTAAACATACTAAAACCAGCTGCATCTCTATGAGGAGGAATATAAAGAGTCCAAATGGTTTGCACTTTTCAGAAGAAGTAATTCCTGGGACACAGTCCTACAACATCCTCTGAAAGGCAATAGTGGGAATGTCCATGCACCATCCATGGTATGTCCTCTTCAGCCAAATTAAAGCAAGGCAGAGTATTGTGCAGCTTTGCATCTTTTGGTTACGTTCTATGTTGGATTGTAAATTCCACCACTATATCCTGCATCAGGTTTGTGTTAAAAATGAGTGCAAACTGTGCTCAAAAGTGAACATTTATCAATCTTTCCTGCACTGCAACACAGCAAGCCACCTTGCTTCACTGCATGAAAGGAAAGGCAGGAATGTGCTGTATTTAACATTTCTGTCCTTTCCTAAGGCTGGTGCACTTCTAGCAGCCTAGCCCTAATGCAGAGACACGCCCATCATGGTGCAAGGGGGCCTGTGGCCTGTGCTGTAGGCAGAAAGTTTTGTGTTGGAAGGTACACAAAAACAATCCTGAGAAGGATTTTCCTCGTTTTATGTGTGCAACACAATACAGCACACACAGAAAGAGAAAAAAATAATAAATAAAGATATTTCTCCTTTTTACACCTCACCTGGGGAGGCAAAGAAATGTGCTTGGTTCACTCCAAGAGACTGTCTTCTGTCAAAAAAAGGTGAAAGAACCTATTTCTCAAATTGTGTGTGTGTGTCGACCTTCGCTGTTGGACCTGGCCCTTTTGGCAGGTTCACCCCTAAACTTTTTGCTTTTTCCTAGCCTGTTTCTGTAACCTGGTGTTGGTGATTTTATGCCTCTGCGCACTTTTTCACGGTGGTACAGTGTAAAGTGCGTGAGCTCTCTGTGTATGTGTGGTGAGTGACCTGCCCTCCCGTAGGAATGAATCGGGAATATGTATGCCCATGGTAGTTCCTGATGTGTGGGGAGTGCAGGGTCGAGTTTGGTATGTGCAAACTCGTGAGATTGAATGCTGCGCAATGGTATACGTGGCATGATTGTGTCTAGTGTAGAAGTGCCACTTTTAGAAGTTGGCATATTTGTGTAATTTGTGCCTGGCGTGTGATTGGCTGGTGAGCCTGGCCCAAGAGTGCCTGGACCTGCTTGTGAATTGACTGTCTGGTTTGAGGGTAACAGGGGCTGGGGAGCCCCAGGAGGTTGTCTGAGTCAGCCCGTGGCTGAAAGGCTGCATCTGCTGCCAGGGAAGTGGGAGGAGATAGCACCTAGGAGTGAATAGGGCTGTGCCTGCTTGACCACAAGGCTGGCTCCACCTCCCGCTGGGCGACTGTCACCTCTGTCCCTGATACTGAAAGGAAGAAGGAAGCCAGGAAAGCCCCAGTGCTCCAGCAACACCCAGAACTGGTTTAACCGGGCTCAGGGCCCACTTACACAAAGACTTCAAAGAACTTCAAAGACTTTTAGGGGTATAGGAGAAGGACCCCTGACAACTGAAGGAGAGATTCTACAATCAAGAGGAACCTCTGCTGGCAGAAGGACTGCTGAAGAACTGAAGGAAGATTGCCTTGCTGTGTGCTCTAAGGGCTGACCTGTTCTGCTGTTCAACTAAAAGCTGAGAAGAAGAAAGGGACTTTGCTGTGTGCTGTGACCCTGCCTGCTTGAACCCAAAAAGACTTTGCTGTGTGCTGTGTCTTCAACTTGAATCTCCAAGGGCCTGAGAAGAGCTGGCCTCCTGCCCCTGGAACCCAGGGTTAAAAGGTTCCTAAAGAAACCCCAAGCCGCTGTGCAGATCGTGCTGTTTTTGCCTGGTGCGTGTTTGGTGACCAACTGCTGAGCGTGAGCAGAGATCGGTGTGCTCATCGGCACATACTCAGCGAGGGTCGGAGGTCCGTGGTGCCTCCCATCATGAGTTCTGCTCCAAAACGATCTTGTGGCCGTGGGGGCGGTCTCGTGGTGACCTGCGCCCTCAAAAATTTCTTGCCGCCAAATCACCGTCGCGGCCCAGGGCCAGAAACCCCCTCCAAAGTTGTTGCCTGTGACCAGGAGCTGCGGCAGCGAGGGTCGAAGCCGCCGCGCTCCCATTGGCCCAGAGGATCGAGCCCCCTCGGTGATCGCCACGCTAGGATTGGCCTAGCGCCGCCTCGTCACCGCTGAGGCTGTGTCCCGATTGGCCGATTGCGTCCACGTCAGGAAGGGCCTGACCCGGGAACCGCACTGCTATTGGCTGACTCCCGGGTGGCTGAGGAGGCGCGTCAACTGAGTCGCGCATCGATTGGCCCGCGTCATCAGGGCCGGTGAGGAAGCCGAGAGAGCTGTGTCTCCCGTGACGAAGTCGGGGAAGATTGACCCGACCTCGCCGAGGGAGCGCCGTGAGTGCCCCCCTGCCCCTGGCCTGCCTGTCCCTGCTCGGAGCACCGAGCTAGCTCCCCTGTCGCTCCTCGAGGATCAGAGAGCGGGCGGAGGGCTGCGGGGACCGGCCGGGGCGGGGAGCGAGTGTGCTCTGTTCGGTGCCGTGCGCCTGAAGCCATCGGGGGTGCGAGGCTGTGCGAATCGGCAGAAAGGAGTCCCAGGCATATTCGGTGAGGCGCACTTGCATCGCTTGGGGGCTCATTGCTTCGAAGGGCTGATGTTTGAGAGCTTAGCACGCTCGCATTAACTTTACCACTCGTTTTTGGGGCAAATGTGAGATAAGGCAGTAGCATTATTTTTGGATACTGATTTTAAGAGACTTGAGACTGATCTTTTTACATAAGAACTTCCTAATGACAACTGCAACCACCAAGATTAAGTGCAACCTTTATTTAAAGAAGCAACCATTGTGTATTGTTGAGTTTTACTTGCTGCAATTAGATAAAGCTATATTTTTATAAATATACCTACCTGTGTGGTCTCAGTTTGTGGTGGATGGGGAATCATTGTCTGTGTTAAGTGCAACTATTATACACCTTGCCTTAGGGATAAGCCTGTCTGCTCGTGCCAAGCTACCTAGAGGGTGAGCAGGGGTTATCTACTGTGTGTAATTTCTTCACCCTGACTAGAAGCATGGGTCCCTACTTGGTCTAATGTACTTACCTCTGCCAATTAGGGACCCCCAGATCTAACATTCGCCAAATGATGTTAAAAAACTGGCATCTACTCCAAGGATTGGAATGCTCATTCGATCAACCTCTGTTTGCTATGAAAAAATAACAAAGTATTGGGCAACAATTGGTGAGAGCTGCTTGTACCCTACCAATCAAAAAACAAGATCTCCGCTCATGGTGGAATCTAAAATCAATAGAAGGACACCACAAATGTGGCAACTGTGTGTCCTGTGAGACAACGAGCGAAGGATCCAATCTGAGCATAATAACAACAAATGGACACACAAGACATTTTCAAATTATTAGACTTAGAATGTGGTTTACAGTATTACTTGCCTCTGTGGCAAATTATACGTGGGCAAAACCAACCAAAGAGATTTGATCACGAATTGTCCAGCACAGGTCTAGAATTTGCACCAAAGTGATGACTGCGCCGTTTGTGAGTCATTTCGTACAAGCTAACCACAGTGACAGAGACATGAAATGGACGGTCCTGTGTGTTATTAAATCTGCTCCAAGTGGCGGAGACCTGCAGGGAACTCTTTTGCAAAAAGAAGCTTACCTCATTCTTAAATTAAACAGTGCCATTTAAAAAAAAACTATTGGAACTTTTTTTTTTCCCCAAGAAAGCGAGATTCTTTTCCCGTTCCCAAAATATTTATTTTTTTGGGCACATGATACTCTGCTTAAAGTAGAACTATTCTTAGAGAACAAGATTTCTATTTTTGAAACTCTAGAGACAATATTTTGCCTTGGCCTCTAGCACATGTACAGTATTGTATAAATATGTGATGAAATGGTCTCGACCTTCTCTTCTGTATTAAGAGCCATTTCATAAATGTAAATTTTCATGATGCATTCAGTCATCATTCCAATGTACAATATATGCATTATCTGAATGCTATCATTGCTTGAAAAACGTACAGTATACTACTCATTTTCGTGTATATACCATTTCGAAGGCATTTATGTATTTTGGGGTGGGATGGAAAACACATGCACAGTTATATGTTTATAATTGCTTAGTATTTAGTAATGATGTACATTATACGTGGAGGGGGTGTTGTAAACGTATCTAGGACCCTATTTAAATATTCCCGATTTATGCCCTCATGTGGTTATATCGAATCATATCCTTAGGAAGGCATAAGAATCATACCCATATTAAGTCATAGCCAATGCAGTCCAAATACGGCAAGGCTACTCCCATAGACTCATAGAAAGCACAATGTATTCGTAAACAAACCAAGCCTCCAGCAGCCCGGGAATTCCCCCTGCTTCTGTATTGATTTGGCCTAGAACTCCTGGAGTCCTGAAAGAACTGCGAGTTCTTAGTGACGTCTTATGTCCAACCTTACGTCAAACTCGGCACCTTCCAGGTATAAATATACAAGCATCTGCCTTAGCAAAACACACGGTGGTTTGGAGCAGATTGGCTATCTACTTGCCCAACGCACTGCTGCCGAAGGAAGCCGACCCTCCCATTGACGCACTGAGAGAGACGCTGTCTTTTCTCCTGACGAGAAATCCAGCTCCAGTTTTTCCCTGTCACCCTCGCGGGTTACTGGGAGATCGAGTCCTGAGAACGAGATACAAGACCTCCTTCATTCTATAAACAAGATATGGAGCTGATTAGACCCGTAGAGAATTCTTCATTCAGATTCTTGGCAAAACTATCTTAACTCAAACTGTAGCTCACTTACTCCTTCCCACGTACTAGGCTTAGGTTAGGTACACCGGGGTAGGCATATCTTAGAAGCACCAGTTGAGTACGTTTAGTTATGATTTTATCATTGTATGTATTTTAACCATTTTAAACACCGTATGGCTCAGAAACCATACCATGCTTTTACAGTATTACTTTGTAATACTCCTTTTACTGTACGCACTTTACTTTATGATAAGTATTGCAATTGTGGCAACTCACTTCTCTTGCATGAAAAAGAAGACTGTTCAATAAATAACCTCTTTTATTGAAAACACCCGTCTCTCTGTTTCTCTGCACTTCTGGTGAAACTAAGCAATGCACGATTGACTGGGGGAAATAGCTATCTATTGTTTCCGCGACTCTGGAGATATACTCCTTATTCTGGAGAAAGCAAAGTTGTCATGTTTCTGCGGTTGTCAGAAACGAATCCCTTCTTGTCTATTCAGGAAAGTTAACACCTTCTTGTTTACTCGAGAATGTTTCTAGTGACCTCTGAGCTAGCTGGCATTCATAATTAAGTCTAACATATTCAATAGAGACCTAGTCCACCTCAGTCCTACGTCTAAACTATCGTTTATGTTAATCCAATGCGCAGAGCCTATTGGGAATATAGGAACTACACTACAGAACCACTGCTGCGTGACACCTCTGATGAAGGACCTTGCAATACAGCCCTCTATGTACCACCCACTTAAGTAGCCATTTTAACAAGTCTCAGGCATACCATTGCAACTTGTGAGTCTGGTTTAAAAATAATCATTTTGCCAGGCCTAAACCTTCTTTTTAATGCCATATGTCACCCCTACAGAAGGCCTTAAACAATCCCAATGGGCAGCGTTCAGTGTATTACAGTATCAGGCTTGTAGTTTTGACTTTTACTCCTGGTAGTGAAAAACTCTTAAATGTAGTTTCCCCTGCTGAAAAGCATGCCTCTTTAATAAGATAACATTGGTTTATCTTACACTATTTAATAAATGATAACTTTCAATTGGCAAAAGTGCATTATTTAAAAGCACAGACTCAACAAGATACTTACGGGCAAAGGTTAGCAAATCTCTGTAACTAGACCCCAGCTACCAACATAGGGCCAACGAACAAAAATGGTAGGGAGCATCAGTCTATTGGAACATATGTATTAGTAATAGAGCATCAACAATGGAGGAACAACAATTGCAAAGTAACACAGGACAGGGAAGGGTGGGGCATGGACAATGCTTGGTATAAATCTTTTTTGCTCATGGAATTATGCACAGTTAATATAGGTTTGTGTTTTTTTTATTGCTTATACAGTCTTTTTTCAATTTCTTACAGTACCCCTGAGGAAGAACTTATAAGAGTTCGAAATGCATTGGGTTATTACTGTGTTGGCTCGAAGGAAAGTTAAAAGCACATATCTATGCTCAAGCTTAAGGCTACATACGATAAATGAAAATGCGTAATAAACATTACTGCATCATCTGGCTGTCTCTGGAGTGTCTTTAAAAAGATTAGGAGTACATTGATCACTGTATGAGATTACCATGGAACACTATGGATTACTTGGATAAATATGAGTCACTTTGGGGGAAGGTTTCCTCATTTCAGCTGTTGTAACTTGTTTAGAGTCTTTGGAAAACAAGGTCCTAACTAGCTGAGAATGTATTTCAGTTGAACAACTCAGGGGCATATTACCAAGCAATAGCGATAATTATCGCTATTGCTTGGTTAGAGACAAAAATTTACCGCAGAGCTGCGGTGATTTCTATCGCAGATAAACCTTGGTATTACCAAGGTTTATCGCAAATGCGATAAAAACGGCCGCAATGCATGAATATCGCTGAAAAGTCAGCGATATTCATGCATTACCGAGCTAATGCTCTTAGCCATGTTATCCACCTCCCATTGGATAACATGGCTAAGAACTGCTCAGGGGCAGGTGTTAGCTTTTGGAGATATTCGCGCTTAGCGCGAATATCTCCAAAAGTTGGTAATAGGAGATAGCAATGTTAGCGACTGTTTCCAGTCGCTAACATCTTGGCACGCCCACTTTGCATGTCATTAGTGATAAATATCACTGACATGCAAAGTGGGGCCCAAGATGGTCGCTACCTCCTACTAGCTGTCGCTAACTGGTGTTAGCGACAGCTAGGTAATAGGGAGATATTTTTATCTCCGCTTTCTTGGCTTTTAAAGCCAAAAAAGCGGAGATAAACCCCCTTGATAATATGCCCCTCAGAGTCTAGAGCTAATTCCTCACACAATCTTGCCCCGCGTCTTTTTACAGCAACGTGCACATGCAGAGTCAATCTTATGGCAATGATGTCTAGGTATACATAAAGTTCCAGAGAGACAGAAAGCCTGTTATTGACTGCCAGTCAGCCATAAAGTGAGGTGAAGCTTGGATGAGTGACAGCTGGTATAAGCATAAGGATAAGACTGAGCATACACTAATTTGGCCGAGGGTATTCTTATCTTCGAATTCCGTGTATTTTTGGGTCAACCTTTGATTCCTGCAGCTACAGTAAAAATTCCATGAGTTGTCTTTTCTGCTGACATGATCCTTTTTGCCCAGATAAGTTTAGTAAAAACAGTTACACCATTTCCTCCCCAGTTTAACTTCTGACCACCATGCATATCACCTTATGGTGGGGGAGGCATTTCATATCAGATTGGACTATTGCAAAGGCCTCTATGTGGACACTGCTGTTGTGTAGATGATATGCCTCCGCAGGGGCAAAATGCCAGCATATGTTTAATAATGGACCCTAGGTTAAGAATCAATGTCCCATCTGCTAGACATGCACTACATTGGCTGCAAATCCATCAATGGGCCTATGCTTAAGGGTTAAGGAACCTGCTCTCTTTTCCCAGAAATCAAAATTTAGTCTAAAGTTAGGCCAAGCTTTTTTGCATTGTGTCCTTTCATTTTGTAACTCCATACCTGCTTACCATGAGCAGATTTCTAATTTTTCCTGTTTTCTGTGTTGCCCAGAAAATAAAATGGATCTATATTACGTTCTGCCAATGACCAGCTCCTAAAGAACCCTCACTGAGACAATGGATGCAATTTCAATGTAGTTATAGATAAATTAAAGAAAATGCATTTCTCCCTTCTTGCTCTGAGAAACGCGTAATCACAGTCTGTTATTGTTATGTGTCCAGTCACAGGAGCATGGGCAGCAGAAGGGCACTGTTACCGGAACATTGATAAGGAGAGTGCGTACCATGCAACATCATTTATTATATGCATCTAGTTTATGAAAAATAGGTGACCCAACACACCAGCTGGATCATTGTACTTCATGGGGAAACAATGTCTGGCTAACATCCATATTAAGACATAAGTGCTGTTAGGTATAATAGTATAAATCATGCATAGTATTATGTTTGATATGTTGTAATGCATGTTTTCTATAGTGGTCTGTTTGACAAATCAAAGCGCGTTGTGGTCCATCTGGTGACTGACTTCATCTTATCAAGTGCATGGATGAGGAAAAGTCTGTTTTATATTAGATGTTTTTTGACCATTGGACATTGCTGTCAGGCTTGAAGCACAGCGACTGTGCTCGATCTTGTGCGGTGGCATTGAAGTGCATTTTATGCAAATGACAGGATGAGAAAGCATTTTAGGGACATGTGTGCAAGCTGCAAACCAAACAAGTAAGTGGGTCACTTTGATCCTATACTAGGCAAGTGCCCGTATCTTATAGCTCATCTGTATTCTTGATCCTTATTGGTGGCCCTCAAAACCTATAAGCGGTTGAACGAGCTGAAATTAATTAACAAGGCATGCATGCAGCGTTCATGCCTTGGCGAACAGTTTTACTTGCCGTTTCTCTCCCAGGCAAAATATCAATGAGCATGCTGAGCCTAGTCTGATAAGGAACCCAATCCACATTCTTAACTTCAGTAGTGCAGGCTCTGCCCACTGACGGGGGGGCAAGGGTTATATGTCCAGGTATGTCTAGAGCATGAGTCCAGTGCTGCAAATGTACAGCATATCCTGTGAGGATTTTTGTGCTTGTCTCTCACCTCAGACATTAGGCAGATTAGCACTTTGAAGTAATCTGAGCAGTGAGGGGCCTATTTACAAGCCCCTTGAGCCGTTCTTATGGCATTTTCCCCATATAATGGTGATGCACTAGTGGTGGGAGTGGCTTGTAAATAAGCCCATTAGGAGGCAAAGAGGTGCAGTTTTTTACTTGGCGCTGCTGACATCTACTGGGAGGAGAGAGTACTGCAAGCAATTCAAGAGGGAGTGTAATATATCTAGACTATGAACCTTCCATAAAACTGTGGTCCTGTTATTCAGGGGGAAATACTGGGAGCATCTGCCAACAAATGAAGCATATCATATCATAAACAGTAAGAGGTGTTGATGTGGTCCGTTATATCAAAACGCATTGCTTGAGAAGTGGTGCTTAGTGCTTCACTGCCTGAGAATTGCTGCTTAGTCCCCTTATTATTTGATAGTTCTTCTGTGGAACATATTATACAAAAAAGGGAAGGTCACCTAAAAGAAAGACTGGAGGTAGGTGGCACACCTGTGGAGGTGACCGGACAGCATGAAGTCGACAATGGGAGCTAAACATTGCTGGTCCATTTACTGAAAGGTCTAACTTTCCAAGATAAACTACAAGAAATAACAACCTCCAGAGACATGCTGGAGACTTAAATACATTTTTTGTTTGCAGATATGGGGATTTTATGAGATGACGACTGCAGCCTGACAGAGAGAAGTCACCATGGTTGAGAGAGATTTAGCGGGGTACCTATAGTGTTGATGTCATTGAATGAGTGTCTCGCCAGCACAACGGCAAAGCGTTGGATACTGGAGATGCTGGCGGAGGACGCAGAAAATAGAATACGCCGATATAATATAAGAGTATTGAAGTTGCTTAAAAAGGTGGAAGGGAATAGTATTCTGGAATACTTGACCTTACTAGACCTTACTGTGGATATTCCCAGACTTCTCAAGGGAAATGCAAAAACAATGCTCTACATTCATAAATGTGAAGTAAATACTTAAACAGCTGGGTAGTCCTTATGCTATGAAGTTCCCTACTAAGCTCATGGTAGGAACACCCCCCAAGAGGTCTGGCTAGACTGACAACAACAGATAGGGCCATGTCAGTAGCCTCAAAACAAGCAATCAAGGGGTGCTGCATCATTGTACAGACCTAGATATCAGAGGAAAAGTGGACGCTCAACAAGAATGTCAGTGCTGATAACAATGGTAGCATCAATAAGTGGTAGAGGAGTGAACCTCAGGTCAGCAGTGGAAGATGAGGCCCTGCGAGACATGGATTCTGATATTAGATTCAGTTAATCTGGAAACGCGAGTACTCAACTACCAGGGATTACACCTTACAGATGTGATGAAATGATATGATGCTAATGCCAGATGGAGTTCCATGATGTGCTGTTTAGGTTGAGGGAAGAGATTTTTTCAATATTGTGTTAGGAAGATGTTTGAGATGCTAGATGGGGGGTGACTGGCATAGCACACAGTGCAGCCTCAACCCCTTAGTTGGAGTTCCACGTGGTTTACCCATTAGAGATTGTGGTTTGATTGTTTTGTGGAAACTGAAATAAGAAGAAACACAAAGGGGCATATTTACAATAAGTGGCGCATCCCTGCATATCAGCAAGGATGCGCCACTTATTGTGCGCCATGCCTACGCCAACATGGTTGCGCTGCATTTACAATGCGGCGCACCATGGGGCAAAAATGGCACAGATGCGTCACGCATCTGTGCCGTATTGTTGGAGTTGCGTTGCAAGCACGACGCAGCTCCAGCAATGCTCGGGGGCCCTATTATTCCAATGCAGCTTCACTCCTTACGCCTGCTTCAAGCAGGCGCAGGGTTTTGACGCAGCATGGGCACCTAAATGACTGAGTGAAATCTTGTAGATTTCACTCAGCCACTTTCAGGAGGCGTTCCTGCGCCGGAACGCCCCCCCCCGCCCCCCCCCCCCCCCTGTGCAGGAACACCTTCTTCTGGGGCAGAGGTTTACAACGTGACGCATCTCCCAGATGTGTCACGTTGTAAATACCCCTCACCTTGGCGCATCTTGTGCGCCGCCGCTGGGTCACAAAAGTGCAAATATGTGCACCACGGAGACAGTCAGCATTGGCGCTGAGTGTCAGAAGAGGTGACATTTCTGACAACTTTTATTGATACAAGCCACAGCGGAAACATCATTGTAATGCACGTAATACAAATTAAGCATTGAATATTTGTCCAATCAAGAAAAGCCTAGGCTGCATTATACCATTTATGGTCCAAAATATAATGTTGCTGACCACATATCCTGAGCATGTGACAGCTTTTGGATTTTCCACTTTAATGCAATTTATTAGCCTTGGTACTTTTCAAAACAAATAATTGCAGTGTCATAGCATGTACCAGTACTATTTGTAAATATGATATGCTGAAATACTTGTGGCTAAGCTAGCATCCTGAACTGTTCTTGTATCTTTTTCTTGGGCAAGCCTTGCGTTACAAAAGCAGCTTTACTTCTGTACCACGGAAAAGTACAAGCATGTCAACTTTGCGAGGGCCTGACACTAAGCCATTTGTTATAAACTAATAAAAGATGGTTTACACAGTTTGTTTGGAGGGGATGTTGTTGCCTATTTGTACTGGGGAGTGGGTGTAAGAATGAACGTGTTTGTTAGTTGGAACACCATGAGCCATGACCCCTTGAGTTTTAAGTCCTGGATCAAAAGTTGGAAGAGCCATGTAAAATTGCATCGTAGGTGAAAGATAGTGCCACAGGATGGGAATATATACTCTGAATGCACATGGGAAGGAATGTTGACCCTTATGACATATAAGCTAATTTCTTGGAACATCAGCGGGATGCACACAATGTCAAAGCGTGACATCGTGTTCTCTTACCTAAACAGGAGGGATATCCATATTGCATTCCTGCAGGAAAGGCACCTGATGTAAAAAGAGAGAGCAATCCTTTACAGAAGGTGTAGAGGTCAGGCATACTGTACTATTTTTTGCAGCTTACGCAAGTGGGACACTGGTGATACCTTTCCAGCAAACAGGACATTGGATCCTTTTTATACAGGTAAAGTGAAGGCCGGCGCAATCAAAATGCAACCTCCAACATTCTGACAATGGATACAGATAAGTACAGGCAAATAGGCTATACATTCAGCACAAAGCATCTTACTGCCTGAGAGTAGGGCGAAGCTTAAAGTATCTTCTCTGTTGTTTTTCTTTTCTGCAGGAATATTAGGGACGAAGAAGGTAAGAGGTCCAAAAGCAGAGAAAAGAGCTGCTGACCGTCCAATGAGGATGGTGGGCACGCTGGCAACATGACTCAGAAGCAAATGTCAGTGGAATACAAGGCAGAAGAGATGCACCCTGCAACTAGAACACACAGTGTCCTTTCGCATTAATCAGCTGGCTTTATTCTGGAACTCCTCTGCCCCTGTCACACACGCCACCAGGCACGGTGCAATCCAACAGATACTAAGTAGAGATTGGCCGCTCAGATTGAGAGACTCATTTGCTTTGATTATAAAAAACACATTGTACAGACACATGCATAGCGTGAATGAATGGGATCCCTTCTACCTTGGCTTTCTAATCCAGCAAAGAGAGGCTAAGTGATAGAAGAACTTAACACTGAAGAAGGGATTAGATTTTACAAACATGTGTAGAAAAATCAGTACTTTAGCCATTATCATATGGGCTTATATACCAGTTTAACATTGTGCACTGTGGAGGCAATACATGCCTTCTTGGAGACTTTACCTACCCCAAATATTACAAATGATGAGATTGTGGTATTGGGTGGGGGAATACCTCTGCAGGAGGTAAATGGGTGGTGATGAAGGGTATTGCCTGTGACCAGATGCCTCGAACAGATTGGCTCCCTGTAAAGTTAAACGCTGCATATGCTGACAAACTGGCCCTCAAACTGGTGGAACTGTACAAGTTGATGAGTGATACGAGTTATCTGCCAAATTCCACTTGTGAGGCCCTGATGATACTGCTGCAGACACCAGAAAGGCCGGCTCATGACTGTGAAGTAAATCACCCATTTTTATTGCTGAATATCAACTATAAAATAATTAGTAGGAGTTTAGCCACTAGACTCCTTCCTCTTATGCCTAGACGGATACAACCTTATCAAGCAAGAATGTTTTGTTATACAGGGTGCTGGAACAGTTGCAGTTGGGTCAAGGTTTTCTCGCTTGGACAAAGCTGCTGTACTAAGACCCCACAGCAAGGTTACGCATCGGGCCAAACTATATCAGAGAATTATAGAGTGGGGCAGGGAAGAGGCAGGGGTGCCCTTTCTCACCTTTGCTTTTCATATTAGCCCTGTAGTCATTGATGGACCCAATAGGTGCTAGAGATCCGCTCGAGGAATTTGGTTCTTTATTGGATCTGAAGTAAACTGGCAAAAATCAAAGCTATTCTTCATAGAAGCAGGGGGGTGACCCTCCACCTCCTGTGGGAACCATGATGCCTGTCGTACTTAGGTTCAAGATATACCATTCTCAGGCTGATCTTCTAGTTGAGAATATAGGACATACAATTTGAGCAGTGAGGTCAAGTATTGACTTTGGGTAAATATTACCTCTAGCAGTAGTAGGGAGATTACCGCGCCTTACAATGGTTACCCTTCTCCATTTGTTACATTATTTCACAGTGCTGCCAATGTGAATGCCTAGAGCAACGTTCTGGCAGTTGCATTCCCTGGTTTTTCAATTTATATAGGGAGCTGGATGCAGGAGGTTAACACTATCCAAATTACAACCTGTGATGAATGGGGGGGGCTAACTGTGCTTGAGTCTGAAACGTATTATTTAGCTGCACAGCTGCAGTGGTTCAACCAGTGGGTGGCGGGCAGACAAACTGCAGAGCAAGGGATGAGTTAATCTGTACCAGGGAGACCTAGACTGTTAGGTCAGCTGCTGTAAACATAATGACATCCATGAATTCCATGTAATGCATAAATGTTGGTAAACGTGTTTACAAAAGACGCGTACAAAGGTTCCATATTCCCCTGACATACCCAAAACCATGCTGAAAACTATACCTCACGGGGGCAACTGGGAAATTCTGAGGGATTGTTCTACAGCTGGGGTGACAAGAATGGGGGATTTATTTTGAGAGGGGGAGCTACTCTCATTCGATGATTTCGGTACAGAATTTGACTTACCACAGAGCCACTCTCTGCTTCTTATGGTGGTAGCAATCAGTGATGCTCAATCATTGGAGATTGTAGTGGTTGGAACCACATTTTCATAAAGCCTGCCAGTATATTTCAGCCTAATTGGGCATTGTTACAGCAGTTGTGTGCCTTTATAGAGCAATACTGGAATATATGCTTCAATCTCTTGAGGCCTTGAGAATACACTGGAGGAGGTTTGGAGATTCCCATACCCCATGAGACTGGGAGAAAAATTTACAGAAAATACCAAAGGCATCAAGTAATGCCAGATTCAAGCTCATCAATTGTTTTTGTCCTACATAGGGCATTTTTTACTCCAGGGCACAATATTACATATTTTAATCTAACTGAGGTTACCTGTCCAATATGGGGGAGGTGGCAGCTGAGCTCATGCACAAGATATGGACCTGCCCTTCCAATACCTACTTATTAGGAGGTGGTAAAACGCGTGGTAGCAGATGTTATAGCAAGAGAGGTTCAATGTTCTTCTGGACATTGTCTCCTGCCCTGGTACCCACTTGTACTTCTAGAACTAAGGTCACTAGTACATTCCAAGACTTGGTGTATATAGTGGCAAATATGGAAATCATTAGACACTGGAAAATCGTTGGGGTCCCGAAAGTATCACTTGGTGCAGGGAGCTGGTAAAATTTGCAGGATATGAGAGGGAGGTATTGCTAGACTCAATGAATAAGGCATAGGCATGGCAAACTCTAGTAGACTGCCTGAGGGATCCAGACTATCAGTCATCATTGATAACACCAGGGGGGCTCACCTAGATCACTAGGCTCCCCCTCAATGCTCCTGTGGTTGTAGCTGCTATTAGGATTTTGTCCTCCTCATATTTTTCCAAAAGTTGTCTGTATCATTATGGGGCACCGCTTATGGAGGGGAGGCCAGGGAGTCTGAGATGCTTGAACACCGAATATCTGAGAACAACGATATATGTATTGCAAGGTATTAATGATGCAGATAATATTGTAGTCTGCTGTTTGTTGATGCAACAAACTCCAATAATTATTATTTTTTTAACCTGGTCTGTGCTCATGATGGCCCGCGGCCGTCATGAGTCATGATGGGCATGCGTGCACGACGACTGGGGGCCCTCCGGGCATGCCCGAGATTGGAATGTCCCAGCACTGCTGTGGACTTTGCGCCGCAGCGAAGAGGTTAAATCTGTGTAGCTGTAACAGGCAATTTGAATGATGTTATAAAGTTAGGATGAGACTATTGGCAAATGTTTATAATATTGCAGTAATTGTTATCCTCCTAGACTCTGCAATTCTTGGCAAATGAAGGAGGCATAACTGAACAGAGCTTGTAAGTCAGTTTGAGATGCATCCTTGAGGACAGATTCTATCCTGTTCAGTGTATTGCCCTGGTTTCCATTGACATATGTCCTATGGACTGGTAATTTAAGAAAGGAATTGAGGCAACACAGCAGTCCTGTTAGTGTCACCTGAGTTTCTGATGTTGTCCCTGACGGACAGCCCTTTCCGTATTTTTCCCAGGTCTCACAGCTCTCTCCTTGTTTGTCTTAATGAAGTTTGAGATCTGGGTGAATGCTGTGTTTTCAGTTCATTTACCTAGGAATGGTAAAATATCTATTTGTCTGTGGCTCTCTCTGCTTGGCCCGCACAAGCCAGCCCCTTTTTAATTCTATGCAACTTTAATGTCTTTTCAGTTAATTTGGGAATATGTATTATTAATAGAGTGTGATGATCTTTCTTTCTAGTGTACCTATAGACGATGCTAGAAGGATTGTTTCAAATATCTTTAGCGAGTGTGGATCGAACAGAAATCCTACACTGTTTATGATGTTGATAAGCTCTTGAATTTATTTCTTTGTTACTAAATTTAACAAGCAATATTTGGAATGTGAATTTAAGGTCACTAAAATTTGAGGGAGACACAGCTGCTATTGTGTTGTTGCATGCCCCTACGCAGTGCTTAATTTGTAAAATATGAAGTCCAGGTGCTCACATTTTTGGCTTGAGGCTGCAACCACTTTCCCCCTGCTCCACCCACTTCCTCCCGTGGATCCCACGATTAATCATACGTATGTAAATCTGCATATAGGAAATGTTACATGAGCCAGGTCCAGAGGACTACAAGGTGTTGGAGTGACATGTCATCCATTTGGGTAAGCAGTATAGTTTAAGAATGCTTGGTTTGGAGAAGCATAACCTCTGAATTGAAAATGGAACACTATAATTAGAGGTTCTCTTTATTAATGAAAATTGATTTCTACCAACATGAACCAATTTTGCAAAATTAACATGTGATCTAACCTATACTTTGCACTGTGCATGCAGTTCTTTGACAACAGTTAATAATTTATTGTTCTAAATTAGGATTTTTAACATATAAGCTGTAACAAAAGGATGTCTCCTAAAAAAGCAGTAACCCTCTGACCTATTTACTTTCTGTGCACTTTTAATCTGCATGGTACACATTCTTTACAGCAGGCATATTAACCCTCTGCGCTACCTACTGATGAGTAAAAACCTCTACTAGACACAAGTCACATTGCTCACCATGAAGAACATTAATCACGGAGTTATCTTGACATCTTTATTGTTGCTTGGAAATTGCCAAGGAACTCAAACTCTGTGTTCCCTGAAGCCAGCACCCAGTTTGGTGGTACCGGTCGTACTACCCTAGAGCCCACCATGAAACCAATTAAATACTGGGGTCACAGTGTTACCTCACCGTGGCACAGAGAGGGTGCAACACTGCTGCCAGTAAACCCAAATTCGCCTCTGCAGCAGGCACTGCGTTTTTAGATAGTGTAGTGTTAGGACTGCCACGAGGACAAGGGCAGAAATAAAATTAAAACATGCCCATGGCAGCGGATGGTGCTTGAGCAGCGTTGTGCTTAAAGCAGTAGCATTCACAGGGACTCGCTCCAGAGACTGGTTTGGCTGCTGGCACAACAGTTGTTTCAACCTGCATCATTCATGAAAAAACAGTAAATAGAGAGTGAATAATGCATGGGGTGTGTGCCAGTGCCAGCAAACCAATACAGCTAAGGGGTTTGTGCGTTGTGTCATGCTCACACTAAGGAGGTGCCATTTGCTCACTAGAATGTAAAGCATCACTCTGCTACCGGCGGGTGAAGGGTGCACACAATACCCCACAACAATAACCACACCCCTGCACAAACAACCCGAGCCAGGAGCACGAGGCTTGATGACGTCAAAAATAAACTTTCAACAGGAGCACTGGGAGAACAGGTATTATGAAAATACTGAAACGAAAGTATATGCGAATGAGTTCAAAACGCACAGAAAAACAGCTTTTCATGCAGGACAACTATGTCAACGATCATGCAGAGAGGGTTTAAGGCCAAGTGACAAGGCCCTGCCCTCCTTCCAGACTCCAGGCCCAGAGCATTGCACTCGGTGCCGGTGGCATAATAGCTCGGACTCTGTTTACCAAACACAGTGACTGTGACACCACGCTCAATAAAAAGCAGCATTGGTGTGGGTACTTACTGACTTACTGGTGGCACTGCCTTCATTAGGCCTGCTGCTGCACACACACTGGGTGCTTCAGAAACTACAATACATTGTACTGAACTGAACTGGCGGTGACTCATGCAGTGCGTGGGTGCAGGCTTTGGAATTTTGATAAAGAGGTGACGCGTGCACTGCTGCCGCCGTCCCTAACCACAGAACCAAATCCTGTCCAATGAGTGGTCCGCCCACCGGCAACACTGAGCTGAATGCAACACAGATATAGATTTTGCATCGGCTCAGCACAGCAGCACTCTTCACCAGGGACTCTGGAGAGTGTGAACTGCACTGAAGTGAGTAGTCTATTATATAATGTGACATATGAGTCCTTCATGTGAGTTGGCAGTGGCCCTCAGGTGTATACCCGGCCGTGAAAAATAAGTGCTGAGAATTAAGCACTGCCCCTGAAACAAAAAGGAAACTCAAGGTTACAAACATTTTCCATGAAGTGACCTGCTTGTGATGTTACAAAATTCATTGGGCCCGATTCAATAAAGTAATCTGACACAAAATCCTAACTTTATGACTTTTAGTATTCACAAATCACACTTAGGAGTGGCAAAGTTAGGATTTTGTCTCACTTAAACCTAAGTTTTGGTCTCTAGTTTAACTTAAGACCAAGACTTAGGTTTAACTGATACAAAGTTTTGGTCTTAGGTTTAAGTTTTGGTCGTAAGATAAACTTAAGACCAAAACTTAAGTTTAACTGAGCCAAAATCCTAACTTTACTACTGCTAATGCCTTTGTGAATACCGAAAGTCGTAAAGTTAGGATTTTGTCTTAGTTAAACTCAAATTTTGGTTTTAAGCTTAACTTAAGACCATAACTTAAGTTTAACTGAGACAAAATCTCAACTTTACTACTCCTAAATGCCCTTTGTAAATACTGAAAGTCGTGCAATTGGGATTTTGTTTCAGATTACTTTTGTGAGTCGGGCCATTGAGAATTTAGAGAGTTCTATGTATTGGCAGGTAGCTTCAGAGATGGAATGGGTAAAGGGGATGTTTTGATCTTTTTGATGGCAGTACTTTAAAGTTTCTCCACCTCTGGATTTTTTCTTCTTTGAAGTTTGAATGTTTTACCCTTAATCTTGCCTAGGATCTGGTTTCAGATTCTCTTTGATCTATGTGTTAGTTCAGCACACCAATTATTTTTCTGGAAGGTTATTGCTGAACTGTTATGAGTAGGACCACCATGTTAAATAAATGCCTGTTATCCATTTTTGGAACTGCTCAATGGGCCACTTTTTTATGAGGAAATTGAGTGCAAATAGTAGAAAAGTGCAATGCTTTGTTAAAACTGTTCTCACCCACAAAAAGTTGTGGCACGCTTCATCATAGGGCTGCTGCGAGGTGGAGCAATAGGGTGGGGAAGATAATACAAACACAAGGAAAAGGAAAGGATCCACTGAAAAATAAGTGCAGATAATATGTTTAAATCAACTTAAGGGATATTCTTACAACTATTTTATTCCGGATCCCTCTGTTAGGGCTAATAGGCATCCAATCACCCCTCCGTTCTGCAAAGAATCGTCATGTTTCTGCTGGATTTTGCGTACTCCCAGCTTTCATCAGGACTGTTAGATCCCTAGTCTTAATCCTTTTTTTATATACTTTAGTTTATATATCTGATTACTGCACCTGTTACTTGTGATTTTAAGTAGGTCCTGTAATCATACTCCAAATTGGATCGAGTTTCACTAAGGATACTGCTAGAATTGGAACGAGGAATGAGGGTGACCCCCTGTAGTCACACATTTGTCAATGGTGGTGTGCTTTTGGAATAATGTCCTC
Source organism: Lissotriton helveticus (assembly GCF_964261635.1). Lineage (NCBI taxonomy): Eukaryota > Metazoa > Chordata > Amphibia > Caudata > Salamandridae > Lissotriton > Lissotriton helveticus. The sequence continues at coordinate 241,774,315 of NC_136057.1, forward strand.
CCCGACACATCACTGTATAGCCTATACTCTACAAAGTGCTCCCACATCTCCGTCGGCCATAGCACGCCCCTCCCACAGTGGGGTGGGAAGAACCCAATGATGAAGCATGCTACCAAGGGACATTTTGGTGTGTGAGGGTTATTTTAAGAAAACTTATAATTTTCCCTAAATAATATTTACTGGAAGGATGGTTACAACAGGAGTACTTACTGTGAGGAAACTCAGCAGGATAGCCACCGAACCCAGGCAGCCATACACAAAGTGCAGGGGACAGCTAGAAAAGTTGCCAAGTCATGCAAAGCCATCAGTGAATGGCTGACGGATCTTGAGACTAGATGGAAGATCATGAATCTCAACTGGTACCTCCGATGCTTGTTGGCCACTTTGACATGTAGTTGGGCAAGGACTCCCCTTTGCGGAATTTGTATACAACAACAGTGTTCATACCGCTCTGGGGATGACCCCTTTCTTTTGTTTGATGGGGTTTCATCCCAAGGCCATTCCGATACAACCTACAGCGTGGTTGCCTGCATTGGACACCTTATGTCTTTCGTTAGTTCAGATATGGGAGAAGGCACAAGAACAGTTAAGGGTTGTAAACTCAGTATGAAAAGACAAGCGGATAGGCATAGAGTAACCGCTCCATCATATGCAGTGGGGGATCAGGTGTGGTTGGCAACTAAGAACTTGCGTTTGGGTGGCTTAAGGAAATTACAGCCACGATTTGGGGTCCTTTTAACATTCTATAAGTGGTGAATCCAGTGGCTATGAAATTGGAGTTACCAAGAGATTATCGTATCCACCCTGTCTTTCAAACTTCCCTTTTGAAGCCTTACACCCAAACTACCCAGGACATGCCCCCTCCTCCCTATTTGTTTGTAGACGGGGTTGAGGAGTTTGAGGTTCGTGCTATTTTGGGTTCTAGGCGTAGGAGAGGGAGATTGTATTATCTGGTAGACTGGAAGGGGTGCACACTCCGGAGGATTGCACTTGGGAACCAGCGGGTGATGTTCATGCTTCCTGTCTGGTGCGACAATTCCATATTCAATATCCTACCAAACCCCATTCTGTAGGGAGGCCTTTGAGGAGGGATACTGTTAGGATTGTAGCATCCTTCTATCTTTTTCTTTTCCCCTAGTAACCTGCATTTGCCAGGAAATTACTTACTAACAATTTATTTATTGAACATATTAAGGGTTTGCTGCTAGGGTATTTTGATATAAATCAATATATTGCTCAACGGAAGTGGTTTGGGAGACTTTTGAAGTTAGCCTGGGGGGGGGGGGTATTGTTAGGAATTGAGGGTCCTTCTATCTTTTTCTTCTCCCCTAGTAACCTGCATAGCAGAGCATCACGGGTGTGCATTATATTTCGCGCATTTTCTAAGTATAAAACCATGCTTTCTACCAGAAGAAGACGCTTGGTTTCACTTCCTGGTCCTTGTCACCCGGAAGCGCTCGGTCTTTGGTTCGGGTTTCCCTATTCCTGCGGAGTAGTCGTTTGCGAGTTCCCGTGTTTGGTGGTCTGCTTCTGCTGGGACTCGTTGTCGTTTCGCCTGCAGGCTTGCGGGCGCTTCGGATTCCACGAGGTGTTCGGCTGTTTCGTTTCTTTACCTTGCTTCCCTCTGGACTTCTTGGGATACCGTGGAGTCGTTGGTGGATTCCCTCACCTTGCACATCAGGTATGCAGCTGCATTCCTGATAGATTCTGGACATTGCTACTGGCTGGAACATTTTTGTTGGCAGACCTCATCGTTATGTGAAGCCTCGTTGGCACTGGGGTGTTTTTAGTTGGGTGTTAGTTAGTTAGGAGAGGGTTTATCGTTTCACTTTAAACCTAACATTCAGAGGGGTTTTTTGTAAGGTTTCTCCATAGTGTTTTTTCCCCTTGCTATTCCATTGATACCAGCTGTCATCTTCAGTTGTTTGGAAGTTATGAAGTACTTACTGTCACAGGAGATTTACAGTCTGCAAGAGTTCCCATGATTGGTAAGAAGACATTGTTTTGCACATTGGTGCTCTGTTTTCTGTTCTTCTTTCTGTTTTCATTAGGAATTACAGCCCTCTGGGTGACAGTAGAAGCCTTTCTGAGAAGTACATATAGAGCTGGACTAAACGTGGAGTTTTCTTCTTCGTTCCCATCCTTTCCCTTTGTTTCTAGTGGTTGTTTACTGTATTACCTATTTTAGGAATTGCTGCCAGGACGAAGGTAGGGGACTGGGATTATCTTCACTCCTTCAGTGTGGGTTATTTCTTGGCGCTATCAGGACAGTTATCAGCTTTATGGGACAGAGGAGCAAACAACAAAGGTTTGAGCTTAATCAGCGGATTGAAAGGCAAGCAACATTGGAAACAAAACACACCGCAGCAATAAGACAGAAGCAGGAAGATATACAAATACAATTACAACTAGAAATTGTGATGATAAAAGAAGATACCAGTAGCTACTATAGTTAGAGGATCGCAGAAGAATTTCAAGCTTATGAAAATGAAAACTATGAATATGGAGAGTCAGTGGGAAGGCTTTTAGCATTACGTACAAGACAGGACATAGCCAGAAATAATATCATTAAAATTACAAGGAAAGTTGGGCTACATGCAATGTGTCCTGAGGACATCCCCTGTATATTAGAAACATGTTACCGAGAACTATATCAAGATGATCGTCTCTGTATTGCTCCTTGGAGGAAGAGGTCAGGACGAGGCGGCAATCGGGAGGAATTTATAGAGCTGCAAGCAAGGGTATTGAGGATGATATTACACTGCAGTAAGCCACAGACGCTCTGCATTTGTTGGTCTCAGGAAAAGTGGCGTGCCCTGATAAAATTCCTTTTATATTATACAAAGTGCTTCAGCCTGAGTTAGCACCCCTTTTCTTGGTTCTGTTTTTAGGTATGTAGTAAAATGGGCACCCTCCTCAATCGTGGCAAGGTACCAACATAGTCGTTCTTCTGAAGAAAGATAAACCTTTGGATATCCCCGCCTCCTATCGACACATTTCCCTCATGAACTTGGGTGCAAAACTCTATTCTAAAACCTTAGCAGTTCGCTTTGGGAGGTATATAGTTCATCTAGTTATGCCATGGCAGGTAACATCAGATGTTATATTACCTTATTTGACAAAGTAGAGACAACAAGGGACAAGATGGCTAGGATCCTCCTTGATGCAGAAAAAGTCTTGATACCTGTGTCATGGCAGTATGTGTGTGGACTTTGTACATAAAATAGGCTTGGCCCATGTTTCGTTACTGTTTTTGGGGCAATTTATTTATTCTATTTATTTATTTTTTGACATTTATAAAGCGCAAACAAATGCCCGTGGGTGTCTCGGCACTGTAGATTCCATGCAAGATTCCGGAAGGAGTTTACTGATTGAACAGCCAAGTTTTTATCAGTTTTCGAAACTGGAACAAGGATTGGCATGATCGAATCTGTAGTGGTAGAGCATTCCAAAGTCTGGCTGCTGTCACCACGAATCGTCTGTCTCCCCAAGAGACAGTCTTGGTGCGTGGCACCACTAGTTGATGAGCTGTCAAGGATCTCAGTTGTCTGGTGGGTCTATAGGCAATAATCTGTTTTATAAGAAATTGAGGGCCTTGTTTGTATACCGCTTTAGAGAAAGGCAGAGAGGTTTGAATTTAATGCGATTCTTGATCGCCAGCCAATGATAGTTTCGAATAACCTGCGAAATCGGTTTAAATTTCCGGGTCCTTGAGAGCATTCTTGCCGTGGCATTTTGGACCATCTGCGTTTTATTGATGACCCTACATTGTGCGTTGGCAAACAGTCCATTACAGTAGTCCAGTGATGACATTACAAGTGTGCTGACCAATGTTTTTCCTGCACTTTCTGGTAAATATGAGATACTTTTTTTAATCAATCTAAGCTCATAAAAGGCTGTTGATACAACTTGATTGGCATGGGAAACGAAATTCAGGTTATCGTCAAAAACGATTCCCAGATTCCTGACCCTCGAAACAGGGATAGGCAATGATCCCAGTGATGGTGGCCACCAGGAACTTGACCAGACCGGAGATAGTTTCCCAAAATAACAACCACCGTCTTCTCGGAGTTAAGTTTAAGGCAGTTACTGGCCATCCAGTCCTTGATGGCCAGCATGCCTTCTTGGAAACGTTCCACCACCTTCTTTCCATCGTGTCGTCAGCATAGGAGGTAAGGCTCATCCCATGAGTTTTTATAACTCTAGCTAAGTCCGACACATAGATGTTAAAGAGTGTCGGACTTAAGGATGAGCCATGGGGGACTCCACATGGAAGGGTTAATTCGGCCGACTGAAAGGGCCCTAAGGTGACTGCCTGTGTTCTTCCGGACAGGAAGGAGGCGAGCAGGTTTTTGGCTCTATGTTGAAGGCCCATATTCGAGACACGGTCGATAAAGATGGAATGATCAACCGTGTCGAAGGCCACTGATAAATCCAGCAGTATAAGCACTGCTGTACCTCCCTGGGGATGTATGACGGTACAAGGCGTGCTTTTATAACGCGTACCGTTACGACGCAGGTTTTACAACGCAAGTCGTTACACCAACTTGCGTCGGGGGGTGCTGGATAGTGAATAGTTTAATTTATTATTCCAACTTCAGTCCCCGTGGATGGTAGGGAAGGAGTTGGATAGTAAATTAAAGTATTCCCTATCCTGGAGCGCCCCCCAGCGCAAGTTGTTGTAACGACTTGCATTGTAAAAGCTGCGTGGTAACGGTACCATGTTGTAAAAGTTTTGTGGTAAAGGATGTTCCCCCTCCCTGGTCTCTGATAAGTCTGATATCTTCAGTGGCTTTAATGAGGGCAGTTTCGGTCCCGTGAAGCCTACGGAACCTGAACTGCGTGTCATCCAACAGGTGATGTTCCTCAATAAATTCGGAGAGCTGAGTGTTCATTGCTCTCTCTGCCACCTTGGCCAGGAAGGGTAGGCTGGCTATGGGTCTGTAATTCTTCAGTTCGTCATTATCCAGGTGTGTTTTTTTTAGAAGCGGTTTTAGAATGCATTTTATTCCATATGCCAGGCTTCAAATGATGGACAGTGAATCTGGAAGAATAGAGGACAAAGCAGGGTTGCCCCCGTTCCCCAATTATCTTTGCCTTATATATTGATCCATTCATTAAACAAACCTTCAAAAGCCAGGCAACAAAGCCAGTCTCTATGAATAGGTATAAAACAAAGGTACTGGCATACACAGGCGATATCTTTATTGTGACCCCGGATCCGAAGAGTGCAACAAGTTGAAATCTTGATGGGAGAGTATGGAAAGAAATGTGGGTATCTCTTGAATAATAAGATAACATAGATTGTCCGTCCCCGTAGGATCAATATCGCTACTTATCTTGAGGTTAGGTTAAATTGCAATGTGGACTCAATATGATCAGCTAAGATGGACCCTCTATTAACCAAGAGCAGTACCGATCTTAGACGTACGGATAGGCTGCATTTGTTGATAATAGGTACATGCAATATCCTCAAAATGGTCATATTCCCCAAAGTACTTTACCTGTTTCGATCTATCCCTCAGGAGTTTGTAGGTTCCATATTTCTAGAAATTTGATTAAATTTTCACTAATTTTGTATGGCAGTATAAGAGGACACAACCCTCTCTTACAGGATCAGGGTGGATGGGCAGTTCCCCATCTGGCAATTTTACTATTGGTCAGCTTTGCTACGACAGATAGGGTTTTTGCTCTGAGTGGGCAATTGGAATACTGAGGATCAGGAATATGGTTCTGCCCCCTCCCCCCCCACAATATATGAGCTTGCTATGGTAAAAGCTGCACAGAGTGTTTTACTTCAACATCTTGAGGCCAGCTATTACTTGTTTTAAAAGTGTAATTGCTACTTGAAAGGTTGGAGCAAGATGGCCAAATTAATGAAGATACAAAGATAAGTACACACCTTTGTGGCGATCCCCCTTTTTTCCAAGTCTTTTTTAAGATTTAATGGGTAGGCAAAGGGAACAAACTACTATTACTAACTTAGGTAATATTTATACGGTAGAACAATTGTGTTCATTTTTAGATCTACTACAGGATTATAGAATACCCTCCAGGTTGTTGTTTTTCAACTTGGGGTCAAATCCCTTTCCCTGGACGAAATCCCCCTCCTAAAAGCTATTACTTACGAAGACTCTAGGATGAGACAAATCTATAAAATCCTGTTGGACTCTACTTTGGATGAACTAGGGAAGGATGATGCCATTGGGCTAGGAAGATAGGGGAAGAGGATATGGATCAATTTATGTATATTGCACTAGGAAGGAAAATCTTTGTCTCGACTAACCCTAAGGTCTAACACTATAAAACTATTTTTAATTTATATTTTATCCTGGAAAAGCTTTTTGCATGGGGAAAAAGGAAAAAAATGATAAGTGCGACAGGTGCGGTCAAGGTCCTGCTGAAGCAATACAGGTGTTCTATGGTTGTCAAAATTGCAGCCTTTAAAGAAATAAATAGAGGATTTTTGTTCCGGAAGTGTTTTGGGAAGGAGATCTCTATCAGCCTACTTATGATGCTTCTGGGATATGACGAAATTATCTTGGGTGCAGTAGCTTGGTTGGAGGGAGCACTAGATAGAAAGATTCAGATCAACCTACATATCAGACTTGGTTCACCCAACTACTGAGTATATACAATTGGAATCATAGACCATCTAAGTAGTGGACAGTAAGATCTGGTCCCCTATGAGCAAGTAGTTAATTGGGGGTTTAGGGAATAGAAATTGGTTCACTTCTGATTTTTAAGGGGGAGTAAGGGCCATACAGGGTTGCACTCTCTTACGTTATCTAATGGTAAAGTCATCCTCAAATCAGTTTCAAAGGTTTCAAGGGTATGTGTATATAATATAATGTAATGAATTGATTCTCTAGTCTGTACTTTCTGGTAATAGTGTGCTATATCCAAATATTTTTATGTTCAGATGAACCCCAAAGCCTGCTGCTGTTTTAATTCTGTTCTAATACTACCTTGCTGCATCATGAAATATGTATAAAGAAGTTTTCTAATGTATCTTAGGATATATATGAAAATTAAGGAATTGACTATCAATTTTCTATTTAATTATTATATATCTGTGATAAATATATATGCTGCATTCTCTGTGTAGTAAAATATATTAAAAAAATTCAAATATATAAACACACTTCTAAAATTGAAATAAATATTTTTTTATAAATTCTCTGAAGTATTGAAACACTATATAACCGTCTGTAAATATATTACGATTTTTTAAAAAAATTAAAAACGTGTAGCATAATGATTATGGATGGACCCGTAGATTTAGACTAGGATTTTCTGACTTAATATAGTGCCTGAGAGCAAAAAAATCCACTGGATTTTTTAGGAGACCCCTCACCAACCAACTTAGTTGATGGCATCCCTCATCATCGGGTTCCCAGCTGGGCTGCCGAGTTCAACCCAGCTGTGCTTCGATGCATGGATTACAGCGGAGAGGGTTTTTTTGGATTGTGAGTGTGAAAAGCTTTTGGGGATTGTGAGTGTGAAAATGTGCTCAAAAAGTGGTGCCATTTAAAAGTATATCTAGAATGCCCAACCTGGTACTGATGTATTTATATGGTCCTAGGACATGGTTAAAAACAAGGTGAGATATTGTGAAGATAAAAATTGCTCCTCTATATCTCCTAAATACTGGTCGACATGTCTCAGCCTAGATTATTTTGGTGAGGCTTTCTTCAGGACCAAAGGTTGGTGATGTGGATCCAAAAATTGGAAGTGGTTACGTGTGTGTGAGTGATATACAGCACACACACTTTGGTGTGCTGTGAATTAAGTGGCTGAACCTTACTTACGGACGCACATTTGGTAAAATCTGCAAGAAAAGAAGAGACATAAAACATAAAGGACATACACAACAAATATTTATACAAAAAGTCATGCTTTTAAGTTTTGTTTCTCAGTCCTTTGGGACGCTTGGTGCTCACAGAAATGCTCTCTTGCACTTGCATGGTCGGAAACATTCAGGTTGGTCCCAAAATAAAGTGTCATTCATACATACAAATATTATAGACACACATAATAGCCCAATGCCATGCATGGTGAACCGTACTTACGCACATGTGGATCCGTAAGTACGGTTCATCCACTAAACGCACAGCACACCTTACCACGTGTGCTGTATATCACTCACACACACTTGGCTACTTCCAATATTTGCAGCCACATGTTATGTTATGGTATGTTAAAAGTCCCTATTAAGCGCACGTCCACCAAACGGTATCATGGCGCTGAGGATATTAGGGAAGGCGGCGTGGACAGGACATTGGCTTACACATAGGCTTGAGAAAACAACATGGTCTTGAGTAGTTTTTTGAACTGAACATAGGAGGGTGTAGACCTCAGTTCCATAGGAAGTGAATTCTAGGAATGTGGGGCCATGACCGCAAATCTGAGACACTGTGTTTTTGCGTTTAAATGCTGGGGTAGTCAGTAAGTTCAGGTAAGAGGAGGGCAGCTCAATTAAAATGTTTGTGTCAAATTGATCGTCGATGTCAGTATTTACTAATTCAACTGCAGACTGCCTTATTTTCGCTGCGCTACAAAACCTAACAGAATAAACTCCATCAGTTGAGAAGTTGCTGTAAACTGAAAGTTTAATTACACTGTCCAAAAAGCACCACAGTTCACTTACCTGTGTCTTTTGATGATTATTCACCTTAAACAAAAGTTACAGAACGATGATCGATTTGACACATAAGTATCAATTGTATTCTAGAATTCTTGAATCTTTGGAAACACAATTTAGGGGTCAACTGTTAAATTTATGATAGTCCTGAAGATGGTCTCATGGACAAATGCATAGACCGAAACATTGACACTCACACTCTCTTCTGGAAAATAATGTACAATGAGAAGAAGTGTTTACAATAGTGACATTGAAGGATTATACAATTGTATTTATTTTCCTCTTGTTTTATTATTTGTATAACTGTGTAGAACCCATGATAAATTTCAAAACATAAAACTTTTTTCTATATATACCTGTGTTTTGAATATTTATTGTTTTGTGATTGGTTCATTGGTTCATATATCCTCACAAGGAACAAAAACATTTCATAGATGAAAGAATATCTCTCTGGCGAGTTTATCAATAATTCTTGCAGTTAAAAATATATATCAAAGTAATAGAACAGACTATATCAAATAAATCCCTTGAAGGTGCTTTTTACCCGTTCATTTGATTTGCCCAAGCCCTCAAGGGTAGATTGGGTTTCCTATTATATTCAATCTTTTACGTGGGTGGCAGCGTTCACATGTTGGGTACAGTTCATCCCCAGGAGGAGGTTCCTTAGTTCTATCGATCTAGCGCTTTCTTGTGGGTCATTTGGCCAATAGTTGAAATCTCCAATTATGAGAATTCTAGCAAGATTGATGACCATTAGGGAGATAATTTCGCCTAGGAGTTGGGGCAAAGAGGGCATGTGGTGTGGGGGTCGATAGAATAAGGTGCAGATAAAAGAGGACTGAGGTGATTCAAATTTCAGTATGAGACTGTCGACTGATGATATGCCTGTTATCCCAAATGATGAAAACTGGAGTCTTTGATGTATGATGGCAGTGGTAACTAGACATAATGTCAAAACAAAAATATCGAATGGCCATAATATCGAAGTCAAAATATAGATTTGACAAAATATCGAATGGACATACTATTGAAGTAAAAAATATCGAAATGCAGGTAAGTAATATCAACTGTCAAAATATCGAAGTACATAATATTGGCATTAAAATATATTGAATTTTTCATAATATCGAAAGTATTTTGAATGTTAATATATGGTTAAAAGTGTATATTATTTTTGTAATGTTCGTTTAATTTTTTTAAGTATTGTATTTTATGTTATTCATTTTTTGCGCAATTTAATTTTGTAGCCAGTTGTGGGTTTATAGGGGAATAGGGTGTAAAGTAATTTAATTATAGTAAATGAAATATAAATTTTTCGGAATTATTAATTATTTTAAATTTAATTTGGTGTTTTAGTTCTGTAGCGGGTTTTGGATTTATAGGGGAATGGGGTGGGAAGTAATTTAAGTAGTTCGTGTTCTTCCGTTGGCGCTGTTGAGCACCGGCGGTGGAGCTATAGGTCCAGCTCGGTTCCATCCTTACACGTAGCAGGGTGCGATCTGTCCTCGGCTGTTAGACCACAGTCCTGTTTCCTAACTAATCTTCTTAAGGGTGCCTCATGCTGGGCACCTGCATTTCTTTCTCCTTCCGTGGCAAACCCTATTCTACCTAAATGCTGTTCTTCTTCCCTGAGTCAAAATCCTTGTGAAAGAAAAAAAAGGGGGGGTGGTCGGATACTCGAGGGAAGAGAGGGCGGAGTGGGATCAGATCTTTGAGACAAACCAAGGGAGCAAAGGATAACAAGCAGGCAGGCCCATCAGTCGGGCTCAAAGGGGCGGGGACTTCTGGCACGCGTGGGTCAGCAAGCAGAGGGCTTCAAGGCAGCCCTCCATCCTTTCGTTTTCCGTGTTTGAGAGTAGTGCCTCGTCCCGCGTCTCGTTGCTCTGCGGCTCCACCTTTGGTCGAGGTTGCATGTGCTTCCTGATCTGCGGCTAGGCTGTGCGTCACGTCCGGCCCCTCTCCTCCGGTGATTGTGTATCTTTGAATGGGTACAAAACAAGCTTTAGAGAACTGGCAGGAGAAGACATTTATACATTTCAATTCCGCCCCCACTCTTAAGTAGTTGGGAATACGCTCATCGGTCACGGTCAGAAGTTATCACTATGGAGTATGTGTGCGGGCATTTCTACTGGGTTTGTACTAAGTCTATTTGGCGTTCGTTCATGACGTATATGGAGAGAAGTCAGACTCCTATCAACTGCGTATTCCATCACACTCGAAATCGGATCCTTCAGTAGAGACTCGTCTTTCTAACCCAAGCCCTGGCAGTCTTCAATCCTCATGAGAGAGGGACAGAGGCTAAACATTCATTTCTCGGGAGCAACAGTTAATCAGGGTCATCAGTTACACTTCGGGATATGGAGCTGGGGTCAATCGGGAGAAACGAGGATGCTTTGGACGTCCGTACTTGGGAGCAGGGAGGTGGGGCAATCTGGGCATTGGGGATCGTGTTTCTAATGAACCGAGAACAGAGGGCCCCTGACATATAGTCCACCTATAAAAAGGCCAGATTAGGGGACATCAGTCGTCTTACCTGTCCTTTCCTTCTTAGCCAATTCAAGTTCCATCATTTTACAGAAAGGAGAGGTAGTAATATGGCAAGTTACAATTGTTTTAGTTTCAGTCAATTTTGCCGAACACCTTTGTGTTCGAAAACCAATTGGGTTTGTGCCGGCGGGGCACAACGTTACCACACAAAGGAGGAGGGAACAGGGGGACCCTCAGAGAGAGAGAGAGAGTCGTCCGCATTTTAAATGAACTATTCGGTACACGTACGACATGGAGAGTGAGAGAGAAAGAGAGAGAGAGACGTGTACAATAACAGGCCATTTAGTGCGCCCACAACACAGAACAGCGGGGGTCAAGTTATACAGAAACACAGGCTGAGGGACTACGTAGATCCATACATTACGTACACATGAATTCAGGGGGGGGGGGAGGGATAGTACAGGTATTATATACAAACATCCAAGACAAAACATAGAATAATATTTGGCCCAAAAAAAAAATTTCTTCCTGCATGCTGCGCATCCTTAGTATCCTACTTGATTCATCTGGCTGCCTTTGCTGGTGGCCTCGGTTGCAAATACTTACACCTTTGTCAATTGTTCGGGAACTAACCTGGTCAGGCTAATACTCACGGTGGGATCTTCGAATCATTTTTAGCGAATGGGTATCCAGGCTGAGGCAACGAAGGGTGTCAGTCGGGAGAACAATGGGGCAGCTTTGAGTTTCATGTCTCTGAGGGTGCAAGAAGGAGGTGGTAAATCTTAAACATTGACAATATTCCTAGTCTTCCAGGAGGTTGGTACTCGGGTAAACCTCACCCCGGAATATTCCTGAACCTTTCCCTATTTAGTTACCGTATGAATTTACTCATGGGTGCACGTCTTTCTTGGTTGCTTATTCGGGGTGCCGGTTGGAGTCATATTTTGTCATACTGCAATAACCCGCCAAGTTTCTGCTTCAGGCCACCCTCCCAGTCGCCGGGTTCAGAGAGAGAGAGAGACGTTTCTAAGTAAGGGAGTGCTATATCTTTGTTTGTTCATCGTGTATAGGTACCATGTTCAGACCTCTCTTCCCCATTCCATCGGCCGTTCGATCATCATTTGAGTCATACAAAAAACATTTCTCTTATAACTCCAAACGTGTGCAACGTGTATTCAGTCGAGCTATACACATCAGGGCATACACGCGTGCATTCATATCACACAAATTCGTCACGTTCTCAGGGCAGTCCCCAATAGACAATATACTATTTTTCCTTGCGGAACCATGGCGTGTTGCGTGGGTCTTCTCCATACTCTAGTCGACGTTCCGATGTGACCTGCAGAAAAGAAGGGGAAAAGAAGGGGTGGGGGCAGCGTTTCATAACACATCAGCGCGTATAAACCCGAAAATGCTTTTACTTACCACATACTCGACCTATCTTCCACGGGATGCAGTCCCTTTCATCTCGGCGTTTAAGCCCAGAGGGACCGGTTGCTTTACGTTGCACAAAAACAAAAATACATATATAAAAATACACACACAACAAAACCTGGATCCTTCACATTTGCAATATTTCTGTGTACTTTGCCTTTTTAACCTTTAAGTAATCGAGTTGCCTCATTCCTTCTGTATTTTACTTATATCGGAAACAGTGGCCATTTATTCGAAACTTACCAATCTAAGCGCTACAACTATGTTTGTTTTTTCAAAAAACCTTTATTCAAAAATGTTGGTGCACAAATACGGGTCTACAACCACGTGGGCCGGCCACGGAGCAGACTGGAACTGTACATGAGGGGATATTTATTTGAACGGAGTCGGTGACCGTTGATTTCATAAAGGTGCGAAAAGTGCGATAAAATCATATCGAAAATTCATTGTGTCGAAAATTCGAACTTTCAATAATACGGTAATCAATGACGCGTCAGAACTTAACATCAATTCATTGTCCAAGTGTTCAATCAGTACCCGTCCCCTCCCGCCATGCGATTAAGGCTGAGCAACCGGAACACAACAGGGAGTTGCGAGTTTCATTTGTACCGGCGCCATTTTGGGTGAGGTCAGGCAGGTCCAAGTATAGTCAAAATGTCTCCACCAGTTCGTGGTTGGACCAGAGCCTCTTTCCGCAGTCCAAAAGCTTCGTTAAAGGGCAACAGAAGGGGCCGTCGACATGAACCATCAGTCAAAGGGGGAGGGAGGCAACAATCTTTCCTACCGGGTCATACTGGTGTTCCACCGGAACTGATCAAATTGGTAGTCTGCATGATTTTGGTCATTCAAACTGAGGCTGGCACCAGCATGAGAGCGCCGACGTCTCGTGGCTACGTCTTGGTCGTTCCGTGGGCAATCATGGCAGTCATTCCCCATCGCGGGGGTCGGGGGCCCCTGCAGCTCTCATAGAATCTTCAAAGCTGAGGAGAACGCTTCTGGACTGGGGATTCATTTTCTAGCTGGCAAGCGACCTGGCCATCCTTGCACGCCAGGCCCAATCTCCCAAGAGTCGACCGTTATTTTATGAGTTCCGCGGCAACCGGCAGTCGCTGGATCGCAAGAGTGGACGAACCCTTGTCGGATGAGTGGAGCGTTGGGGGTGCAGCTGAGGGGCCTCCACCTGAGGAGGTGGGAGAGGCTCGTCCGCGTCGCCTCTCCCTCCCAGTGCACCCCACGCCGTCTTTTGGCGCTGACATTCGTGATGGCCGGACCAGGCGATGAGAGGGGGGGGTCGGAGGCATAAGCAAGACATCCCCCCCCCCCGTGGCCTGCAAGGCGCCAGAAGAAGAGGATGGGAAGACCAGTACATTCCGGGCCATCCACTCCACGACCTCTCCGGCCGATGGCATTCGTGATGGCCGGACCAGGCGATGAGAGAGGGGGGGGGTCAGAGGCATAAGCAAGACATCCCCCCCGTGGCCTGCAAGGCGTCAGAAGAGGAGGATGGGAAGACCAGCACATTCCGGGCCATCCACCCCACGGCCTCTCCGGCCGATGGCGGTCAGCCGGGCCCCGCCCTGCACGTGTCGAGGCCTCGTCTTCCGGACGGGCTTTACCGTGGACCTGTTGCACTTCGGGAGCTTCCGGAATGGGCGTAGGTATCTGCTGACTTGTATCTATCTTGTGTTACCGTTATTGGGCGTGGCGGGCGGTGGGACAGACATGTTTGGAGCAGTGAGGGGCGGCGGAGCCTAGCTACCTCGTGGCTGCCGTGATATCAAGCTTGGCTTCTCTCACCACTTTCATGTTTCTTATTGCGGGCTATTTCTATCGTTTCTTATTTCTAGCGAAGTCAAAAACTCATCAGTGGCCTACTGATTTTGCTCTATTTCTTTTTTCCTTCCTTTTCTAGTGTGTTTTTGCGCTAAAGTTTCTGTTAACAGGATACGGTGGTTACTTTATATTTTACATATGTCCTTTTTATTAGGGGCGCCCTCCGGTTGAGCCAGATGATCTACCTCTAATAAATGGTCCGGGTGGAACTAGTTTACCAATCAGTGGGGAGTAGATAGGCATGACAGATTACAACGGGGGACAAAGGTCCGCATTACCTACCCTTCACTACTTGCAAAGACTAGACAGAATATTTCTATTCCACAATATTTGCAAACTGGGAATACCTCAAAAGAACTATTCCTTGAACAATAAATGTCCAGACAATCAATCAATCAGTGGGGAGAAAAAAACAGGCATGACGGATTACAACGGGGACAAAAGTCTGCATTACCTATCCTTCGCTATCTGCAAAGGGAGACAGAATATTCCTATTCTTCTCTGTTTGCAAACAGAGAATGTCTCAAAGAGAACCAATACTTCAAGTAGCAACCAAGGCTAAATGAACCAATCAATGAACAATACCAGTATTTAAATACCGATTCCAATATAAACAATCAATCAATCAGATGGATAAAGCCATCCTATCAATCAGACGTAAAGACGTCCTACTTAACCTTACCCGGACCGGACCGTGCGGACAGTTCTTCGCCTTCCCTTTCCAGCGCCCGATCGTTCTCTTACTCCATGTTTCTCCCACACCATTCCTGTGGGATCCCAGTCAGGACAGTAGGTCGCTTGAGAGAGGTCCGTTCGGAATCGGTGAAGTTCATTCAATCGGCAGCCGGACGAGGGCCCTCTCAAGGCAGGTATACTCCAATCGTTCAGATGTTCACCCCATCGTCTGGACCTCTCTTACCGGACCTTATGTCGCTGATGGGCCCCGCGTTGGGATGCCAATTGAGGAAAAACAGCCCAAATTACAACCGATGCCCAGGCTGCTGGCACAAGACGCCTCTTAGTTCCCATTACGATCAGTTACCAAATAAAGAGACGGGCGCTGGAAGCGGGAGCACAAGAACAGAGTTTTATTTCTCATGAGGAGAGCCTGTCATTTCGGACACGCGCACAATGTCTTCAAGAGGTGCTCTAACAAGTTTCTCTGAGGTTCCGTCTTTTATACACAGGTTTATGATATACAAACATTCCTTATTGTAATAAAGAAACTTTGAAGTACGAGAAGGCATGTTTGGAATCCCAGCTTCAGGCCTATTCCCACACATGTCGCTCGGGTGTCGTTTCCCCTCCCAAATGTAACATGTGATTGTAATCTTGCAGCCGCACATTCCAACAGGACACAAGGGCAAGGGGGGGTGGTCAGATCTAAGGTTGGACAGGCGATAAGATCGGACACTTCAGTTGGTGTAACACGTTTTGCTATGCGGGCCAGGGGGGGTACATCCATGAGGCTTTGTTTTATGACTTGGGACCGGGTCGAGAGGCCAGATGTAGCCAGGGGGGGGTGGTCATCAGAAGAGGGGAAGGGTGTTCCTGGGAGGAATGCAGGGGGTGTCGGTCAGGCAGGGGTGTCACTTTTAGAGCAGGGTCGCGCAGAGGGTTTATGGCCTATGTATGAGAGAGCGGGGGTGTTCAACGGGGGGGGGTGCTGGGGATTTTAACAAACGGGCAGAGAGGCCTTGGTGCCTAAAATGGCTGTCGTGTACGTGCGTGCATGGGCCTATGCTGGTGGGATGATGCGGTCAATGCTTCGCGGTATTCGTTCTGCTTACAGCGAGGGGTATGGTGAACACAAATGAACGCCGCTTATGTACATATACATTGTCATTTTCCACAGAGTGTCTCCCTTTGCAGATAGCGAAGGATAGGTAATGCAGACTTTTGTCCCCGTTGTAATCCGTCATGCCTATCTACTCCCCACTGATTGGTAAACTAGTTCCACCCGGACCATTTATTAGAGGTAGATCATCTGGCTCAACCGGAGGGCGCCCCTAATAAAAAGGACATATGTAAAATATAAAGTAACCACCGTATCCTGTTAACAGAAACTTTAGCGCAAAAACACACTAGAAAAGGAAGGAAAAAAGAAATAGAGCAAAATCAGTAGGCCACTGATGAGTTTTTGACTTCGCTAGAAATAAGAAACGTTAGAAATAGCCCGCAATAAGAAACATGAAAGTGGTGAGAGAAGCCAAGCTTGATATCACGGCAGCCACGAGGTAGCTAGGCTCCGCCGCCCCTCACTGCTCCAAACATGTCTGTCCCACCGCCCGCCACGCCCAATAACGGTAACACAAGATAGATACAAGTCAGCAGATACCTACGCCCATGCAGGCCACGGGGGGATGTCTTGCTTATGCCTCTGACCCCCCCCTCTCTCATCGCCTGGTCCGGCCATCACGAATGCCATCGGCCGGAGATGTCGTGGAGTGGATGGCCCGGAATGTACTGGTCTTTCCATCCTCTTCTTCTGGCGCCTTGCAGGCCACGGGGGGGGGATGTCTTGCTTATGCCTCCGACCCCCCCCTCTCATCGCCTGGTCCGGCCATCACGAATGTCAGCGCCAAAAGACGGCGTGGGGTGCACTGGGAGGGAGAGGCGACGCGGACGAGCCTCTCCCACCTCCTCAGGTGGAGGCCCCTCAGCTGCACCCCCAACGCTCCACTCATCCAACAAGGGTTCGTCCACTCTTGCGATCCAGCGACTGCCGGTTGCCGCGGAACTCATAAAATAACGGTCGACTCTTGGGAGATTGGGCCTGGCGTGCAAGGATGGCCAGGTCGCTTGCCAGCTAGAAAATGAATCCCCATTCCAGAAGCGTTCTCCTCAGCTTTGAAGATTCTATGAGAGCTGCAGGGGCCCCCGACCCCCGCGATGGGGAATGACTGCCATGATTGCCCACGGAACGACCAAGACGTGGCCACGAGACGTCGGCGCTCTCATGCTGGCGCCAGCCTCAGTTTGAATGACCAAAATCCTGCAGACTACCAATTTGATCAGTTCCGGTGGAACACCAGTATGACCCGGTAGGAAAGATTGTTGCCTCCCTCCCCCCTTTGACTGATGGTTCATGTCGACGGCCCCTTCTGTTGCCCTTTAACGAAGCTTTTGGACTGCGGAAAGAGGCTCTGGTCCAACCACGAACTGGTGGAGACATTTTGACTATACTTGGACCTGCCTGACCTCACCCAAAATGGCGCCGGTACAAATGAAACTCGCAACTCCCTGTTGTGTTCCGGTTGCTCAGCCTTAATCGTATGGCGGGAGGGGACGGGTACTGATTGAACACTTGGACAATGAATTGATGTTAAGTTCTGACGCGTCATTGATTACCGTATTATTGAAAGTTCGAATTTTCGACACTTATGGTACTTGCCCACAATGAATTTTCGATATCATTTTATCGCACTTTTCGCACCTTTATGAAATCAACGGTCACCGACTCCGTTCAAATAAATATCCCCTCATGTACAGTTCCAGTCTGCTCTGTGGCCGGCCCACGTGGTCGTAGACCCGTATTTGTGCACCAACATTTTTGAATAAAGGTTTTTTGAAAAAACAAACATAGTTGTAGCGCTTAGATTGGTAAGTTTCGAATAAATGGCCACGGTTTCCGATATGAGTAAAATACAGGTGGAATGAGCCGATTACTTAAAGGTTAAAAAGGCAAAGTACACAGAAATATTGCAAATGTGAAGGATCCAGGTTTTGTTGTGTGTGTATTTTTTTATATGTATTTTTGTTTTTGTGCAACGTAAAGCAACCGGTCCCTCTGGGCTTAAACGCCGAGATGAAAGGGACTGCATCCCGCGGAAGATAGGTCGAGTATGTGGTAAGTAAAAGCATTTTCGGGTTATACGCGCTGATGTGTTATGAAACGCTCCCCCACCCCTTCTTTTCCCCTTCTTTTCTGCAGGTCACATCGGAACGTTGACTAGAGTATGGAGAAGACCCACGCAACACGCCATGGTTCCGCACGGAAAAATAGTATATTGTCTATTGGGGACTGCCCTGAGAACGTGACGAATTTGTGTGATATGAATGCACGCGTGTATGCCCTGATGTGTATAGCTCGACTGAATACACGTTGCACACGTTTGGAGTGATAAGAGAAAGTTTTTTTGTATGACTCAAATGATGATCGAACGGCCGATGGAATGGGGAAGAGAGGTCTGAACATGGTACCTATACACGACGAACAAACAAAGATATAGCACTCCCTTACTTAGAAACGTCTCTCTCTCTCTGAACCCGGCGACTGGGAGGGTGGCCTGAAGCAGAAACTTGGCGGGTTATTGCAGTATGACAAAATATGACTCCAACCAGCACCCCGAATAAGCAACCAAGAAAGACGTGCACCCATGAGTAAATTCATACGGTAACTAAATAGGGAAAGGTTCAGGAATATTCCGGGGTGAGGTTTACCCGAGTACCCTCCTCCTGGAAGACTAGGAATATTGTCAATGTTTAAGATTTACCACCTCCTTCTTGCACCCTCAGAGACATGAAACTCAAAGCTGCCCCATTGTTCTCCCGACTGACACCCTTCGTTGCCTCTGCCTGGATACCCATTCGCTAAAAATGATTCGAAGATCCCACCGTGAGTATTAGCCTGACCAGGTTAGTTCCCGAACAATTGACAAAGGTGTAAGTATTTGCAACCGAGGCCACCAGCAAAGGCAGCCAGATGAATCAAGTAGGATACTAAGGATGCGCAGCATGCAGGAAGAAATGTTTTTTTTGGGCCAAATATTGTTCTATGTTTTGTCTTGGATGTTTGTATATAATACCTGTACTATCCCTCCTCCCCGCCTGAATTCATGTGTACATAATGTATGGATCTACGTCGTCCCTCAGCCTGTGTTTCTGTATAACTTGACCCCTGCTGTTCTGTGTTGTGGGCGCACTAAATGGCCTATTATTGTACACGTCTCTCTCTCTCTTTCTCTCTCTCTCTCCATGTCATACGTGTACCGAATAGTTCATTTAAAATGCGGACGACTCTCTCTCTCTCTCTGAGGGTCCCCCTGTTCCCTCCTCCTTTGTGTGGTAACGTTGTGCTCGCCGGCACAAACCCAATTGGTTTTCGAACACAAAGGTGTTCGGCAAAATTGACAGAAACTAAAACAATTGTAACTTGCCATATTACTACCTCTCCTTTCTGTAAAATGATGGAACTTGAATTGGCTAAGAAGGAAAGGACAGGTAAGACGACTGATGTCCCCTAATCTGGCCTTTTTATAGGTGGACTATATGTCAGTGGCCCTCTGTTCTCGGTTCACTAGAAACACGATCCCCAATGCCCAGATTGCCCCACCTCTCTGCTCCCAAGTACGGACGTCCAAAGCGTCCTCGTTTCTCCCGATTGACCCCAGCTCCATATCCCGAAGTATAACTGATGACCCTGATTAACTGTTGCTCCCGAGAAATGAATGTTTAGCCTCTGTCCCTCTCTCATGAGGATTGAAGACTGCCAGGGCTTGGGTTAGAAAGACGAGTCTCTACTGAAGGATCCGATTTCGAGTGTGATGGAATACGCAGTTGATAGGAGTCTGACTTCTCTCCATATACGTCATGAACGAACGCCAAATAGACTTAGTACAAACCCAGTAGAAATGCCCGCACACGTACTCCATAGTGATAACTTCTGACCGTGACCGATGAACGTATTCCCAACTACTTAAGAGTGGGGGCGGAATTGAAATGTATAAATGTCTTCTCCTGCCAGTTCTCTAAAGCTTGTTTTGTACCCATTCAAAGATACACAATCACCGGAGGAGAGGGGCCGGACGTGACGCACAGCCTAGCCGCAGATCAGGAAGCACATGCAACCTCGACCAAAGGTGGAGCCGCAGAGCAACGAGACGCGGGACGAGGCACTACTCTCAAACACGGAAAACGAAAGGATGGAGGGCTGCCTTGAAGCCCTCTGCTTGCTGACCCACGCGTGCCAGAAGTCCCCGTCCCTTTGAGCCCGATTGATGGGCCTGCCTGCTTGTTATCCTTTGCTCCCTTGGTTTGTCTCAAAGATCTGATCCCACTCCGCCCTCTCTTCCCTCGAGTAACCGACCACCCCCCCCTTTTTTTCTTTCACATGGATTTTGACTCAGCGAAGAAGAGCAGCATTTAGGTAGAATAGGGTTTGCCACGGAAGGAGAAAGAAATGCAGGTACCCAGCATGAGGCACCCTTAAGAAGATTAGTTAGGAAACAGGACTGTGGTCTAACAGCCGAGGACAGATCGCACCCTGCTACGTGTAAGGATGGAACCGAGCTGGACCTATAGCTCCACCGCCGGTGCTCAACAGCGCCAACGGAAGAACACGAACTACTAGAGCCTACCAGTGATGGCTCGCTGCTAAAGAGACACTGTGGCGAAGACCCCCCCTCCCCTTCCTGAACTTCCTACCCCCCCCCTTTGACCACTTGCTTGTATTGAACTGAATTCCTCCCTCAACCACTTTGTATTGCTTTCAAAATGTTTGATCGGTCACTTCTAACTGTACATTGATACCGCCGGAGAGAGAGTCAGAACATGGTTCCATAATGTGTCGGAACATTTCCTTGATTGACTCCGACTGAGTTGTATACCGATCTCTAGACTCATATATATATCACGACAAATGTAAATTCACATGTATTGCACCTCGTCCATCGCATCGACTGCACATGGTTATATGCAATACGCCAGTATTGACAAACGCTATTTCATTGACCACACATGGCTACATGTACACCCCATCAGTTAGGATAAACACGGAAATGTACTAACTTATGTTAAAAAGCGGCGACTGTGGAAAATGACAATGTATATGTACATAAGCGGCGTTCATTTGTGTTCACCATACCCCTCGCTGTAAGCAGAACGAATACCGCGAAGCATTGACCGCATCATCCCACCAGCATAGGCCCATGCACGCACGTACACGACAGCCATTTTAGGCACCAAGGCCTCTCTGCCTGTTTGTTAAAATCCCTAGCACCCCCCCGTTGAACACCCCCGCTCTCTCATACATAGGCCATAAACCCCTCTCCCTCTGCGCGACCCTGTTCTAAAAGTGACACCCCTGCCTGACCGACACCCCCTGCATTCCTCCCAGGAACACCCTTCCCCTCTTCTGATGACCCCCCCCCCCCCGGCTACACCTGGCCTCTCGACCCGGTCCCAAGTCATAAAACAAAGCCTCATGGATGTACCCCCCCCTGGCCCCGCATAGCAAAACGTGACACACCAACTGAAGTGTCCGATCTTATCGCCTGTCCAACCTTAGATCTGACCACCCCCCCTTGCCCTCGTGTCCTGTTGGAATGTCCGGCTGCAAGATTACAATCACATGTTACATTTGGGAGGGAAACGACATCCGAGCGACATGTGTGGGAATAGGCCTGAAGCTGGGATTCCAAACATGCCTTCTCGTACTTCAAAGTTTCTTTATTACAATAAGGAATGTTTGTACATCATAAACCTGTGTATAAAAGACGGAACCTCAGAGAAACTTGTTAGAGCACCTCTTGAAGACATTGTGCGCGTGTCCGAAATGACAGGCTCTCCTCATGAGAAATAAAACTCTGTTCTTGCGCTCCCGCTTCCAGCGCCCGTCTCTTTATTTGGTAACTGATCGTAATGGGAACTAAGAGGCGTCTCGTGCCAGCAGCCTGGGCATCGTTGTAATTTGGGCTGTTTTTCCTCAGATGCCATTGGGCTAAGAAGATAGGGGAAGAGGATATGGATCAATTTATGTATATTGCACTAGGAAGGAAAATCTTTGTCTCGACTAACCCTAAGGTCTAACACTATAAAACTATTTTTAATTTATATTTTATCCTAGAAAAGCTTTTTGCATGGGGAAAACGGAAAATGATAAGTGCGACAGGTGCGGTCATGGTCCTGCTGAAGCAATACAGGTGTTCTATGGTTGTCAAAATTGCAGCCTTTAAAGAAATAAATAGAGGATTTTTGTTCCGGAAGTGTTTTGGGAAGGAGATCTCTATCAGCCTACTTATGATGCTTCTGGGATATGACGAAATTATCTTGGGTGCAGTAGCTTGGTTGGAGGGAGCACTAGATAGAAAGATTCAGATCAACGTACATATCAGACTTGGTTCACCCAACTACTGAGTATATACAATTGGAATCATAGACCATCTAAGTAGTGGACAGTAAGATCTGGTCCCCTATGAGCAACTAGTTAATTGGGGGTTTAGGGAATAGAAATTGGTTCACTTCTGATTTTTAAGGGGGAGTAAGGGCCATACAGGGTTGCACTCTCTTACGTTATCTAATGGTAAAGTCATCCTCAAATCAGTTTCAAAGGTTTCAAGGGTATGTGTATATAATATAATGTAATGAATTGATTCTCTAGTCTGTACTTTCTGGTAATAGTGTGCTATATCCAAATATTTTTATGTTCAGATGAACCCCAAAGCCTGCTGCTGTTTTAATTCTGTTCTAATACTACCTTGCTGCATCATGAAATATGTATAAAGAAGTTTTCTAATGTATCTTAGGATATATATGAAAATTAAGGAATTGACTATCAATTTTCTATTTAATTATTATATATCTGTGATAAATATATATGCTGCATTCTCTGTGTAGTAAAATATATTAAAAAAATTCAAATATATAAACACACTTCTAAAATTGAAATAAATATTTTTTTATAAATTTTCTGAAGTATTGAAACACAATATAACCGTCTGTAAATATATTACGATTTAAAAAAAAATTAAAAACGTGTAGCATAATGATTATGGATGGACCCGTAGATTTAGACTAGGATTTTCTGACTTAATATAGTGCCTGAGAGCAAAAAAATCCACTGGATTTTTTAGGAGACCCCTCACCAACCAACTTAGTTGAAGGCATGCCTCATCATCGGGTTCCCAGCTGGGCTGCCGAGTTCAACCCAGCTGTGCTTCGATGCCTGGATTACAGCGGAGAGGGTTTTTTTGGATTGTGAGTGTGAAAAGCTTTTGGGGATTGTGAGTGTGAAAATGTGCTCAAAAAGTGGTGCCATTTAAAAGTATATCTAGAATGCCCAACCTGGTACTGATGTATTTATATGGTCCTAGGACATGGTTAAAAACAAGGTGAGATATTGTGAAGATAAAAATTGCTCTTCTATATCTCCTAAATACTGGTCGACATGTCTCAGCCTAGATTATTTTGGTGAGGCTTTCTTCAGGACCAAAGGTTGGTGATGTGGCTCCAAAAATTGGAAGTGGTTACGTGTGTGTGTGTGAGTGATATACAGCACACACACTTTGGTGTGCTGTGAATTAAGTGGCTGAACCTTACTAACGGACGCACATTTGGTAAAATCTGCAAGAAAAGAAGAGACATAAAACATAAAGGACATACACAACAAATATTTATACAAAAAGTCATGCTTTTAAGTTTTGTTTCTCAGTCCTTTGGGACGCTTGTTGCTCACAGAAATGCTCTCTTGCACTTGCATGGTCGGAAACATTCAGGTTGGTCCCAAAATAAAGTGTCATTCATACATACAAATATTATAGACACACATAATAGCCCAATGCCATGCATGGTGAACCGTACTTACGCACATGTGGATCCGTAAGTACGGTTCATCCACTAAACGCACAGCGCACCTTACCACGTGTGCTATATATCACTCACACACACTTGGCTACTTCCAATATTTGCAGCCACATGTTATGTTATGGTATGCTAAAAGTCCCTATTAAGCGCACGTCCACCAAACGGTATCATGGCGCTGAGGATAATAGGGAAGGAGGCGTGGACAGGACATTGGCTTACACATAGGCTTGAGAAAACAACATGGTCTTGAGTAGTTTGTTGAACTGAACATAGGAGGGTGTAGACCTCAGTTCCATAGGAAGTGAATTCTAGGAATGTGGGGCCATGACCGCAAATCTGAGACCCTGTGTTTTTGCGTTTAAATGCTGGGGTAGTCAGTAAGTTCAGGTAAGAGGAGGGCAGCTCAATTGAAATGTTTGTGTCAAATTGATCGTCGATGTCAGTATTTACTAATTCAACTGCAGACTGCCTTATTTTCGCTGCGCTACAAAACCTAACAGAATAAACTCCATCAGTTGAGAAGTTGCTGTGGACTGAAAGTTTAATTACACTGTCCAAAAAGCACCAGAGTTCACTTACCTGTGTCTTTTGATGATTATTCACCTTAAACAAAAGTTACAGAACGATGATCGATTTGACACATAAGTATCAATTGTATTCTAGAATTCTTGAATCTTTGGAAACACAATTTAGGGGTCAACTGTTAAATTTATGATAGTCCTGAAGATGGTCTCATGGACAAATGCATAGACCGAAACATTGACACTCCCACTCTCTTCTGGAAAATAATGTACAATGAGAAGAAGTGTTTACAATAGTGACATTGAAGGATTATACAATTGTATTTATTTTCCTCTTGTTTTATTATTTGTATAACTGTGTAGAACCCATGATAAATTTCAAAACATAAAACTTTTTTCTATATATACCTGTGTTTTGAATATTTATTGTTTTGTGATTGGTTCATTGGTTCATATATCCTCACAAGGAACAAAAACATTTCATAGATGAAAGAATATCTCTCTGGCGAGTTTATCAATAATTCTTGCAGTTAAAAATATATATCAAAGTAATAGAACAGACTATATCAAATAAATCCCTTGAAGGTGCTTTTTACCCGTTCATTTGATTTGCCCAAGCCCTCAAGGGTAGATTGGGTTTCCTATTATATTCAATCTTTTACGTGGGTGGCAGCGTTCACATGTTGGGTACAGTTCATCCCCAGGAGGAGGTTCCTTAGTTCTATCGATCTAGCGCTTTCTTGTGGGTCATTTGGCCAATAGTTGAAATCTCCAATTATGATAATTCTAGCAAGATTGATGACCATTAGGGAGATAATTTCGCCTAGGAGTTGGGGCAAAGAGGGCATGTGGTGTGGGGGTCGATAGAATAAGGTGCAGATAAAAGAGGACTGAGGTGATTCAAATTTCAGTATGAGACTGTCGACTGATGATATGCCTGTTATCCCAAATGATGAAAACTGGAGTCTTTGATGTATGATGGCAGTGGTAACTAGACATAATGTCAAAACAAAAATATCGAATGGCCATAATATCGAAGTCAAAATATAGATTTCACAAAATATCGAATAGACATAATATTGAAGTAAAAAATATCGAAATGCAGGTAAGTAATATCAACTGTCAAAATATCGAAGTACATAATATTGGCATTAAAATATATTGAATTTTTCATAATATCGAAAGTATTTTGAATGTTAATATATGGTTAAAAGTGTATATTATTTTTGTAATGTTTGTTTAATTTTTTTAAGTAATGTATTTTATGTTATTCAGTTTTTGCGCAATTTAATTTTGTAGCCAGTTGTGGGTTTATAGGGGAATAGGGTGAAAAGTAATTTAATTATAGTAAATGAAATATACATTTTTCGGAATTATTAATTATTTTTAATTTAATTTGGTGTTTTAGTTCTGTAGCGGGTTTTGGATTTATAGGGGAATAGGGTGGGAAGTAATTTAATTGTAAGTAAGTAAATATGCATTTTTATTTATCGGTATTGATTATTATTTTAATGCTAATTAATTTTTAATTGGTAATTAATTTGTATTAATAGTCAATTCATTTTTATTAATTGATTAATTGATAATTATGTAAATTGCATTAATTTAATATTCGTAGTGGGTTGTGGTTTTATCGGGGAATAGGGTCGGAAGTAATTTAATTGTAATTAAAAAAAATTGTGTATTGATAATGAATGTATTGTTAATTAATTATTAATGTGTTTATTTTTTTATTATGTATTAACTTTTGGTGTTGAAAATTAATTAGTTGGTAATTAATTATGAATAGGTAATTATTTTTATTAACTAATATGTATTTTTATTTATAATTGAATAATTATTAAATGTTATGTAATTGGTAATTACTTTTAATTATGTTTTATTGGTATTGATATTTCATTTATTTTTATTAAAATTTTAAACCATTACTTTCCCTACTGTTGCACTCACTGGAGTGGGAAAAGTCATTTTTAACCTCCCGCTATCCAAAGTTTCCCATACTGTTGCACTCTCTGGAGTGGGTATAGTAATTTTTACCCCTACACTATCCAACGCTTTCCCTACTGTTGCACTCACTGGAGTGGGAATAGTAATTTTTACCCCTTCTCTATCCAACGCTATCCCTACTGTTGCACTCAATGGAATGGGAATACTAATTTATACCACTACGCTATCCAACGCTTTCCCTACTGTTGCATTCACTGGAGTGGGAATAGTAATTTTTACCCCTATGCTATCCAACGCTTTCCCTACTGTTGCACTCACTGGAGTGGGAATAGTAATTTTTACCCCTATGCTATCCAACACTTTCCCTACTGTTGCACTCACTGGAGTGGGAATATTCATTTTTACCCTCCCACTATCCAATGCTTTCCCTACTGTTGCACTCACTGGAGTGGGAATTGTAATTTTTACCCATACGCTATCCAACGCTGTCCCTACTGTTGCACTCCCTGGAGTGGGAATAGTGATTTTTACCCCTATGCTATCCAACGCTTTTCCTACTGCTGCAATCACTGGAGTGAGAATAGTCATTTTTACCCCTACACTATCCAACGCTTTCCCTACTGTGCAACTCACTGGAGTGGGAATAGTAATTTTTTCCCTCCCGCTATCCAACGCTTTCCCTACTGTTGCATTCACTGGAGTAGGAATAGTAATTTTTACCCCTATGCTATCCAACACTTTCCCTACTGTTGCACTCAGTGGAGTGGGAAAAGTAGTTTTTACCCCTATGCTATCCAACGCTTTCCCTACTGTTGCACTCACTGGAGTAGGAATTGTAATTTGACCCGTACGCTATCCAACGCTTTCCCTACTGTTGCACTCCCTGGAGTGGGAATAGTAATTTTTACCCCTATGCTATCCAACGCTTTTCCTACTGTTGCATTCACTGGAGTGGGAATAGTAATTTTTACCCCTACGCTATCCAACACTTTCCCTACTGTTGCACTCACTTGAGTGAGAATGGTAATTTTTACCCTCCCGCTATCCAACGCTTTCCCTACTGTTGCAAACCTACGCTATCCAACGCTTTACATACTGTTGCACTCTCTGAAGTGGGAATAGTAAATGTTACCCCTCCGCTATCCAACGCTTTCCCTACTGTTGCACTCACAGGAGTGGGAATAGTACTTTTTACCCTCCCACTATCCAACACTTTCCCTACTGTTGTACTCACTGGAGTGGTAATAGTAATGCTCCTGCTATCCTACGCTAAAAATATTGTTTATTTTTTATTAATAATACGTTAATATATATATAAATATATATATTAAAACAAAAATGTATGTTTATTTTTTTAACTTACATTAATCATTTATTATTTTAAGGTTATTGAAGTATTTTTTAATATGTTTTAGTTAATTGTATTTATTATTTGATTCATTTTAAATTACTTTTAAGACATTTTTAAAAATACAACAATATTTTGGATTTTTTTTTTAACTTACCTGTTTGTAGATAGGAATTCGATATTTTGGCATTCGATATTTTGTCCTCAATATTTTTTCAGGTCAATATTTTTCTCCTTGATATTCTGTCAGTGATCCGATGGCAGCAATCCCTTCCCGATCTTGTCATGTGGACGATTGATTTGGAGGATATAGTAGCCGGAGGGTATTGTGGCTAAAATATCAGGAACTGACTCAGCAGTGAGCAATGTTCCAGAAAGTAGAAGGATATCAGGTTTCTCAGAGTCTATGAGCTGGGAGATCTCTAGCTGGTATTTCATCATTGAGCGAGTGTTTAGGTAGCTAATAGCAAGACTCCCTGCGTCATATGTCTGTGAAGCGGGTGAATCCGATGAACTCCTAGCATGGATGGGTGATTCCCTGCGACTAAGTTGGTGAGAGAGCTCTGGATAGGTGTCCCTGTGGGCCAGGATCCCTTCTTTGTTAGCGATAGCCCTGGTCCCAGGTTTGTTAGGCCAATTGACTTGTAGTTGTGTCAATTCAGAGGCCGAGTACATTAAAAAATTGGCAAAATGTATGGCTCATGGCACTGGTTGGCCGTGGAAGGGTGCAGACGGGCTGCGCGGCCACTGGAGAGGTTCATGACAGACAGGAGAGATTGTGAATTGTGATGGCAGATGGCCTACACCATCTTCTTTAGCCTCCATGAGATCTTTAAAGCAATGAAAAAAGGGGATATGATGGAAAACTATCTTTCACCATTCCCCAAATTAGTTCTCACTGGGGCCGATTAACAGAACTAATCTGAGATGAAATGCTAAACTTACTACTTTTGGTATTCAAAGAAGACATTTAGTTGCAGCAAAGTCAGGACTCCTAACTTTACTACTACTAAACTGAGACAAAATCCTAACTTTACGACTTTCAATATTCACAAAAGGCATTTAGTAGTGGTAAAGTTAGGAGTCCCAACTTTACTACTACTAAATACCTTCTGTAAATACCAAAAGTAATACGTTTAGGATTGTATCGCAGATTAGTTCTGTGAATAAGCCCACTGGGTACCTAAGTGTTGGGCAGGATAAAACAGGAGTGCAGATTCTACCCTTGATGACATCAACAAAATGGAATACAACTTCTATTTTTCACCGCAGTTACACAGAAACATTAGAGAACTATGGGGCATATTACCAACGATTAGCGATATTTAACGCTAACGAGGCTTAGCAACGAATTTTTTAACGCTAAGCATCGCCGGAAATTATCGCAGAGATAACTTGCTATTATCAAGGTTTATCTCAGAGGTGATAAAAATCCTCACGCTAACTGCCAAATGAGAGATTATCACTGGATGAAAACCAACAATAATCTCTCGAAGTTTGGAGCTAGCTTGATGATAGGGGCTCACAAACTTAGCCATGATATCCACCTTCCATAGGATATCATGGCTAAGTCAGGAAAATAGCAGGTGTAAAAAAAGCAGTGCTAACCGCGGTTAGCACTGCTTTTTTTATCACTAACCGGGTTAGCGAAATCCTTGACAATAGGAGAAATGTCGCTTAACAACATTTCTCCTATTATTTTCCTCTGGAACGCCCCCTTTGCATCTCATTAGAGATGCAAGGGGAAGCGAAGAGAAAAAGGGTGCTAACATGCAAATTTGCGTGTTAGCACCCTGTTGCTGATAGGGAGATCATTTTATCTCCGCTTTCTTGGCTTTTAAAGCCAAAAAACCTGAGATAAATCCCTTCATAATATGCCCCTATAATTGTACTCTGGTCTCTGGTTCAATAGCTCAAAAAAGCCATGCATATCAAATCAACACATTTTAATTGATGGGTTAAAATTGAAATTCTTTTACTATTTACTTCCAAATTGTTTTATGTAGTAAATTCTGATGCAAGTATATGTCTTGTAATAAGAAGGTCTTGGAATGAATGCATATGGAGACAATTTATCTTCAGAGACAGGCTTTCCTAATGCCTGTTATGAGGGCTTCCTTCATCTCCTGGTTTCGTAGACTATAAATAAGTGGGTTTAACATTGGAATAATCACCATATATAATACTGAGACCACTCTGTCTTTGGCCAGTAAATGGTTTGTGTTGGGCATCCCATACATGAAAACAAGTGTTCCGAAGAATAGGGTGACACAGACAAAGTGGGAGGAACACGTGCTAAATGCCCTCCATCTCCCTGCTGAGGAGGTTATCTTTAAAATTGCTGAAATAATGCAAGCATATGAGACGAGAGTGAAACTGAGGGATGCAACTATAAGGCCACCTGCCACTAAACTGAGCACAACCTCATTCAAGGTGGTATCAGAACATGCAAGCTTCACAACCGGAGGGATATCACAGCAGAAATGAGCAATCTGATTGGATTTGCAGAAGGGCAGAGAGAATGTAAAAACAGCTTGTGTCATTGCATTGAGGACGGCAATTACAAATATCTTAATAAGAAGATAAATACAGGCTTTGTTGCTCATGATGACAGAATATAGCAATGGATTACAAATAGCTGTGTATCGATCATATGCCATGACTGCCAGGAGGAAGACCTCTGTGCTCCCAACGGTAAATAATAAAAACATTTGTGCTACACATCCAGGAAATGAAATGTTCTTCTTTGTTGATAAGAAATTCCGTAGCATAATTGGGACAGTTACTGATGATAAACATATGTCAACAAAGGACAAACAACAGAGTAAGAAGTACATAGGGGTGTGGAGGCAATGTGTTATCCATACCAGCGTTATAATCCCTGTATTGGATACAAGGGTTACAATGTAAACCAAAAGGAAGAATAGAAAGAGTGGAAGCTGCAATGATGGGTCATCAGTAAGTCCCAAAAGAACAAACTCTGTTACCCAGGTCTCGTTGCTTATTTTCATTGCTCCAGATTACAATGTCTACCTGGAAAGAAGGAAACAGGAAGACTATGAAGAGGGGAAGCCTCAATGATCTGTAAATCCCAAAAGCACAAACTCTGTCACCCAGGTCTAGTTGCTTGTTTTCATTGCTCCAGATTACAATGTCTACCTGGAAAGAAGGAAACAGGAAGGAGGAAGACTAGGAAGAGGGGAAGCCTCCATGAACTGTAAATCCCAAAAGCACAAAGCCTGTCATACAGGTCCAAGTGCTTGCTTTTATTTGTTCAGATTACAATATTTACCTGGAAAGAAGGAAACGTGAATGAGTGGTGAGTTACTATGTATAGTGACCAAAGCAATATCTTACAATTAGGAATTTAGAGACACAATTCAATGTGGTTGAATGAAAGCAAATCACAATTTAGAAACATCTAACATTTAGTACTGCTTTATCAGTGAAGCTGTAGCTAGACCCTTTATGATCACCATAAAAATACATTTAAGAAGCACTGCTGAGATAGGGTTTTTGATGCCCTGACCAAATCTTCATTCTATTGAGTACATATTTGGATCATGCAGAAGCTGTGTACTTGTTTTGCCTTCTGGGAAAGCCTATATTCAACACAGCAATGCTGAATTAGTTATGGCGACAAGTCATTCATTAAGGCATTATACCCAATCTGTGTATTAAATTATAGTAAAAAACAGGTAGTAGGTCTGACTTACTTTTTGTCAAAGCTTATGCTAAAGCCAATAGGAATTTATCGATGGGTTGCCAGTACAGTGCTTTAAAGTATTGTGCGATTTCATAGCAGGCAACTAGTTTTGGTATGGTTACCCTCTTGTGAAAAAATCTCTGGTGGATTATTTGCTCTTTGAGAATCCTTATTGTCTGATGTTAAAGCTTATGTGGAATACAGTAGACCTTTGTTGGTTGCGGCGACAAGCCAGTGATTGAAGCTATTACCTGTTTGGTTCATGAGAAAAACTGTGCCAGTGGTCATAGGTCAAATCTATTTATTAGGAATATTTATGGCAAATGCATTTTGCCTGAATTATTTATTGTAAAAATTATATATTGAAGCTTATGAGCCTTTAAGGGTGGATATTTCTTAAACTCTATCAAAACCAGGGATGTGTGGAATCTGCATAATTTGTTTTTGTGTATTTACATGAGAGTATAGGGAAATTGAGCAAAATTACATGAAACGCTAACCCGTCATTTCTCTCTATAATTTGGCGCAACATGCATCCTTGAGTCAATTTTTAGTGCGAGGATGCAGTTAACCAAGAGTCTCGTGAACAACAGCTATTGTTCCTGGTAAATTTGTAATGAAAATTACCATGAATAGCACAGCTTGCAGTAAAGGTTTACCACAAACAGCATATAATTGGCAAAGTGGCATATGTAAAATTCACTAAGGGCCAGATGTAGGTAGGCAAATACCGGTCGGTAACGGCTGAAATTCGGTAATTTCGGACGTTACCGACCGGTATTTGGAAAATGAGATGTAGGTGGGCATTTTACTGATTCAGTAATTTACCGAATCGTTATTTTAAGGAATCGGTAAATTACCGATTCCTTAAAATACCGAATCGGTAAATTACCGATTTTGCTATGTAGGGAGCACTCAAATGAGTGCTTTTCCCCTTTTAGGATTCGTTATTTACCACCAACTACAAGTTGGTGGTAAATAATGAAAACCTTGGAAAAAGCATTTTTTTTGCTTTTCCAACAGTGCCATGTTGCAGACATACATGCCCCTAGGGCATGTATGTCTGCAACATGTGCACCCATACACAATTGAGGGGTGCAACAGGGTGTCCAAGTGACACCCTGCCACCCTTCAATGCTTCCCCCTTTTACCGAATCAGTAAATACCGATTCAGTAATTGGCATTCATTCCTATGGGCCTCCAGGCCCATAGGAATGAATGGCAATTACCGAATCGGTATATACCGATTCGGTAATTACCGAAACTTACCAATTCGGTATTTTTTCGGTAAAATTACTTACATGCCATTTGCCTGTTCTTAAATACCGAATCGGTATGATTCGGTATTTAAGAATTGGTAATCTGGGATTACCTACATCGGGCCCTTAATCACAAAATTATGTATGTGTAATGCAGAATTTGCCTTGGCCGGGTTGTTTAAACCTCTAGACAGGTATTGTGTTAGATGGATTCTCAAAGAGTACTGTAGGAAGAATTGTTTTGTGCTTATCTTCCTCCCCCCCCCTGTTGCCGAACACTGTGGGTACAATATTTGTACTTGATAATCCCTCTTTAGCCTCTTAAAAGGTGTTGCATATTGTTTTGCTAATGTTCATGTATTTAGAATTATATTAAGAATTTTTGACAGTATGCATTAGGTTACCTTGTGAGAGGCTTAAAGGGAATTTAGTAGCACTGAGTTGTTTGCCGTGATAAATCAATGATAAAAACTATTGTTTTAATTGTGTTTTGAGGGTAAACCATGTCTCATGTTACAGATCTGATATGTTTATTATGAAAAGTTACAGCAAAAGTAATGTCTCACCAATTTATTGTGAAATGCATGTATTAGAGCCAACAAGTGCGTAACAGTTGAGTATTATTCTAATGCATTGAAGACTGCAGACTAATATTTTTGTTACATGGAATCTCACAGATTACCATAGTCAGAAAGGGTTTTGGTATTGAAAAACACTTATATTTCAAGATTTGTCACGTGATAATTCTTTAGAGATGTGTTGTTTGTTATTTTACCAGCTGTAAATTTGTATGTGTTTGTCATTTTATGCAAGTGTGCCTGATGTTTGCCAGTTTATCAACTATACCGCAGGGTTTAGTTATGAAGGTAAATTATTTAGGAAATCTCAGATGCCATACGCAGTTGGCCTGAATTAGATATTATAAAAATCATATGTTGCTACAAACAGGACTTTAAGGGTTTGTTGATATCACACTGTGCAAATGCAGGTAAACAGGGCATTTGTTGCATGGAATTACACTAATTACCATAGAAAGTAAGATTTTGGTGTTACTTACTTCAGTTGAGAAGCCTATTAGGTAGAAACCTGGATAGACCTTCTCAAGAGGAGCCAGAGAGTGTAGTTCTTTGTCGGGATCTTGTAATAAAAAACAGATATACATATATAGATGATATTTCGGTCTGCCTCCTTTTGCACGTTCAATTGTCTCGCATGTTTCGTCTGCCCATGACAGCATACAGCATGGTGCAATTAGTTCACCCATTTCTTTTAATTGGCTCTATTGCCCAGTGAGTAAAAGCATTTTGCCTGAACACATGCACACCCATCTGAAAATGAGTGTGATTCAGTGTCTGGGATGGTGGGAAGATCTTTCATTTTCCCCACCTGCTCCTTTTTTTGAGCATCTTAAAGGTCCTTAAATATTCCTACCTCACTACGTGCTTGCCGTTTATTTTTCCTGCAGTGTACCGCATTTTGTCTGCCCACTATTTCTACACTGTGAAGCCATATTTGAATAGCAATGTCCATAGTGTTTCATTGGTTTAGTAATGTTTTTTAGTTCAATACAAGTTTATTAATCATAATATAAGGTAAAAATACATAATACAGTAAAAGAAATATGAGGGAGAACAGGAGGGGGGGAAGGGAGGGAAGGGGTAGCATAGGGAGAATAATCAGAACACAATATAGAAATAAAGGAACGATAATAAACATATCATGAGTAATAGAAAGTAAAAAGAGAGGGTACAATAATTATACAATAAAAATAAATGCAATTGAAGTTATGCAGTTAAATATTATAACAAAGAAAGGGTAATGATAAAGGGCATCAAGGGGGTTTGGAAACCTCCTTATGAGCAGGTCGTGGGCTAAAGGAACGAGTTGTACAATTATCCAAATACATCGTAACAGGAAGCCATAAATCTGCACGTTTGGCCGCCATCTGGGCAGGAAAAACAAAAGCAGTGTCAAGCCTATGATTATGACAAACATTATACCACCATGCTTTGAACGTAATAGTAGAGGAAGATTTCCAATTAATAGTGATTTGTTGAAACGCAACAGCCAATAGTAAATCAACAATACGAACTTAAAGATCAGTCTCATTCCAACAAGGAGAAAGACTTCCCAAAAAGATATGGGGGGGAGAGAAGGGAATACAAGTGCAAAAAATAACATTAAATTGTGCCCAAACTTGTAACCAAAAGGCATGTACATTCTTGCAGAGGAACAACATATGAAATAAAGTGGCATTAGGTAGGGAGCAAGACTGGCAAATATCTGGGGTGGCAGGGAATCGTTTATGAAGGGTAGAAGGAGTCTGAAGTAATCGGTTATATATGAAAAATACAGATTGCGTCAAGGACGCCGCCCTAGAGGTTTTACGGACCTTTGTCCAAATTTTATCCCAAAGAGATATTGGCCATGAAGTGGAGAGATCATTTTCCCAATGCTCCTCCACCTTGGACTTGGGTCTTGGGAGTGTATGTGTATGAAGGTGCCTGTAAATAACAGAAGCTTTAGGAAGGGTCCGTAAGATAGAATAAAGTTGGAGAGTAGAATCAGGTGAAATGGGAGAAGGGGCCGCCTTGGAGAGTCTTGTATAGGTCTCCATGACCATTGCTTTTAGGAGGAGATATTTGGGAGCAAAGGAGAGGGGCAAATCAAAGGTGGAACAAAGGGTATGGAAAGGCAAAAAGATAGATTGTGAGAAAAGCTGCGATATCCAAAGCAAATCCTTGGATCTCCAAGAACTCAAGTAAAAGGGTTTACCTCGGATTAAAAGGTGTTTGTTATGCCAAATAGTGGATGAAAGGAAGTCGGCAATATTCGCAGGGGGGGAGGATTAGAGGATAGGAGGAGTTTGACAGTGAATTTGTGGATAAGAGTAGGAATTGAGGAAGGTTTGCGTGAAAAAGAGAGATATTCAGCAAAGGAGAAATGGGACAGAAAAAGGCATTCAACCTTGATCCACAAAGGGCAAGGGGAATCAGGGTCCTGTAACCAAAAGGAGACTTGACGCAACAAAAAAGCTTTGTGGTAGGCCGGGAAGTCCGGAAAATTGACTCCACCTTCAGAAGCAGGGCGAATGAGTCTAGCAAGGGACATTCTGGGTTTTTTGTTATGCCATAAAAAGGAGGACAAGACTGAGTTGATTTTCTTTAAAAATTTGCCTGGGATAGAGATGAGAATATTTGAGAGGGTATATAGAACAATGGGGGATAACATCATCTTGATGGTATCTAAACGGCCCCACCAGGATAGGTAAAGAGGATGCCATTTGGTTGTGAGATCGGATAATTTCTGAATGCACTTGGTAAGGCAAAGGGAAACAGTATCAGGGATGGAAGGGGTGATGTGTAAACCTAAATACTTAATATGGGAAGAGCTCCATGTAAAATTGGAGGCACTGAAATCAGTTTTAAAGGTGAATTTTGTCAGGGGAAGGATCTCGCATTTATCATTGTTGAGTCTGTAACCAGAAATTGAGGAATAGCTCCGTACTTCCTCCAAGAAAGCAGGAATGGAGACCGTGGGATTAGAGCTGAACAGTAAAATATCATCTGCATAGGCAGCGAGTTTAATAGAGGATTCCGCGGCCTGAAAGCCATGAATATTGGGGTTCTGGCGCAGCCTGGACAAAAAAGGTTCTAAGGCAAGGCTAAAAAGAAAAGATGAGAGGGGGCATCCTTGGCGAACTCCTCTACCGAGGTCAAAGTAAGGGGAAATTTGACCATTAGCATAAACTGCAGCTCGCGGGTGTGAATACAACAATGAGATTAGGGAAATAAATTTAGGGCCAAACCCGAACCATCCAAGAGTATGAAAAAGGTAAGGCCATTCGACTCTGTTGAACGCTTTCTCAGCGTCCAGGGGTGTCGCTGCGAGGGAATGTTGGAGATGGGATGATTTTGATAATATGATAAATAAAAGCCTGGTATTATCAGTAATGTAACGTCCCTTAACAAAGCCGGATTGTTCTTCTCCTAAGAGGTCAGGAAGCAAATGATCCAGCCTAATCGCAAATGATTTGGCAAAGATTTTATAATCAATATTGACAAGGGAGATGGGTCTGTAATTTTTGCAGTATTTCATATCTTTTCCGGGCTTGGCTATTAAGCAAATGTGTGCATCTGAAAAGGTCCTTGAGGAGGCACCTAAGTCAGCAAAAGACTGGAAAAAGGAATGGAGCTTTGGAATCAATAACTTGGAGAAATGAAGGTAGAACTCAATGGTAAAACCGTCTGGGCCAGGGGCTTTATTGAGTTTAAGTTGTTGGAGTGCGGTGAGCAATTCTTTCTGTGAGATGTCAGTCTCCAAAGAGGAAAGATCAAGAGGGAAGGCGTTTGCAGGCGTTTGAATAGTTGAGAAGCAATGTGTAAGAGAATGAGGAGAGGGTTGGGTGTCAGAGGTCTATAAGGTTTCATAGAAGTGGGAGAATGTAGCAAGGATGTATGCATCTCTACATTGCAAGTGTGCATTGGAGTCAAAAACAGAATCAATAGTCATCTTGTTTTGCTTGACCTTCAAGTAATTAGCAAGAATTTTCCCTGCTTTAATCCTACCACCATAGAATTTGGCACTTGACTTAAGCAAAAATAAGGAAGCGTCTTCAGTAGATTTTTCATTAAATTTAATCTTAGCAGCGACCAGAGCTGTCAGACTATCTGTGGAGTGTGAGGTGAAATAGGCGTGTTCCAATCGCTTAATGTCAAGAAGAAGGGTTTTAGTGAATTGACGAGCAGTCTTGCGTTTCTTTGCGACATAATTAATAATGAAATCACGTGCAGCTGTTTGAATGCATCCCAGATAGTATGTTTCGAAGTGGGCGGGATATCATTAAACAGAAAAAATTCATCAAAAATTGCAGTAAAGGAAGTGGAGAACTGAGGATCCAAGAGGAGGGTATTATTAAAATGCCATCTCCTGGGCCCATCAACTTTGGGGAGCACTTCAAGGTTAATTACTACAGGGGCATGATCCGAGAGCAAAATCGGGCCAATTTCCGCTGCAGTAAGCGTTTGAGCAAGATCATGGGAGACAAAAATGTAGTCATGTAGTCAATCCGTGATTGGGAGCGGTGATACGGTGAGTAAAAAGTAAACTGCTGCACGGTTGGATTGCATAAACGCCAGGAGTCAACAAGCTTATGTTGGGATATTGAGTAAAAAGTTTATGAGATTTAGTGGGGACATAAGTGGCGTCAGATTTCATATCCAGAAATGGGTCAAGAGGCTGATTACAGTCCCCTGCAAGGATGAAATTATCATCTATAAATTGAGTGATGCGTGGAGAAAACTCAGCCCAAAAAATGGGTTCACCATTGGTGGGACCATAAACATTAAGAAGAGAGATTGGAACACCTCTAAGTGATAGTCTGACATGTGTCCATCTGCCGTTAGTATCAGATTCCTGGGAAATAACTGTGAAAGGTAGAGACCTGCGACAAAGAATTGCAACACCGTTGCGTTTACCATCACCTTGCGAATTAAAAACTTCTCCCACCCAACCTCTCTTAAGTTTAGCAGATTCTATGTCAGAAAGATGAGTTTCCTGAAGGAACGCAACATCAACATTCAATTTGGCTAGGTGAGACAAAATGTGTTGACGCTTAATTGGGGAATTAATACCCTTAACATTCCAGGAGATAATATTCAGGGACATAGTTTGTACAATAATGCAACAAATTTATTACAAATGAAACCAATCTAGAAAGCCATAAGTACGAGCATATCAAGAGAGAAGAAAGAAATAATGAAAAGTACGAGAAGGAAGAAAAGGATGATATGAACAGGAAGAAAACAGTGTGCATAGAAATCATATGTAGGAACAGGAGAAAGACCCATGAGTAAGAATGAAGAAAGAGGAAATAGAGATGTAATATAGATTGAGAAAGGAAAGAGAAAAAAGGATATTGTGAAAATGAAAGAACGTGCAAGGAGAAAGAGCAGGGGAAGAGTTAGAGAGAAGATCAGGAAAATTGATGAAAGAAAAGAAAGAAGAAGGAGAAAACTATAACCTGAAAAGAAAGAGGTTATAACCGCTGCATTAACATGGAAACTGAAACACAGGGGAAAAGGTAAGGAAAAAAGGGAACAAAAGAACAAAGGGAAATAGAGAAACATACCTACAAAAGGAAAAAAACGAGAAGGAACCGGGGAGGGATAGGACCACACGGATGAGGCAGCACATGCAGGAGCAGCTCAACGAGGTACCAGAGAGACATCTTCAAGCAGGGAAACATCCTGCATGAGCTAGAAAAAAGGACAAGAAGATGAAAACATGAACAACATTCGGGATGGAAGTATAAACAACAAAACAAGTCAACACGAATTTTAGAGAAAGAGCCGTAAAGATAACAAGAGCTCATATAAGTGAAGGATAAACAAAAGACAACAACGATGTGAAGAACAAGCAGAAGAACATCTCAGCCTGGAGCAGAGGAAGAAGGACCAGAAGCATCCATGGCAGAAGTCTTGTGAGCATTAATAAAGCTGTGCAGGC
The DNA here is from genome assembly GCF_964261635.1 of Lissotriton helveticus. Lineage (NCBI taxonomy): Eukaryota > Metazoa > Chordata > Amphibia > Caudata > Salamandridae > Lissotriton > Lissotriton helveticus. The sequence goes on from NC_136057.1 coordinate 241,813,583, forward strand.
AGACTGGATCTTCGTAGGTGGTAGTTTTGTTATTATAAGTAACTTTAAACAGACATGGATGATAAAGACCATATCTTGCACCCAATCGAACGTAGATCATCTCTCAGGTTTAGGAAGGCCTTACAACGATTAGCAGTGGCTGTCGCATAATCTTGAGCAAAAAATAAGGCGGATCCAGACCACATTAACTTGGGAGCAGATTTGGCAGCCGCCAGAACTTTCAAAGGTCAGTATATTCCAGAAAATAAAGGATAACTCCTCTCGGTCTTTATGAGGAGGAAGCGAGTGAAGGCAAGCGTCCCAGCCGATGAGCACGTTGAATATTGAGATTGGTGCCATCTGGAAGACGGAGCAATTTAGGAAGAAAGGATTTAAAGAAGGCAAGTGGGTCCGAGCCCTCAAGACGTTCCACCAGGCCGTAAATGCGTAGATTGTTCCATCTATTCCTGTTTTCTAACTCCTCCACTTGTCTTTGAAGAGTGGACACCTGGGAGTTCAGATGAGTTACTGTGGAGCAGGTTTCCTGGAGAGAAGCAACAGATTGTTCAACAGTGGAAACTCTTGTGTCTATCTGCGACCAGTTCTCAGTGAGCGTCTGGAGCTTGACGTTGGTTTCCTCCATAAAGGGACGCAAAGTGCTAATCTCCTCCAGAAAGGGACGGAAAGATCTGATCTCTTCCAATAAGAGTTCCATCGAGACAGGTACAGATTGCTTAGATGGTGAAGGAGGATCTTTTTTTAGTCTTTTAATTGTAGATTTCCCTGGAACAGGTTGAGAAAATTCCATTGCTGTATCAGATGAGGCAAGGGAGTCCTCTAGTTTGGAAAAAGCTGAGAAGACTTTGGAATTCTTCATGTAGGCAATCTTAGTAGTGGAGGGTGTACGTAATGTGGGCTTCAGCCTGCCCATAAATAAGATGATAGGGTGCAGCAAGGACTGAAAATATCTCAGGTGCTCAGGAGAGAAGAAAACGAGAAAAGTCACTTAGAGAGCTTCTGCACGTGCATGAGGAGTAATTGAGTGCATGAAAGATAGAGCGCACCTGTCAGTAAATTAGACGCATGAAAAGAGGCTTCAGGTACATATAAACGCTAGATGGCGTAGGAGGTGAGGCTGAGAGGCAAAAAATATAATTAGCGATAAACCTCTTGACCAGGCAGAGATAAATATGGGCGCATACAACAAGGTGCGTAGGTAGAAGCAGGTACAATGACACGAACTCTGCAAACCACTGGTTTAATGCGCCAATAGAGCCCAATATCCTGCGAGGTACAGAAGATTCAAATGACAGCACTGACCAAGTCAAGAGCAGAGGAGATCGTTAAAAGAACTGCAGCAGCAGCCAACCCAATGGAAACCAGCTGAGGGGTGTTGAAAATCGACGAAGAGGTGAAGCTGTACATTATATTAGAAAAACGGGTCGCAAATCACCCTATTTGTAGCAAGGTCAAAAAGCACTACCAGTGTTTCAAAGCAGGGGGTAAACTGCTGCTACGCTCCTCAAAGCCTCACATATCGCAACACAGTGAAAAATTGGGTAATGAGCAGCATCTCAAAATGGCGGCTGAGGGCATCTGTGAGGCAGTAGCAGTTTGGGCATGCAGGAGGCCGAAGTGAAATATAATGTCAAATATTACCATGAGCATAAAGTTATGGTCTCAAGGAAGAGGAGTAGAGGGCTATTACTGTTTTAGATAGAACAGAAGGTCCAGTCACGAAGGGCCCAAAACGGTATGTCTTAACAAAATGTATCGTGATGTTCCTAATGAGAGAGAGGTACAGTCAGTGATGCAAGTGTGTTATGGCAGGGTAGTCAAAAGATCACCCTGGGAATCCATTTTGTTGGATTTTAATGCCCTCACACACCCTTTCAGGTGTCATGCTTCATCATCTGGGCCTGCTCCTCGTTGGGTCGGCGGTGCAATACCCAACGGGCAACACCTCATAGAGGGGCACGACCAAGAAATGAGTCTTGTAGTCAACCTCTCCTCGCACCAACTAACCAATGAACAAGAGAAGGTCCTACAGAGAGGGCTCGGTTTTGTTCCAACTCCCAGAACCGATAACTTTCTTCAAACTGTTGAATTGCAAAAATTCTTCAGGAAAATAAGATTGCATGCTTTCTTTGATGGGAAACCACACGAACCCCAGGACGACTCTGGTTTACACAATGCCTCCACGTTCACCCCTCATAGCGGTATGACACCAAGTGAGGTTCTCACTTTTGAACAAGCTGTTCTAAGAGACATTAAGGCCCTACCCAACCCCTCGACATATAGCAATATGTCCAAGTCAGAAAAAAACATTTTAGACACAGTAGCCAACAACCCATCTTTAACTATCAAACAAACTGACAAAGGTGGAGCCACTGTAATAATGGACACAATGGATTACGAGACAGAGTGTCTAAGACAACTTGACGACACAAGATATTACAAGGCGGTTACACAGAACCCAACAGAACGCCTTACAGGATCCATCCAAAGTATGGTCGAGTCAGCAGAATGTCAAGGTTGGTTAAGTAAAAAAGAGGCAGACTTCCTAGTGAACAAAAACCCTAGGGTTCCGTACTTTTATACGTTGCCTAAAATACACAAAGGGACAACTCCAGTCCCGGGCCGCCCTATTGTCTCCGGTATAGACACTGTGCTAGAACCTTTGTCCAAATTTTGCGATCACTTCCTTAACCTCTAGTGAAGCAAATACCCTCTTATATCCAGGACACTACAGACCTACTGCGCTTGTTGGAAGACTACGATGAGGCACAATCCATAGATTTCCTAATAACCCTAGATGTTGAGGCCCTCTACACTAACATCCCACAGAGGGCCTCCCTAGGTGTTATGGAGGCAGCTCTCGAAAAAACTGAATGGACGTCTGAAACACCCATCTCGTTTATCATGGAGTGTGCCGAAAAAGTCCTCACTGAGAACTTCTTTGAATTTAAAGGTACCTATTACCATCAGATACAGGGGACCTGTATGGGAAGCACGGTAGCCCCTAGTATAGCATGCCTGTACATGGCTAGTTTCGAAGAGACCCACATATCCTCACTGACAAACCCTTTCTATGAGAATATTAAACTATGGAGACGTTACATAGACGATATCCTGATTTTTTGGACAGGAAACAAACACTCATACACAGAGTTCGTTGGGTGGATTAACAACATCAACCCTTACCTATCCTTTACCATCACGGCCTCTAACAGTCAGATAGCATTCCTTGACTTGAACATTAGTATCGAAGGGGGATCCCTTAGTACTACCCTGTACAAAAAAAGCACAGACCGGAATAGCCTGTTACACTTCTCCAGTCATCACCCTAAAGCCCTTCGATCAAATTTACCATTTGGGCAATTCCTTAGAATACGACGCGATTGTAGCACTATGACTAATTACAAAACGGAGTCTGCTATATTGTCTAAGAATATAAGAGAAAGAGGATACCCAACCAGAGACATAAAAAGAAGTATGAAGAGAGCGCAGAACAACAATAGGGAGAGTCTAATAGAACCAAGAGAAAAGAATCCCCTAGCTGCCCAACCAATGACATGTGTGACGACATTTACACCAAAGTCTAACCAGATAAGAAAAATAGTGAAACGCCACTGGTCCATACTAAACACTGGCACGCTGAATATGGATCAACCAAGGTTCGCCTACAAAAGGTCTAAAAATATAAAAGACATCTTGGTCCAAACTAGACCCAAGACCAGACATGAACCTATCCGACAAGTTACTCTTTGGAACTTGCCACCAGTGACTGGGCACTACCCTTGTGGCAACTGTGCGGCATGCCCATTTACCAAGAAATATAAAAGCATCACCCTATCAGAATCATTCAAGTGGGAAATGAGAGGTCATACAAACTGCAACAGCACAAACTGTATCTATCTGATAATATGCCCGTGCAACCTATACTACATAGGCATGACAACACGCAGTATAAAGACCAGAATATCCGAACACCGCAGCAACTTTAGATGCAAGAAAAACAATACTAAGATGTGCAAACACTTCCTGGAGACAAACCATACCCCAGATTCTCTACAATGGCTCATCTTAGAAGCATGTCAACATACATCCAAAGAAGGGCTGTTCTATAAAGAACAGCGCTGGATCCATAGACTTTCTAGTGACAGTAACGGTCTTAATGAAGACATACCTTGGACCAGCCTCTAAACATAACCATTACCCTGTATAGTGTCCACAATCTGAAGAAAAAGCATGTGAATTACCACCACCTCCACGATAGGGCGCTATTATCAGTACATAAATACACCCTTCCAATATGGCCGACACAATACTACAGACTTCTGCCTGATACTCAACGTCCCTTTAGGTGGTAACCTTATTTCATAAAAAGAGCTTGAACATACAACCCTCCCCGCCTGGGAAGATTATTAAGGGATTACTAGATACCCAACATCGATAAACAGACCCCTTCCAAGCCCCCCCACGATTTTAATTATAAAACAATATCACGATTTAGTTATTCGCTAGCGTCGTGATTAAATTGTTCAGGTAATATTGAGGATACTCTTATAAAAATAACTGACTCCAAGCCACCTTTGACTTTAATTTCAATCTACCTAACTATTGTGATTGAAACTGACAAGGTATATGAACCTGTGCATTACACGCCGATCTACACACTACAAGATGGCCCCCACCGAATTAAACCAATCAGAGGAATGTAGATCAATCCATAAAACCGGAACTCGTAGTACCCTTCCTCACACTCGGTTCCAGCGGCGATGGGTAGGTGAAAAAAGCGAAGCTCAGAAATACCAAGTAAGTCACGTCTTGGCCGCCGCCTTTAGTAGGGGCAATCTCCTCGTTAATCTCCATGCTTTTTCTAATACAGATAAACACTGAGGGTTTCCAATATGCAAGTCTCACGCAAATGCTGGCAAAAATGAGGCAGAAAAATTTGCAGAAAACCAACAGGAAGTCCATGAATCAGCATCTGATGGGAAATGCGAGGAAGCTTCACCGAGTATGTAAAATGGCGGCCACCGCTCGGCAGAGCGAAGCAACTTACATCGGTAAAATTCTTTGTCGCGAAGTCAAGGAATGCAAACAGGAACGTCGGGATGATGTCCTGAAATGCTCCGGCAAGTCAGCGTGGCATTCATGCAGGGAGAGGTGGTCTAAGAACAGCATGACCCTTGGAACCACTACGGAGCTTCACCCAAGCGCCGCCATCATCATCAGGCGCTAAGCCACGCACCTGTTTAGTAATATTTTTAAAAGTCTTATGTTGGTCACCATGACACAGCACAAGAATGGTATTGTGTATACTGTATCATTGTTTTTAACTTGCGAAAATGGCCAACATCTTACTTCAAAACATGGCTTCTGTTATGGAAGTTTATAACAATAATACACTATGCCTGTTGCTGTATCTAATATTATTTAGGTGGTGGTGGTGTGTGATAAGTTTCTACATTTGTTCTTTTAATTTATTCAGTTTGTGTGTCTGGTTTAGCTTAGATGGTGGGCAGACGCTAGAATCAAATTAGGAGTGCAATGGAATTAGGAGTGCAGGAACGAGAGACAGACAGCATACATGAAAACCTATTGAGTGCCTAACCCCCCTAAGTGCCTGAAATGGGCATTTAAGGTATAAGCCACTCTTATAGGCATTTCCAGTAGTAGTTGGGTATATTATGCTCTTGGATTATTTTTTTGGTGGAGCCTTGATAATCATGCAACATGTGACATTGTAGTAGATGTTGGATGGCAGCAAGCATTTTCATTACAGATACAGAAACAATTGTCATTATTCTGTTGCTCATGAAAGATGATGATAATTCACCCAACGCTGTAATAATAATTAAATATATTGTTTTTAATATTTTAATTAATCATATTGGAATTTCACATAATAGATATTTGTTCAATCATCACCATCCATTTTCTCATTTAGCAATATTTTGACATTGAAAGTTACTCACGCCTAAGAGTACTCAATCAATAACTCTATACCTTTATCAGTTGGGTATTCAAATTGCAATTATTTCACCAATGTATGATGTCATCTATTGCACTTCCCTTTTGAAATCAATCTATCGGTGAAGTTGGCAGCAATGTTCCATGTACCATCAACGAAAGTATAGAGAGGCTACAAAAGGAGTATTTGCACAGGTATCCAGAACTCTAAAACAAGTGAAAGTCCTACAGTGATATAAAAGAATCACTTTCATTACATCCTCTAGGATATTCTTGATACAAGATGATTGGACAGACAGCCAACGCGTTTCGCCCAGTTTGGGCTTCCTCACGGCAAATGCTCAAGTTCACCGATGTAGCGGTGTTTTTCTATACTTTATCAGCTATGCAGTAGGCTTTCAAATAGATGTATCCAGTACTTCTGAAGGAGGACGTTATTTGTTGTTCGTAAAAGTAACCTACTGTGATCTTGGTGTATAGAGCGGTTGTGCAACTAGTAATTTCTTACTGCCATTTTGCTGTTTTTTTGTTCCATGTACCATACAAAATGGAGTAGATACTCTGTTACCAGAAAAAGAACACAGGGTATGGGGCAATAATCATGGCACCTATTGAAAAACAGGTGTGGGTAATCCTAATCTCAGGGTGCCAAGGACCTGAGGCTCAATACCCCTAACGTCCAAGGGAAAATTCCCACAATTTTAAATACAACACAATGGTCCAGCACTCCACTCAAAGTAAACAATAAGCAAGTTCAACAAGATTGAGATCCATTCAGCAGGTCTTTGTATAAAGGTTCTTTATTCTTAATCTTCTCAGAAAGCACACAACCGTAGCCAACGTGTTTTGTCCCTAAGGACTTCTTCAGGGCGAATATAGTGTTATTCAATTTTTCTAAGGATTCCTCCGGACAGTAGTGGCGATCAATTGCTCTCTCCTCGAGTGGCCACCTAAGGTCTCAATGTTTTCCAATATTGTGCTCCCTACAAGTGGGGGTCCAATTATAGTAAGTGCTCACCACGCATATTAACGGCGTAAGCCAATCACAGTTAGTAGTGCGGAATCAGTCTGCATCTCTCATAGCACATCAGTTTGCACAATGAATATTATGGTATCGGTTAGCACCCGGTCATACACTTCCGAAGAACTGCAGGACGGGTGCTGACTCCGTTAATATGCGTGGTGAGCACTTACTATAATTGGACCCCCACTTGTAGGGAGAACTGTATTGGAAATCATTGAGGCTATACAATAGTCTTAAAGCACTGTTCATCCTGTAAAGGAAGACACAAACTACAAAGCATTTGGATTATCTCATTGTAAAATCAGTTCCATTAAGTCAATATCTCTGTCTGGGAACAAACAAATCCAACAATTTAGTCCGACTGTGGTGTCGCGAGTCAGCTAGGATGTTGGGAAGACCAGCAAACAATACCTTGGAAATTCTGGGGTTGTGGACCCTGCAATGAGCTCTGAAGAGGGGGCCTTGGTCCCGGAGCACGGTGGAGGAGTCGTTCGGCAGTTGAAGTCACATGGGTTGCAGCTCGAACTCTGTGAGGTTGAAGTCAGGAGCGTCGGCAGTCGTTGGGGCTGTGGTGCGTAGTGGAGTGGTGCGGCATGAGGTGTTCTCAGGTCTCAGTGCAGGCAGTGGCTCAGTGATCGTGTTAATGATACAAAGGCTGACATGCAGAGTGGGATGGAACTCGTAGCGGTACCGGCAGGTCATCGTGCAAGCATTGTTATTATCATTGCTGAAGCGATGTTGTCGGTAGATGAGCTAGAGTTTGATGGTTCCAGCATCGATGGGCCAAGGCTGCGGTGTGGAATGTGGCAGTGCTTCAAGTAACTTACAAGTGGTGCCCCAAGGCCAGGGTGCAGACAGCTGCATCGATGTCGGTGTGGAGCTACGATCATGGGGAGGTGATGTGAAGTGTAGTGCCCTCAGGTCACGTTACTAGCAGCAACTTAATAGCGGCATAAGGTGGGGTTGTCATTGAGACCAGGGTTGTGTTGCAAAGTGGTGCTCTCTGTGGTGTCACAAGGTCATGGAGCTGACAGTGGCGCCGTTGACAGAGTCAGGATTCTTTTTCTTCAGCACAAAAAAATTCCTAAAGCTGATAGCAGATAATCTTGAAGTATTTGCTGTTTCTGAGACTTCTTGAACAAGGGGCAAGCTCTACCTCAAGCCCTTGCAGAAACCCAGGAACATAAGTTGCAGAAATTCCAGTCCAGTCCTTTCACTGCCCAAGACAGGAACAGCAGTTGCAGGTCAACCTAATAAAGCAATGGACAGCAAAGGGGCATCACGCCTCGAGGCAGCTCTTTCTGCTCTTTTTCTTGGCAGGTTCCTTAGTCCAAAAGAGTTCTCATGAAGTCTTTGAGGTCCCTCAGACCTCCAACAGGAGGCACGATCTACTTCAAGCCCCTAGAGAGAATTCTAACAGCAGGATGATAAAAGTACAATCCAGTCCTTTTCCTGTCCAAGACAGAAGAAGCAAGCAGCAAGCCAACACAGCAAAGCATGCAGCAAAGTGGCAGTTTCTCCTGGCAGCTATTCCAGCCAGTCTTCCTGGCAGGATCCTTAGTTCTGGTGTTTTAGGTCCAATATTCATATGACTTTTCCCATTCAAGCCCCTCTTGCTCAACGGAAACCGGTTCTGTCCTCCCTAGCACAGCTTTACTACAGGAGATGGAGACAGCATTTTGAAGAGCAGATACCACCTATTCAGGTGCTAGTGAAACCTCCTCCCACCACTCTAAATGCAGATGGGTCTATTCTGCCTGGCTATGAGTCACCACGACAGGCAGGACACACCTTAACCCTCCTTGTGATTGTCTATTTATTTATTTATTTAACATGTTTTATATAGCACTAGATGGACCCGGGGGTATCAGAGCACTTTACATGAGTATTCATTACAATATAGCAACATTTACAATGAGGTAGTATTCCGAAACCAATATGGACGTAAGAAAGCAATTTAAATATTACACAATCTAGTTAAACAAACAAGTTGCAAAGAGTTACAGCAAATCATGAGGGATTAGGCTAGAGAGCGAGAGAAAGGATAAAAAATAGGAAGGTTGGGTAAAGGAAGGTGAGAGGCAAGGGAGGGGGATAGTTAAGGCGATATCAAACAGCTATACATAGATAAAATTAATTGTAATACGTTTACAATGAGGTGGTATTCAATACCCAACAAGAAGGTAAAAACAGCTCTAGTTTTATACTATCACATTATATGTGTTGCAAAGGGTTACAGCAAGTCTTAAGAGATTAACCTAGCGTGAGAGGGAAAGGATGGAAAAGTGGGGGGAAGGGTAAGGGAATGGGGAGGCTGAGGAGGTGGGAGGTATCGGTAATACCAGGTGGGACGAGTCAGGTCATATAGGAAAGACTGGAGGGAGGAGTTAGTGGGCAAAGGAAGATGAGAGAGGCGGAAGGAGAACAATAGAAGGTAGGGAAGGGATCCCATGGGAGGATTTAAGGACCCTTGTATTTGTTAAGCAGGAGATGTTTGAAGTCTTTTTTTGAAGCTGGTGTAAGAGGGGTTGCATCGAAGATCTTTGAAGAGGGAGTTCCAGAAGTAAGGTAGGTTCCCAGAAAAGGATTGAGATTGTGTGGTTTTCTTGCTCAATAGAGGAGGGACAAGAGCGAGGGTGTTGGAGCTTCTCAGTGATCTAGAGCAGCCGGCTATGTGAAGTTTATCTGTCAGGTACTGCGGGGTGCGTTGATGCAGGGCTTTGTGCGTAATGCAAGCTGTCTTGTAGGATACTCGTCCTTCAACGGGCAGCCACTTAAGGGCTTTAAGGGCAAGGGAGATATGATCAAACCGTGTGAGGTCACTAATGAGCCTAGCAGCAAGGTTCAGTACCGATTTGATTGGGGCGAGATGGGCTTTAGGAGTTCCAGCGAGGATGGCGTTACCATAGTCAATTTTTGACAGGACCAGTGATTGGACAACTAATTTGAAGTCGTCTGCTGGAATGAAGGGTTTTATTTTCTTTAAGTGATGGAGTGTGAAGAGAGCACTTTTAGCTGAGTTTTTTTATGTGGGGGATAAGAGTGAGCTTCTGGACAATGTTAAAACCGAAGGAGTTAGATATAGTGAGAGAGCAGTTGAGTGCTGTAAAGTCAGATATCCAGAATAGAATAGGGAGTCAGTTGTTCTTAGGGGGAAAAAATAGTGATTTCGCTCTTTTCTGGGTTGAGTTTGAGGTGGCTGTGGTGAACCATGATTGAATCTTACTCAAGGCATCACTGAGGTGAAGGACATCTGAGCAGAATTGAATCTTATAATAAAGTTGTGTGTCATCTGCGTATAGGTGGTACTTGATTCCCGCTTGTTTAAGGATGAGCGTGTGGGGTTCCATGAAGAAATTAAATAGAGAGGGGGAGACGATAGAGCCCTGTGGGACTCCAAGGGCGACGGGCAGAGGTTTAGAAAGGCAGTCGTGGATTTTAATTTGCTGGGTTCCATGTTGGAAAAAGGAGGTGTACCATTTGAGGACTGAACCGTTGAGGCCAAAATGATCTTTAAGTGTGTTGTTGAGTAGCGTAGTGTGGTTAACAGTGTTGAAAGCAGGGGAGAGATCAAGAAGAATGAGTAGGGAGGATTCGCCTTTGTCGAGGGCATGATGAATGTCATCAATTATGTTTAGCATTGCCGTTTCAGTACCACAGCCCTTTCTGAAGCCTGATTGGAGCGAGTCTAGAAGATTGAATGAATCAATGTGTCCATCTAGTTGGAGCAGGGTGCATTTTTAAAGGGCTTTTGAGGTAAGAGGGAGGCTACAGATAGGACGAAGGTTATATAGGTCATTAGGGTCACCAGCAGGATTTTTGAGGATGGGAGTGATTTGTCCCAGTTGGAGGGACGCAGGGACACAACCAGAAGTAAAGGAGGAGTTGATGATTGAGGTCCTATGGGGGCAATGATATGTTTTAGTTCTTGTACAAGGTTTGAAGGGAGAGGATCTTTAGTGTGAGATAATGGCTTCAGTCTGGAAATGACGTTAAGGACATCAAGTTCAGTGATTGGATGGAAGTCATGCAGAGAAGCATTATTTTTTAGTTCAAGTATAATGGGGCCGGGTTCAAGAATAGGGAAGATGAGAGGGAGTGATAGGGAGTCTTGAGAGAGCGTAGAGAGCAAAGGAGAATTTGAGGAAATGTCCGATGAGGGTAGTGGGTTAAGAAGGAGGGGGGTTAGAGCGAAGGATTGATCAAATTTGGAGATTTTTTTTCTGAGAAGTAGTTGGCAATTTCTTCGCATCTCTCAGTGGTAGCAATCACCTTGAGGGGTGCAGAGGAAGTTAGATTTTTCACAATGCAGAAGAGTTCCCTAGATCTGTTTTTGGCCCGGTTGAGTTAGGAGCGGAAGAATGATGTCTTAGCATTGAGGATGTGTTTTTAGGTCGAGCAGACAGAGTCTGCTTGAGACCTATTGCTGCCCGTATTTGGGAATGTAGGCACAAGAGGGGCATGAGCGCAGATTTTACCTCGTGGGCGCGCACGGCGCAGTGCCCCTTTCGTGCCTCATATTCCCGTGCGCAAACACACACACACAGCCACACTCACGCATGCGCACATACACAGCCACACGCATACACAGGCACACCCACACTGCATACACACACGCACCCCCCCTAAACAGACTTACGCGCACACAGACAGACACACGCACAGACACACTCGAACACACACAGACACATGCGCGTACACACACCCCCTTCCCCCCCACTCACCGGGCTCTTTCCGCGTGTTCCTCGGCAGCCAGCATTCAGCGTGCAGGGTTCCAGGATGTTCTCCCGGCAGTTCCTTCCTGTTGCTTTGCAGGCCCCGCCCACGTCCCAACAAAGGCTGCCAGACTTCCGCTAGTTTCATTTTTGTTGCCGCCTCGTTTCGAAAAGCGTGTTGTGACTGTTAAGTCCTGAGGGGCAGAATCGGGCACCTTTACTTTTCATTGTCGCGAAAACTTCCTGGAAGACGAGGAGTGTAGGAGAGCACGAGCTCTCTGGCTGTGGACTCGGCTGGATGCTGCACCTCGTCGTTTCTTGGCCCCCGAATGAGTGCACTTGTGTAACGGCACTTACCTTCCGTCTGCTCAGTTCGTTCAAAGAACGTGAAGCGCCTGCGACCTCTGCAGCAATCCCAGCATGTTAAATACTGTGTAAAAGTTGTTGCGATCACGGACTACAAATAAAGAACAAGCACCAGTCTCCGTTATTTTGCTTTTATTAGACAGCTTCCTAACATCACTAACTATATTAGCTTGATGAACCAGAAGATCGAGGCTCAAGTAAGAGACTTAACTGATTGTATGAGGTATGATTAATCATGCCCGTTCCAGTGTGACCCCTCCTTGTTGCACACTCACATTCTGCTATGCAGTAGGTAGAGCCAGACAATACAGCACCACATGAAGTCGCAACCACAGCACAAAGTTAAGCAAGTGATTTTTCTGCTTAAATCAGCATTGCCGTGGCTTCGCCCATTTTCACCAACTTTCACTGTAAGCTTGCCTGCCTGAGTAGTTCCCGTATTAATAGCTGTGTTTTTGCGTCACAAGTCAGGAAATTGTCGTGTTAGAGAGACAGGTGAGCTGCAGCTCCGCCTGCGGGCCCTAAGCACCACGCTGGTGCCAAGGTGAGCACAGATGGATGTTAAAGCTCCCTTACCCACGATATGAATTGATGACTTCAGCTCATTTCATTCCAACATAAGCATCACTAAATAGTTTCAGCATGCAATTTAAAGGGGCAGAGCAGTGTAGGAAAAATAAAAACATCTCCTTGCATCTTTAGTTTTTAGATCCTGTACTCGGAGCTCTGTAATAAACACAACGGCATGACCCTGCTGGGAAGTGCACTTCCTGAGAGCACTGAATGTGCGGAGGGAGGATAAACGTTGCAGAGCTTCAGTTCAGACTCAAATAAATCACTTCACCGAAACACAGGAGACGAGGACGCGCTGAGTCACTGGTGTCCTCTCCCGGAGCAGGCGGGAAAGGTACCAGTGCCTTCTACAGAGCAGGCGGATAAACACGGGTGCCAAGTGGCAATTCGTTCAAAAGAGCACTTGGGCAAACGATGCCAAGCGATAATTCTCTGCCCGCTCACACATAGGAGCTAATATTGGCACAAGGTCTTATCCCAAGGAAAACATAGGTTATCATGTCCAACTGGGTCGAAAGGCCTAAAGGAAAAATATCAACGTCAGTTGTGCATCCGTACACGTCATTGCCCACCCTTACAAATAGTTGAATAAATACTATGGGTGTACTTTCTTTCAGTACAGCTAAGGTTTGCGCTTAACATCTCTTCTTAATAAGACCTATAAAGGAACTAGAATTGGCAATGCCAATAGGTCTGGCTTTAAAATGAAAGGGCCTCTTCAGTCATTGATGAGTATAAGAACTCAATACGTCGTCATACATGCAACTTTATCACTATGCACTCAAGCATCCATCCAGTCACCTGCTGACTGAGTTTTTGCATCCATTCACTTACACAATTACAATAACACACACACCCAAAACACCATGTGGAAGATACACTAATGGAATGAAGTAAAAAAGGAATGAAGTAAAAAAAAACATAAAACATACTGCTGTCTAAACAGAACAGGCATACGAATGTAATAAAAATTAATTAAACATAGCAAAGGGTAGATGCCTTGTGGGAAAAATTCCAGCATGGCCACCACATTTAGCATTCAGGTCACCTGAGTTAGAGGCTGTGGCCTTGCAGTATGCAGTGCACTACAGATGAAATTAGTGGTATGATGTGGCCCTCTGCCACCTTGTGTCTTTTTGTTCATTTTTATTTATTCATCGAAGATGGATCGTCAAATTAAAAAAAAATTAAGTAGTGCAAAAGATTGGTTTAAAGTGTAGCATGAACAAGCACCACCGCAACTACACCACCACCACCACCTCAGTGCAGCATCACCCCAGCACAGCACCACCTCAGTATCACTCAGCAGGACAGCACCTCTTTAGCGCCAACTGAGGACCACCCAAGCACCATTACATCAGTGCAGCACTACCTCAGCACCATATCAGCATAAGCGCAGCACCACTTCAGCTGCACTACCGCAACCCCACATGAGCGTCACTCAGCTGCATCTGAGCACTACCACACCATCTCAACATTGTTCAGCCCCAGCACAGCACCACTTCAGCCCCAGCGCAGCACTACCTCAGCACTAGCACAGCACCAGTGCTGCATCAACTGACTACCAACACAGCACCTCATCATCACATGGCACCACTCAACGCTACAGCATCACTCAACGGCACAGCGCCACTCAACGACACAGCGCCACTCAATGCCACAGCGCCCCTCAACGCCCCAGCGCCTCTCAACGCCCCAGCACCCCTCAGCGCCCCAGCGCCCCTCAACGCCCCAGCACCCCTCAACGCCCCAGTGCCCTTCAACGCCCCAGCGCCCCTCAACGCAACAGCACCCCTCAAGGCAACAGCACCCCTCAAGGCAACAGCACCCCTCAAGGCAACAGCACCCCTCAAGGCAACAGCATCCCTCAAGGCAACAGCATCCCTCAAGGCAAGAGCATCTCTCAACGCAAGAGCATCCCTCAACACCACAGCATGCCTCAACGCCACAGCATCCCTCAATGCCACAGCATCCCTCAACGCCACAGCATCCCTCAATGCCACAGCATCCCTCAACGCCACAGCATCCCTCAACGCCACAGCATCACTCAACGCCACAGCATCCCTCAACGCCACAGCATCCCTCAACGCAACAGCATCCCTCAACGCCACAGCATCCCTCAAAGCAATAGCATCCCCCAACGCCACAGCATCCCTCAACGCCACAGCATCCCTCAACGCCACAGCATCCCTCAACGCCACAGCATCCCTCAGCGCCACAGCATCCCTCAGTGCCACAGCATCCCTCAATGCCACAGCATCCCTCAATGCCACAGCATCCCCCAGCACCACTGAAGGCCACAGCATCACTCAGCACCACTGAAGGCCACAGCATCACTCAGCACCACTGAAGGCGACAGCATCACTCAGCACCACTGAAGGCCACAGCGTCACTCAGCACCACTGAAGGCCACAGCATCACTCAGCACCACTGAAGGCCACAGCATCACTCAGCACCACTGAAGGCCACAGCATCACTCAGCACAACGGAAGGCCACAGCATCACTCAGCACCACGGACGGCCACAGCATCACTCAGCACCACTGAAGGCCACAGCATCACTCAGCACCACTGAAGGCCACAGCATCACTCAGCACCACTGAAAGCCACAGCATCACTCAGCACCACTGAAGGCCACAGCATCATTCAGCACAACTGAAGGCCACAGCATCACTCTGTGCAACAATTCAACAACAACTGGTTCTAATATGTTCTCTCAATGTTTCAAGCTATATTACAAATGTCACAAAAATATGTTAATATTTCACTGCTGTTCTTGGATTTGCATCACAATAAAATACAATGAACATAATCTTCCCAAAAGATATTTACAAAAGTTTAAGCTATTGCCATTATAAATTACAATAACTTTTATTTAAGTATTAATTATTAAAAAAAATAAAAGCCATTGTTATTTGTAATATTAATACATCTAAGTCATGTAAATACAACACAGATTGCATTACAAATGCTATAGGTGTCACGTTTGCGAAAGTTAAAACTATTGGCACTGTAAATGACAAAGCTATTATCGCTATTTACAAAACCAACACATAAATAAAATATTTGTCACTTACAATACCAATTGCTCAAACTTTCCTAATGCGAGACCTATTGCATTGCAAATGCTTGTTTATATTTGGATCTAGCGGACCTGATGAGAGAGAGGTTAAAGGGGGAAGGGTTTTTCCTCCATAATCGTTCAGTGGATCTAGGTGAGCGCCGCTCATTGTTGAGATCAGGATTGAACCAGGAATTGTTTCTGTCGTTTTAGTTTAGCTGGGGCAATTTGGTAAGGACCACAATGATGGATTTGTTAAAGTGTTCGGTGAGGTCATTAGCATTTTGGGAGGGAGGAGAGAGTTGAAGTTGAGCTTTGGGGGGATAAGGTGAAGATTCTTGGTCAGTTTCATTTGTTTGAAGGTTTTGGGTGGAAGGGTTGGAACAGTGCTAGTGATCGTGAAAAGGATGAGGTGGACCAGTCAATGGGAACTATGGAGGAAAGGGAGGTCAACTCATTGTTAGTAATGATAGCATCAAGAGTGGCTCCTTTGGAGTGAGTGGGAGAGTGGCAAAGTTGTTTTAGGGCATTAATGTCGAGGAGATCAGTGAGGAGGTTAACCAAAGGATAGTCATTTTTGTTCCAATGGAGGTTAAAATCTCAGATATAGAGGTTTTTAGAGTTGGAAAGTGACGATTGGGTGAGAAGGTCAGACAATTCTATAAAAGGAAGAGGGTCGCTGGGAGGATGATAGATTTTGTGTAATCTAATTGGAGGAGACCCTTGCACTTTAAGTTCCGCTCCGAATTATTCAAAAGTAGAAAGATCGGGGATAGGCACAGGGGAGAGTTGGAGTTCGTTTTTATAGATTATTGCTAGACCGCCTCCAGTTTTGACAGGTCTATCTTTTCTGAGGATGGAGTAGCCAGGGGGGGGAGAGTATATTAAGAAAGGAAGAGGAGTGATCTTTAAGCCAAGTTTCAGTAAGAAAGGCAATGTCAATGGATTCGCTAAGGATGGTTTCTGAAATTTCAATTTCATGTTGGACCGCCGAGCGACAGTTAACCAGCATGTAAGTCAAGGGTATAGGGTTAATGTAGGGTAGGGCAGGTGTGGATTGTGGTCAATTGGGGAGAAGTCTTGATGAAGTTGGGGAAGTTGGAATTCTGTTAGTCCCAAGGATCACGGGGATAAGAACCTGTGGGATCAAAGGGTTGGAAGAAAAAGAGCAGGGGGTAGGGATTACAGGGTTTAGGGAGATCAGAGGCGGGGAGGAGGGACGGGGCGTGGAAGGTTCTAAGTGTATCGTTTCAGAGGGAGGTAGTATCATGTTGCTCTGTGAATGTAGAGTAGTTTTGATAAGTGCACAGGGGACTAGAAGGTTTGGGGAGGTTAAGTGAGGAGAGGGAGTTAACATCTTTTCCGAGAGATGTGAGTTCAAACGATAGGTTAGCGAGATGGAGTTATATGTTAAAAAGCGTCTGGGGAATGAGGGAGAAGGGGATGGAAGATGTGAGTTCAGGGGGACTTGAAGGATGTTCTATGTTAGTCAAGACGAGAGGCCTGGGGAGAGGAAGGGGAGGGAGCCCGGGTGGGGAAGTTCCGATTATGGCTTAAGGGAGGGAGGTGAAGTGGGATAAGGCAGTCAATGAGGACACAGGGGTGTCTGGAGAAGGAAAGGGAGCTTGGTGGGCGTGAGGAGGGCTGACCTCCTGGTTAAGGAGAGTAAGGTCAATTAGGGGGGAAGAAGTTGGAGCAGGTGACTGAGTCGGAGGGAGGTCATATTGAGTGCGCTGGGAGGAAGAAGAAGATGAAGTGGGGAGCTGCTGTGAGATGTTAGAGCCTCACGAGGAGGAGAGAGAGTAAGGGTGGTTGCGTAGCCAGTTGGTGAATCATTAGGTGGGACCATTGTTAAGGCAGGGGAGAGATTCAAAATCTGTGCTTGGTAGACTTCTTTGGTGTTTTCAAAGTCTGTAAGAGGGGGGTTAGACTAGGTGACAGAGGAGGAGTAGGGTCAGATTGCGATTGGGAGGCTGATGGTAGGGGGGAATGCTGTGAGATGTTGGGGCCTCTAGCGGGGGAGAGAGAGTAAGGGTGGTTGTGAAGGCAGTTGGTGAATCATTAGGAGGAACAGTTGTTAAGTTAGGGGAAGATTGAGAGTCTGTGCTTGAGAGACTTCCATGATGTTTACAAAGTCTGTAAGAGGGGGGAAGGAGTAGGTGACAGAGGAGGTGTAGAGTCAGATAGTGAATGGAAGGATGATGGGTCAGAGGATGGTATCAAGAGTAGGAAAGTTAAGGCACTGATTGACGGTACACCCGGTTATGCAACAAAATGCCCACTTTATGAAGGTGTCATTATGAAACACACAATTTAAAAATCACCTTTACTAAAAAGTGTGTCATTTAATTCTGAGTTCAGAAAGCTTAAACTCCAAATCTCGAGCTGTTACCAATTGAAAGTTATACTTGTAAAATAGTTCAAGACAGCTCCAATATTAGTCTATAGGAGACCTAGTCCTTGCAATATTGAAAAAAATATTAGACAGTATTTTACTATTGGGACATGCAAAAAAAAACAGTACATGTACTCCCTTTCACATACACTACACCCTACCCACAGGGGTACCTTAGGCCTATCTTAGGGGTGCCTTACATATTCAAAAAATGAAGGTTAGGGCCTGGCCAGGGGTTGCCTTTGCCAGGACAACATGACATTTACAAACTGAGCATGCAGACACT
The DNA here is from genome assembly GCF_964261635.1 of Lissotriton helveticus. Taxonomy (NCBI): domain Eukaryota; kingdom Metazoa; phylum Chordata; class Amphibia; order Caudata; family Salamandridae; genus Lissotriton; species Lissotriton helveticus. The sequence continues at coordinate 241,831,960 of NC_136057.1, forward strand.
TCAGTGGCAGGTCGGAGACACATTTGAAAGGCTAATGCCCACATGCATCAAAGGGAATTGCATTCGCAAACGGTGCGAATCTCAAAATTCGGCCGTTTGCGAATGCAATTTCCTTTTTTGGGATGCATCATTTTTATTTTTTTTTCGCAATTTAAGGAATCGCAATTATGTTGCGAATTCTTAAATTGCGATTGCATTTAAGAAATCGCAATTTGTGATTTCTTAAATGCAATGCGTGATCATTTTTTTTTGCGAATTTGCAAATAGGAAGAGGTAAAATACCATGAAGTTGAACTTCATGGTAATTTGCAAAAACTTTCAAAAATGCACAAAAGTGCATTTTTGAAAGTTTCATTTTACACACACACATGCCCTTGCGGCATGTGTGTGTGAAAAATGTTCTTAAAGTTAAATTTCAGGGGTGCAGGGGGGGGGTCCTTTGGACCCCCCCTGCACCCTTGAAATAGCATTCTCATTTTGCGATTCCTTAATTGCAATTCGAAAAATGAAAATGGCTTCCCATTCATTCCTATGGGCCTCTAGGCCCATAGGAATCAATTGGGAAGGGATTCCTTAATTGCGATTCGCAAATTGTGAATCGCAATTAAGGAAAATTAAGAAATCGCAAAAAATAATGCGATTTCTTAATGCATAGCATTTTGCGATTTCTTAATTGCGATTCCTTAATTTTCGCAATTAAGAAATCGCAAAATGTTACAATGATGCATGTGGCTGTAAGTGTGTGGGCTGCACAACCACTTCTACAGGCCCACTAGTAACATTAGATTGATAGGCCCTGGGAACCCTGTGCACAATGACAGTGACTTAGTAGTAAATCAAATATGTAAATCATTGATACACCAAATAACACAATGGTGAGCATATGCAAAATAACACTGAATAACACAACCCCCTCTCAGCCTGAAGCCAGGGTAGACTAATCAATCCCTTGATAGACTTCCCTGCTTGGGACGACAGAATGTAGACCCGGCCAACAACTGCAGGGGCATTTCAGGGCGATCTAACCTCTGTGGTATCTCAGATTGGGCCTAGCACCCTTTTGCCACTCTTCCTACCACCAGTTCAGGAGTGGCCTCCTGATACTTTTCCAATTAGGATGGACAGGAGTCAGGGGCAAGGCCTTCCTCCCCCTGCCCACCTTCTTGGGGTACTGTGCCCTCCATGTGAGAGAGGTACTACAGGAATACAGAATTGTCAGGGAGCCTTTGGTAGCCATCTTGCACACTTCTTCCACCAGTCCAGGAGTGGTATCCTGAGACCGGCCACTCAGGGCATGGTCTGTTCCCTATAGCTAAACAGGAGACTGGAGCTGGTTCTCCCACACCCTGTCCTCCCTCCGGGTGTCCTCTACCCTTCACTTTGGAGTTTTACCCCCAGGCTCAAGAATTGCCGGGTGTAGGGGGCAGTTGTCCTGAACATGTCTTCCACCAGTCAGTGGTGCCATCCTCCAACTGATCTCCCAGCCTAGGTTCTGTACCCTGAGGCTGGACGGAGGTGGAGCTTCCCTTCCCCTAAACCCCCCCCCCGGGCTCTACACCTTCCTGGGCAGAGCAGAGCATTTCCTCCTCAGGTGCTGCATGATAGTTTACCTCGCACAGTTCTTGAGCCTCTTGTCCATCCGACAGTGCATGAACACCCCCCAGGTCAGAAATTGCCTCACCAGGGTCTGTAATGGGGTGCTCTGACCCCAAAGCTGGAAAGCTGCCAACCCCTGACCCACTTGGGACTGTTCCCCTTACCACATTTTCTGGACTTCTGTACCCTCCCATATGGAGTCGTATTGTTAGACACTAGAACTGGTGGAATGCTGGGGACCGCCGCCCACATCAGTTCTCCGGACTCTAGGGAACGCCCACTGTGGATGACCTAACAGTACAGACTAGGCCCTCCTGGTGGTTTGACTCAGAGCCATCCAGGTTCTGGGGCTGGGTATTGGGCAACCTGGGCATGAAACCACCCCTACCTCTCCCCCTCCTCTGAGAAGGAACTTGGGGCCCTATGTCCATTCCCTGAAACCTATCTGGGTTCCTGCAAACCTCCTCCACCTCCCTAGATTAGGGAACATCTGAGCCACTTCCTGCAGTATCACCCCCAGATGCTTCTTCAGACCCTCTGGACTCCACCAAAAGGTATGCTTCCAGGGCATGCTCCATTGGATCAGAGAACTAACTCTCCATTGGGTGTTGCCATAGCTCTTGAAAACAGGAACTGAACATATGCTCTCCAGCACCCACATTTCACAGCCACTCGCATGTATTAACCAAACTACCCTTCACCCAACCATCCAATGCTTTGGAAAGGCAGCCCAAATCACCTTTGCAAACCTGGTGAGACAGTGTCTGACTATTTCTGTCACTCACCCTATACTCTTCGGGGTGGTCCTCATACTCACTGCCAGGCTTTCTACCTTGGGGAACCCCTCTCCATGCCCCCCTTTTCCAGAATCAGTTGAGTATCCCTCGTACTACTAGGTATATGACCCCCTCTGGAAGTTCCCCAATCTACCCCAGGGAGCCTGAACACCCCTTGAACTACCTCATATTCCTGAACCCCCTGGTGCATGTCAACACTTTCCTTGAAGTAGGGCACCAAGTATCTGGGAGTGTGTGTGTTTTTGTGTGTGTGTGTGTGTTTCCCACTGTGGTACAGGGCATGACCCTTTTGCTGTTACCATCTGAGCTGGACCAATCTCGCCAGGCTTACCAGTCCAACTCTTTCAATTTGAGCTTATTAGCTAAAATGATTTCCTTTTCTATCATCTCTATTTGCCTTTTCAAATGCTCCAACTCGAGATTCCTGGCTCTCTGCCTATTCTTCCACTCCTATGGAGACAGACCAGGAGAGGGTCTACTGCTGCCTGACCCAGAGGGTACCTCCACCTTAACCGCTCCTAAACCCTCAGCTCATCTTTCCATTCAATTGGCACCTCCGCCTCCACACTAGGATCCTCTGAATGCACACTGGCATTCCTGGACGCTACCTAAGCCATCAGCTTATTTTGTAGCTCCTGCTTTTTTGATATGATAATAGTGTCAAATGCAAAAGCAAGCCTGATCCTCACCGCTGACAACCAGTGTTAGAAATGGGGGTCTCTAGTTGCCAGAGATATGCACCTGGTCCACGTCGGGACCCTTCCTTCTAGTCAGGTAAGGGGATTACACTTATAAAGTAATCTCTGCTCACCCCATTGGTAGCTTGACATTAGCAGTTAGTCTCATCTCAGAGGCAGTGTGTAAATCATTTGCACGTAACACCCAGTAATACAGTGAAAACACTACAAATGGACACTTCACCAGCTTTAGAAAACAGTCAGAAAAGATGACACGTCTCTTTAATTACTGAGTAGGTAATGGGCAGTTGGGGGGGCGGAGCTAGCCGGTAAGCGAGATGGCTGCCTGATCCCGCGGCTCCGCCATGCACAGAGTTTAATATCCTGCATAATCCGAGTTTAGCAACGTTAAAGGGCCGGTTCCAGGTGTAACACACTGGCTAACAAGTGAGGATCGTACGAGCGACCCGGCGACGGCGTGAAAGAGTGAAAGAGGAGGCACGGCCGAGCGGAGCTGTGATCGCGTCCCTGAGGTGCCAGGCCGGGAAGCCGCGGGCCAGAGTTGGCGCTTTGCCCGTGTGGCGTAACTAGGCGTGCAGCCGTGGGCTACGCACAATACCGGTCTGACAGTCTCCCCCTGCCCGAGAGCGGGGGCACACCGGAGGTGATTTGAAGGACTGAGGCGTCCCGCGCGCCACTGGTCATCGGCGCGGGACGGAGCTCCCTCGGAACTACACAATAGAGCGGAGGAGAGCCACGGCCCCTCCCGTAACAACGGGCGGACGGGGGTCCGACCTTGACTGATTCTGGAGACTGCCAACGGGGTAGACACTGCCGGGGGCCTAACTGGAAGCCCACACCCCGTCCGGCTTGAGTAGTTTGGCGGTCTGTCCTCCGGAGGGGCTTCGTGCCATTTTCATCTCTAGTGCTTTGTAGGACGGTGGGGCAAGGCGCTCTCAGGGCTGAAGACAACATCGTGTCTGGTGTACAGTGCGTCCCCTAGTCGGCTCCGGACTGGCTCCTTTGGCTACAGGACTGAGCTTCGAGACCTCCACCCCCTCACTCCCCTGGCAGGCCTTTCATTTGGGGTCACCTCCCATTCTACTCTGCTGCTGCGGCACACACCCTGTTGGCCCCGGACCGAAAGTAGTGCTTGACCCCTGAGGCGAGGCTGCAAGTACATAAGTCTGGACATTTCCACTCTCTGGCTTACATTGGAGGGCGGCTTGGGGAGCGGAGACGACTGCTAGTTGCATAGACCTGAGACTGCGCGTTCTGCGGCCTATCACTTGTGCTCTACGCTTCCTGCTGGCTGCAGACGCACATTGAGGGGTGATGGGCAAAGGAGATAGAACCCAAAGTAAGTTGCCCTTTTCGCAGAAGCGGCTGCTACAGCAGAGCCCGATTACGGAGGATGGCCCTACGACGTGGTCGGAGGAGGCTCGGGGCACTGACTCTGACCTTAAGTCTTTGCTGCTCTCCATGGAGCAGGGCATACAGACCAGCATCTCTGCCCTGGGGTCCAAAATCGACGCTATGTCATACAGAATGGACCGGATGGCGGAACGACTAGACAAACATGCCGAGAGACACGATATGGCGGAAAGGAGGATGACGGAAGTTGAGGAGGCACAAACGGACCTAGACACGGTGCAAAAAAAGATGGAGAGGATGATGCAGGCCCTGCAGGACAAGACTGAAGATTTGGAGGCGCGCTCGCGGCGCTGCAATCTACGCATCACGGGCCTTCCGGAGAGCACATCTACGGGCCCTATGGAGCGCTTCGTGGAGCAGCTACTCACGAAACTTCTGGGAGACGGAGTGTTTTCAGCCATGTTTACAGTGGAGAGGGCGCATAGGTCGCTGGCCCCTCAACCGCAGCCTGGAGTGCCTCCGCGCCCTATAATAGCGAAACTACTTAACTATAGGGACAGAGACACCGCGCTCTGTTTGGCGAGGTCGAAACTGCAATATGAGGGGTCCGCAATTTCACTGTACCCAGATTTCACGGCGAAGGTGCAAGAGGAGCGGAAAAAGTTCATCCCGCACAAAAAGCGTCTCAGGGAGATGGGCCTGGACTATGCCTTGCTGTACCCGGCCAAACTGCGCGTCAACAGAGGAGGCCATTCCCATATCTTCACGGATCCCAAGGCACTGCAACAAGCGATGAAGCGATGGTCGAAGGAACAGAAAACGAGCTCTGAAAAGAACCCCGAGGACGATGAGAACGCCAGCGGCTGGACGATTAGGATTGATCTCTTGCATTGTCCGATTGATAACCTTGCATCTGAGCAGCGCTGTCCCGGAACGGACACGAGCAGCTCCCACCTGGAGAAGTGATGGGACAGCTGCCATACTTTATGATGACTGCAAGCTATACAGATAAGTGGTCCTGGGAGGGGGGCGGTGCATGGCAGTGAGGCTTCTCTGGTTGCATTTCAGTACGCAATTGATCCCTACGCACACTGGGATATCTCGCATGAGTCTCTTTTATTGACATTCAGTGGCGAAAGGCCTGGAACTGGGGACATTTATCGGACAAGGTTTTGAGCGCGCACAGCATAGGTGCGGCGCGATACAGACGAACTTTACAGATATGAAACGTTGCACTGATTGTGGTTACTATGCATGGCGGGAGCGGGTGGAGGGACACACAAGCGTTCTGTGACATAGGCGGAGACTATGACACTTGGCTACCTGGGCCCCCGCGCGTTAAGCACACTGTTGTGGTGGTTGAACACAGTTGGGGTGGGATTGCTGGGAAGTGGGGTGGGTAGGCTACTGACGGACCGGGTTGGGGTGGGTCTGTTGTGGGAGGGGGGCTGGAGTATGGTACTTTGGGAGTTCACGTTTTTGTGGAGAGTAGGTAGGGTGGGGGATGGGGGGAAAGGGACAGTTCGCAGAATGTTCGCTGACCAATTCAGATGACACTGAAAATGTTTGTGGTATTGTGGCCGCATGTTATCGTATTGCCTTACATTGCCTTAGATGTCTAGTGCCCCTGTGACTGACTTGAAAAATCCTGTTGATACCTTGCGAGTGTTGACTTGGAATGTCAGAGGTCTGAATGATCACAGGAAGCTGAGGAAGGTGCTCCATTATCTACAGAGACACCATATAGATCTGGCTCTCATACAGGAAACCCATTTACCACTCACGAGCAGGATGCTACAACACAGAGGCCTGTCGGGGAATTCTACAGTGGCGGGATTCACTACACACTCTAGGGGGGTTTTGACGTGGGTAAAATCCATGTTCCAATTTAGATCTGCGGCTGATTAAAGCTGACCCTGAGGGCCGCTATCTAATTTCGAGATGTGAGGGGAAAGGACACAACTTAATTGTTGCTAATGTATATGGCCCGAATTATGACTCCCCTGACTTTTACGCCCAGTTAGCCCTGAGTTGTAGAACGTATGCCACAGCACACATGCTCTGGGGGGGTGATTTTAATCTAGTGCTGGACCCGGGGTTGGACAGGTCCTCCGGGCCCATACAGAGACCGGCTGCAGCGACGGTGACTCTTCAGGCTGGCCGGGGTGGGTACACCCACTATTCTTCCTTTCATGATATACACACCAGGATTGACTACTGGTTGGCCTCTCACTCCATCACTGGCCGAATTTTGGCATGCTCTGTACTTGCGCGCACACTATCTGATCATTCACCGATACTACTGGTTCTTGAGACACCGACTCGCAGGATCCCCCCATTCACTTGGCGATTCCCCCCCTACGCTCTATCAGATGACACCTTTAGAGGGGAAATAGCTGAGGAAATCGACCTCTTCTTTGAGAAGAATTTAGGATCAGTGCATGACTTCCACGCGGTTTGGGAGGCGTTCAAGGTCTTCATTCGCGGGATTGCTATGGCCAAACATTCCAGTGTCTTAAAGGCCATACGGCAGCGGCTGCGCTCCCTGGAATCCCAAATAGCTGGCCTGGAGACACTACTTTTGACTGACCCAGACCCCTCTACAGTAGATAGACTTCGAACCCTTGTCTCGGACTTCAATGAGAAGGCGGACAGGGAGGTATGCTACATGGGGAAGTATGCCTCGGCAAGGACTTATGGCGAGAGCGAGCGGCCTAGCTCGCTATTAGCTAGGATATTGCGTGACACCAGGAGAGCCCCCAAATTGACGGAACTTCTCACCTCGGGGGGGGAGCATGGTCAATTCAGACGAGAAGATTCTCACGGAATTTTGTGACTACTACTCCAACTTGTACACTACTAAAACAGTAGATCTAGAATCTGACATAGACGACTACCTGGAACATATACAGTTGCGGTTTTTGGCACAGTCAGTCAGGGAGTTCCTCATGTCTCCAATACAGGCAGACGAGATCTCTGATGCGTTAGCTAGCATGCGTGTACACAGCGCCCCCGGGATAGACGGTTTGACAGTGGGGTTCTACAAAGCATTTAAGGATAAACTTCTTCCTCACCTGTCGTCCTTGTTTGACGAGATATGCGAGGATGGCAGCATGCCCCGGATGATGAGAGAGGCCCTCTTGGTTACTATCTTGAAGCCGGGCAAACCCTCTAATGTCTGCAGCTCGTATAGACCGCTGTCCCTATTGAACGTGGACGCCAAACTTTATGCCAAGGTTCTGGCCACCCGGCTGTCCCTCATCGCGCCGGAGATTGTAGCCCCAGAACAGTCTGGCTTTGTGCCCGGACGGAACTTGACATACAACATACACACAGTGTTAGGCACTATGCAACATGTGTGACAGGATGTGAAGGCCGTCGCAATTTTCTTGGATATGGAGAAGGCGTTCGATTCTGTAGAGTGGTCGTTCATGCTTAGGGTCCTGCGACACATGGGACTGGGAGAGCAGTTTTTACAAATGGTTGGCGCACTGTATTGGAGACCCGTGGCCAGGGTGCGTCTGGGAGATCGTGTATCGGACCCTTTCAGCATCAGCAGAGGCACGAACAAGGCTGCCCCCTACCCCCGTTGCTATACGCCCTCGTTGCTGAGCCATTGGCGTGTGCGTTGCGGAAATACCACTGGCATCGGAGGGTTAGCTTCCCGACGTATAAAATAGTCATCTCGACGTACGCGGATGATACGTTACTATATGTGCGAAATCCGGAAACTAATCTATCCCTTGTTTTACGAGAGGTGGTGCGTTTTGGCGCCCTCTCGGGCCTGAAAGTTAATTGGGAGAAATCAGTGGTGTTCCCAGTGACGGAACGCTTTGAGATGGAATATCCCTTACACTGGTCACCGGACCCGGTGCGCTACCTTGGCATAATGATTCACACAGACCCGGAGGTGCTATTCAGTGAGAACTATGGGGTGGCTTTCAGTAAATGTGAGGACGACTTGGAAAGATAGTGTAAGCTCCCACTCTCCCTGATGGGCCGCATAGCCATCATGAAGATGGTGATACTGCCGAGATTTCTCTTTCTGTTTAATACACTACCCGTTATACTCTCGAAAGCCTTCTTTGCGAACTTAACAAAACTTATGACCCGTTTGGCCTGGGGAGGTGGGCAGCCGCGGGTTAAGTAGACCACGCTCACGCTCCCGTACGAGCTGGGTGGGCTTGGCGCGCCGGACCTTGAAAGATACTATAGGGTAGCTCAGGCCACTCACTTGCACACGTGGATTCATGGTGATAGGACACGTGCAGATGGAGCAGCTTTTTGCCGACCCTCTTCCGCTACCAGCCACGATCTGCACCCCTGTAGATCGCAGGGTTGGAGTACTAGACTCGATAACGGCTACAAAGCACGCCTGGAACGCACTACTGAAGGCCAGAGACGGAGAGTTGCTCTACTCCCCCTCGATGGCGGTTGAATGGTTGGAGTGGCTGGCCCCCATCGGGGACAGGAATGTGATCCGAGCCCTGCATGAGCTGGGGCTTAAGACGGCGGGAGCGCTGTTTACGGATGGGAAAGTTACAACGTGGGACCAGATCGTCCAGGGAGTGGATAGCCTGACGCTGTTACAGCGGTTTCATTTTCAAAGGGTCCGGAGCGCCTTGAAGGATGCTCTGGGCTCAGACCTGGCGGAGCCGCCGGACCTGCCGGAACTCTCACATGTGATTGATACTGAATCTCCGCGACATATGACAGCGCGCCTATACAAGAGCATGGTCTCCTATAGAGCGCAGGAACCTTCCAAGGCCCGTTTGGCCTGGCAGAGTGACCTGGAGATCGAGATAGACGACTCTATGTGGACATATTGTTGTGTCAATACTAGGAAGCTATCACTGAATGGGCGCCATAGATTGGTCCATTTTAAATTCTTGCAGAGGGTGTACTACACTCCGGAGCGCCTACATCGATACGGTCTGCGGCAGTCCCCCGAATGCGAGCGTTGCCACGCGCCAGTGGCGGATTTCTTACACGTGGCGTTGCCGCAGGATACACGAGTTATGGGTGGCGGTCATCGCGGAACTAAGTGAGATACTGGATCATGAACTTCCGGTCGATCCGGCCATGGCGCTGTTGGGTTATTCGAAGACCTTGCCGGTGGCATACAGGCGATTGACAGATATGGGACTATTGCTGGCAAGACGTACAGTGGCGCAGTGTTGGATGAGAGGGCCGACAGCGACTAAGAAACGATGGGCTAGAGACATGGTGTACTGCTGCACGCAAGCGGAACACTACAGTGAGATCCTCCCTCCCACCAGCAGGCCGAAAAACTTCTGGAGCCTATATAACACTTTTAGGTACACTAGGGATGCCATGGCGGACACACAGCGGGAAGGGGTGGAGGATGCACCATAACTGGCACGTAGACGATAGACCCCAGTGGAATCAGGAGGAGGGGGGTAGGTTAATGACCTGGGGGAAACAGCGATGGCTGGGCGGAGTATTGATGCCCATCTGTCCTGTGGTGTGAAGCAGGCAGTGGCACACACGGGATATTAAACGGGGAGAGTGTGAGATACACACGAGACATTCTGCAGAGATCACGCTCGGGGCGGGGGACATGGACACTGGCACACGACACAATGTGGCGTTTCTTGCAGCACGTAGGTTAGCGAACTGGTTGCATACCTGGGGGGGAGGGAGGGTTTCTCGGGAGTTTTTGGGTAAGGGGGGTGAGGAGTGTTTACCGTTGAGTGGGAGGGGGGTGTCTTATAATATAAAATACACCTACATTTCTGGCTTTGAGGAACACGGCCCACATGGCCCGACTTCTGTGTGCAAGAGGGCTTTCACATGTGCACTGTCATGGCACCTACGGTCACTAGTGGTTTGAATGCCTTTCCTACGATACCCTTGCGCCGCCGTACCCCAGGGTTGATGGCATATGGCTGTGTAATACTAGCTGTCTGCTTATTGACCGCATATATTGTTATTGCATTGTCGCCCCGTGGGGGTTTTAGGCGGTATGCCGTGTATATCCTTGATTGTGTTAATAAAGGTGTTTAAAAAAAAAAAAAAAATGGTAATGGGCAATTTGTGAATATTGTCATTGGCATAGTGCCAGCAACCGCAACTCAGCCCCGAATATTTAAATGATTTGAGTGCATCGTTCATAGTTAGTAGGCCTGGCCAGAATTTCGATCATGCCAGAGCAATCACAGTAATGTTGGTAATTCTGTGTTACTCTTTGATGCAGAATTATAGATAATTACATGATTACTCCTGCATGCATAATCAAGCGTAATTTGTGGGACTCAATCTAACATAAAGGGAAGAAAATAGCTGTAAATGCACCCAGTAAGTTAGGGGGAAATCTTACACCAGGAGCACATTTAGCAAGCATGAGAGTCTGCTTGTGCCCTATTTTCCTGTTCTGTTGAGTTCAGCCCTATTTCTTATTGCAAGTGCATTTTTATGTTAAGAAATAGCTCTAAATGCAGAATTACTGTGCTTGTGTAATTCAAGAATAATCTGTGTTAATTCTTAGGAACTTCAAGATAACGAAACTACATATGTGCTACATATGTGTGAGTTACATCCACAAATCACAGTTAATCTATGTGAGCTATTCCTGCCTGTTCCAAGCATACCTACATTTTATGGGTTTTCTATGTCAGGTAGGAACTTAGGGCCTGTTTACAAGTTCGCAAAATAAAAGGGTATGATTGACGGAGTGTTGAGCATTGCAAGCTCTCACCCCCAGTCAACTGATATGGGTTTAATCCATCATCATTCTTTAGCTCACTCCGCCACCCCAGTTCAGACATTGCCATATGCAAATCAGACTGACCCAGTGCCTCATGGGAGCAGTCCAGCCCACCTGCCAAGCCATGTTTTCCCTGGACCTGAAACAAGCATCCTGGGACTGGTTTCGGGTTCATAACCCTCATCAGCCAGGCTATCTTGAATCCAGTGGCAAAGTGAGCAAGGGACCCACGTCTGGGCATACCCAGCCAACTTAGGGCAAACTTAGCAAAACCAAAGGGGATGGTGGACGGAGTGTTGAACATTGCAAGCACTCACCCCCCTCTACTGCTCTGGGTTTAATCCATCATCAGTCTTTAGCCCACTCCAGTGGCATGGAGAGAACGGGACCAACGTCTGGGCATATCCGCCCCTCTCGAGGTGACAAATGCAAAAAGAACAATTGATGGACAGAATGCAGAATAATGTCATACATTTACCCCAGTACAGAGATCTGGGCCTAAACCCATCATGTTTTTTTCTCACCATGCCATTCCAGTTTGGACCCAGACATATGCCAATCAGTCTTGACCCTGTGCCAAATGGGAGCAGTCCAGCCCAAACTCCAGGGCCAGGTCCTCCCGGACTGGAAACAAGCATCCTAGGAAAGGTTTTGAGATTTCAGCCCTCATCAGCCAGGATAGCTTGACTCAAGTGGCATGGAGAGCTCAGGACCCACGTCTGGGAATACCCGTCTCACTCAGGGTGACAAATGCAAAAAAATCAATTGATGGACAGAATGCAGAACAATGTCATACATTCACCCCAGTACAGAGATCTATGCCTAAATCCATCGTTTTTTTGCTCACCATGCCACTCCAGTTTGGACCCAGCCAAATGCAAAACAGTCTTGATGCTGCGCCCAATGTGAACAGTCCAGCCCAAACTGCCAGGCTAGATCGCTGTGCTAAAGAATGATGATGGTTTAAACCCAGATCAGTTGACTGGGGCTGAGTGCTTGCAATGTTCAACACTCTGTCCATCATCCACTTTGTTTTGCTTGCTAAGATAGCCCTAAGTTGGCAAAGTATACCCAGACGTGGGTCCCTTGCTCACTTTGCCACTGGATTCAAGATAGCCTGCCTGATGAGGGTTATGAACCCGAGACCGGTCCTTGGATGTTCGTTTCCTGTCCAGGGAAGACATGGCTTGGCAGTTCGGGCTGGACTGTTCCCATGAGGCACAGGGTCAGACTGATTTGCATATGGCCATGTCTGAACTGGGGTGGCAGAGTGGGCTAAAGAACGGTGATGGATTAAACCCAGATCTGTTGACTGGGTGTGAGTGTTTGATTGGATCAGATGCTCCGTCCATCACCACCCCCTTTTGTACCGCTTTGTTCGCCATAAGTTGGCAGGGTATGCTCAGACGTGAGTCCCTTGCTTAGTACAAATAGACCGTCTCCGCCCCACCGCACCTGCAGAATTTCTATGGTGCGAAGGGTACCCTGGATTGGAGAATAAAAGAAAAGAATACAGGGGGATTGTGTTATTATAAAATTTGATGACCCAATTATAGTTGATTACATCTGCTCGTGGCCAACTTTGGCAAAAAAAGAGGGAATTGACGCAAATCGCCTATCCTTCTTTTACCCCCCGAAATATGTTCATGACCAGGGACCCCTTTACAATTGGAACCAAGGCCCTGATCGGAATTGGAGCCAAGTAGACTACTGGAATAGGAGAAGGGAGTAGGAGGCTCGGCTATGGAACTCACGAAATGACCAACATTACATGGAGGGATGGAGGGGCATACCAACCAGCAATCGATTTAACTGCCTAGAAATGGTGGACTGACCATTACCAAACTTAGAATCAGGTGATACAGGTGCCACAAATATCAGGACGCTTGCAGTCAAAGGGGGAACATATAGGCACACTAATGGGAGGTTCCACCAGTTATCTAAATATACACTAGGAAATAACACTATAGATCTGCAAACTGATCTGGTACCCGGCAGCTTACCCCCATTAGTATTAAGCGTTACACCTGGGAGGACCGAAGTTCTAACCTCGGACAGGGGAAATGACCAAGCCTCACTGGATGATAACTCTCACAATTCTGCAGTCCTGGGGGTGAGGGCAGGAACTGACGGGAGTGTAACCCTGCCAAGAATTAAGCTACACCAAACAGACTCAAGGTCTAGTGTGGCCATTGTAACCTGGAACATCGCGGGACTTTCAAAAAAAGCTGCAGATCCAACCTTTCTGACTTTTGCCAATAACTTCGATCTAATATGTCTTCAAGAGTGCTGGGATCAGGAGGCCACCCATTTAGATAGTTTCAGCACTAACTTTACCCCGGCCTTACAGACTAGTAGAGGCAGGGGCTCAGGTGGTCTCTGCTTGTATGTTTCTAATATGACAAATTTGACAATAGAGAGATTAGATCTTGAGGGGGATAAGATTAAAAATAATAAAATTAGACATTCAATCCAGGCATTCACTGTGAGAGGGATAGGGACACAGAGCTTCCTGCTGCTTAATTTATATAACAATATTGTGAGGGAGGATCAAATAGAAAATATGGATGAGCTATCACATGCCTTGAGCTGGGGAGTAGGAAATGACAAAGTGGAAAGATGTGCTATATTGCTGGGTGATTTTAATTGTTATCTATGCCCCCATAGCGGATCGGACGTGTGTGGTATAATAAGCCTTACAGGTGAACCAAGCACACATTTTGAACACACTCACTTTGGAAATGTAATGAACAAATTAATGCATGATTGGGATCTAGGCTTTGTAAACGAGCTTACTGAGCCAATGGTTAATTTCCAACCCACTTATCATGGACGGGGGACTAGCACCCTAATCGACTTCATGTTGATGTCCAATAGCCACCACCGAAGCCTCCTGGCCTTTAAAACTGAGGACATCGCTATGAGCGATCATTACCCGATCAGCGCAAGATTTGATGAAGGCCCTAGGGACAGTCAGATATCGGATTTGACGGAATTTTTATACTGTCATTCGATTTCCCTGGCACGTACTAACGGATATTCTATAAAGTGGTCCAAGGTAAACCCAGAACATTTTTTGAAGGATTTGATTAAGGAGGATTTTGATCAATTTATGATATGCCTTGAAGAACCTCTTAATCCATGTCTAGTAAAAACGGCCTTTGGCAAAATAGCATCCACAATCAAGAAAAATCTGACAAGGAAACAAAGAGATGATTGTCAGAACCCCACAAATGCAAATTGGGGCAATAGCACAGGGAGAACTAAAAAATAACAAGATCTGCACCATTCAAAGGGGCTGGTCGGAACTACATCGAAGATGGCGCCTGAATAGGTCGCCAGATTCGAGTCACTGTTGACGTTCTAGTCTCGCTGCTCGCGCTACTGAATCCTGGTGAGGCGCGCGCTGCTGACGAACCGCGCACTTCACCGAGGATCTGACCGAGTTCAGTAGCTCAATCACAGTGTCCCCGTATTTCCTAGTCACAGCCATATTAGAGTAATTCAGTTCTTGAGTTTTGGGTTAAACAGAAGAGCAAGTGTAGAAACGTGACCGGCAGTAAGAAGTCAGGAGAGAGCATCGGCTCAGAGTGTCTGAGGAGACTTTTGTTCGCGTCAAGACGTTCCTCAGAAAGGAGCCATCGGGCGTCACATGAAGTGAAGAGCAGAAGCAGAAGCTAAGTGACGTTATCGAGAACAGATACACTTAATTGAAATGCCAGTAAAGAACAGTTCCGAGCGAATATCAGTAGAAATTTAATCAGCGAATTTTCATTCCTGTCAGGAGTTTACATAGAGAATAATTTTAACGTGGAAAAAACAGAAAAATAGTTCACGCATGCAGAAACGATTTTGACCACACATTATCCTTAGTCAGAAACAAGAGAAATATACTCACCAAGTCTAAGCCATCTTAAATTAGGGCGTCTAAAGAACCGAATTCACAGGACCAGCCCTGAAACAAATAAGGAGAGAGTTACATTACCAATAGGCGAAGATTCTAAAGAAAGCACAGTAAGTGAGTTACAGTCAGTAAAATATAAATAGGGAGTAAATAAGGGAATAATACTCTAATAAGTGTGAAAATATATTGCAGGTGTGCAAGACAAGAATACAGCAAGAATCAAACAGAGAGCATAGAGCATAATAAAAGGAATTTACAAGAAATAAAAAAAGTAAGTGAGATTCAATAGGGAGGTGTTCAAGGGAACAGAAAGAAGAATAGTTTGACTAAGGTGTTATTTTAACAATTACAGAAAGACGTCTCCATCTAGAACCACAACACAAATTGAGGGTGTCCATAAAGAAATAGAAGAGAAGCGAGTCCTGGGAGTCTTAGGGTAAGGTGTAATAAATAATTGGTTAACAAGAAGTAGTGTAGTGTAGAGTAGAAAGAAATTCATGTTGGTTTAACTTTTCCCCACAGGTTTCTTGATCACGCAGAAGTCTGCTGGACGGACTACCGAAGAAACCCATCAGGACAGTCTCTTCTCTCTCTCTTTTGTTATTTTATCCAATATCCCCCTTCCCCCAGAATAGCCTCACTAGAGACTTGTATCATCAAGCTCTGGGTTGCTATTAGGGTGGATTTGGGAATTAGCATCTCTGTTCCTGTGTAGTAAGAATTGGTACAGGAGTCTGACAGAGTGAAGTGCCCAAGTTGCATTTTACACCCGAACAGAGATGGCAGAGGGAATAGATTTGCAAGGTTTAGGAACCATTTTAGATACCATACAAAAGGAGTTGAGCGCAGTCCAGGAGGAGAATCAGAACCTTAGAATGGAAATAGTGAACTCAAGAAAAGAGACCGCAGAATTGGCACAAAGGGTTAGACAACCCTTTGGTCCTAGTTCAGGTGCTCAAGCCCCATTATTAGAAGGGACAAGTAGAACAACTACTCAAGTGATTCACTCCTTATCACCTGTCATTCCTTTAGCAGCTCCAGAACGCTTTAGTGGGGATCCACAAAAGGCCCAGATATTCATTACCCAATGCTCGTTGCATTTCTTGTGTCGCCCTTCTATTTTCCCTGATGCGCAATCTCGAGTAGCCTTTGTGTTATCATATTTAAGTGGGGATGCGGCTTCTTGGTCTTTGCCCTTGATAACGAAGAATGATCCGATATTGCGAAATTATGAGAACTTTAAGGAAGAGTTTCTTCACAAATTCGATAGACGGCGAATATCCCAAGCTGTTGACAATGAGCTGCTTGATTTGAAACAGGGGAATCGTGATGTGGTCTCCTATTTGGCTCAAATCAATAAGCTTGTGGTGGAAACCAACTGGCCAGAGAGTAAGAGAGCAGCAGTATTTTACCGTGGATTGAAGGACGAATTGAAAGATGTGTTGGCTGGAATACCAAACAGACCCACAGAAATCTCCGCATTAGTAGACCTAGTTTTAGAAATCGATTTTCGTCAAGGGGAAAGAAGAGGAGAAAAGAAAAAAGATTACAGAGCTGTGGTGCCAAGATTCGATCGAGTCAGATCGGAAGGTGGATGGAGTTATGAAATACCACAGGGCGTAGAACCTATGCAGATTGGAACGATTCGTGGTCCTCTCTCTAAAGAAGAGAAGGAAAAAAGAAGAGTCGGCAATCTTTGCATGTACTGTGGATCCGGAAGCCATTTTGTAAGAAATTGTCCAAAGAAACCCAAAGTGAGCTTCAAGCCGAAGGAAAACTAACAGCACCATCTGTTGGAGGAGTTGGACAGGTGGATGCGATTTTGGACCAAACTCCAAGAGAACATAGAGTGGCTAATACCCTGCAATCAGCGGCTCCACATTTAATCTTATCCAAGGAAATCAGGTTTCGACAGATAACGCTGATGGAAGTCTCAGTAATGATTGACTCCGGAGCCACCGGAAATTTTTGCGATCTGAAATTTGCGAGCAGAGTGGGAATCAAGGCCATCCAGAAATCAAGAAGCGAACCCGTTAGAGCAGAGGATGGCACCAATTTATCTTCGGGTCCGATAGTCAGCCACACAGAGTTGATACAGTTAATCTCGAATGAGGGACATGAAGAGAACATTCAGTTTAATTTAATTGATGCCCCCCCAATTTCAATTAATTCTAGGACTTCCCTGGCTCACCGAACATAATCCGAGCATTAACTGGAGTACAAGAACAGTAGAAATGGAGTCGAGTTACTGTTTGGAAAATTGTTTTGGGAATTTAAAAACAGAACAAGAGGAAAATCCTGCACACATGTTATGTCAGATCGGCGAATCCATCGGTGCGATCCAGGTACAAGAAGTACCGGAGGAATACCAAGAGTTTGAAGATGTCTTCAATGAAGTGAAGGCGGAACAACTACCACCCCACAGACCTTATGATTGTAAGATTGAGTTGGAACCGGGTTCAAACTTGCCTTGTAGTCGAGTATATGCCCTCACAGAGAAAGAACATCATCACCTAAGAGAATATTTGGATAAATATTTGGCAAATGACTTCATCCGTCCCTCACAGTCCCCAGTCTCCTCGCCTCTATTTTTTGTGCCTAAGAAGGAAGGAGATCTGAGAACTTGCATCGACTACAGAGCGATAAATAAAATCACCAAAAAAAACGTTACCCATTACCTCTGATATCAGTTCTGCTAGATCAAGTAAAAGGAGCAAAAATCTACACAAAATTGGATTTGAGAGGAGCATATCAGCTGGTAAGAATGAAAGAGGGAGATGAATGGAAGACGGCTTTTAGGACGAGATTCGACCTGTTTGAATATCAGGTTATGCCCTATGGGTTATGTAACGCACCTGCAGCCTTTCAGCACTTCATAAACAATGTGCTGAAGGAATTCATCGATCAGTGTGCCATCGTGTACATCGACGACATTCTTATATATTCGGCGGATGAAGAAAATCATCAGGATCAAGTTAGAGGGATCTTGCAAAAACTAAGAGAAAACAAACTGTTTGTAAAGCTAGAAAAATGTGCTTTCGGTGTATCCCAAGTTGAATTTCTGGGTTTTGTAATTTCCCCCACAGGAATACTAATGGACCAAAAGAAAATTGAAGCAGTAACAAACTGGAAGTCCCCAGAGAGTGTCAAGGAGGTACAAAGTTTTATTGGCTTTGCCAATTTCTACCGGAGATTCATCAGCGAGTTTTCGCATAAGATCTTGCCACTCACCCGACTGTTGAAGAAAGGAATCAAATTTGAATGGACCAATAAGGCAGAAGAAGCCTTTCAATCCTTGAAAGAAAGTTTCACTTCAGCACCAATTCTACAACATGCAGACCCAACAGAACCTTTTTACGTGGAGACTGATGCTTCCGATCAGGCTGTTGGAGGGGTCTTATCTCAGCGAAGTAAGTTAACGGGGCAGCTACATCCAGTGGCTTATAGATCTAGGAAATTGAACCCGGCCGAAGTTAACTATACAATCACAGAGAAAGAGCTATTGGCTATAAAAGACACATTCAAGGATTGGAGGCATCATCTGATGGGAGCACAGCATCAAGTCACAGTATACACGGATATAGAAATTTGAAATTTCTGAAAACAGCCAGAACGTTGACCCCAAGACAATTACGATGGTCACTATATTTTGCTGATTATGACTTTGTCATCACCTACCGACCTGGAGCCCAGAATGGAAAAGCAGACGCCTTATCCAGAATTGACACGGAGAATCAAAAGACGCCGATAAGAGATCAGTCAATTATTCCAAGTTAAAGAATCATTGGAGCAATTACTTCGGTTAATTTGGAAAAAGGCATCTTGGAAGCAATGAATGAAAAGACCATGGAAAATTGGGCTAGAAAGGAAGGAGGAGAAATCCGTAATCGACTGCCGTACTATCAAGGAGCCCTATATATTCCCACCAAAGAATTACAGCAGCAAATTATGAAGGAAAGTCATGATGCAAAATTGGCTGGACATAAAGGTGAGGCAAAGACCAAGGAACTGATCCAGCGACACTATTGGTGGCCCGAGATGTCAAAACATATTGAGCAGTACGTTAAAACTTGCGAGATATGCGCTCAGGGAAAATCAGAAAGACAGGCCCCAAAAGGGTTGCTTATGCCTTTGCCCACTCCACCCTATCCCTGGCACACTGTCACACTGGACCTCATCACTGATTTACCCCTTAGTCAGGGTTTTAACACCATATTAGTTGTGGTAGATTCCTTTTCTAAAATGGGCCATTTTACCGCCCTGAAAGGAGTACTAACGGCGAAACAGTTGGCGGCTCATTTCAGCGCTCAGATTGTGAAAATCCACGGAATCCCAAAACTTGTGATAACTGACAGGGGCCCACAGTTCATTTCCCATTTTTGGAAATCATTTATGGAAGGGTTGGGTACAGAGGTTCGGATTTCCACCAGTTATCATCCGGAGACCGATGGTCAAACAGAGAGGGTGAATCAAGAACTCGAACAGTACCTGAGATTGTTTCTTTTAAAACAAGAAGGGAATTGGTCGGATTATCTATGGGCTGCAGAGTTTGCTCACAACAATAGAGAATCTCAAAAAGGCTAAGGAAAAATATAAGGAATATGCAGACAAGAAGAGACGTGTAGGGCCTCAGTTGGAAATAGGGGACAAGGTTTGGTTAAGCACCAAGAATCTGAGACTCAAGGGAAATCGAAAATTTCAACCGAGGTTTATTGGCCCGTACCATGTAGAAGAAAGAAAAAGTAAATCCGGTGACTTATCGAATCCAACTGCCATCTAAGTTGAAAATCCATCCAGTTTTTCACATATCCTTGTTAAAAAAGGCCACAGAAAACTTGCGAAAAGATTCACCACCAAGACCTCTGCAATTAGAGACAGGTACAGAGTTCGAAGTCAAAGAAATACTCGACTCAAGAAGATTAAGAGGAAAGCTATATTATCTAGTGGACTGGAAAGGTTATGGGCCTGAGGAAAGATCTTGGGAACAGGAAGAAGATGTGCACGCTCCAAGACTGGTTAAGATTTTTCATCGACAATTCCCAACCAAACCTCGGAGGGGAGAGTCTACCTTGTTGGAGGGTACTGTCAGAACCCCACAAATGCAAATTGGGGCAATAGCACAGGGAGCACTAAAAAATAACAAGATCTGCACCATTCAAAGGGGCTGGTCGGAACTACATCGAAGATGGCGCCTGAATAAGTCGCCAGATTCGAGTCACTGTTGACGTTCTAGTCTCGCTGCTCGCGCTACTGAATCCTGGTGAGGCGCGCGCTACTGACGAACCGCGCACTTCACCGAGGATCTGACCGAGTTCAGTAGCTCAATCACAGTGTCCCCGTATTTCCTAGTCACAGCCATATTAGAGTAATTCAGTTCTTGAGTTTTGGGTTAAACAGAAGAGCAAGTGTAGAAACGTGACCGGCAGTAAGAAGTCAGGAGAGAGCATCGGCTCAGAGTGTCGAAGGAGACTTTTGTTCGCGTCAAGACGTTCCTCAGAAAGGAGCCGTCGGGCGTCACATGAAGTGAAGAGCAGAAGCAGAAGCTAAGTGACGTTATCGAGAACAGATACGCTTAATTGAAATGCCAGTAAAAAACAGTTCAGAGCGAATATCAGTAGAAATTTAATCAGCGAATTTTCATTCCTGTCAGGAGTTTACATAGAGAATAATTTTAAAGTTGAAAAAACAGAAAAATAGTTCACGCATGCAGAAACGATTTTGACCACACATTATCCTTAGTCAGAAACAAGAGAAATATACTCACCAAGTCTAAGCCATCTTAAATTAGGGCGTCTAAAGAACCAAATTCACAGGACCAGCCCTGAAACAAATAAGGAGAGAGTTACATTACCAATAGACGAAGATTCTAAAGAAAGCACAGTAAGTGAGTTACAGTCAGTAAAATATAAATAGGGAGTGAATAAGGGAATAATACTCTAATAAGTGTGAAAATATATTGCAGGTGTGCAAGACAAGAATACAGCAAGAATCAAACAGTGAGCATAGAGCATAATAAAAGGAATTTACAAGAAATAAAAAAAGTAAGTGAGATTCAATAGGGAGGTGTTCAAGGGAACAGAAAGAAGAATAGTTTGACTAAGGTGTTATTTTAACAATTACAGAAAGACGCCTCCATCTAGCACCACAACACAAATTGAGGGTGTCCATAAAGAAATAGAAGAGAAGCGAGTCCTGGGAGTCTTAGGGTAAGGTGTAATAAATAATTGGTTAACAAGAAGTAGTGTAGTGTAGAGTAGAAAGAAATTCATATTGGTTTAACTTTTCCCCACAGGTTTCTTGATCACGCAGAAGTCTGCTGGACGGACTACCGAAGAAACCCATCAGGACAGTCTCTTCTCTCTCTCTTTTGTTATTTTATCCAATATCCCCCTTCCCCCAGAATAGCCTCACTAGAGACTTGTATCATCAAGCTCTGGGTTGCTGTTGGGGTGGATTTGGGAATTAGCATCTCTGTTCCTGTGTAGTAAGAATTGGTACAGGAGTCTGACAATGATGATAGGGATAAGACGCGGGGTTGGTTTAACTCTGAATGTTCCAAAGCCCATAATTTCCTTAAGGATACATTAAAAAAGGTACCCAAAGACCTAATAGAAATCATATTAGCCTGAGCGGCATATAAACGTTCAATTAAGAAGCGAAAAAGGGAATTGAAAGATGCTGTCTGGGAGGCGTTATTAAAAGCCAGCACCTTGCGGGATAACACGGCCTTCTGGAGGGAAGTGAATGCTCCTTTTTTTATAGAGAGGAAGACAGACCTTTTAGAGGTTGCCATAACAGAGGATGTCTGGATTAGTCACTTTACAGATCTATATAAAAAAGATGATTTGGACGATCCAAATGATCTTGATTTTAGGGTGTTAAGTGAGACTGACGTGCAGAGAACCCCTGTAGACATATTTCCACTACAGATAGTTTTTTCACTTTTGGAAGTAGAACAGGCCATACAAGAAAGTGCAAATTGTAAAGCCCCTGGGCCGGATGGCATCCCGAATAATATATTAAAAGATAATATCTCTTTGTGGGCCCCACTCCTCACAAATGTTCTTAACTACTACAGTCTAGAAGGTTTTCCCACAACATGGCAGGAAGCCATTGTAATTCCTATATTTAAAAAAGGAAACAGAACAGACCCAAAATGGTGCAGGCCAATGTCCTTACTTGATTCCATGATGAAGGTAGCTGGAAGAGTTTTGTTGAACAAACTACAAACCTGGGCAAAAGAAAAGGGGATCCTTTCTAAATTCCAATATGGATTTATAGCGGGGCTAGGCACAGTAGAACAATGTCTTAACCTGGCTTTGATTACAAGTAAATACACGGTGGCAAAAAAAGGCAATTTATACATGACTTTTGCTGACTTAAGCTCAGCATTCGATTGCCTAAGCCACAACGTGTTATGGAGTACTCTGATAGAACTGGGAATTGACCCAAACATACTTGACTTTATAAAAGAATTATATAGAGGGGCCGGGGCAATGGTCCGCCATGAGAAAAATGGAAAATGTACTAAGAAATTTCCAATAAAAAGAGGTGTCCGTCAAGGATGCATCCTTGCACCATTTGTTTTTAATCTATACATAAACGGAGTGGCAGATTATTTGATTAAATTGGATGTAGATTTTCCCAAAATTAGTGGTATGCCAGTACCCCTCCTACTTTATGCAGACGATGCTGTCATAATGTCAAGAACCCAGCTAGGTCTGCAGAAAGCTCTAACTGGTTTTTCCACGTTTATGGGTTCAAGAGAATTCGGATAAATGTGGGAAAAACCTTTACCATGTGCTGCACGCCGAAAAACAAAGTAGACTGTAATACTTTTTTAAACCAAACAAAGATAAGCTTGACAAAGACCTTTACCTATTTGGGCATTATTTTTAATAGTAGGGGAACATGGAGCACAGCCGTTAACACACGTAATTTGGCTTTCTCTCGAGAAATAGGTGCGGTAAAGAAATTTGCAGCTAAATGCGTTTCTACTGCGACCTATGGTGCAGGAATCTGGGGAATGGCAGATTGCCGAGAGATTCAAATTAACGAGAATGCTTTCCTTAGATATCTATTAGCAGTGCCTAGATCCATTTCCACCACCATATGCCACAAGGAAGTTGCTCGGGCCCATATCACTAATGTAATCAAGATAAGTCCAATAATGCTTTGGCACAAGATATGGACCAAAACAACAATGGGAGAGGCAGGGAGATTGAAGGAACTCTCTCTTAGTCTCCGATTTAGTACAGATAAACAAAAAAAGAGAGGTTATGTGAGTCTCAAAAGGCACAAAGTAGGAGCGAAGCAACTGGGAAATCAAACACCCGCTTTGGGTGGTTTTAGAAGGCCCTCACACACCGACCTGGTCAGTGTCATGCTTCATCATTGGGCCCCATCAAAGAGGCCGAGTGCCTCTTTGGTGTGCTACGACGCCAGGAGACTGCGGAGCTGGTTGTGTGGAAAGGGCGTGCAGTGAGGTATATATTAAAAGTGTCTAAAGGGTATCTAAAAAGTTATTTTTAATGTGTGATCCCTAAGACACGTATACAATGAATTATGTGTCTGAATAAGTTGCCAAAGGTAATGGATTGGTAATTCAGAGTATTTAATTTAGTCAGTCAACATGTTTCTGCCTTTACAATGGTTTAAATTTACCTAGGCATTCGTCGGGACTAGATAAACCCCGGCGGTATGGACTCTCTAATCATCCACCCTGACCTGGGGACGTGAAAGTCAAAAAGTAAAAAAGGTGATAAAGTGCATGAAAAAGTGGGGAAGAGCGGTTCGCTCATTCCAAAAAACTCCAAAATCGGGAGTATGTCTGCACCTGTAAATGAAACAATACAGACAAACACAAAGAAGACACACATACATCCAATTAATCCAATGTATAGGTCATAACGTTTGTCCAAGGTGCTCCATAGTTGTGGCATAGATAGTGTTCCCAAATAGACACTAAAGTTAACACCATCCATATAGCCCCGCAGGGATATTACCACTAGCTCTGGGTTGGTGAAGTGGAAAATCTTGTGCCTAAAACAGATAGTGAGGCTAGAAGGGGTTAAAAACATGATAAAACACTCCATAGGAGGGATCAATGGACCAAAGGTCTGTGACCCCACCGCAATAGTTAAGGATATGATGAATATCTCACTTTATAGGATGGCGCTATTTGCACCATGGGTCTCGGGAGGGGGGTTGGAGCGTACCTGGCACATCCTAAAAAGAAAGCGAAGGATATTACTACATGCGATCAGATTTTACTTAGCTCGATCATGTCGATGTTGGTGCTGCAAGCAGGGTCAGTACTTTCGCCCTCAACGCTCTCAGCCCGCGTCTGCCACCTAGCATACCCTCAGAACCAGACCCCGACGATGGTGAGCGGGGCCGGTAACTGAGTGATAAATGTTTTACCGCTGGACGCTGCTCTTCTGGGTGGGCGTGGCTGGCACCAGAGAGAGGCTTGGGGCGCGTCGGCCCCGGAGAACTGGGCGTGACGTGCCTCAGACAGAGGCTTGGTTTGCAATGCTGTCCGTTGCCATAGTAGCACAATTGCTACCAAAAACACACACAGGCTCGCTTCGAGAGTCAGTGAACACCGCGATATAATGCGCGACTAAAGTACAAGGATATTTGGCCATGGGAGAGCGATAGTAAGAGAATAATACCGCCCCCGGTTGTGCAATTCTGTAGGTATAATGCATGGAAGATTGTCCCAGATGTGGTTTATATCAATGTTCGCTAGGGGCGATTTGGCAATGGGTATCAGAATGCGGTTGGAGTATGTTGGGCACATGCAACTAATACTTAATAGGGGTGGGAAGAAACCCCAGGGAGTGATACAATCCACTAGAAATCAGTGACTTAACTGACATATTCAGATACTGCTGAGGCCTAACCATGAACAAAAAAGTGGGTGGAAGTGACAGATAGTTAATCTGCGTAGGTCAAGGGGCAATGTCATTATTACCCCAGGACAGTATTCCATGGGATGTCATCATTTAAGCCTGCCGTGTTTGTCCCTAGACGGTACACCCAGCGTTGCTCTTTCTCAAAGAGTCTCCTGGAGATATTAGTTGTACCCGTGACTGATTCAATGACTGTCCATCTTATGTCGTTGGTGGTGTGGTTACAGTCCAGGAAATGGCGACTCAATTTCGTTGTCGCCTTTTTGCACCGGATATTGCTTCGGTGCTCACAGATACGCTGTTTGATCTTGCGTGTGGTCATGCCAACATATCGTAAGGCGCAAGGGCATGTGATTAAATACACCACGTTCGTAGAGTTGCAGTTCGTGTGTGTCATCTGGGTCCAGATTGTACCTGGCACCAACGAGAGTGATTTTGAGGCCTCCGTCAGGTGACAAACACTGCAATCTGAACAAGGGTAATGACTCGTTACTTTGGGTAAGCCCCGAGCAGCCGTTACAGTTGGGATTTCCAGAGGTGTCTTTTCTTTCGGCCGGGTATGGACTAGAGCATCCTTCAGACTGCGGCCCTTTTTGAATGAAAAGAGGGGCTTTTCCCAATCTTCTTTGGAGGATTTTATTATGTTCCAATGTTTGTTTATTGTCTTTTTCATGTAGTTAGACAAGCTATTGAAAGTAGTGACGCAAGTGAGTGGAATTGGTGCCTGAATCTTTGTTTTTTCTTCCAGTAAGACCTCTCTCGTCTGGTTTCTTGCTCTCTTGTAACCTTTGTTGAGGATTGGTGTCGGGTAGCCTCTCTCTCTCAGTTTTACAGTCAGATCAGAGGATTGCTCTTTGAAGTCCGTGATGGTGCTACAATTTCTTCTTAATCTGAGATATGGCCCATAAGGGAGGTTTTCCTTGAGGGGCCACTCACTTGCGTCACTACTTTCAATAGCTTGTCTAACTACATGAAAAAGACAATAAACAAACATTGGAACATAATAAAATCCTCCAAAGAAGATTGGGAAAAGCCCCTCTTTTCATTTTAAAAGGGCCGCAGTCTGAAGGATGCTCTAGTCTGAATTACCAATCCATTACCTTTGGCAACGTATTCAGACACATAATTCATTTTATACGTGTCTTAGGGATCACACATTAAAAATAACTTTTTAGATACCCTTTAGACACTTTTAATATACACTTTTAATATATACCTCACTGCACGCCCTTTCCACACAACCAGCTCCGCAGTCTCCTGGCGTCGTAGCACACCAAAGAGGCACTCGGCCTCTTTGGTGGGGCCCAATGATGAAGCATGACACTGACCAGGTCGGTGTGTGAGGGCCTTCTAAAACCACCCAAAGCGGGTGTTTGATTTCCCAGTTGCTTCGCTCCTCCTTTGTGGCTTTTGAGACTCACATAACCTCTCTTTTTTTGTTTATCTGTACTAAATCGGGGACTAAGAGAGAGTTCCTTCAATCTCCCTGCTCTCCCATTGTTGTTTTGAACTTAGCAGCGCGCAGCTGTGAGAGATTGATCTTATCTTAGGCGAGGTACCAATTTCCTACCACTGCCTATTTTAAATTCTATCCACTCCTATCTCCTTTTTTGGTCTCACCATGGTGAACGTGGGCCTGACATACTCCGAATCTGAAGTGGAGGCACTCATGTCGGATCCCACTCTATTCACAGACCCTCATATCTCACAAGCTATAGTCAATACCACTGAGTGGGAAAACCTCACTGAAAAGAAACGTGAACATATCCGCACCATTTTACATGGCACAATCCTTAAACAATACCTCCTCTCAGATACAGCCCCACAGGGATTGCTAGTCACCAATGCCCCACGCATCTTTTTAAATGATGCAACCTTTAGAAAAGACTGGGCCATGATCGCGTGGCACTGCACGCGTGACTGGCTCGTCCTTATCATAAAAACAGCTCTGAGACTCTCCGAAGCATTAATGGTGGAAATTAGAGAAACAGAATCTCATTTCAAAGCCACGATAACTGGATATAAAAAAAGATTAGATGAGTTGAATAAGGAACTCGCTGAGTATAAGGAGAACTTAATGCAATCTAAAGCACAAAAGCTTCAAAAGGACCAAAGGAAATTCGAGTTCGAAAAAGTTTACACTTACTCTGCTACAACTTTTACACCCCCGGCAAAAGGTGCAAGCAAATCTGATTATTCAGATGATGACTCCGCTCACAGCAGTGGGTCAAGCAATGACTCCTGTAAACAAACCCGAAGAAGAGGGAATCGCAGCAATAGGAACAACAGAGGGAGATCAGGGAACCCGAGCCACCATCAGCAATGGCAACAACCTTCAATGGGTATGGGTCCTCCGCCCTACCCATATCAACAACCTCAATATCCCTACATGGGCTGGAATCCAGGCTTCATGCCACCAATCAACTTCCAGAACCAATACAGACCGCCTTTTTTAGAGAATGGCCGGAGGGCGAGAGGAAAGAGGAGAGGCAGCAACCGGGTGTCCTGGACAGAGGACGACTCAGTGGCAAACAACACCTGCAGCAACAATCCCCAGCCAGGAACGAGCGGGCTATGAGCC
Organism: Lissotriton helveticus; assembly: GCF_964261635.1. Taxonomy (NCBI): domain Eukaryota; kingdom Metazoa; phylum Chordata; class Amphibia; order Caudata; family Salamandridae; genus Lissotriton; species Lissotriton helveticus. The sequence goes on from NC_136057.1 coordinate 241,859,533, forward strand.
TAGTGACTAATCTCTCCACTAGAGTACTAACACCGATTGAGGTTCAGGTTCTAGAAAAAGGTTTGGGGTTTGTCCCCACTGCAAGACCAGATAAGTTTAAATTACATTGTGAACTGGCCGGCTTTTTTCGGAAGCTAAAGCTGAAGGCATTCTTTGAAGGCAAAACAGACCCTAATGAGTCTGTTCGAAACGGCGATACTGGATTGAGACCTAGTTCCACGTTCATCCCGCCTCCACACACAATACCAGCTGCAATCACGGCTTTTGAGCAAGCGGTCTTTAAAGATCTTGAGTCTTGTCAGAACCTTAGAACTTTTGGCAATTTTTCCACAGTACCAAGCTCTCCAACAACTACAGGATGACACTACAATAACTATCAAACCTGCAGATAAAGGTGGAGGAATTGTCATCCAAAACACTGCAGACTATGAACAAACTTGTGAGATACTACTACAAGACATCAGGAACTATACCCCTCTGAATCAAGACCCAACTGCTGACCTAACCAAAAAGATCACGACGTTAGTTAGACAAGCAGAAGATAATGGACATGTGTCTAAAAATGAGGCGGATTTCTTGAACAGTAGTAGTAACATCATACCGTACTTTTACACCTTTGCCCAAGATGCATAAAAACAGGTTACCACCACCTGGACGTCCCATAGTGTCAGGGATAGGCTCCCTCTTAGAGCCTCTATCGCGATTCTGCGATCAATTTCTAAAACCATTAGTGCAGGCTACTCCAACCTATCTACAAGACACTAAGAGTCTATTACAACTCCTAGCAGATATCACCTTCAGTGAAAACTCAGTCACCCTAGTGACTCTGGATGTCGAAAGTCTATATACGAGCATCCCCCAGGACGATACCATCAGGGTCCTGGCGGAGTCATTGGACACGATCGAGTAGGAATATCAGACACCAAAATCATTTATCATTGACTGTGCTACCATAGCACTAAAAGAAAATTTATTTTCCTTAAAGAATAAGCTGTTCCTCCAATGCTCAGGGACATCTATGGGCAGTACTTTTGCCCCAAGTGTGGCTGGACTCTATGTGGCTGATTTCGAAGCTAAGTACATCTTGCCACCATCCACCACCTTCTCTCGCTCAATGTTGCTATGGAAGCGTTATATTGACGATGTTCTGCTCCTTTGGACTGGCAGTGACAGTGATCTTGAGTCATTCTTGGTTTGGATCAATACACTTGACAGCAACCTTAGGTTCACCCACACCACCAGCAAATCAGACATTATCTTTCTGGACGTAGTAATCTCTGTATCAGGCACGTGTTTGAGCACAAAGACTCACCACAAACCAACAGCCAGGAACAATCTATTGGAGTTCAGTAGCTTTCACCCACGGCCCCTCAAGGAAAACCTCCCTTATGGGCAATATCTCAGATTAAGAAGAAATTGTAGCACCATCACGGACTTCAAAGAGCAATCCTCTGATCTGACTGTAAAACTGAGAGAGAGAGGCTACCCGACACCAATCCTCAACAAAGGTTACAAGAGAGCAAGAAACCAGACGAGAGAGGTCTTACTGGAAGAAAAAACAAAGATTCAGGCGCCAATTCCACTCACTTGCGTCACTACTTTCAATAGCTTGTCTAACTACATGAAAAAGACAATAAACAAACATTGGAACATAATAAAATCCTCCAAAGAAGATTGGGAAAAGCCCCTCTTTTCATTCAAAAAGGGCCGCAGTCTGAAGGATGCTCTAGTCCATACCCGGCCGAAAGAAAAGACACCTCTGGAAATCCCAACTGTAACGGCTGCTTGGGGCTTACCCAAAGTAACGGGTCATTACCCTTGTTCAGATTGCAGTGTTTGTCACCTGACGGAGGCCTCAAAATCACTCTCGTTGGAGCCAGGTAAAATCTGGACCCAGATGACACACACGAACTGCAACTCTACGAACGTGGTGTATTTAATCACATGCCCTTGCGCCTTACGATATGGTGGCATGACCACACGCAAGATCAAACAGCGTATCTGTGAGCACCGAAGCCATATCCGGTGCAAAAAGGCGACAACGAAATTGAGTCGCCATTTCCTGGACTGTAACCACACCATCAACGACATAAGATGGACAGTCATTGAATCAGTCACGGGTACAACTAATATCTCCAGGAGACTCTTTGAGAAAGAGCAACGCTGGGTGTACCGTCTAGGGACAAACACGGCAGGCTTAAATGATGACATCCCATGGAATAGTGTCCTGGGGTAATAATGACGTTGCCCCTTGACCTACGCAGATTAACTATCTGTCACTTCCACCCTTTTTTTTGTTCATGGTTAGGCCTCAGCAGTATCTGAATATGTCAGTTAAGTCACTGATTTCTAGTGGATTGTATCACTCCCTGGGGTTTCTTCCCACCCCTATTAAGTATTAGTTGCATGTGCCCAACATACTCCAACCGCATTCTGATACCCATTGCCAAATCGCCCCTAGCGAACATTGATATAAACCACATCTGGGGCAATCTTCCATGCATTATACCTACAGAATTGCACAACCGGGGGCGGTATTATTCTCTTACTATCGCTCTCCCTTGGCCAAATATCCTTGTACTTTAGTCGCGCATTATATCGCGGTGTTCACTGACTCTCAAAGCGAGCCTGTGTGTGTTTTTGGTAGCAATTGTGCTACTATGGCAACGGACAGCATTGCAAACCAAGCCTCTGTCTGAGGCACGTCACGCCCAGTTCTCCGGGGCCGACGCGCCCCAAGTGTGGAAAATGACAATGTATATGTACATAAGCGGCGTTCATTTGTGTTCGCCCTCGCCACTGTTGATAGTAAAGCGAAAGTCACGAAACAGTGGCCCCACCATCTTGTCCCCTTTTAGGCCCATCACGAACGTAGATAGTAGCCATTTTGTGTCATGACTTCTCTGCCCTCTGCCAATAGCCTGCCTCTCTCTCTCTCTCTCTCTCTCCCACTCCCCAGCCTCGCGAGTATTCCCCCGCGCCCTGACAGCCCCCGGTCTCTCCTATGCAGGCCATAAACGCACCTCTAAACACGACCCTGCCTTTGTGCAGAACCCCTGCCCGATTGCCCGGCCTGATCTCAGGCCATCACCTAGCCGAAAAGATGCAGTTTATTGCTTCCTACAGTAGGACCTCACCTCACATCAGAGGAGCGGTGATTAATAAAGGCCTTCACACCCCTAGGTCTGACCGACACCCCTGCATTTCTCCCAGGAACACCCTTCCTCTCTTCTGATGACCCCCCCCGGCTACACCTGGTCTCTCGACCCAGTCCCAAGTCATAAAACTAGGTCTCGTGGATATACCCCCCCGGCCCCGCATAGCAAAACGTGATCTTATCGCCTGCCCAACCTTAGATCAGACTACCCCCCCTCCTGCCCTCGTGTCCTGTTGGAATGTCCGGCTGCAGATTGCAATCACACGTTACATTTGGGAGGGGAAACCAACATCAGAGCGGCCGGTATGGGAATAGGCCTGGAGCTGGGATCCCAAACATGCCCCTTTTGTACTTCAAAGTGTCTTTATTGCCATAAGGAATGTTTGTGCATTATAAACCTGTGTATAAAAGACGGAGCCGTAGAGAAACTTAGAGAGAGCACCTCGAGATGATACCCTGTTGTCTGATTTGACGTGTTCTGTTCCGTCGGAAATAAACTCCTGTTTCCCGCTTTCCAGTCTCCAGCGCCTGCCTCTTTGTTTGGTAATCGTGAGTTGGGTGAGAAGCGGCTAACGCCCGGCAAACCTAGAAAAGGGGTAAAACGACTTAATCTGCCTGAACCCTTTTTCATCAATTGGCGTCCCAAACGTGGGGCCCATCAGCGACACGTGGATCCAGTGAGAGAGGTCCCAACGACAGAGTGAACGACTGCAACGATCGGGAAGAGCTCCTGTCCGATAGACCCGTGTCTGGCAGCCGATCATCCGAACTTCACTGGTTCCGAACAGACCTCTCTCGAGTGATCTACGGTCCTGACTGGGAACCATCAGGAGTGCCACAGCAATTACGGAGAATAGAGGACGATCGGGCGCTGGAAACGGAAGACGAGAAACTGTCCTTACGGTCTGGGTAAGGTCGTGTAAACATTGATCATTCGGAATTGGTTCTCGGAAAGGATCTTCTCTGCCTACAAACAGAGTGGAACAGGAAGATCTCTCTCTTTGTAGATAGTGAAGGGTAGGTAGCGCAGGCTTTTGCCCCCCGTTGTAACCCGTCGCGCCTATTTTATTCCTCATTTGATTGATTGATTGTTTGTCCGAACTTGACTGTTTCGAATTGGTTCTCTCTTTGGGTATTCCCTATTTGCGAATACTGTAGAATAGAAATATTCTACCTAGTCTCCGCAAAGTAGTGAAGGATAGGTAGTGCTGACTTTTGTCCCCGTTGTAACCCGTCATGCCTATCTCCCCCCCATTGCTCAGTAGTTGGTTCAGCCCGGACCGTTTATTAGAGGTAGACCATCTGGCTCCACCGAAGGACACCCCTAATAAAAAGGACATATATAAAGAAAATGCGGATTAGCCGCTGTATCATGCTAGCAAATAAAAGAACATAAAACTCGTTAGGAAAAACAAAAGGAATCGAGTAAAATCAGTAGGCCACTGATGAGATCTCTTTTCGACCTCACTGAAATGGAAACATTAGGAACAACCCCACAGGAAATATGAAACTAGTGAGAAGAGCCGAACTCAACGCCGTGATGACTGCGAGACAACTCGGCTCCACCGATCACCCCGCCCAATTAACGACAAACCCTAGGCAAATATTAGAAATATACAACACGATAGCAAAGTAACAGGTTAAAACGTTTTTATTTGAACAAAAATATATTAAACAACTATTTACATGGCAAACGGCTGCAGCAACAAACCCACAATGCATTTCGCCGTCTGCTTGACGCCATTCCTGTCCCTCCTTCCCCAAAGTAGCAATGTAGGGCTACTTTGGGCTGCTTTCTAGTAGGGTTTTTGGGCGTCAAGAAAGTCTACAAAAGCCGTCGACGACGGCCTGGGGTGGAGAACCATTACGCGAGTAGTCCGGAGGCGACACCACGCGCCAAGGCCTGTCCCCAGGATGAACCAAGGGACCCGTTCCTGGGGCCGTGGCAAGGAGCGGCCGGCCGCCATCGGCCGGAGAAGGCATGGGCCCGACCCGAGAGGTACTGGTCCTCCCGTTCCCTTCCTCTTTCGGTGCCTTGCAGGCCACGAGGGGGGGATGTCTTGCATATGCCTCCGACCCCCCCTCTTCTTCATCGCGTGGTCCGGCCATAACAAATGTCAGCGAGACGCCGTGGGGTGCACTGGGAGGGAGAGGCGGCGCGGACGAGCCTCTCCCGCCTCCCCAGGTGGAGGCCCCTCAGCTGCACCCCCAACGCTCCACGCACCCGACAAAGGGTTCATCCACTCTTGCGGTGCAGGGACGCTCCACGCACCTGGAAAAAGGGTTCGTCCACTCTGGCGGTATAGAGACGCTCCACGCACCCAGCAGGGTCTCATCCACTGTGGCGGTACTACGACACCTCACCCATCAAGCTGGAGTCCGTCTGCTCATTTGACCCAGTGACTGCCGGTGGCTGCAGAACTCCTAAAAATGGCGGTCGACTCTGCAGGAATGATCCTGGCGTGCAAGGATGGCCTGGTCGCTGGCCAGCTAGAAAACGAGTCCCCCGTCCAGAAACGTTCTCCTCAGCTTTGAAGATTCTACGAGAGCTGCAGGGGCCCCAGGCCCCCGATGGGGAACGACTGCCATGATTGCCCGCAGAACGACCAAGACGTAGCCACGAGACGTTGGCGCCCTCACGCTGGCGCCAGCCTCAGTTTTGAATGACCAAAAATACTGCAGACTACCGATTTGATCAGTTCCGGTGGAACAACAGTATGACCCGGTAGGAAAGATTGTTGCCCCCTCCCTTTTCTTTGATTGATGGTTCATGTCACCGGTCCCTTCTGTTGCCCCTTAACGAAGCTTCTGGACTGCCGAAAGAGGTTCTGGTCCGACCACGAGTTGGTGGAGACATTTTGACTATACTTGAACCCGCCTGGCCCCACCCAAAATGGCGCCGGTACAAACGAAAACTCGCAAATTCCCCGTTGTGTTCCGGATGCTCAGACTTGATATCATGAGATATGTATGCAGTTTTTTTAAAGCACGTGGCGGGAGGGGATGAGTATTGCTTGAACATTCGGACAATGAATTGATATTAAGTTCTGACGCATCATTGATTACAGTATTATTGAAAGTTCGAATTTTTCTGACACTGATGGTACTTGCCCACAATGAATTTTCGATATGATTTTATTGCACTTATCATACCTTGATGAAATAAAACGACCACCGACTCAGTTATGTTTTCCTCAGATAAATATGCACTCATGTACAGTTCCAGTCTGCTCCGTGGCTGGCCCACGTGGTTGTAGGCCTGCATTTGTACGTCATCATTTTTTTAAATAAAGATTTTGTGAAAAACAAATATAGTCGTAGCTCTTGGATTGGTAAGTTCGAATACATAGCCATTGTTTCCGATCTACGTAAAATACAGGCGAAATAAAGCAAGTCGGTTACTGAAAGGTTAACAAGCAAAGTACCCAGAAATATTGAAAATGTGAATGGTCCAAGTTTGTTGCGTGTGTTTTTTTTTTACTTTTGTGCAACGTAAGGCAATCGATAAAGGTCCCGGTGTTCTGTTTTACTTTGTATGCCACATATCTCAGGGAAATTGTTTCAGATGTCCCTAAACCAGACCCGGTACCACTGTAGACCACCCCGCCTCCTCGAAGGAAAACACGAGTTCACCCCCACCTTACACTGACTGCCCTTTTTGTTTTGAAGACCCCCCCCACACAAGATCCGCAATACCACACGTGGGCGATCTATGCAATGTGCAGTCCATCAATGATTACGCCTCCCGCACTACCAGTCCCTCTGGGCTTAAAACGCCGAGATGGAAGGGACTGCACCCGGGGAGATAGGTCGAATACGTGGTAAGTAAAGGCCTTTTGGGTTTATGCGCACGGATGTGTCTTAAAACGCTGCCCCCACCCCTTCTTTTCCCCTTCTATCTGCAGGTCACATCGGAACATCGACTAAAGTATGGAGAAGACCTAAGCAACGCGCCATGGTTCCGCGGGGACAAATGATACAGTATCCATGGGGACTGCCCCTGAGGACATGACGACTTTGGGTGATATGAATGCATGCGTGTATGACCAGATGTGTGTAACTCGACTGGATATACGTTTCACGCATTGACTTGATAAGAGAGATGTTTTTGTACGATCACAGAAACTTGACGGGTTATTGCAGTATGACAAAAATATGACTCCAACCGGCCCCCGAATAATGCAACCCAGAATGACGTGCACCTACGAGTAGGTTCATACGATAACTAAATAGGGGAAGGTTCAGGGCTATTCCAGGGTGAGGTTTACCCATGTACCCACCTCCTGGAAGATTAAGAATGTTGTCAATGTTTAAGATTTACCACCTCCTTCTTGCCCCCTCATAGACATGAAACTCGAAGCTGCCCATTGTTCCCCCGACTGACACCCTCCGTTGCCTCAGCCTGAATACCCATTTGCTAATAACGATTCAAAGATCCCACCGTAAGTACTAGCCCGACCAGGTTAGTTCCCGAACAATTGACGAAAGTGTAAGTATTCGCAACAGAGACCAACAGCAAAGGACAGCCAGGCGAATTAAATAGGAAACTAAGGATGCGCAGCATGCAGGAGGAAATATCTTTGGCCAAGTACTGTTCTATGTTTTGTCTTGAGTTCTGTATGTAAATACATGTACCCCCCCGCCTGAATTCATGTGTACGTAGTATATGGATTTACGTTGTCCTTCAGTCTGTGTTTCTATATAACATGACCTCTACTGTTTTGTGTTGTGTGCGCACTAAAATGGCCTATTATTGTACACGTTTCTCTCTCTCTTTCTTCCTCTCCATGTCATACGTGTACCGAATAGTTCATTTGAAATGCGGACGACTCTCTCTCTGAGGGTCCCCCTGTTCCCCCTTCCTTTGCGTGGTAACGTTGTGCCCCGCCGGCACGAGCCTAATTGGTTTTCGAACACAAAGGTGTTCGGCAAATTGACAGAAGCTAAAACAATTGTAATTTGCCATATTACTACCTCTCCTTTCTGTAAAATGATGGAACTTGAATTGGCTATGAAGGAAAGGACAGGTTAGACGACTGAAGTCCCCTAATCTGGCCTTCTTACAGGAGGACTATATGTCAGTGGCTTTCTGTTCTCAGCTCGTTAGAAACAATGCCCAGATTGCCCCACCCCTCTGCACCCAAGTACGGATGTCCAAACGTCCCCGTTTTCTCCCGATTGGCCCCAGCTCCATAACACGAAGTATAACTGATGACCCCGATTAACTGTTGACCCCCCGAGAAAAGAATGTTTAGCCACTATCCCCCTCTCTCATGTTGATAGAAGACTGCCAGGGCTAGGGTCAGAAAGCCACATACGTCATGAATGAATGCCAAATAGACTTAGTACAAACTCAGTAGACATGTCTGTATACATGCTCCACAGTGATAACTCCTGACCGTGGCCGATGAAACGTACCCCCAACTACCTAGAACTGGGACGGAACTGAAATGTATAAATGCCTTCTCTTGCCAGTTTTCTAAAACCTGTTTTGTACTCATTCAAGGATACACAGTCACCGGAGGAGAGGGGCTGGACGTGACGCACAGCCTGGCCACTGATCATGAGGCGCGTGTAACCTCGACCTAAGATGGAGCCGCAGAGCAACAGGACGCGGGACGATGCACCACTCTCAAACGCAGAAAACGAAGGAATGGAGGGCTGCCTTGAAGCCCTCTACTTGTTGACCCACGCGTGCCAGAAGTCCTCACCCCTTTGAGCCCGATTGATGGACCTGCCTGCGCATCACCCTTTTGCTCCCTTGGTCCGTCTCAAAGATCCGGTCCCACTCCGCCCTCTCCTCCCTCGATTATCCGACAAAACCCCCTTCTATCCTTTCCAAGTGGATTTTGACTCCAAGAAAGAAATGCAGGTGCCCAACATGAGGCACCCTTAAAAGAGATTAGTTAGGAAACAGGACTGTGGCCTAACGGCAAAGGACAGATCACACCCTGCGACGTGTAAAGAAGGACCCGAGCTGGACCTATAGCTCCACCGCCGGTGCTCAACAGCGCCAACGGAAGAAAACAAACTACCAGAGCCTACCAGTGATGGCTCGCTACGGAACTTTCTATACACCTTGACTAAAAGTGCTTGCATTGGACTAAATTCCTCCCTCAACCACTTTTTGCCTGTAAAATGTTTCATCGGTCACTTTTTTAAATACGACAAATGTAAATTTATATGTATTCCACCTCGAATGTCGCATCAACTGCACACGGTTATATGCAAATCCACCAGTATTGACAAATGATATTCCATTGACAACACACGACTATATGTACACCCCGTCAGCTATGATGAACACACAAATGACTTAACTTATGTTAAAAAGCGGCGACTGTGGAAAATGACAATGTATATGTACATAAGCGGCGTTCATTTGTGTTCACCCTCACCACTGTTGATAGTAAAGCGAAAGTCACGAAACAGTGGCCCCACCATCTTGTCCCCTTTTAGGCCCATCACGAACGTAGATAGTAGCCATTTTGTGTCATGACCTCTCTGCCCTCTGCCAATAGCCTGCCTCTCTCTCTCTCTTCCACTCCCCAGCATCGCGAGTATTCCCCCGCGCCCTGACAGCCCCCGGTCTCTCCAATGCAGGCCATAAACGCACCTCTAAACACGACCCTGCCTCCGTGCAGAACCCCTGCCCGATTGCCCGGCCTGATCCCAGGCCATCACCTAGCCCAACAGATGCAGTTTATTGCTTCCTACAGTAGGACCTCACCTCACATCAGAGGAGCGGTGATTAATAAAGGCCTTCACACCCCTAGATCTGACCGACACCCCTGCATTCCTCCCAGGAACACCCTTCCTCTCTTCTGATGACCCCCCCCGGCTACACCTGGTCTCTCGACCCAGTCCCAAGTCATAAAACTAGGTCTCGTGGATATACCCCCCCGGCCCCGCATAGCAAAACGTGATCTTATCGCCTGCCCAACCTTAGATCAGACTACCCCCCTCCTGACCTCGTGTCCTGTTGGAATGTCCGGCTGCAGATTGCAATCACACGTTACATTTGGGAGGGGAAACCAACAGCAGAGCGGCCGGTATGGGAATAGGCCTGGAGCTGGGATCCCAAACATGCCCCTTTTGTACTTCAAAGTGTCTTTATTGCCATAAGGAATGTTTGTGCATTATAAACCTGTGTATAAAAGACGGAGCCGTAGAGAAACTTAGAGAGAGCACCTTGAGATGATACCCTGTTGTCTGATTTGACGTGTTCTGTTCCGTCGGAAATAAACTCCTGTTTCCCGCTTTCCAGTCTCCAGCGCCTGCCTCTTTGTTTGGTAATCGTGAGTTGGGTGAGAAGCGGCTAACGCCGGGCAAACATAGAAAAGGGGTAAAACGACTTGATCTGCCTGAACCCTTTTTCATCAATAGCCTCTCTCTGGTGCCGGCCACGCCCACCCGGAAGAGCAGCGCCCAGCGGCAAAACATTTATCACTCAGTTACCGGCCCCGCTCACCATCGTCGGGGTCCGGTTCTGAGGGTATGCTAGGTGGCAGACGCGGGCTGAGAGCGTTGAGGGCGTGAGCACTGACCCTGCTTGCAGCACCAACATCGACATGATCGAGCTAAGTAAAATCTGATCGCATGTAGTAATATCCTTCGCTTTCTTTTTAGGATGTGCCAGGTACGCTCCAACCCCCCTCCCGAGACCCATGGTGCAAATAGCGCCATCCTATAAAGTGAGATATTCATCATATCCTTAACTATCGCGGTGGGGTCACAGACCTTTGGTCCATTGATCCCTCCTACGGAGTGTTTTATCATGTTTTTAACCCCTTCTAGCCTCACTATCTGTTTTAGGCACAAGATTTTCCACTTCACCAACCCAGAGCTAGTGGTAATATCCCTGCAGGGCTATATGGATGGTGTTAACTTTAGTGTCTATTTGGGAACACTATCTATGCCACAACTATGGAGCACCTTGGACAAACGTTTTGACCTATACATTGGAATAATTGGATGTATGTGTGTCTTCTTTGTGTTTGTCTGTATTGTTTCATTTACAGGTGCAGACATACTCCTGATTTTGGAGTTTTTTGGAATGAGCGAACCGCTCTTCCCCACTTTTTCATGCACTTTATCACCTTTTTTACTTTTTTACTTTCACGTCCCCAGGTCAGGGTGGATGATTAGAGAGTCCATACCGCCGGCGTTTATCTAGTCCTGACGAATGCCTAGGTAAATTTAAACCATTGTAAAGGCAGAAACATGTTGACTGACTAAATTAAATACTCTGAATTACCAATCCATTACCTTTGGCAACTTATTCAGACACATTATTCATTTTATACGTGTCTTAGGGATCACACATTAAAAATAACTTTTTAGATACCCTTTAGACACTTTTAATATATACCTCACTGCACGCCCTTTCCACACAACCAGCTCCGCAGTCTCCTGGCGTCGTAGCACAACAAAGAGGCACTCGGCCTCTTTGGTGGGGCCCAATGATGAAGCATGACACTGACCAGGTCGGTGTGTGAGGGCCTTCTAAAACCACCCAAAGTGGGTGTTTGATTTCCCAGTTGCTTCGCTCCTCCTTTGTGGCTTTTGAGACTCACATAACCTCTCTTTTTTTGTTCATCTGTACAAGATATGGACCACCAATGAAACAATGTTCAATAGGGACGTTATTAGAGACTGCATGAACCAGGCAGCTGCTAGAAATATCACGTGGCTTTCCTATGTTGGTAAATTTTTAACTTCTATAGGCCACCCAGAATTGTTTGACAATCCCACATCCTGTTCTTTAATCTCAAAAAAAGCTTTGAAGACATGTTGCTTAGGCCTGCTGGAAGATAGGCGATCTTACCTAGAGGGAAATAAGTTAAGTATTTCCCATCATCGCCTATTGTTACATTGACTAGGTTTACATCCATACCTTTCCCCACTACATACTAGTTACACGAGATTACTACTAACCAGGATGAGAACTGACTGCTTTTTCAGGTTGATAACTTTTCCTACCGTCGATGATTGGTCTGCTAAATTAATTAATTGTCCCTGTGACGACATCTCAAATCAGTCAAATATTCATTCGATTTTATTCTGTAAATATTTTGAATGGGGAAGAAAGAGATATCTGGCACCATTGTTAAAAATGTGGGGACTGAGACAATGTAGACCAGCACTGATTAAACTGTATATGCTACAAGATGAAGTCACTGTGGTAGCAGTATCCAAGTTCCTGTAGTACGCAGTAAACTGTAGAACCTCGATGGTCTGAATATTTTAACTTAATATATATCATGTATATATTTGTTTGGATTATTGAATTTCATAATTTTAATTTTAAATGTATGTATAACGCACAAATGTAAGGAAACACTTTTTAAATTGTACTTAAAATGTGCTTTTATGGTTTTTTATATCAAAAATCGAATAAAGCTATCTTTGACTTGACTTGACTTGAGTCCCTTGCTCACTTTGCCACTGCATTCAAGCAAGCCTGGCTGAAAATGGCTGTAATGCCAGAAACCGGTCCTAGGAAGCTTGAATCCGGTCCAGGGAAGGCATGGCTTGGCAGTTCGGGCTGGACGTTTCCCATGAGGCACAGGGTCGGACTGATTTGCATATGGCCATCTCTGAACTGGGGTGGCAGAGTGGGCTAAAGAACGGTGATGGATTAAACCCAGATCTGTTGACTGGGTGTGAGTGTTTGATTGGTTCAGATGCTCCGTCCATCACCACCCCCTTTTGTACCGCTTTATTCGCCATAAGTTGACGGGGTATGCTCAGACGTTAGTCCCTTGCTCACTTTGCCACTGGATTCAAGCAAGCCTGGCTAAAGACGGCAGTAGTGCCAGAAACCGGTCCTAGGAAGCTTGTTTCCGGTCCAGGGAAGGCATGGCTTGGCAGTTCGGGCTGGACGGTTCCCATGAGGCACAGGGTCAGACTGATTTGCATATGGCCATGTCTGAACTGGGGTGGCAGAGTGGGCTAAAGAACGGTGATGGATTAAACCCAGATCTGTTGACTGGGTGTGAGTGTTTGATTGGTTCAGATGCTCTGTCCATCACCACCCCCTTTTGTAATGCTTTGTTCGCCATAAGTTGGCAGGGTATGCTCAGACGTTAGTACCTTGCTTACTTTGCCACAGGAGTCAAGCAAGCCTGGATGAAGACGGCTGTAATGCCAGAAACCGGTCCTAGGAAGCTTGAATACGGTCCAGGGGAGGCATGGCATGGCAGTTCGGGCTGGACTGTTCCCATGAGGCACAGGGTCAGACTGATTTGCATATGGCCATGTCTGAACTGGGGTGGCAGAGTGGGCTAAAGAACGTTGATAGATTAAACCCAGATCTGTTGACTGGGTGTGAGTGTTTGATTGGTTCAGATGCTCCGTCCATCACCACCCCCTTTTGTACCGCTTTGTTCGCCATAAGTTGGCAGGGTATGCTCAGACGTGAGTCCCTTCCTCACTTTGCCACTGGATTGAAGCAAGCCTAGCTGAAGACGGCTGTAATGCCAGAAACCGGTCCTAGGAAGCTTGAATCCGGCCCAGGGAAGGAATGGCTTGGCAGTTCGGGCTGGACTGTTCCCATGAGGCACAGGGTCAGACTGATTTGCATATGGCCAAGTCTGAACTGGGGTGGCAGAGTGGGCTAAAGAACGGTGATGGATTAAACCCAGATCTGTTGACTGGGTGTGAGTGTTTGAGTGGTTCAGATGCTCCATCCATCACCACCCCCTTTTGTACCGCTTTGTTCGCCATAAGTTGGCAGGGTATGCTCAGACGTTAGTCCCTTGCTTACTTTGCCACAGGAGTCAAGCAAGCCTGGATGAAGACGGCTGTAATGCCAGAAACCGGTTCTAGGAAGCTTGAATACGGTCCAGGGGAGGCATGGCTTGGCAGTTCGGGCTGGACTGTTCCCATGAGGCACAGGGTCAGACTGATTTGCATATGGCCATGTCTGAACTGGGGTGGCAGAGTGGGCTAAAGAACGGTGATGGATTAAACCCAGATCTGTTGACTGGGTGTGAGTGTTTGATTGGTTCAGATGCTCCGACCATCACGACCCCATTTTGTACCGCTTTGTTCACCATAAATTGGCAGGGTATGCTCAGACGTGAGTCCCTTGCTCACTTTGCACTGGATTCAAGCAAGCCTGGCTGAAGACGGCTGTAATGCCAGAAACCGGTCCTAGGAAGCTTGAATCCGGTCCAGGGAAGACATTGCTTGGCAGTTCGGGCTGGACTGTTCCCATGAGGCACAGGGTCAGACTGATTTGCATATGGCCATGTCTGAACTGGGGTGGCAGAGTGGGCTAAAGAACGGTGATGGATTAAACCCAGATCTGTTGATTGGGTGTGAGTGTTTGATTGGTTCAGATGCTCCGTCCATCACCACCCCTTTTTGTACCGCTTTGTTCGCCATAAGTTGGCAGGGTATGCTCAGACGTGAGTCCCTTCCTCACTTTGCCACTGGATTGAAGCAAGCCTAGCTGAAGACGGCTGTAATGCCAGAAACCGGTCCTAGGAAGCTTGAATCCGGCCCAGGGAAGGCATGGCTTGGCAGTTCGGGCTGGACTGTTCCCATGAGGCACAGGGTCAGACTGATTTGCATATGGCTATGTCTGAACTGAGGTGGCAGAGTGGGCTAAAGAACAGTGATGGATTAAACCCAGATCTGTTGACTGGGTGTGAGTGTTTGATTGGTTCAGATGCTCCATCCATCACCACCCCCTTTTGTACCGCTTTGTTCGCCATAAGTTGGCAGGGTTTGCTCAGACGTTGAGTCCCTTGCTCACTTTGCCACTGGATTCAAGCAAGCCTGGCTGAAGAAGGCTGTAATGCCAGAAACCGGTCCTAGGAAGCTTGAATCCGGTCCAAGGAAGGCATGGCATGGCAGTTTGGGCTGGACTGTTCCCATGAGGCACAGGGACAGACTGATTTGCATACGGCCATGTCTGAACTTGGGTGGCAGAGTGGGCTAAATAACGGTGATGGATTAAACCCAGATCTGTTGACTGAGTGTGAGTGTTTGAATGGTTCAGATGCTCCGTCCATCACCACCCCCTTTTGTACCGATTTGTTCGCCATAAGTTGGCAAGGTATGCTCAGACGTGAGTCCCTAGCTCACTTTGCCACTGGATTCAAGCAAGCCTGGCTGAAGACGGCTGTAATGCAGGAAACCGGTCCTAGGAAGCTTGAATTCCGTCCAGGGAAGGCATGGCTTGGCAGTTCGGGGTGGACTGTTCCAATGAGACAAAGGGTCAGACTGATTTGCATATGGCCATGTCTGAACTGGGGTGGCAGAGTGGACGAAAGAACGGTGATGGATTAAACCCAGATCTGTTGACTGGGTGTGAGTGTTTGATTGGTTCAGATGCTCCGTCCATCACCACCCCCTTTTGTACCGTAGTGCCAATGCAGGCACACTTGTGCCATACTGCAAGGTGGTTTGTGTTATGGACACAATTGTTTTGGGGAACAAAGAGATACATTCCTGTACAAAAACAATCCAAAATTGCATTTTCCTGTTTCTGTGCAATGCAAAATGCATCACAAATAGGATAAATTATCAAGTTTTGTCCTCCTTGTTATGCCATTCTCTGGGAGGCTTACTGATCGGACACAATCTCAGGTTTACAAGTCTTAGTAAATCTGGAATTGCGTTACATCCAGGAAGCCACAGGATGCCTACCATATCTAAATGTAACATAATAAAGTGCAAGCTGCTGCATTGCATTACATTTGTTAACAAAGTCATGCAAGGCAGCACTTGCGTGGCTTTATAAATCTTACTGAAACCTTGTCATTGTCCTTGCGTCACCAAGTGCAATGCAAGAACAATGCAAAGGCTTAGTACATCTGGGCGTACATGTACTTCAGGTGCAGTCAGGTCTGTCAGTTAATTTGGGATATCAGAGGATGAGGGTCAATGCTGACTATGTTTGGTTCGCTTAATGTATACAATCCAAAAGTGGTGATGACTAGCTTGGTGATGTCTGGGTCATACTGGTATTCAGTACCCAGAAGGAATGCCTTGCTTTTCTTTTTTAATGCAGATTTATATTGTGCGAACTGAACCCGAAGGTATTGTAGCGCTTTACATGAGCACCGGTTACGTTACACAAGGACAGATTCAGGCATGGGGAGATTGAGTGATTTGCCCAGAACCACAGGATGTGGATGCGACCCCAAGGCTCGAATCTTGGTTTCCAGCATCAAAGTCGGCAATCTAGCCGTCAGACCACATCCTCTCCCCTTTGTCAGTATCTGAAGTGCTGTGGTGTACCTCTATTGGTTATAGAGATTTGGGGTATGGGATGGTGTATTATGATAATGTCAGGACCAGCAACAAGAAGTGACCCACACCTAATAATACTATATTAGGAGGTGAGTATGCGCCAAGGTATGGGGGGGGGGGACATGTTTGTCTAAGGTTTATTTGAGTGTTGTATACATTTCTTGGCTGAAGATTCTCAAGTCCTGAGAAATCTTAAATTGCTGTATGTGCAGTCGCATAGACTTGTAGAAATAGCTTTGGCGGTCACCTATTATATAACCTATGCATAAACGTTTTAAATGTCCCTACTGGGCTGAGAGGATAGAACATCACTGTTCACATGGTTCCATTTCACAGGTCTAAAATATGAACTGAGAGATTATTTTGATAATCTTGATAACCCCCTCAGTACATCCTTTAAGTAATACGAATCAGGTAATTAGAAGTGTTCAGTTTATTATATGATTGGGGCATTAAAGTTATTCATTCTTATTGTCTGTTTGATTATGTCTTGATATCAGAAATATTCTGACACCTGCTATCTTTCAGTGGACATCTTGATGTTTGTCTATCTATGGTCAATGTCTACATGAATGGTAGACTGCACTCCTCATGTATTCCCGACGTGTCAATGAGTTAAACAGAGTTTTGGTGTGCTATCCTGAAGAATGCTCTCTCCCATTAGCACTCACATGAGTAGTCGATTACATATTACCGTGTAGAATGCACCAGACACAGGATGAGACAAAAAGCAGATCCACAATGTGTCATCGAGTTTTATAGAGTTTAATCATTGATTCATCTTCTTTCTTCAAAGTTCATATTCGGACGTCGTAATTCCAATGTTCAAATGCATATAAAATGGACCCATCTTCAGGGGTTAATGCAATGTAAAAACAAGCCTTTGCAATGCAATAGGCCTCCCATTTGTAAAAGTTAGAGCTACTGGCATTTTAAATACAATGAGCCAAATGCATCAAGCTTTTTTCCGGCAGTAAATGGGCCGATTCACAGAATCGGCCCGTTGCGAGTGGAAAAAGGCCATTTTGCGATGCATCAAAGGCTTTGAATTGTCAAATCGCTATTAGGTAATGTTTAAAAAATCACAATTTATGTTGTGATTCCTACATGCATAAATTTTAAAATCGCTATTTAGGTATCGCAATTCCTTATGTTGATGAATGTGGCCTAAAGTGTCTTTTACCCATGTGTTTTGGTATGGAGTGGGGTGAAAGTATGTGGTGTGGAGTGAAGTGGATTTGAGCAGCGGAATTATGTGCATGGTGTGCATTGGAAATATATGGATAGTACTTATGTGGTACTGAGTGTACAGGAATTATGTGGAGTGTGATGAGTGTAATTTTCAGGATTGCAATTTTGTGTTTTGGAGTGGTATGTATTAGAGTTTAATTATGTGGTGTGGTGTTGAATTTTGTGACATGATGTGGTATTCTGTGTCATTGTGTTTTTGAATTGAATTATGTGGTTTGTTGTTGAATTATGGGGCGAGGCATGGACATGTGTAGAGTAAAATTGTGTGGTGTGGCATTGTGTGGCATTGAGTGAAATTATGGTGTTTGGAATAGCAGTGAAATGTAGCAACACATAGCCAGCACGCCCTGTGTAATAAAGGGAATGAAAATTAGACTAACATGTTATATTGAACCGACAACCTTCCCTGGCGTTGTTCACTGAGCAATTTAGATCTCTGTATGTGGAATTCACAATCTCAAAGCCAGTGTGGCATTTAATTCTAGAACATTCAAGTGTTATATGAAAGTGTTCTGTGCTAATTGTTACTTTCCCTTAAAAAGCCCATTTAAATGGCCGGACAGACAGGGATGCTTCATTAACAGCACAGTGAACAAACAAAGTGGGTCAAGACAGAAACTTTGCTTCTTGTCACGGATAAGTAAATCCAGACTTTGGGGGTGGGGCTCTGAAGGGGGGATGTCTCTGGGTTAAATGAAGAAAGAGACAGGACACCAGACCTGACATTGAACAAAAAAGTTATTTGTGTCCACTAGCTGCCAAATGAATCATGTGAAGCACGCTTTATTGCTGCCATATCTGTAAATGATTTTAAAAGTTGCAGTCAGTTTACCTCCATGACGATAACCTGCATAAGCTGTTACCTGCTGCAGCCGGGGCATGTCATGGTGTGCACTGTGACCACAAAAGTCGGTTGACGACACACACATTCATGCACACAACATAAGAAGAAAACGTACAGATGCTAGATAGCAAACAGAAGCAGAAGGCACATAGCTAAATAGGACCTCTGGTAATGAAACACAGGCAGGAGAGGAGAGAATGTGGGATGAGCACTAGCTCCTTGTCACTCGATCTTTCTCACGAATACATTAAAACTACAGTTTCTAGAGTGCTTTTGATTTCGTGCTCTCAAGCACACATAAATGACAGAACTGCAGGTTTCAGAGTCCTTCCACTTATGAACACTCTTTATGAAACAATACGGCAGCGTTATAGAGTCCTTCAGACAAGGCTAAGGGTGAACCTAGTGTAATTGCTTTACACGGTCTCATGTAATGGTAACATAGTGCATGCATGCCCACGTTTTAATCTTATAAACCTTTGAAATCTGCTTTTTTAATCCATGAGCAGTGAACAAAGTAAATAACTCACCAAAATACGAATGCACATGAAACAATGTTTCCCGGCATAGTAGGGCAATGGAATTATGCAACAGGATTGACTGAATTATGGAGCAAGAAAGGGAACATTATTTTGCATAATGAGGCAGGTTTTGTGATAGTATTATTTAATTATTGTGTAATATGCATGCATTAACACAGGTTTGGAAAAAGTTTCAACTGGTTGGCACCATTTAAACTCCCAAATATAGCAATAAGCAACTTGAAGATTTCAATGTAACCTTTGCACAGGGCTATCCTTGTAGCTGCAGTGAAAAGATGAGGCCAGGCAGTGAACGGGGGTGCTGGAGGGGACGCAGGCTGAGATGGGGCGTGCCAAGGGCTAATCACACACTGACCTTATAAGGAAATACTTCTGAACACAGGGAATGCAGAGGAGATTAGAGAGAGTCAGAAAAGGATGTAGGAGCAGACTCAGAGGAATATGGACTATAGATGTGGAAACATGGAAAGTAAGGAAGACCCGAGCGGTGAGTGGGATTGAAAGGGGTCTCCATGGAGCAGCATTGAAAAAAGGAGGACAGGCAGAGAAATGTTGGGCTGGAGCAGAATGGAAGCAAGCTGACAATGGGGGAGGCAAGCTGAAGGTCGGCATGGGGGAGGGATTAGGAAACAGGAAGCCCTGAACAAAATGTACCCTTTGCCTCGCAGGCTGGTGTTATTTTGTTGGCTGGTTTAAGAGGGTCAGCTATGTATGGAACATAGAGACATACAGGTTCCTTCAAACAACCACGGGCGGGGACTGGCGGGGGGAGGAAGTAACTAGGACTCCCCTACATAAATGTGAAAGGCTACATTTACGAGTGGTGTCTTTAAAAAGCAGTACCAAACAAATCATGGACGGAATGCTGATTAAATCATACTTTCACCCCCAGTCAAGAGATCTAGGTTAAATCCATCGTTCTTTTGCTCACCATGCCACACCAGTTTAGACCCAGCCATATGCATCATTTTTTTGCTCACCATGCCATTCCAGTTTGGACCCAGCCATATGCAAATCAGTCTTGACCCTGTGCCTCTTGGGAACAGTCCAGCCCGAACTGCCAAGCCAGGTCCTCACTGGATCGGAAACAAATATCCTGGGACCGGTCTCAGGGTATTACCCTACATCAGCCAGGCTGATGAGGGCTGAAAGCCCGAAACCGGTCCTAGGATGCATATTTCCAGTCCAGGGAGGACCTGGCCTGGCAGTTCGAGCTGGACTGTTCCCATTGGGCAAAGGGTCAAAACTGATTTGCATTTACCTGGGTGCAAACTGGAATGGATAATGGATTTAATCCGAGATCTCTGTACTGGGGTGAATGCATGATATTGTTCTGCATTCTGTCCATCAATTGTTCTTTTTCTCTTTGAAAAGCAGGGCAGAGGGGCCCCCAGTGCCTACCTTGTGCCTGGGTGTGCAGCAGTAGGGCATAAAACATGGTGCACGAAGAACCCTTGCTGTGCTTGTGGAGCCATATCCAGCCTCCTCCTCCTTCCCAGCTGGATGGCTGTGAAATACTTTTTGCTGAAGAGAGCTCTAGAGACCCACAGGGGCTTTGAAGAGGGTATTCGGCGGGGCTGCAGGAGGCTAACCCCGGGCAGGAGAAGCAGGCAGCTTGTAAGGGCTGGCAGTGGCTCTGTGATGTGACTGTAATCAGCTGAAGTGGGGAGAGAGGGGGCTCTGAGCTGGCGGCAGCAGATCCCACTCTTAGATGCTTGCAGAGCGTTGCTGCTTTCAGCACCCAGCGAGCAGCACGTAAAAGGTGATATAAGTTGACGGATAATGATGTGAGTGTGCATCTGACGTGGACAAAATATAGATGAATAACAGATTAACCACATGCAGAATACAGCAAGTGAAAACAAAAAAAATAAATTATCCTGGAGTGTATTTTTGAATAAGGATCATGCACAGTGAAGTGGCTACTGTGATTTACAAAAAAATGAGTTCACCTCATGAGAGACACACACATAGAGGGTAGATGTATCAAGATTCCATTTTGCGATTTCTAAATAGCGATTTTTAAGGAATCGCTCTTTAGAAATCGCAAAATGGAATGTATGTAGAAAATCGCTATTTTTAGCGATTTCTTAGTCTTCCTTATTTGCGAATTCGCAATTAAGGAATAATTTCCTATGCATTCCTATGGGCCAGGAGGCCCATAGGAATGATTGTGAAATAATTCTCAATTTGCGATTCGCAATTTGGGAATCGCAAATTAAGAATAATTTCAAACGTGCAGGGGTGTCTCAAAGACACCCTGCTGCACCCCTGAAATTTACATGTGTGTGCATATGGCGCACATACATGCCCTATGGGCATGTATGTGCGTCACATGTCACCTTCACAAATGCCAAATAGGGCATTTTTAAAAGAAATCGCAAATTACCACCAAGTACAAGTTGGTGGTAATTTGCGATTTCTTAACCCAGATTCGCAATTTCTAATACCTACATACGTCACATTTAAGGGATCCCAAAATTTGCGATTCCTTAAATGCTTAAGCAAAATAAGGAATCTCACATTTTTGCGATTCCTTATTTTGCAATTTTTTTATACATATAAAAAAAATGCAAAAAAGCCTTTTGCGATTCGCAAAGGCCGAATTTCGCACAATTCCGGCCTTTGCGAATCGCAAAAGGCTTGATACATCTATCCCATAGTCTCAAATGGGAGGGGGTAGAAGAAATAGTACCTGCATCGCAGTGGACGGCCAATAATCAAGGGAACATATTCTGCAGTTGAGCAGTGCTGTATGTTAGGTCGCGGACCAATTAGGAGGCAGTAAAGGACAGTGATGCTGGAGTCAACTTATGAAAAGCAGCAGGCGTGATTAAAATCCTTTTAGTTAATACAGCATGTCTTTCAGACAGCGTATGCATACAGCAAGGCTCCTCCTAGAAAGGCACATCAGCACCCGCAGATAACCAAGGGGCATATTACCAACCAATAGAGATAATTTTTGTCTCTAACTTGGTTAGAGACAAAAATTATCGCCGCAAATCGGCGATTTTTATCGCAGATAAACCTTGCTATTAGCAAGGTTTATCGCAAATGCGATAAAAAACGGCCGCAATGCATGAATATCGCTGTAAAGTCAGCGATATTCATGCATTATCGAGCAAATGCTCTTAGCCATGTTATCCACCTCCCATTGGATAACATGGCTAAGAACTGCTCTGGGCAGATGTTAGCTTTTGGAGATATTCGCGCTTAGCGCGAATATCTCCAAAAGTTGGTAATAGGAGATAGCGATGTAAGCGACTGTTTCCAGTCGCTAACATCTTGGCACGCCCACTTTGCATGTCATTAGTGATAAATATCACTGACATGCAAAGTGGGGCCCAAGATGGTCGCTATCTCCTATTAGCTGTCGCTAACTGGTGTTAGCGACAGCTTGGTAATAGGGAGATAATTTTATCTCCGCTTTCTTGGCTTTTAAAGCCAAAAAAGCGGAGATAAACCCCCTTGATAATATGCCCCCTAAATTTTAGTAAATGGGCAATTAATCCCTGAGTTAAACTAACACCACGTGCAATTCCAAAATGCTATCACTGATGACCTGCACTAAAGTCGAAAATAAATAAAACAACAGCCTAATGTTATTCTGAAAACCTCATGTGCCCAATGCTATGCTATTATTAACTGCACCACAAGCTCCGTGCTGCTCGCTAAATAATTTCTCAAAAAGCACATTCACGAAATTCTTGATATTGTGCCACATGCCAAACCATGCACATTTTGAATATGTTACATACCCAAAAGTCCAAAAGAAAAGCACACGACAACAAACTTTCCACCATGTGCTCCGTAACTCTCGTACCGGGTAACACCGATATCTCCAACTAATAGACTGACCAGATCAAACAGTCCGTCACCAAACTATCCGTGACAGTTACAACAGATGTGCTTTTACTGTAAAATGCGATTGGTGCATGTCACGTGACACAAACCAACTCGCACCAACGTGAAAAATAGAAATTGCAGAATTAAAAAGTGTTACAAAACAAACGTCATATGCATTTGTCGTGAAGGTAGCACGCATTTGATTCTTGTTGTTGATCTGCACAGTAGCCTCACCAGTGTCTGATGACATGTTCTAGTTTCTCCAGTGCCCGTCCCAAAACCCAGCTCATCATCTGCTGTCTTAAACACGCATTTATCTATTTGTGCAAACCCCTTTGTAACTTACCTATGTTTATAGCTTCACATTTGGCTTCCAGGCACTTCAAAAATAAATAGGAACCCTTGCTGGCATGTGCGTTTATGCTAACCTACTTATCATGCTTGAGTGCCCCAGGTGCAAGGTCCCTAAAGTATAAGCTCCCTTTCAAATAAGAAGGAAAACACCAAATGTGCATCCCCAGACACTAATTCTACTGAGTGTGATGGACTTCATAATGAAGCAATGGCTTGAATTTACAGTCAGACACAAATGAGAACTATTCTACTTTTTCTATAAATTATTTAATTGGCTCTCCAAATAGAGAGTAACATTGACAATCCAATATATAATTCCTACCTTTATTGAATTAATAAATACATATTTTGAATTGTGAACAAGTTTCATAACAAAAAACTATTCACCTTGTTGTTTCACATATCACCCTGCTATTTATTGTAGGATCAGTAGGGCTGATGGTTGGTTCAATGATGATGAAATGAGAATGTGAAATAATTTGTGCATTTGCTAGCACTAGCGATTGCTTATCGTTTATACAGGTGTCCTTTATGCTATGGCTTATTGTTACAAATTATTTCAAATGTTATAGAGATAATATGTCGACTACAATATGCAGAAATATCACATGACAGAAATATATTGGCCTAAATATTGTTTACAAATATATGAAGGATATTCCCCTGCCACAATGTTGCCAGCTGTGAGCCTGACATAGCACCATCCCATCTTTCATATGATTTCTGAGTAGCGCCCTTAGGGCCTGAAGGTGAAGTTAGACCAAAAAGTCTAACTTTGACCAAAAGTTGGGCATGGCTTGATGTCGACTGAAGATGGCTGGGCGTCGCTGAAGCTCCTTGCAACGGCACCAGAAGTGGCCTCATAAGAGCGGCTTCTCTAACATATTAATGGCTTTCTTGCCAGGTATGTGTTTTGGAAGTAAACAGAATGGAGGAGAACTATAGGAGTATGACAACACAAGTTGTTATGGTCGCTGTCTCTTTAATAGAACACTACCTGTCCTACATCATTGATAGAGTGTTTACATTCCTAAGACTGTGTCAGTTACTGAAGCTTGCTGTTGATGGTTGTATTAATAAACCAGCTCTTCCTACTAAACCTAACTTAAGAGCTTTTATCACTGGCGACGAGGGTCAAGGCTTGATTGGGGACAAGCAACCACAACCATCAACTCCCCTACCATTGGAATTCGTTTTGGATTTGGATTTACTCGAATTTCGTTTTTTGGGCATTGGATTACATCTTAAACACTGGATATTCCATTTGGACTTGGTTTCAATCAACTTGGATTGATATTTTACAGACATTTTTCTTGGATTTATCTTGGATTGTGTTTTTTTTTTTTTTCTGTTGTTTTTCTGCACTTTCTGGAGTTCCTAGGACTGGACATGTAAATTTGGCTGACTGTTCTCACTCATATTATCTTAAATAACATTGGTCGTGCTGTACCTACATTTGAGAGAAACAAGCCTGTATTGGACCTCGCGCTATAACTTTGAACACACAAAGCTGTGGGAAATAGATTTCGTCTTCGTCTACTCGGCGCTTTCCGTTAGAACTTGTTTCCCTTTAAACCCTGAGACATCGCGTGTGACCCAAGCAGCGTGTGCCATTGTGGGCGAGACAGCGCGTGTGTAACAGCAGCGTGTGTATAACAGTACCTGTGTACTCGCTCTCCTGCTCGCTCTCCTGATCTGCGTGTAGCAGAAATCTGACCTCGCGTGCAACATCATCACGCTCGCACGCGTCATCACGTCGTAACAGCAGCCATTTTTGTGGACATTTGGTTACCATAGTAACGCCGATGCGCACGGCAGCGCATTTTGCTTCAACTTCACAACGCTGATACACACGGACGTGTATCCTTGGGAAATCGACATTAATACACAACGACGCATTTTGACTATATTAACAACGCTGATACACACAGCTGTGTATTTTTGGACTACCATTTCAACAATGTTGATGTGCACGACCGCACATTGAAATTTCTTCTTTATTAAGTTTTTGTTTTCTTATCTGATTTGGTTATTCATTTACAACATGACTTCTGCCTCCAGTATGTCATAACCCCCACCTTTTCTATCTGAAGAAGGAGAGCCTATTCTCCCTTGGAAAAGATGGCGGAACCTTTTTGATTCATATTTAGTGGCAATTGGTGGTGAAAAGTTCTCAGCTGCCAGAAAACAAGCAATTTTATTGCATAATTTAGGAGTTGAGGGTAGGCACACCTATGACAGCATGGATACAATACCAGTAGGTGGTGCTGATGGGGAACCCTCTGACATTTTTGAGATGTCTATGTCCATGTTAGAAAATTACTTTGGTCCCAGAATTAATGTTACTTTAGAACGTCACAGATTTTTCACTCACGCACAAGGTCCTTCAGAACGTGTTGGTACATTTGTAGCTGTTCTGAAAACTCTCGCACGCACGTGTGATTTTGGAGATTTAGCTGAATCGTTAGTGAGGGATCAGCTTGTAAGGTGTACGAATAGCGCTAGAGTTCAAGAAAAATTATTATCTAAGAACCCTTCATTGAAAGAGGCCATGGATATTGTAGAAGGCATGGAAAATACTTCTACGCGGGTTAAGGAGATTAGGAAAAATAAAGAGGAAGCAAATCACACTTCTATTGAAGTTAAAAAAAAATCAAGATGTTGTACACAGGTTAGAAGAAGATGAGTTTTTAGAAGATTCTCCTGATTCTATTGCTAAAGTTTCAGGTACTGTAAGGAATAAATTGCCCCAAAAGAATATCTCATCTCAAAAAACTTCTCAAGAGAATCGTCCTTTATTTAATAAAGAGACTTCTTTATCCAAAGAACGTGATTTTAGACAACAACGTTCACTTTCTAATCAAAGACTGCGTTGTTTTAGATGTGGTAGTTTTTCTCACACTTCTAATTATCCAAACTGTTTTGCAAGGGATAGCATTTGCAACAATTGTGGGGGTAAAGGTCACTATGCACGTGTTTGCAAATCCAACAAAAAGAAAGAATCTAATGAAAACGTATCTGACGTTGTACGCACTGTAGTCATTTCAAATGTGAAGGAGGGTGTGGATTCTGAAAAGATTGTTATGCCTTTTTGTGATATAGGAATTGACAAGTATATGTTTAAACTTATGGCAGATTCAGGATCTCCTTATACCTTAATAGGTAACAAGATTTGGGATGAAGTTGTTGGCCTAGAAAATGTTCAACTACTACCCCCAGATATTGCTCCATTGAGTTATAATCGTTCAAAAATAGACATTTTAGGGTATACAATAACTAAAATTTCTTTCAGAGGTAAAGAAATCACCGGCAAAGTTTACATAGCTGTAAGAGGAGACAATCTCCTTGGTTGGAAACATCAACATGATTTTGGAATAATCCTTAGTTCCTGTGCTAAAAATCCCCAAGATCAAGTAATTTTCATTGAAGATTTAATTTCCTCTTTTCTTTCCCAAAGAGTTAACAATGTTTCTGATTCCAATGATATTTTTTCTGAATTTCCTAAAGTGTTCCCAGATACCTTGGGTTGTTTAAAGGGATTTGAACACAAGATTGTTCTCAAAAAATCAGCAAAACCGTGTGTACATAAAGTTCGCAAAGTTCCTTATATGATGCTTGAACCCTTAAGATTGGAGATTGAGAAACTTTTGAAATTGGGAGTAATTGAAGAAGTTGAGTCTTCAGAATGGTTGTGTCCTATAGTTTTGGCACCCAAGGATGGTGAAAAGGCAGTAAGAATGTGTGTGGATTTGCGTGGGTTGAACGAATGTATTTGGGTTGATCGACAACCTCTACCCAACATATCTGAGTCTATTAGTATTTTAAAAGGAGCAAACATGTTCAGTGTTCTAGATCTCTCTTCTGCATACCACCAAATTGTTTTACATCAAGAGTCTAAACACTTAACATCCTTTGTTACACCCCTTGGTGCCTATCGGTTTTTAAGAATGCCCTTTGAGTTAGCCTCGGCTGCTGCTTGCTTTCAAAGAGTAATGAAGATGGTTCTTGGGGATCTACAAAATGTTATGTTCTTCCAGGATGACATTTTGATGTATGGAGTGAATGCTAAGGAACATGATGCTGTTTTAAGATCGGTATTGAATAGACTAACTGATAAAGGTCTCACAGTCAAGAAAGAGAAATGCAAAATTGGTCTAGACTCAGTTACTTATCTAGGACATGTGATCTCTGGGAAAGGAATACAACTGAAGTTAGAATTAGCTGAAAGTATTGTCAAAGCACCAGCTCCTGGAGACAAAGATCAAGTTAAGTCTTTTTTAGGCATGGCAGAATTTTATTCCAAATTTGTCCGAAATTTCGCTAGCATTGTTGAACCTATAAGATCTCTTTTAAAAAAGAATACACGATTCACTTGGTCGAGTGATTGTGAAGAAGCATTTTGTTTGATAAAAAATGAAATTGGCAAAATGCCTACTCTGGGTCATTTTGATTCAAAGCAGAAAACCATTGTCACTACTGATGCCAGCCTTAAAGGCCTAGGCGCTGTTCTTTCTCAAATTGTGAATGGAGAGGAAGTTGTAGTGGCCTTTGCTTCAAGAGCTCTGAGAGATGCTGAATTGAATTATTCTTGCATTGAAAGAGAGGCATTGGCTGTATTTTGGTCTATATATCATTTTAAGTTCTTTCTATGGGGCATTCCGTTTCTTGTAAGATCGGATCATCGCCCTCTTGTTCAGATATTCTCTTGTCACCAAAGTGATCATATGACGCCGAGGTTAAAAAGATGGAGTGAAGGTCTACAAGAATTTAATTTTAAAGTGCAGTATATTGCTGGTCAGAACAACAAGCCCGCTGACTGTTTATCAAGGTTGCCGATTGAAGGGAATTGTGTTTCAGGTAATTGAGAATGCATAAATTGGGTATTGGAATCTTCTCTGTCTAAAGATGAATGGTCAGATTATATTAATAATGACGTTGTTTTCCAATCTTTGAAAAGTATCATCAGAGAAGGGTGGCCTAGTTATGATCAACTAGATAATGAATTGAAACCTTATTGGACAGTTAGAAACGACTTGACATTTTATCAAGGTAACTTGTTAAGAGGTGACAGACTAGTACCTCCTTGTGAATTGCGTGAGAAAGTTGTTAATCTAGCTCATGAAGGGTATCTGGGGAGAAATCGTACCAAAGCTCGCATCAGAGAGAGATACTGGTGGCCTAGTATGGATCGGATGGTGGAAGCTGTTGTGAAAGATTGCCATTTGTGTGCTGCCAATGACAAATCACACACCACTAGTCATTCTCCTCTTTCTCCTGTAGAAGTTCCTGTCACAGTTTGGACAAAGATAGGGCTAGATATAGCGGGTCCTTTTGAACTCATGCCCTCACATGAGAGGTTTGTAGTTTTACTGGTGGATTACACTTCAAAATGGGTGATTTCAAAATGCATGGGAGTGGTGAACTCTAGAACTATTATTGAGTTTCTCAAGGATGTATTTGTATCAGAAGGAGTACCTAAATATATACTTACTGACAATGGGGTACAATTTACCTCCAATGAAATGGACTGTTTTCTTAAGGATCTTGGAATTATTCACCAGAAGACAGCTCTTTATTCACCTCACGCGAATGGACTTACTGAGCGCATGAATAGAGTTGTTAAAAGTTGTGCGCAGAGAGCCTTACAATCCAAAGTTTCTTTCAGCAGTGTATTGAGAGAGACTTGGTGGGCACATCGCACCGTTCCCAATGCTATCATGCAAAAATCTCCTTTTGAAGCATTGAGGGGGAGGTTAGCTAATTCCAAACTCAATCCAGCTTGGCTTCCGCAAAGAGCTTGTGATGATAGTATTGAGAACAAATTGAGGAGTAGAGATGCGTTGACTGAATACCAATGGAAGTATAAACAACGTTATGATGATAATATGGCTGTCAAATATAAGAAATGGAATATTGGAGATAGTGTTCTTGTAAAAAAGCCAGGATATGGACACAAGGGTATTTCCAATTTCAGTGGTCCTTTCATCATTACTGCTATAAGGAAAAATGTTGTGACTTTAGACAATGGGTGCACTTGGAACATGTCTAGATTAGCAAAGTGTACCGAGTTTAATAGTCATTCCAATAGTAGTTCTATTCCCATTGGTAATACCAATCTTACTTGCACTTCTCCTAGCCAAAGACATAATAATGATCTTAATAGTTCGAGAATGGTTCCTAGGAGGAGACAAATTCCCAGGAAATTTGAAGATTATGTTCTGTATTAAATCATCTGATACAGTTTCTTACATATTATTTATATCCCAGGAAATCTAAAGGAAATTTGAAGATTATGTTCTGTATTAAATCATCTGATACAGTTTCTTATATATTATTTATATCCCAGGAAAATTAAAGTATAAGTTCTGTTTAAAGACTTGAACATTATTTATCTTTATGTATTAGTCATTCAGTTATTTATACCAATGCTTTTAAATTACTTTGTTCTAAATCTTATTTATCTTTTCTTTTATATTGGTAAAGGGATGTGTTATGGTCGCTGTCTCTTTAATAGAACACTACCTGTCCTACATCATTGATAGAGTGTTTACATTCCTAAGACTGTGTCAGTTACTGAAGCTTGCTGTTGATGGTTGTATTAATAAACCAGCTCTTCCTACTAAACCTGACTTAAGAGCTTTTATCACAAGTCTGAACAATCCTTAATGAATGTAAAATATTTCAAGTGAAGATTGTCAGTAGCTGTCAATCTCATTTACTTTATGACCTCTTTCAGGCTGCAATTTCCATCTATTTGGAACACATCCTCTTTGTGCATGACTTTATAAAGTTACATTGCCTTAACTGTGTTTGCATTTACTTCAGCAAGTATTTGACTATTTTCCACTGTCTATTCTTAGTAAATACAGTGCTTTCAATTCCTTTAATGCTTCTTCTGAGGAGAAAAATATCCACATAGGACATCCTGCTGCTACCCATGTGGCTGCAGTTCAGGAGACTAAAGTTGCAGGCTTCAGTGGCAATGACAGCGTTTCTCGCACCGCATGTGCCAAAGTACATTTTGTTTAAATGTGGAATGGATATTGCAACACCGGATGACCCACAAGTGGCTGAGTGAACCACAAGGACCGCTGTGGCTGCTGGAGTGGTTCCCCAGCAGCACCAGCCTAGAGAACACACCACCAGTCCACTTCAATAATGTGCAGAGCTGCAGTGAGCTTGTGTCCGAATCATGCCCGGCAGTGGTGTTTGCCGCGGGAGTAAGTGCGACCAAGAGGTGGCCAGTTACTGAACTGCTTGTCTGTCTGGCAAAAAAAGTGAAGTGCACAATATGATGACTCCAAAATTCGCTAACTGTAGCATTCAGGAATACTGAGTTCCTAAGAAAAAAAATGGACACCTGTGCTTTTTTCCTAATTAACAATTGTGTGTCTAAAAAAGGAAAACATCTCAAACTCATTCTGAAATATTACTCCAGATTATTAAATGTCTTGAACATGCATATTACACTTCTCGTACACAGCATTCCTTGCAATAACTCATTAATTTTTTACAAAGTATCTACTGACTCTGCCTCATCTTATCTTCTAAAATCTAGTGCCAAATATTATAGGGGCCACAATTAGTCTGATAAATTGTTTTGTGTTGGAAATGGCCCTTTTTTCAGGGTTATACCCAAATTTGTGCTTCTTCCTCCCTTATTTTTCCTGACCCGTGGCTGTTGGCAATAGGACTCTTAGCACTTTACACTGCTGATTAGTGCTAAAGTGCATATGCTCTCTGTGTAAATTGTTATTGTAATTGGTTATCCATGATTGACATAGTGTTCTCACCAAGAAGTCCATAGTAAAGTGCACTGAGTGTGCCAGGACCGGTGATACAAATGCTACTAGTGGGTCTGCAGCACTGATTGTGCCATCCACATAAGTAGCCCTAAAATGGTGTCTCAGGCCTGCCACTGCAGTGCCTGTGTGCAGTCTGTGAACTGCCATGTCCTCCTGGTCAATGTCCCCACTGACCAGGCCTAACCCTTCCTTTTCTGTACACATTGGTCACCCCTATGGAAGGCCCAAGGTACCCACTGGGCAGGGTGCAGTGTATGTGAAAGGTAGAGCATGTACTTGTGCAGGTGACATGCTCTGGTAGTGAATTACAGCCATTTTTGTTTTTCACTATTGTGAGGCTATCTTGCCCCATAGGCTATCATGGGGATGCTGGCTACAGTGGTTACAAGCATATCTTCCCATAGGAGCAAGATAGGACATACAAGTCTGGTATCCCTGAACTCGGAATTTAATAACACATCTTTTTGGAAAGGTGTTTTTTAAATCCTGTGTGTGAGAACAGCACTTTGAAAAGTTGCTGTTCTCTTGTCTGACCTTTCTGTGTGCCTTGGCCTGTTTGTAAATTGACTGTCTGGTTTGAGAGAGACAGGAGCTGGGGAGCCCCCAGGAGGGTGGCTGAATCAGCCCTAGGCTGAACGACTGCATCTGCATCTTGAGTGGTGGGTGGCGATAGCACCTGCGCCTGAATAGTGCTGTGCCTGCCTTCCACAATGCTGGCTCCACCTCCTGGCGGGCGGCTGACTACCCTGCCCCTCTCCCTGAAAGGAAAGGAGAAGCCAGGAAAAAAAGTGCTCAAGGAACACCCAGAACTGGTTCAGACAGGGCTCAGAGCCCTACTGCACAAAGGGAACAAAGACTTTTAGGGATATAAGTACAGGACCCCTGACTACAGAAAATTAGATCATCCTGGAATCAAGAAGGAACCTCTGCCAAGGAGAAAGCTGAATCTGAAGAAGGAAGACTGTCCTGCTGTTGCTCTGATGGACTGACCTGCTGTTGCTTTGCTGCCAAGGAGAGGGGAAGGACTTTGCTGTTGTGCTGTGTCCCCTGTCTTGAAGGAATCTCCAAGGGCCTGTGAAGAGCTGGCTCCCTGTTTCTGAAGTCCCAGGAACAAAATGACTTCACCCCCAGCTTCCCTGAACTCTGCTGAGAGAGTTCTGTCCTTCCTAGAGTGCTTGGGCCAGTTGTGGTGCCTCTGGAAGTTGTACCTGTGCTGGGAAGCTGGAAACTAAGATTGAGAGACTTTTGCAACTGAAAAGTTATCGCATCGCTCGCTGCGGAGCGCATCCCTGACAGTGCGTGGAAAGTCCCGCTGCTACGGAGGTCGATATTGTGGCAGGACCTGTTGCTGCTGCCTGAGACGAGGCGTCCTTCGATTGCGGGAAGATCACCATCGCTGCGTGCTTCATCGCGGAGCCTGTCATCGCTGAGAGAGATCGCCGCACCGCCGACTTGCGGATCGCATCACGTCGCTGCGAGCATCGTCGCAGAGCCATCGCATCGAGGAGCTGCGAGAGAGAGGATCGCCGCTGGATCGCGCATCGTCACCCCGGAGATTGTCGCAGCCCCTACGAGAATATCGCACCGTGTCTTTGCGAGAACAAACTTCCTACGGAACCTACATACCGGAATCCATACAAGTGGCCTTCCTCCCCATACAGACCGGATTCGTCGCAAAACGCCTGCTGCAGCTGTTGTCGCAAACGCCTCCCCAGGGTCTCAGGAGCAACGCATTGCTTGTTTTCCACCGCACCAGCTTCTGCTTTTGGAACTTTGTCACAACTAAAGGTACTGTTGGCTAAACATGACGCTACTGTGAACTTTTCACGCATCTGTGGATTATTTTATCGCAACATAAAGAACTCTTTTGCAACCATATTCTTGAACTGTGTATGTTGGATTTTTGTTGTTTTGGTATTGTGTAGTTTAGATTAAATACCTTTATTTTTCAAAACTGTTGTGGAGTCAGTTTGTGGTGTTTTCACTGTGTTACTGTGAGTGTTGGTACAAATACTTTACGCATTGCCTTTGGTTAGCCTTGACTGCTCGTGCCAAGCTACCTAGAGGGTGAGCAGGGGTTATCTCAGAGGGTTTCCTCCTTACCATGACTAGAAGCAAGGGTCCCTATTTGGACAGTGGTACCTACCCCTGCCAACTAGAGACCCCGAGTTCTAACAGTTAGCAAATTATCTTAAAATGAGATTAAATAGACTATTTCTTTAATCAATTATAGATGACACTGATCAGACTTACTCCATTGGCTCAGACAATTTTAGATCAATTCCCTAGTTTTTATGCCAACCTATATATGCCTGGTAACAAAAGGGGCTGGTGATGGACGGAGCATCTGAACCAATCAAACACTCACACCCAGTCAAAAGATATGGGTTTGATCCATCGCCGTTCTTTAGCCCACTCTGCCACCCCAGTTCAGACATGGCTATATGCAAATCAGTCTGACCCTGTGCCTCATGGGAACAGTCCAGCCCGAGCTTCCAAGCCATGCCTTCCCTGGACCGGAAACAAGCTTCCGAGGACCGGATCCTGGCATTACAGCCGTCTTCAGCCCGGCTCGCTTGAATCCAGTGGCAAAGTGAGCAAGGGACTCACGTCTGAGCATACCCTGCCACACTTATGGCGGCCAAAGCGGTACAAAAGTGGGTGGTGATGGACGGAGCATCTGAACCAATCAAACACTCACACCCAGTCAAAATATCTGGGTTTGATCCATCACTGTTTTTTAGCCCACTCTGCCACCCCAGTTCAGACATGGCTATATGCAAATCAGTCTGATCCTGTGCCTCATGGGAACAGTCCAGCCCAAACTGCCAAGCCATGCCTTCCCTGGACCGGAAACAAGCTTCCGAGGACCGGTTTCTGGCATTACAGCCGTCTTCAGCCCGGCTTGCTTGAATCCAGTGGCACAAGGGACTCACGTCTGAGCATACCCTGCCACACTTATGGTGGCCAAATCGGTAAAAAAGGGGGTGGTGATGGACGGAGCATCTGAACTAATCAAATACTCACACCCAGTCAAAAGATCTGGGTTTGATCCATCACCGTTCTTTAGCCCACCTATATATGCCTGAGCATTCACCTTCGGACCAAAACATTTTACAACATCTTTCCTTAATTAAGAAACACGTTTTTTCACAAATGGATTTGACATCTATGGAAAAGAGGATATCTTTTACAGAAGTACATCCTGCTATAATTTCCTTTAAAAAAAAGATAAACCTCCAGGACCTGATGGCTTTAGTGCGGAAATATAGATTCATTTTTCTAGAACACTCTTCCCCAAATTACCTACTTGAATCCAATCTTCTTTGGACTCTTCCACTTTTTCCGGATCTTTTCTCAAAGCACTTATTTGCCTTATACCGAAAGATGGAAAACTTCTGTATTTTTGCAAAAATGACAGACTCCTCTGTCTGGTCAATTTAGATTGCAAACTTTTTACTAAGGTACTGGCTTCTAGATTGCAACCCTTTCTCCCTACTCTTTTAGGAAAGGAGCAATCAGGGTTTGTTTAGGGTAGATATGTTTCAGATAACACCTGTTTGTTCTTCTTCATTATCTCAAAGCCTGCTGATCTACCTGAATCATTAGCAGCCATTGCTTTAGATGCCAAGTTGTCTTTTAGTTAGGTAAACTGGTATTTTATATTTTACACCATTTATTGGTTTGGCCTTAAAATCATTAATGTAGTATCTCTTTTGTACTTATCTTCCCAGGCTGCCATTTGTGCAAATGGCCTCACTTCTGCTTATTTTACCTTGGGAAGGGGAGTAAGACAGGGATGGCCCCTTTCTCCATTTCTTTTTAATATGGCATTTGAACCTTTCTTATCTAGAATTAGAAATGTTTTTTCATATAATGCTCCACAACTTAAGTTAGCTACATATGCAGATGAAAATTGACTATTTATATCAACTCCTCACTCTTCTCTTCACGCATTTCTGTCTGAGGTTGCATCTAATTATTTGGTTTCTGGATATAGAATAAAAAATACTGACAAACGGGAAATGTTTCCTTTGAAAAAATGTACCTTTAAACATGACTTTTCTTTCTCAAACTTTAAATGGCAACTTAACCAAATTAAATACCTTGGTCTTCAATTTACAATGTCATGTAGTGCTTCCATCTCCACCAATTTAGATGTGTTCATCCATAGTATTACTTCATTAACAATTAGATGGCAACCTCTACACTTATCTTAGTGGGGTAGGGTAGATACCATTAAAATGATGTTAGTCCCTATTATTCTTTTTGTATTTCCATCATCCCATTACATATTCTGCTTAAATCATATAAGAAGATTCACTCTATTTTATCCTACTTTGTCTGGAATAATAAAAATTCTCATATGTCATTATCTAAACTGAAGTACCCTAAAACAGAGGGGGGAGTACATTTCCCGGATTTTGCTAATTATCATATAGAATTTATATTAAAACAATCTGTATGTTGTATTTCGGCTTCATTCTCATTTACACCATTAGGGCTAGACTTAGAAGGAGAGTTGCTTTCTCATTTCTCATTTTGTGAATTCATCATTTTTATGTGAAAACATCAAATAATATCCACCCTGATTTTTAGACATACCTGCAAA
The DNA here is from genome assembly GCF_964261635.1 of Lissotriton helveticus. Taxonomy (NCBI): domain Eukaryota; kingdom Metazoa; phylum Chordata; class Amphibia; order Caudata; family Salamandridae; genus Lissotriton; species Lissotriton helveticus. The sequence goes on from NC_136057.1 coordinate 241,895,210, forward strand.
TTAATTCTGTTGCTCCATGCTATCCTACAGTTTTGGAAAACATTTGTGATTCTACAATTTGTCATAATTATGTCATACAAATATATAATAGGCCATTTTACTGGCCAGCTTTTGTTTGTTTATTTTTTTACTTACTCATTCCACTTTTTAGGTGCACAAATCATCCCCAAAGGGATCTCTAGGCACCTTTGCAGTGTGGGAGCAGACTGTAAGTGAGAGCTTACTTAGTGAATAGTCCTGTTTTCAATAGTTTTTTTATGTGGTGAAGTCTGTGCATGCTCAAATGGATTAAGGTAGACGATTTCATTGATGGGGACCTAGGAATGAAATGGTTTGGCTTTCAAACCTAGTTGTTCTGATACGTTTGGGGCATAGAAGCAATAGATCACTCGACCTAAGCTGACAAGCTGCGATATATGATCGCAATTTCTGCCTACGGTAAAGTGGACCCTTCCCAAGCATGGTCTTACACAGAAGGCAGAGAAGATTGAAGTAGGTACGTTTTTAATTCGGAACCAGTGAAGGGAGTGGAGAGAGGGCTCTGATGGGGAGACCGGGATGATTCAGGATCAGGTGAGCAGTTGAGTTCTGCACAACCTGTAACCTGGCCAGGAGGCCTTCATTACTACCCACCAGAAGAGCATTGCCGTAGTCCAGGTGGCTTATTATCAGTGCTTGTACCAGAGTCTTCCTGGCATTGAGAGAAGTACATTGAAATACCTTTTTAAGGGTTCACATGATGGCAAAACTGGTTCCAGTGACTGTTTTGATGTGGGCACTCATAGTGAACTTGTCGTCCATCAATATTCCTAAGTTCCTTGCATATTTGTTGGGGGTAGGTGGAGGGCCCAACTCTGATGGCCACCAGTCAGATGACCAGGCTGCATGTGCCTTCCAAAAAGGATCTCCGTTGGTGGATATCTATGTGGCTACTGTCAGTAGGCATTGTATAAATCTTGCTTTGGTCAGAATCGGGTCATGGTCCATGGTGATGATCGGCAGTTCGGGCTGGACTGTTACCATGAGGCACAGGGTCAGACTGATTTGCATATGGACATGTCTGGTGGTCGAGTGAGCTAAAGAATGGTGATGGATTAAACCCATATCAGTTGACTGGGGGTGAGTGTTTGATTTGCTCAAACGCTGCATCCATCATCCTTTTTGGTATCACTTTGTTCGCCCTAAGTTGGCAGGGTATGCCCAGACGTGGTTCCCTTGCTCACTCTACCACTGGATTCAAGATAGCCTGGCTGATGAGGATTATGAATCCAAAACCGATCCCAGGATGCTTGTTTCCGGTCCAGGGAAGACATGCTTTGGCAGTTTGGGCTGGACTGTTTCCATGAGGCACAGGATCAGACTGATTTGCATATGACCGTGTCTGAACTGGGGTGGTGGAGTGAGCTAAAGAATGGTGATGGATTAAACCCAGATCAGTTGACTGGGGGTGTGTTTGATTTGCTCAAACGCTCCGTCCATCATCCTCTTTAGTATCACTTTGTTCGCTGTGAGTTGGAAGGGTATGCCCAGACGTGGGTCCCTTGCTCACTCTACCACTGGAGTCAAGATAGCCTGGCTCATGAGGATTATGAATCCAAAACCGGTCCCAGGATGCTTGTTTCCGGTCCAGGGTAGACATGGCTTGGCAGTTCGGGCTGGACTGTTCCCATGAGGCACAGGGTCAGACTGATTTGCATATGGTCATGTCTGAACTTGGGTGGTGGAGTGAGCTAAAGAATGGTGATGGATTAAACCCAGATCAGTTGACTGGGGGTGAGTGTTTGATTTGCTCAAACGCTCCGTCCATCATCCCCTTTGGTATCGCTTTGTTTGCCCTATGTTGGTAGGGTATTCCCAGACGTGGGTCCCTTACTCACTCTACCACTGGATTCAAGATAGCCTGGCTGATGAGGATTATGAATCCGAAACCGGTCCCAGAATGCTTGTTTCCGGTCCAGGGAATAAATGGCTTGGCAGTTCGGGCTGGACTGATCCCATGAGGCACAGGATAAGACTTATTTTCATATGGCCATGTTTGAACTTTGGTGGTGGAGTGAGCTAAAGAATGGTGATGGATTAAACCCAGATCAGTTGACTGGGGTTTAGTGTTTGATTTGCTCAAACGCTCTGTCCATCATCCCCTTTGGTATCGCTTTGTTCGCCCTAAGTTGGCAGGGTATGCCCAGAAGTGGGTCCCTTGCTCACTCTACCACTGGATTCAAGATAGCCTGGCTGATGAGGATTTCGAATCCGAAACTGGTCCCAGGAAGCTTGTTTCCGGTCCAGGGAAGACATGGCTTGGCAGTGCGGGTTAGACTGTTCCCATGAGGCACAGGGACAGACTGATTTGCATATGGCCATGTCTGAACTGGGGTGGTGGAGTGAGATAAAGAATGGTGATTGATTAAACCCAGATCAGTTGCATGGGGATGAGTGTTTGATTTGCTCAAACGCTCCATCCATCATCCCCTTTGGTATCGCTTTGTTTGCCCTAAATTGGCAGGATAAGCCCAGGCGTGGGTCCCTTGCTCACTCTACCACTGGATTCAAGATAGCCTGGCTGATGAGGATTATGAATCAGAAACTAGTCCCAGGATGCTTGTTTCTGGACCAGGGAAGATATGGCTTGGCAGTTTGGGCTAGCCTGTTCCCATGAGGCACAGGGACAGACTGATTTGCATATGACCATGTCTGAACTGGGGTGGTGGAGTGAGCTAAAGAACGGTGATGGATTAAACCCAGATCAGTTGACTGGGGGTGAGTGTTTGATTTGCTCAAACGCTCCGTCCATCATCCCCTTTGGTATCGCTTTGTTTGCCCTAAGGCAGGGTATGCCCAGGCGTGGGTCCCTTGCTCATTCTACCACTGGATTCAAGATAGCCTGGCTGATGAGGATTATGAATCCAAAACCAGTCCTAGGATGCTTGTTTCTGGTCCAGGGAAGACATGGCTTGGCAGTTCGAGCTGGACTGTTCCCATTAGGCACAGGGTCAGACTGATTTGCATATGGCCGTGTCTGAACTGGGGTGGTGGAGTGAGCTAAAGAATGGTGATGGATTAAACCCAGATCAGTTGACTGGGGGTGAGTGTTTGATTTGCTCAAACACTCCATCCATCATCCCCTTTGGTATCGCTTTGTTCGCCCTAAGTTGGCAGGGTATGCCCAGACGTGGGTCCCTTGCTCTCTCTACCACTGGATTCAAGATAGCCTCTCTGATGAGGATTATGAATCCGAAACTAGTCCCAGGATACTTCTTTCCGGTCCAGGGAAGACATGGCTTGGCAGTTCGAGCTGGACTGTTCCCATGAGGCACTGGGTCAGACTGATTTGCATATGGCCATGTCTGAAGTGGGGTGGTGGAGTGAGCTAAAGAATGGTGATGGATTAAACCCAGTTTAGTTGACTGGGGGTGAGTGTTTGATTTTCTCAAACGCTCCATCCATCATCCCCTTTGGTATCGCTTTGTTTACCCTAAGTTGGCAGGGTATGCCCAGACCTGGGTCCCTTGCTCACTCTACCACTGGATTCAAGATAGCCTGGCTGATGAGGATTATGAATCGGATACCGATCCCAGGATGCTTGTTTCCGGTCCAGAGAAGACATGGCTTGGCAGTTCGGGCTGGACTGTTCCCATGAGGCACAGGGTCAGACTGATTTATATATGCCCATGTCTGAACTGGGGCGGTAGAGTGAGCTAAAGAATGGTGATGGATTAAACCCAGATCAGTTGACTAGGGGTGAGTGTTTGATTTGCTCAAACGCTCCGTCCATCATCCCCTTTGGTATCGCTTTATTCGCTCTAAGTTGGCAGGGTATGCCCAGTAGTGGGTCTCTTGCTCACTCTACCACTGGATTCGAGATAGCCTGGCTGATGAGGATTGTGAATCCGAAACCAGTCGCAGGATACTTGTTTCCGGTCCAGGGAAGACATGACTTGGCAGTTCGAGCTGGACTGTTCCCATGAGGCACTGGGTCAGACTGATTTGCATATGGCCATGTCTGTACTGGGGTGGTGGAGTGAGCTAATGAATGGTGATGGATTAAACCCAGATCAGTTAACTGGGGGTGAGTGTTTGATTTGCTCAAACGTTCCGTCCATCACCTCCTTTGCTATCGCTTTGGTCGCCCTAAGTTGGCAGGGTATGCCCAGACGTGTCTCCCTTACTCACTCTACCACTGGATTCAAGATAGCCTGGTGGATGAGGATTATGAATCCGAAACTGGTCCCAGGATGCTTGTTTCCGGTCCAGGGAAGACATGGCTTGGCAGTTCGGGCTGGACTGTTCCCATAAGGCACAGGGTCAGACTGATTTTCATATGGCCGTGTCTGAACTGGGGTGATGGAGTGAGCTAAAGAATGGTGATGGATTAAACCCAGATCAGTTAACTGGGGGTGAGTGTTTGATTTGCTCAAACGCTCCATCCATCATCCCCTTTGGTATCGCTTTGTTCGCTCTAAGTTGGCAGGGTATGCCCAGACGTGGGTCTCTTGCCCACTCTACCACTGGATTCAATACAGCCTGGCTGATGACGATTATGATTCCGAAACCGGTTCCAGGAAGCTTGTTTCCGGTCCAGGGAAGACATGGCTTGGCAGTTTGGGTTGCACTGTTCCCATGAGGAACAGGGACAGACTGATTTGCATATAGCCATGTCTGAACTGGGATAGTGAAGTGAGCTAAAGAATGGGGATGGATTGAACCCAAATCAGTTGACTGGGGGTGAGTGTTTGATTTTCTCAAATGCTCTGTCCATCATCCCCTTTGGTATTGCTTTGTTTGCCCTAAGTTGGCAGGGTATGCCCAGACGTGGGTCCCTTGCTCACTCTACCACTGGATTCAAGATAGCCTGGCTGATGAGGATTATGAATCGGAAACCGGTTCCAGGATGCTTGTTTCCGGTCCAGGGTAGACATGGCTTGGCAGTTCAGGCTGGACTGTTCCCATGAGGCACAGGGTCAGACTGATTTGCATATGGTCATGTCTGAACTTGGGTGGTGGAGTGAGCTAAAGAATGGTGATGGATTAAACCCAGATCAGTTGACTGGGGGTGAGTGTTTGATTTGCTCAAACGCTCTGTCCATCATCCCCTTTGGTATCGCTTTGTTTGCGCTAAGTTGGTAGGGTATTCCCAGACGTGGGTCCCTTACTCACTCTACCACTGGATTCAAGATAGTCTGGCTGATGAGGATTATGAATCCGAAACCGGTTCCAGGATGCTTGTTTCCGGTCCAGGAAATACATGGCTTGGCAGTTCGGGCTGGACTGATCCCATGAGGCACAGGATCAGACTTATTTTCATATGGTCATGTCTGAACTTGGGTGGTGGAGTGAGCTAAAGAATGGTGATGGATTAAACCCAGATCAGTTGACTGGGGTTTAGTGTTTGATTTGCTCAAACGCTCTGTCCATCATCCCCTTTGGTATCGCTTTGTTCGCCCTAAGTTGGCAGGGTATGCCCAGAAGTGGGTCCCTTGCTCACTCTACCACTGGATTCAAGATAGCCTGGCTGATGAGGATTATGAATCCGAAACTGGTCCCAGGAAGCTTGTTTCCTGTCCAGGGAAGACATGACTTGGCAGTGCGGGTTAGACTGTTCCCATGAGGCACAGGGACAGACTGATTTGCATATGGCCATGTCTGAACTGGGGTGGTGGAGTGAGCTAAAGAATGGTGATTGATTAAACCCAGATCAGTTGCATGGGGATGAGTGTTTGATTTGCTCAAACGCTCCATCCATCATCCCCTTTGGTATCGCTTTGTTTGCCCTAAATTGGCAGGATAAGCCCAGGCGTGGGTCCCTTGCTCACTCTACCACTGGATTCAAGATAGCCTGGCTGATGAGGATTATGAATCAGAAACTAGTCCCAGGATGCTTGTTTCTGGATCAGGGAAGATATGGCTTGGCAGTTTGGGCTAGACTGTTCCCATGAGGCACAGGGACAGACTTATTTGCATATGGCCATGTCTGAACTGGGGTGGTGGAGTGAGCTAAAGAATGGTGATGGATTAAACCCAGATCAGTTGATTGGGGGTGAGTGTTTGATTTGCTCAAACGCTCCGTCCATCATCCCCTTTGGTATCGCTTTGTTTGCCCTAAGGCAGGGTATGCCCAGGCGTGGGTCCCTTGCTCATTCTACCACTGGATTCAAGATAGCCTGGCTGATGAGGATTATGAATCCGAAACCAGTCCCAGGATGCTTGTTTCTGGTCCAGGGAAGACATGGCTTGGCAGTTCGAGCTAGACTGTTCCCATTAGGCACAGGGTCAGACTGATTTGCATATGGCCGTGTCTGAACTGGGGTGGTGGAGTGAGCTAAAGAATGGTGATGGATTAAACCCAGATCAGTTGACTGGGGGTGAGTGTTTGATTTGCTCAAACACTCCATCCATCATCCCCTTTGGTATCGCTTTGTTCCCCTAAGTTGGCAGGGTATGCCCAGACGTGGGTCCCTTGCTCTCTCTACCACTGGATTCAAGATAGCCTCTCTGATGAGGATTATGAATCCGAAACTAGTCCCAGGATACTTCTTTCCGGTCCAGGGAAGACATGGCTTGGCAGTTCGAGCTGGACTGTTCCCATGAGGCACTGGGTCAGACTGATTTGCATATGGCCATGTCTGAAGTGGGGTGGTGGAGTGAGCTGAAGAATGGTGATGGATTAAACTAAGATTAGTTGACTGGGGGTGAGTGTTTGATTTTCTCAAACGCTCCATCCATCATCCCCTTTGGTATTGCTTTGTTTACCCTAAGTTGGCAGGGTATGCCCAGACGTGGGTCCCTTGCTCACTCTACCACTGGATTCAAGATAGCCTGGCTGATGAGGATTATGAATCGGAAACCGATCCCAGGATGCTTGTTTCCGGTCCAGAGAAGACATGGCTTGGCAGTTCGGGCTGGACTGTTCCCATGAGGCACAGGGTCAGACTGATTTGTATATGCCCATGTCTGAACTGGGGCGGTGGAGTGAGCTAAAGAATGGTGATGGATTAAACCCATATCAGTTGACATGGGGTGAGTGTTTGATTTGCTCATACGCTCCGTCCATCATCCCCTTTGGTATCGCTTTATTCGCTCTAAGTTGGCAGGGTATGCCCAGAAGTGGGTCCCTTGCTCACTCTACCACTGGATTCGAGATAGCCTGGCTGATGAGGATTATGAATCAGAAACTAGTCCCAGGATGCTTGTTTCTGGATCAGGGAAGATATGGCTTGGCAGTTTGGGCTAGACTGTTCCCATGAGGCACAGGGACAGACTGATTTGCATATGGCCATGTCTGAACTGGGGTGGTGGAGTGAGCTAAAGAATGGTGATGGATTAAACCCAGATCAGTTGATTGGGGGTGAGTGTTTGATTTGCTCAAACGCTCCGTCCATCATCCCCTTTGGTATCGCTTTGTTTGCCCTAAGGCAGGGTATGCCCAGGCGTGGGTCCCTTGCTCATTCTACCACTGGATTCAAGATAGCCTGGCTGATGAGGATTATGAATCCGAAACCAGTCCCAGGATGCTTGTTTCTGGTCCAGGGAAGACATGGCTTGGCAGTTCGAGCTAGACTGTTCCCATTAGGCACAGGGTCAGACTGATTTGCATATGGCCGTGTCTGAACTGGGGTGGTGGAGTGAGCTAAAGAATGGTGATGGATTAAACCCATATCAGTTGACATGGGGTGAGTGTTTGATTTGCTCATACGCTCCGTCCATCATCCCCTTTGGTATCGCTTTATTCGCTCTAAGTTGGCAGGGTATGCCCAGAAGTGGGTCCCTTGCTCACTCTACCACTGGATTCGAGATAGCCTGGCTGATGAGGATTATGAATCCGAAACCAGTCGCAGGATACTTGTTTCCGGTCCAGGGAAGACATGGCTTGGCAGTTGGAACTGGACTGTTCCCATGAGGCACTGGGTCAGACTGATTTGCATATGGCCATGTCTGTACTGGGGTGGTGGAGTGATCTAATGAATGGTGATGGATTAAACCCAGATCAGTTGACTGGGGGTGAGTGTTTGATTTGCTCAAACGCTCCATCCATCATCCCCTTTGGTATCGCTTTGTTCGCTCTAAGTTGGCAGGGTATGCCCAGACGTGGGTCTCTTGCCCACTCTACCACCGGATTCAATACAGCCTGGCTGATGACGATTATAATTCCGAAACCGGTTCCAGGAAGCTTGTTTCCGGTCCGGGGAAGACATGGCTTGGCAGTTTGGGTTGCACTGTTCCCATGAGGAACAGGGTCAGACTGATTTGCATATGGCCATGTCTGAACAGGAATAGTGGAGTGAGCTAATTAATGGGGATAGATTGAACCCTAATCAGTTGACTGGGGGTGAGTGTTTGATTTTCTCAAATGCTCCGTCCATCATCCCCTTTGGTATCGCTTTGTTTGCCCTAAGTTGGCAGGGTATGCCCAGATGTGGGTCCCTTGCTCACTCTACCACTGGATTCAAGATAGCCTGGCTGATGAGGATTATCAATCGGAAACCGGTCCCAGGATGCTTGTTTCCGGTCCAGGGTAGACATGGCTTGGCAGTTCGGGCTGGACTGTTCCCATGAGGCACAGGGTCAGACTGATTTGCATATGGTCATGTCTGAACTTGGGTGGTGGAGTGAGCTAAAGAATGGTGATGGATTAAACCCAGATCAGTTGACTGGGGGTGAGTGTTTTATTTGCTCAAACGCTCTGTCCATCATCCCCTTTGGTATCGCTTTGTTTGCCCTAAGTTGGTAGGGTATTCCCAGATGTGGGTCCCTTACTCACTCTACCACTGGATTCAAGATAGCCTGGCTGATGGGGATTATGAATCCGAAACCGGTCTCAGGATGCTTGTTTCCGGTCCAGGGAATACATGGCTTGGCAGTTCGGGCTGGACTGATCCCATGAGGCACAGGATCAGACTTACTTTCATATGGCCATGTTTGAACTTTGGTGGAGGAGTGAGCTAAAGAATGGTGATGGATTAAACCCAGATCAGTTGACTGGGGTTTAGTGTTTGATTTGCTCAAACGCTCTGTCCATCATCCCCTTTGGTATCGCTTTGTTCGCCCTAAGTTGGCAGGGTATGCCCAGAAGTGGGTCCCTTGCTCTCTCTACCACTGGATTCAAGATAGCCTGGCTGATGAGGATTATGAATCCGAAACTGGTCCCAGGAAGCTTGTTTCCGGTCCAGGGAAGACATGACTTGGCAGTGCGGGTTAGACTGTTCCCATGAGGCACAGGGACAGACTGATTTGCATATGGCCATGTCTGAACTGGGGTGGTGGAGTGAGCTAAAGAATGGTGATTGATTAAACCCAGATCAGTTGCATGGGGATGAGTGTTTGATTTGCTCAAACGCTCCATCCATCATCCCCTTTGGTATCGCTTTGTTTGCCCTAAATTGGCAGGATAAGCCCAGGCGTGGGTCCCTTGCTCACTCTACCACTGGATTCAAGATAGCCTGGCTGATGAGGATTATGAATCAGAAACTAGTCCCAGGATGCTTGTTTCTGGATCAGGGAAGATATGGCTTGGCAGTTTGGGCTAGACTGTTCCCATGAGGCACAGGGACAGACTGATTTGCATATGGCCATGTCTGAACTGGGGTGGTGGAGTGAGCTAAAGAATGGTGATGGATTAAACCCAGATCAGTTGATTGGGGGTGAGTGTTTGATTTGCTCAAACGCTCCGTCCATCATCCCCTTTGGTATCGCTTTGTTTGCCCTAAGGCAGGGTATGCCCAGGCGTGGGTCCCTTGCTCATTCTACCACTGGATTCAAGATAGCCTGGCTGATGAGGATTATGAATCCGAAACCAGTCCCAGGATGCTTGTTTCTGGTCCAGGGAAGACATGGCTTGGCAGTTCGAGCTAGACTGTTCCCATTAGGCACAGGGTCAGACTGATTTGCATATGGCCGTGTCTGAACTGGGGTGGTGGAGTGAGCTAAAGAATGGTGATGGATTAAACCCAGATCAGTTGACTGGGGGTGAGTGTTTGATTTGCTCAAACACTCCATCCATCATCCCCTTTGGTATCGCTTTGTTCCCCTAAGTTGGCAGGGTATGCCCAGACGTGGGTCCCTTGCTCTCTCTACCACTGGATTCAAGATAGCCTCTCTGATGAGGATTATGAATCCGAAACTAGTCCCAGGATACTTCTTTCCGGTCCAGGGAAGACATGGCTTGGCAGTTCGAGCTGGACTGTTCCCATGAGGCACTGGGTCAGACTGATTTGCATATGGCCATGTCTGAAGTGGGGTGGTGGAGTGAGCTGAAGAATGGTGATGGATTAAACTAAGATTAGTTGACTGGGGGTGAGTGTTTGATTTTCTCAAACGCTCCATCCATCATCCCCTTTGGTATTGCTTTGTTTACCCTAAGTTGGCAGGGTATGCCCAGACGTGGGTCCCTTGCTCACTCTACCACTGGATTCAAGATAGCCTGGCTGATGAGGATTATGAATCGGAAACCGATCCCAGGATGCTTGTTTCCGGTCCAGAGAAGACATGGCTTGGCAGTTCGGGCTGGACTGTTCCCATGAGGCACAGGGTCAGACTGATTTGTATATGCCCATGTCTGAACTGGGGCGGTGGAGTGAGCTAAAGAATGGTGATGGATTAAACCCATATCAGTTGACATGGGGTGAGTGTTTGATTTGCTCATACGCTCCGTCCATCATCCCCTTTGGTATCGCTTTATTCGCTCTAAGTTGGCAGGGTATGCCCAGAAGTGGGTCCCTTGCTCACTCTACCACTGGATTCGAGATAGCCTGGCTGATGAGGATTATGAATCAGAAACTAGTCCCAGGATGCTTGTTTCTGGATCAGGGAAGATATGGCTTGGCAGTTTGGGCTAGACTGTTCCCATGAGGCACAGGGACAGACTGATTTGCATATGGCCATGTCTGAACTGGGGTGGTGGAGTGAGCTAAAGAATGGTGATGGATTAAACCCAGATCAGTTGATTGGGGGTGAGTGTTTGATTTGCTCAAACGCTCCGTCCATCATCCCCTTTGGTATCGCTTTGTTTGCCCTAAGGCAGGGTATGCCCAGGCGTGGGTCCCTTGCTCATTCTACCACTGGATTCAAGATAGCCTGGCTGATGAGGATTATAATTCCGAAACCAGTCCCAGGATGCTTGTTTCTGGTCCAGGGAAGACGTGGCTTGGCAGTTCGAGCTAGACTGTTCCCATTAGGCACAGGGTCAGACTGATTTGCATATGGCCGTGTCTGAACTGGGGTGGTGGAGTGAGCTAAAGAATGGTGATGGATTAAACCCATATCAGTTGACATGGGGTGAGTGTTTGATTTGCTCATACGCTCCGTCCATCATCCCCTTTGGTATCGCTTTATTCGCTCTAAGTTGGCAGGGTATGCCCAGAAGTGGGTCCCTTGCTCACTCTACCACTGGATTCGAGATAGCCTGGCTGATGAGGATTATGAATCCGAAACCAGTCGCAGGATACTTGTTTCCGGTCCAGGGAAGACATGGCTTGGCAGTTGGAACTGGACTGTTCCCATGAGGCACTGGGTCAGACTGATTTGCATATGGCCATGTCTGTACTGGGGTGGTGGAGTGATCTAATGAATGGTGATGGATTAAACCCAGATCAGTTGACTGGGGGTGAGTGTTTGATTTGCTCAAACGCTCCATCCATCATCCCCTTTGGTATCGCTTTGTTCGCTCTAAGTTGGCAGGGTATGCCCAGACGTGGGTCTCTTGCCCACTCTACCACCGGATTCAATACAGCCTGGCTGATGACGATTATAATTCCGAAACCGGTTCCAGGAAGCTTGTTTCCGGTCCGGGGAAGACATGGCTTGGCAGTTTGGGTTGCACTGTTCCCATGAGGAACAGGGTCAGACTGATTTGCATATGGCCATGTCTGAACAGGAATAGTGGAGTGAGCTAATTAATGGGGATGGATTGAACCCTAATCAGTTGACTGGGGGTGAGTGTTTGATTTTCTCAAATGCTCCGTCCATCATCCCCTTTGGTATCGCTTTGTTTGCCCTAAGTTGGCAGGGTATGCCCAGATGTGGGTCCCTTGCTCACTCTACCACTGGATTCAAGATAGCCTGGCTGATGAGGATTATCAATCGGAAACCGGTCCCAGGATGCTTGTTTCCGGTCCAGGGTAGACATGGCTTGGCAGTTCGGGCTGGACTGTTCCCATGAGGCACAGGGTCAGACTGATTTGCATATGGTCATGTCTGAACTTGGGTGGTGGAGTGAGCTAAAGAATGGTGATGGATTAAACCCAGATCAGTTGACTGGGGGTGAGTGTTTTATTTGCTCAAACGCTCTGTCCATCATCCCCTTTGGTATCGCTTTGTTTGCCCTAAGTTGGTAGGGTATTCCCAGATGTGGGTCCCTTACTCACTCTACCACTGGATTCAAGATAGCCTGGCTGATGGGGATTATGAATCCGAAACCGGTCCCAGGATGCTTGTTTCCGGTCCAGGGAATACATGGCTTGGCAGTTCGGGCTGGACTGATCCCATGAGGCACAGGATCAGACTTACTTTCATATGGCCATGTTTGAACTTTGGTGGAGGAGTGAGCTAAAGAATGGTGATGGATTAAACCCAGATCAGTTGACTGGGGTTTAGTGTTTGATTTGCTCAAACGCTCTGTCCATCATCCCCTTTGGTATCGCTTTGTTCGCCCTAAGTTGGCAGGGTATGCCCAGAAGTGGGTCCCTTGCTCTCTCTACCACTGGATTCAAGATAGCCTGGCTGATGAGGATTATGAATCTGAAACTGGTCCCAGGAAGCTTGTTTCCGGTCCAGGGAAGACATGGCTTGGCAGTGCGGGTTAGACTGTTCCCATGAGGCACAGGGACAGACTGATTTGCATATGGCCATGTATGAACTGGGGTGGTGGAGTGAGCTAAAGAAAGGTGATTGATTAAACCCAGATCAGTTGCATGGGGGTGAGTGTTTGATTTGCTCAAACACTCCGTCCATCATCCCCTTAGGTATCGCTTTGTTTGCCCTAAGGCAGGGTATGCCCAGGCGTGGGTCCCTTGCTCATTCTACCACTGGATTCAAGATAGCCTGGCTGATGAGGATTATGAGTCCGAAACCAGTCCCAGGATGCTTGTTTCTGGTCCAGGGAAGACATGGCTTGGCAGTTCGAGCTGGACTGTTCGCATTAGGCACATGGTCTGACTGATTTGCATATGGCCGTGTCTGAACTGGGGTGGTGGAGTGAGCTAAAGAATGGTGATGGATTAAACCCAGATCAGTTGACTGGGGGTGAGTGTTTGATTTGCTCAAACACTCCATCCATCATCCCCTTTGGTATCGCTTTGTTCCCCTAAGTTGGCAGGGTATGCCCAGACGTGGGTCCCTTGCTCTCTCTACCACTGGATTCAAGATAGCCTCTCTGATGAGGATTATGAATCCGAAACTAGTCCCAGGATACTTCTTTCCGGTCCAGGGAAGACATGGCTTGGCAGTTCGAGCTGGGCTGTTCCCATGAGGCACTGGGTCAGACTGATTTGCATATGGCCATGTCTGAAGTGGGGTGGTGGAGTGAGCTAAAGAATGGTGATGGATTAAACCCAGATTAGTTGACTGGGGGTGAGTGTTTGATTTTCTCAAACGCTCCATCCATCATCCCCTTTGGTATCGCTTTGTTTACCCTAAGTTGGCAGGGTATGCCCAGACGTGGGTCCCTTGCTCACTCTACCACTGGATTCAAGATAGCCTGGCTGATGAGGATTATGAATCGGAAACCGATCCCAGGATGCTTGTTTCCGGTCCAGAGAAGACATGGCTTGGCAGTTCGAGCTGGACTGTTCCCATGAGGCACTGGGTCAGACTGATTTGCATATGGCCATGTCTGTACTGGGGTGGTGGAGGGATCTAATGAATGGTGATGGATTAAACCCAGATCAGTTGACTGGGGGTGAGTATTTGATTTGCTCAAACGCTCCGTCCATCACCTCCTTTGCTATCGCTTTGGTCGCCCTAAATTGGCAGGGTAAGCGCAGACGTGTCTCCCTTACTCACTCTACCACTGGATTCAAGATGGCCTGGTGGATGAGGATTATGAATCCGGAACTGGTCCCAGGATGCTTGTTTCCGGTCCAGGGAAGACATGGCTTGGCAGTTCGGGCTGGACTGTTCCCATAAGGCACAGGGTCAGACTGATTTGCATATGGCCGTGTCAGAACTGGGGTGGTGGAGTGAGCTAAAGAATGGTGATGGATTAAACCCAGATCAGTTAACTGGGGGTGAGTGTTTGATTTGCTCAAACGCTCCATCCATCATCCCCTTTGGTATCGCTTTGTTCGCTCTAAGTTGGCAGGGTATGCCCAGACGTGGGTCTCTTGCCCACTCTACCACCGGATTCAATACAGCCTGGCTGATGACGATTATGATTCCGAAACCGGTTCCAGGAAGCTTGTTTCCGGTCCAGGGAAGACATGGCTTGGCAGTTTGGGTTGCACTGTTCCCATGAGGAACAGGGTCAGACTGATTTGCATATGGCCATGTCTGAACAGGAATAGTGGAGTGAGCTAAAGAATGGGGATGGATTGAACCCAAATCAGTTGACTGGGGGTGAGTGTTTGATTTTCTCAAATGCTCCGTCCATCATCCCCTTTGGTATCGCTTTGTTTGCCCTAAGTTGGCAGGGTATGCCCAGACGTGGGTCCCTTGCTCACTCTACCACTGGATTCAAGATAGCCTGGCTGATGAGGATTATGAATCGGAAACCGGTCCCAGGATGCTTGTTTCCGGTCCAGGGTAGACATGGATTGGCAGTTCGGGCTGGACTGTTCCCATGAGGCACAGGGTCAGACTGATTTGCATATGGTCATGTCTGAACTTGGGTGGTGGAGTGAGCTAAAGAATGGTGATGGATTAAACCCAGATCAGTTGACTGGGGGTGAGTGTTTTATTTGCTCAAACGCTCTGTCCATCATCCCCTTTGGTATCGCTTTGTTTGCCCTAAGTTGGTAGGGTATTCCCAGATGTGGGTCCCTTACTCACTCTACCACTGGATTCTAGATAGCCTGGCTGATGAGGATTATGAATCCGAAACTGGTCCCAGGATGCTTGTTTCCGGTCCAGGGAATACATGGCTTGGCAGTTCGGGCTGGACTGATCCCATGAGGCACAGGATCAGACTTACTTTCATATGGCCATGTTTGAACTTTGGTGGTGGAGTGAGCTAAAGAATGGTGATGGATTAAACCCAGATCAGTTGACTGGGGTTTAGTGTTTGATTTGCTCAAACGCTCTGTCCATCATCCCCTTTGGTATCGCTTTGTTCGCCCTAAGTTGGCAGGGTATGCCCAGAAGTGGGTCCCTTGCTCACTCTACCACTGGATTCAAGATAGCCTGGCTGATGAGGATTATGAATCTGAAACTGGCCCCAGGAAGCTTGTTTCCGGTCCAGGGAAGACATGGCTTGGCAGTGCTGGTTAGACTGTTCCCATGAGACACAGGGACAGACTGATTTGCATATGACCATGTATGAACTGGGGTGGTGGAGTGAGCTAAAGAATGGTGATTGATTAAACCCAGATCAGTTGCATGGGGGTGAGTGTTTGATTTGCTCAAATGCTCCATCCATCATCCCCTTTGGTATCGCTTTGTTTGCCCTAAATTGGCAGGATAAGCCCAGGCGTGGGTCCCTTGCTCACTCTACCACTGGATTCTAGATAGCCTGGCTGATGAGGATTATGAATCAGAAACTAGTCCCAGGATGCTTGTTTCTGGACCAGGGAAGATATGGCTTGGCAGTTTGGGCTAGACTGTTCCTATGAGGCACAGGGACAGACTGATTTGCATATGGCCATGTCTGAACTGGGGTGGTGGAGCGAGCTAAAGAATGGTGATGGATTAAACCCAGATCAGTTGACTGGGTGTGAGTGTTTGATTTGCTCAAACACTCCGTCCATCATCCCCTTAGGTATCGCTTTGTTTGCCCTAAGGCAGGGTATGCCCAGGCGTGGGTCCCTTGCTCATTCTACCACTGGATTCAAGATAGCCTGGCTGATGAGGATTATGAATCCGAAACCAGTCCCAGGATGCTTGTTTCTGGTCCAGGGAAGACATGGCTTGGCAGTTCGAGCTGGACTGTTCGCATTAGGCACATGGTCAGACTGATTTGCATATGGCCGTGTCTGAACTGG
This sequence comes from Lissotriton helveticus, assembly GCF_964261635.1. Taxonomy (NCBI): domain Eukaryota; kingdom Metazoa; phylum Chordata; class Amphibia; order Caudata; family Salamandridae; genus Lissotriton; species Lissotriton helveticus. Next base: position 241,911,334 of record NC_136057.1, read on the forward strand.
GGTGGTGGAGTGAGCTAAAGAATGGTGATGGATTAAACCCAGATCAGTTGACTGGGGGTGAGTGTTTGATTCGCTCAAACACTCCATCCATCATCCCCTTTGGTATCGCTTTGTTCCCCTAAGTTGGCAGGGTATGCCCAGACGTGGGTCCCTTGCTCTCTCTACCACTGGATTCAAGATAGCCTCTCTGATGAGGATTATGAATCCGAAACTAGTCCCAGGATACTTCTTTCCGGTCCAGGGAAGACATGGCTTGGCAGTTCGAGCTGGGCTGTTCCCATGAGGCACTGGGTCAGACTGATTTGCATATGGCCATGTCTGAAGTGGGGTGGTGGAGTGAGCTAAAGAATGGTGATGGATTAAACCCAGATTAGTTGACTGGGGGTGAGTGTTTGATTTTCTCAAACGCTCCATCCATCATCCCCTTTGGTATCACTTTGTTTACCCTAAGTTGGCAGGGTATGCCCAGACGTGGGTCCCTTGCTCACTCTACCACTGGATTCAAGATAGCCTGGCTGATGAGGATTATGAATCGGAAACCGATCCCAGGATGCTTGTTTCTGGTCCAGGGAAGACATGGCTTGGCAGTTCGAGCTGGACTGTTCGCATTAGGCACATGGTCAGACTGATTTGCATATGGCCGTGTCTGAACTGGGGTGGTGGAGTGATCTAATGAATGGTGATGGATTAAACCCAGATCAGTTGACTGGGGGTGAGTATTTGATTTGCTCAAACGCTCCGTCCATCACCTCCTTTGCTATCGCTTTGGTTGCCCTAAGTTGGCAGGGTAAGCCCAGACGTGTCTCCCTTACTCACTCTACCACTGGATTCAAGATAGCCTGGTGGATGAGGATTATGAATCCGGAACTGGTCCCAGGATGCTTGTTTCCAGTCCAGGGAAGACATGGCTTGGCAGTTCGGGCTGGACTGTTCCCATAAGGCACAGGGTCAGACTGATTTGAATATGGCCGTGTCTGTACTGGGGTGGTGGAGTGAGCTAAAGAATGGTGATGGATTAAACCCAGATCAGTTAACTGGGGGTGAGTGTTTGATTTGCTCAAACGCTCCATCCATCATCCCCTTTGGTATCGCTTTGTTCGCTCTAAGTTGGCAGGGTATGCCCAGACGTGGTTCTCTTGCCCACTCTACCACCGGATTCAATACAGCCTGGCTGATGACGATTATGATTCCGAAACCGGTTCCAGGAAGCTTGTTTCCGGTCCAGGGAAGACAAGGCTTGGCAGTTTGGGTTGCACTGTTCCCATGAGGAACAGGGTCAGACTGATTTGCATATGGTCATGTCTGAACTTGGGTGGTGGAGTGAGCTAAAGAATGGTGATGGATTAAACCCAGATCAGTTGACTGGGGGTGAGTGTTTTATTTGCTCAAACGCTCTGTCCATCATCCCCTTTGGTATCGCTTTGTTTGCCCTAAGTTGGTAGGGTATTCCCAGACGTGGGTCCCTTGCTCACTCTACCACTGGATTCAAGATAGCCTGGCTGATGAGGATTATGAATCCGAAACCGGTCCCAGGATGCTTGTTTCCGGTCCAGGGAAGACATGGCTTGGCAGTTCGAGCTGGACTGTTCCCATGAGGCACTGGGTCAGACTGATTTGCATATGGCCATGTCTGAAGTGGGGTGGTGGAGTGAGCTAAAGAATGGTGATGGATTAAACCCAGATTAGTTGACTGGGGGTGAGTGTTTGATTTTCTCAAACGCTCCATCCATCATCCCCTTTGGTATCGCTTTGTTTACCCTAAGTTGGCAGGGTATGCCCAGACGTAGGTCCCTGCTCACTCTACCACTGGATTCAAGATAGCCTGCCTGATGAGGATTATGAATCGGAAACCGATCCCAGGATGCTTGTTTCCGGTCCAGAGAAGACATGTCTTGGCAGTTCGGGCTGGACTGTTCCCATGAGGCACAGGGTCAGACTGATTTGCATATGCCCATGTCTGAACTGGGGTGTTGGAGTGAGCTAAAGAATGGAAATAGATTAATCCCACATCAGTTGACTGGGGGTGAGTGATTTGCTCAACTGCTCCATCCATCATCCCCTTTGGTATTGCGATGATCTGTTGTGTGTCATCGGCGTAGGGAATTGTTCAAAAACCAGAGTATCCTATGAGTCGTGCCAGGAGGGCCATGTATACATTAGTAGAATGGGGCTCAAGATTGAGCCCTGTGGTATCCCCTTATCTAGAGTTGAGGATGCCAGTGTGTGCTAGCCCTACTGGACCAAGTTAGTACGTTATTTTGTGGATCCAAGCAGATTCCAACACTGTCCATCACAGAAATGTGAGGAATATGTGTTTGTTTGACAAAGTTGGAACTTTTTAAGAACCTGTTGAGAGCCACACAAGTCACCCTAGCCTGGATTACCCCGGGTGTCTAGTTTTCAAAAATGTATAGTTTTACTAGGATTTCGTAGGTGTTGGCAGAGCTAGGGTCCATACTCCACAGCTAGGCACATTGCAACGAAAAGGGCACATTTTCAGTGGAAAAATGTGACATGTCTGTGTTGCTTTCCAGGCTGTTTCCTATCACATACACTAGACTTACCCACACAAGTTAGGTACCATTTTTATCGGGAGACTTCGGGAAATTCTGGGTGGGTAGAAGTTTGTGGCTCCCCACAGAACCCAGAAATTTTCATCACTGAAATGCGAGGAAAATATTTTTCTTTGACTAAGTTTGAGGTTGGCAAGGGATTCTGGGCCACACAAGTCAACACATCCTGGATTCGCCTGGGTGTCTAGTTTTGAAAAATGTATAGGTTTGCTAGGGTCCAAACTCCACAGCTATCAATATGGCAGAAAAAGGGTACATTTTCACTGGAAAAATGTGATGTGTCAACGTTGCATTGTGGGCCTCCCCAAATAGGTGAGGCACCATTTTTGGGGAGACTTAGGGGAACACAGAATTGTAGAATAGTAGAATAAGTGGTATTACCAATTGGCTTTCTTTGCATTTCTACCTTCCAAATGTAATACAATGTGTAAAAAAATTATTCATTTTGAAAAATGTCCTCTAATTCTCATGCGTGTATGGGTACCCACAATTTTGGAAATGTGAAAATAACCACTGCTTCTGAACTCTTTATTTTATTCCCATTTCGTAAATATATATAATTCCTTGATACCTATCTTTCACTCTTTATATTTTACTAAATTAAATACCAGATACAGAATGAAAAACCATTGCAAATGCAACTCAGTTTTTGGCTCTGGGTACCATGTGTTTTTGGTGAACCTGCAAGTCCAAGATAACGCCACAACAAAAGGGTCCAATGGACGTAACAGTACATTGCTTAAAAAAATTCTGCTATACTTAGAAGAAGTTACATTTGAAACATTCGCACTAATGGCTGATTTTTCAATGTATTTTTTTTTTTTTTCAACTATTTAGTTTCTTTATGAAAACCTTGAAGGATGTATACAAATGCTGAATTTGCTAAATTTAGAATTTTGTGTATTTTTCAGAAATGTATAGTTTTCCAGGATCCATTATTGCTTTCACACAAAAATGTTACAGGGGCCTAAGGGGAACTACCCCAAATTGCCCGCAAAAAAAGGCTTAGCAAGGGGGCAGGGGTGTGATGCCTGACAGCGAAAAAGGTAAAAGTCTGAATTCCATTGTTTTTTTAAGTGTGTTTCATATATTTGTTTTGTAACACTTTTATGTTTATTTTACGATTTTAATGGTATTATATGTGTGAGATTTTGAAAAGTAACACATTATTTGCCTAAAGGTAATTTATAATTTAAAAATACTGAAATCATCTTCACTGTAATGGAAAATATGTAAAATATATGTTTATACATTTTGGATTTCATATATTATGGGATGTAACCACTATACTTATTTTATTTATTAGGAAGTTGAGTGGGTAGTATTTTAATGTTTGACCAAAATGAAATAATATATGACCAGATGAACTACGATATCAATTGGAAAGAAAGTGGTTGCAAATTGTGTAATGACTTTTTTCAAATAAAAAGGATTTGGGGAACCAATATGGTAATATGTTGGTTTGCAAAATCACCATCCTGTGTGGATCATAATTCGAAATACCTCATCTATATTCATGAGGTTGGTCAAAAACTGGGACTCACTCAGATTGGATGCCATCCCAGAGATGTTTGCCTGCTGCATGAGCATACCACCATGTCTGTGATCACATTTTAAGCATCTCATTTTAAACGCCTATACTTTTTCTTCAAGGGAATACATTTCTAAACAGTTGGTAAATGCCACCTGGACAACTGCCCAATAAAAAATGTTTTTTTACATTCACAAAATGAATTTATGAATGGATTACCAATTTCTGTGTGGAGTCCGTAACCCATTAATGGTTTGCGACCGGAACTACAGTCTCAAACCTCTGATTAGTAGCATTGGGAATCTAAATTTAGAAGGGACATCTTAATCTAGCCCGTTCTAAATTGCAATCAGTAATGTGTTTCTAAAACCACTTTATGATAATGTAACACGTTATAGAAGTGCAAAATGGATTGAGTGCATTTTTACAAACTATTTGGTAATCACCCTTGCTGTTATTTAGAGTATCACAGTCTTCATGAGTGCTAAATGGCTGTGCCCATCTGGTCCTTATGTTCTTCATTTTTATGTTTTAATGTTTTATTTTTGTTGGTATTTTTTAATGCTGCACTTTTCCAATGTTTGTATAAATAGTTTTAGTATAGCAATTGCTGCCCTGCTGACTTATGGCCTTGCCACAATGTTTATGGGACTATATTTAGAAAAGCAGATCCAGACTTTCCCCAATATTTGTGCGACGGCCTCTTTCATCCCCTGGGAGGGCTGCCCTCTGTGGCGTGCTCTGACAGTGCACTATCTTTTTGTGGTTCACACTGCGCCTCCTAAGGACATTGTTGCCACTGTGCCCACATTCGTAATACGTCGTAGGTGCAGGGGCAAAGGGATTCCCTCATTTGCATGGCCCATGCCCCCATGCAAATGATGGGACACCCTCTATGGACAGCATTTCTTCCAATTTTTTGTGGGGTTGTAGTTAAATGGTAACTCTGACCCATCCTCTAATTTATACACATTTCACATGTTTGTGGGATTGGCATCAGAATATTAATTCTGCCCCCTTATTAAACATAATGTATGCATTTTTACCAGTGATTGTGAGTATGTAAGTATATTAGTAAATCTGACTTTTCCTCAATAACTGTAATTTGCCTAATATTTGTTGAACTGCAGTTAGAATGGTAAATCTGCACCCTTCCCAATTTCTAACCTTTCTTCAATGTGTGTAGTGTTCTGAACTCCTCTCCCCCACAAACTCTACAGCTTTCCCAATGTTTGTGGGTCTGGAGCTGTAGTAGTAAATCTAACACCCTTTTAAAAAATGCCCTACCCGCAAGGTTTATTAGAATGGAGTTAGTATAGTAAAGCACAATGTTTTGTGGTATTGAATTTGAATTGAATTGAATTGAAACTGCACTTGTATAGCGCCATCTACCCGGAGGCCTCGTAGCGCTTATGACTAAAAAATTACTTAGTGCGGGCTCGGGCAGATCAACAGGATTTGGCAAACAGGTGAGTTTTCAGGGCTTTTCTGAAGGAGAGATGATTGGTAGTTCCTCTGAGGGATAGGGGAAGGGTGTTCCAGAGCTTAGCCGCGGTATGCGAAAAGGAACGGCCTCCCCAGCGGGCTTTCCTCACTCTAATGGAGGAGGCCAGCTGGAGGGTGCTGGATCGAAGGGAACGTGACGGAACATAGGGGGTGATCAGGGGCTGTAAGATTGCAGGACCAAGGTGGTGAAAGGCTTTGTGTAGGGTACACATAGCCTTGAATTGTACTCTGGCCGCTATGGGGAGCCAGTGAAGTTCCTTTAAGGCAGTCCTTGCTGACTGCCAGCGAGGGAGATTGTAAAGCAAGCGAGCCGCACTGTTTTGGGTGACTTGGAGCTTCTGAATGACAAAGGCGGGGGCTCCCATATAGAGGACATTCCCGTAGTCCAGGCGAGATAGTATTAGAGCCTGGACTAGTATCCTCCTTGCCTGAAATGGAAGCAGAGGGAGCACCTTCCGCAGCATCCTCATCAGGCCGAAACAGGTGGCTGCGATCTTTGTGGCTTGGGCTGAGAAGTTCAAGGCAGTGTCAAGCCAAATTCCCAAGCTTTTTATTTGGGGCTTGGGAGCAGGAGGCGGGCCCAGACATGGTGGCCAGATGGATGCAAAGACAAAGGGAGAGGGGTTACCCAGTAAGATGACATCTGTCTTCTACCCGTTAAGTTTTAGACGGGAGGATTGCATCCATCTGGCAACAGCCTCTAGACAGGGGCCTAGGGTGTTGGACGATACCTCTGAATGGTCTAAGGAGACCACCAGTTGGGTATCGTCCGCGTAGGTGACAATACGCACACCGAAGGGATGGACAATCCTGTCTAGAGGTTCCATGTAGGCATTGAACAGGGTGGGGCTCAGGGATGAGCCCTGGGGAACCCCACACCTGAGAGGATGTTTGGATGACACTGCCTCGCCCTCAAAGACCTGGAAGAAACGGTCAGCCAGGAAGGATGTCAGCCAGTCCAGCGCCGGGCCCGACACGCCCTTGTCTGCCAGTCGTTGTAATAGAGTGACATGGTTAACCGTGTCGAACGCGGCGCTGAGGTCTAACAAAATAATGGCGACTTTGCCACCCTGGTCTAACACTGCTCTTGCTTCCTCTGTTACCGCTAGGAGGGCTGTTTCGGTCCCGTGTAAGGGCCGAAACCCAGTCTGGGAGGCACGTAGAAGGCCATTTGACTCCAAATAGTTCATCAAGATGTTATTCACGTGCCTCTCGAGCAGTTTACTCAGCCAAGGGAGCAGGGAAATAGGACGATAATTCGCCAAATTGGACTGGTCAAGGTTGGGCTTCTTCAACAGGGCCCTCACCATCGCGCACTTCCAGGAGGGAGGTACGGTTTTTGAGGAAATGGAGGTGTTGAGAACGTCCAATATGACCGGGCGAATTATGTCCATTGCCTTAATGAGGGTCTGAGGGGGTGCTGGGTCATTAGGGGAGCCTGAGGTAACTTTGGGGATAAGTCTGTCTAGGGCCGGAATGTCTAAAGATGGAATTGTGTCAAGCGTACACAGGACAGGGGCACCAGAAGTGGAGGGAGTGAGAAGTTCCAAGTCATTGTTGGCGTCCCCAAAAGAAGAGTATATAGTCTGTATTTTTTCAGAGAAGAAAACAGCTAGTTCATTGCAGCGATTTTGGGCACCATCAGCAGAGGGGAGTTCCGTGGGGAGAGAAATAAGTGTTTTGACGATTTTAAAAATTTCCCTTGGAGCGTTAGCGGCTTCATTGATTTTGCTGCAGTAAAAGGAAGCTTGTGCCGTCTTTATCTCCTGCTTATAGCGCCTAATAGCATCTCTATATTCATCCTTCCTAGCTTTGGAATAGTCCTGTCTCCAGGCTCTTTCGTGTTTACGACAGGTTAATTTCATGGCCTTGAGGGTGGGGGTATACCATGGGGCGGCTTTAGATCTTTTCATAGGGTTACTAGCCTGTACAGGGAGGACCGTATCGAGTGTGGAAGAGATCCAATCATCAAAGTTGTTGGCTGCTGTATTGGAGTTCAGCGTCTTCCCGGGTATGTCTTTGACTAGGGCAGCTTCCCAAGTAGAGAGGGGGAGTGAGGACCACTTCCTACCTCGATGCTTAACGAGGCCGCAGGTGGAGGGAGAAAGATTGGCACGCCAGGTGAAGGGTATCAAAAAATGATCCGTCCAGGGTAGCGGAACAGGGGGTTTGGCTATGAGATCATCAATGTTGCTGTAAATGTGGTCCAGTAAATGGCCTCTATTGTGAGTCACATGAAACCCCTTTTGATGTAAGTCCAGCGCTTGAAGATTGGAACAAAGGGTGTTAGCTGCGGTATCGTGGGGGTCGTCTAGGTGCAGGTTGAGATCACCCAACAAAGTAAAGTTGGGTGAGGATAACACGATACTTGCAGCAAGATCCGTGATGTTACTAATGAAATTGTTAAGAGCACCAGGAGGACGGTAGGCTAGGATGCCAGAGAAGGTAGTGGTGGGGGAGAGATCGAGCGAAAAGTGTAAACTTTCGCAGGTTGGCGAGGTTGTGGGAGTGATTCGGCATTTATAGCTGTCACGATAGACAATGGCCACTCCTCCACCTCTCCCAGTCTGGCGATCTAGTCTCTTTAACGTGAATCCTTGGGGAATGGCCCAGACAATAGCTGGGTCATTGTCCATATGGAGCCACGTTTCCGTTAAAAAGAGTGCATGAGGTTTAAGATCTTCAATCAGAGAGTGAAGCTCAGTGTGATGTTTGCAGACGGACCTACAATTTAGGAGAAACATTTTCCATTCCTGAGTGGGAGGTGACGGGCAAGTAGGAGGGACAGAGGGGCGCCAGTTACAATTTGTACAAACATAATCAGTGTGGGAAGGAAGGAAAGTGTGGTCACATATCGATTTGAGGGACGAACGGAGGGCATGAAGGGATATTGCGTCATAAGACAATAGAGGGCCTACCATGACGAGCAAGGCCAGGCACCAGTCAGCAGGAAGCGTCTGGACGCGGACTGGCGCAGACTGGCTTTCTCTTTGGCGCCTCTTCGGCGCGTCTACGGCGCTACCGCTGCGCGTCACCGCTGCGCGGACAGATGCGGGCTAAAGAGGTTAGGCGGAGTGGGAGACTAGCGCGTCAACCCACCGAAGATGGCCGCCTCAGATGGAGCAACCAGGAAGAGGTGCCGCTTGCCTCCCTCCACAACAAACAGCACTGGTTGCTGCGGTGGAACGGGGAGTGAGCGAGCCAAATTCAGGTAATTTGCACAATGTAAAACAGTTTTTAAAAGAAGCTAAAAGCAAAGCACAAATAGGAATACAAGAAAACGCTTGTAGCAGTCCTACTTGCTACCAAGCGCCAGCGCTACGATATTCTTTAGTCAATGCTACAATACTAAATCTGAGTCTATTCCATTTTGTGCACCTTCCCCAATATTTGAAGGATTATATGCTTCAACAGTTTTCAATAGACGAGATAGAATAACAACCCGGCCCACCTCCCCAAATCTAATTTTTCAGCAGTTATTCTAATGTGGAGTAGTCAATCTATTCCCCTATAATAAATGCACATTCCGTCATATTTATGATGCCAAACCCTGAATTGCAAGCCATAAACCAAATCAATATGTACAATTTTACCACATCTTTGTGACATTGTAATTTGGTAGATAGGTGATGTGGAACCTAGTTTAGCACTGGTTACCTGTCTGCTGCACATGCCAACCTAAGGTTCTTCAAAATATTTATTTTAGTTTTAAATAGCGTAAACCTGACCCTAGAAGGGTAACAGAGCACTTCACACATACTTCAAGAAGTAGAAACTAGATAACCAAATAACAAATGCTCACAGTGTCCTTTTATCATGGAGTGTCATTGCTTCAGTTGAGAGGACAGATGAAGATGTCGATGATGATGATGATGATGATGATGATGATGATATGGGGCTTATAAAGCGCTCGAATGCCGAGGCGTCTTGGCGCTGATGTGTGTACACAAGGGCAGAGACTAAGCTAGATCTACTCGGGTGTGAACAACCGAGTTTTCAGAGCTTTCTGGAAAAGTAATAAATTAGGTTTCAGTCTCAGAGCCACTGGCAGTTTATTCTACGATTTTGCTGCATACTTGGACAGGGACCTTCCACCCCCCCCATCTGGCCTTCCGAAATTTGGGGGTGCAGGTCAGGCCCAGACTGGCCGATCGAAGGTTTCGCGAGGGAGTGTAAAGCCTGAACATTTCTTGGCTATCATCTGAACCCCCTCCATATCATGCCATGTGCACCAAGCAGAGTGCCTTGAATTCGATTCGCTGCTGGACGGGGAGCCAGTGTAGTGCCCTCATTCCCTGTGACGTAGAATGGCCCTTAGGGAGGTTTAAAATTAATTGTGCCGCGGCATTCTGTAGTGATTGCAGTTTTCTTATCTGGTTTTTATCGATACCCAAGAACAGCTCGTTACAATACCCCAATTTGGACAGAAAGAGGGCAGCCATTACCGTCATCTGTAGTTCGGGGGGATAAAAGGAACACTCTTGCAGAGGGTCTTTAACAGAAAGAAACTGGCAGACGTTAGAGTGTTACCCTGTGCCGACATATTGAGTTTGTAGTAGAAAATGACTCCAAGGTTCCTGACCTTCCTGACAGGGTGAGTACATTCCCCAGCCTCCAGCAGCCACCAGGAATTGTTCCATAGTGATATCCCATTGCCGAACTCTATCACTTCAGTTTTTTCTGAGTTGATCTTGAAGAAACTTAGGCTCATCCAGTTCATAATGTCCTTTAGACAAGTGTGAAAACTGGCAGCAGTTATCTCATGCCTATGTTGCAGGGATATCACCAGTTGTGAATTGTCGGCGTACGACACAAATGTGAAACCATGTTTCCTGACAAGTCTTGACAGTGGCTTCACAGAGACGTTAAACAACGTCGGGACAGTGCCGATCCCTGTGGGACACCACATGGCAGATTGAAGCTGTCAGATTGTAAGCCCTCCCCGCTCAATCTCTGTTTCCTGTCCTCTAAAAAGGAGGAAAGGAGAGCCAAAGGCCGACTCCCCAATTCCTACCTCCCGTAGTCGCTGCACCAACACCGTGTGATTCACAGTGTCGAATGTGGCCAACAGATCGAGGAGAATGAGAGTCGCCATGCCCCCCCATACACTACTCTCCGGATCCCCCCTGAGGCCGCGATCAAAGCAGAATCAGTAGAGTGTCTTGGTAGAAAACCATGTTGAGTAAGATCCAGTAGCCTATTGCTCTCTAAATAATTGGCCAGTGTCTTATTGACCGACTTTTTGAGAACCTTAGCTGCAAAGAGAAGGCCCAGGATCGGACGAGTTTTTGTACTCAGTTGGCTCTAACGTTGTCTTCTTCAGGATTGGCCTAGTGCACGCCATCTTCCAGGCCGCAGGGTAGATCCCTGATACTGGAACTTGATAATCAAGGGGGTAAGTATCTTGCTAATCTTCTCAGGTGCATAATATCAGGGAGATAGGGGTCATTAGGTGACCCGGATTTTATCGATTTAAGGAGATTCATTACATCATCTGCGGAAAGTGATTTAAAACAAGTTAACCTAGACTGCATTGTCTCCACCACAGAGGGAGCTTGGTTGTTAGCTGCCTGTATAGTTGATGGATTGACAAGACTATTATATATCACTTGCACCTTGTTCTGAAAGAAGGTAGCAAGCTGATTACAAAAACCCGGTCGGGTTTAAACGCATTAGCCTGTTGTGATTTAGCTAACAATTTAACTGATTTAAAAAGTTCTTTGGTCAAGTTTCCTGCCTCTTGAATCTTTGCCATAAAATATGCCCGTTTTGCTTCAAGAATAGCCTCCTTGTATGCATCTTTGCTCTCCTTGCTATACTCTCCAGTGGTGCTCAAACCTTCGGCATTCCACCTTCAGCCCTTTAAATTCAGGGTAATACCAGGGTGTTACCAGCGGATGCCTTTTAGCCATTCTAGTATGTTCTGGGGCAACGCAGTTGGCCGCCTTCTGGATCCACTCATTAAACTGGGAGGTTGCCACCTCGTTGTCACTATCTAGTATCGGAGGGGAATAATTGAGAGCATCTTCTAGGTCCTTGCCTTTTACCTTGTTCCAACATTGGAACGTGACCATAGATGCGTTAAAAAGGGGACACTTCTTGGGAGCCCTGACCCTGGCCTCAAAGAAAACTGCCTTATGGTCTGTCCAAGGGAGTGATTCAACTCTAGCAAATATAATGACAGGGTTGTTAGAAAAAATACCATCCAGGGTGTGTCCACCCCGATGTGTAGGCTCAGGCACTAGCTGGCTAAGGCCATAAGCCGCCAAGTGGTCTAGGAGTCTGGCTGTCTGGCTGTCTCAGAATTTGAACTAAGCTCCAGTTGAAGTCTCCAAGTATTGTGAAACTGGAGAGCCAGTGAAAAAGCAGCTCTGGGGCCCGGCGGCCAATACACCAATAGGCCCTGAAAATTTAAAGAATCCCAGGGCCCTAACAGAAGTTAGGATTTTGTCTTAAGTCTGTCTTAAGTCTGTCTTAAGTCTGTCTTAAGTTTGTCTTAAGACAAACTTAAGACAAAATCCTAACTTCTGTGAATACCAAAAGTAGTAAGTTCATTCTGTGAATGTCAAAAGTAGTAAGTGCATTCTGTGAATACCAAAATAGTAGTAAGTTTAGGATTGAGTCTTAAGTTCATTCTGTGAATCGGGCCCCTAGAGCCTGGCACAAAAACGCATTGCTTCAGCCGGAAAGTCCCCCACTGCTTCCACTTGTACCTTCAAAAAGTCTTTATACATGATTGCTATGCCCCCCCCCCTTATTTTCTTGCCTATCTTGGTTACATAATGCATAACCAGGTGGCAAGGCAATATTCCAGGTGGGGACTGAGCTGTCGTCCGTCCACTATATCTGGATTGTGGGACTTCAATAACATTTCTAGTTCATATTTATGCTTAACAACAGAGCGTGTATTAAAGAGTATGCAGTGGAGGCTGTTTTGCCCTGTAACTGCAGAGCCTGTCATCGGCCCTTGATTTCTAGAGGTGGATGGTGCTTGGTCCCTCACCAGGGATTCCAACCAACTTCCCCCCCAGCTCCCCCAACTTCCCCCCCCAGTCTGCATAATGTTGTTGTCAGATCCCACCTTCAACCGGTAGGAGCAGTTTCTGCAGAGGACGTTCCCCTCTTACCTTCCATACTGAATATATCACAGTTTCCGCAACGGTCACCATGAAGCTTCAACAGTGCATCTCTGAAATATAGTTGGATTCTGAAACAACCAGGGGTCCTGGCGCTGGGCGCGCTCTGGGCGCCAACGGATGCAGACGGACTTGCCTTCGGAGTGCCTTTGGCGTGCCATCGGTGCATAGCGGCAAACGCCCGTTGCGCATTCGCACCAGTGTGGTTTTTAATGTCTAGATGGGCGGGACGACTAGAACGCTGACCCAGGTGTAGGCGGGCTCGCTCTTACAGACGGGCACAGCGGGTCAGCTAGGGAAATTTACTGCAAATGTATGAGTGCAAAAGAAGCAAGTTTAAAACACACATTAAAAACAAAGGTTCAATTTAAAATAGAATCAGCGCACTAGCAGCAAGTAGCAGCCTTCAAACAGAGCTCACAAGCCCCAGCGTAACACACACTGCACTTTTACGCCAACATGGTTTTTAACGTCTAGATTGGCGGAAGGACTAGAACACTGACCTGGGTTAGGCGGGCCCACTCTTACAGACGGGCACCGTGGTTTGGTGAGGGAATGTTACTGCAAATGTATGAGGGCAAAACAAGCAAGTTTAAAACACACATTAAAAACAAAAGTTCAATTTAAAATAGAATCAGCGCACTAGCAGCAAGTAGCAGCCTTCAAACAGAGATCACAAGCCCCAGCGTAACACACAGTTGCAATAGTGGCTCATTTTCTACAATTGGCTGTTTGCAGCCTATTTAATGCTCAGGCCCTGGTTACATGTTGGATAGAGCAGAATTTGCAGTTGGAATTAGCCCCACAATATTGGCGGGGCATTGCTGCATGGTACCAATGTTTAAAGGTGAAAACTCACAACCATTCCTGTAATGTGCTACTTGGAATAGGGGCCCAAGTTGTGACTTTTGTAGAGAACGCCAAATGGCAGGTTTAAAATATCAGTTTCATACCTCATCTTGTGTATCTAAGTTTTTTTTGTTTGTTGTGTACCATTGCCTACTTACTGCTTTTTGTAGGGATATATTTATTCTTTTTTTTATCCCATTACATGCTGAGGACAGAACGGTTCCGTCCTCAGCCAAGCTGAGCATGTGCTGAGCATGGAACCATTCCGCCCTTGCACATACCAATGGGGGAAGCTCTGGCGCCTCCCTTTTTCACCTCGCACCATGGATGGCAGCGTAAGATTTTCAGCTGCAGCCCAAATTACCCCACCACCGGCAATCTGATGACATTGGCATGCTCACGGTGTGCCAACATCATTAGATGCAGCCACGGATGTGCTGTTAGCCATTCGTTTCCAGCACATCCAGGGAGAGGACACATTCGAGGTTGTTCCTTTCCTCCTGTGCTTGTTTAGAGTGAATTCCTGCTCCACGATCGAGGGTGGGGCTGCGGTAGTACAGCAGAATCCACACCAATGGACCACCAGGGATTTTTTAGTTGATTGTTGGGAGGGGCACGATTTAGGAAAAGGTTTCATGGGAAACTTTTTTGACCATTGTATAGGCATGTCAGCAACACCCTACAACCCTACAAACCTACAACAATTTGTGTATCATTTTTGCAAATTTTTCATCCACTGGGAAAAGTCGGGGACTAAGTTTAAAATGAGATTCGATCAGTGATCTGCCACAAGCAAGGAGATATAAATTAACTGTTTCTGTCTAATGGATAAGTCTCCTACCTGGACAACTATACCAAACAGGGCTCCATGTGCATCTGGTGGGATATTAACCCCAATTTTCGAACTGCTTTCTGAGAAAATATCTACCCAAAATTCCCTTCTGTGACTGCAAGTAAATATAATATGTAGCCAGTCCCCTGTTCTATTGTCACATCTAAAACATTTTGGCTCAACCTCTGGGTATAATGTATGCAATTTTGCTAGAGTACAATAGAGCAGACATTTGCTATTCTTAAATTTGCATATCAAACCACCTAGTCGCTAATACGCTTGAAAAACATCTATTGTTCAATATCTACTTTACACCTAGCGGGGGAGAACTTTCACTAGACACCAGGGATTGTGTTTTTTATATGTTGGGGTGTGGCTTCTTGGGCAAGAGTTTGCGCCCCTTCATTGGGTAAATGTTTGTGCCATTTTCTGCCCCCCAGGGGCAGATCGGCATATCTGTAGAACCCTCTGTCCTCATAGGAAGCATAAAGCCACAAGACACCAGGGATTTGTATAGTTAAATGTTAGGGAGCAGCCCCTTGTCACATCTAAAACATTTTGGCTCAACCTCTGGGTATAATGTATGCAATTTTGCTAGAGTACAATAGAGCAGACATTTGCTATTCTTAAATTTGCATATCAAACCACCTAGTCGCTAATACGCTTGAAAAACATCTATTGTTCAATATCTACTTTACACCGGGTAGATGACTCATTCTGTTGTAGTATCTCTAATACCATTGATCCTTGCCTTTTGAATGCAACAGTTTATAACAATTGCTGCAATCCTATTAACCTGTATTCAGCTATTTCAATAGCGGATGTAGCCTCAGTATTTCCCATCTGTCCTATGACCTGTTGAATCTCTCTACAATGATATGTGGTGTCTTATGCCTTGATTTTTTCTGAATTCTTGGCATTAGCAGGAAAGGGGGGGAGTCCAATTTCTGATAATTTCACAATTTGTTCTAGATAACTTTGCTATGATGATTACGGGGAGCAACCCCTTGGGTAAGGATCTCTCCCGTGGTCATTTTTTTTTCTTTGACCCCTCCAGAGGCTAGATAAACCAGTTTTAGGACAATCTGCCATCTAGCGGGGGAGAACTTTCACTAGACACCAGGGATTGTGTTTTTTATACGTTGGGGTGTGGCTTCTTGGGCAAGAGTTTGCGCCCCTTCATTGGGTAAATGTTTGTGCCATTTTCTGCCCCCCAGGGGCAGATCGGCATATCTGTAGAACCCTCTGTCCTCATAGGAAGCATAAAGCCACAAGACACCAGGGATTTGTATAGTTAAATGTTAGGGAGCAGCCCCTTGAACAAGGGTGGCTCACCTTTATTAGAACAATATTTTGGCAATTATCTGCACCCCGTGGTGGCAGATCGCCTAATTTTTAGACCCATCTGTCCCAGCATATAGCCATAAGTTACCAGGGATTTTATTTATTTATAGGACAGAGAGCAGCCCCTTTGGCAAGAGTCACTCTCCTTTTTTGCGGAATATATTTTGGCTGTTTTTGCCCCCCCTTGAAGTTAGATCGGTCATATTTTTAGGCCCCAAATAGGGACAGAAATTACTAGACACCAGGGACAATGTGTGTGTGTGTGAACTGGATTTCAGCTGATGGTCTGCATGTACATGATCTGTGTGGGCTAGTGCTTGGTTGGCAGTGTGTGTAGAATGGCAGTGTGCGCAAATTGGCTCTTGGCTGGTGGTGAATGTGGACTAGTGCTGGACTGGTGGTGTGTGTGCACTGGATTTTGGCTAGTGGTGTGTTTGAACTAGGGGTTTTGCTCACTCTGCATGCCAACTGGCTTCCTGCTGGCATTGTGTGTGGTTGGCAGTTGGATGGTGATGAGTAGAAATAGGCTTTATAATGCTAACTGTTTTATATTTTTGTCAACATTTGCATTTTTGATCGTAATGTTTTATTTCTCCTTTTCATTCTAGTTCAAATCTTTTGATTTCATTTTCTGCGATTTCTGCTTGCGGTTTCGGCACTGGTAGATCTGCAGTTTGTGTAGTTGCATGTTTTTGGTAAGAACACTATTTTTGTACTGTTTACACTAAATGAGTATCATGTCCATGCATGAATGTGATTTTTCTAAATGTTGTAAAAAATAGCAGCATTTTTAGCTTCCATTTTATTGTGTTTCAATTTCTCCTCGTCTTATGTGTGGATTTCCTTTGTTATCATTGGTTCTTGCTGTGTCTGTGCTGTCCCTGGCAAGTGAGTGGTAATGTTTTACAATATATAGGTCTTTGTGTGCTTTGAATTGATTGACTTTTCGTTTCAGAGGACCAGTAGTTGTACTTGACAAAGCTACACTTTATTAGTTATGTTGCACAGTGTTGGTTATTGTTGACTTATTTGTCAAGTTACTTTTGCTAATAAGGATAATGTCTAAGCTCAAGATTACCGCACAGCAGGTTGTTACAATTTTCTTCGTGTCTTCCTCCCACCATCATTATGAGATTGACTCTGCATCTGAGGCAGAAGAGGAAGTCCAGTATTCGGGCAGTGATTTTTTTGTCCAAGAGGAATCATCTGATGATGAAGCCACTCTCAGTAAGGAGGAAATGCCTCTTTTAGAGGAGGCCTCACGTATACTCAGATAGTTCAGCAAGAGGCATCTGGATTGCAGCCTGTGACAGAATGGCTTCCCAGTGGAAGTGTGAACTCTGGGTTGCCCCCAGTCCCCCACACAGTGCAGACTGTGTAGCCTGCCTTTACTGGTTTCTCAATGTACATGTATAGTGAATACTGTAAACCTTTCGCCAATAAACTTCTTTCAGTTGTTTACAAATGATATATTTTTGGATGAGATTGTTAACCAAACTAATTTGTGTGTAGAACTGTACATGAGGGACAACAGTGTCAGACTTAAGTCCCACTCTTGAGCTAGCTTGTGAACTCCCACAAGTCTGGATGAGTTGAAGAAGTTCTTGGGTTTGGTTTACATTTTTTATGGGTTTGATAAGGTAGTCCCTTGATGGCAAAAGCTATATTTCCGGCAACCATGAGATGTGATCGGTATTTGCTTTTGCTTTGATGCGGCATTTTGTTGATAATGCTTCAGCATTGCCACAGATCATGCTGATTGTGACTGTCTTTTAAAGATTTGACCTGCCTTTATCTCTTTGTAGTTTGATTTTTATAGGTCTATGATCCAGAGAAAGAAATAGCTGAACTTGTGTCTTTGGTCTAGTTCAAGGGCCATTTGGTTTTTAGGCCTTCATTACTAGCAAGAGTGTACATTATGGAATTAAGATGCCCCTTGGTTGTCTGTCCACTTTCGGATATAGTGAGACAATTGTGTGGAAACTTGATAGAGGACTTTTTAGCATAGGTCACGATTTATACGCAGATAAGTTGCTACACTGGTGTGCAATTGTTAAGGGAATTATGGTACAATCCTCTGTAACAAGAAAGGATAGGATGGCATTTGTAAAGCGCACTATACCCGAAGGTGTCAAGGCACTGAGCAGACAAAAGCATAGAGAGGAGCACTATAGAGCAATTAAGAAGAAAGCCATATTTTCAAGAGTATTTTGAAGAGCGAGAGGTAGTATGCATTGGAAATGAAGGGGCAGAAGGAGTTCCAAAGCTTGGTGGCGGCTACAGAGATGAAGCGGCCACCCCATCTGGACCAGCAAAATCTGGGAGAGACCAGTTTTTTCTGGGTGGATGATCTCAAGGTCCTCCCAGGAGTGTACTGTTGAAAAAAGGTTTTAGCAGAGGCGATGACCCTTTACTGTGCATAACCTTTTATACCATGCTCTGGACCTTGAATGAAATGCACTTCCTGATGGGGAGCCAGTGCACGGTTCAAATCCGATCCCTGGCAGACAGATGTTTAGGAATGTTAAGGATCAGACTTGCCGCTGGGTTCTCTACCACCTGGAGCTTATTCAGTGATACCACATTGATGTTAAGGTACAAGGCATTGCAGTATTCAAGACGGGAGGTGAGAACTGGGGCTTGGCTAGCAGTGTGCGTGGATTAGCATTTGGCTGGTGGTGTGCTTGGACAGGCATTTGGCTGGTGATGTGTGAGTAGTGACTTGCAGCTGGTCACTACACACACTGCTAGCCAAAACGCCAGTCCACACTCTATGTTAGCTGCCAACTGATGAGATTGTTGTGTCAGTCATGTTTGCATATGAAAAGTGATGGGCCCTTGTCTGGTGCCGTCTGTTAATGTGAGTGTTGTAATGTGCTTGGTCCACATCTGGCAGTGTAACTGGTCTTGTGTGTTGTGTAAGCAAGGTGCGTGAATGGCCTAGACAGCGTTTGGTGCCTTGTTGTGTCATTGATTCAATGTTCTGACTTTTATATAATTATAAACAGTGTATTTCATTTTTTGGGAAATATCTTTTTAATAGAATATACATTATGAATCTTTCACTCACTCTTGTGCCCTATCAGACCAGTATGTGTGTGTACTTGAGGAATAGATAGTTGTGCAGTAACACTTGTCTTTCTCTGCAAAAGTGTACATTATCTCTTGGGAAAATCTACTAACTCTAAATATTTTAGGAACTAGACACCCAGGGAAGTACAGGGTTGTGTGCCTTTCATGGATCCCAACAAGTTTTCTTTTCAATAATGCTCTGCAAACCTCAAAATGTGTCTAAAATCAGATATTTTCCTTTCATTTCTGTGCCATATTCTTCCAGAATCAGAAAGAGAACCACAAATGTCATACCTCCCAGTGCTCCCCAGGTACCCCCATACAAATGCTATGCCACTTTTGTGGGTGAGCCAAGTGTCCGCAACAGGAAAGGGCCTGAAATGTATTGTGGATGCATGAAAATGATCTATCACAAAAAGACTTAGGGGATGATTACGATGGCGGGCGACTAGATCCGCCCACCATCGTAGGGCTTTAAACATTGTGGGTGGTGCTGCTGGCTGCAGCACTGTACGCAATGCTAAAAGTGTTTACACTGCATTTCCCTGCACTATGTGGCAGGCACCACACCCCATGCCTGCCACTTGGTGAATGGAAATGCAGGGCAGTACCATTGGTACCCCCTTGCAGTGAAACCTCCTCCCAAACAAGGGAGGCCTGCAACAGGCCCCCAAACCCAATACCCACCAGTCTTTCCATGGCAGCATTGCCACTATGGAAAGGCCTTTCCTATACCCACATCCTAATTTGGTGGACGGTGCCTGCTAGGCATTGCCACAATTTTAGGGACCCTGCACCGTCCACCAGGCAATTGGTGTGATTGACTTTGGCGGTGAAGCGGTGGACGGACTTTGTGTCCACTGCAATATCCACCGCCATCCAAATTTGGCAGTGGGTAATACACTTGGTGATGGCAAAAGGACCGCCACTGCCGGGCTGGCGGTGGCAGTCCTTCTGCCATCATAATGACCCCCATAGTTTTGGTCTCGGCGTCCATCTAGCGAAACTACAAAACCCAGACATCTCTGAAAACCAGACACCTGGGGGAGCCCAGGGAGGTGTGGGTGAATTTGTACCCAGAATCCCCTGCAAACTCCAATTTAGATTAAAAATCACATTTTCCTAACATTTCTGTGTGGTAAATTATGGGACCACCAAGCCAGCACAAATTTACTACAACTCAGCATTCCAGAAGTTTCCTTATAAATATGCTACCTCATTGTGCAGTTGGAGCCAAATGACTGAGACAGGGAAGGGCCAAAAACATATTGAGGACACATCAAAATGATCTATCACAAAACGACCTGGTTGTGCAAGGGGGGCCACCGTGTTTTTGGTCCCGGGAACTGCGGTGATCTAAGAAAACCTACCAAGCCAGGACATTTCTGAAAACAAGACACTCGGGGGAGTCAGGGAGGTGTGGCTTGCCTGAATCCCCCAATGTTTTCTTACTCAGAATCCTCTTCAAATCTCTAATTTAGCTACAAAATCTAATTTTCCTCACATTTCTGTGTGGAAATGTTAGGGAGATCACTGGGCTGAAACACATTATCGCCACTCAGTGTTCCCCTCTATCGCCTGATAAAAATTAAGAATTGGATTTCTCTGCATTTGCTACGTCAGATGTTAGACAGCATGTAAAAAGAAGTCATTATGAGAAATCCACTCTAATTCACAGGCTAGTATGGGTACCCAGAAATTCAGAGATACTTAAATACCCACTGCTTCGAAACTCCATATGTCTTGAGCCCATTTCAGAAATGCACAGGTATCCTTGATACCTATTTTTTATTCCATATATTTTACCAAATGAATTGCTGTATAATCGGGCACAAGGACAAACCATTTCAAGGTGCAGCTCAGTTATTCACTCTGGGTACCTCAGGTTCTTGGTGAATGTACAATCCCTATATATCCCCTCAGCCAGAAGGGTCCAGCAGTTGTGACGGTAAATGAAGGGTTTACACAAATGACCCCTTACTGACTTTTGAATGTTGTCTACTTTTCGCAAATGTATAGATTTGCGGGATCCACCATTGGTGTCACACCATTTTCTACCAATAATTGGAAGGAGGTTTAAAGCAAGAAAAATAGGAATAAAGGGCCATGTCCCAATACAATACCAAAACTGTGTTGAAAAATTAGATTTTCTAATTCAAGTATGCCTGCTCTTGAAAGTTGGTGATTTTAGCACGGCAAACCCTATATTGATGGCATTTGCAGAAAAAAATAGACCTTTTCTTCTGCAGCACATTTTTCCCATTTTCAGCCCCAAAAACAAATTTGTGCTTTGATTTGACTAATTTCTTAGTCCCCTCCTGGGAAATCCTCAAACCCTGGGGTTATAAGGCATCTTGCCAGAGATCCTTGGCATCCTTAGTTCATTTAGCTGAACAAACCTTATTTTAATGGAATAATGCTGCTACACAAATCGTTTATTTAAAATATGGCACTGGTTATGGGTGTTTGAAGTTTTTTTTTCACAATGTTTAAGAGTTTCCATGCTGATTCTTTGCTTATTTTATGTGGGCTTTTAAAAAAAAAAGCTTTTGATCTTAGTATAGTTAATTAATAATTTCATTTGAGGTTTTATAAATGTGGATTCAGTTTAATTATGATTTATGTTACTTTCTTTGGAAGTTTTTGCATGCAAGATGCATGTGTAGAAGCTGAAATATGAAATAAGAAATAATACCACACATATGACTCTCTATCAGCATAAAAGATAGTAAGGTTTATTGGAGACCAACAAACAGTGGATTAACGTGCAGCACGGAGACATCAGCAAAGTCACTTAATGTCTGAAGAGGTGACGTGTCTGACAGTTTTTATAGGCCCAAATCACAAAGGATGTAGCATCATAACATACGTAGTACAAATTAAGCATAGTTCATTTGACCAATCAGCAAAGGCCTAAGCAGTGCTATACCATGTAACGTCCGAAACATACTGTTGCTGATCACGTGTCCCAAGTTGGCAGTTTCTGGGACTTTCCACTGTAATATAAGATATCAGTCTGGTACAATTCCAGTTAATAATTGCAAAATAATAGTAATGACTAGAAGTATTGCGAAATGGGACATGCTGAAACATTTGTGTCTAAGCGAGCATCTTCCTTTGTCACGTATCTTGTTTCAAGCAAGCCTTGCGTTACTAAAGCCATTTCTCTAAAGCCAAGGAAAAGTGCAAGCATCTTGTGAAGTGAAGTGCTTTTTATGTCAAATTAACAGGACCCAGAAGCTTACTGCATTTGGTATCATAAAGAAAGATGGCTTCTACATTGTCCCATCTGATGCCAAATCACTAATTCCTAATGTCTCACCACCATATCCTCTCCTTCAACATCAGCATTTGGTGATGTTCATGAGGACAGTGCCATTTGTTGTGGGGCATACATTGTGCACAGCAGGATATAAAGGCTGTGCAGCATGCTGGACAAACTTGGATCATTATGCAGATGGTGATTAACACTGTTGTCTCCTAACCATAGCATTAGCTGTTCCCACATCCCTCCAGTGTGTATGCTGTGTGCTTCGTCCTTTTTGTCTTTTATGTTATGTATTGGCATACTCCCTGTCCTGATGTCTAAAGCAACCCTGTTCTGTATTATTACTGCTCTCATGGCAGTGATTTCTTCAGTGATATTTCCCAAAGCAGCTATTGTTGAATCTGCAAGATCTTCAATCATCCTTGCTAACAGTTGTATCTGTACGGGTGTATATACTACCCCTACACAAGGCACTATTACCCCTAACCCTGTCAGTAGATCACCCTACCATTCTGGTGTCCTCCTGTCCCTTCCTGTCCGGTGCTGTTGGTGTTCAACCTGTACTCCGTCAGTGAAGTGTGTCATTTGAGGCAGGATGGAGGCAAGGGAGCAACTACCATATCATCCCGGGGGCAAATAGAAGTATGCCCGTTGGCCACAGACAAAGAACAGTCCCTTGAATCCCACTAGTCCAGGTGAAGAACGCTGATCATTCTTCCTAATTTGTGATAGCTTTGTTGTGTGTGTGCAGTTACTCTCACCAACGAAAATTGATAGTATTACTGAATATTCACCTTCTGAAATTCCTAGGGCTAAATTGTTCCTTTCCTCGCATTCCCTTAATCCTTGCTCACCCCTTGCTAACTCTGCAATGCTACACCCGAAACTGCATTTCTTCCATTCCTCCCTTCCCTTCACTAGTTGTGATATTGTGCATGGTTGCTTGAGGGGTCGCACCGGGACAGCTGGCTTTTTAGGTGCCGTCCATTTATCATTCTGAATGCATGAAGGTGTGATGAGCTGTTGTCTTACCCTAAATCTTTGTGTTTTTACCTCAGCCCCTTTGTCCCAGTCATCCCTGTCTTTCCACTCCTCATTCCTAGCAGACTTGTCAAATGTATTGAGTATTGCCTGATCTCTTTTTGTTGGTTGCATGTTCATGCATGGCACTCTCTGTGTCTTAGGCCTTGCAGTTGCCAGTCCTACTGCTATTCCCTTCATGGAAACTGTAACAATAATGGACATGTTATGCTGTCTGAAGCGCATATCATGCAGTAGGACACACCCAACATATTTAGAGACAGGTATGACATTGTAACTCATGCTGTTTTCTGTGTTTCTTGGTAGATGTGTGCAAACATAACATCCCGATATGTTCATAATGCGTACATGTATTTTTAGCATCTCAACATATTTATTTCCTTGGTACTTGTCCTATAATTCCTGTTCCTTTTCTCCTTTAATATCAACCTCCCCCGGAATTTCTTGCTCTACCACTTCCATCCCCACCTCAAAATTAAGGAACGGTATTTCCAACTCTTTTGCATATATTATTATCAGTGCAGTCACTTTTATCCCTAGGACTGGCGATAGTATTGCCAGTAGCACTGATGGCCATTTCTTTTCCTCTGCCCTTGGTCTTGGAATGTTAGTAGGCGTTTCTAGAGGTGTCCTGTAATAGTATCTTATATTTCTTCTTTGATTTTGGGTAAGGTCGCTCCCCATGCTTCACGGCTCATCCATCGTCCCGTTCCCATTGGCCGCCCCACTCCCACCTCCCAGCTGCTCCTCCCTCCCACTTGGCCTCTTATGGAGGGCGCGGCGCGGCACTGTGTGCGACCCTTGACCCTGATCTTGGATCAGGTTGCTCCCCATGCTGCACGGCTCCTCCACTGCACCTCTGACTCTCCCCCACCGCTGCCGCTGCCAGGAGCCCGCCGTTGGTGCGCTTCCTTCCTCGCACCTGCATTGCTTGCATTTCTGTCCTGATTTTCGGGGTCTTTATTATTTTTTATCCATCTCTATCACTTAGTCTCTTTTGCCTTTCCCTTCTGTGCCCCTTGCCCTCTGTGCCCACCCCGCTCCCCGCCGCTGCTCCCCTGTGGCCCCACCCCTTCTCCAGTGTCCCGTTCCAATTGGCCGCCCTGCTCCCGCCTCCCAGCTGCTCCTCCCTCCCACTTTGCCTCTTATGGAGGGCGCCACACGCAAGGGCAGCGGCCAGGCCAAAGGCAAGCCCGTCTGCGCCCGTCCGCGCCCGTCCGCGCCCGTCCGCGCCCGTCCGCGCCTGCACCGGGCCCAGCGCCAGAAACCCTGGACCCCCCAAACCCCGCAACGCCAGAGCACACTACGACTCGAGCACCCTCCACACACTCGACACCGGACGACACCATCCCTGCTACCAGACCAGCCCAAAGCACACCCTAGGGTCTTTTACCTGTCGGAACTGCAGATACACCAGCCTCCAGCTCTCCAAACCACCAACCAGAGAACCCAACCACCTCAGATACATACTCCTCAACACCCGCTCCGCTCGCAAGCACGCCATAGAACTTTGGGACCTCCTAGACTCTACCGCCCCCGACGTCGCCTTCCTGACGGAGACCTGGCTGAATGCCGCCTCAGCACCATACATCGCCACAGCCATCCCACAAGGCTACAAGATCTCCCACAGAGACCGCGCCAATGGAGTTGGAGGAGGAATCGCCATTGTACACAAAGACACCCTCAGAGTCTCGACCAACACCGACGACACCCTCGACACTGCCAAACACATGCACTTCCAGATCCACACCGACCCCAACACGACCCTCAGAGGAACACTTGTCTACAGACCACCCGGACCACGACCACAGTTCAACGACACCAACGCCGACCTCATCAGCATGCATGCCCTCACCTCCACAGACTACATCCTCCTCGGGAACCTTAACTTCCACCTCGAGAACAACAACAACTCCTCCACCCTGATCGGCAATCTCGCCAACTTCGGACTCAAACAGCTTGTGACGACACCCACCCACGCCGCCGGACACACGCTGGAACCCATCTTCTCCGCAAGCCCACACCACCAAACCCCATTGGACTGACCACAGATGCGTCCACTTCACCTTCAGGAAACCCACCACACACCACCGCACCCAACAGTTGCCACGCCGCTGCTGGGGCAAGGTCACCCAGGACCAACTGACAACCACCCTCGCCCTGAAACCACCCACTGACCCCATCAACCCTGACACCGCTGCGACCAACCTCAAACAGTGGATCAACTACTGCACCAATGCCCTCGCCCCTCTCAAGGCTTCCACTTCAAACCACACCAACAAGAAAGCCGCCTGGATCACCGAAGACCTCCGGCCATCCAAGCGCACCTGCTGGAAGCTGGAGAAGAAATAGCTCCACGACTGAACCCCAGACAGCCACACAGCCCACAAGAACGCCACCCGCAGACACCACCAACTCATCAGGACCACCAAGAGGACCTCCTTCAAGGACCGCCTAGACAACAATGCACACAACACCAAAGAGCTTTTCAGCATTGTGAAAGAACTCTCCAACCCCATCTCCAACACCAATGACATTCCTCCATCACAAGTCCTGTGCAACTCCCTGGCCACCTTCTTTCACCGCAAGATCACCGACATCCATGACAGCTTCAACTCCGACACCCCTGCACCCAACACCAGCGACCCCCACCCGCACCAGCCGCCTGACCGCCTGGACCTCCGTCAGCGTTGAAGACACCATCAAAACCATGAACTCCATCAACTCCGGATCCCCATTCGACCCCTGCCCTCACCACATGTTCAACAAAGCCAGCACAACCATGGCGCCCCACCTCCGGAAAGCAATCAACATCTCCTTTGAGACAGCAACCTTCCCGGAAAGCTGGAAGCACGCCGAGATCAACGCCTTACTGAAGAAACCCAAGGCGGACCCCAAGGACCTCAAGAACTTCCGGCCCATCTTCCTGCTCCCTTTCCCGGCAAAAGTGACGGACAGTCAACAATTAGCTAACCTGATACCTCGAAGACAACAACATCCTGGACCCTTCCCAATCCAGTTGTCGCAGCAACCACAGCACCGAGACCACCCTCATCGCCGCCACCGATGACAGCAGGATCCTGATGGACAAGGGAGAAACAGCCGCCCTCATCCTCCTAGACCTATCAGCAGCATTCGACACAGTCTGCCACCGCACCTTAGCAGCACGCCTCCATGACGCCGGTATCCTAGAGAAGGCCCTGGCCTGACCACATCTTTCCTATCCAGCAGAACCCAGAGCGTCCGCCTCCCTCCTTTCCGCTCAAAAACCACCACGGTCATCTGCGGCGTCCCTCAGGGATCCTCTCTCAGCCCGACGCTTTTCAATGTCTACATGGCTCCACTCGCCCATGTCGCACGACAACATAGCCTCAACATCATCTCCTACACCGACGACACCCAGCTGATCATCTCCCTTACCGAAGAACCCCACACTGCCAAAGCCAACCTCCACAGAGGAATGAAGGCCGTCACCGACTGGATGAAGGACAGCAGACTGAAGCTGACAAGACGGAGGTCCTCAACTTCGGACCCACCCCATCAGCCCCGGAACCCAACGACCACGCACGCAACCTGGGGGTCATCCTTGACTCCACCCTCTCCATGACCAAGCAAGTAAACGCTGTCTCCGCGTCCTGCTTCAACACCCTCCGAATGCTCCGCAGGATCTTCAAATGGATCCCCCCGATATGGGAAAAACTGTCACCCAGGCCCTCGTCACCAACAGACTCGACTACGGGAACGTCCTCTACTCAGGAAGACCAACCAAGCTCCTGAGATGACTACAACGAATCCAGAACGCCTCGGCACAACTGATCCTCGACATCCCCCGACGCAGCCACTTCACACCTCACCTGGGAGGCCTACACTGGCTCCCATTCAACAAGAGGATCACCTTCAAACTCCTCATCCACGCACACAAAACGCTACACAACACCGGACCTGCATACCTCAATGACCGACTCATATTTCACACCCCCACCCGCAGCCTCCGCTCGGCCAGCCTCGCCTTTGCCTCAGTTCCACGTATCCGGAAGACCACCGCCGGCAGCGGATCCTTCTTCTACCTCGCCGCCAAGACCTGGAACGCTCTCCCTACCAGACTATGACAGACCCAGGGCCTGCTGGCCTTCAGAAGACTTCTCAAGACCTGGCTCTTCGATCACTAGCAGCGCCCCCCCACCGCTCCCCCAGGGCCTTGAGACCCTCACAGGTATGTAGCGCGCTTTAAAAATGCAGTGATTGAAAAAATGCAGTGATTGATTCTCTTTACTTTGACCAGTGCTTTAATCAACGTCTCTTATAAGGCCAGAACCAGTGTCCTATATTGCATAAACCACGCAATCTAAAATGTCAAGACGTGTTGCTGCAATATCCTGCGCTGGTACCTGATATCCGAAAGTGAGGAATGAAATGTTGTGCAAAATTAGGCTTCTAAGTTCACTTAATAGAGGAGGGTTTGGCACAGTCAATTGCAGTACTGTCTTTATCTCTATCCCAGGAGACAGCAGTTGTATGCAAATTATTAGTTCTAACTCTTCCACTTGTATCCACAGAGACCTTATTATTGGTATTTGCAATCAGATGATGCTATTCATGTTATAGGCGGGTTCTTGGCAGCTTTGTCTTCGGTATCTACCTAGCAGGATCTGTGTCGCTACAGGTGCTATTTGTACAGACTCCAGCAACAAAAACTATCAGATTCTGCGCCGCTATTGGAACAGAATTGGCACAGACCCAGCAACACTTGAAAAGGATCATTGGTGCCTGTGTTGTGTACTGTCAGAGGTTACTAGCACATGACACTTTATTTGTGAGGATGATACCCAGGGCCTGATCTGCCGTGCTCAGCATGGCATTTGCCTCTGGTATGTTGTTTCTACTGTTGGAGGTCTGGCCTGCAGCGATCAGGGAACTGCCACTTCTTCACTAATTCTCCGTTCTTGCTTGTCCGGTGGAGCGAAGGTTGCATCTGCAGGGCACCTCAGATGCCACTGGAGGTGGTAGCAGAGCTTGATCTCTACTGTGTGGGACTACTGCTTTCTTGGTGTGGGAGTTGAGTATCCAGTATGTCAGCCCGTCGCACTTGACAGTTGTTGCTGTGGTTAAGAGTGCCTGGTGCGGTCCCATCCACCTTGGCTGGAGGCAGTGCCGTCATGTGTGGGCCTTTACCCAGATCGAATCACCAGGCTTCAGATCATGTGGCAGTGGAATTGCTGCTTCTGGAAGAGCCTGCAGGACCTGACAATAAAGATAACGTAAGGTCTCTGTTAATTTCGTACAGTAACATAAAAGCAAATCGTCTGTTATCAATAGTGGAGCTGTGGACATATGACCTGCAATGTTCATGGTGCGGCTGAATATTTCGTGGGGGCTGAGCTTTGTTACCCTATCTGGTGTGCTTCTCATTGCCAGCAGGGCTAGTGATAGTGTATCCACCCATGAAAGTTTAGTTGATGCACACATTTTTCCAATCTTATTTTTCAACAACCCATTCTTCTTCTCCACAGCACCTGCTGCTGGTGGGTGATAGGCACAGAATAACGTTTGTGTTTCTCCAAGCCCCTTACATATTCCCCCTATAACATGGGAAATTAATGCAGGTCCATTGTCAGAGCTCAGAAGGGATGGAATTCAAAAGAGTGGCAATAAGTCTTGCAGGAAGCATTTAGCAACAGTATGTGCATCACAGTTCTTTATTGGATAGGCCTTGGTCCACTTTCTGAACATGCATACTATTACCAAAACATGTTTGTACTTCTGGGTGGGGGCATGTCAATGAAGTCTAACTGGAGATTTTTGAAGTGTCCGTAGGGCGGTGGGAAGTGGCCAGGTGCAGTTGGTGTACCCTTCCCTTTATTATACTGTGCACAGACAGTGCATTGTCTGAAAAGTTTTTTCTGCTATTTGATGAAACTTGCAGCTGTACCACCATTGGGAAAATAACCTGAGAATGCCGTCCCGGCCAACGTGTGAGGGACCATGAAAAAGGCGTGCGATGGAGGGAAGCATGGATGAAGGTAGGCATATTTCTCCATTAAGCCCTGTCTACAATCCTTCCTTTGTTTGCACACACCCACCCTTTGCCCACTCCTCCTTTTCATTTTTCTCCACTTTGCTCTGAATGTGTATGGGATCAAAATGTAATGAATCATTGGTGGTATCTGTGTCAATGATGGTTCTTATTATCTCTACCATAGCTAGCTGCCAGCCTGTCAGTGCTATTCTCTTTGCCTCCCCATCAATGAATGCATTTCCTTTTGACTCACAGTCCTTTGCTGAAGTATGTGCTGCACATTTGATGATAGCCACTTTTGATGGTAATAACAGGGCTTAGAGAAGGTCACTTATCAATTGGGCATGTTGTATTTGTTGGCCTGCTGATGTGAGGAATCCCCTCATTGACCACAGCTGGCCAAAGTCAAGGACCACTCTGAAGG
The DNA here is from genome assembly GCF_964261635.1 of Lissotriton helveticus. Classification (NCBI taxonomy): domain Eukaryota; kingdom Metazoa; phylum Chordata; class Amphibia; order Caudata; family Salamandridae; genus Lissotriton; species Lissotriton helveticus. The sequence goes on from NC_136057.1 coordinate 241,940,926, forward strand.
CATACTGGATGTCTGTGTATATGTTTGCTCTTTTCCCTTTAGCCAATGTGCATGCCCTTGATAGTGCCACGAGTTTGGCTGCTTGTGCGCTCTTGGAGTTTGCCAACTTTCCCCTTCCAGTAGTTTAGTGGCTGTGCCCACTGCATAGGAGGCCTGCTAAGTTCCTTTGAGATCCCAAAGACATGACCCATCTACAAACAAGTCCCCTTTGACATCGGGAAGTGGTGTGTCTTTCAAGTCTGGGTGTACCTTTGCATGTCTGTCAATGGCTAATGCACAATCGTGAAAAGCATCATCTGACTCTAGATCATCCAGCTCGTGCTCTGTTGGCAAAAGGCATGCTGGGTTCAAAGTGGTGCATCTCCTAATGGCAATGTGTGGTGCTAACAGTATTAGTTCATACATACTAAGTCGTGCATTTGTTAGGTGCTGAGTCTTAGTGGACGTGAGCAGTGTGTCCACTGCATGGGGAACGTGCTAAATCATTTTGTGTGCCAGCACTATGCTCTCAGACTGTTCTACCGCTAGTGCTATTGCCGCCACTGCTTGGCAGCAAGGCGGGAGTGCAGCGGCCACTGGGTCTAGTGTGGCTAAGTAGTATGCAACTGGCTGGTAGTAGGATCTGTGCTTTTGAATTAACACCCCTAGTGAGCACCCACCCTTCTCATGGCAGAACAGGTGGAAATATTTGACACAATCTGGGAGGCCTAGCACTGGTGCTCCACTCAGTTATTATTATTTATTATTATTTATTTATTTATTTATTATAAAGTTTTGTATACCGCGAACAAGACCCGTGGGTATCAGAGCGCTTAACATAGGAGAGGTAGAGGGTTAACATATATAAAAACAATTAAAGTACAACATCTGTATATTCGTAACACATGTGACGTTCACGTTAAAATATGCTATGGTTAAAACTTATAACAAAAACTGGTATATATAATAAATATGAGGTAGCTAGGTATATGTTCATATATGGTGTTGATCTCAAGTTCGGTCAACATAACCATTAGTGGTAGCCTTTAAGTTGTTCTCATATCATAGAATACGTTTTCTTATAGTATTGATTATGCTTCCCTTACTCGTGCCATAAAAGTACTGTACTAGGTCAGTAATATATCAGAACCGTGAACAGAGATCTTCACTACGTAATGTATCTATTCATCAGCAGACTCTTCACTTCCCGCTTGAATGTTACCAGGTTCTCGATCTTCCTGATATTTGGAGGGAGTGAGTTCCATATTCTGGGGGCAGCTCCTGAGAACGCTCTGTCATAGGTTTTTTTCTTTCGGAAGATGGCTGGCCGTAGCAGCAACTCCTTTGCACTCCTAGCTGGTCGGTCGCCACCGGACAGTTGAATTTTCTTGGCTAGATACCTTGGGGTTTTGTCGTGTAGCGCTCTGTGTGTGATACATGCTATCTTCATTTGGATTCTGGCTTCATAAGGTAGCCAGTTTAATGCTTTCAGGTGGGGGGATATATGATCATATTTCCTGGTTCCAGTGATAAGTCTAGCCGCAGCGTTGAGGCAGGCTTTTAGTGGTGCCGTAGACATTTTTGGTAAGCCCGCTAAGGTGGTGCAGCCATATTCAATCCTCGAGATAACTAAGGATTGGATTGCCAGTTTGAGGTCCGCTACTGAGATGAAAGGTTTCAATTTTCTTAAGTAGTTCAAGTGAAAGCGGGCACTTTTCGCCATTGAGTTAATGTGGGCTTTCATGTCTAGATTCTCGTCTAAGGTGATACCTAGTGATTTAGCTGAATTGACCAAGGTTGGGGTGCAGTTTAGGGCAGTAACGACTTTCGTCCATTCCTTTATTTCTGTGTTGTTCCTTGGTGGTGAGATTAGTAGGAACTCTGTTTTATGTGCGTTCAGCTTCAGATGGTTTGTAGTTAACCATTGGAGTGCCATTTTTAGTGTCTCATTCATTCGTTCTAAGTCTTTTAGGGATGCGATCTTTAAGTAAATTTGCGTGTCGTCAGCATACATGTGATAGGATAATTGAGACTTTTGGAGAATTTCTGTGAGTGGTTCGACGTATAGGTTAAAAAGATCTGGGGATAATGTCGATCCTTGAGGGACTCCTATTGAGATAGGGCATGGAAGTGAGATTGATTGGTTAACCAGGAAGCGCTGCGTTCTGTTCTGTAAAAAGGATTCGAACCATTTCAGCACAATTCCTGACAATCCCATCCTGTCCCGTAGCCTAGTCAGTAATGCCTCTTGGTTAACCGTGTCAAATGCCGAAGACAGGTCAAGGAGAACCAATAAGCATGCTTGATTTTGGTCAAGGGCCTGTAACGCATTATCAATAATATGGAGGATCGCCGTTTCCGTGCTGTGCCCTGCTCTGAATCCTGATTGGCATTCATCTAGCAAGGAGAATTTGGTGATGTGTTGGCTCAGTTGGTTCTGCACACATTTCTCAGTCAGCTTAGCCAGTAAAGGGATGTTGGTCACTGGGCGGAAATTGTTTGGATCTGATGTATCCGCTGTGGGTTTTTTGATTATGGGAACAACTTGACCTGTTTTTAGGCAGTCGGGGAGGATCCCTTGTGAAAGTGAAGCATTTATTATTTCGGTCCATATTGGAATCAGGACGTGGTTGATTTCTTTTACGCATTTTGCAGGTAGGGGATCTTGGTAGTGGTTGTTTGGTTTGATTCCTGAGAGCATCTTGGCATTCATGTGCTGGTCGTACAGTTCGAATGATTCCCAACTTGCCTTATTTTTTGCCTTAGTGCAATCCGTTGTAGAGTCGGCCTCGTTGGTAAACCGAGGTTCGGTGGGAAGGTTCCCCGCAGCATTTCTAAGCTCTACTTCGAGTGTTTTGGCCTTTTCGGTGAAAAATGTGGAAAATTCATCACAGCTTAGAGGTGTTTTTGAGTTTTCTTCCACTGATTTGGCTAGTTTGTTTGATTGCTCCTTTAGGATTTCAAATAGTTTTCGTGGTCTGTTTTTGGCATTATCCAGTTCTGATCTTATAAATTCCTTTTTTGAGCTGATGATCTTTTTATTATATTGGTTCCGGATTTTTCTGAGTGCTTCCAGTTCAAAAGTGCAATTTTGAGTTTGTTGAATGCCTTGTCACAATCCTGTGGCCAAGGTACCACATCTGGGATCTCTTTGTGTGTTAGTGCTGGTAATGGCTTTGCAATGAGGGAGGAATTTGGGATCCAGTGAAAACAGTATCCCGCCACCCCCAAAAATGCCCAAACCTCTTTTTGTGTGCATGGTCGGGGAAAGTGGGTGATGGTTGATATCCTGTCAGGTGGTAATCCCCTGGCCCCTTTGGACAGTTTGAGGCCTTAATATGTCACAGCAGTGAGGCAGAACTGTAATTTCTTGGGGAAAACCTTGTAACCTTTCATTGCTAGGTGGCTCAGGATGGCAATAGTGTCCTGTATGCAAGCAGCCCTTGAAGGTGAGGTCAGTAGTAAATCATCTATGTACTGGATAAGAGTTGAGCCTTCGTTCAGCATCAGGGAGTCTAGATCTGCCTTTAGTGCATTCCTAAGGATGGAGGATAAAGCCTTGTGGGAGCCTTGAGCATGTTAGTCTCCTCCCTTTATAACTTAAAATAACAAGCATTGGCATAGCTAATAGGGCTCGCCTTGGGGACCTTATAAGTGTTTAGCCATGCAACGGATGATGTTGTTGCACAAGGATATTGTGCTGCATAACTAAATACTTATAAAGTCCCAAAAGCGAGCCCTATTGGCAATGCCAATGCTTGTTATTAATATGAACAATACATTATTCTTTAACAGCAACTAAATTTGAAATTGATAAACAGTCTATTGAAAATAAAAAAAAACTGTGATGGGCTCAAATCCAGCACCGTGAAGTGTGTGGCTGTGACTGGGATATTGGACAATATTTTTGCTTCGTTTGGAACTACTGGGAAGGAAGGTATCACTATTTTGTTCAATTCCCTCAGATCTTTGTAAAACAGTATACGGGGGCCCCATCCGGGCCCTTGGATGCTTTCTTGACAGGAAGTATTGGTGTATTGAATTGGCTAGAGCGTATCTCCCTTATTATTCCCTGCTTCAGGAGGTCCTGTATTACTGGTGCTATGTCCTTCTCCCCTTCCTTTGAAATGTTGGACTTGGGCACTCTCGGGAGGGGGACTCCTGGCTTCAATTTAATCCGTACTGGCGGGTAATTCAACACTTGTCCTAAGTCATTTGCACTGGTAGCCCAGACTTGGGGTGGCATACAGTTGCGCAGAGTATGACTGGGTCAGTGCAGGTCATGAAATCTTGTAACTAAATAGTGAGAGAAAGGGGACCCCCTCAAATTTTACTTTCAGGTCAGGGAGTAGAGGGGAAGAGGACACTAAGCGAATGAAGAAAGCTCCCTCTTGACCTATAAATACATTTGGCGAATATCATTGAGGAACCTTCAAAAATTAATGGCTAATACCAACCACTGTTTATTTCTTATTTGTTACGAAAGTCCATATATATATATATAGATCGGTCATGTCTGACATATCTATAGTTAGTACTAGATGTCACTTCAGACGTACCTTGTCTATGCTCCGCTGGAGGTGGAAATTAAGCATCCAACAGACAATATGATGTACTTTATGGACTTAACTTGGTACCTCATTTTTATCCATAGTACAACAGGGGGACCTATGTATTAGAAACTACCATGGTTTGGTAATGATCCACTGGATTTCTTCATTCAGACCCTGTTTCACAGAGTCTAAGAAAAATATCCAAAAACACTCCCGTCGTTTACGAGAGATGTCCATGGGTTTACCAACACTCCCCTTTACCTTCTCCAAAATGCACCAGCGAACATCCGTTGCTGAGTGGCACTTTTCAAGAAAGTGTCTAACCAAGGGTGCTTCTGTACGTTGGTTCCGAATCGAGGATTTATGTTCGCTAAGGCGAACACGGAATTCACGGCCAGATTCTCCAATATAAACCATATTGCAGGGGCAAACAATACAATAAATTATATTTTTGCTTCTACAATTTGTGAAATCCTTCAGTTCGATCTTCTTCTCCTTATGTACAAAGCAGTCTGTGACAAGGGCCGTTTCACATGCGTGGCATGATTGTCGGTGTTTTTGTGAGTGGATGAATGCTTAGTTAGAGTGTATGTGTGTGCATGTGTGGCTCTTTACCTGTGAATTGTAGATATTTAAGTGCGTTATTCCGAATTTAAAAAGACATATTTGTATATGGGAAAATTGAAAAGCAATCGTCTTTGGAAGTTTCTTTGCAGTATGTCTATATTTTTATAAGTGTTATAAATACAAAGTATGACCAAAATGAAAAAAAACTAATTTTTACTAAAAATGAAATAAAATGAAAAACAATTCACACTTTGTGTAGATTTTGTTGGTATATGCCCTGTGTTTTAGAGTAAACTCCAACAAGAAATGTATTTATAGGTCAAGAGGGAGCTTTCTTCATTCGCTTGAAATCTTGTAACATCAGACCATTAGGTCTGCTTTCTAGAAAGACTCCTGTTAGTGAGCAGTGTATGGTGCATTGCAATTTACAAAGCAAGTCCCTTCCTAGCAGGTTCACTGGACAGAATCTGCTGAGGATAAACTGATGGTTGATAGTTATGGTGCCTACCCTTAATTGTAGTGGCTATGTGAGATATTCATCTATTGGTTGTCCTGTCATTCCAACTGCCATAACCTGTATTCCCGAAAGTGGTGCATCAGGTGCCACTGACGCTTTTAGCATTGAACTTTGAGCTCCTGTGTCTATCAAGAAGGGTACAATTTCACCCAAAACTGTTCCCTTTACATACGGACCTGATTGATCCACTGCTATGGCTGGAGCTATTAGGCAGTCTTCCACTTTCAGACATCCCTAGAATAAATCTTGGGGCGGCAGTGCGAAGCCATTTTTCTGCTGTCCCCATCCATCCCTCCCTGTTCAATCCTGATGTGTTGGAGTCATGTCATTGGACATGTATCCATGCTGTTCATCATTTCTATACTCTGTGCGCTGGGTGTTATGCTGATATTGTTGTTGATTCTGTCCCCTATTCTGTGTGGGCCTGCCTTCAGCTTTTTTCTTTTTTATTTATTTATTGGGGAGTCTGCTTTCCAGGGGCTGGGGTCCTTACAATAGAAGCAAGCTGTACCTGGTGGTGGTAGGGAAGCTGACCTGCCTTTCTGTGGTCTTCCTGTACCCTTCCCCCTACCTCAGCCCCTCCCTCTTCCTTGCTGACTTGTTTAGAACCTTTCTTGTGCTACCATTAGTCTGACTTTTTCTTTCTTTATTTTCTCTCCTTCCATTGTCTGTATATTGGACTGAAAATCAGAGCAGTATCTTGCTGCTGCCAGCACCTTTTCTATGGGTTCTTGTTGCCAGCAAACAAACAATGTTTGTAGGTGTGTTTTAATAGGAGGTTTCAGACCTTGGACAAAGGTGATGACAATCCTTGGCATTGCTTCTCCCATTGGGTTTTTTAACCCACTGTTCTGCTGATATACTTGCAGAAGGCGGTTGAAAAATGAGTTCACACTCTCTTCTTTTTCTTGTTTAGTATGTGTGATCTTGTTCCAATCTACCTTGTCTTCTGGTATTTTCTCTTTTAGGTATTTCACTACTTCTCTGTATGTCTTATCAACTTCATCTCCTGGCTCTCATCCCTTCCCCCTTTCTGGCTACCCGTTTGGCCACTCCACTTTCCTTTTACAATCTTCCCACAGATCCTTTGGAATTCATATAGTAAATAAAGTGTCAAAATCTGTCCACAACAGTCCTCCCAAAACCGCCATCCTGTCTAGCTCAGCGTACCATTTCCTTGGTTCTTCTCTGAGCTTTAGGAAGTCTTTGGTGAAGCACATAATGTCTTGTCTAGACCAAGGGACATTGACATATGCTAATTTGTTATCTTTACTACCTGGTGGAGGTGGTATTTCTCGAAGGGGCATTATTAGTGCTGTTGTGGCATCCGTTGATGGTGCTGGTGTTCCCGTGTGAGGGGTGAGGGTCGGGACTACTTCCAACACAGCAAATGTGTTCACCAGGTGCTTTCACTATTGCAGTTTTGCTACCGCATATTGTAGTCTGTCTTTCATGTCTTCCTCTTTGTATGTTTGCAGTCCGAGTCTGTGAAGCTGAACCTCGCTTTATCCCAGTCATACTGTGCAGGTAGTGGTGGAACTACACCTGTAGGATCTGGGCCTGTGGCCTTTGCTCTCTGGACATAAGCATTGTGTGCTTGGGCGCCCTTTTCCATTAACTGTGCTCGTGCTAGTGACAGGACTTTTTCTAAGTGCGATCTATTGTGGTGTTGGGTGAAGGCATCTACTGCTAGTGCTCCTCCCACCATCTGTTGTAGTAAATCCTGGCATTTGGCTGTGTCTGATTGCAGTAGCCTCTTTTGTGCTGAGGACTAGCCATGTGGGGATGAAGTAGCACTAATTTAACCCCTCCCCTGCTGGTGACGGAACCACTCTGTCAACAGCTGCGGTCGCGCTGTGCTGATGACGGAGCGTTCCATTGAGCGGGCGGGGCCATGACGGAACCGCTCCGTCATGAGCACAGCGCAACCGCGGCTGGTGATGGAGCGGTTCCGTCACCAGCATGCGGCCGCCTTGCGGCCGCCCGGCCCCCTTAGCACTGCGGCGGAATAGCCGCCGCAGTGAAGGGGTTAATGAAACTATCACGCCTAGCCTCTGGCGCAGGCTGTTGAGTCCCTATTATTGCCTGTTCTAGTAGTTCAATGTTATAGACTGTTTGAAGTACTTATGTACAAATGTCCCAAACCAGGCACTGCCACTGGGTTACTGACGAAGGGCCCGATTCACAGAACTAACTTAAGACAAAATCCTAAACTTACTACTTTTGGTATTCACAGAAGTTATGATTTTGTTTTAAGACAGACTTAAGACAGACTTAAGACAAAATCCTAAATTAAGTCTGTCTTAAGTCTGTCTTAAGTCTGTCTTAAGATAAGTTCTGTGAATCGGGCCCATAGTGTCATCTGCTGATGTGTCGTTGAATTGTTGTAGCTATTTGCGGTCTATTAGTTTTGGTTGCGTTATGTCTTATTGTGCACATTGATCCTGCAGCTGTTTTTTCTTATCACTATATTTGCTGGTGGCATGGACAGCCTCTGTCCTCATTAGCTGCTGAACATCAATGTCTTGGACGGTGTCCAAGTCTATCTTGATTGGCTCTTTGTTTAGAAGTTTGCATATTAAAGCTAAGGCGTCTGTATCTTGTTGTTGAGTGAGCACAGGGTGTTTCTCTGCGGGAGCAGAGGGTGAGACTGTTGTGGCTCTTATTCGCCCAATTAGAAGGTCCTCTATCACTGAGTCCTTGTCTTCCTTACCTCACTGCCTTTATTTCTCTACACGGATGCATGGGTAACATTCTACCACATCCATTTGCAGTTTTCTCCAATTCTCACTTATTTTCTGCTTACTTATTTCATTCAGCATTTTTTTTAACTTCTAAGAACTCCCTGTGAACTTTCGACTTCACATTATCAGTTGCGCGACTGTCGCACAGAACGAGATCCCACTGAAAAAATGATTCCCATTCTGCTGGCCTTATCTTTTTGCCTTTTAATGTCAACATTTGTCTCAAATATGACAACTAATTGATGTCTTACGTCCCTTGACGTAGGAATTGTAAGTCTGGTCTCCTAGCTGTCAGGTCATGACATTTATATATAAATAGTATAAAATGCAGTCCTTGGCGTAGGGCTACATTTTATGCCGGGGAGTCTTTTGAGGTGTCTGGCTGACTGCTGTCTAAATTATTTTTACATAATGTGTTTCCCATTGTGAGAGATGAGAGTGGAAAAATGTGTGAAGCGCGAGCACTAACCTTCCTCGCAGTTCAGGGACAGTTCAGATACACTAGACAGATGGATGGGGTCTCGTGCTATTCTATGAACAGACAACACAGTGGATAAACAACCGCTATCATGTGCTTCTCATTCACTCTCCAGCTGTTGCGATAGCAGAGGGAGCCATTGGTCAGGCAAACAAACAGGTAAATTGATTCAAGGTCACCCAAGCTTTCATAAGTAGGAACAACACAGTGTTCTAGGTGCTGATTACCGGCGTCCCATGAACAGAATAGTGACAGTAAAGTATTTAGAAGAAAGATTAGTAGTTCTGTCTCCTTGCAATCTCCCGTTATCCCATAATAGGGCGGGAGAGTCTGTGTGCTGTGACTATGTGCAATGTTATTACACTAATCCCAGAAGTGTAAGAGACGACATCACGAACATGACTCAAAGGGGAGGTATTGTGCAATACAGGGCAAATATTGATAAGTCGGCAAGCAAGTCCATGATAAATTGGCGGTAAGGAGACACTTGGTATGGTGGCAGTAAGTATTTGAAGGGTGCTTATTTTATTGTCAGAGAGTTAGCAGCATCAAATGTCAGTTATTTACGCTCTACTACCCCAAAAAAAAGAGTCTGACAAATACTTACAATATCCTATAATCCTAACTATACTTAGCCACAATATATGAGAGGCATATGACAATACAACAATAGAAAAACGCAAGGAATCAAACAATAGGACAACTGATACTCCCTCCTCTTTGTGCCTAGGTAACTCCCTAGGCACAGCTGGAGATCACCTCTGGCATCCAGCAGGAGGCAGCGCCCCACTGGGTACCCGGGACCAGCAGCGCTGGGGTGAGTTAGCTGGACTCAGACCTGAGTTCATGGACCCTAAGAACTGGCGCCCTGAGAAACTGTTCAACCACAAGATGAGCAGCCCAACCGTCCCCAACCTTGCCTTTAGGAAGGGTCTAAAGACCTGGTTGTTTACTTCATAGGCTCCTTTCTTTTTCCTTATATTCAGTTCCCTTTTTGTTTTCTGCTGTGTTGTGTTATTTCGTCTTAGGTCTCGCTGCTAAAGCGCCGGGATACTCTTTTTGAGTCGCCGCGCGCTATATATAAAAAAAAAAAATTATATCATTCAAACACAAGTAGGGTGTGCAATTGCAGGTGTGCTGTAACTGCCACCACCTGTGCCTGGGGTGCAAAACTGCCACAGCTCTAAAATGAGGGGATACCAGCTACAACCCAACCTGGAGGAATTAAAATCCTTAATCAAGACTCAACGGTATATGTTGAGTCTGGCAAAGCGCACTGACCTCTGCTCCAGTCAATGCAAAGTAGCTGTGAAGGTCCTCCACCCCCATCGGCCGGGGACATTCTGCTAGCAAGACAGGGGGATGCAGTAAGTCACCCACCTTTGTACGCCATCAGCTAGGTGCTGCTTGGCACCAGTTAGTCAATGTGTGCAGGGAACTTGCAGAAGGATGCCCTCACCGGCCAGGTGGGGAGTATATCCGGACCAGGAAATAAAACATAGAGCAAAAATTGCCCATGTAAAGAATTCTGCCAGAGATCGGCAGCAATGTCAGTAGTCAAGAGCCACACACGGAACAAGAGGAGAAAGCAAGTTGGCACCCTGTAAAAAGTGCTGACGTTAGACAGGAGTACTGTCTTCAGCAGAATGATGACAGACTGAAAAATAAATTATGAGAGCCACGAAAAGAGCACAGAAAAAAGTGATGAGGACAGCCGCAACGACAGCCATTGGTAATTCCCATAAACTGTGGAAATAAAACATGTAAACGTCACCAGGGCACAGGCAAACCGTCCCTGGAATGAGAAAAGAAATTGCAGATGGAGAGGGAGAGAGAAGAGCGATGAAGAGCCCTTAACTGGAGATCATACAAACGTGCTGAGAAAGAAAGAAGGAGCAGGAGTCAGAGATATGACGAAGTCAACTTACGGGCAGACAGTCCCCCAGCATCCAAGGGAAGCGGAGGAGAAAAAAGATAAATGCAAAAGATATCGAACCTCAGGTCTCCAAACCCCGATGGAAGTCGTAGATGGAAGTCATAGTCCAGCAGCCAGCCAGAGAAGTCGTCAGTGATCCAGGAGCCGCATTCTTCCACCAAATGTTGTAGCTGAAATAAGAAATAATACCACACATACGACTCTCTATCAGCACAAAAGATAGCAAGGTTTATTGGAGACCAACAACGATTAACGTGCAGCACATAGATATCAGTGTAGTCACTGAATGTCCAAAGAGGTGACGTATCTGACAGTTTTTATAGGCCCAAACCACAAACGATGTAGCATCTTAACATACGTAATACAAATTAAACATAGTTCATTTGACCAATTAGCAAAGGCCTAAGCAGGAAAAATACCATTTATGTCCGAAACATACTGTTGCTGACCACGTGTCCCAAGTAGGCAGTTTCTGGGAATTTCCACTGTAATGTAAGATAACAGTGTGGTACAATTCCAGTTAATAATTGAAACATAATAGTAATGACCAGAAAAATTGAGAAATGGGATATGCTGAAATGTTTGTGTTTAAGCAAGCATCTTCCTTTGTCAAGTATCTTGTTTTGAGCAAGCCTTGCGTTACTTAAGCCGTTTCTCTGAAGCCATGGAAAAGTGCAAGCATCTTGTGCAGTGATTTTCATGTCAACTTAACAGGGCCTAGAAGCTTACTGCATTTGGTATCATGAAGAACGATGGCTTCTACACATGCAATTGAGTGCTTAGGCATTCACTTCAGCATGCTTTGGGAAAATGGTGTTAGAAACAGCAGACAGATCTTAATATTCCTTTTCAAAGAATACTACTATTCCTAAATTGTAAGGGCAGCCCACAATGCAGACAGCATGGTACCTAAAATTAGGGAACATCCAAAAATAATCTTAACATGTCCTCTCTGTGGCTAACTCATAAAAGCTTTTTTCACTGTTAGAAGGCTGGCTGGCCTATGGAAGACCCCTGGAAAGCAATGTTAGATATTCATCTTGCAATATCCAGTGAGGAAACAGCTGGATATATTATTTAGCAACCTTAAAAAAATATTTGAATCAAGTCAAATAGTTTAATGTGTATATAATAATATCTATAACAAATGTAACACATGATGCATTTTTATACAACAAATAATAAACATGGGCAGATGTTAAGACAAATGTTTGAGTGAATACTTTGGCAGTGGGATCTGGAAGGTCATTTTACATTTAACATATATATGACAACTTGCAAAGAGTCTGTTTATAAATGTTCATGAATCATTTGTCCAGCCACATACAACGGATTGAAACATTCCTTGATTGCATATGAGCAAAGGATGATTCTTAACCACCTGAATGAAGGAGTGATAGGTCTTGGGTGTTCATTTGTGAGTCTTGGGCATTAGCAGATTGTGTGGTCCAGGAATTCCTTCCAGTAAGAGCAGAGACAAAAACCTATTAAAGAATGTGTATATTTCTATTTTTGTCATTGTTCGTCTAAATTGAATTGATAAAATCTTGATATTATCATTTTCATTTTTAATTGAAATGATGTTGAATCTGCCAGTCAGTATGGCATAATAAGGAGATGACATGATTCAAAGTACAACAAGATGAATTGTCAGTGACAAAGGAGTAGAAGTGCAGTTATTTTTTTTGCTAGTAGTTTGAATTGAGCCCAAGATAAAGCATCATCCCACACTGCTGACTTATATAAGTATGTAATTACATTTTTCAATGGGATTTTTCCAACAGTATACAGATGATTAGGTAAATTAACTGATTAGTTAAATTAAATTGCAGCCTCATATGTGCTTGAGCATTACATGTGGGTAAAGAAAATATTTGTTGTGTCATCAGACATATAGGGAGCACTTCACAATTGTAGCATAGCAGTGGCACAAACCTGGCTTGAATTTCATTTAACTGAGGCTTCAATTAAGGACCTTTTAGATTGCAGGTCATCTTATTGAAGCCATGATGGAGCCCATTGCTTTGTTTTTAATGTATTTCTTCTTTATGTCTCTGAAATGAGGTGTAACTGTAGAACCAAATGACTAAGTACTTGTAGGATTCTGCTTGAATTAATATATATTTGGTGAAGTTCCAATGGACATTTTTTCAATGTATCGAACATTTGTTTTAGTGTAATTTATTGCAAGATGCAAGATGTTTGTTGATATCCGAGTAGAGCCTGAATAGTCCTCAGAATCATCTTGTTGATTCCAGGTCTAAATGTTTGAGTCATACTTCCCCTATTGTCTTAAAGGGAGTGTAAAAATCAATGAATTTAATATTAAAAGCCAATCTCAATGGTGACGTTAGAGTTCTAATACATATTAAGGGACAGTACATTTTTTTAACTTTTTTTGTCTCTTTCTAAAATTCGGGAAGGCTGATTTAAATGAGCCTTCAACTTTCACCCATCTGATTCCTGTGTCCGGAATGTGATACCTGAAACAATATCAAAGACAGAGGCATATATTTTGGGGAGGCGTTGGCAAATTGGGGTTGGGCTGTGCCCTGAAAATAAATTAAATTAAAAAGGGCCTCCTCTGTCACAGGGGCTTGTCACATGACTTCAAACAGCCCCCCTTTGTGTCCCCCTTCGCAGAGTGTAGATATTTTGCATATTCATATGAGCTCTAACAAAGAATAGCACCTGCTATCTATACAAAGGATTGCTCTGCAAGTCATTCCAAGAAGCTCTAAAATTGAACATGCGGGATTTGTTATTTAATGCTGTAGCTAATCACTAGCATAGTGCTTAGGCATTGCTTGGGTGTTAGGGTGTCTGAAACTTGCTAACAATGATAGGAATGCATATATAGTTCTCACTGAGCATTGCATGTTCAATTGCTTTTATTTTGGCAATATGTGTGCTGGAACAATTGATTTTGCTGATGATTGGTTACTGCTCCATCCAAAACTTCAGAGATTTCAGATTTCCACTGCCTTTGCGCATATCATTCTCAGCTGTTTCTCAACCCAAGCATGGCTTCAGTGCTTCAGCACTCATTTGACTTCTCTATACCTTCCAGGATGTTTTGCATTGTATTACTGTTTAGTTATTCCACCTGTATTACATTTTTGAAAGTGTCCTTAAGATAATTTTCCTTTTAACTCATCTTTGGTATTACAAACAAGATAATTAGTGACGTCTGTTCAAAACATATATTCAGTATGAATTGATTATTTTTCATTGTGACAATTATCTAGGTTCTTAAATATGAAAAATTACACCAGTATTCAATGAATGAACTGTTCTTTTTTCACTTCACTTCAATAAGCTTTATGTCTACAATATTTTCATAAAAGCAAGTACATCTAAGCATTCATAATTTGACTACTGAATCGGTCTTACAAGTCGACCTGTATCAATATGAACAAATTAAAAAGTCATACATCATGTCATCTTAAAAAGCTGTCTTATCATTAATACCTCCATGGAATCCATGGAATCACACAACATACATTGATGACATACAGTGATAATATGATATAAAATATATTAATTAGCAGCACACAGAATGTCGCAAACCACAAGACGAACCACACAACACAGAATTCTGGTTACTGGGTAAAAAATATAAATGTCAGGGCAATAAGGTCAGGCGAATAATAAAAATCATTTGTAAACGATTGTGATAAAAGGGTAAAATGTTATTAATACGGTATAAAGTGCGAATAAGAAAATTTCACACAGTGGGATTCTGTCAATACCCTTTAACAACAGATTAGTACAAAACAGGTTAATACTCTCTAAATTCTTAAATATGAAAGAATTACATCGTTATTCAATGAATGAACCGTTCGTTTTTTACAGTTGACTGTATAGGTTGTTTGCAATATTCTCCAGAGTTACATCATTATCCATACATAATAAATGAGGTGACCGCATTAAAGCACCAAAGTGGAGTCCATTATTGGTGTACCAAATTTCCATTTGCACAAATACATGACATTTCAGGGCAACGTAATCAATTTACAGGCAAATCTGGCATCACCAATATATTTTACGGTAAAAGTCATATTTTCAAGCATGAAGATGCATTTTGTGCTCAGAAAGAATAGAACCAAAAACAGAAGAGCAGTGAGTGGTGACAACTCGTGATTTGGTTGTTCCCGTACTTCTACACAATCATTTTTCTGTGACATAATATAATCGCGTAATTTAGGTAATTTTTTCTAAACCATTTTTATTATTTTATCAACAAAACCATAGGGCATACAGTGATCTTACAATCTATAGGCAGTGATCAGCATTAGAGACATGTAAATTGAGAATGTAGCTGATAAGTATACATACAACCATGATAGCGAAATCACCCAAAACAATGTCAAGGTTCCATCTGTTCCTGCCACCCTCACTCTGAATCATCCTCACTGTCCAGCACCGGCGGTTCGCACAAATTACCCCTGTATTCGTTCCATGCGCCCCATATTCGGACCCACTTCCGCGGACACTTCCGATTCAGGTATACAGCCCTCTCCGCCATCATTGCAAAGTCTAAATCGCTGCACCAATCTTTGATCGCAGGCACCGTTGGGGATCCCCAGAGTCTGGCAAGGTTCCTTTTAGCATACATTATGCCCAGGGTCATCCAATCCTGTGTGGAGTATGTTAAATCATTCGGTTCCCAGATGTTCAATAAACAGCACCTAGGATCCGGGGTCACCGATACTTTTACCACCTGTGACATAGTCCTCATGACCTTGGCCCAATACTGGGCCACTAGGGGGCAATCCCAGATAGTGTGATAGAGTGTCACCTCCTCCCCACATCCCCTTAAACAATATTTGTGTGTGGCTCTTCCATCGTGTGTAAGTAACCCTAGTATAGTAGACACGATGCAATATCTTCAGTTGCACAAGCCTAAGTCTGGAGGGTATAGCCACTTCTCGGGGAGAGGAAAGCACGGTCTGCCAATCTGCCTCGTCTAACTCTCCCACCTCTCTGGCCCACGAGTCTTTTAATTTTAAGGTCGGGTAAATTATTAATTATCTTGCGGTATACAAAGGAGGTTGCTTTTTTGGGCATGTATTCAGTGAGAAGCCCATCTTCAAGTGGAGTGGACTCGGGCAAATCATCACCAGGCCGGATAAGTGACCCCAAGGCGTGACGTACTTGTAGGTATCAAAATCGCTCCGTGGGAGCGAAGTCATATTGGGCCTGAAGTTGCTCAAATGTTAGAATATTGCCCTGTTTCCATAGATCCCCAACAGTGGAGATCCCAATCAGATCCCATGCCCCAAAGCCTTTAGGAGTGCGCAGGTTGCCCAGCTGACAAGACGACCAAAGTGGCATAATTTGAGTAATTACGTCCGTACATTTAAGACGGGCTTGAGCCACGTACCAGAGTCTGACTGTGTGAGCCGTTGGGCCGATTACGGCTGAGGCACCTCTTCTATCTAGTGGCTCCCCTAAATCATATCTATCCGCCTGAAATGCCGGTTGTCCCTGAGGGGCGTGCAGCCACTGATTGATAATCTTTAGTTGGGCCGCCCAATAATATAACTGGATATCAGGGAGGGCAATCCCTCCAATTTAGGTAATTTTACTTTGTGAGTTTAATATCGACTGTGAGCTGCTCGTCACAATTTCGAATCATGACAAAGCTGAACCTGCAAAAGCAGTCTCACACGTTTGGATTATAGCATAATCTGTTATTTATAGATGGTAATATTGACAGCAGTGCTATAAGGAGAAACATATTATTATTAACACTTTACCATTCAAAAGTCAAGCAATTTCTGCTCACTAGCAACATGATGCAACCCTGCAACAATCCTCGATTCAATGCCTAGGAACTACCACTGCTCTGTCTCCTTCTGAAGTCACTTCTTTTCTGCTTATACATTTCATATCAGAAAATACAAATATAATCATATATTTGTCTTTTCAAAGAGAGCTACCTGACACAGCTACCCCGGAGAAGAGTGCAGTCCAACACTGCCACTTCCTGCCAGTATATACGCAACCTATTGAAACTACGTCTCCAGTGGCTAGTACAGAGAGAGCTAACAAGGTTAAACTCAATACATTCGGTTTTATGTAAAACACATGCAAAGTGCAGGTGTTTGTACCTGTGTTTGCATGGGTTAGCACATTGAAGCCAGACAGGGCACAATAGCATGTGGAAACTCTTTTATATCTTGTGTGAACAAATGCAGCGAGATCGACAAGTAGGTAACCATGCACAAATGTTGTACATTTTAATAGACGTGAATATTCTAGGTTGCATTAATGTAACAGAACACTGCGTTTTATTCCTGTTTTTCATGTTGAACCAAAAGCCTTGAATTCAAAAAGGACTGACAGGTTGATGTCTACGTATTCCTATTTATTTTTACAATAAAAACATGTTTGTGCTCAATAATGTTGCCATTATAGGAAACAACCCAAACTCACAAAAAAAAAATAAGTGAGAGGCCCAAACGGAAGTCTCAGAATGGAGGCACCTGAGTACAATGCTTGTTGAGAGCTGATGTAAAATAACACAAGAACATGTTTTTGTTTTTCTCTATTTCGAGGCACTGGTCTTTCCTAACCCTTTCCTCAGCGCTTGCTTTATCTCCTGGTTTCTAAAGCTGTAAATTAGCGGATTAAGCATAGGAATTATTATCATATAGAAGACGGATGCCACATTGTCCTTGGCCATTGAGTGGCTTGCACTGGGCTTGGCGTACATAAAAATAAGTGTGCCAAAAAATAACGTGACACAGACAAAATGAGAGGAACAGGTGGAGAAGGTCTTCTTTCTCCCCTCAGAGGAACTTATTCTAAGAATGGCAGACACTATATAGACGTATGATATAAGGACGATGATTAGAGATATCACTATGAGTCCACCTGCCATTGAAATTAGCACCACTTCATTGATGGTGGTATCGGAGCAGGCGAGCTTCAAGAGTGCAGGGACATCACAGAAGAAATGACTGATCTTATTGTCCTTGCAAAAGGGCAGCGTAAAGGTAAAAACAGCATGTGTTAGTGAATTGATGATCGCAATTACAGCTATGCTAACAAGAAGATAGAGGCAGGTTCTATTGTTCATTATGACAGGATAGAGCAAGGGGTTACAGATAGCTGTGTACCGATCATAGGCCATCAATGCCATCATAAAAACATCTGAACTTCCAACTACATATGATAAAAACATCTGTATTGCACACCCTGTAAAAGAAATTTTCTTCTGCATCCATAGGAAGTTGACCAACATGTTGGGGACAGCTACAGAGGAAAAGGAGATGTCTACAAAGGCCAAACTAAAGAGGAAGAAGTACATGGGGCTGTGAAGGTTATGGTTCATTGTGATCAATAGCATGATCCCAATATTGCAAAGAAGGGTAATGCTGTAGACCAGGAGGAAGAAACAGAACAGAGGAACTTGAAGTGCTGGATCTTCTGTGAGTCCTAAAAGAATGAACTGCATCACACGGGTGCTGTTGACAGTTGGCATGGTTGTCAACAATAGATCCTGAAAGGAAAGAAGAAGGTATATAGAGATGTGAAATTCTAGAACACACTACTGAATATCAATAGTTATGTTATTTATTGGTATAAATATTGTACGTTTGTAAGCAAAGCGTGTATGGTTGATAGAATGTGTTGATGGCCATTACTACAGGGGCCGTATTACATAAGGTGCCCCAGGGGTGCAATAGGCTTTTGTTCCTGATTCGTGTGCCCCCAGGACACTTTGGTATTATACAATACTGATAGGCGGTAAAGGGGGTCCCATTGACCCCTGAGACATCCCCTTGGAGGTGGGTACAGTCACTCACTGCACTCGCTTGCAAGGGGATCTCTAATCCCCTTTGAAATTGCAGGGGGTGCCACCTGCACTGTGAAAACAATTGCCCTGGGGGCAGAGCAAGTTGGCGGCTGCCCCCAGGGCAGCGCATTCACCATAGTGGGGCGTGTTAGACCTGGCATCTTTGGCGTGGTTTCCCCCTATCTTTTTGGCTCTACCTCCTGTATTTTTTATGCTGTGCTGGATTTTGTTTTTGCTGATTTAGATGCGTTGGGCACTTTGCCACTGCTGTTTAGTTTCAAAGTGCAAGTTCTCCCTGTGTAAATTGTTATTGTGATTGGTTATCCATGATTGGCATATTTGAGTCACCAAGAAGTCCCTAGTAAAGTGTACTAAGTTTGCCAGGACTGGTGATAACAAATGCTACTAGTGGGCATGCAGCACTGATTGTGCCACCCACATAAGTAGCCCTAAAATGCTGTCTCAGGCCTGCCACCGCAGTGCCTGTGTGCAGTCTGTGAACTGCCATGTCCTCCTGGTCAGTGTCTCCATTGACCAGGCCTAACCCTTCCCGTTCTGTACACATTGGTCACCCCTATGTAAGGCCCAAGGTACCCCCTTGGGCAGGGTGCAGTGTATGTGAAAGGTAGAGCATGTACGTGTGCAGGTAACATGCTCTGGTAGTGAATTACAGCCATTTTCAGTTTTTTACTATTATAAGGCTACCTTGCCCATAGGCTATCTTGGGGAATGCTAGCTACAGTGGCTACCAGTATATCTTCCCATAGGAGCAGTCTGGTATCCCTGAACTCAGAATGTAATAACACATCTTTTTGGAAAGGTTGTTTTTAAATCCTGTGTTTGAGAACAGCACTTTTAGAAAGTTGCTGTTCTCTTGTCTGACCTTTCTGTGTGCCTTGGCCTGTTTGTGAATTGATTGTCTGGTTTGAGAGTGACAGAGGCTGGGAGCCCCCAGGAGGCTGGCTGAGTCAGCCCAAGGCTGAGTTACTGTATCTGCATCTTGAATGCTGGGTGGCGATAGCACCTGCGCCTGAATATTGCTGTGCCTGCCTTCCACAATGCTGGCTCCACCTCCTGGTGGGAGGCTGACGACCCTGCCCCTCTCCCTGAAAGGAAAGGAGAGGCCAGGAAAACAAAGTGCTCAAGGAACACCCAGAACTGGTTCAGACCGGGCTCAGAGCCCTCCTGCACAAAGGGATCAAATACTTTTAGGGGTATAAGTGCAGGACCCCTGACTACAGAAAATTAGATCATTCTGGAATCAAGAAGGAACCTCTGTCAAGGAGAAAGCTGAAACTGAAGAAGGAAGACTGTCCTGCTGTTGCTCTGCTGGACTGACCTTCTGTTGCTTTGCTGCCAAGGAGAGGAGAAGGGCTTTGCTTGGTGCTGTGTCCCCTTGTTTTTAGGAATCTCCAAGGGCCTGAGAGATAGCTGACCTCCTGTTAAGAAGTCCCAGGAACAAAAGGACTTCACCCCCAGCTTCCCTGAACTCTGCTGAGAGAGTTCTGTCCTTCTTGAAATGCGATGCCCATTTGTGGTGCCTCTAGAAATTGTACCTGTGTTGGGAAGCTGGAAAGCAAGATTTTATCGCATCGCTCGCTTGCGGAGTGCATCCCTGTCAGTGAGAGGAAATTCCCGCCGCTACGAAGGGCGAGATCATCACAGCGCCTGTTTCCACTGCCACAGTCATTGCATCCTTCATTTGCGGGATGCACCAGTCCGGTGCGGGAAGAATACCATTGCTGCAAGTCTCGTCACAGAGCCTGTCGTCACTAGGTGAGATCGTCGCACCGCTTGCTTGTGGACCGCATCACGTCACTGCGAACATCGTCGCAGAGCCATCGCATGGAGGAGCTGCGGAAGGAAGATCGCCGCTGGACCGCGCATTGTCGCCCCGGAGATCGCCGCAGCCCCAAAGATCATCGCATCATGCCTTTGTGAGCTTTTCACTACGGAACCTGCGCACCAGAATCCATACAAGGTATTGCCTTCCTCCCCGTACAGACCGGAGTCACCGCAACATGCCCGCTACATCCAGCGGGTTTGTTGCATCACCTCCCCAGGGTCTCAGAAGTGACGCATCGCTTGTTTTCCACCGCACCAGCTTCTGTTTTGGAACTTTGTTGCATTTAAAGGTACTGTTGGCTAAACGTAACGCAACTGTGAACTTTTCACCCAACTGTGGATTATTTTAACGCAACATTAAGAACTCTTTTGCAACCATATTCTTGAACTGTGTATGTTGGATTTTTGTCTTTTGGGTCTTGAGTAGTTTAAATTAAATACCTTTATGTTTCTAAACTGTTGTGGAGTCAGTTTGTGGTGTTTTCACTGTGTTACTGTGAGTGTTGGCACAAATACTTTACACTTTGCCTTCGATAAGCCTTGACTGCTCGTGCCAAGCTACCCAGAGGATGAGCAGAGGTTATCTAAGAGTGTTTCCTCCTTACCCTGACTAGAAGCAAGGGTCCCTATTTGGACTGTGGTACCTATCTCTGCCAACTACAGACCCCCAGTTCTAACAGGGCGCATTGGGATTGTTTGCGCTAGGCGCACATTTTCAAAGATTCACTGGGAGCAAACAATGCCAATACGTAATACAGCCCAGGTGGTCTCTTTGTGTTAGTTTTGCACCACTATGCTCATGGATGTGTGGTGAAGCAGCATGAAAAGAACTGATCTAGCATTTGATTCACAGGGTATAGTCATAGTGGCAGAAGATATTACGTCTGCCATCCAGATGGACTACTGTCACTCATATTTAGAGTTCACAATTGACACAGCACAAATTCTTGTAACTAGATAGGAACAGCTGTAAGGTAGGTTCTATAATTATACAAGTAGTTTAGTGGATTTCAACCATTGGTGTTTATAGCCGTTAACCAAAGAAAAATGTTTTACTTTTTCAAAACAAACTCCCAAAGTGGGACTTAATTATTGAAAAACTAATCATTAATGTATCCCATACCCAGGGTAATTCTTCCCCTGGATGTGGGAGATCAATAGATATTTGTCTTTGTCCCCCTGGAAGTGATAGACAGAAAAAGGATATTACACAATCCACTCTACATAATGCATGCATTGTAATGCCCTTACTCCTACGTCACCTATTCCCAGAGGCATTAGCCTGGGACTGTATTGACCGAAAGTGGCAGTTCTCTTGACTCTAAAGAGAATGGGCGGTCCATTGCTTTTGCAGACAGGGTACTCCATCAAATTTGTGAGGGAGTATCCTGTCCACCAATCTTGAAATATATCCAAAAGTCTGTACACAGAAGGTGAATATACATTTAATTATCATAGGTGAATGTTGAATGTAGAGGGAAACACATAAATGAATTCTGGATGCAGAGAACATTTACTAAAGTGAATATTTTGGTACAAACTACAACCTCCTTGTTCAGACGGTGTTGACTTCTTTATTAGATTTGTTTAATTCCTTTTTGCACTAGTATAAACAACTGTGGCAACATAATTTGTTTTAGTTTTTTGTTCATCTAGGAACTTAACTGTGTGTTTATTGTGGCTTGTGAGCAATTTGAGGTCCTCTCTATTTATTTTTTCAAGTATCATAAGGACAACACCATCATGATACAAATGTCACCCATGAATACCAGCCTACCAGAGCCAACATGAAAAGAATAGTTAAACTGAACATGCTAGCTTCTTTTGGAGCTAAAATATGTGATGATAAAAAAAACAAGCCACACTGCTACATTGCCTTGGCAAGAAAGGTGTAACATATTAGGTTATTAGTGTCCTTCACTTATAATACATCATCAAATGTCCTTTTACTGGGTGCTAACTGCTCCATTGTAGCATTTAAGTTTCCAAGGGTAGTGAAGCAGAGCAGGGGAAGGGATGTGAGATATAATATATCCAGACAGTGTTGTTATTTAAAAAAGAAAACACTTTTATTATGCACCACTACTAAATACTACAAATTACACATATACACAATCAAGTAGATGGACATACCTATGCTGAAACCCACAGGTATATTAATTAGATGCAACATAACAATATTAGTGGGTATTGTTAACAATAAGGTAGGCCTACTGATTTTGGCAGCATGTCACCACAACGGTATAAGCAGAGAAAGTTTTATATTTCAACAAAATAACACCAGTGACCTCAACAGCAAAGTATCAATATGCAATTCAAGGTATACCTCCAGGAAAAAGCCTCTTTTTTGTGTGGTAACACACATTTTGGGGGAAATATGTTAGTGTTTATTTTTTACTCTGTTTTCTGGAACTCTGCTAATCAGATCTCAGTGCAAGTACTGCTCTGCCCCCTGAAACATGTAGAGATTGGTCATACTCCTTATTGACAAATTTAACTTACTGATAAGTAACTAGCATATGGAAAAGTGTACCAAAAGCATGTAAGCCCAAATGACTGGTGAGGTTGTTTATTTAATATATCATAAGGAAAAGGTAATTTTAGAAAATTACATATTCCATGCTCAAAGTCTCTGTAGCATGATGTGTGCAGGCCTCTGAGTGAGCAAGCCCTAAATGAGTTGTTAAAACTGCAGTGAGAAAAGAAACAAAAATTCTAGGTGTTGGGAGGTTTTATTGTTTGCATGCCCTAACAGTATAGTGACATCATTACTTGTGGTGGAGACTCAGGTACCCCAACTCATTTTTCACTTTCTTACAATAACTTACTATTGAAGTCAAAGTGCTTAACCCTTGGTAGTTTGTCACAAAAAGAAGTTAGGCCTACTTTCGATGCAATCTGTAAAGTATTTATGCAGCACACAAACAGTAATAAAATGAAAGTAGAACACAAAAAAATTCCAAACCAATTAAGAAAAATACAGTACATTTGAATTAATTCTTTTGACACCAAAAAGACAAAAGACTTATGAGTATAACCAGAGTTATGAATTTGTAAAGTTTTATGTAAAAATAAGCACTTAAAGTATCAACGCATCAACCACAGACATCTAGTTGTGCAGGACCGGCTCAAAGTCGAACAATATGACGATGCAATGGAGAATGGTTTGGATACAAAAAGTGGATTGCACCCAGTCAGTGCTTACCTTAAACCATAGAAGATTTTTTTAGGAAAATGTTCTGGTTAGGTAAAGTTTAGTGAGGCAAAGCTTCAAGAGGTGTCTGAGGAGGGAACGTTGTTGTTGGATAGCCTTGGGTCAAAGCTGCAGTGAATATTTCTACTTTCATACTCACTGGAATGGAGGTTGAATATCTCCAGCGGGGTGAGGCTGAGGGCTGTAGCCAAAGACAGTTCCATAATGACAGATACCCCTGTGGAGAAGTACTACTGAAAATAATTTGCTGCTGCAGGGAAGAACATAGTGGTAGAAGCCACAAAGTCATTCTGACCAGCTATGCACTTCTGGAAGAGAGGTGAGCAGGTTGGTCCCAGTCTCCTCCTTGTTCACAGAGCAGTCTTTGGCCAAAATATTTTTGAGTGCTCAATGTTGGGATTTGCCTGTCTGGGCACCTTCAGCACCATAACCAAGGTTCCGGTCCTGGTGGGACACTTCTTGGAGGTTCAAGACCCACTCAAGCTGGGTCCAGGTGAGGATTCAAGATTATGGGCACCTTTTGTGTATCCATGGCTTTGAATAGGAGGCTAGCGAACAAGCCTTTGGAGTCATTCTGGTAGCCATGGGTACAGGTGAAGATGGAGTGTTCAACAGCAGGGCTGTCCTCTGAAGATTTAAGGCAGGCTCCAGACAGCGTGGGCAGTCTTTCACGGTACAGCAAAGCAGTCTTGCAAAGTTCACAGCAGGTCATAGCAGCAATAAGTCCTCTGAGAGTCCTTCCACCGGTTCAGGAGTGAATTGAATAGTGGGCCTGAAGGTACTATTTTTATACCCTGATACACTTCTTCTAAAAGCTTCTAGAAAAATTCTGTAAAGAGCATAGAATTTCCCGCATCCCCTGCCATGGTTCCAAACTGGCTGTAGTGGCACTGTGGAAGTGTTAGGTCTTTTGTGTGAAGGTAGAGCATACCCTATTCGGTTGCAGTTGGGGTTACGCTCAGCTCCACCTCCCTTCCTGCCAGCAGATGGTCCATTCAGGAAGACCTAGTTCCTCTATTGTGAGACTGAAGAATAATTTAAAATGAGCTGCACCTAGTCGTGTGACTCAAAACAGCCTGCAGGTATAAAAGGGTTAAGAACAGGAAAATGACAACTTTCTAATCATCCCCTTTTGTATCGCTTTGTTCGCCCTAAGTGTGGCAGGGTATGCTCGGACGTGAGTCCCTTGCTCACTTGGCCACTGGATTCAAGATAGCCTGGCTGATGAGGATTATGAATCTGAAACCAGTCCCAGGATGCTTGTTTCCTGTCCATGGAAGACATGGCTTGGCAGTTCGGGCTGTACTGTTCCCATGAGACACAGGGTCAGACTGATTTGCATATAGCCATGTCTGAAATGGGGTGGCTGAGTGGGCTAAAGAAGGGTGATGGATTAAACCCAGATCAGTTGACTCGGGGTGAGTGTTTGATTTGCTCAATTGCTCCGTCCATCATCCCCTTTTGTAACGCTTTGTTCGTCCTAAGTGTGGCAGGGTATGCTCAGACGTGAGGCCCTTGCTCACTTGGCCACTGGATTCAAGAAAGCCTGGCTGATGAAGATTATGAATCCGAAACCGGTCCCAGGATGCTTGTTTTTCGGTCCATGGAAGACATGGCTTGGCAGTTCGGGCTGTACTGTTCCCATGAGGCACAGGGTCAGACTGATTTGCATATAGCCATGTCTGAAATGGGGTGGCTGAGTGGGATAAAGAATGGTGATGGATTAAACCCAGATCAGTTGACTGGGGGTGAGTGTTTGATTTGCTCAAACGCTCCGTCCATCATCCCCTTTTGTATCACTTTGTTCGACCTAAGTGTGGCAGGGTATGCTCAGACGTGAGTCCCTTGCTCACTTGGCCACTGGATTCAAGATAGCCTGGCTGATGAGGATTATGAATCCGAAACCGGTCCCAGCATGATTGTTTCCGGTCCATGGAAGACATGGCTTGGCAGTTCGGGCTGTACTGGTCCCATGAGGCACAGGGTCAGACTGATTTGCATATAGCCATGTCTGAAATGGGGTGGCTGAGTGGGCTAAAGAATGCTGATGGATTAAACCCAGATCAGTTGACTGGGGGTGAGTGTTTGTTTTGCTCAAACGCTCCATCCATCATCCCCTTTTGTATCGCTTTCTTCGCCCTAAGTGTGGCAGGGTATGCTCAGACGTGAGTCCCTTGCTCACTTGGCCACTGGATTCAAGATAGCCTGGCTGATGAGGATTATGAATCCGAAACCGGTCCCAGGATGCTTGTTTCCGGTCCATGGAAGACATGGCTTGGCAGTTCGGGCTGTACTGTTCCCATGAGGCACAGGGTCAGACTGATTTGCATATAGCCATGTCTGAAATGGGGTGGCTGAGTGGGCTAAAAAATGGTGATGGATTAAACCCAGATCAGTTGACTAGGGGTGAGTGTTTGATTTGCTCAAACGCTCCGTCCATCATCCCCTTTTGTATCGCTTTGTTCGCCCTAAGTGTGGCAGGGTATGCTCAGACGTGAGTCCCTTGCTCACTTGGCCACTGGATTCAAGATAGCCTGGCTGATGAGGATTATGAATCCGAAACCGGTCCCAGGATGCTTGTTTCCGGTCCATGGAAGACATGGCTTGGCAGTTCAGGCTGTACTGTTCCCATGAGGTACAGGGTCAGACTGATTTGCATATAGCCATGTCTGAAATGGGGTGGCTGAGTGGGCTAAAGAATGGTGATGGATTAAACCCAGATCAGTTGACTGGGGGTGAGTGTTTGATTTGCTCAAACGCTCGGTCCATCATCCCCTTTTGTATAACTTTCTAAAAGGGGCATTTTCATAAAGTGTAATCAAAAACCTGATTTCACCATTGAAAGTTGTTTTTTGTTACAATTCTAAAAACGCCAAACTTGACATAACCACCTGCTCCCATTTGTAAATTACAGCTTCTTAATTGTAATAAGGTATCCCTATTGTTATTCTATTGGAGGGGTAAGCCTCAGAGTAGCGCAAAATGAATTTAGGAGTTTTTGACTCTCATGGCCAACCTTTTAATTACATATCACACTTCTCTATGAGCTACCTGAGGTCTACCTTAGAGGTGACATTTGTAATAAAAAGAGAGATTAATGCTTGCCAAGTCGACATGGCGGTTTAAAACTGCATTCAGTCTTGTCATGTTTAAGTTGCTACCTAAGTGGGTGGCATATTAAGTGCTGCTGGTCATCTGGCAGCAGTTAATTTACAGGCCCTAGGTATATGGCATACCACTCTACAATGGACTTATACGTTAAATAAATAAATCATATGTGTATACACCAATTTAGTCATGTTTGATGTGAGGGAGCACAAGCACTTTAGCACTGGTTAGCAGTGGTAAAGTGTACAGAGCCCTAAGGCCAACAAAAATGAATTTATTAAAAAGTGTATTGAAAAAAAAGTGAATCATTTGTGAGTGACCCTGCAGAGAGTAACTGATCCAACACTGCGTGGAAAGCCTGCTTTCACACATGCCTGTGCTTGCTTGTGTTAGATCATTAATGCCAGACACATTGCCTGTTTTATTTCATGTGCCATAATCCATTTAGTTAGAGTGATGTTCAACATTATTGCAAAATTATTACAATAACTATCCATGCACTAAGTCAGAATGATGAACTCAGTTTCCTCTCAGGTAAGACTTTGTTGCTCACCACATATGCAGTTTAGTGTCTATTAAAGGGACAGCACCAACATTTACTACTGGCAAGACCTGATGATGCTTTCAGTATGTGTTATTGCATTTATAAAGTAGCATGAGTAGTATAAGATGTGATTCAAACTAGATATCCTAGATTAGAAGTTTAAAATGGGCCTTAACCCTTAAGACGTTTTAGTAAAAAATAAACTGTAACAGAGAGAAGACTAAAAAGGCTTATCTTTTTTACATTGAGTGTCTTGCAATTAACAAATAGGAAAATAAGAAAGAATTCCCACTACATGGACTAACTGGTAAAAAGACAGTACTATGGGGCCGATTAGGATTGCGGTTTTTCCGCATCCTCCGGGCCGGCGGAAGTGTCCGCTGGCCCGGAGGATGCAGAAAAACCGCAGCAGAGCCTTCAAAGACCCCCGCCAGATAAGGATGGATGGGGGGTCAGGAAGACCATCCGCCGCTTTTCCGCCGCGGTCGCCTTCTGACCATGGCAGAAAAGCTCTAACATGTCTGGCGGTGTCTATCAGACACCGCCCGGCATATTAGGATGTCTGCACTTCTATGCTTTTCCACGGTGGCTTTTCCGGCCGTGGAAAAGCATACGTACCTTCACTTCGGGGGCCCGTTGCGGGCCCCTTGGGTGAAGGGGGGTGGAGGGTGCATATGGGGGGTACCTATGGTACCCCCCTGCATTTGCGTGCACAAAGCAGCAGGCACTGCGCGGTGCCTGCTGCTTTGTGCATGCAAATGCGATGCATGCATTTTTAACCTTGCGGCGGGTGCAGCTTCAAGCTGCACCCGTCGCAATGTTAAAGACAGAGGATGTGACCGCCACTCCTCAGGGGTCGCGGACGGACTCAAGTCCCTCCGTGATCGTAATCGGCCCCTAAGTTTGGATAAAGTTTTTAACAACAAACCTGATCACAAACCAGAAATGATTGCTGAAATTGTGACAGCAACAACATATAGATATAGACAAAGCATACAAACCAACTCCCTGCTGCCTTTTATTTTATTTTAATAATTTTTTTATAGTGCCAACATGACCCATGCGTGTATTAGAGGGCTTTACAGTATTACTTCATGAAGAGCAGTAAATGCAGTAATATCACAATCACTACAAATTAACTAACAATCGAATAACATATAGCCTTTGTTAGTAACACATTGTCATAGTTCAGACCAAGCAGGTACCAGTCAGTGTTGAAAAGCAGGGGGTAAAGTCGGTACTGCACGGAAGAGCATGTAAGGATGCTAGAGATAATTTATTATGTGAGCGACTGGGGAAATAGGAGTAATGTGATCTAGGAAAGAAATTTGTTCATGAGGATTCTTTGCTTTCTTTTTTTAATGATATGACCGAGGGATTTATTCTTATTTCAGGAAGTAACAAGTTCCAGATTCTAGGGCAAACTCACTGAAGGCACGGTTGTACGTTTTCTTCATGTGGAATCTCTAAGGTTCTAGAAGAAAGGTGTTGGAACTTTGGATGCTCAGGAAACATTTGAGAGTTCAAATTTCTGGACAAGATAGTTAGAGGTAGTGTGGTGGATGGCTTTATATTTTTAGCTGGATACTTGCTTCATAAGGGAGCCAGTTGAGGGATTTGAGATCCAGGGTGATGTGAGTGTACCTTTTTGAGTCAGTGATGAGTCTAGTGGCAGATTTGAGCGAGGCCTTTAGAGTAGCAAGTTTGAATCTGGGCAGTCCAGATACGATTGTTCTAAAATAATCCAATCTGGGTATTACTAAGGCTTGTACAGCATATTTGACATTGTTGGAGGGAGGTTTTCATTTTCTTAAAATACTCATTTAGTGATTTGCTGCTTTGGTGGAGGCTCTGTTGTGTTTCTACATGTTGAGGGCCTTGTCAAGAGTAACACCCAGTGCGGTGTCTTCTCCAAGAGAGGTTGCAATTTCCTCTAGGTTGCGTCTGGTACAGTTAAAGATTCTACATAGATTGTATGGATCTGGGTCTTGGCTTGTCAGCATGGGAAAAGTGAATGAAGGGAGGTGCAGGAGGCAGTGTGGTCAGGAAGGTACATTCGTGCATATATTATGGGAATGTGGGTATATGCAGAGTTACTGGAAGGAGATGCACAAGTGCATGAAAGATGTTCTTCGGGTAAGCCTCAAACCTGAAGCTAAACAATGTCTCTTAAATGTTTGGGGACCCACAGACTTAAACAGCAAAGACAAACTGTGGGTCACACTGGGTCTGATGTTGGCTAGGAGGAATATAACCCAGCTCTGGGGTTCTGGAGTGCCACCTAAACTTGAAACATGGAGGGCAGCCATGAATTGCTGCATAATCAGAGAAAAAATAGTATATATGGCTCGTGGGTGCCCTAAAAAGTGGTAAGCGATTTAGAACAAATGGAACTAATATTGGAGTGACATTTGTGTTCCACCTTCTATCCCCTCCCAAGAGGAACCTGTAACTCTTTGAGTACTGAATTTGTCAGTACCACCTGTGTTGCTCAACGTATTTGTAATTCAATGTTGCTTTATTCCTCCTATCTTTACGCATAATGTTGATTCTCTCTGCTTAATAAAAAGAGTTTTTAAAAGAAAGAGTAACACCCAGTGATTTTGAGCAGGCAATGATTTGTGGAGTGCAGTTGAGGTCTGTAAACTGTTTCAGCCACTCTTCGATGATAGGTGCCTGGTTGGGTGGTGCAATTAGAAGGAGTTCCGTTTTTGAGTATTTAGTTTGAAGTGATTTGTTGTTAGCCAGTTTTGAGTTTCCATAAGTGTTGTGTTTAGGGAGCTGATGTCATCTGGGGAGGATACCTTTAGGTATAGCTGGATATTGTCAGCATACATGTGGTATTGGATGTTAGGTGAGCTCGGAATTTCTGTTAGGGACTCCACGAATAGATTGAAGAGGGCGGCCAATAGAGATGATCCCTGTGGGACCCCAAGTGTGATCTGCGTGGACTGAGATAGAGGGAGATTAGGCTTGACTCTTTGAGATATGTCAAGGAAGTAGGAAAAGAACCATTTAAGGACTGAACCTATAAGGCCCATGCGGTCTAGGAGATTTGCGGGCTTAACCTTATCAAATGGTGATGATAGTTCAAGGAGGACTAAAAGACAGACTTGTCATAGCAGATTCGGTACTGTGCCCAACACCGAAGCCAGATTGAAGTTGGTTTGATAGATAGAAATTATCAATGTGGTTGCGGAGGTGAATGTGAACAAATTTTTCCAGCAGTTTCGCCAGGCTAGGGATATTGGAAATATGTTGTTAGTTGTTAAGGTCAGGTTGGTCCACTCTTGTTTTTTTCAGAATGGGGTTAACTTGACTGGACTTTAGGCAGTCAGGGATGGAGCTTTGAAAGAGTGAGGCATAAAACATATTGGTACAGATTGGGAGTAATGCTGGTATGAGTTCAGTGAATACATTTGAAATAGTTTGAGGGTTTAAGTCTAAATACGAAAAGGGAAGGCTAGAGCCTGGCAAGTATGAGGCACTTGCCAGTTTGACGTGGCAGTAAAAACTGCATGCAGACACTGCAGTGGTAGGTCTGATAACCTTTTACAAGGCTGCTTGTGTGGGTGGCACAATCAGTGCTGCAGGCCCACTAGCAGAATCTGATTTACAGGCCTGGGGCACAAACAGTGCACTGTACTAGGGACTAAGTACTAAATCA
Organism: Lissotriton helveticus; assembly: GCF_964261635.1. Lineage (NCBI taxonomy): Eukaryota > Metazoa > Chordata > Amphibia > Caudata > Salamandridae > Lissotriton > Lissotriton helveticus. The sequence continues at coordinate 241,971,885 of NC_136057.1, forward strand.
AATAGGCCAAACATGGAAACACCAATTCACATACACAATTTACATGGAGAGCATATGCACTGAATAGCAGTAGTAACATCCCCAGAGTCTTAAAACCAACACAAGCAAGTTCTAAAACAGGAGGCCTAAAAGCAGAACATTCTGGGAGTGAACACAATGAAAAAGTCAAGTCTAGCACCCACACTTCCCCCATCTGGCTAAAATAGCATTATTAAGATAAGAACCAGGTCACATGTCATTTACACTCTAAAAGTAGCCCAAAATCTTATGATACTTTGAGTAACATTCAAGTCCAATAAATCAAACACATAGTTGTTTATGAACAGTGCACACTCTGATCCCACATTCTCTGAAGGTGCTCTTGAATGTGTTGATAAAGACAAAAGGACGGTCACGGAATTAACATATATACTCAGGATCACGCACTTTACAACCATGGTAAATGAGAGTAATCCATGTTTAGGTCTCGCCTATGCAGCGCGCATGCACTGAATAGGAAAAGACCTCTAGAAATCGCTTCACCTTTTCAGCCACAAACGTGCACGCATTTCTTTGCTTTCAATGGCAATGCGTGCACGTTTGGCAATTCCCTTGCGGGAGCAAGCTTTGAAACTGTCTGTTAATTACTAACAGATGGTTCCTGCTCGCTCTCGCAAGGGAAACAAGCTCAGGCCCCCTCCTCTCTCCCCGCCCACTGCTGCCTCCTCCTCTCCTCGTCAGAGCGAGGCGCGTGCACTTCCTTCCTGTGGAGGTGCTGGGAGAGGCGACTTGCACTAATATATGGTGACTGAGAAAATGCCCAGTGGGCTGTCGGTTGTTAGGTAAGGGTGCTATATTGTACTTATGGATTGTTAATGAGAAGGTTTGCCTAGAAATCACGGAAATTGAATTACCGCTCAGAATCTGTGAGAATCTTGCGGTATATGGACTCAGTGGTACAGGAGTATGAAGGCACTTAAATGCGAAAACTAGATCACGGAATCGACCAGAAGGTACACGCAGTCCAGCGTCATTCATACGCTGGCTACGACCTCGCAATACTGTTGTAAAAGTATTGACTAAAATAAACTATGAATCAAGCTCCAATTAGTAAGTTGAAATTCGGGTGCTCCCAAGCACCTTTTAAGAAACTTGGCACATTCGAGTCGTAAAACGAATGAATAGGACTGTTTGTAATAAAAAGTGAACCACATACAAGTCTCTAAAATTCTGAGAGCACTCTTGAAAATTCCCAGTTGTGCGTTCATGGTTTCTCCATCATCACTTCCTCACCCTTCCTACCTTTATTTCTCCCGCTCGTAGGTTAGTTACAGTGACCCTTGCCCTGCTGGTCTTTCGTTTTGGAAAAGGTATGTGTAAACCCTTCACTTAAGGTAATGTGCAGGTCTTGGGCAGTTGTAGACACCAATTAACGGTTTGTGTGTGCTCTTTCAAGGGAGTGAGATAGGGAGAGCCAAGGAGGCTGCTCAGGAGAGGCTGAACTCGACACAGAGGAGGCCGCAGCCAACCAGCTGCTAGCCAGAACTAGCTTTCTGGAAGCCCTCGACGACCTGAACCAGAGCTCAGAGGGAAGAAGCCGCAGCACCTGGGGGCCCTGCTCCCGTTCACGGGGCTTACACAGAGTGAGTGCAGGCTGCTGCCCACGCAAGCGCACGTGCTGCTGGCGCTACACTGGTTGTTGCAGGCGCTGTAACCACAACGTTAATTTTACCAATACAATACTTTGGAGGATGGCATACGAAAAATAAATATTTGCAAATCATTTTGTTTTTGTTTTATTGCATCTTATTAAAGAGGGAAGAGGGTTTATTCCTGAAAGAAACCAAATCCCAATAGTCACAAATCTTTTAAACATGATGACATTTAGTTAAAAAAAAAAAAGATACCTACATTGTAGGTCGTGCATTTGTAACATTTCTGTGAAAGCATCAAATCGCTCCTTTTTTATTTACCAAAAATTAACTGTAAAACAAGGGGGCAGACACCACCAATGAAAATGTTCTGAAACGCGCTGAAACCTGCACGCTTGTGGCCTCCATGTACAATGCAATCCAAAACATTCTATGATAAAATAAATTGTATAATATATAACAGACCTCAAGGTTAGCACAGAACACGAGACTGAAGAATGTATACAGTGGCATTTGTTCACATTTCAAAATGTCATCATCCTTGATGACAACCCGGGCAACCACAGTGCCATCCAGATGTAATCTAAAATGGCGCTAGACATAGGGGGCCTTATTTATGAGGCTGTGCGTCACTTTTACGCCGCCGGTGCGTCACTTTTTGCGCCGCACCAGTGGCGTAAAAAATGCGCCGTGCTGCGCCATATTTACAAAGTGACGCATCTAGGTGGTAGATGCGTCACTTTGTAAACCCCTGGGCCACATTATACCTGCACCAAGTATAATGTATGCAAGGGGGACGTATTGACGCAAGAAAGGGTCATGGAAGTGACGCAGTGAAATATATGAGATTTCACTGCGCCACTTCTAGGACTCAAATGCGTCAAAATCATACGCCTGCCTCACAGCAGGCGCAAGACTGACGCAAGCCCTTTCACATTGCCCCTTGTGAAAGGACACATTGCTGGAGTTGCATCACTTTTGTGACACACTCCAGCAATGCGTCACTTTTGCGCCTACAGATACGTCAGAAATACTGACGTATCTGTAACTCCTTGCGACATGATGCATCATAATGTAAATACGACGCATCATTGGTGTCACAAGGAGGGCGCAATGAAAAGTGACGCACCGCTGTTTTCATGCAATGATGCATCACTTTTCATAAGATGGTTACAATTTACGTATTGTAACCACTTTTAAATAAAACGATGAATATAGCACATAAATATGTATTGGCAATGTTCAGGGTCCTCTATAGTATTAGCCTGCGTGTTATATTCTGAAATAGAGAGGGAGACAGGAATTAGTGGTAATTCCAATTGACCAATTACAAGTGGTCCGTATTTAATACTGTTGCTAGAGCACGCTAAACCGCTGAGATGAATCCTGTAGCAGCCGCTTGGAACAGGCAGCTAATTTGATTGCAGCAGAGGGCAATAAACCAAGGCCTCACGGGGAACCCTGGTGGAAGGGGTGGGAGGTGCTGCCAAATGTTACTGTGATGCGAAGTCAGAGCTGCCTTCTTAGTAAAGAGGAAAACATTGTCTCTGCAGGCAACAAACTGAACAGGCACTGTTGCCAAAATGGGGGCACCTGCATCCTGGGCAGGTTCTGCGCATGCCCGCAGTAATTTACGGGGAGGCACTGCGAACACGACGAGCGAAAGAGGTACAGGCATACAGTGCGTGGCTCTGTCTACTTTAAATCTATGTTTGACCAGTGTAATCTGGACTATTCTCTTCCTTGTGACTTCTCGGGTGTTTGGGGATAGCAAGAAAGAGATTGATTGCATCGCAAGAATTATCTAACTCTGTGTTAAATTTCTATGGGATTTTTGTAACTTTTTGAATGTAATTATTATTGTTTAGGTGACGTGAGAAGCAGGCATTAGCAGCTAACTTGTTTATGTGAAGGCCAGGGCGCTTGCCAACCACTGCGAGAGACTTTCCATCATTACCTGTTGCTCGTGGGGGAGGAGGGGTCATTCTGCGTAATTCTTAGGGCCCGATTCACAGAATGAACTTAAGACTCAATCCTAAACGTACTACTATTTTGGTATTTACAGAATGCACTTACTACTTTTGGCATTCACAGAATGCACGCACTACTTTTGGTATTCACAGAATGAATTTACTACTTTTGGGATTTACAGAAGTTAGGATTTTGTCTTAAGTTTGCATTAAGACAAATTTAAGACAGACTTAAGACAGACTTAAGTTAGGATTTTGTCTTAAGTCTGTCTTAAGTCTGTCTTAGCCTCTTCCATGCTCATGACGAGCTGAGCTCGTCATGAGCCACGGCGCTCCGGTGCTCATGACGAGATCAGTTCGTCATGAGCCGTGGAACGCTCGCATGCGGGGATAATTCCCCTGCTGTGCTGAGCGTTCCACTGCAGGTAATGCACCTGAGCACAGGAGCGCCGTGCCTCATGACGAGCTCAGCTCGTCATGAGCATGCGGGCGCTGTGCGCGCCCCTCTCCCCCCCAGCACAGCGGAAAAATAACCCCTGCAGCGAAGGGGTTAAGTCTGTCCTAAGTCTGTCTTAAGTGTGTCCTAAGTCTGTCTTAAGTCTGTCTTAAGTCTGTCTTAAAACAAATTTAAGACAAAATCCTAACTTCTGTGAATACCAAATGTAGTAAGTTTATTCTGTGAATGACAAAATTAGTAAGTGCATTCTGTGAATACCAAAATAGTAGAAAGTTTAGGATTGAGTCTTAAGTTCATTCTGTGAATCGGGCCCTTAGTTTTTTCAGGCAGGTCACACATTCACTACGTTTTGTGCGCTTTCTAGCATAGATAGTTGCAAAGCCTTTCATCTTTGTCTTGCAGGATGTGTGGAGCCAAGATTGAGCATGGAGCTTGGGTGTTCAAAGGCTGTCAGTGGTGTAGATGTGGCTATGGGAAGCTGCCCTGCTTCACAGAAATTTCACGCGGCAATTGTGGTAAGAAATTTCCTCTCTGATTTTTGTTTTCCAAGATAGTTTTGTATTTGCTATATAGCCATAATCAATAAGACCCGTTTACTTACTAGTATACTTCGATCACTGATTCATGCTTTTATTGCTGGCAGTGCTTGGAAGCTTTTAAAACTTCCAAATTAAAAAAAAATCACTGTTGCAAACGCCACGTGGGGAAAATATGTTTTGGGTTCTTGATTGTCACATGAATACACTCTGTAAGAGAGGTTACAGTAACAGAAGAGAGAAAATAATGTAACCAAAGTGATGCAGTGTTTGCACTGTGTACCCCATTTCAGTGCCCCACAATGGAGAATCTTGAGCAGGATCTCCAGACCCAGATTCCAAAAATAAAGATCTCACTTATGTGCTGTCACCCATGAAATATTTCCTATCCCTGAGTTTAAGGTAGGGGATGGCATCATTGTATAGTACTTCCAAGGACCTCCATTTCATAGAAATGTTTCTTCCTGTATAACGATTCTGTGTCTCTGAAGTGCGTGTGATCACACCTCTCACATCACATATAATGGTACCAGTTTGAAAGGGTGGTGCAATTTCAGAAGCTCAGCAACACAGCAATAGCATCCAAGAAGGCTCAAGCAACGAAGGCTGTGGCAAGCATAGTGTACATTATAGCTTTTTAAGATGAGAGATTATACAATGCATAGAATATTCAAAAGTTGGGGGTCTGTAGATGTGTGTCTGGTCTTGCACCCTTCCACGTGTGGGTTTGTGCTTCGATTGCGAGCCTCCCCCAGCCTCCGCTTTTCATAGTCCCTCCCTTACTGGAGTCAGAGCAGCTGCCTCTTGGAAGAGCATCTCTCGTAGTTGTGTTCGGTGGGATTGTGTATTCATCAATGAATCATCTTGACAAAGCGGAGCTGGTGGCAGGATTCAGGCAATATGAATATTACAGAAGTATTTTATGGTAACTGAAGGGAGTATTTTGGAATGTCCAAAGGTTTCAGACGGTGAGCACGACGCTGCTGTGAGCTAAAGGGTTTTGTGGGAGCTACACCAGGGTTTAAAGGAGGGAATATTTACAAACCTTCTATTCTTCTTGAAGCAACGAGGAGTAACAAGAGGAGGAAATGTGACAAAGTAACAGGGACGCGGGAAAAGAAGAGAGGGAATGAGTGAATTCGAAATTGGGATGAGGGTATGAGATGCCCTACTGATGTTTGTATGCCACTTTCGCCACCTTCCTAAACACTGAAGTGGAAGAGATTGGGAGAAAAGGAGGGGACTAGTGCAAATAAAGGAGATGTTAGTGAAGAGGGGGGATGGTGATTTATTTTGGTGTTTGTACGAGGTTTACAGTAGCACTAAGATGCTTAAAAGTGCCAAGAGAAATTGGAAGAAGCAGACACGATACGAGAAGAAGAAGCAGTAAAGGTGATGATGGACTTATATTAGGTACTCAAGAAGGCATAAAGGTAGATATCACTCGTGACATAGCAATGATTTAGGCCAACGAAATGTATGACTCTATTAAACAAGCATTGGCATAGCCAATAGGTCTCGCCTTTGGGACCTTTTAAGTGTTTAGCAATGCAACAGTTGTTGTTGCACCAAAAATATTGTGCTGTATAACTAAATACTTAGAAGGTCCCAAAAGCGAAACCTATTGGCTATGCCAATGCTTGTGTATGTTGCACATTGAACAGTTCAGTCCCTAGATGGGTATTTTCTTTCTTTCACTATCAGTTAAAGCGTTGCCTTCAGTTCTTAGTGCACTAGGTTGGAGGATGGTGGTAGCCTGAAGCCACATGAAAGCTTGACTCATTTTGAGCTCAAAGTCCCAGAAGGCCTCAAGCTGAGGCAATGGCAGGTAATCTGCCTCGAGCCTGACTTCGGATTTAAGTGGCTCACCCACTTCAGGAAAGCGAGTATCAATGACACTTACCATCACAGCATGTATGGCATGTTCAACAGCCGTGCAAATATCACTCACACAAAAGAGAAATATGTACAGCAGCAGGGTATGTCTACCTTACAAAACAGATGCAACACAGGAGGTGATTAACACTTTAGGCGTTCCTTATAGAACTTGAACACACCGCCAGCAGTGGCGAAGGCGCAGGTGCGCAACAGTACATCACATGCTCACAGGCGTGCTGTTTGCAGTAAAACAAAATGCTAATTCCCACCGCATAAAACTTTTAGAAGGGTGAGCGATGTCACACATTGTGGGGTCCCCACGGTAGCAGCTATACATGTGCATGCAACAATTCCGAGTAAAATAAATTAGAACCCTAAGCAGCGTGATCCTGACAGTGCAGCCAATGACTGCTATCAAAATTACATTAGCGATCCGACCTATACCATACAAGGATTCCAGGGACCTGCCCTGCAGGACTAACCTTACATTTGAAACATTTAGGGCCTCATTTATGAAAAGTGACGCATCGCTGCGTGAAACCAGCGATGCGTCACTTTTCATTGCGCCCTCCTTGCGACACCAATGATGCGTCATATTTACAGTATGAAGCATCATTGCGCAAGGAGTTACAGATACGTCAGTATTTCTGACGTATCTGTATGGCCCAAAAGTGACGCATTGCTGGAGTGTGTCACAAAAATGACACAACTCCAGCAATGTGTCCTTTCACATGGGGCAAGCCCCATGTGAAAGGGCCTGCATCAGTCTTACGCCTGCTGTGAGGCAGGCATAAGAAATTGATGCATTTGCGTCCTAGAAGTGGCACAGTGAAATCTTATAGATTTCACTGCGTCACTTCTAGGACCTTTTCTTGCATCAGAACGCCCCCCCTACATACATTATTCCTGGCGCAGGTATAATGTAGCCCAGGGGTTTACAAAGTGACGTATCTACCTAGATGTGTCACTTTGTAAATATGGTGCAACTAGGCAAATTTTTTACGCTGCTGGTGCGTCACAAAAAGTGACGCACCAGCGGCGTAAATGTGACTCACAGCCTCATAAATGAGGCCCTTATTGTATTATCTTTGTCTACAGTTGTCAGTGGCTCTTCCAGCTAGGCTGCAGAGGTGAAAGAAACGCAATCTTACCCCGGGCCTGTGGTAAGCTACCTTCAGTCGCACACCAAGCCAGCTCCATTGTTCATGGACACAGACACAGTGAGACGTTCTCTCTGCCTATGGAATCAACCGCACATTTTCCCTAATGGAGCGTCACACGCTTGGCACACACACTTGCAAAGCTCTGAAGAGACAATGCTGAGGGAAGTTTACTCTTCATGCAGTGGTACATTGTGCACCAACATGCGGGGTCATGTTTCTGCAGGTAAAGCTGAACATGGAGGTACCTCATATGAGAATAGCCAGTCTCAACACCCTCTGGCTGGTCCTTACACCACGTCTTTTTCATGACACTATTGGACAGGAGTGCTGTGCTGGCATTTTATACTGTCTCAGGTACCATGGGGCTGTAATTCCTGACACCTTGATACCATGGCACGTTTGAAACAGAAAAACCACATGTGGTGGATGCGTTCCTCCCAAGGGTGTCATTACACCAAGGTTTTAATTGAGTGCTTTGAGTAACATGTGTAATTCATTTAATGAGACAGGTTTCTTAATGAAAAGCGAAACATTTGATGCTTATTTTTGAATAATTATTTGAACACTCACATCTCATGTTTCTCGATTAATTCTTTAAGGAATCTTGAATCTTTGGGCACAGCAGGGATTGAAATGTGGGACACCCTTCTAGGGTATTCTGTTTACAAATAGCAAATGTCCCAAGTTAGAGCTGGATGCTAATGGACTCTTCTCCAGTGAATCATACTTGTAATGTGATGACGGTAGTGATGACGGTATTAACCTAAAGGCAGTGCTCTTTCCTATTGACTCTTGCTCCTATATAAAGACCACCTATGTCTATTAGTCTAAAACATCTACCCACAGACTCAAAACAGGAGTTACTGTTAGATAACTAAGTGGAATTAAGGGGTTATCAGACCGGAACCAATGTACCTATAACTTTACACTACAATCATTACTGGGCACATTAACTGACATGGAAACAGTATAGGTAGAAACAAAAATAACTCTAACACTTTGTTTGCAAAGACCTGTGAGCAAACAGAGCAAAGTAATTCACTGGAATATTACCTACTTCAGCTAAAAAAATAACAAAGACATCAGTATAAAAAAGCAATATTTTGGAGGAAAAATAATAAAGATCTCTCAGCCCAAAAAGAACTGCCCGATTTTGTTGAAAAAAACCTGAAATCCGATCCTTAAGGGCCTACGACTGGATTGGCACCAATTGATTGTAGCAGGGTTGTTGGAAGTCTTTGATGTCCCTGAGATTTCAGAAAAAGGAGGCAGGCTAGCAAGCCCATGAAGTCACTTAAGTTCTTGAGGTTTGAGGATGCAAATCCTGTTCATCGCACTCCCAGGCAAGAGGTTAGCAGACCTACACAGCAAAGCATTTCAGCAAAGTGGCAGTCTATCCTAGCAGCACAGCAGTCCTTCTTCCTGGCAGAGTATCCTCAGACCCAGAATTTTACTGAGTTAGTGGTGTCAGCGGTCCAGTACTTATACCTTGTTGCGCCTTTGAAGTGGGGGAAACTTCAAAGAGAGGCCTTTGAAGTGCACAAGGTCCCTGTCCTTCCTGCCCTGGCTTCAGACTCAGAACAGAGGGTATGCAGCTCTTTGTGTAGGGAGAAGCAGAGCCCATTCAGTTGCAAGTGTCAAGCGCCTCCTTCCATTCTGCCCAGGATGAGCTATCACAATGTTAATGGCCCATCAGACACACCAAGCTCCCTTTGTGTGTGGCTGCCTAGAGAGAATGCACAAAGTCCAAATGTCCCCCACCACAGATATGTATTCGGAGACAGGTTGAAACAAAGAATGGTTAAAGTAATAAAATGGCAACTTTCTAAAAGTGGCATTTTTAGACTTAAAATACATCTTTCCATTAGGTTGTCATTTTCAATTTTGAGTCCAGAGACACCAAACTTTAAATGTCCCAATTGAATGTTGCACTTATAAATTTGACAAGGTAACTGTAATGTTAACCTATGAGAGAGATAAGCCTTGCAGTAGAGAAAGATAAAGTAATCGTTTTTCACTACCAGGACATGTAAAACTTAAAAGTGCATGTCCTACTTTTTAAATACACTGCACCCTGCCCTAAGGCTGCCTAGGGCCTATTTTAGGGGTGATCTGTATGTACTAAAAAGGAAGATTTAGGCCTGGCCAGAGGGTTAACTTGGCAGATTCAGATGGCACACACAGCTCTGCAGTGGCTGGCCAGATAAGTGTAAAAGGGCTATAGAAACAGGTGACACAATCAGTGTTGCAGTCCCACTCGTAGCGTTTAAAATGCAGGTCCTAGGTACATGTAGAACTACTTTACTAGGGACTTACAAGTAATGTAACTATCTCAGTTAGAACTGCGCGAAAATGTACCCAAAAATGATGTAGATACAAGAAAGGTTGCAAAACAAACAACAAAACTAATAACTCATTAAATAGAGCAATTTGCTAACCAAAGTAGGAATAATTTGGTCCATTAACCCAATAGAAAACTAGTGCAACTTCAAACAGATCCCTGAAACATGAATCAGTATTCTGCCCATCATATCATGTTCTAGTTGTACATGCCTTCTGAAAAAGACACACAGTAGACCCATTAAGCGGGCATTGTCTTAGTCTAGTCAAGAAAGGATCAGATCAGCTGTAATTGAAGGGTTGAGGGTAGCATAACTATTGTGTAATGTGCTATATGCTGTTACCCGTGAATCTAATTTTGAAACATACATAAGTTACAGAACTTTGCAGTTAGGTTGGGAATACAGAATATGGTTTAGGTCAGTCATCATGGGACAAAACATGTACATTGGCATGACACCAGCCTATTTGAAAGGAAACTAAGTTACAGATATATAATTCAATAAGGTTTCGTGGCAAGCCCCTTCATAGCACAAAAGAATACTTCAAGCTCACGAGGGTGGTAAGATGTCACCCCATGGAGCATTTTCTCCGTTAAATATGTCCCTAGATAAATGTGATACCCTTATAGTTATTTTTGTGAAAAGAGGCTGTGTCATACTGTGAACTGATCTTCTGAGTTTCAACCTAGTCTATTGCAACCTGTAGCATCAACTTGGAATCTGCTGTGAAGACCACAATGTTGCACAGCAATTGGTTGTGGAGGCGTTTTAGAGGACCCATATGTGCATCACAGAGGAGGTGGAGAGTGATGATAGGGAGAGCTTGAAATGCATCCAGCTGATGAGCAAATGGAACCGAAAATAAAGGCAGTCATTGACCTTTGCCACCATTTGGGCTTGTTAGAAATGGTGTCTCTAGTTGACAGCGGTTCAAGTAGGGACCACAATCCAAGTCAGGGTAAGACAGATACACACCCAGAATTTCCTGTACACACCATTTTGCAGCTTGGCGCACGGCAGGCACGCTTAACTTAAGAGGCAAGGTGTAAAGTATTTGTGCAATATATAATACAGTAAAACAGTGAAAACACCACAGAAAAACAATCCATATCATTTTAGAGACTAAGAGCTTAATTTAATGAACAAACATATACCAATATGACAAAAATTCAAAAAGCAGAACCATAGTTTATCCTGAAATATAGTGGTCGCACTTGACCAAATCAAATCTGAAAATTCAAGTCAAACTCAATGGAGTGCAAGCTGAATATAGGTGCCACACAGGGCCTGCTGCAAACATTATCCTCAATAGGTATGCCTCGATGACGAGAAGCAAGATGCGTTTGTTCAGAGTAGCACTGTTGGCACATATGTTGTCATTGAACCCGTTGAGATGAAGGTGATGCATTGTCATAAAATCCATTGTGCTAACGGTGATGCATTACCATCGAGACTCGCAGTGGGTGCTGTGCAGTCCTTTCAGCGGTTGATGCAGTGATGTTAAAGGAGATGCATCAGTTCCAACCAGTGCAAAGATGGTGATGCATTGATTTTGTTGAAAAAAAACTGAAATCCGATCCTTAAGGGCCTACGACTGGATTGGCACTAATTGATTGTAGCAGGGTTGTTGGAAGTCTTTGATGTCCCTGAGATTTCAGAAAAAGGAGGCAGGCTAGCAAACCCATGAAGTCACTTAAGTTCTTGAGGTTTGAGGATGCAAATCCTGTTCATCGCACTCCCCGGCAAGAGGTTAGCAGACCTACACAGCAAAGCATTTCAGCAAAGTGGCAGTCTATCCTAGCAGCACAGCAGTCCTTCTTCCTGGCAGAGTATCCTCAGACCCAGAATTTTACTGAGTTAGTGGTGTCAGCGGTCCAGTACTTATACCTTGTTGCGCCTTTGAAGTGGGGGAAACTTCAAAGAGAGGCCTTTGAAGTGCACAAGGTCCCTGTCCTTCCTGCCCTGGCTTCAGACTCAGTACAGAGGGCATGCAGCTCTTTGTGTAGGGAGAAGCAGAGCCCATTCAGTTGCAAGTGTCAAGCGCCTCCTTCCATTCTGCCCAGGATGAGCTATCACAATGTTAATGGCCCATCAGACACACCAAGCTCCCTTTGTGTGTGGCTGCCTAGAGAGAATGCACAAAGTCCAAATGTCCCCCACCACAGATATGTATTCGGAGACAGGTTGAAACAAAGAATGGTTAAAGTAATAAAATGGCAACTTTCTAAAAGTGGCATTTTTAGACTTAAAATACATCTTTCCATTAGGTTGTCATTTTCAATTTTGAGTCCAGAGACACCAAACTTATAATGTCCCAATTGAATGTTGCACTTATAAATTTGACAAGGTAACTGAAATGTTAACCTATGAGAGAGATAAGCCTTGCAGTAGAGAAAGATAAAGTAATCGTTTTTCACTACCAGGACATGTAAAACTTAAAAGTGCATGTCCTACTTTTTAAATACACTGCACCCTGCCCTAAGGCTGCTTAGGGCCTATTTTAGGGGTGATCTGTATGTACTAAAAAGGAAGATTTAGGCCTGGCCAGAGGGTTAACTTGGCAGATTCAGATGGCACACACAGCTCTGCAGTGGCTGGCCAGATAAGTGTAAAAGGGCTATAGAAACAGGTGACACAATCAGTGTTGCAGTCCCACTCGTAGCGTTTAAAATGCAGGTCCTAGGTACATGTAGAACTACTTTACTAGGGACTTACAAGTAATGTAACTATCTCAGTTGGGTGTAAGCCAATGTTTCCAAGTTTAAAGCAGTCCTGTGTGTAGCTTGTGTAGATTTGCTATGCAGAACTCCACAAATTGACAAAAAAAGTTTATGGAGTTCTGCATGTGGCAGAATGCAGTGGAACTTCCGTTCACACTGGTCTTCCTGCCGCTCGGGTAGAAATTCCACCAAGTGGATGCCCTTGCTTGCGAACTTACCGTTCGTTAGCGGGAGGGGGGAAACTCTGCTGCACTCCTCGGAGCAGAGTTTTCTTCACTCCCCGGAGCACGGATTGCCAAAAACTCTGCAAACGGATCGAAGTTCACAACCTAGACTTAGTTTAAAGGTTAGAGTACCCTAAACCAGCAAAAATGAAGTCAGGACAAACAGGAGGCATTAAGCCAAACAATGGGGGAATACCACTCCACAATTGTCAGGTCCAACAGATTTTTCAGGCCAGTAAATCTGTTTTGAAAAGACATGTAAGGCTTTTTCCTGTAGCTGTAGTAGACTATGTTACACCTGATAGAATGAAGCTTCCCTTAATATCCCCTACTGTCTCAGCACCACACAGTCTGGCAAGTACACTTACCACATAATCAGATTAGGTGGTAAATGTATACTGTAAAAGCCAGTGGATCAGGAATTCTTTGAGGTTTTATCATCGCAAACATAGGCCCACATATCATTTGGTGACCCCGGACCCATTTTCTGATAATTGCATGTAACTGTTATGAACGTACTGCACAGTAGCAATAAAATAACTTTAAACTTTATTATTACTTCTGTACTGTGCAGATTTTAATTAGGGATTGGTCATGCAGCAATAACAAGTGTTACCTATTGTAGTGTCCTACTCAGCCTGGGCACTTGCCAATGTTTCCGCCACACACGGAGAGTAGTTATACACGTCATTAGCCTTCAGTGTGTAAGCAAGAACTCAACAGTCAACACCTGTCTTCATACTGTCCTCCAATGCCTATGTCACAGGTCTATAGAGTCTATCAACAACCAAAAGAGTTCAGTCATTCTCAATTTGCATTATACTACATTGCCACTTTAGTTAAATAAAAGGCTACACATTTTTACAATAAATAAATACATTATGAATACATATGCACATATAACTCTTGAATGGGCCTTTGTGAGGCTTGAATTACATGTCCTGATCAGGTCATTGAAAACCAGGAGCTGCAGTTGAAGTTTCAGTGATCCTCAGAGGTGAGGTGGAAACAATAGCAGGCACAGGATCATCAAATGTGTGCCGGGACCCAGTCTCTACAGTGACTTCAATGTTTGGCAACTGATGAGCCACATGTCTAAAGCGAGAAGAATCTCTAGTAAGGGACCTTTCAGAACTTGGGTAGTCACCAAGCGCCCTTTGGTGGCTGTAACAGAAAAGACTCCGCCTCAAAGGGACCATCAGATTTTTATTTTCTAGATCACCTCTCCTAAAAGAGGTATTTTTCACATAAATGTTCCTTTTTTATTTGCGACCAGGGTCTTCTGTTCAAATGTGTTTCTAGGGCTTTGATCTGAGGTTGGTCCACTGAGGTTACTTGGTCCTCATGGCTTTTCCAAACATTAAGGTTACAGAGCTTTCCCCTGTAGTCAAGTGAGGGGTTGATAAGTAAACGTAAAAAGTGATATTCAAAACAACCTTCCGGGTGAGTAGCGCGCTATACAAATGCTCATGATTACATGATTGAGGTTGAGCTTCTCTAATGCGGCACCCTGCACAGCTTTCTATAGCGTGTCATGTAGTTCCTAATAATACATAGGATCTGCCTGTTTAGAGAACATAAACTAAAGGATCGATGTCCAGACTGATTCCAGAAACCTCATTAAATAAGGAGCATAAGAGGGATTCTCAAACTAGGCTGCCCTCCACTCACACAGTTACTCAACAAAAGGACCTAATTCCAAATGATACACAACAGCCTATTATATTCTTGGTTCACTGGGTACCACCTACATCCTACGTAGGATATGCTTATACTAATTCAGTCATTCCCCATATGTGTATGTTGATTTAAATTAATAAAACACTCAACCACAGTCATTACCCAATATTCCTAAAAGTTATGGACAATACTGGCACACTAGTCTTAAGAAGTATGAAATAATAGGAAAAATGTGTAAGGTGGGTCACAAAGTGCATCACTTAAGCAACCACGATAGAGCTACTGGTAGGTACTCACCAGTGTGCTCACTGTGTCAGGATTAACACTTTCATGACAAAAGGATAAGTGCCCTAACTCAAATAAATGTAAATAATGATAAAGTGTTAACAATATTGGTGCTAACTACCAATTTGCCCCTGTATTTGTAACAAAGAGTCATCTTAACTCCACATTAAAATAGGTTGTAAACACATATCATTTGTATTTAATATTTGTCTAGTGTTCACACCTAGTTAGAACAACAGCATGTTTCGACCATTTTAAGTTGAACAGCCAACATGTTTCATTGCCTTACAATTTTGCAGCAATTTCATCAGGGCACAGAGATATATCTCCACCTCAATGATAATGGACCTGCACCGGTTGAAAAAGCACCAGAGAGAAGGAAAAGTAATGCCAAAGAATTAAGCATTCAAAAGATATTAGGGTTCCCATTAGGTCCCCATGTGTTGAAAATCATTGCTTCTTGTGTCATATTAAGAAGAAGATCATAATTCACCAGGGATAGTTTTCCCTACATATGACTTAAGGAGGCAGGGAAATGCCTATACCTGTGAGTAAACATGTTCACATCAATGTATGACCAAATTGATCTAACTGGGCTTTAAATATTTTAAGTGTAGAAATTGCACATTCATCCTTTCAAAGAATATAGGGTCCCATAAAACCGACCGACTCATAGCAACCAACCGATACTGTACATACGGGCGTCTTATCACATTTGCGCCATGGCAAACAATAGCGCATGGCCAACACCATTGTCACTTCTGTGTTGGGATAGTTGTATGGTTCAGCAACCATCATAAAGAAAACCATGCTTAAATGGGGCCTAAGCAAACACAATCACTCGCTCATTTGATCTAAAACTCACCGCCAGTACTGGGCGTAGCTCTTCGCTCCTCTCACCAGTGTGTGTCTGTACTTTTGCGACTCAAATAGTCTCCATTTCAGAAAGACCCAGAAAGGCTTCAAAGTTTATATCTGGAACGAGTCTCCGCTGGTGGTATGCACAAAGAATCCCAGGCACCCTCTCTGGGGATTCATAAGCACCATCTTTGAATGGCACGTGGAGAAAGGTGCACAATGGACACAGATCAACCCCACCACCAAAGTAAAATCATTGAGGGATCACATGTATAAAAAGTGTCAAGGAGATGTAACAGGGGGGAGAGGAAAAATGTTCCTGTCATCCTCAACTTCACAGTATTTTTGATCAAGGTGAACATATCTGGCCAAACAACTCGATTTTCAAGGGAGCCATCTTAATATGGTGCGTGCTGCGCATCATTAAGAGGGCCTTGATATGTTGGAACACATGAAATGGACATACACTACCTGGCAGTTCAAGGTAAAACTCTGGACAATGTAATGGCATCTATATATTTATTAACCAATTTATCCAGAAAAACCACCCCTAACTAGACCATGTCAATCAAGAATGGTGCTCAATATATTTACCATATTTCCTGGTGGTTTCTTTCTTTGTGCCATTCGTACTGTCCTATTGCACATTTGGTACTACAACTTCATCTACATGCATCTAATTCAAGATATAAACTCAAGGCCTGCCTTAACCTAAAATGGGATTACTCTTCCTGCTCAGGAACTGTCATTCCAGTATAAACATGGTCCTCTGTATTCCATACTAAGAGTTAGTAACCAGTGTATCTGCGACTACCATTTCTACATAATCGTCAATGGTCCACCAAGGAGCCAAGGCTGCAGAGGGAAGTCTCAAAGGGGCTTTTTATATTTAAGAAATACCCTTCACTAGACACCTTACTAAATGGTGGACACTAGACACTGTGTTTAGTAAATGATGGCCTCACCTGCCCACTCTGTGCCACTCAATAGAATCATTCAAGACTTGTTGATCTGCCTTCACTGAAAAGATCCAGCAAGCCTTTTTCTGAACAAGTACGTTTTCGATGGCATGAGTTTCTCAAACCACTTTTTCCAGCACCGTACATTTCAAGTCCCTACAATTGAGCCCCACTTCTTGGACATGGCGACAAGTTCACATGATGTACTGCAGAGTGTTCTGGGAGATAATAACCATTCAGGAGCAGGAAAAAGACAGTTACAAGATATATTTAAAGGACTAGGAAAAGTAGACAAATTGCAATCCAGAGCTGTATCCAGGGAGTTACAAAGTAAGTCTTTTTCAGCCAAAGGTAGAAATCACACAGTTGATGTTTGTGGTGAACTCAGGTTCACTTGGATCCAATAAGAAAGTATCAAAATCGATGAAGTAAACAGACGCAGTTTGATCTATCTTTGGTAGCTCAGCAGGTTTTGTAGAGCTGGCAGATGACCCGCTTCTAAACATATTCACATAGATGACAATTTTAAGCCGAATTGAGATCTGTATCTCATTTCTAGTTTGTTGCTGTTCAATTTAATTAAACATGAGTTCAATTCCATTGTTGGTAATTCGTCACTTCGTGGAAATGGATCTTCGAAGGTTATTAATCTTTCTGTCTGAACTTGCTGTATTTTATTTAGAGCAGATCGGCGGCTACCCAGGAGCTACTATTTAGAATCGGCCACATAGGGCTCGATTCCGATCCGTTAAAATCACCGTCCATACAACTCGTATCTGGAGCCGTTTCCGTACGACTCGTATGGACGCCGTACGACCGGACGATTCCGATCCTGATCGGGCGACCCGGACGCGAATCGTACGGTCCACGTCGATTCGTACGGAAAAGCGCAGATCACCTACACACCGTACGGCGCGTACCCCCCATGATCGCAGGGGTACGCGCCGTACCCCTGCGATCATGGGGGTACGTGTCGTATACCCAGCATACATGGGGGGTACGTGCCGTACACCCAGCGTACATGGGGGGTACGCGCCGTACCCGGGGGGGCCGTTCCGTACCTGTTTCGGGGCGAACTCTGACTGTACGACAGTTTCCAGCTCCCGTAGAAAAATGGTCGTACGGAGCGTACACAACACGGATCGTACTTGCCGGGTCGTAAAAAGCAGCCGCGAAACGTATGAATGTCGTGTACAGCGGCTTCCGAGGGTGATTAGTTCGGGAATTTCATTCGTACGGTCCCTGGTACGATTCGGACGGATAGCTGCATCGGGGGTGGATCGTACTACGTCGTTCGTACAGGGACGGTTACGGGTACGATTCGTACGGAAAAAAATGCTCCGTACGACGATTCGGAGCGCTTTTTACGGGATCGGAAGCGACCCCATGGTGTGGTTTGATCAGATAAAAAGAGACCAATCTCTTTTCCTTCTTACTTGCAAGAGGCAAAAACATTACTATGCTTGTTCCTTCGAGAGCCAGGACAGGTATAGGCGCTCTGTAAGATGGTCCAAATTCTTTTTTGTCCACATTTTTTTCGCTGACCAGGTCCCCAATCATTGGGATCCAGGCAGGTCTTGCCGGAACAGCTTTCACTTCCCCAGTGAGGGAGCTTTTTTCTAGGGTGTTGCTTTGTAATTCCCAGAATTCATTGAGTTCATGTAAAACAGCCATATGATCATTGAAGTTAAGTGCTTTTTCATCTGCCACTGCGCTGCCTTAATCGAGATCGGGTACTCACATTCTAGTGCCAGACAGGACTTTGTATGAAGTACGGCCACCCAGGGAACGTCCCGGCATGTTATTAAATGCTCTCGGGACCCAATATAGGTGATTGACACAACTGGCACACCAGCCTAATACCATTGTTGTTAAGGATTGCTTTAAGTCACGGTTTTTCCTCTCCAGATTCCACGCCCAACAGGATGTACCTGTAAGCCCAATATAGTGGTGAAAAATATTGAATTGAAGGTAAGTAATATAATATCGATTTTCAAAATATCAAAGTATATAATATAGGTATTAAAATATATCGAATTTGAATAATATCACATTTTTTAAAGGGTTTTGTATGTTAGTATATTTGTGAAAAGTGTATATTATTTCTGTAATTTGTTTTAAGTAATGAATTTTATGTTATTTAGTTTTTGCGTAATTTAATTCTCTAGCGGGTTGTGGGTTTATAGGGGAATAGGGTGAGGAGTAATTTAATTATATTAAATTAAATATTAATTTTTAGAAATTACTAATTATTTTTTAATTAATTTTGCGTTTTAGTTCTGTAGCAGGTTGTGGGTTTATAGGAGAATAGGGTGGGAAGTCATTTAAATGTAATTAATTAAATATTTTTAATTATTTATTGGTATTCATTTTGAATTCATTGTTAAATAATTTTTAATTGGTAATTAATTTGTATTAATTGATTAATTGATAATTATTTGAATTTTATTAATTTAATTTCTGTAGCAGGTTGAGGGTTTATAGGGGATTGGGTGGGAAGTAATTTAATTGTAATTAAGTTAATACTTGTTATTTGTTTATTGGTATTGATTTTTAATGTACTGTTTATTAATTTTTAATTGGTAATAATTTGTATTCATTGGTATTTAATTTGTATTAATTGATTAATTAATAATTACGTTAATTGTATTATTTATTTTCTGTAGTGGATAGTGGGTTAATAGGGGAACAGGGTGGGAAGTAATTTAGTTATAATTAATTACATATTAAAAATACTTTTTGTGTATAGATAATTAATTTACTGTTAATTAATTATTAAATGGTATACATTTGTATTATTAATTCGTTTTTGTAATTGAAAATTAATTAGTTGTTAATTAATTATGAATAGGTAATTAATTGTTAATAATGAATATGTATGTGTATGTCTAATTAATTAATTATTACATAATGTTAAATTGGTAATTCATTTTAATTAATGTTTTATTGGTGTTGATATTTAATACATTTTTATTAATATATTAAATCATGACTTTCCCTATTGTTAAACTCACTGGAGTGGGAATAGTAATCTTTTTCCCCAACTCTATCCAACGCTTTCCTTGCTGTTGCACTCTCTGGAGTGGGAATAGTCATGTTTACCCTCCCGCTATCCAACGCCTTCCCTACTGTTGCACTCACTGGAGTGGGAATAGTGATTTTTACCCCTGCGCTATCCAATTTTTTCCATACTGTTGCACTCTCTGGAGTGGTAATAGTAATTTTTAACACTACACTATCCAACACTTTCCCTACTGTTGCACTCTCTGGAGTGGGAATAGTAAATTGTACCCCGACGCTATCCAACGCTTTTCCTACTGTTGCACTCTCCGGAGTGGGAATAGTAATTTTTACCCTCCCGCTATCCAACGCTTTCCCTACTGTTGCACTCTCTGGAGTTGGAATAGTAATTTGTACCCTCCCGCTATCCAACGCTTTCCCTACTGTTGCACTCCTGTAGTGGGAATAGTAATTTTTACCCCTACGCTATCCAACGCTTTCCCTACTTTTGCACTCTTTGAAGTGGGAATAGTAAGTTTTTACCTTCCCGCTATCCAACGCTTTAAATGCTGTTGCACTCACAGGAATGGAAATAGCAATTTGTACCCCTACGCCATTCAATGCTTTCCCTACTGTTGCACTCTCTGGAGTGGGAATATAAATTTTTACCCCTACGCTATCCAACACTTTCCCTACTGTTGCACTCTCTGGAGTTGGAATAGTAATTTTTAACCCTACGCTATCCAACACTTTCCCTACTGTTGCACAATCTGGAGTGGGCATTATTAATATTACGTTTATATATATATGTATTAAACTCACTGGAGTGGGAATAGTAATTTTTTTCCCCAACTCTATCCAACGCTTTCCTTACTGTTGCACTCTCTGGAGTGGGAATAGTCATTTTTACCCTACGGCTATCCAACGCCTTCCCTACTGTTGCACTCACTGGAGTGGGAATAGTGATTTTTACCCCCACGCTATCCAACTTTTTCCATACTGTTGCACTCTCTGGAGTGGTAATAGTAATTTTTAACACTACGCTATCCAACGCTTTCCCTACTGTTGCACTCTCTGTAGTGGGAATAGTAAATTGTACCCCAATGCTATCCAACGCTTTCCCTACTGTTGCACTCTCTGGAGTGGGAATAGTAATTTTTACCCTCCCGCTAGCCAACACTTTTACTACTGTTGCACTCTCTGGAGTTGGAATAGTAATTTTTACCCTCCCGCTATCCAACGCTTTCCCTACTGTTGCAATCCTGTAGTGGGAATAGTAATTTTACCCCTACGCTATTCAACGCTTTCCCTACTTTTGCACTCTCTGCAGTGGGAATAGTAAGTTTTAACCCTCCCGCTATCCAACGCTTTCAATGCTGTTGCACTCACAGGAGTGGAAATAGCAATTTGTACCCCTATGCCATCCAATGCTTTCCCTACTGTTGCACTCTCTGGAGTGGGAATATACATTTTTACCCCTACGCTATCCAACACTTTCCCTACTGTTGCACTCTCTGGAGTTGGAATAGTCATTTTTAACCCTACGCTATCCAACACTTTCCCTACTGTTGCACAATCTGGAGTGGGAATTATTAATATTACGTTTATATATATATATGTATTAAAAACAAATTGTATGTTCATTTTTTTAACTTAAATTAATTATTTACTAATTTTAAGGTTATTTAAGTTTTTTTAAGTATGTTTTAGTTAATTATATTTATTATTTCATTAATTTTAAATTACTTTTAAGACGTTTAAAAAAAATCAATATTTTGACTAACTATATATTTTTTAACGATATTTTTGAATCAATATTTTTGTACTTACCTGTTTGTAGATAGGACTTCGATATTTTTGCATTCTATATTTTGTCATCGATATTTTGGTAATTCTATATTTTTGTATTCGATAATATGTCAGTGATCCGTGTGTAGAGTAGGTTGTAATGAACCTGCAATTCTTTTCTACTTTGAACCAGTGATATACTTTGCTTAAGTCGAGTCGAGAAAACAAGTTTGCACAATTCAGTTGAGTTATCATATCGGTATTGTGAAGATCTGAATGACTATTAGACCTGGTTTTGCAGCGGGTTTATCCCTATACTTTTTGCTTTTTGGCATTTTTTTTCTGACCTGTTATTGTAGATTTTATGACTCTGGGCACTTTACCCCTGCTTATCGGTGCTAACGTGCATATGCTCGCCCTGTAAATTGTTGTTATGGATTGGTGATTCCATGATTAGCATATTTGATTTACTACTCAGTCCCTAGTACAGTGCACTGTGTGTGCCTGTTAAAATAGAAATCGATTATGCTCACGCATGCACCATTTTCTATTTATGCGCCATTTTAGGCTGTTCGAAACTGATTTAGTTTAATTCCGAGAAACGCTCCTCTTTGAGTTTTGTTTCTTCCCTTGTATTTTGTTTCAACAATGAGCACACTATTCATGTCAGTGCAGAGTTTTCTCACCAGATAGAGACCCTCTCCCCTTGTCTGTTGGCAGGCTCCGGATGGAACGACCTTGGACCATGAAACTTTGTGTAAGATGGGAGCACTGAATCATTTTTTCTGTATTTCACTGTTTTACTGCACCTGCTTGGAAAATTCCACTGTGGGCTTGTTTCCTCCCACTTACAAAACAAATATAATGTATCTTTATGCATGTTGATTTCAGTGCCCTCTGCAGCACTTCTACAGACTTCTCAGACTGTGCTCCGCTCTGAGAGTATATTATTAAATGGCTATTAGCTTGTATTCTCTGCTGTCTGACCGACTCTTTATTTAGTACAGAAGGATGAGAGGTGGTCATTAGTGACCCGGGTGGCTCTAAACAGGTCACTTCCTTCAGTTGGCATCCGAACAGGGACTCCTTCGGGTGATTGAGCTATCCCCTTTCCGCAGATGGTGGGAGGAGGCTGAGAACATCTTCGGGTCGGACTGACGGCTCAGGGAACCCTGCAAGAAGAGTTTGTACTGCTCGCAGCTGACCCTTCTGTCCTGCAGCACAGTGCCACGCCCAGTGGTCATCCCTACTAAAGTGCTAAACAGCAAAACCCTTGGATCTGACCGTTCGGTCTGAAGAATCAGCAGTGGAGAACTAGTTTGTTTGTACTACTGATATCAGGTGAGTTTATTTAGTTTTTTTGTGGATATAGTGTCATTGTGGATTGAGTTTGGAATGTATGGTCTGAGGACTGTCTTGATAAAAAGGATTTGTAACTACTTTGCCAGGTAAAAACAACAAACTTTTTTTTTTTAAATGCCTGGCCTCAGCAAAGTTTGGAATTTGTGTTGTTCTGCAGATGCTTGAGGAAGAGGCTCAGCTGGAGCCTCCCGAAAGCAGCCCTAATTTTGATATGTACGTGAAACATGCTCTTGGCCCTATTATGTTTAGTATACTATGGCACAAATATATGAGGGACAATGGTAAGTTGCAGAGGCCGTAGACGGGCACTTTTGATGAACAAAAGATTGGGTTTTACAGGAATAGTTGTTTAAGAGGCAAAGTAGGCAGTCGATGTTTGATTCTCTTCTTACTTGGCAGATGGAGGCTAGACGGAGACAGTTAAAGATGGAAAGCAATGCCCAAAAAGAGAAAATACAAGCACAGAAGGCTGTAGCGTGTAATAGATAAAAGCAGGAGTCAGGGATTGAACGTGAAGATAGAAGATTTTGGTTGCATGTTGACAAGTCTTCTGTGGCCAAAGAAAATAATGACCCTTTTGTAGAGGAGTTGCTAGAATACTCAACCCTGCCTCTTTACGCTCAGCAGAGGATAAATCCCACTGTTCCTTTACAAGCACAGCAGCCTGTTTCATCTGCTTTGACTGTTCCCGTATCTACAGCTGTTCCTTCAATGGCTGTGGCTACTGCACCTCCTGCTCCTTCTTTGTCTTTGTCATCTTTGCTGACTGTGACCTCTAGAACATCTACAGTTCCAACTCCTGTGTCATCTGTTCCTTCTCCTCCTGTCCAAACGTTAACAACGATTGTACCAGCTATCTCTGTTGCTTCTCCTTCTGTGGCTCTTCATCCTCCAATATCTTTCAATGCTATGACGCCAGAACGTGGGTTTGAGGATAGAGATTTGATGAAATTCAGGGAAAGGATGGGTCAGCTGGTGTGCCCTGGAGTAGGGTAAGAAGAGAAGGAGATGCTAGGCTGACAGGCTATGAAGTGAGCTAGTAATCTGATTTATGGTGCTGAAGACATTTGGCAGGCTGTGTCTGAATTTGAACCTTTTCTATAGCAGCACGTTTTTCAGCATATGTCTGCTACACTGATAAATCTGTGATGCACACATATAAACATTGAGGCTCCACAAGTGTTATTTGATATTAAAGATCATGTTTGTATTGCTGATTTAGCACCAGGACAAGTGCTCACAAATATTAATACTGCAGTTTCCTGTAGAGTTTGGTTGTTTGAAAAGAGAACCACAAAAATTACTCAGTTCCCTATGCGCAAGGTTCATCCAATATATCACCCATAAGTGCCTGAGTTAACGGATCAGCTCTGAAACGTCACCGGACCAGCCTTAGCTGCCCGTTTCCAGGAGCAATGGGTTTATACTCTGTGGAAAAGAAATTATGTTTTGGCCCTTAAGGCTACCCTGCCCGACCCTAGGGAAAATCCTACAGCTTATTATAAGGAATTACCAGAGGCTGCTTCTTCTACTGTAATGACTTTTGCTGATATTAAAATGTTTTTTGGTATTCTTGTCCAAGATGATATATGGAGACAGGTTCATACTCAAGATCCTATTGCACAGTTGGGTAGTACATGGCATGTGATTTAAGGATGGAATCAAGAAAGGTGTCCAAGTGATAATCCCCGTACTGAGACACTTGCTTTGCCTGTTTATATTATTACATACATTCACACACGTATTCCACCTAAGAAGGTCAGCTGAGATAGATTGATGGCTTGTTGCCAGAAGAATAATGAAAATGTGTCTGAGTTATTTACTCGGTTTGAAGATACATTTTTGGATTATAGTGAGCAGGATATTTCCACTGAGGGGGGAGTTCACTTGTTTGTTACTAATCTTCTTCCTGAAATAATGACTGATTTGCAAGCGCCTGAGAGTATTTGGTCTACGTCTTCCACCTCTGTTATTTTGATTATGGCCCAATATTATGAACATCGAGATCAGGAAGAAAAGGATAAAACAGACAAGAAACATAATTACTTAAAGACAAAGGTATTGCTGCAGAAAGTGTTCAGAGAAAATAATAGGGGACGAGAAGTTCCTTCTAGACAACTTCTTCGTACTAGGCAGCCTTCGGTGACACCTTTCAGCCCAAATCTGTGGGCGTATTGTAAGGAGGAAGGACAATGGTCCAGTCGGTGCCGTGTACTTTTGAAAAGGTTTTGTCCCCTAGAGGACGCAGTTCTGGTGTAGGGGCTGTGGGACTGACAGAAATCAGAATGCTGAGGATCCTATGGGCCTTTCTGACAGTAATTATTTTGATGACCAGAGAGATGGACAGTATTACCATGATGATTGTGACATGGATGATGTGACAGGTCTGTCTAATAGTTAGGACAGCCAGGGACATAATGAGGGTTCAGTACTGATACCTGTAGATCAGCGTGGTCCTTATGTCACAGCAGATTTACAAGGCTCAGCTAAGGAATTTTTGGTGGATACAGGTGGATGAAAAGTTCTGATTTTCAACATCTGGTCCCCCGGGTGGCTCGGTCTCGTCACAATAATTTTTCGGTAGGTTTTTCAGGTGTACCGGTTGTAAGCCCTATTTCCTGACCCCTTGCATTGACTGTTCCTCCTTTCACTGCGGAATCACCGTTTTTGTTGACATCTAACTATGGTTGAAATTTGATGGGTTTCGATTTGTTGAAGAAATTGCATGATGCTACTATTGCTCCTCTGCAAGTGTTTAAATTACTATGGGTCCGGATGTGAGTACTACACAGAGTTTGTCTCAATATGCGCCTCTTCCAGCTAAGCTTGCTCAGGTACCATCCACATTGTGGGCCACAGGTGATACAGATGTGCGTCTGTTGTGTATACCAGCAGTTTCTATACAAGGTAAAGGGAATGTTGTTCTGCCCCGCATCCCTCAGTATAAGATACTGCAGGCAGGAGAACTGACTGTTCTTCAGATTATTCAGGATTTGATACGAAAGGGAGTAGTTGAAGAAACATCTTATAGTATTTGTAATGGCCCTATTCTTCGGGTCCTTAAGAGGAAACCGTCAGGTTCCGCTGATGTTATCGATGATGTCAATCATTTTCTGACTGATTTACGAGACCAAAGGTACAGGTTTCGGTTTTTCAGGATACCGGGAATGAAAAGCCTTAACCAAACATGGTGCATTCTGTAAATTGGCAAGGTGTTCCCATGACCGTTCCTCAGCACCATATCCCTTCCAATCTATTAAATAAAGCAATTTGCCACAAATACATTTTGAATCTAAAATACTCAGTTCCTCAAATTCAGGATTTCCATTGATGTCTTCAGCGGGGGAACTGTTTTTGTTCGAGTCATAGGGTTAAATGGTTTTAGTAATGAAACATGGAAGACAGGGTGGAAACGATATTTAGATGGAAGAGTTAACCTGACACTAACTGGATTTATGATTTTGTCCACACTGAATGGTCTAAGGAATTAAGGACAACATTTTTTACTAGTTTAATTTGTAGATGTTTTGTGGATAACCGTGCTTTTTCTCATACAGTGTACTTAAGGTTGTACAGATCGATGTGTGTCAGAGATACGTTTTGGTTTTCTTTAGCTTGTGCTAAGTGATATTGAGCTTGGAGTTGAATAGAAACCAAATTCTTAATATATTCACTTATTGATGGTATAATAAAAGGAGAGGTACATGGTCCAGGAATATTTTTGGGGTGAAAACCATAGGCACAAAAAAATGGAGACATATAAATGGAAGAATGGTCCATGTTATTGTAAGCAAACTCTAAAACACATAATGCATCTGACCATTCTAAATGACAGTGGGTTAATAAGCAACTTAAATACTGTTCTATAGTCTAATATGTGCGCTCTGTTAGTCAATCAGTTTGGGGATGGTAGCTCGAAGAGGTGTGAACATCCATGTTTAAGGATTTACCTAAATGCTGCCAAAAATGGGAAATAAATTGAGTCTCTCTGTCGGAAATGACTACAGCTGGAATTCCATGTAAACGAATGATTTGTTTTGAAAATATGCGAGTCAATTATTTTTCTGACGGTAAATTTTTTCAAAGGAATAAAATGCGCCATGCGAGTAAAATGTTCAACCACTGTTAAGATGGTAGTAAAACCATTTCTTGTACAGGGGAGTTCCACAATAAAGTCGATAGATACAGTATGCCATGGTTGTAGCGGTATTTGTAGAGGATTTAAAAGTCCACTAGGAGCTTGATGTTGTGATTTATATTGTTTACAAACAACACAAGTTTCCACATAACTTTGCATATACTTAAACATGGAGGGACACCAAAATCCTTGTTTAATTAATTGGCAAATTTTTGTCACTCCAGGGTGAGCTGACATAGGTGCATCATGGTGTAATTGAGTAACTTGTGATTGTAAATCGGTAGTTTGTAAAAATATTTGGTCATTCAAAAATAACAGGTTATTCTTCCATTGTAATTGAGGGTACTTGTTTTGCCACTCTTGTACTTGTTTGTCTTGTAATCCTTTTTTAATGTCTAGAAAAACATCTTTATAAGTTGCTCCCAACAGAAAGCAGTGCATAGGTAATATTGGACGTGTTCTATCTTGTGGAGCGCACATGTCATCAGTGATCCCAATATGAGATAAAGCATCAGCTTTATTGTTCTCTTTTCCTGGATGATAGGTAATGATAAAATTGTAATCATTAAAAAAGAGAGTCCAATGAAGTTAACGAGGTGAGGGAGCCTTGACGGAGTGTAATGTTTGCAGATTATGATGGTCTGTGTAAATTGTTTCAGGGTGTCGAGCACCTAACAAGTAATGTTGTCATTCTTCGTATACAGCTTTTATAGCTAATAATTCCATATCAGCTGTGGCGTAATTTTGTTCTGTGGTAAGTTTTCTGGAATAATATGCTAATGGGTGCATCTGACCAGTATCTGTATGCCTCTGAGATAAAATACCTCCAATGGCAAATTGGGAGGCATCTGCATCCACAATAAAAGGGTTAAAAGGATCGGGGTGCATTAAAGTTGGAGCAGATGTAAATTGTTTTTTTAACTCTTGGAAGGCTTGTTCTGCTTCTTTGCTCTAATCAAATATAATGTTTTTACATAGGAGTCTTGTAATTGGGGTAATTATCTGGGAAAAGTTATGAATGAATCGCTTGTAAAAATTGGCGATTCCCAAAAAACTCTGAATTTGTTTTACTGAAGAGGGACTTGGCCAGGTAGGGACTGCTTGAATCTTTTTAGGATCCATTTCTATTCCATCGGGGCTGATTACATAACCTACAAACTCTACTTTGGTAGTATAAAACATACTTTTTTCACGTTTTACAAATAAAGAGTTTTGTAAAAGATGATGTAGAATGGCCCTTACTTGCTGCACATGATCAGTTGTGTTTTTGGAATATATAAGGATATTGTCAATGTACACTACACAAAAAACATCAAAAAAATCTCTTAATACCTAAACTGGAATGCTGCTGGAGCATTCCAGAGTCCGGAGGGCATGACGTGATATTCATATAGGCCAAATTTAGTACGAAATGCCGTCTTCCATTCACCACCCTCACGGACTCTCACTAATTGGTATGCTTCTCGCAAATTCAGTTTAGTATAAAGGGTAGCATCCTTAATTTATTCAAATAATGTTTGAATTAATAGAAGTGGATATCTATTTTTTATAGTGACATTATTGAATGGTCGGTAATCGATGAACAGGCGTTATATCCCCCGTCCCCCTTCCTAGGAATGAAAAATAAGGAGGACGATACTGGGGACTTAGAAAGTTGAATAAACCCATTGGCAAGGTAATCATCAAGGTATTCTGTTAATTGTTAATTTTATTTCTCAGTAAGAGCATAAATCCCACTGCACGTAGGGATGCTCCAGGCATTAAGTCTATACAGCAGTCAAAGTCTCTATGTGGTGGTAGAGAATTTGCTTTTTTCTTATCAAATACATCTATTAAGTCTGAATATTCTGTGGGTACACCTTCTAAAAGCAGAATATTTTTAGATTCTTTTGGGAAATCATAGCCCTGAATGAGGTGTTCTGATACCTGGTATTGAAGGCAGGTAGAGTGGCAGTAATCCATAAGATCGTCTTTTGTATCCAGTCTATTCTAGGGTTGTGTTGTACTAGCCAAGGAACCCCCAAAATAAGTCCAAATTGAGGAGCATCTATAACATTAAAGGTGATGAGTTCACTATGTTTGGTGGAGCATGTCATAGTAAGAAGTTCTGTACGATATTGTATCAGTCCTGATGTTAGTTCCTTACCATCAACTGCCCTAATCACTTCTGGTCGAATTTTTGGTTCAGTCTTTAAGCCTACTTCTTTTACAAATCGAGTATCTATGAAATTGCCTGTTGCTCCTGAATCTATTAAGGCATCTACTGACCAAACATTTTCTTTACTGGTCTGAGACTGTAAAGTCTCATTCATACTAAGGTGCTGATATGAAACTTTGGGAGTCATGAAGGCCAAACTAGTTAGCTCACTAGACAAATTGACCTCACGTTTTGTCAACCTATTCAGTTTTCCGACTGTTGAACTACTACTGCGTTGCTAATCTTGTTTTTAGGTTTATTAGGACAAGTAGAACACTCTTTTACGAAATGTCCTTATTTACCACAGTAGAGACAATGGTTTAATTTCCTTTGCTTCTCTTTTTCTTCTTTAGAGAGGGGCCCGTTGATAGTACCTATCTGCATAGGTTCTCCTCTATCTATCTTTGGTACAGTAATAATATTAAAACTAGTCTTTTCCTTAAACATGAATACTTTATGGTCTGCTTGTACCTTTTGGCCTTTGCATTCTGAAAAACGATGATTAAGTTTGACCACTAGATCAATGAATTCCTCAACATCGTCTGGAGGATCTAAGATTTGTGTTACCATATACTTTGGTTCTTCTCTTAAACCCCTATAAAAAAGAGAAACACTTTTTTCTTCAGGCCATTCCAACTCTATTAAATTGCGAAATGTAATGTAATTAATCTGAAGACCCCTGTTTTAGGCTTAATATTTCAGGGTATGCAGATTGCACAAAAACATGCTTGGCGAATAGTTAATTTCATAGTATGTGTAAATTATAAAGAATCGGGTCATCTCGTTCCACAAAGGGTACTGACCATAAAGATGCACCCCCTCCTAAATATGATAATTTAAACACAATTTTACATGAATCATCTGGAAAAGCGGCCAGCTTAGCTAAGAAAGGCAAATGGTATTGGTTCAAAAGGATAGTGTATTTAATACTATCCCCATAAAATCTTTCTGGTGGTGCTAACGGGATTGTAACTGGAGTGACCACTTGTATTTGAGTGGGAGAAGAAGAGGAGCCACTGTGCAATGTTTGCATAGCTGGCCGAAAGGTAGGTGGCTTGAGTACAGGTTTCTGAGTAGTAGGAAAGCTCCAAGTAGCAGGACCTGGAACATTTGAAGCTTGAATGTTTGCTTGCAAAGCGGAAATATCTCTCCAAAGAGCTGCATTTTCTGATTTGATGTCAGCTAGGATTGCGGCAATACCTTGCAATGACACCTGTGAGGTTGGGTCCATAGCATCTGGGCGAAATTATAATCATGGGCTTAGCCTTCTGTCGGAACTACAAACTGTCTTACCTGTCAGATGCTTGAATGATGATTTTGCAGAGACGCTATGAGCCAACTTCTCAGCACCCTAACCTATAACCAGTGTTACTGATATTTCACTAATTCTAAGCAGTTGGTTCAGGGAGAAAGGCCGAATCCTGGACGCTAGCTGATTCCTGTTGTCCACCTGCGAGGCAACAAGACACCTTGTAACTAAACGTCTTTATATGGAGGGCTTTACCTTAACAACTCTTCTTCTTTAAGAGAGAAATAGTCTGATCAATTTGAGTTGTCTCCTACCTGCGATTTAGGAGTGTAGAGCAAAGCGTCCTTGTAGTCGTCGTGATGTTTTGTTTCAGGCTGAGAGGTTAAATTGACGTAGTAGTCAGTCATTAGGTGAATGTGCTCTGCTCCTGTTTTATGGGTTTAAAAATGGATTGAATAAGCTACTTATTTTCTAATATCCATTTACCATTAATCTACTCTACATGACACTTACTTGCAACATACCCCAAAATAACACATCATCACGACCTGTATTAAAAGAAAAAATGGCACACACAAAGCCCACAAATAACTTATTGACATAGACTCTCAGTTCCTCTAATCTGAGGTTTTAGCATTTGACAAGCACTGTAAAATAACGAATTTGCCAATTTCTGTAAAGTGCAATGTTCAAATTATTTCTTAAAGTTCTGTAATTTTCCTTACAGGAAAAGGTGTTCCAAAAATTGTTCCAAGATAAATCTACAAGTAAGTAGAATGCACTTGATTCCTCCTTTCTTGTGTTGGGCGCTGTTAGACCTGGCCTCATTGGAATGGGTCCCCCTTCCTCCTTTCTTTTCCTCTCTGTTATGTTGGCTGGATTTAAATGCTCTGGACACCGTGCCACTGCTAGTCAGTGCCATATCGTGAATGCTCCCCGTGTACATATGTCTATATGAATTAGGATAACCATAATGCCTAGATATGTGTAGCATGTTCTAATAGTCAGTTACCTACCCCTTCACTGTTGCTACTGTGAACCGATCCGTTCTCATAGGTCAGAATGGGCTGGTGGAGGATTACCTTCTATCATCCCATCTAACCCCAGGAACCTGATAAGAACTTCAAGTTTGGTATGTTTATGTTCAGGACATTGAGAGACACCTTTTTGTAAGGACAGTTTATGTATCCCATGTTGGGAAATGGCTTTTCTGAATACACTGTAGTTTTTTGCCTAAGCTTTACTGTAAGCTTGGCGAGTATGTGTATTGGCTGTCTGGTTTTGGAGCAGCAGGGCCAGTTGGGTCAGACATGGCTGGAGAGAGAGATCTGTATTCAGGGCATGGGGAGGGGTGACTCTTTGATCCACACAGGGCGGTGCCTGGCAAGGTGAATGATGGCTTCACCTCCCACTGGGTGTCTGATAGCAGACCCTCTAATTCTGAAAGGGCAGGATGTCATCTCGTAAACCAAGTGCTCCTCGACCCCACTGAACTGGTTCTGACTGGCCCAAGTGACTTTTGACTTTAGAGAACAAAGACTTTTTCGGTAAAAATGCTGCGCTGGAAGTGTGTTCCTTCTGGATATCAAGACAAAACTCTGTCCGCATGAACAGAGGAAAGGTCTTTCAAACTTTCACCAAGCTTGCTGAAGAAACCACCTGAGGGCCTGAATCGAGAGCGCCTCCTGTAGAAGTCTCAGGGACATTAGACTTCACCCCGTCAGCCGTCGGAATTCCTGTGTGAGGAATTCTGCTTGCAGGTGAGGCCTTCGTAGAGTAATCCGGAGCCTCTAGTTCTACTGTGAGGACTGCGGACGGAACCTTTGAAATGTGCGCTGAATCTGTGTGGGCCACTGCAGTTAAGAGAGAGCTAGCACCGCTGAGAGCCCGTCTCAATTGGAAACTTTGAAACTTTTGCTGAATCTGTGTGGGCGGCTGCAGCTAAGAGAGAGCTGCCGCCGTTGGGAGCACGCCTGAATTTGAACTTTCTAAACTGTTGCTGAACCTGGGTGGGCCCTGCAGCTAAGAGAGAGCTGCCGCCACTGAGAGCCCGCCTGAGTCTGAACCCTTGGAACTGTCGATGAATCCGTGTGAGCCACTGCAGCTGAGAGAGAGCTACCGCAGCTGAGCATCCACACAGTTGCCACCATTCGTTCTGTGGTCCGCTGAAGCGAAGAGAGAGCTGCCGCTGATGAGTGTCCGCACCTTTGCCAACTATGCATAACCCTTCGCCTTGTGGGCCGCCGCAGCTAAGAGAGAGATTCTGCCCCTGAGTGCCCGCACCTTTGCCAACTTTGCATCACCCTTCGTCCTGTGGGCTGCTGCAGCTAAGAGTGAGCTTCTGCCGCTAAGTGCCCGCACCTTTGCATCACCCTTCGTCTTGTGAGCCGCCGCAGCTAAGAGAGAGCTGCTGCCGCTGAATGCCCGCACCTTTGCTCAGCGGTGGGATCATGACTTGCATTTATGATATATGTACAATAACTGGTAGACACCAATGGTGAGTGTAGACCAAAACGCAGCCACAATTGTTTTTTAGTTTGGTTGGTTGTTCTAGGATTGAATTATTGATCGCAGCCATGAATATTGCTAATATAGGAAGGCCAACCTCCAATGCTTCGGAGGATCTCACCTTTGAGGAGGAAAGATTAGATACCTATACTGCCAAACAGCTGAAGTAATTTTGTAAGCAATTAGCCGTCCCTGTGATAGGTCCCTCTAGGAAGGAGGAGTATGAAAAGGTGCTAAAGTCCTGGTGGGAAGCTAGAGAGTCCGCTGGGGATGAGGAAGAGAATGCTGGAGGGCAGAAGGATGATGCAGCAGAGGGGGGAGATAAAACACCTTCCAATCCAGGTACAAAAGGAGACTGACCCCAGAAGAGCTGGAGGACAGGGTGAGAGATAGGAGGCATAGAGTGGAGATGGACACATTGAAAGATCTGAAGGACCCTGAGAGTAAGAAGTTAGACAGTGAGAAGAATCGATTGTCAATTGAACTTGAGAAAATTAAAATGGAGCATGAGGGAATGTTGAGGGAGAGATTAGGGCGAGGAGTGTCCCGGTCTCCCCCTCTGGTGGCAGTATACCTTTATTAACTGCAAAACACACAAGATGATGGACGGAATGTTGTACAATGGCAAAATATTCACCCCCAGTCACAGATCTGGATTTAATCCATTGTTATTTTGCTCACCAAGCCACCCCAGTTCAGACATGGCCATATGCAAATCAGTCTTGCCCTGTGCCTCATAGGAACAGTCCAGCCCGAACTGCCAAGCCATGTCTTCCCTGGACCGGAATCAAGCATCCTAGGACCGGTTTCTTGCTATCAGCCGTCTTCAGCCAGGATAGCTTGACTCCAGTGGCGTAGTGAGCACGGGACCCACGTCTGGGCATACCCTCCCCACATAGGGTGAACAGCAAAACACACAAGATGATGGACGGAATGTTGCACAATGGCAAAACATTCACCCCCAGTCACAGATCTGTGTTTAATCCATTGTTATTTGTCTCACCAAGCCACCCCCGTTCTGACATGGCCATATGCAAATCAGTCTTGGCCCTGTGCGTCATGGGGAACAGTCCAGCCCGAACTGCCAAGCCATGTCTTCCCTGGTCCGGAATCAAGCATCCTAGGACCGGTTTCTGGCTATCAGCCATCTTCAGCCAGGATAGCTTGACTCCAGTGGCATAGTGAGCACGAGACCCACGTCTGGGCATACCCTTCCCATATAGGGTGAACAACAAAACACACAGGATGATGGACGGAATGTTGCACAATGGCAAAACATTCACCTCCAGTCACAGATCTGGGTTTAATCCATCATTGTTTTGTTCACCAAGCCACCCCAGTTCAGACATGGCCATATGCAAATCAGTCTTGGCCCTGTGCATCATGGGAACAGTCCAGCCCGAACTGCCAAGCCATGTCTTCCCTGGACTGGAATCAAGCATCCTAGGACCGGTTTCTGTCTATCAGCCATCTTCAGCCAGGATAGCTTGACTTCAGTGGTGTAGTGAGCACGGGACCCACGTCTGGGCATATCCTTCCCACATAGGGTGAACAGCAAAACACACAAGAACTGGGGTGGCAGAGTGGGCTAAAGAACGGTGATGGATTAAACCCAGATCTGTTGACTGGGTGTGAGTATTTGATTGGTTCAAATGCTCCGTCCAGCACCACTCCCTTTTGTACCGCTTTGTTCACCATAAGTTGGCAGGGTATGCTCAGAGGTGAGTCCCTTGCTCACTTTGCCATTGGATTCAAGCAAGCCTGGCTGAAGACGTGTTGTTCTGCTGGTTTCGGTGATAATAATGTTGTGTGGGGTTTTGGAAAACAATCAAAATGTGCCATTATGCAGTAAGGATAAGGTTATCGCCCCAAAAAGAAACAAAAAAACAGCCTGAGTAATGTATTTCTAGAAACACATAAGAGGTTTTTTAGAAAAGGGACAGTTTGTTACCCCACCCAATCTGTAACCAGTTTGTGTACTGCATATCCATTGTCACTTCTCAATTATACTTATACTCCGCCACCCCAATTCACCGAACTGAAGTTAAAGGAGTATTTGGTTTTGGTTATCCGGGAACTTGTTTGTATCATAGAAATCCATTAGGACTAGGTGATCCAGGCTGTGATAACAATACCTATTGTGATAATTTTTATATGGAGAAACTGAATGTCACTTTGGTGGGTTGGCATTACAAGGAATTGATAGTCACCCGGAACTCTAGTTATTATACTGCTTGCTGCCCCAACGTGAATAGCACTGAAACTTCTTTGTATATCAACTGTTCTGGGATAGTCCTGTACAAAAATACAATCCCTTTGGTAAATGACAAAGATCCAAGTACTTTTGGAATGAACACTAGATATGCTGCAGTAGGTTATGAAGGACTGATTTATGCAAACCCGGGGTTCTATTTCTTGGGATGGTATTGCCCTAAGGTAAGCCCTTTAAACATGCTAAGCCTATTGTACGCTGGGTTAAAAAGACTTTAAGAAAATAGTTCTGTGAGGGAGTGACCGATACAGAAGTCAATGATTATATTAATGGAATCACTTTTAGATAATTGCTTTCTTTTATTTTCACTTTGGGTGGTACTTCTAAGGTCGGGATGAGAAAGTTAGAAAATATTTTGGATATAAGCTGCAAATTCTATCTAATACCACAGGAGCAGCTTTGTGTGACATCACCACTTAGTTGGTGAGTATGTGAAATATATTCAGAACAGAAAAAATATGCAGTGGACTTTATTCTAGCTAAGAGTGGTGGTGTATGTGCAGTAGTGGGCAATTAGTGTGTGGTTAGGATCAAGAATATGGAAAAGAAGATCACCAAACATATTTTGGATATTCTCGAAAATGTCAAAGGAAAGGAAAGTGGGAATTGGAGTAGGTCTCTCTTTGGTAGCTGGGGCTGGTTTCTTTAAAAATTATTTATTTGATTGTGGTATTGGTGCTCTGCTGTGTTCTTATTAATTTTCTTCCCTAGGTACTGCTATCCTCACACCCAAACAGAAAATATCTATTGATGACAAATGCCACATTGATGATCCAGAAGGATATTGAGGATATGATTAACATTTATGAGGGAATTTTCTAGACTTCTTCCCTTCTAACTGTTTCATTTCCTGATGTTAATAAAATGGAGTGCTCACAATTGTTTATCAATGCAACTTGTATTACTGTTTGAAGGTTGCTTTTGCTTGATGCTGTTAGAAAATGTTTTTGCTCATGCTAAAAGAAGGGTCTGATAGAATAGAAATTGTTTATGCTCATGCATGCTCCATGTAAATTAGCATTCACTGCACGATTTTCTATTTGGGGGCCATATTAGGATGTTCAAAACTGATCTTGCACAATTCAATTGAGTTGTCATATCAGCAATGTGCACATCTGAATGTCTGTTAGACCTGGCTTGTCCAGTGGGTTTATCCCTAGACTTTTTGCTTTTTTGCCTTCAGTTTCTGCCCTGTTTATGTTGTTTTTGTGTCTCTGGGCACTTTACCACTGCGGATCAGTGCTAAAGTGCATATGCTGTCACTGTAAATTGAACACGACATTATTTTTCGTCAGTTCTCACAATGGTGCACTGACCTTGCACTTTAGTTGAATCAGGTGTCATACCTCATCAGAAAAAATGTGGCCAAAGAATTTAAATTTTGTTCTATGGGATTCACATGTGTCAGCATTCAGAGTCAAACCACATTATTTTGCAAATTATATACTTGCATAAGAGCTATGTCATGCTCTTTCCAAGTAGAACTGAACACTAATAGGTTATAGCTATATTTGAAGACATTTATAACATGCTGAATGATAAGGCAAATAATGTGTTGTAAAAGTTCTGCAGCAGAGGATTCATCAAAATTCAGTCACTCATATCAAAACAGACTAATGAGTGTAGAGTAGGTTGAACCTGCAATTCCCTTCAACTTTGAACCAGTGATATATTTTGCTTAAGTCGAGTCGAGAAAACAAGTTTGCACAATTCAAGTGAGTTATCATCTCAGCATTGAGCGGATCTGAATGTCTGTTAGAGCTGGATTGTGCAGCGGGTTCATCCCTTGACTGTTTGCTTTTTGGCCTTCTGTTTCTGACCTGTTTTGTTGGTTTTATGTCTCTGGGCACTTTCCCCCTGCTGATCAGTGCTAAAGTGCATATGCTTTCTCTGTAAATTGTTGTCATGGATTGGTTATTCCATTATTAGTATATTTGATTTACTAGTCGGTCCCTAGTGCAGTGCACTGTGTGTGCCTATTAGAATGGAAATTGTTATGCACCATGTAAATTACCATTTGCTGCGCCATTTTCTATTTGAGTGCCATTTTATGCTGTTCAAATCTGATCGAGTTTAATTCCGAGAAACGCTCACCCTTGAGTTTTGTTTCTTCCCTTGGGTTTTCTTTCAGTAATGAGCACACTGTTCAAGTCAGCCCATAGCTTTCTCACCAGAAATGTGGCTAAGTTAGGAGCGCTGAACCGTTTTTTTGTATTTCACTATTTTACTGCCCTGCTTGGAAAATTCCACTGTGTGCGTGTTTTAGCCCGGTTACGAAACGTACAAAATGTATCTTTAAGCTTGTGGATTTCATTCTGTCTGTAGAACTCCTGGCGCCTGGGCAGATGGCTCTGCTTTGAGTTTTATTAATTAATGGCTATTTGTTTGTATTCTACAACTGTCTGACCGACTCTTCATTTTGTACAGAAGGCTTAGAGGTGCCCAGGGCCTGTAAATCAAATGCTACTAGTGGGCCTGCAGCACTAATTTTGTCACCCACATAAGCAGCCTATAAATGTTGTCCAGGCCTGCCAATGCAGAGCCTGTGTGCAGTCTAGTACTGCCATCTTGACCTGGCAAGGGCATCCACTTGCCAGGCCCTATCCTTCATTTTTCGTACATGTTCATCACCCCTAAGGTAGGCCCAAGTTATCCCTGTCTGCAGGGTGCTCTCTATGTGAAAGGCAGGACATGCCCTGATGTGTGTGGTATGTCCTAATAGTGAAATACTGCAATGTAGTTGTTCACTCTTGTAAGGCTATCTGTTCCCATAGGATAGAATTGGGAGGTTGCTTTAAACATCTTATAAGCATAACTGCCCCAGGGAATAAGATAGAAAAATAAAGTTTAGTATACCTGAACTCAGAATGTTAAAATGGATCTTTTTGTGAGAGTGATTTTCACATTCTGTGTTTGAAACAACCACTTTAAGAAAGTAGGTATTTTCTTGCTCAGCCATCCAGTGTGCTGATGTTAGGATGTGTATTGACTGTCTGGCTTTGGTATGACAGGAGCTTGGGGTGTGCAGTGGCTCCAGAGAGTCTAGATGAGTCAGCGCTAGACTGAATAGGCATGGTCTGCATTTGGAGTGGTGGGAAGATTAGCTTACTTTGTGTGAAAAGTGTTGCAGCTGCAATTTGCTGTGAACTGAACTATTTCTTACATTTCAGAGGCAGATTTTTATTACTGTGTTTTGGAGTTTTGTGATGTGATCTTGTTTAGTTTAGATAAAGATTACTTATTTTTGTTGTGTCTATTTGTAGTGTTTCGCTGTATTACTGTATGGGTTCACCCATGCTTTATACACTGCCTCTGAGACAAGCCTGTCTGCTCATGCCAAGCTACCAAGGGGGTGAGCAGGGGTTATTTTAGAATTGTATTCCCCCTATCCTGACTAGAAGTAAGGGTCCCTATTTGGACAAAGGTACCTACCGCTGCTAACTAGAGACCCCCATTTCTAATAATGTTGTTATCTCATGATTTCCCTTTTTTACCAGATGCATCTCATCCCAAATGTGTACAGCTGCTTCACTGTCTCGTTTAGGCACTACTTCTACTACGGGGGGAGAAGCCCAAAGTGTTGGACCATTGCTTCGCTCAGGAACAAATTATCTTCAAGGCTTTTTCATGTCGATCTTTTGTTCAGCTGTGTTTTTTCTCACATTTGACTAGTCCCGCATGTGCATGCTTTTCTGAAGTAAACATTGCCATTGCACAATTATTACTGTCACTTTCAATTGAAACCAACACTGAGGAATTCTTCAACAATGATCAACTTCTTTTAGTGACAATGTGCTTTTACTATCAGTAACCCAAATGCATTAAAATGGCCACTGAAAACGCGGGAACTGTACTACGCATGCGTCTGCCACACTCACGTGGGGTGATGTATCTTTCGCTTGGTGGGAATTTCTTGCTTCTGCACACTAGAGCCAAGATGGCTGCTTCTTGCTTACTCATACTAATGCACATGCTGCTGCTTGTACTAAACATTGTTCGTTCTGCTTAATCATTAATGCTATAGTATAATTAAAGTAATGGGGTTAGAGTAGAGATAAGTGGTATACAGTGCATTCATTTATTTTTGTTTCTCTTTGATTTTGCTACTGGGCCCAAGAATGACTTGCATCTCCATATTGAACAAGCATTACGCATGCACCAGGAACTTTGAGAGACCTCAAGCCAGAAGTTGGCTTTCCACCAAAGCGCCTGAGAAGCTCACCCCCTGACCTGGGAAAAGAAGATTTGCAACTGTATATAATTTGTATAAAAAAATTGAATATTATTGGTTGGTGGAATAAAATCGTGAGAAAATAAATTATGGGCGGGAACTTGATCAATACAGCCTAATGAACAATGATCTCATCTTAGTATGGTGTGATGACCTCTCCTCGTCTTTTTGACCAATCACTGAAGGGGAACACATAGATATGCAACATTTAGGGGTGATACATTGGCCTGGAAATAGTATAACTAAGGTAGGCTTAGTTAGAGAAATTGTCTGACTTGTCCGAACAGCTGACCTGTCACTGATCCAACACACGCTATAGGAGATCGAGAGCAGAGGTGCTGGCAAAGCACTTTGCTAGAAAATTCAGGGTGTTTGAGGAAATTATCGATTACCCAGAAGGGGTACCAATTTGGCCTAGAGAGAGGAGTGCAACGCTGGCATTGCACGTAGAGGAGGTCACTGGTCCTGAACTGCTACTATCTTGTCCTGTGGGCACTTGATTAGACGGGAGCCTTGTCTTTTCCCCTAGCCCGTGACCAGGATTGGTCCTTTCAGCATTCTAGGTAAATATAAATCCATGTGGCATGTCCTTGTGCTATTTCCCTTTCTCACCCTTCCCAGGTACCAATGTCTAAAGGTGTTACTGTGATTTCTTGCAAACTTTATATCTTATTAATCATATTTCTACTTATGAAATTTATGGTCTCTGTAATTTGGATGAAGACTCACTTAAACTTGCATAGATAAAGAATTTAAAACTTTCCCTGAGTCTGTGTTTATTACAAGAAAGGTAAAATTGTATAAATACTGCTTATTTAGTCTAACACCTTTTCGATCCCTAGGACTTACAGCAAAGGTGACTAGGATTGCTACGTCATGGTTTACAGATATAAGTCCTAAAAGGCGATTAATAGTAAAAAAGCAGGACTACTATTTCAAAGAGTGATTGTTTATGGGCCCAGATGAGTATGGTAAGATTGAGCTAGTGGTCCCGGCGCTATCAGCTATATCGGCATTACACACCAGAAAACATCCTATTCACTGATGAAGTCTTCCTACTCACCCATGCAAACAATGGACCATACTTACATTTAGTCAACTACACACTTATACAAACACCACTTCATTTATTCATATAGATAATTACTCATACTTAGTGCGTTATGAAATCACTATTACAAGTATACAGTTATCCAAACACTTACTCATACAATCACTGAGTCTTAAGTATACTTATTTATATACAACAACTGTCACAAACACTGCCTTTTATTTTTCAAGTTTTTTGGACATGTGCCATTGAGAGATGTATTTGCTCATCACCATGCCCATAAAGATATTCACTTACCCAAACAACTGTTATAACATGCAGACTTAACCTCATATACCTACTGAATCAACTATTCATACATGTTTGGGTAGTCATACATCCCCCACCGAACCACTCACACATTCACTCTCCCATACAAATACTCGGTTAACTAATCAATAACTGTTGGAAATGGCCCTTTTTGCAGGGATATCCCTAAACATTTTGCTTCTTCCTTCCTTGTTTTTCCTGATCTGTGGTTGTTGGCAATAGGACTATGAGCATTTTACCACTGCTAATGAGTGCTAAAGTGCATATGCTCTCTGTTTAAATTATTATTGTGATTGGTTATCCATGATTGGCATATTTGATTGACCAGTATGTCCCTATTAGAGTGCACTAAGTGTGCCAGGGTTGGTGATTCAAATGCTACGAGTGGGCCTGCAGCACTAATTGCACCACCCAAGTCAGTAGCCCTAAAATGGAGTCTCAGGCCTGCCACCGCAGTGCCTGTGTGCAGTTGATAACTGCCATGCTGACCTGACCAGTGTCCCCACTGGCCAGGCCTAACCCTTCCCTTTCTGTGCACATTGGACAC
Organism: Lissotriton helveticus; assembly: GCF_964261635.1. Taxonomy (NCBI): domain Eukaryota; kingdom Metazoa; phylum Chordata; class Amphibia; order Caudata; family Salamandridae; genus Lissotriton; species Lissotriton helveticus. Next base: position 242,013,240 of record NC_136057.1, read on the forward strand.
CCCTATGGAAGGCCCAAGTCCCCCCCTGGGCAGGGTGCAGTGTATGTGAAAGGTAGAGCATGTACTAATGTAGGTGACATGCTCTGATAGTGAAATACTGACAATTTTGTTTTTCACTATTGAAAGGCTATCTTGCCCACAGGCAATAATGGGGAATGCTGTGTATAATGTTTAACTGCGTATCTTCCTATAGGAGCAAGATAGACAATTTAAATCTGGTATCCCTGAACTCAGAATTTGATAACACATCTTTTAGGAAAGATGATTTTTTAATCCTTTGTTTGAAAACAGAACTTTTAAAAAAGTGGGTGTTTTCTTGTCTGACCTTTCTGTGTGCCTTGGCCTGTTTGTGAATTGGCTGTCTGGTTTGTGAGTAACAGGGTCTGGGTTAGCTCCAAGGAGCTGAGTAAGTAAGCCCTAGGCTAAATCGCTGCATCTGCATCTTGAGTGCTGGGAGGGGGTAGCACCTGGGCCTGAAAAGGTCTGTGCCCGCCTTCCACAATGCTGGCTCTACCTCCTGCTGGGTAGCTGACGACCCTGCTCTTCTCTCTCAAAGGAAAGAAGAAGTCAGGAAAACAAAGTGCTCCAGGACTGAACAGAACTGGTTTTGACTAGGCCAAGGCCTCTCTGCTCTCAGAGAACAAAGAGAATTTTGGCATAAAAAGGGATGCCCAGACCTCAGAAAATTAGATCATCTTGAAATCAAGAAGGAACCTCTGCCAAGGAGAACAGCTGGAAGACTGAAGAGGAAGGATTGTCCTGCTGTGTGTTTGTAGGCTGACCTGCATTTGCTATTCTGCCAAGGAGAGGGTAAGGACGTTGCTTTTGCTGTGTCCTCTTGCTTGAAGATAACTCCAAGGGCCTGAGGACAGCTGGCCTCCTGTTAAGAAGTCCAGGGAACAAAAGGACTTCACCCCCAGCTTCCCCCTGAACTCTGCTGAGCGAGTTCTGCCTTTCCTAGAGTGATTGATCCATTTGTGGGGCATCTGGAGGTTGTTGCCTGCTGTTTGGGGAGCTGGAAAAGAAGATGAAAAGAAGATCTACAATTTTGCACGCATCGCTCGCTTGCGGAGCGCATCGTCACCAGTGCGAGAAAATTCCCTTCACCGCGAAGATAGTCGCAGCGCCTGTTGGCGCTGCAAGAATGGACGCATCGTTCGCTTGCAGAGCGCATCACCCCAGTGCGGGAAGATTCCTGTTGCTGCAAATATCATCACAGAGCCTGTTGTCGATGTTAGTAAGTAATATTTATTGTACAGTTAATAAAAACCATCACAAAAAACCAGCAGCGATAAAAACAGTTGAAAAAGAAGATATCTGTAGCCGCCTATGTGATAGTTCTTATGAGGAGTTAAAAAAAGTTAAAAAAGAAAATAACTTCGCTTAAACAGTGCTGAGAATTAGAGTTTAAAAGACAAAGAGGATTTTTTTTATTTATTTTTTTAGGGTTGCTAAGGCGTTGCTGCGATCCCTCGGGGGAGGTTTCTTGTGGTTAAACTGGCCCCCTTTCCTTTTCCAAATGCGTTGCAGTCCACATTCCATTTCAGGAGGCATGCCGTTCTTTCTCCCCATATGCACGTGCCTTTTGGAGCTCTGTCCATATTCATAACAGTTAGTCAACTGTACATCTGTGTGGACCGTGTGTTTTTTGCTACAAGATTGTGGAGAATACGGTTTCTTTGTCCATTTGATCTTTCTTTATGTTGATTCTGGTTTCTACGGCTTTGATATATTTTACTAGTCGGGAAGCCATTTGGACTTCATCGCCTGAAAAGCAAGCCAGGACTGCTTGCCTAGAGGACCTGATCCCTTTTTTGTTGAATAGTGGTCTCAGCATGTTCCTGCGCTCTATTTGCAACTCCTTGCAGATAGTAATGAGGTGTATGATGAGTAATCTGTATGGGGAATACTTTTTTCACCACGACTCACCTTGGGTAGGTTTCGCGGTGGTACCCTGTGTCACATACAGATTACTTTTTTGAGGTTATTTTTGACCCATTGCTATCCTATTTGTTGGTTTGCGGTGTGTACAGTTAGCCAGCTGTGTGCTCACTCCGTCAGTGAGGCTTTGTCCTGTAGGAGAGATTCTTTCCTGACAACGTTGTTTACTGCTTTTTTAAAGCCTGCCAAGTTCCCTTGTAGATCCCACAGTTGTTGCACCACCAGTTGCTTTATTGCGTCCTTCAGAAAAAGCCTTGCTGGGCTATTATCTTTACTTTGAAGTTCTTTCCAGAGTAGTGCTTTAAGGGTATTTGCCTCTCCCCTACTGATTTTGTACCAACTTTTGAGGTAAACTCCCTTGCGTGCCAGCTCTTCTTTTACCAACCCAAATTCAAGTCAGATTTGCGCAGGTGAGGTGTACCGCGGGAGGCCAAGAATCATGCGCATCTCTCTTGTTATTGTTCCGTTTACTGTTTCGGCGTTCCTGCCTCTCATTGCTTCAATTCCATAGTTAATGGATGGGATCAGTTTGGCTTGGATCAGCTTTATTAGTGGGGAGAGATTTGGCCGAGCAATTTTGTTTTTCAAATTTCTTAAAGATACAGCTGTCATTAGGCCTCTCTTTTTTATTTCCTCTCTTTGCGGTATAAAGCTGCCCCTGTGATCTATGTTTACTCCCAGATAACGATATTTGTTTGTAACATCCAATTTCTTTTCATCCATAAACCAGCTATTTGTTAATTTATTTTTGCAATGGTTAAGGCATATTACTTTTGTTTTGTCATAGTTGATGCTGAGTTTATTTAATTTAGAGTATTGCGCGGTGATGTCAAGGAGCCGCTGTAAGCCTATCGGGGTCTGGCTAATTAGCACTAGATCGTCCGCATGAAATAAGTTGGACAGCTGAAAGCCCCCTAGTTTAGGTGCGTGAGAGTTGTTTTCATTTAGTGTGGTTGATAATTCGGCCATAAAAAGATTGAATAGAGTTGGCGCTAACACGCATCCTTGCTTTACTCCTGTGCTAGGTGGGATTTTCTTGGTTAGGAAGTCCCCTGCTCCTAATTTAACCTGGACCCAAGTATCGCTGTGCAAAATAATTTGTGGGTTCAGCAGTGTTGGAGGGATTTGCATTCTCTTTAGTTTTTGCCATTGGAGATTTCTATTTACGTGGTCGAAGGCGGATCTGTAGTCAATAAACCACAGATATAGAGATTGTTTTGCCTCTAGCGCTGTGTCAATCAGAAGTGATAGGGCTAGTATGTTGGTGGTCATCCCCATATTTTTCCTGAAACCGGTTTGATTGAGTGGTATTGCTAGTTTTTCGTCCGCCCATGATATTAGCTCATGGAGTAAGAGGGCAGCATAGTAGTCTGCCTCGTTGTCAAGTAAGGCTATGAGGCGATAGCTTCTTGGGTCATTTCGGTCTCCTTTTTTGAATATTGGGGAGATAATTGCTCCCCTCCATGAGTGCGGGATTATTGAAGCCTGCCATATTTTTTCAAACGTTGGTTTAAGGACAGCGGCCCACTAATCTGGCTCTTGTTTGAATATGATTGGCGGTATGCCATTTGGGCCAGGTGCTCCCTCTCTTCTCCCTTTTGAGATCCTATTACGTATTTGTGAGTCGTGATTAATAGTTCCTCATCACTTACTAGGGTTTCTTTGTACGAGGGCTTCTGTTCTTTACAGCTGATTTTAGCATTACAAGGTTCTTTCCACGGTTCTTGGGATTCGTTAAAGTGTGTGCAGAGGTAAGTTGTCCAAGCCTCTTCCGTCATATGAGATTCGATCCCCTGGCTTCGCTCACTAATCAGGCTATTAATCTTTTGCCAGAACTGTGCGCTGTTGTTTGTTTTCACGTTGTGTAGAAGTTTTCCCCAAAAGGCCTCGTCTGCATCTTTTTTTAGTTGCCATATTAGTTTCCTCTGGCTGCCTTTTAGCTGTCTCAGCGCTTGGCACGTGGCAGGATCTGTTTTTACTCTTCGCAGAGATTTGTTAATCTGCGTCTTCAGCCTTTTTAGCCGGGTGTCATTTCTAAAATTGTAGTGGCTCTTATGTTTCACGGCGTTGCCCTTTCCATCTGGCTTTGTATATCTGTTTCTTTCGGCTGTATCTCTCAAATTTTTTATGAATGCCTCCCAGCGTATGTTTAAGTTTGGGGATGCAAATTGTGCCTCTTATAGAGCTCATTTCGCTGTAATAGGAGGTTTTTTGGGTCACTGGTTTTGCACTTTATCCATCTTTCGTTTGTTGTAAAGTCCACACCTAGGGGGCTTGATATTGGAGGTGCATCTATAGTGGTTTCCTGGGGGAGGTGATTGTTGTGGACCGTCCTGCGGATATGAAAACCTCTTACCCTTTCATAAAGGCTGCGAGAGAAGAATGTGAAATCGATTGTGGAGCTTGCCGTTGTGCTGTGAAATGTTGCAGGTTGTGGTCGATCTCTGGGAAATCTGCCGTTACGTGCCCTAAAGCCCAGCTCTTCTAATTTGGCCAGCAGACTCCGGGCTGTTTTCGTACTTCTGCCTCCCGAGGTGCGGGCTTGATGATTTTGCTCCCAGGCAAACGAATCCTCCTCGTCTATACTTTCGGGTGCCGAGGTGCTGAGCATATTTAAGTTAAAGTCCGCGGTGATGATTATGTTGTTCGTGTTTTCAGATTTTATTAATTTTACAAGTTATTCCTTCAGCTGTTGGGCTCCCTTGATTTTCTTCCTGGGATGCAAGTAGAGAGAGGTTTATTAGGATTATGTCTTCTTTTTTGTCCTGCTAGCGGAGTGACAGTCGCAGGACTTGCATTGCATTTGGAGGGGTTAGCTTATGAGCCAGTGGTACTGCATTAGCAATCAGTTGTATTGCACTATATATTGCAAGACCTCCTTTCTTGTGTCCAAACGGTGAGCTCTGCATAGGCGATAGAAAGTTCTGATTGAATCCTGACAGTGCTGGAGGGGAATCAGACCAGGTTTCTTGCAGTGAGATGATGGTGAATCTTTGCAGATAGATGCTTAATTCTGTGTCCGAGAACTTGTCTCCTATGCCATTGATGTTCCAGGGGTATAAGCTGACAGTGCTGAGTGTTTTTGCCGTTTGTACATTGCTTTCTCATAGGTTTGTCTCTTTTGTATTTATAGTCCTTGAGAGCCAGCTCCAATTATACGTGGGCAGATTGTCGATATCCGATGTTCTCTTGTAGGGCTGTTCTCGATGGACTAGGTTCTCAGGTGTTTTGCTTCGCGCCCCTCTTAAAACGGTGTTCTGATGTAGTTGTTAATATACTCTGATCCTTTGTTGGATGACGAGTAGTAGAGGATCGGGGTATCTTGGTTTAGAGAAAGGTTGTAGTTTTATTCCCCAGGAGTCGAACATTGCTTTTTCTTTTAGTTGTCTCTCTGGGAATTCTGCTGTGGCCCATACTGTTTTTGTTGATTCTACTCCAAGTATTCCTGACGGTTCTGTAAATACTACCGATTCCAGGCCACTAGATGATATATTTTTGAGGCTATCTATGGTTTTCACTAGTCGTAGGATGTCCATTGGGCCCCTGGATTGATACTCTGGGTGAAACGTTATTGTGGTCGTGCCAGTTTGCCCCATGTCCTGTGTCCGACTGTTATCAACGGTCTCGATTGGATCCTTCACTTGGCCTTGATGATCCTCCGTTCCTACTGTGCATCGTTTGTCAATCATTTTACTACTTTTCGTCATTTTTAGTCTGGGGGTATGTTATATCCTACATAATTATTTACCATGTATTCCAACCTTGCTGCCACTAGCTGCTCAGCCAGAGTGTGTCTTGCTTTTAGAATGTTGGTGTGCCTGTGATGCGTGGAATGCCTGGGTGACTGAGTGGGGTGAATGTGGCAGTTGAAGATGGGCTGAGCAGCTAGGGAGGCTGCTCCTGGTGGGGCTGGTACCACACTAGGCTGGCTGGAGTACAGAGATGTTATTACCCTGACTGAAGACTGAATAAACTAGTCTTGATTACATCCTGGCTCCTGGCATTCTTTCACTAAGGATACAACATAATTTTGGCGACGAGGACAATCTTAACTACAGGCTCTAGGTACAGCTAAGCAACAAAGAAACCAAGGGGCATATCACCAACCAATGGAGATAATTTTGGTCTCTAACTTGTTTAGAGACAAAAATTATCGCCGCAAATCGGCGATTTTTATCGCAGATAAACCTTGCTATTAGCAAGGTTTATCGCAAATGCGATAAAAAACGGCCGCAATGCATGAATATCTCTGAAAAGTCAGCGATATTCATGCATTATCGAGCAAATGCTCTTAGCCATGTTATCCACCTCCCATTGGATAACATGGCTAAGAACTGCTCCTGGGCAAGTGTTAGCTTTTGGAGATATTCGCGCTTAGCGCGAATATCTCCAAAAGTTGGTAATAGGAGATAGCGATGTTAGCGACTGTTTTCAGTCGCTAACATCTTGGCACGCCCACTTTGCATGTCATTAGTGATAAATATCACTGACATGCAAAGCGGGGCCCAAGATGGTCACTGGTGTTAGCGACAGCTTGGTAATAGGGAGATAATTTTATCTCCGCTTTCTTGGCTTTTAAAGCCAAAAAAGCGGAGATAAAGCCCCTTGATAATATGCCCCAAAGAAACTAAGGAAGTGACAGAGCAACCAAGAGATCCTACTAGCAAATTCAAGTAAAAAGAAGGTATTTCCAGGCAAACCAGCGCCAGCCCCACCAGAGTCCTTCCTTTGGACGGCCCCAACGAGCAGTGTCACCACCAACTGACACTTCAGCCTGGGAAAACATCTGCAACTGTGAACTGGTGGTGTAACGCAACTAAAACCGATTTTGAGTGATCCAGCCACAGCGGTGAACCGTGAGTTGGTGGAGTAGTTAAACTACAACCTCACCTGGAGTTCCAGCCACTTGGTAAAGTAAAAGAATGATTGTGAGTTGGATGGGTAGCATCGCTACAACCAGGTGTTGGTGGACCAGCCACATCACACTAATGTGTGAAGAGTGCCTTGTAAATAAAGTGACTGTAAAAAGCTCAAGGCACAATTTTTGTGATGTCCAAAAGCCGCATCGTGAGCCACCCGGTGCTGCGTAGTGAGCGTGACACCATTATGGGGATCCAGTTGTATCTGGTTTTGATGTCGCCCAGAAAGAATGTAGAAGAAAAGTGTTGTGGAAAAACGACGTAGAAGCACCGACGTTGTCAAGGGAGAATTTGGAGGAAAGCGATGTGGAAAAATGTCATAGCAGCTCATAAAATACGAGGTGCATGTGAACTAAGCTATGAATATTTAATCCTATGGGAAACGAAGTTCACAACACGTCTACTGATTTGTAGTAAAAATATCAGTAAGAAAATTCTATTCCGAAATAGTCTGAGTAGTTCAAACCATTTCTCGAAGAAGAGTAGGTTTGTTAAATACATGTGTACAATCATATTTTCATGTACTTTTTCCACTGTGTTACACTGCCATCTAGTGATGCTTTCTCACACTCACAGTTTTCTTGAATTAGGCATTATTCATTGAAGTCAACTTTTACAAGTGAGTGACTGCCGATTTTACGTTGCGAGAGTAATCTCTCTTTTTTAGTGTATTTGGGGAAAATTATATTATTTTTACCACCAGTAACAACCTCTGAGTCAAGTACGTCCGTTTTCATTTCTTGTGACAACATGTTTCTACAATACTAATATGTGATTATTCTTGTTATTACCCACATTGTTTTTTCCCCTCACTATTAGATCTTGTTATTTAGTGTAGTGTTACCAGGAATTGTGGGTTGTACTGGTAAAGTGTTTTACTACTACTCAGGTGAGAATTCGCTCACCGGCGTGTTCCAGTTTATATATTGTAAGGTGCCCAATTGATCTAGTATTTATATTTATTAGAGTGTAAGGTGTATCTTTTATTGCATTTTTCAGTAGTGATGCCACAGTTTAAAGTTAGTCTAAGGTTATGCTTTCTTAGTTTAGTCTATGAAGGGTGGTATAACAGTTTTCTGACATGAGGGATGGTCGTAGGTACAGTTGCTCCTACTTATGAGTGTGTTACTCCTTCACGGGGTAAGTAACCTCTACAAAGGGGTTGGGTCATGGGTTAGTTCCCATCCGTTGTACCTAGGTTAACTCCTACGTGGGGTTGGATGTGGGATCCCTTACATAGTTGTGCACAGTGCCTTTTTGGTTGCAAATATGGGTGACGACCCATTTGTTTAGTTTTCCCTACTTTTGGGACTTTGTTCTAGGTAATTTTACATTTAGCACTATTCTTTGTCATGCTTTTTGGGTCATAGTACTTTACGGTACAGAGTATATGAGTAAAAAAATGCAATGTTCTATGAATTAATATTTCTCTTTTGAAAGGGTATGGGGGATTTTACAATTAATTTGTATTTTCGTAACCATCCTTTCTTTCAGAATGTTTTTCTCTTCTGATGTATATTTGTCATCGCTGCATCTTGGAGATTAGAAATTTGTTCTATTATTGATTTTGTGCTATTATTAATTTTCACCTACTTTTATGAGTCCATCTTCTTTGAGAATAGTAATGTTATTGTATCGCATGGTATTTGTTTTCTATTGTTTAAAAAAAAGTGGTAATGTTATATCCTACATAATTATTTACCATGTATTCCAACCTTGCTGCCACTAGCTGCTCAGCCAGAGTGTGTCTTGCTTTTAGAATGTTGGTGTGCCTGTGATGCGTGGAATGCCTGGGTGACTGAGTGGGGTGAATGTGGCAGTTGAAGATGGGCTGAGCAGCTGCTCCTGGTGGGGCTGGTACCACACTAGGCTGGCTGGAGTACAGAGATGTTATTACCCTGACTGAAGACTGAATAAACTAGTCTTGATTACATCCTGGCTCCTGGCAGTCTTTCACTATGGATACAACAGGGTACTTGCTGAAGTTGTTGCGCACAGTTTGGGGATTACTCCAGGTTGTATATCTTCCTTCATCTGGGGGGTATTGCGCTCAGAGTCTGTTGCAACGCTCATCTCAGTCGATCTATCTTGTGATATGTTGGCTGTTACTTTCTCACTAGTAGAGACCTTCCTTTTCTGTTTTCTTCCCATTTTTCCTTGTTGTTAATGTGCTGACACTCCGTCTTTTTGGCAGGTTTTTCAGGTTGCGCTATGCTATCTGTTAGAGGGGTTTGGAGTCCTTTATATATTTTTCTGTTAATAGCCGGTGCATTCTTTTCGTTTGCTTTTCCCAAGGACGGGAGCAGGTCTAGGGTTGTCTTTGCATCTCCTGGGTTGGAGGCGGTGGTCCAGTTTGCGTTGGCAATGCTGTTTTGTGTCTATTGTTGATGGAGTTACTAGGCTGGTTGTTTTTTACTGCGTCCCTGATGTCAGAGAGGAGGTTGTCCATTGCTGTTGGTAATGTTGCCAGTTTATCTACAATTGAGATACAGGAGCAATTGGATTGTATTAGTTGGGTTTCGGCTTGCACCCTTTTTACCATGCCGTTCAGCTCTGCTAGCTTACCGTCAATATTTGCAACGAATATTGACAGGGAGGTGAGGACCGAGAGTTGTAAGTCCATCTTATCTGACCTGGTATTGAATAGCGTTTACCGATAGTTGCATTGTATGCAGAAGGGAGACCCAGATGTCTTCCTTGTCGTTTGGTGATTCCGTCCCCGGGTTCAAGCTGATGGTTTCTTTTGGTATATCCCTCTTAGAGGCCGCGGGGTAAGATGCTACCAGTTCTTCCCACTCTTCCGGGGTGAGGTACGAGGTTTCAAGGTCCGTTATCCTTGATGGTATAAATGCTCTGTTAGATTGTATGGAGGGTACTGAAGATTGGCCTGGAAGTACCGTATCAGTCGGTTTAGAGGGGCGCCCTTGCTCTGCGCCCTCCTCTTGCTTCTCAGATTTGTCATGTTTCCCACGTTGTGGGACATTGGATTGAGATGCGCATAGACCCTGGACTCTTGCTTCCTGTGAAGTTGTGTTGTTTGATTGCCCAGCTGTGTCTTATACTGCCAATGTGGTGGGTTCCCTTAAGTCCCTGAGTTCATGCCTTACTAGCCTGTCCACTGACGTTGTCACTGTGTGGGTACAGGCTGGCATTTCTCCTTGTGTTGTTGGATCTGCGTACTGCGTGGGATCGCTCTTCTGCGTGTCATCCTGTAACGATAAGCCCTGAGGTCCCCAGTTTGCTGCCCTGTCTGGTTCGCCCTGTCCCTCGTCGTTTCCCGGTGAGCATCCCAATGAGCCTTGCCTTCTCATCTTGGTTACTGAGCAGTCAAGTATTCCTCCTCAGTACAATTGTGGTAATTATTGTGTCTTGTTATGTTTGTGGCGGTTGTGGGGCTCCTTTCCTTGCTGGCTATTGGTGAGGTGTTAAAATTTCGGTGTTGCCTTTTGGTCCACTATTGTATATTTCTCTACGTGGACTTCAACGATTCCGTTTATGGCTGGTTTTGTTTTTGTCATTGGGTCTCCCCAGTCCTGTCTTTCTCCCGTTGTCTGGGCCTGTGCTGGTTGGTCTCCCGGTGGCCCCTTACTCACTTCTCCTCTGGTTGCCGATCCACCCTCCACTGAGCTGTGTTCCCTTTTTTTGAGGTCCGCTTTGGTCTTCTCATCCTTCTACGGAGGTTCTTGTTTTGAGGGGGCGTCCCGTTTGTTTTGGTTGTTTGGAGTGGTGATGGTAAATTGCTTGCGTTGGCTCTATTTAAATAGAGGGCCGAGCTGGGATCTTTGATGAATGAAAGTTTTGTGTAAATCTTTGGTTGGAAGCCCGATTTGCTCCCTAATGGGCTATGTGAGCACTCACGCGCTTTGCAGTCCCCATGGCTAATGTGGAGGGGGGAATCAGGGGGAATACTCCCTCCTCATCTCCATTCTTTCCCTTGTCCTTCCTGTTCTCGTCCCCATTTCCCTCGTCGCATATATCCATTAGGTCCCTTTTAGAATTATTCTTTGCTTTTGGGGGGGTTTGTTGGTGCCGTGTAGTTCCTTGGCTTCCCGGACCTCATTTCGCTGCTTTTCTTTCTTTTTCTTTTTTCTTATTTTGATCCTTTTTTATGTCCTTTTATGTCCTTTGTCGTTTATCTCCCTGGTCTTCACCCTCTCTGTTGCCTTGGAAAATACCTTGGTGTTAGCAGGAGTTTTTTCTTATTATCGCTTGTATATCTTGCAAGATTAAAAGGCTGCAAGTAGGTCGTGCTGGTAGTGCCAATTAGGCCCCTGTGAGTTTATCTCAACACAGTGCAGCCTAGCCCTATGTTCACCAATCCGTGGGGCGATGGTGCTTTGATGAGACACTCTGTGGGAGAGACTCCGCAGGACACACAGCCACCTGCTTGTAGCTTGCTCGCGGCTAGTTACTAGCCACCACAGTCGCTGTCTTAAGCTCCCACAGCCTCTGGGGGCCTCCTTCTCTGGGGTTCTCTGGAGTGCTCGTGTCACACTGCACACCGCTGCAGATGCTTTTTTTTCTGGGTCCCCCTCAACCCTGCCTAGCTCTCCAACCCCTCTCTTGCCCCAGTCTCCTGATTTTCCATAGGGAGAGGGGAGCGAGGGAGGAGGCCACAGGAGAGGGGAGGCCGGGGCGTTAGCTTTGTTTAACTAGTGTTGGTTGTTTTGGTTTTTTGGTTCCTTGATAGATCCTTGATTGAGCTTTGATTGTATGCCCTTGGGAGTGGTATTTTTAGGTGACAGGCAGGGACAGGCACAGAAGGGAGAGGGGGGATAGAGTACAAGAACAAGCACCCTCCTGCTCGGCGTGCGGCTTTTCCGGCACACCGGTCTGAACCAGAACAGCGGGGCCGAAAGGAAGGGGGAGGGTAAAGGGCGAGGGGCGAGGGGCGAGGTGCGCGCAGGCAAAGGCAGGGCAGAGAACCACAAGCAAACTGGCCCGCCCGCGCTCACCGTTGCCGCCGCTCACTTCTCTTTCTCCCCCAAGGCGCGGTAGGTATCAGGCGCAGAGCCGGGTGCCCGTGAGATGGAGCAAAGCGGCAGAGCGGGCTGAGCGGGGACCACGGGCCGCGGGCAGGGAACCACGAGCAAACTCACCTACCTGCGCTCACCGCTCGCCGTTCACCCCCCACTGCTCCTCTTGCTGCTCTTGCTGCTGCTCTGAGCTGCTGCTCTGAGGCGCCGAGTTCCAAGTGCCGAGTTCCAGGCTCCCGGTGCCAGGTGCCGCTCTTGTTCCGTTTGGGGCTCCGCTTGGCTCAGGCTCAGGCTCAGCTCAGCTCAGGCTTCGGGGTGGGGGTGGCGGCTTCATCGCCTTATCCCGGAACCTCTCGGTTCCTTGCAGCCTCGCCTCAGCCATGCTCCTTGCTCCTTGCTCCCTGCTCACTGCAATACGCGCTGCACGTGATTTACTTCACTCCTCACTATTGTGCTGTTGTCGATGTGAAGAACCGTCACAGCGCTTGCTTGCGAACCGCATCACGTCGCTGTCAACGCAGCGAGGGGCCGCGACAGAAGATCAACGCTGCTGCACCAAAGATTGTCGCCGCCCCGAAGATCGTTGCATCGTGCCTGTGCGAGACGCTTCTACTGGAGAACCTGCACCCCAGAATCCACGCAAGGTATTGCATCACTCCCCATACAGATCGGATTCATCGCAACACGCCCGCTGCATACAGCGATCTTGTCGCATCGCCTCCCAGGGTCTCAGGAGTGATGCATTGCTTGTTTTTCAATGCTGCAGTTGCTGCTAGGAACTTTTGTCGTATCTACAGGTACTTTGGGCTAAAACTGACGCAACTGTGGATTATTCTAACGCAAACCCTAGAACTCTTTTAAAATCTTATTCTTGAACTGTGTATGTGGGATTTTTGTCACTTTGGTCTTGTGTGGTTTAGATAAAAATATTTTATTTTTCTACACTGGTATGGAGTTCATTTGTGGTGTTTTCACTGTGTTACTGTGAGTGTTGGTACAAATACTTTACACATTGCCTTTGATAAGCCTGTCTGCTCGTGCCAAGCTACCAAGGGGGTGAGCAGGGGTCATCTAAAGAGTGTATCCCCCTCACCCTGACTAGAAGCAAGGGTTCCTATTTGGACTTCGGTACTTACCTCTGCCAACTAGAGAACCCCAGATCTAACAATAACTAATATAGACTTTCACGTACCTAGTAACCAACTGGTACAGCAGTTTACACGACAACTGACAAAGTGATACAGATATTCACACAGTTTAGTCACTATCCAATATATTTAGTGCGACACTATAAATTAGTCAAGTAAACAGTCAATCACACTGCTACCAAATCCTCCATCCAGATATTTATACATCCACTCATTCTTCAATGCAGAGTGCTATGTATATAATACATATTTAAATAACGAACCAAACCACATTCACTGGATGATGTCATCAGTGATGTCATTTGAGATGTCATCAGTGATATCAGTGACCAAGTCATCAATGATGTAATATGTGACATCATCACCAGTGGATTGCGGGCTCACGAGTTATACGAGTGACATGTCCAGCTAACTATAACAGCCCTGAAACCTATATATATATTTTTAGTTAGGCACAGGGAGATTAAGTGATTTTCCCAGAATCACAGAATGTTCAGCGTCAATGCCGAGAATCAAACCCAGTGCCCCAGCCGTTAGGCCAACTCCTCTCCCCATGGTAGTTTCAGAGTCCATACAATGATTGGCTCCTTCCCCCGATAGCTTGTTTTTGCTTTTATGTGTATCAGTCTTGGGAGATGAAAACAAAAAAAAGAGTTACCTGGATAAGGCCCCAAAAGTATCCTAGGCCCTACGAGACCAGCAGACAAAACCACACAAGCGCAGCAGGCACAGTACCTTTGCCAAGTTCCTGCGGCTGCCCTGTGATGTGTTGCGTTGCAGCCCAGCTTTTCCTGGCAATGCTTGGGCAGCAAGGGCCCTGCAGTGGGATGTTCCTGAGGTGCTGTCCGGTTCGAGGTGGAATCGCTGCCCAGGTGATGGCTCCAGTTTGCCTTCAGGGCTTCCCTTGAATGAACGCAAGCCCCACAGGAGTAGCGGCAGCAGGTCCGATCGGCACAAAATTCTTGAGTGCCGGTTGCTGTGTTACTCCCAGGCACAAGTGATGGGACGTTCATGGGAGCGTGCAGATGCCCAGGAAACAAAACCCATGCTCACTTTTCAGCAGTGCCAGTTATTGCTCCGTCACACTCTCTTACGAAGTGAAGTGCTGGCAAAGGTTGAATGGTGCAGTGGCTGTGAACACGCAGATCACATAGATTTTGTGGTCCCTGGTACTATGTGGAGGAAAGGGGCAGCCAGCAAGCCTTGGAGATACTCTGAGGATGTCCTTCATTTCTCCCTGTCAGGATAAAAATCAGCAAGCAGCAGGCAGCAGGGCAGCATGGGTCGCTTGATCACTTTGATCACTTTGCCACTGGATTAAAGCTACCCTGGCTGATGATGGCTGATTAGCCAGAAACCGGTCCCAGGATGCTTGTTTCTGGTCCAGGGAGGACATGGCTTGGCAGTTCGGGCTGTACTGTTCCCATGAGGCACAGGGTCAGACTGATTTGCATATCAGCATGTCTGAACTGGGGTGGCAGAGTGAGCTAAAGAATGATGATGGATTTAACACACATCAGTTGACTGGGGGTGAGTACTTGCAATGTTCAATATTCTGTCCATCATCCCCTTTGGTTTTGCTACTTTCTAAAAGTGGCATTTCTGAGACAGTAATGTCAGAACCCAATACTGCAATAGAAAGGTTTCCTCACTACCATTCCAGCCATACAAAACATGACATATCTACTACTCACCGTTCAGAAGTTACCACTTAAAGGGATACAAGGGAATGCCCAATGCTACCCTTTGGAGAGGTAGGCCTCACTGCGTTGCCAGAGGACTGCGGCAGGTCTGCCAATGTCATCATGTTTTTAGGAGTGAGCACCCACACCTTAGCACTGATCAGTAGTGGTAAAGTGCCCAAATCCTAAGTCCAACAAAAATGTACAGTCAATGGGGGAGGCAAAAGAGGAAAAAGGTAAGGGGAGACCTCCGTTAGGTCAACTGGTCCAACAGAGGGCTTCCAGTTAGTGGTAGAAATGGGTGTGAAAGCTAAACATTTCTGAAAAGTTGACAACTTGTTGAAGTCAGCAATTGGTCATTTGTGTAGATCTTTCAAGGTTTTATTATGGAAACTAACAGTTGAAAGTAAGAAATATTGAAAATGTTTTGAAAAAGGCAACCATTTGTGCCAACTTTTTCACCTGTAGCTTCTT
This sequence comes from Lissotriton helveticus, assembly GCF_964261635.1. NCBI lineage: Eukaryota > Metazoa > Chordata > Amphibia > Caudata > Salamandridae > Lissotriton > Lissotriton helveticus. The sequence goes on from NC_136057.1 coordinate 242,028,380, forward strand.
TTAAGTATGACAGATCTTTTAAAGCAATATACTGTTACATCTAATGGACTCTTCTAGTTGTGGTGGTATATGGGACTTGTAGGTTCAACAAGAACCCGTAGAACCTAGAGCCAATAACTGAGCTGCGTCTAGCAATTGTTTTTCATTGTGTTCCGGGTATATAGCAAACAGGCATCAAGGACACTAATGTATTTTTGAAATGGGAATAAAATATGTAGTTTATTAGCAGTAGTTATTTGCACATCTTCCAAATTGTGAACACACATACCAGCATGTGAAATATAGGACATTTTTCAAAGTGACTTCTTTTTTACACAGTATCTTACATTTGGAAGGCAGCAATGCATAAAAAGATAATAGGTGATCACAGTTACTCTACAATTCTGTGTTCCCCTAAGACTCTCGATACAAATGGTACCTGACTTGTGTGGGTAGGCACAGTGCCTGCAACAGGAAATGGGCCAAAATGCAACATGGACACACCCTGTTTTTGCAAAGTGCTCAGCTTTGTGGACACTAGCTCAACCAGCACCGAGGGGAACCTATCAAACCTATAGATTTCTGAAAACTAGACACCCTGGGGAATCCAGGATGGATTGCCTTGTGTGACTCTTATTAGGTTATGTTACCCAGTATCCTTGCAAACCTCAAACTTTGTACAAAGAAAACACATTTTCCTCACATTTCTGTGATGGAAAGTTCTGGAATTTGCATGGATCCACAACATGTTACACGCCCCACATTCCCCAGAGTCTCTTGATAAAATTGGTACCACACTTGTGTGGGTAGGGCTAGTGCCTGTGATAGGAAATGGGCCAAAATGCAACATGGACAGACCTCATTTTTTACAGTGAAAACTGACCCTTTTTTTGCAAAGTGCCTAGCTTTGAATTTTGAACCCTATCTCTGCTGGCACCAACATATAAAGAAGACTACGAAAAGTTTACATGCAAAGCTATGGGAATATAGCATAAACGTCACTGTGCCTATCATCCAGAGGCAGCTGGGACAGTGGAAAGAAAAACTGAATACTGAAGAATAAAATTGCAAAGGTGTGTGCTGTTACAAAATTGAGCTGGATGGATGCCTTATCAATTGTGCTAATGAGCATGAGGAGCACACCAGATGCTAAGACAAAACAAGTGCACATGAAATTGTCACTGAGCTGTCAAAGGTAGCACGGGGAGGGCAATAGAGACCAATGAATTGCTGAATTTTTATTGCATGTCAATTACACATGCTCTTCTTTCTATCAAACAGCAGGTGAAGAGGACCCTTCCAGAACCATTGCAGGTCAAGGGGCACAAGTATTGGCCAGGAGACTGGGTGTTAATAAAGACTTTACAGAGGTATAACTGTCTCCAAGCTTGCTTAAAAGGTCTGGAGCAAGTCCTGATAGCTGCACAGACAGCAGTAAATTGCACCATCCGCAAATCCTGGATCCACGACAGCCACATCAAGGGGGTACCGCCTGAGACAGCATCAAGCAAAGACCAGGGTCAGCAGCACAAGATACAACTTAAGGTCCACAAAGAAGAATGTGCTGAAATGGCAGTAACTACAGTGAATGATCGCCTGCAGGAAATAGACAGAGTTTTACTGCTAGATATTATCTAACAGATATTTTGAGACCAATCCTTGACTTTGAGAATACATGTGAGGAAGACATGCTTACATACCTTCAGGAAGTATTTGACCAACTAGAATTTCAAATGATGCAAGAATTGAACAGCATAGATTTACAAGAAGCTTTGGATAGAATACAGAAGGAGAACATTCAACTAGGGAATATTTCACACCACAACCAATGGTGATGGTTAATTTACATAAAAGCAAAGAGTAAGGACATTCATCAGGGAGTGGTAAGTCTAAATAACGCTGTGTAACAAAAAGTGTGTCACTGCAGCATTAGGTAGATGAACTGATCCAGGAGGTATTTGCGAGTCCTCCTGTCACTCCAGGTGCCCATGCCACTGCAGCAATAAGTTGATGAACTTATCCAGGAGGTATTTGCAAGTCCTCCTGTCACTAGGAGGAAGAAATCATTGCGCTCCTCCATACCTACAAACCCACCCCAGGCACACTTATCCTGCCAGACCTCACAGAAAAAGAAGTGGCTGACCTCCTCATTAGCCTCGAGTCCACCTTGACAACCCCATGACCCTCAATCCTGAGGGTAGAACACCCTATCTGCTCGGTGGCAACCAACACCAATAGATGTGCCACCCTCCGGGTCAGAGGGGTGGTCAATAGCAACCTAGCTAGTGTTCCCATCTCTGCATCTAACACTCACTCTTACTCTTCCTTAACCGGCCTCCTAATAAACTGTAGATCACCAGTAAAGCATGCATCTGATGTCGCTCACCTCATCCTGAGACATAAATCGGACTTAGCGATCCTGACGGAATCTTGGCTCAAGGAATCCTCTTCGCCCTACTTAGACCTCTTAGTCCCACCCAATTACAACATCGTAAAGATGGACAGGCACTCAAAGAAAAAAGGGGGTGGCATTGCCTGCATCTACGGCTCTAACCTCCTGGTTACGGAACTGCTGGTAATCCTTGTGAATACCTTGCACTCTCCGTCTCCAACAACACCTCTCAACTGGGATGTGTTCTACCCCATGGGACAGTCAGTCCCAACACCCCTTGCTATAGTACCTGTGTACACTTTATCACCCAATGAAATAGCCCACAGGGAGAAAATATATCACAATTGCTTTGTGACTTTGCTGCACCATACCAATAATGTTCTGACAAAGGGAGATTGCCAGATATGCTTGCAATTCTCAGCTTACGTGGACCAATGCTTGCCCTTGATTCAAGTTCTCTTATCTTTTGAAGCATCCTGTTATGCTCTATGTATATCAATAGCGAGAATTGAGCTGATAACTATCTTGCAGAATGCAAAAAGATGGTCCTCCAGTGCTGGAACACCTACAGGAAGGCCTTTCAGGGGCACTATATGAGAAATGTATACCAGATATTCTAACAGAGGGAAACTGCACAGAAGTAACCGAACAAAATGCAACATTTCCTGTTTCCAATATCTTCATCCCCACCTTTCTCAAACAAACATATGAGCATAGGGATTGCAGGTCCATCAAAAGAGGAGAACGAGAATATACATTTTTTTAATAAAAAAACACAACGCAGTAGGGAGTATTTGAATTAGACACAACAGTATCCATCAAGTGGGCCAAACTATAAATTGCAATATCACATTCGTTATGACAACTGTTACAGACAAAATTCCACTTTATATAGGTGACTCCATTTTTTTTATTTGTTGAGAAAAAGCTTAAACCTGGCTTTCAACAGATTGGAGTGGTTCTTGTCATCTGGATTTTGTATTACCTGCTATAAAAATCAATGGTAACATCTCTTTAAATATATCACTTGTTATTTCGATGCTGTATCTATTTGATCCACATTTCTTTTACCTTTATGTGTTGCATGTCTTTGTTGCTCCCTTTGTACTTCTTCTATGTCTTTTATAGATATAGCAGGCATATGTATAACTATATTATTATACTGCTGATAAAGGGGACGTAGGGATCGTCCTGTTTTGGTTCTGAGGAAGAAAGCCAGGGGAATGGCTTCTGAAACATGTCGACCCTGAAGACAGTGACTCATTACAGTACACCATCTACACCTCCCCACTTTTTACTATTTCCAGCTAGAGAAGGCAATAAGTGAGTAGGGTCAGGGCTCTGCACTTATTTGGGGGCAAGACGCTTTTCTTATTTTCAGTCTATTTCTCTTACAAATACATTACCCTCTATTAACCTAACTAATCTTTTATTTACAAATCCAAAAAATCTCTCTGATTTATTAAATTCTTCAATATACGACTAATGATCACCCTAAATCAAATAAGGAATTTGCTTGGGAAAATGATCTTTAAACGACCATGCCTATCTCTACTTGGAAGCATATTTGGACCTAATTTAGGAAATCATCTTGAGCAGCAAATACAACACAAACAATTTTCTTTGTATACAATAGACTATCTTCAACACCTGTTCTTCACAAGATTAATCCAGGAATCCCAGACACTTGATGGACCTGCTCTGCCCAACAGGCTGACCTCAAACACTAAGAGCCTTATTCATGAGCCCCAGCATCACTTTTGCGCCGCCGTTGCATCACTTTTTATAACGCAGCAGGTGCGTAAAATATGTGCCATATTGCTTCATATTTATGTGAACGGCAAATGGGTGACACAGTGCAATAATCATAGCCCTCCCCCTACATTGCTGGAGTTGTGTCACGCTTCTGACACAAATCCAGCAATGCATAATTTTTGCGCAGATAGATACATCAGTAATACTGATGTATCTGGTATTCCTTGCAACATGATGCATCGTACATTTAATATGATGCATCCATCATGTCACAATGAGGGTGCAGTGAAAACTGTTGCATAGCTGTTATTACACAGCGATGCAACAGTTTTCAAAAATAAGGCCCTTCATATTTACTTGTCTCCATGTTTCCACATTCTGGCTACAAGTTTGGACTCAAATCAGTTCCACATTCTGTTTAAATATTCCTTATTCTAGTTTTTAGGTAGCAATTCCTAATGTGCGGGCTAATGTTCCATTTTACATGGAAATAGTAGAACTTCAATTAGCAATTGATTTTCAATAAATTACTAAGCATTGGAAGAACTCTAAACAATTGTCGTCTAAAGCATGCTGGTATGCAGTCTATTATAATCATAGATTAGATATTGCTTATATGCAACCTATGTGTCTTGTTTTAAAACCACAAGTACTTTGGACTACACAGTTTTTAATTGATTCTGCCAAAAGATCTTTTGCAACTTTGCCTGCAGCCCTGGATAGTTGAAGAGGTATTTGGGTTTAACTTTTTTATCGGCTTAAAAAGGAAGTCCCTTAATGGCAATAGCTATGTTTCCTGCAACCATGAGTTGTGAACAACATTTTCTTCAGATTTGAATGCTGCATTTTGTTGTTCATGATTCAGCCTTGCCACAAGATCATACTGATTGTGCCAGTCTTTTTAAGGATTGACCTGTCCTTAATCCCTTTGTAGATCCATTTTCAGAGATCTATGCTCCAGAGAAAGAAAAAGCTGTGGATGAGTCTTTGGTCTTTTACAAGGGCTGTTTGGTTTTAAGGCAGTACATTCCTTGAAACAGGGTACATTTTCAAATTAGGATGTATATGCTGTCTGACAGTGTTACTGGATACGGCTATAATTTCGAGGTGTGCATACTGGTAAAGATTACACTATTCATCCCCCCCCCCAGTTGTCTGTCCACTTTCAGAGTTAGTGAGAAAATTGTGTGGGAACTTGATAGAGGAATTTTTTACTTCTACACTGATGTGCAATTGTTCAGGATATTGTTCAAAGTGGACACTGTTGCTTGTAGTACAATCCGCTCTAACTGTAAAGGTTGCCTACAAGAGCTTGTTTGCAAAAAACAGTGTGGTGTCTTGCATGTTGATGACATTCTAGCTGTGAGTGAGGGATGTCTACACGCAGACTACCATCCATGATTAAACTACTTCATCCAAGTCAGGTTGCTGGACTGCGCGAACCTGTTTGCTATTTAGACTACAATAAGCACATGTGTGGTTTAGAGGTTGGAACCTTACACTGCTGTTCGTAACGCTTACATTGGTATAAGAAGTTGGCTATCCATTTATTCCATTTGTCAATCTTGAATGCTTTTGTTGTATTAAAGGATTGCTCTATAGATTCAAAATGGCATTTGTTAAGATTCAGCAATCTGTGATAGGTAGCCTTGTTGTAGAGGAACAGGCAAGAGTTCCTAGAGTAAGAGTGGGGAGGATGTGGCTAGACTGAAAGATCGCTACTATGCTGATCATATTCCTCCCATCCCCAAAAAAGACTTGCAGAGTCTGTATAGGAAGATTTGTGCAGAAGGAGAGTTGTATGTCCTATTCTGAGGGTCCTTCTTACCAGGGCTGTGTGTGCTCACTTGTTTTAAATAGTACCACACATAATAGACTTATTCGGAGAAACCATGAGTGTCAAAATAAACTGACTTGTCTGTATCATTTTATATATTTTCTTCCGATTACACTGTTGGTATAAGTGTGATGTATTTAGGTAGAGCTATTGTGTTTGCAGTTATAGTTTTTTATCTACTTCCAATTGGTTGGTGATTTCTTTTTTGTTAAAAGAATTGATGGCAGTATGCATGGACAGGTGCTTCACTGACAGTGTGCGTGGACTGGCGCTTGACTGGCAGTGATTGTGTACTAGCATTTGGCTGGCAGTGTGTGTGGATTAGCTTTTGGCTGATGATGTCTGTGGACTGACGCTTTGCTGGTGGTGTGTGTGAGCTGGCATTTGGCTGGCAGTGTGTGAGTAATGAATTGCTACTGGTCACTACACACATTGCTAGCAAAATGCCAGTTCACACACTCCATCAGCCGCCCTCCAATGTGATTGCTGTGTCAGTCATATGAGGGCATGAAAGTGATGGGCCCTTGAATGGCCCTGTCTGTTGATATGAGTGTTGTAATGTGCTGGACCCACAGATGACAGTGTGAATGGTCTTCTGTGTGTCACATGAAAGGTGTGGGAATGGCCTGTAAAGTGGTTGGTGCCTTGTCGTGGCTGTACAGCTCACAAGCTGTGAGCCATTGATTCAATGTTTTGACCTTTCAATTATTAACAGTGTATTTCATGTTTGTGAATTCTCTAGTTAGTAGAATATACATTTAGAACCTTTCACTCACCCTCATGCCAAATCCAACCTGAATGTGTGTGTACTTGAGGAATAGATGGTTGTGCAGTAACATCTGTCTAGTAAAAATATACTTACTCTAAATATTTTCGTAAACTAGACTCCCAGGATGGTATACCTCTCATGGATTCCAACATGTGTTCTTACCCACAATGCACTGCAAACCTCAAAATGTTGTTGAAATCACACATTTTGTTTGCATTTCTGTGCCATATATTCCCAGAATCAGAACGAAACAAGAAATGTCCTACCACCCAGTATTCCCCCAGCTCCCCTGAGCAAAATGTTACCTCAATTGTGTCGGTGGGTCAAGAGTCCTGCCAGGCATGGGCCCAAAATCCATTGTGGATGCATCAAAATTATTTATCACAAAAAGACTTATTTGCAAAGGGGGCACCAGCTTTTTTGGTCCTGGGTTCGGCAGCCATCTAGGAAAACCTACCAAACCTAGACATTTCTGAAAACTAGACTTCTGGAGGAGTCCAAATAATGTTGTGGCTTGGGTGGATGCACAAACATTTCCTTATCCAGAATCCCTTGCAAACCTCAAATTTAGCCTAAAAATCTAACTATTCTCACATTTCCGTGTGGAAAAGTTGTGGGATCACCAGTCCAGCACAATTTTCCTACTACTCAGTGTTCCTCGAGGTCTCCTGAAACAATTCAACATCACTTGTGTGGTTGGGCCAAATGTCTGCGTCAGGGAAGGGACCAAAACGTATTGTGGACACATACAAATTATCTATCACAGGGGAGTCCAGGTATGTGTGGCTTGCATGGATCACCCAATGATTTCTTTACCAGAATGCCTTGCAAAACTATAATTTAGCTTAAAAGTCACGAATTCCTCACAGTTTTGTGTGGGAAAGTTGTGGGATCATTGGGCCAGCTCAAATTATTACCATTTAGCATTCCTCTCTGTCTCCTGATACACATTACCAATTGGCTTTCACTGCATTTGTGCCTTCCAAACTAAAGACAGTGTGTAATAAGAAGTCATTATGAGAAAAACCCTCTAATGCTCATGCTAGTATGGGTACCCACAAATTCAGAGAAGTTTAAATAAAGACTGCTTCTTAAACTCCACATCATTTGTCCATTTAAAAAATGCATAGGTTGATACCTATTTTGGGGCAGCTCAGTTAATGGCTCTGGGTACCTCTGGTTCTTGGTGAATGTACAAGCACTTTGTATTCTCTCAATCAGAAGGGTCAAGTGGACATAACAGTATATTGCTTTTGAACATCTGCCCTAATTAGAAGAAGTTACAGATGAAAATGAAGACACAAATGGCAGTTTTTTCAACTCCATTTCAACATGTTTTTAATTTAACTATTACTTTCTATAGGAAAACCTTGAAGGATCCACGAAAATGGCCCCATGCTGAATTCAGAATGTTGTCTACTTTTCGCAAATGTATAGATTCCTGGGATCCACTATTCACACCAATTTATACCAAAAACTGGAAGGAGTATGAAAGCAAAAAAGTATAAAAAATCAACTATAACACTTAGGGGCACATTAGGATGGCGGGCGGACTTTGTCCGACCGCCATCCCGACACAAAAAGGGACCGCCCGCCATAAGGGTGGGGTCCCGTGGGGGACATTACAATGCGCCCACCACAGTGGCGGGCACATGCAGCATTCCTGACATTGTGGTGGGTGGTGCATTCAGTAAAATGCTAAAACTGTGTGTTGAAAAATGTGATTTTCCTTATTGAAATATGCCTGTTTTTGAAGACTGGGAAGGTTGTGATTTTAGCACGACAGGCACTTTTGTTGATGGCATTTGTAGGAAAGAAACACACACTCTCTTCTGCAGCACCTTTTTCCCACTTTTCTCCAAAAACCCAAACTTTAGCTATGTTTTAACTATGTCTCAGTATCCTTCTGGGGAATCCACAAACCCTAGGTACATCTAGATTCCCCATAAAATTGGGAAAAAATAATATGGTATACTAAGTTTGTAAAATGCTTTCATAAAAATATTGTTTTTTAAAATGTATTAAACATATATGCACTTTTATCAGAGTTGATTGTATGGTGTTTCTTCTAGGTTTAGACCCCAATAATTAACTGTGTTATCATATGAAATATTGATTTTGTTGTATATATTTATATTTTGTAAGATCTGAGACCACTCTCACAGGCATCTTTCTGATTAAGTAGGTGCCATTTAAATCATTTCAAGACTTTTACTCTACTACCAAAAGGGTGGGCATGGATCTGAGTAATATTTCATGATCAACAATAGGCTGCGAGACAAATTTCCTTATTATCCAGTGTATTTACAGTATCATCAATAATGTAGAGTAAGCAGTTTTGGTGCTATGACCTGCTATGAAGCCTGAGTGGAGATTTGTGAGTAGACGTTTGAGGTTTTTTGCGTTGCTATGCATTTTCCAGAGTTTCTGCAGGAAGCTCTATGAAGGTTCCATGACTGTCGTTGCTGTAGATCTCAGCATTAAAGTTTTTGAAACTAGAGGGTCCATTATGATAACTGGCGGATCGCCACCACCTGTATTGAGGTGGCGATCCGCCCGCTGTCAACCCCCGCCAGATTACCATGGCGGGGGTAGACCCCGGCGGACAGAAAGACCGTCTGCCGGTTTTCCGCCCTGTCGCAGAGTCGACCGGGCGGAAAAGCAGTTAACATGGTGGTGGTGTCTGGGAGACACCGCCATCCATATTAGCATGTGTGCAGTGGTGGTTTCTGCCATTGGGGGCCCGTTGCAGGCCCCCAGGGACTCTGGTGGGTTCGGGTGCACATGGGGGGTACCTATGGTACCCCCTAGCAGTTCCATGCACAACATGGCAGGCACCAGAGGTGCCTGCCATGTTGTGCATGGAGTTGCACAACATGCCTTCTTGGCATTGTGGCAGGCGGTGCTGAGTGCACCGCCCACCACAATGTCAGGAATGCTGCATGCACCCGCCACTGTGGTGGGCGCATTGTAATGTCCCCCACGGGACCCCCACCCTTATGGCGGGCGGTCCCTTTTTGTGTCGGGATGGCGGTCGGAAAAAGTCCACCCGCCATCCTAATGTGCCCCTAAGTGTTATAGTTGCTTTCTTCAAACAGGGTTGCTCATAAGCTTGTGCGTGGGAGGAATTAACACACTATAAAAAGAAAGAATCTGACTTATTTTTCTAGGTTGAGTGCTAAGGGATATAGAGAATTCTTCGGGGGTATGGAGGATATTTCTTCTGGAGCAGCAAAGGGTAATAGAAGGCTAGCTATTCAATGCTGTTTTCATTTCAAGTGTAGATATGTTATGTTCAGAGGATGGTGTTGTGGAAGCCAATCCTGTAAAAAAAACATTTTGATCTTTTATTTGAAAAAAGTTAGTAAGTTCTTGGCTTCGGTCTCCTGAGACATGGTACTGGTTATTGGTGTCTGACATTTTGTTTTACACAATGTTGAAGAGTTTCCATGCTCATTCTTTGCAGATTATATGTGGACCTTTTCAAATTAAACTTTAGATCTTAGTATAATTTTAGCAGCTCAAGCTGTTTGGTCAAGGTTCTTATGGTGGGTTTATGCCTTTGCTTTCCAGTTTAAGCCTGTTGTATGTTTCTGTCTTTAGAAATTCCTCTTTAATCAAGTTTTTGGGTGTTATATGCAAGTGCACCCAAGTAGAGAGGCATTGTAATGTTGAACTAGTGCTTAGGCATCCACGTCAGCAGGTAAACATCGTTTACAACGCAACTTTTACCACGCAGTGCTGTTACAACGCAGGTTTTACTACGCATACCTTTACAACGCATAACACTGGGGGGCGCTCTAGGATAGGGAATACGTTTAATTTACTATCCAACACCTTCCCTAGTGTCCACGGGGACTGGAGTTGGAATAGTAAATTAAACTATTCACTATCCAGCACCCCAAAGTGTAATGCGTTGTAAAGGTATGCATAGTAAAACCTGCGTTGTAACAGCATGCGTGGTAAAAGCATGCGTTGTAACGTCATACATCCACGTCAGCATGCTTTGGGCAAATGGCTTTGGAGACAGCAGACAATTAAATATTAATATGTCACCCTTAATTGTACCGGCAGCCCACAATGCAGGGAGCATGGTACCTAAAATGTGGGGACATAAACTAATAATTTTAACATGTCATTTTTGTGTCTAGCACCTAAAATCTGTTTTCACGGTTGGTAGGCTGGCTGGCCTATAGCAAAACACTGGAAAGCAATGTTAGATATTGATTTTCCTATAACCAGTGAGGGAACAGCTAGAAATATGATTTAGAAACTCTTAAAATCAAATCAATTTGTTTATTGTGGAGATAAGAAAATCCTTAACAAATAATGCAGACAAAATAATTTGATACAAGTAATAGTAAACAGGGTGGATGTCAAGGCAAATACTTGAGTGAATTCTTTGGTAGTGGGAGTTCATTTCCAGATATTACATTTATCTTGTTTATGACAACTTGGAAAGAATCACTTTTAAAAATGTCATGAATCGGTTAGCCAGCCACATGTAACGGATTAAAACATTTCTTTATTGCTTATGAGCAAATGCTGATGCTTAATCATCTGAATGAAGGAGTGATAGGTCTTGGCTGTTCATTCATGAGGATTGGGCAGCAGCAGATTATGTGGTCCAGGCATTCCTTCCAGTAAGAGCAGAAGCAAAAACCTTTTGAAGAATGTGTATATTTCTATTTTTGTCATTGTTCATCTAGATTGAATCAAAACAATCTTGCTATTGCCATTTCCAGTTTAAATTGGCATGATGTGAATCTGCCAAGTGGTATGACAGGATGGTAGTTGATTTAAAAAATGAGTTAATAAGATGTTAACATGATTGAAAGTACGATAGGGTGAGGTGTCGGTGATAAAGGAGTAGAAGTGCAGTTCTTTTTTTGCTGGGAGTTTGAATTGAGCCCACAATAAAGATTCATCTCACACCCCTTGGTATCTAATCAATTTTTTCAATGGGTCGTAGTGAGATTTTTTAAACAGGTTACAAATGATTAGCTTATCCCATAAGCCAGATCTCAGTGAATACCCTATTAGGCCCTCTTGCAATGTTGACGTCCTGACACCTAAATGAACTGATTAGTTAGATTAAATCTCATTTGTGCTTGAGCATTAGATGTGGATAAAGAAAATATTTGTTGTCTCTTCAGAGAAGTAGGAAACACTTCACAATTGTAACATAGCAGTGGCATAAAACTAACTTTAATTACATTGAACTGAGACTTTCATTAGGGACTTGCTAGATTGCAGGCCATCTTATGGAAACCATAATGCAGCCCACTGCTTTCTTCTGAATTACATTTTTTTTTTCTCTGAAAAGAACTGTTACTGTTGAACCAAATGACTAAGTACTTGTAGGATTCTGCTTGCCTGAATATATCTTAGTTGACATTCCTACGGACATTATTTTCAATGTATAGAACTTTTTTTTTAATTGTCATTTATTGCAAGATGCAAGATGATTGTTCATGTCCGTGTAGAGCCTGAATGGTCCACAGAATCATCTGGTTGATTCGAGGCCTAAAAGTTTAAGCCAAACTTTATTTATTGTGTCAAAGGGTATGCAAAAATCAATGAATTTAATATTATTAAGTGCCAAACTCAAGGTATACTTCTAATAAATGTTAAGGAACAGTACATTTTAGAAAACTTACATTTTCTCTTTCTGAAATTCGGGAAGGCTGATTTACATGAGCCTTCCAACTGTCACCCATCTGATAATGTCCCAGGAATGTGACAACTTCACCAATATTAAAGACGGGTGCATATATTTTGGGGAGACATTTGTGTTCTTCTGTCAGGATGGCCAATTGGACTGTGCCCTGAAACAAAATCAAATTAAAAAGGGCCTCCTCTGTTTCAGGCACTTGTCACGTGACTCATAAACAGTCCCCCTTTGTGTCTTCCTTCCCAGAGGGCACGTTTTTTGCATATTCTTATGAGTTCCGAGAAAGAATAGCTCCAGCCATCTATACAAAGGTTTGCTGTGCGATTCATCCTCAAACACTTTTAAAAATGCAGGATTTGTTATTTAATGCTTTAGCTAATCATTATCATAGGTCCTGTACGGGGGGAAACACCGGAATGAAACTTGCTTGCTTGCCTGCTTCCACACTGTCAGGGCTGGCCACGGACTCGCGTTGGTGTTCCGCTCTCCCTTCGCCGCCGCTGCAGCTCAGCAGCTACCGCCGAGTAGGGGAGAGCGAGAGGGCAGAAAAACTACCTTCCCCAGCTGCCCTTGCCCCGGGACAGAAAGTCGCATCACGAACCAGCGTGCCAGGCGGCGCATTAAATCAAGGCTCCACATCGGTGGAGCGGGACACACACCGGAGTGAAACTTGCTTGCTTGCCTGCTTCCACACTGTCAGTGCTGGCCATGGACTCGCGTTGGTGTTCCGCTCTCCCTTCGCCGCCGCTGCAGCTCAGCAGCCGCCGCCGAGTAGGGGAGAGCGAGAGGGCAGAAAAACTACCTTCCCCAGCTGCCCTTGCCCCGGGACAGGAAGTCGCATCACGAACCAGCGCGCCAGGCGGCGCATTAAATCAAGGCTCCACATCGGTGGAGCGGGGGGCACACCGGAGTGAAACTTGCTTGCTTGCCTGCTTCCACACTGTCAGGGCTGGCCACGGACTCGCATTGGTGTTCCGCTCTCCCTTCGCCGCCGCTGCAGCTCAGCAGCCGCCGCCGAGTAGGGGAGAGCGAGAGGGCAGAAAAACTACCTTACCCAGCTGCCCTTGCCCCGGGACAGGAAGTCGCATCACGAACCAGCGCGCCAGGCGGCGCATTAAATCAAGGCTCCACACCCGCGTCGCGGGAGCGCCGGGCGAAGCCCGGGCAAAGGGCGGGCCCTCTACGGCCCTCAGAGGCCAGAGGAGGATGGGCTGGGCCACCCCCTTTACTCCTGCCCAACTGCCCTGTGCGTCGACATTTAACGAACACACCGACAGGTATTATCAAGACCATCATAACTATTGTTCCTTGTTCATTGTGCGCTATTATTGACTGCCTCAGCATCCGCTTAAGAGAAAGTCCCCGGCGGGAGAGAACTTTCCAAATTTGATACGCATTAACCTTTAAAGCATGAGGAAGGTTTTTAAAAGTGCTAGGATGCCTACGCTACGCTCCAACACCAGACAGAAGGCTGATATATCCCAGCCCTTACCCACACTAACAGCGATAGACAAGATGCTACAACAAACTATAGGGGAAGGGCTTCCAGGGATGGGAAACATCACACCTACCACTCCAGAAGAAAGCGGCAGTGGGAGGGTCAATAAAAGGAATGCCCCAGAACAACAAAGGGAGATAAAGAAAAAAGAATCAAAGGTGATAGATGAATTGGCAAGGATGAATGTAGAAAACACAACTGTACTAAACACTAATACTACAACAGCGGGGGAAGTCAAGAAAACTTGTCCATTAAGCGAAGAGGTAGGAGCATCAATGATGGTTAGTCAGGATAGTATTAGAATTATATCATGGAACATCACAGGTCTGGCGGCCAAATATGACTCCCAGGAATGGCGACAGTATATTAACAATTTTCAAATCATATGCCTGCAAGAGACTTGGGCAGTCGACCATATTCAGTATAGTATGGAGGGGTATAAATGTTTTTCAGTTCCCGCTGTAAGAGCATCATCGGGGAGAGTGATTAGAGGACTACTTACATATGTAGACCTCCGTATACAAGGGGTTTGGTCCAATTATAACTGGGACTCACTAAACATGCAGGCGATAGGTTTCCGTGCCAAGGGGACTAATATCCTAGTGCTAAACTGGTATAATGCAGTGGGCTCAAACGGCAGAGGAAATGTAGTAAAAGAATTGGACTCGCGATTAGATGGGCAGATATCATCAAATAAGACAAAAAGCATCCCTAGTATAATACTCATGGGGGATTTCAACTGTCACCTCTGTGAGAATTTGAGACCACTGAACAAGGATTGGTCGTGGTGCACTGTATTAAACGGACCACACTTTGCACATACCACAGAGGGATGGGAACTAGTGAAGGTAACAAAAAGGCATAATCTGGTCCATACCATGGACTTGCTAGAGTTAGGTAGTAATGGAGATCCTAACCCAACGTTTAAGGGCAGAGGCTGCCATTCTTATATAGACTTTGTTATGGTTTCGCCCACACTTAAAAAAAGGACTTCTAGCATGGCAATCGAAATTAGTATCTTTAGCGATCACAATCCTCTGGTCATTGAACTAAAAGGTCTAAATTGCAAGAAACCACCATGTAAAACAGATATAACAGAAATGGCGGTGGATCAGGGAAGGAGGCTCAAGTGGGCCAAAATAGTTGGAGACAGATTTTATAGAAGCCTAATATCTGCAGGGCTTAATGCTATAAACGTGTGCCTTGATCAAAGCATGGAGGGAGGGATTGTGGTTAGCGCATTCGAGGAAATAGCATGTCTTATAGAAGGTCTACTAAAGACCTCCAAGGGAGGTAAAACAATACCCGTATCGCGTTGGTTCGACCAAGATTGTATTAAGGCACAGAAAGACCTTAAACACAGCCTTAAGCAGCGCCCTAGGGACAACCCCAAAATAGCACACTGTAGAACAAAATATAAAAAGGCCCTAAAATCTCGTAAAAACAGTTCACAAACACAAGCCTGGGAGGACTTAAGGGAGGCGGCTGAAAGAAGAGATATGTCTGGGTTCTGGAAAGTTATAAACACACCGTGCTTCCAGGAACCTGGCGGTCCCAAATTATTAAACACAATCTTACCTGAACAATGGTACACTCACTTCCAGAGTCTCTATAACTTCACAGGGCAACCAACTCATGATGAAGACCAGAAGCCAAACTTGACCACACGATTAGATTTTTCCATGACAGAAGTGGAATCGGCTATTTCAGGGTTAACCAAAAATAAAGCACCAGGCCCTGATGGTATACCCCCTGACCTTTATTTGAGTAACATAGAGTTGTGGGCTTCCATTCTCACGAGGGTCTTGAACGAGGCAGTTGTGGCAGGACTGCCACGTTCTTGGTCATCGGCAACTATTGTTCCAATTTATAAAAAAGGGAATCGGGATGACCCACAATGTTACCACCCTATATCCCTAATCGACGTGACGGCCAAGGTACTGGGCCGTGTTATTTTAAACCGTCTGCAAGAATGGGCAGTGGAAAATCAAACTCTCACAGATACAGTATGGATTCAGGGAGGGCAGATCTACTACCGACCAGTGTTTGAATTTATATCTTTTGACCGCCAAGTATACTATTGCCAGAAAGGGAGCCATTTACATGGGGTTTATGGACCTCTCTGCGGCCTTCGACCGCGTAAACAGAGAAAAACTGTGGACACTGATGACAAACATAGGAGTTGAACAAAATCTAGTGGACATTCTGAAGGCCCTACACTGGAACACCTCGGCAACGGTCCGTTATAATCAAGAGGGAAGTAAGACGGAACAATTTTTATGCACGAGCGGCATACGACACTGTATTTTAGCACCATTTTTATTTTCGTTATATATTAATAACCTGGACAAAGAACTATCCAAACTGAGTGTGGATTCCCCCCAAATAGGGCACCGTGCGGTGCCCGTATTGCTTTACGGGGACGACGCGGTGTTGCTGGCCAGAACACCGCTGGGACTCCAGAAGCTGATAGACGGATTTGTCAACTTTATGGCCACACTCGATCTATCCGCTAACCTGGACAAATCCTACATCATCATAGCGGGAGGTAGAGCAAATAGGAAATTTGTATACAAGATAGGCTCTCACAAAATAGGCCAGGTCAAGTCTTTCTCTTATTTAGGCGTGTTATTTGATGAACATTTAAATTTTAAACCCCTGATGGAAAAACATGCAGCAAAATTGGTGGCGTCATCAGGGGCTATAATGGGCTATGGGAGAAGACTCGGAAGATGGTCACCGGAGCAAGTGCTCAACCTGTATAGGTCAATTTGTTGCGCTAAAGCAACTTATGGATCTGAAGTGTGGGGTTTTACAAATAAATATTTGCACCAGATTCAGGTGAAGGAAAACAAATTTTTCAAAAGAATCTTGAAAGTGCCACAGAGTACCCTATCTTTTATTATACATGAAGAACTGGGAGAGCCCTACATAGAAGACCAAATTAAGATTAGGCCACTTTTGACCTGGATTAAAATCTGGACCAACCCGGAGGCGGGACTCATGAGGCAAATTTTAAAAGACTGCCTGAACCTCGACAGAGGGGGTCATATCCTGTGGTTGAACTACGTAAAAGATTCCTTGGAGGCAATTGGCTGCAAAAACTTTTTTACTGCCCCGGAAGCTTTAAATACCCAGAACAAATCATTGGTCAAAAAACTTTTTACCGATTGGTCACTTGCTAACAGGGCTGTTGACGAAAAGCGTAAAACTACAGTCTTAACCTATTGCCCACTGAAAAAGACACATGGAATGGAACCATACCTCGCCGTGCAGTATAACGCACAGGATAGATTTTACATGACTCGTTTCAGACTTAATATGTTACATTACCTACTTTCTGTTCCCTCCGGATTTACCCCATCATTGGAGTTGAAGGGTACCTGCGGCTGCGACGGTAGGTCTCCGCAGGATACCCTCCACTTCCTGCTGCTATGCCGTCTTTATTCTGTCCCCAGACGTAAGTTCTTAGTAGGGATTCTGAAAGAAGCCAAATTTAGACAGGCAAAAGCAGCATTAATGTTTTTATAGGAAGCTTCTGATGCTCATACATTGTTTTGTATAGTAAGCTTTATCAAGGTGGCAATGAGGCTAAGGAACACAAGAGAAGCAAGCGACTGTAATGCCCCATAAGCAGAGACTTATCTTCGGAAACCCTTTTAAAGGAATGTAATACCTTCTGGCTTTTTTAAATCATTTTTAATGTGATTTTTAAACTGTTTTTTATATATACTTTTAAAATGTAATTGCTCCTGTACTTTTATGGTGTCTTTCTAAGTGCCGAATAAAGAATTTAATTGAATTGAACTGTAAGGTGTTAGGGTGTCAGAAACTTGCATATATTATTAGAAATGCACATCTTGTTGTCGCTGAGAGTTGCATGTCTAACTGCTTTTAATTTTGCAATATGTGTGTTTATCATTTATATAATACACACTAGCATTAGAATATTAAAAACGTTTATGTTATTAAAAATGATGCTCACTGATATGATGTTTAATTTGTTGATTATCATTTATTGCAAACCTGTGGTGCCTTGTTCAGAGTGTGGCATTTTTCCTTTTTATTTAGTTAGTTTGTCTTACAAACCTTCGCACATATTAATGATAGAACAATTGATTTTGTTGCTGCTTGGTTAATCCTTCATTCAAACCTTCCGAGCTTGCAGTTTTCCACTGCCAGTGTGCAAATTATAGTCCCGCCCTCAGCTGTTTCATGAGCGGCTTCTCACCCACAGCATTGCTTCAGTGCTTCGGCACTCCCATGGCTTCTCTCTACCATACCCAGGATATTTTTCATTGTCTTACCGTTTAGTTTTGCACCTGTATTACATTTGTTGTTTACATATTTACCTTAAGGTAATCTTCCTTTTGACACATCATTGGTATTTCAAGCAAGATAATTAGTGAGCTCTATTTAAAAGATATGGGGCCATATGTATCAAAATGTTGTTTTGCAATTCTCAAATTGCGATTTTTTGGGAATCGCAATTTGAGAATCGCAAAAAGCTATGTATGGGGGATTTGCTAATAATTTTGCAAATTTCAAATATTCCTTATTAGCGAACTGCAAATTGAGATTCGCAAAAAAGGAATACCTTCCCATTCATTCCTATGAGCTAGGGGGCCCTATAGGAATAAATGGGAAGGCATTCTCAATTTGCGATTAGCAATTAGAGAATCATAAATTGAGAATGCCATTTCAAAGGTCCCAGAGTGTCAAAAGGACACCCTGTTGCACCCTTGAAATATGTATGTATGCACATGTGGCGCACATACATGCCCAAAGGGCATGTATCTGTGCCACATGGCACTTTGAAAAATGCAAAAAAGTGCATTTCCTTACGTCCAAATTCCACTTTTTCTGTGCTTCCTGCATTGCATATAAGGATTCGCAATTTGCGATTCCTTAAATGCAATAGCAAAATAGGGAAACACAAATTTAGCAATTTCT
Source organism: Lissotriton helveticus (assembly GCF_964261635.1). Classification (NCBI taxonomy): domain Eukaryota; kingdom Metazoa; phylum Chordata; class Amphibia; order Caudata; family Salamandridae; genus Lissotriton; species Lissotriton helveticus. The sequence goes on from NC_136057.1 coordinate 242,047,237, forward strand.
TATTTTGCGAGTGGTTATCTTCCTCATACATTACACACAGCTGAATTGCGATCACAAACGAGGATGAATTGTCTAAATTGATCCTTCATCATGACAATTTTCAAAGTTCTTAAATATGAAATATATCATTATTCAATGAATTAACTGTTCTTTTTTACAGGTTTTTTGCTATAATACAACACTACTCATACATAATAAATGAGGTGACAGCATTAAAGCATCAAAGAGGAGTCTATTAGTGATTTTTGAAATTTCCTTTTGTATATATACATGATACTGTAAGAAAACGTAATCAACTTACAGGCAAATCTGGAATTCACTACTATATTTTATTTTTAAAAATGCATCAATTTCAAACGTGAGGATTAAACAAAAGAGCAGTGAGTGGTAACAGCGTGTGTTGTGGTCGTTCCCGCGCTCCTGAGCGATAATCTTTCTGTGACATGGCAGAATCGCTTAATTTAGGTAATGTTACTTTGTGAGTTTAAGGTGTATCCTAGATGTGTGTGTCATAGTGTAATATTGACTGTGAGCTGCTGGTCACAATTTCGAATCTGGACAAGGCAGATCCTGCAACTGCAGTCCCACAAAATTGAGTTATAATGTAATCTGTTATTTATAGTAGGTAATCTTGACTGCAGGGCTATAAGGAGAAACACGTTATTATTAACACTTTACCATTCAAAAGTCAAGCAATATCTACTCAGTAGCAACCTATTGCAACCCTGCAACAATCCTAGATTCAATGCCGAGGAACTACCACTGCTCTGTATCCTTCTGAAGTCACTTTTTTCTGCGTATACATTTCTTATCAGAAAACAAAAATATAATGGCATATTTGTCTTTCTCAAGGAGAGCTACCTGACACAGCGACCCCAGAGAAGAGAGCAGTCCAACACTGACACTTCCTGTCAGTATATACTCAACGTAAGGAAACTACGTCTCTAGATAGACCGCTGAGATAAGCATTGCCTACCACAAACAAAGCTCTGAGAACAGTCCCACCCAGCTGAACCACCTCAAACAAGAGCATCTACACACCTACTTAAAGGAGCAGACTCTCAAATAAACCCTAAATGCAGAGAAGAGCACCTTTAGGCATTGACAATTCCAAGGACAGCAAACTGCCACAAATGCCTCTTACAAATGCACCCTAGCAAAGAGAGAGCTAACTAACCAAGAGGTATATTAGGATGGCGGACGGACCTGCGTCCGTCCCCCACCCCCGAGGTGGAGGGACCGTCCGCAGGGGCTGCGGCGGTCCCTCCGTTGCAATTAGGATGTGACCGCCACCCTGCCGGTCACATCCCGTATCTTTAACCTTGCGGCAGGTGCTGCTTGAAGCAGCACCCGCCGCAAGGTTAAAAATGCATGATTTGCATTTACATGCACAACGCAGCAGGGACCGCGCAGTGCCTGCTGCTTTGTGCATGTAAATGCAGGGGGGTACCATAGGAACCCGCCTTGTGCACCCCCACCCCTCCTTCACCCTGGGGGCCCACAAGGGGCCCCCAGAAGCAAAGTTCCACATGCTTTTCCACAGCGGAAAAGCCGCAGCGGAAAAGCATGTTTCTACACACATCCTAATTTGGCTGACGGTGTCTTGCAGACACCGCCACCAAATAGCCCTCAACACCCCGCGGATCAGCGGCCGACAGACCTGCCGCATCCTCAGGGCCGACGGTGGCTTCCACCGGCCCGGAGGATGCGGATTCAGCGCCATCATAATCGACCCCCTAGTTAAACTCAATACATGTAGTTTCATGTAAAACAAACAGGCAATCGACTAGATCTTATTTTCTCGAGTCCTGATCTAACACAAGTAGGCGACATTTTGCCTATGAGCTGGACGGACCACTCACTTATTAAATTCTACATCAGCAGCACCACAACAAGAAAGCCCAAAAATAGCTTTCCATCAGAATTTACGTACCGAAACTGGAAAGCCCTAGAAAAGCTCAGCTCCACCACCAAAGTCTTCGATGTGGAAGATAGTTTTTCTTCCACCAGCTCGGTGGAAAACAACTATAGAGCTTTCAGTATGAGGATAACATCCATCACGGACTCTATTGTCCCATTAAAACATTGTAATCCTAAAGGCAGAGCACCTGCGCCCTGGTACAATGACTCCCTGAAAACTCTCAAGTCAGCTTGCAAACAGGCTGAGAGGAAGTGGAGACATGGATATTATGATAACAATAAAACCCTCTGGAAAAACAAGCTCCGTGAATACAAATCTGCTATTGCAGAGAGCAAATCGGCCTACTACTGCTCCACTATAGTTAACGCAGCTAATAGTTCAAAAAGCATATTCCAGATCCTAGAGAATCTCATACACCCTGACTGTGCCAAGAAAACTATCCCCCCATCTAAGCTCCTCTGTGACAATCTCGCACAGTTCTTCATGGACAAAATCAAGACCATCATTAACAACCTGGCAACCCCCCCATCGCAAAACACTCTAACCTCCCCAGGAGCTGTTTCGACCAACCTTTATCCCAGTTTAGTATGCCCTCCCAGGGAAAGTCTCCTGGCCTTTCCCCAGATCCCCGAAGCAGAATTTGAGAGACTGGCACTGGGCATCACCTCCGGGTCCCCCCTTGACCCATTGCCCCCGAAAACCTGGAAAGCATGCGGGAACGAGCTATTCCACACCCTTCGGAGGATTTGTAATCAATCTCTCTGCAGTGGACTCGTTCCCAACCCCTGGAAGCAAGCTCTCATCACCCCGCTACTGAAAAAACTATCTCTGAATCCAGAATGCCTTTCCAACTTTCGCCCCATATCACTTCTGCCCTTTCCGGCGAAAGTGGTGGAACGATGGGTCAGCACTTGCCTATCAACTCACCTTGAGCAGAATCACGTTCTGGACGACTTCCAATTCGGATTTCGTCCAGCCCATGGCACCGAAACAGCAGTACTTACTGCCATGGAAGAACTTCGAGTGCGGGCAGACAGGGGCCAAGCTGTGGCCTTGATCCTACTGGACCTGTCTGCCGCATTCGATACGGTCAACCACGTGATCCTGCTAAAGAGGTTGAGAGAGGCTGGGGTTGACGGCACAGCCCTGCTCTGGTTCCACTCTTATCTCAGTGATAGGAAACAGGCTGTATCTCTCCCTCCTTTCCAATCTGCCTTCTCCCCAGTCCCCCACGGTGTACCCCAGGGTTCCTCTATCAGTCCGATCCTTTTCAATGTTTACTTAAAACCACTGGTCACTTTAATCAAAACCCATAATATGACTACAGTAAACTATGCGGACGACACCCAGCTCATTTTCTCTTGGGAGGGGGAAGATTCCATCACCTTAGAAGCCTTCCACGACTGCCTGAGAGACACTGCAGGCTGGTTACACCGCAACCCTCTCCAATTCAACTCCTCTAAAACCGAGGTTTTGTTCTGTCCTGCGAGACGAATTCCTCGCCTTCTGCCTGTGGAGTTCTGGCCCCCGGAAAACCCAGATAATCCGCTACCTGTTGCCAGTGTTCGCAATCTGGGCGTCATGCTAAATAACAAACTTAGCATGGAAACACAGGTAACAAGAACAGTCGCCACCTGCTCGGCCCTTATGCGCTCATTACGTAAAATCCTGCCATTACTACCACCTCCGGCCCGAGCATTGATAGTCAGGTGCACTATTCTTAGTCGCCTTGACTATTGGCCCTTGGATGGACCAGGAGATCCTCGGCCACTGCTGCCTTAGCCGAGCTACATTGGCTTCCCTTGAAGCAACGAATTGCCTTCAAGGCCCTTTGCTTGGTCTTCAAGGCATTACACGGATCAGGACCAAGACCCCTACAACTAATGTTTACTTGGTATATCCCAACCAGAACTTTGTGATCCGCGACCGCCTGCCTTTTAACAGTACCCAGATTTAAGAAAGCCAGGATCGGGGGAAGATCGTTCAGAGTAGCTGCTGCTAAGCTTTGGAACAGTCTGCCTGCCGACATTCGCCAAACTTCACAGCTCCTGCCTTTCCGGAAACGAATAAAAACATGGCTCTTCCCCTAGCTCTCCCCCTCCACTACCACTCCCCTATTCAACTCCCATCGCTTCTAACCCAGGAGTAAGCTTCTCAGCGCCAGGATACCTGCCAGGTGACAGCCGCACTTTACAAGTGTTTTAAATAAATAAAAATAAAGTGTGTACCTTTGTTTTCATTAGTTATCACATTAAAGCCAGGCCTATGGGCGACACTGCTGGTTATATTAACATGTAAAGGGAACAATAACATGGGGAAACTCTGTTATATCTTATCTGATCAAATACAGAGAGATAGCCAAGTAGGCAACCATGCAAAAATGATGTACATTTTATTAGGCTTGTGAAAATGCTAGGTTGCAGTAAAGTAGCAAAACACTGCTTTTTATTCCAGTTTTACATTTTGAACCAAAAACCTTGAAGTCAAAAGTGACTGACAGGTTGATGTCTACTTATGTTTACAGTGAGAACATTTTTGTGCTCAATAATATTGCCATTATGCTGGAGCCAGATACAACTGAAACTTACCAACAATAAGTCAGATTGCCCAAATGGAAGTATCAAAATGGAGGTACCTGAGTAAAATTATCATTGAGAGCTGATGTAAAAGAACACAAGAACATGCTGGTGGTTTTCTCTATTTAGAGAAACTGGTCTTTCCCAACCCTTTCCTCAGGGCTTGCTTTATCTCCTGGTTTCGAAAGCTGTAAATTAGTGGGTTAAGCATAGGAATTATTATCATATAGAAGATTGATGCCACATAGTCATTGGCCATTGAGTGGCTTGCACTGGGCTTGGCATACATAAAAACAAGTGTGCCAAAAAACAATGTGACACAGACAAAATGTGAGGAACATGTGGAGACTGTTTTCTTCCTCCCCTTGGAGGAACTTATCCCTAGAATAGCAGACACTATATAGGCGTATGATATAAGGATGATGATTAGAGATATCACTATAAGTCCACCTGCCATCGAAATCAGAACCACTTCATTGATGGTTGTATCAGAGCAAGCGAGCTTCAAGAGTGCAGGGACATCACAGAAGAAATGACTGATCTTATTGTCCTTGCAAAAGGGTAGAGTAAAGGTGAAAACTGAATGTGTTAGTGAATTGATGACAGCAATTACACCTATGCCAACAAGAAGATAGAGACAGGTTCTATTGTTCATTATGACAGGATAGAGCAAGGGATTACAGATAGCTGTGTACCGATCGTAGGCCATCAAGGCCATCACAAAAACATCTGCAGTTCCAACTACAATTGATGAAAACATTTGTATGGCACACCCTGTAAAAGAAATGTTCTTCCCCATCCATAGACAGATGGCCAAAATGTTGGGGACAGCTACAGAGGAAATAGAGATATCTACAATGGCCAAACTGCAGAGCAAAAAGTACATGGGGCTGTGAAGGTTATGGTTCACTCTGATCAATACCATGATCCCAATATTGCAAAGAAGGGTAGTGCTATAGACCAGGAGGAAGAAACAAAACAGAGGAACCTGCAGTTCTGGGTCTTCTGTAAGTCCTAAAAGAATGAACTCCATCACACGGGTGCTGTTGACTGTTGGCATGGTTGTCAACAATAGAGCCTAAAAGGAAAGAAGAAGGTATATAGAGATGTGAAATTCTATATAGAACTGCTGAGCACCAATAGTTATGTTATCTATTGATATAAATATTGTAATGTGTTATGGTTGAGAGACTTTGTACCATGCCCATTACCCAAGGTGGTGTCATTGTGTTAGTTCTGCACCACTATGCTCAAAGATGTGTGGTGAAACAGCATGACACCAGCATCATTTTCACATGTTTATCGATGTAAATAGTAAGGGCCTGATCTAGCATTTGACGGACAGGGTACAGTCTGTCAGGGTGGTGGAAGATATTACGTCTGCCACCCAGATGGACTACTGTCACCCATATGTTGGGTTCACATTTGTCACAACAAACATCCCTGTATCTTGATAGGAACAGCTGTCAAGGTAGTTTCTATCATTGTACAAGTACTTTAATGGTTGGTGACCATTGGTTATTATAGCCGTTAACCAAACTGAAATATTTTGATTTTTCAAAACAAACTCCTAAAGTGGGACGTTGTTAATGAAAAACGAATAATGAATGTCTCCCACACCAAGGGGATTTTTCCCCTCTGTGTGGGAGGTCAAAAGTTATTTGTTTCTTTCCTCCACCATCAGGTCCTACCTGGTAGTGATAGGCAGAAAAAAAGACATAACACTATCCACTCTAAATAATGCATCCATTGTAAAACCCTTTCTCCTATTTCACCTCCTCCCATAGGCTATCGGCTGGGACTCCATTGACAGAAGGTGACAGTTCTCTTACCTCTAAAGAGAATGGGTGGATCATCGATTTTGCGGACAGGGTGCTCTGTCAAATTTGTGCTCTGTCCACCAACCTCTAAATATATCCCAAATTCTGCGCACAGAAGGTGAATATACACTTAATTTTCATCGTGAATGTTGAATGTAGGGGAAACAACATAAATTAATGCTGCATGCAGAGAAAATGCACGAAGTGAAAATTTGCGAACAAACAACAGACTTCGTGCAGTGTTGACTTCTATGTTATATTAGTTTCATTGCTTTTTGCACTAGTATAAACAACTGGGGTTACATTATTTGTTTTAGTTTTTTGTTCATCTTGGAAAATAACTGTTTGTTTATTGTGGCTAGTGAGCGATTTGAGGTCCTCTCTATTTATTTAAATCCTTTATCATAAGGACAAAACCATCATGTTACGAATGCTTCCCATGAATACCAGCCTATAATGAATTACTTCAGTTTACAGTCAAGATGCTAGCTTCTGTTGGAACTAGAATGTGATGATATAAAAACAAGCCACACTCCTACATTGCCTTAGTAAGAAAGGTGTAACAAATTGGATTATTACTTGTGAAGGATGCGTGTCCTTCACAAGTAATACATCATCAAATGTAATTTTACTGGGAACTAACTGCTCCATTGTAGCACATGACTTTCTCAGGGTAGCGAAGCAGAACAGGCCAAGGTCTACTTAGGGTAAGTGGTGTGGTCTAATAACCCCAGCTCGCTGCTCCACAACACCACTCAATATAGTATGTCCAGTCGGTGCTTTTCATTTAAAAACACAGCATTGAAACCACTTTGCAAGAGGCTTTTGATAATCTAAGACTCTCCCTCGATGCTGCCATCTTGGTACTTGTCGATTTGTCGGTCGCCTTCGACACCATCTCCCACAGAACACTTATAAATTGTCTATAGGAGATGGGTGTCAGACGCACTGCATCTAACTGGTTCAGGAGTTACCTGACAGATCAAACCTCGAAAGTGCATGTGGGTTCCTTTGTCTCCAGTAGCCAATCCATGGACAAGGGTGTCCCCCATGGCTCTATTCTGAGCCCCACACTCTTCAATCTGTACGTGGCACCCCTAGCCAGTGTGATTAAATCACATAGCTTTGATACAGTATTGTATGCTGACGGTACTCAGATACTAAGCTGCTAATCCCACTAGGACCTGATCCGACTGATACCAAACTCTGATTCAGGAAGTGTATGTCTGATATACACACCTGGATGCCAAACAATAATCTGCAACTTAATGCCAGTAAGACCGAAATCATCATCTTCTGCAAAGCACAACCTTTATGGTCGAGCGACTGGTTGCATGCCAATCCTGGCACATGTGCTTCACCTAAGTCGGTGGTCTGCAACCTAGGAGTGCTGATTGATAATCACCTCTCCTTGACTGACCATGTCAATCATGTGGCAAACATGTGTTACAGCTTAATGCCCAACGAGCTGCAAGATCTTCAAATGGGTTCCACTGTCATCTCGAATGCCACTGGTTCAAGGATTAATTATCAGTCGCCTCGACTATGGAAACTGTTGGAAGTCCCAGTCCTGCACCACTTTCACCAAATGCGAGACCCGGGGCTCCTCCCTCAATGTTAGGCCAAGTAAGGACACCGTTTCAGATAGCCCTGCTCACCCCCATAGTAGCTTGCCAATTATCTCCAAGGCACAAGTGTACAGTATGTAAAACCACACTCACATCAACCCACTGGTGACATCACAAATGGACTCCACACGAGTATTATAAAATAAATATAAACTTTATGTAAAAAAAGATATACGATCAGACCGCACGATACAAAAGCCAACTTATAGTAAAGGGTAATATTTGTTCCGGCTGGCTGGTAGGTTCCCAACCACCGCTTTCAAAATGCTATGCTGGTCATAATGCTAGAATCGCACATGTTGCAATGGACAAACAATAGTGCGCTGCATAACGATACAATCCTGTGCTGGACAAGGGAAAAATAATACAATGTGTAAGGATACACCCCACTACCTTGCAATGGGAGAACTAATGCAATGCATACCACTACAATCCTGCACTGCACAATGAAGGAATAATGCAATGCGTCACACCTCAATCACGTTCTTTGCAATGAAGAATTAATGCAATGCGCACCCCTACAATCATGTACTTTGCAATACAGAAATAATGCAAAGCAGGCTGCTACAATCCTGTACTTTGCAATGGAGAAATAAGGCAATGCATAGTGCTACAATCGTCAGGCCTTATATGACAGTCCAACAGTTTGATAGCAGCAATATTGCATATGTGTATTACGACAGTCAACCTCTTAGGTAACAGTTGCCCCCCACACGTATCAACAATGACATAAAATACAGCTTTCCACTCTGACCCTAGTACTGCTGCTCCTTTGGTCAGTATGGGCCCTAATCTGAGCCACATTCTGGGAATTTTGAATAAAGCAACTGAATTTGGACTGTGAACTAAACTCACTTACCAGCTGTATCTCTGGCCCTAGTTCACACACCTGATTGGCCAAAATGCAGACAGCTCACCCTCCCAGACAAAAAAGTTAATGCTTGGGGACAGATACAGGGGGGTGTTGTTGCAACTCAGCTGCCGAACAGGAGACTAATGAATGTATTTTCTTCTTAAATTGAAGGGGTCGGGAAGTGGTAAGCTTTAACCATAATGTACATGGCCTTTAATGGGATGCTCTTGAAGATGGGCAGCCAATGTTGCATTTTCAAACAGGCAGATGCAGAGGCAGTAAGTGGGGCATCAAAGACCAACCTGACATTATCATGATTAATATTATTATTAAGTAATTTAACAATGTAAAGAAGGTTGTTGAGCAAACAGAAGTAGGTAAGGACCATTGGATCTAGTGTGGCTAGGTTCTTCCTTAGATATTTGAAGATAGACCATATAAGTTGTCTGGGGAACAATCCTTCTGGTAGAAAAGCATTAATCTAAAATATGAACCCCATGTTGAGGGTTTAAAGAAGTAAAATTCCAAAGTTATTGTCCTAGATTTCTTCTCCTGTGACCAGTGCCCTCAAAGGGAGGACGATCTCCAGTGAGATGTGCTCTACCTTGGCCATACCACCTACCATAACTTGACTAGTCCCATGCAAATTAAGACTCTAAACTATTTGTAGGCTACTGCTCTGATGATCGGGGCAGATAAGGCTTAAGTCAGATCATCCTATGTGCTTCTCAGAGTCTAAGCTACCACTGGTGTGGCAGGGGCTGGGCATTGCTATATTTCACAACATCAACAGCTGTTTAAGGCGTCCTTTTCTTTGCTTACACCACTGTCAATAGCATCCGTGCATCATTACTGGGGCTTTTTCCAAACACTCTCGTCCATCTATTCATCCAGATCTTTAATTTAGTTCCCGGAGACACATTCAGGGTTTACAGGGTCCATCGCGAAGATATTGGCATTTGCCTGAGGATTTTGAATTTAGTATTCTGTTGAGTATATTATTTTATAGAAGACAAGCAAGCTTTTTACAGCAGTACTCTAGTGAGGACATGTGATAGGAATATTTAGCTCAGTAAATAATTGAAATGGCACATCTTACAAAGAACATTTTTTAGTGATATAATAGAACCTGTCTCCCTTGTATCATCATTGATCCTGGTGTCTTCACAGAAAATGATATCATGAAGTGAAAAAACATACAATAAGTAATAATGGGAAAACAAGAGAAAAGGATAAAGTAGATAGAAGGGAATTTCAGTTACCAATCATAAAAATGACTATGCTTCTGCCATGACATAATTGGTTTGAAACCACAAAAAGCCAGAAATGAAGACATTGCATAGCTTCATAGCTTCAAGCTGAGGCATAGATTTGGAGGCCAAGGCAACACATAACGTGCTAACCACAACTATCATGTCATTGTGAACAGCAATACAAGTAATACACATAGGCTGAAAAAACCTAAATACATATGCCAAAGCATAACCCTTTATGCTCAGTTTATGGTCATTAAATAGAGGCTGATGCTACATGTGCAGGTTCACCTTATCAGAGCCAATCTGCAACCAGGCTAAACAGACTGAGCCCTCAGGTACTCGTGCCCACACAATTGAGTAGACACTCATCTCACAAAGAATTTTCTCTAATTTGCCCCTCTCCTGTCTAAAGAGACTGCATAAAATGTACACCAGAAAAACGTGTCTCTTGATAACTCAAACTTGTATTGCTAGGTGTTACCTGATAGATTTATTGACTTCAGAACAATGACGGATAAATTCACCCAGTCATGGATTCTTACCTGTCTGGACAAATTAAAAAAACAAATAAACAAAATGCTTATCATCAATCATAAATGTGTTTTTAAGAAGACGTGACCATGTGAGAAGGTCAAGGATGTTTTCACACTGACTGGACACCTGCAAAAAACTGTATTTGTGTCTAGTTTGTGATGGAAATGTTTGGAAATTCAAACCCACAATACCAGAATGAACTGCAATACCATACAAATGGTATTGGATTATGTGCTATAGAAAGCCAACAATAATAGTGCCAATTATGAAGATCATTGTGCTAGTGCATTGTTGCGGCATTTGAGAAATTGGGTTATTGGTTGACTGGGGTGTGAGCCACAATCCTTTGCAGAGTGAACCACAAAAAGTCACTTAAGTAACCCATGTTTAGCCCTCTGTAGTTTGGCACAAAAAGCAGTCAGGCTTACTTCAGAGGCAAGGTGTAAAGTATTTATGCAGCACATAAACAGTAACAATGAGAAAATACTACGGAGAAAAATCCCAAACCCATTAAGAAAAAATAGAGTACATTTTATTTAATTATTTGATACCAAATGAAAAAAGACTATTCAGTAGAAATGAAGTTATGAATTTGAAACGAAAAATGAGCACTTAAAAGATATAAGCATAAACCGCAGACATCTAATTGGCAAGACCGGGTCAAAGTCGAAAAATATGACTGACCGCAATGGATAGTAGTTTGAATACAAGAAGTGGATTGGGCCCAGTCAGTGGTAGCCTTCCAACTTAAAATATTTTTTTAGATAAATGTTCTGAGTACGTAAAGTTCAGCTAGGCAAGGCTGCAGGAGGTGTCTGAGGATAGAGCGTCATTATCGGATATCCGTGGGTCAATGCCTCAGTGAAGATTTCCACGTTCGGACTCACTGAAATGGAAGTTGAGTATCCCCAGCGGAACGAGACATAGAGCTGTAGACAAATACAGTTCCAGAAGGCCAGATACCCCTTTGGAGAAGGACTACTGAAAAGGATTTGTTGCTGCAGAGAAGAAAATAGCGGTTGAAGCTGCAAAGTCAATCCGACTGGTGATGCACTTCAGGATGGTCCTAGTCTCTTCCTTGTTCTCATAAACGTCTTTGGACGAAACATTTCTAAGTGGTCAATTTTGGGATTTGCCTATCTGGGCAACTTTAGCACCACAACCAAGGATTCATGATTGGTAGGTTACCTCTGAGCTTGCATTTGTTAGATCGTTAATGGTAGACACATTGGTGTTGCTGCTGCTTGTTTTATTTCATGTGCCAAAATCCATTTAGTTAGAGTGGTGTTAAACAGTATTACAAAAGGATTACAATTAATTATCTATGCACTAAGTCAGAAGAAAGAACTCAGTTTCATCTCATGTACACTATGCTCTCGTGAGGAGTCTATTCTGGCCTAGTGGTGCTTGCAGCTTTGGGCGTTTTGCTGCCTCTCTCTCTCTGGAAGTCATTAGGGTTAACAAAGTTCGAACCAAACCACCCCTTCCTGCCATAGAGACCCTGCCTGGAGCGAATGGGGCCTGAAGCAGCACGGCATGCTCGGAAACAGCGTGCTACAAAGAGGAAAGCATATGAATCTGTATTTTTCACATACTGCAGTTAAGCAACATTTGGCGGACCCAGCTAGGAGTTCATATAAACTTTCCCAGACTGATCCCAAGGGAGAAACCACCGCAATGGAGCGCACACCGCTAGCCCCTCCTCCGGATCGCCCCTCGGGACTCTGGTACTTGTAGTTCAATAGTGGATCACCCAGGTGGGTGCAAGTCGGTACTTGTTGGACTGATGAATCTCTAGACCCGATACATGTCCTGGGTTTTTGGGTATCGCCCGAGACATGGCTCGGGTTTCGGGATAACTTCCCTCATCAGTAGAGAAATGGTTAGGGGTGGAGGAGAAGGCCGCCAAACAACCGTCAATGGCCTCGATGCCCGAACCGGCACGCAGGGCAGCATCCAGGAGCCCGTCGGCTCAAAGCTCAATGGAGCCAATTAGTAGAAACCACCGCAATGGAGCGCACACCGCTAGCCCCTCCTCCGGATCGCCCCTCGGGACTCTGGTACTTGTAGTTCAATAGTGGATCACCCAGGTGGGTGCAAGTCGGTACTTGTTGGACTGATGAATCTCTAGACCCGATACATGTCCCGGGTTTTTGGGTATCGCCCGAGACATGGCTCGGGTTTCGGGATAACTTCCCTCATCAGTAGAGAAATGGTTAGGGGTGGAGGAGAAGGCCGCCAAACAACCGTCAATGGCCTCGATGCCCGAACCGGCACGCAGGGCAGCATCCAGGAGCCCGTCGGCTCAAAGCTCAATGGAGCCAATTAGTAGAAACCACCGCAATGGAGCGCACACCGCTAGCCCCTCCTCCGGATCGCCCCTCGGGACTCTGGTACTTGTAGTTCAATAGTGGATCACCCAGGTGGGTGCAAGTCGGTACTTGTTGGACTGATGAATCTCTAGACCCGATACATGTCCTGGGTTTTTGGGTATCGCCCGAGACATGGCTCGGGTTTCGGGATAACTTCCCTCATCAGTAGAGAAATGGTTAGGGGTGGAGGAGAAGGACGCCAAACAACCGTCAATGGCCTCGATGCCTGAACCGGCACGCAGGGCAGCATCCAGGAGCCCGTCGGCTCAAAGCTCAATGGAGCCAAGGGAGATGCTGCCTGCCTTCAGTTGAAAAGATACTGCGCAAATACATCAGGGGTCAATTAAAGCCATGCCAGAGTGTGCAGACATCGCTCGAGTAAGGCAAAGTTCAGTTATGCTCGGTTGGAGTCGAAAGCAAAGCAGAGACAGAAGCAGCCGATTCCAGAGCGATTCCAGAGCAAGCAAGCAAGTAGAAGGGCAGACGGAGCTGACAGAGCATTCGGAGCTGCGGGAGCCGCGCTGCCACAGAGCGAGCAACGATCAGCGAACGGGCGAACAAAGCGGAGTCTAAGGATACGAGCGGTGAGAGGAGTGAGAGGTGGAGAGGGGTCGAGGTGCCTGTGAGGGCGCGAGAAAAGAAAACTGTGGAGCTCACCGCTCCTCGAGCCACACACCTCGGCTCTGAGACAATCCTCTAAACCCCACCAGACCCAGTCAAACAAAACCGGCCAACCGGCTAACCAGCCAACCGGCGTCCGTGTAGAGCCACACTAACCACACCAGGAGAAAGCAGAGGGAGGAGGGGCAGGAGTTCACCGGAGGCTCAGCGGGACCCCGGTAGTCCACACCGGCCCCTACCCCTTAGCCACTAGGGGGATGGGGGCCCCAAAAGCCCAGCAGCCAGAACCTAATCCAACAGGAATCATAGGAGGCGCCAATCTGCCAATCCCTCCCTGGACACTAGGGCTTCCACAGGAGGAGCGGGAGGTGCAGGAGGTGAGGTGAGGTCACCTCTGCTTCCACCGGAGAAGGACCTCCTCCCACCCACAGTTCAACAGCATACCACTCCCCACCCCAGCAGACAGAGCCTTAGTTAACTGTGACACCCTGAGTACCTGAGAACCTGACACCAGACAACCAGCGTCAGGGCACACTGAGTAGAGCAAAGGGCGGAGCACCCAGACCACCCACACCACCCAGAGCCCAGTGGGAACGGCTCGGGGGCACGGGGTTGAAAGGAAAAAGGAGAGAAGCAGGAGAAGGAGTAAGGGGGGCACAACCACCCAGCCAGCTAGCCCCAGCCAGCCCCAGGTGCGGAGCAAGATCCCAAAGATCTCCCCAAAAAGAACCTAAGGAGAGTGACAACACCAAACACCACCATGAGATCAGACATTGCTCGAGTAAGGCAGGGTTCAGTTATGCTCGGTTGGAATCAAAAGCAAAGCAGAGAGAGAAGCAGCCGATTCCAGAGCGATTCCAGAGCAAGCAAGCAAGTAGAAGGGCGGAGGGAGCTGACAGAGCAGACGGAGTTGCGGGAGCCGCGCTGCCACAGAGCGAGCAACGATCAGCGAGCGGGCGAACAGAGCGGAGTCTGAGGATACGCGCGGTGAGAGGAGTGAGAGGTGGAGAGGGGTCGAGGTGCCTGGGAGGGCGCGAGAAAAGAAAACTGTGGTGCTCACCGCTCCTCGAGCCACACACCTCGGCTCTGAGACAATCCTCTAAACCCCACCAGACCCAGTCAAACAAAACCGGCCAACCGGCAAACCAGCCAACCGGCGTCCGTGTAGAGCCACACTAACCACACCAGGAGCAAGCAGAGGGAGGAGGGGCAGGAGTTCACCGGAGGCTCGGTGGGACCCCGGTAGTCCACACCGGCCCATACACCTTAGGCACCAGGGGGATGGGGGCCCCAGAAGCCCAGCAGCCAGAACCTAATCCAACAGGAATAACAGGAGATGGCAATCTGCCAATCCCTCCCTGGACACTAGGGCTTCCACAGGAGGAGCGGGAGGTGCAGGAGGTGAGGTGAGGTCACCTCTGCTTCCAGCGGAGGAGGACCTCCTCCCACCCACGGTTCAACAGCATACCACTCCCTACCCCAGCGGACAGAGCCTTTGTTAACTGTGAGATCCTGAGTACCTGAGAACCTGACACCAGACAACCAGCGTCAGGGCACACTGAGTAGAGCAAAGTGTGGTGCACCCAGACCACCCACACCACCCAGAGCCCAGTTGGAGCGGCTCAGGGGCACGGGGGCGAAAGGAAAAAGGAGAGCAGCAGGAGAAGGAGTAATGGGGGGCACAACCACCCAGCCAGCTAGCCCCAGCCAGCCCCAGGTGCGTAGCAAGATCCCAAAGATCTCCCCGAAAAGAACCTAAGGAGAGTGACAACACCAAACACCACCATGAGATCAGGGAGAGACAGATATAGAACCGAGATCAAAACAAAATCAAAAACAAAAAAAACAACAGAATATTGACAAGTTAAGCGAAGTACTAAGCACTTCCTTAGAGGAAGCGCAAGAGACAAACACCAAGAACCATTCTCACCTTGCCAAAAAGCAATCAAAAACACCAGGTCTCAGGAATTCAAAGATCACAGACTTTTTAATTTCACCAGCATTTTAATTTCACCAGCATCACTAGCGTCTTGACCTCAGAGAACAAGCTCCGAAAACAAAAATTGTTACCAGCACTTAGGACCTCAGGTCCCTAAAAAAAGAAAGTCTCATTCTGTTGGCTCCATGTCCATCCCACTATTGCCGTAGTCCAACACATCATCTCAGTTCAATACCTCAATAGAGAATAGTCAAAGCCAAAGTCCCCGGGAATCTCTTAAAACCCCTAAAATGATCACCAATAGGGTAACAGTAACCGCACAAATAAACAAAAAAGAAGCACTAAATAATAGCCAAATAAACCTCCGCAAAACACCTGTAGAGGCATTAAAGGAAAAAACACCAAAGGAAAGTCTCGGATCACTCTTCTGCGCCCAGGAGCTTGATTTTGGATGCAGCCAGCTATCAGCCTCAAGTAAGGACATAATGGATATTGAAACAACTGACAAAGAAATCATCGCAGATCAAGCAGGAGGCCAGTCAAAAGATAAAGTTCATTCAAACTTGTCAATACTGAAGGCACTGAAGCTTTCATCAAGCACTCAGGAGCTACCACAGGAAGCACAAACAATAAAATAAGCAATAAAATTGGCTTCAGTTTCAGATACACAGGAAGCCCATGATTGCTCAAATATTTCATTAATCTGCCACGAGTCGAATGTAAATCCACCAAATGGCTCGACAGGGTTTTCTTATACTCATCATACCATGCTCTCACCAATCAAGGTCCAACTAGCGAATGGTTTTTGCTCCCAAACAAAAAGGGACAAACCATCAAAACCTGAACCTGAACCAGGCATTCGCTGGGGAAAAGACCCACAGTATAAAATCTGGAATAAATTAGGGGAGGATACCCGGAAAGGCAGCAGGCAGGTACTAATCAAACAGAACATCTCCTTCCAACACAGGCCCCATTGTGGGTGCCATTCATAGGCCTTATGTAAAACATAGCCTCAGCAGTATTCTGAAATACACTACCAGTGCGGACACCTCAGCAAACGAGGAAATAAGTGTGGACGCAACGGAAGGCATATTAAAAAACCTTACATCAGTCATTTTGACAGAAATATCCCAAAGTATGCCTTTGCAAAACACTCACAAAATCCAACGGGATCACGATGACCAACCGACTGAAGTAACCAGGCTCCAATCGAAATAGCCACAAAAATGTGCAAACCCTTTAACCAAACGCGAACGCAAAAGATTGCAAAACGCCAGACAAAATAAGCAACAGAACAAAAAAACCACAGCATTTTTTCTTCCGTATCAGGCTCAAGAGACTCCACTGGAAAGCTATCAGCACAGAACTTCGCCCAGACCATCTCCAGAACACGAGACGAGGGGAAAAGAGCCAACTAAAAGGGCTCAGGAAGAACTAGGGGAAGCTAGCCAAGAACACAATCACAGAACTAAAATGCCCCAACTAGTCTCAATAACAGTACAGCCAAGTACTCTTAAAGACTCTCAGTCTTTTCAAAGTAACACAAAAAACAACCCGCCGATGGCTTACCAAAACAGATGACCCATGTAGCACAAAAAAGCAATTCAATAATTACAAAGGCCCAAAAAGAAAATTCCATGGCCGAAGCGCAACAACCAAAAATAAAATTTACAAGGGCCAGAGATTTTAAGAGCCAACCCGCCGGTTTTTGGCATTGAGGCAATAGTACAAGACAAGGTCCCCAACCAGCTCATTTCAACAAACAACCCAAAAATAAGCAAGCAAAACATGCTTTTTTAACCAAAAGAAGACAATGATCAAATTTACTCAGTAAGTCAAACATCACTTGAAATTATTCTGCATTAAAACTCCAGAGGGAACCACGACATCCTTAATCGGAGTGCTATCTTAAAACTCACTAGCGCAATTGAAACATTAAAACATCTTAACTCAAATCATATCGAAAGTATTCAATTTAAACCTCTCTCAAATGTAAAGGGGAGAGACAAGACAGTGGTAACCTGGAGCGATCCGAAGAATGCCAAAGAATTTCTGCAGCACAGAGAAGAGTTCGCCAAATAGAGAATTGAAATTAGATTAATAGAAACTGAAAGATATCCAGGCCCGCTTTGCATGATAGCTGAGCCAAAATTACAATCTGACAGAGGTCTGCTCCGGGGGGCAGTTGTTCGAACAGCAAGTACCAAGGAAGGATGGACCAACCTCCGTATTATACATCAAGGTTCATCAGGAACCACCAGCCAGACTCGAAAAGTGCTACCCCCAACACCAAGTTTCATGGACCACAGGAAAAAATGAAGCGAAAAATGCAACTTGAAAATGGGCGCGTGGAACATAAACGGTCTAGGCAGCAAAACAGAGGATGCAGAGCTATTAACATTTCTAAAACAATTTGATATCTTATTACTCCAAAAACCTGGTCAACAACATCGGATCAGATTTACGGCTTTAAAGAATTCCAACAACAAGCAACCAAAAGAGGTTCACTTGGTAGGGCAAGACGCAAACTTCTTGAATGTTCAACAATCAGATTTATTTAACTACATCGTTCAGATCCCGAAGTTTGTATCACAAGCTCAAGTATGCCTGGAATATGGGTTATTAAACCAACACTCTGTATTACAAGCAGCAATTCGAAAAATGTGTTGGAAGCTAAAAGCAGCACAAGAAGATTCTCTGATGGGGCATTGCTGGTCCGAAATAAAGAATCAACAAAAGGAAAAAAGGTCTGAAATACAGTCTTAGAAGAAGCTTTGGCAAACCTCAAAATGCAAGAAGCTTGGAACAATAATCATACCTTGGTTGCATTTAAAAGAATAGCCAATAATGCGGCAAAACAAAAAGCCTGGATGACAAATAAAGCCGCATTAGCAAGGAAAAAACACGGTTGGACGGTATTAGCTACATGCGAGAGATGCTCTACACAACCATATCTAGCCAACTACATCTCTACTGCGACCCAACAACTGCTACTCCGAATCCGGATGGGGACCTTTATCTCAAAAGATCAGGATCCTGCTTGGAAACAAACATGGTTAACATCACTCTGCAGACTCTGCGGTCAAGCAGAGGAGACTCTGACCCATTTACTGTGTATTTGCCCATCATTGAACAATCTGAGACGTTTTTATCTATTACATTAATTCCGTATATCTCAAGTTAGAGCATGTCGCCCAGCAGTCATTGAACAGCCAACTGTTACAGGTACCATGCAGGGCCACCAGATATTTGCAGAAAGTTAGCATCTTAATACAGAAAACAGAAAATTAGTGTATGAAATCTAATGTTTAAAAAAAAACAACAGTCAGAACCAAAGATAACTTCAATTTGTTTTTAATATGACAAAATAGATTGCCTGTGTATTTGATAATTTTTAAATGCCAATTGGAAGATTTTTAGCCCAAAAAAATAATTGTAACGGTTTTAATTAACTGTATACAATAAAATGTACTTAGTTACTTATCTCATGTAAGACTTTGCTGCCCCCAGCTTATGTAGTTTTGTGTGCATGTCCATTAAAGTTTTTAACAAACCAGTAATGATTGCTGAAATCGTCTCAGCAAAAAAAATATAGAATTATAACAGATTTCCGACAATAGTTTTTTATAGTGCGAACATGACCTTTGCTTGTATCAGAGGGCTTTACAGAATTGCTGCGTGAAGAGTAGTAAAAGTAGTAATATCACGTTCACTGCAAATTCACTAACAATCGGATAACATGGAGGCTTTGTTAATAACATATTGTCATAATTCAGGATAGTGCAGGTATCAGGCCGTATTGAGTAGCGATTTGGGGTAAAGTCTGTACTGCACGGAGGAGTGCGTTAGGTAGCCATAGATATATTAATCATGTGAGTAACGGGGGAAAGAAGAGTCATGTGATCCAGGAAAGACGTTTGTACATAAGGAATTCTTTTACTCCTTTCTTGAATTATAAATCAGAGGGATTCGTTCTGATTTTAAGAAGTAGCAAGTTCCAGATTCAAAGGCAATCCCAGAAAAGGCAACGGTAGTAGGTTTTATTCTTGTGAAATCTCTCATGTTTCAGAAGAAAGATGTTGGAGCTGCTGTATGTTCTGGAGCCAATCGAGAATTCAAGTTTCCGGCCAAGATAGTTAGGGGGATTGTGTTGGAGGGCTTTATAAGTTATACATGTAATTTGTAGCTGAATACTTGCTTCGTAAGGTAGCCAGGTGAGGGATTTGAGATCCAGGGTGACATGATTGTATCTTTTTGAGCCAGTGATAAGTATTGGGCCAGAGTTGAGCGAGACCCTTAGAGGAGCAAGTTTGGATCTGAGCAGTCCAGATAAGTTGTCCTACCATAATCCAACCTCGAAATCACTGAGGCTTGTACAGCATGTCTGATATCATTGAGGGGAGGTTTTAATTTTCTTAAAATACTAATTTGGTGATTTGCTGCTTTGATGGAGGCAGGTTGAGGTTCTTGTCAAGAGTAACGTCCAGTAACTTTGAGGAGTCAACGATTTGTGGAGTGCAGTTGAGGTATGTAAACTCATCATAAAATCTTTATTTCGGTAAAAAATACCATAAAAGCACAGATTTAGAATTCACAGACACATAGCAATTAATTATCACATTTCTAATCGAGTTTAAAACAATGGATAAAAACATTTAAGAACCCGACAGAGATTATGGATTGAATAAAAAATGAAAAAATTACGCACAATGGATCATTAGGAACGCAAGCCAGGCTTAACCTTGGCCAATAAAGAGTCTTCGGGTGCGCCACATAGCAGCCAGAAAGTGCGAGACAGCAAATACAATTGGTCCCGCGGTATCAGTTTTCAGGACTCTGAGCGCGTGCTCACACTGCCGGAAGCCAATATTATTACAGAGCAGCTTGAGCCAGTACTTCTCCGGGTTTTGATAGGCAGGCAAAAAAAAATACATGTGTCTCAGTTTCACTGCCATAATCACCGGAAGGGCAATCTTTCGATGCTGACAATGTCCAGTTACACGTAAATGTCCTTAAGGGTAAAACACCATGCCTCCATTGCACAAACAATTTTCTGGCTACAACAGGATAAATAATATCCAGAAAACGTTCAAAACAATAAGACTCTTTGACCAACAAGAAGGTAGCAGTTCTTGAGCCGTTATTGGGGTTACTCAGAGCCATTTTTAAGTTCTCACCTCGGTATATTTTCATGAGCATGTTGGCTGAGATCTGTTTACAGCCCTGCACTTGGTCAGTCCATAGTACAGGAATTCCCAGCCTAGTGCATTCCTCCTTAATGTGAGTAAGCCATAGAAATTTGGATCCACTGGCACAACTAAGTATTTCTCTGCGCTCCAGCCTATAGTTGACCAACTCTGGCGTAGCCCATAACCTGCGCCAATACCTTAATGGTTCCAGGGCTAGCTCCTCGTCAATTGTCGTGATCCCATATCAAATCTTAGAGGGAGCTACGGGGTGCTAGGAGGGAGGGCCAGCAAGCCGCAGAAATGTGTTCTCCACCCTAGTGATATGTGTTTGATTACAGTGTTTCCATAGCTCTCCACCATACATACTAGCGCCCCTGGCCTGGGATCTATAAACTTCCAAAGGCGGACCAAGAGGCTTGATTGTTGACAGATTGAATTGTCTAAGAATCCCACCCGATAGTTGTGCAAGTTTTCGTTGGGATTTAATTTGCTGAGGGCCCCACGACATGCTCTCATTGATCGGTACCCCTAGGTAAACAAAAGTACTTACCCTTTCCAATCTTGCACTACCTAGAGTGGGATTAGGTCTTGTAGTTCTAGGTGGGTTGAAGATCATACATTTTGTTTTACTTGAATTGATCTCCAAGCCCCGAATAGTACAAAAATCAACAAACCCATCCAGTATTCGCTGTATGCCCATTGGGTTTCTGGAGAGCAATAGGGTGTCGTCAGCGAACATTATCGCCGGCACCTTATTCCCTGCCAGCTTGGGTGCATCATTGTTCTGGACACCATTCAGGTGAGCGATTGCCCCGTTGACGTAGAGGCAAGACAGGGTTGGTGCAAGCACACAGCCCTGCCTTACCTCCTGGTCAACGGGGTATCTAGATGTCAGTTCACCACTCCTCCTACATTTAACTTGACCGAAATTGGCCTCCTGGAGCCTCACCAGGACTGAAAGGAGATGGATGGGAACACCCAGCTCAAGAAGGACACTCCAGAGTTTGCCCCTGGGTACAAGATCAAATGCAGAGAGGAGGTCAACGAACACCATATAGAGGCTGCCACCCTCAATGCACACCGTTTTCCTGTGCAAAAGCACTAGACGAAAGATTTGGTCCACGGTGGAGGTGTTCTTCCTAAACCCCGCCTGAAAACGGCTGAGTATCACAAACTCCTCCATGCAGTCCTGTAACCGGTCCAACATAAGTCTCGCAAAGATCTTCTGTGGCACATCCATGAGATTTATGGGTCTATAGTTGGCTGGCAGCAGAGGTGAGCCCTTTTTAAAGATAGGAACTGCTCCCAGCCAAGTAGTGGGGAGAGTCATGTCACTCAAAATTGCGTTGAATATTACCTTAAGATACGGACCCCATACTTCTGGTAGGTGTCACCCGGGAGTTTATCCAGGCCTGGTGCTTTGTTTGTGGCCAGTTTGTTAATTGCAAGACACACCTCAGCCACCGTGACCTCTCACTCCTCCGACTGGGCGCTAAACTGGCCTAGGGTAACAGGGTTGGTATGTTTGTCAGTGGGGACCACGCTTGAATAGAGAGCCCGAAAGTGGTCTTCCCATACTTGTAGTGCTAGATTGGGTTTGAGTGCTGCTTTTGGTTGTCCCGTACCTGTGTTGGTAAAGGACCAGAATGTTTTGTAATTCTTGGTATCGAAAGCAAAGGATAAACTTGCCCACTTATCCTGGTCCCGCTCTACCTTTGCGTTCGTGATTAGCCTTTTAAAACAAGCCCTCCTTTCTTTTATTACTGATCTATTATTATCCTTAATGGCCATCACCAACTCAGACTTGGCCCTCCTGCATGCCTTGTTATACCAGGAGGAGCAGGAGACCCTCTTGCCCATCTTGGTCACCCTGGGATTCAGTACCTCAGCTAGACTAGTAACCAGGTCCCCATGAAGTACCTCAAGCTGTGATAAAGAATCCACAGAGGATGGCAGATTGACGAGGGCAGCAACCTCAGACAAAACCTGGAGCGCCAGATTATAAACTTTCGCCATCTGCTCTGGGTTTTCCCTGAGGTTAGACCATCTGACTCTACGCCTATTATTTGTCAGGGTGAGTTTGTTGTTATTGTCATCACCCATCATGTTAATTCTACCCCCCAAATTTAGGCAGGGACATTTCTAGAGTTAAGGCATTGTGGTCATTGTCCATTCTGGGGATCACAGTGAAATCAATCACCTTTGGCCAGAGCCTAGTTTCCAGTAAGATGTAATCGGGATGTGACATCTGTCCCATTTTATTGTAAGTACATTTAGCTGGGGTGTCCAAAGGGGTACGGCCATTACAAGCACGAGATGAGTGAGCGATGGTAAGAGCCGTGACCTGTACGGCTAGTGGAGACCATGCCCTAGCAAACGGAGCTTGGGTCGTAGGTATTGACCAATGGTCATCCTCAGCCATTAGAACACCTTCGTTGAGGCCCTCTAGGGGCTCATAGTGGCAGTTCAGATCGCCCCCTACCACTATATAGCAGTCTTTGGGAATGGTATTATAAAAGTGGATAGATCATTGATAGTATTGGACTCTCTACCTACACTAACAGGACGTGAGTAGATGTTAATCAGTGCTAATTTGTAAGCATTTGGCCAGGTAAGAACCACACATTGGATGTCTCCTGAATTAGTGCTAAATACTAAAGCTTTACAACCCAGGTGGATGCCCACCCATATAACAAGGCCTCCCAAAGGGCGGCCTCTCCCTCCCCAGACTGCCGGGACAAAGAAGGAAGCGAAGCCCACCCTGAATTGCTCCTCTCTCGCCCAGGTCTCCTGGAACAGACACACATCGTTTTCATCCACAAAGGATCCCCAATCTGGACAGGAGAGTTTGTTAGTTAGTCGTGCCAGGTTCCGGGATAATAATGTTATTGCCACTGCATTCAGGCCCTGAGGTCCCCTCTTAATTATATCAGTATTTAACACCTCAGGAAGACCTGTTACACCCACGGGAACAGGCAAGAGCTTGCCCTTCCCAGTGGGGACTAGCACAGGCTCCCGGACGTACGAACATTTGCTTTCAGGAGCCAAAGTCAAAGTGACTGCCTCCCCACTTCCTCCATTGTTTTCCCCTGTTTCTTCCTGCAGCCCAGGGCCTCGAGCAACCCCATCTTCCAACTCTGCCCCAAAGACTGCATCTATTGAAACCCCATTATTATTTTCCAGTTGACTCGATCTCAGTCAGTCCACCATGTCTAGGCAACTAAATCTGTTCTATAGGGGAAGGACCTCAGTTAGCTGATGTTCTCTAGGTCTTCCCTGACTAGAGCCTTTCCCTGTTAGAGGGCCTATTGAGTTCTATGCTAATTCTGGTGCTGGGGCCCGGGGGTAAAAATGTGAGAGGGGGAGGGACTGGATTACTGATGCGCGTGAGGGCTGTGATCACTGACATATATGAGACACTACCCTTGTGTCCCAAAAGTTAATTAAAATACAGTCCCCCGTGTGGTCCTTGGTTCTATGGCCCACCCATGCTACCCTACGAACATGCAGGATTTCACTCTTAACGTTCAGTGGTAATGGTCTGTTTTTTTTCAGCCAGTCAGTAAATTTGTTTTTTAGGGAGACATGTGACTCTTCAATAGCAGTCGAGATCGGTAGTACCCCTACAAGAACTACAACAAAAGGGCCACATTCTGGGGGTAGAACAATTTTCATACCTGTTGTTTTGGTAGTGCCTTGTGGATTTGGGGCAACATTCTGAGCATATATGGACTTGTCCCTACTTTGGGCATGCCTATCTATCTGATTCATGACCGGTCCCAGTTTTGCTGGTGATAAGCTTCCAGCCCCCTGAACTCAGCGGCGCATAGCAGACCCGGACATAGCTGGCGGTCGAGCATCCAGCTGCCTGGGCCCTTGGCAGGTCTAATGAGGGCCCTGGCCCTGGTCCACTTCTAGAATTCGCACAGGGGGTGTTGGAGGTGGAAGCCTAGTAGTCGAATTCTCGGATAGTATTAAATCCCTAGATATCTGATTGATAGCATTAGTGATCATTAATACATTTGTTTCGATAGCTGACATTCTGTTCATTAGGGCGTTAGACAATCAGCTATAATAGTCCCAACTTTCTCCCACTATTTAGCGTGACCACGAGGACCTTAGAGATGTCGGGGTATTCATAGTTGCTGAGGCTATCTCAGACTCCGTCTACGCCTCCACTTTATCTTCCACATCATTGTTTCCTTCTGGGACCGATTTTGTTGGCCTTGCTGTAGGGGAACAATTTTCCTTTTGCTGAGTCACTGCCTTTTTCTTGTTTTGAGGGCGTAATTTGTACTTTGGTGTCTCCTTTCTAGCCTTGTGGGGTCAGTCTTCGACCTGGTTGTTGAACAGGCTGCCTGGTCCATTGACTTGTTTTCTGGCATAAAGCCCCCCGCCGTGTTCAAGGTGGCGTTACCCAGCAGCGACAAATCGTCAAAATTGATATTATTACAAGCCTAGGGTGATAATGATAGTGAATCCCGTATCTGACCCACCTCCGGTGGGCACCTCGCTGACCCTGGGCCAAGTGATAGCCGTCATTCCGTTACCTCAATCTCTTGGGAAATCACATTGGAGGCTTTCGTGATGAAGTATTCCAGTGTACCCATGCGCCCCCCTCCCTCGGGCCCTTTCTTTTCCTTTACAGCGCCACTGGCCATGGATGCCGAAGGAAGCCTCCACACGATTTAAGAAGTATCACAAAACTCTGGGGCATGAGCTGATCTTACCATAGAATATCTCTGTGTTCAATGTCCTTTTGGTGATTTTCGAGGGTGGGCCCAGCCCGGCCTGCCCCAGCCTCGAACGGGCTCAAACGGGCCCGCCCTTGGCCCGGGCTTCACCCGGCGCGCGTCCCGTGTGCGTCCCGCAGCGCAGGGGGCGTTCCCTGTAATATAGGCTATGCAACGTCAGGAGGTGAAGCGCATTTGCCGGTAACTGCGGGGCTTCTGGGCAATGGAGTCCCGCTCTGCTCCTGTGTCCCAAACTGCTCCCAGATGCTTGAGTTAACTGCTGCGGGTGGCTTCCGCGAAGCGGGGGCCGCGAGCAGTTTTGAAGTGACGTCAGGGGTGGAACGCGTTTGGCGGTGACTGAGGGGTTCCTGGGCAATGGAGTCCCGCTCTGCTCCTGCATCCCAAACTGCTCCCAGGTGCTTGAGTTAACTGCTGTGAGCGGCCCCCACGAAGCGGGGGACGCGAGCAGTTTTGAAGTGGCGTCAGGGGTGGAGGGCGTTTGTCAGTGACTGCGGGGCTCCTGGGCAATGGAGTCCTGCTCTGCTCCTGCGTCCCAAACTGCTCCCAGGTGCTTGAGTTAACTGCTGCGAGCGGCACTCCAAACTGTTTCAGCGCAAATAATGGTTTATATATGACTGACTAAAGTGCTATTGACACTGGTGACAGCGCTATAATTATAAGGTGAGCTGAGGGTATATCAGGGAGTTACATCAGTGCACCCAATATGAAATAGGATTCTGGTTATTGAGATTTGACTTTGTTTGATCTATCTTTATAGACTTTTAAACAATATCCCAGGATCCCTGAACATCACAGTCTCTTATTTTAATCAGACGTTTTATCTAAAATGCAGGCAATTGGAACCCTTCTCATCATATTTGTTAAGGTAAGGACTATACAAATGGTTCATTTTATTTTATTGTATTATATTGTATTATGATATTGTACCCACTCTATGGATGGAGTCTGGTATTGAGGATGGTATTTGTTAATCCAACAGGCGTGTGCCTTCTTAACGTGCCTCCGGTCCTGAACAACCAGATCTCTTTAACATATTGAGACAAAAGGAGTCAAATTAAGGTATTGGCTTTACATAAATTAATTTTACTATAGTGTGGGCTTTATAAGTGAATGACAGAAGGCTCCACTTTTATATTTATGAGGTGCAATCCTTAAGGAAAAGAGTGCCCAGTTTTAATCGACCAAATAAAAATCGTTGCTAACAAAACAATCAATAATCAATAATACATTGTTGTGAGCTATAAGCTGTGACTGGTGTGGTGAAGTGATGTTAGCAGCAAGAGGATTAAGGATCACCTTTATAAGAAGTATACGGAAACATTATGTAACTGTTGTTTTGCCCATAAATGTATTTGTTGATATAATGTTCGGTGATATAACATCGCCCCACATTATATGAAATATGTAAACGATGGCTCTATAATACCTGGAAAAAATGTTTAGGCAGACTAAGTAGTGATTTGTACAATACAGTATTGTTATATGAACTTTGTGGTAAAATTGGTATTTAATTGTGAAATGTTTATTTTTTTAGGATATACGTACTGAAACTAAGAGGTAAAAGGAAGGAATATTATTTTTCCAAGTCCTGAAGAAGGTGGCATTATCGATTTGGTCCCACCAAAACTCCTCGACGCATAAATCTTTGTTAAATTCAAATTAGGACAAGAAGTACAGAGGCCAGATTGTATTGCTCCGTGCCTTGTTTACAATACTTTCAAATTAACCTTGCAAAGGCACAGTTGATTGGCCTCATCTATGACCCTTCCATGTAGTATTTGATTCTTGCTGAAACTATGAATTTTTCCATGTAGGATTTATGTATTGAAGATTTTGTTTTTTATGACCAGAGGAAATTATGTGATTCTGACATGTTTTTGCTATGTATGTTTAATGATTTGACACTGTGATTTTTAATCTTGAATTTTTATATAATGTATATTTTCTTAATCAATTGTTTTTATGTATTCATTATGGAAGTTTTCCAAGTATTAAATGTAATAGAGAGTGACAGAACTGATACTGAATGGAGTGATTTGAAGCTGCTTAGTCCAAAGGGAATTCTTTAATTTGCCTGTAAACTGTTTCAGCCATTCTTTTATGATCAGTGCCTAGTTGTGTGGGGCGATTATAAGGAGTTCAGTTTTTTGAGTATTGAGTTTGATGTGATTAGTTGTTAGCCAGTTTTGAGTTTCCATTAGTGTTGTGTTGAGGGAGCTGATGTCATCTGGGAAGGAGACCTTTAGGTATAGCTGGGTATTGTCAGTGCACAAGTGGTATTGGATGTTAGCTGAGCTCAGAATTTCTGTTAGTGGCTCCAAGAATAGGTTGAAGAGGGTGGCCGAAAGAGATGATCCCTTTGGCGCCCCAAGTGTGATCAGCATGGACTGAGATAGAGAGAGATTAAGCTAGTCTCTCTGAGATCTGTGAAAGAAGTAGGAGGAGGGCCAATTAAGGACTAGACCTATAAGGTCCATATGGTGTTCCAGAAGGTCTAGATTTATGTGCTTAACCATATGAAATGCCGATTATAGGTCAAGTAGAACTAAAAGCAGGTGTTGCTCTGGCCCAGTATTTTTAGTGCATCATCTACAATGTGTGTTGTAGCAGATTTGGTGTTGTGCCCAGCACGGAAGTCAGATTGAAATTGTCTAATAGATGAAAATGATCAATGTTGTTGCAGAGTTGAATTTGAACACGTTTTTCTAGGTCATAGTTGTTAAGGTCAGTTTGGTCCAATTTGGTTTTTTTTCAGAATACGGATAACTTGACCGGACTTTATGCAGTCAGGGATGAAGCTTTGAAGGTGGGAGGCATTATCCATTTTGGTCCAGACTGGGAGCAGTGCTAGTATGAGTTCCTTGAAAAATTGCAATGAAAGAGGGTCATGGAAATGGTTGAAGGGTTTCAGTCTTATTACGTTTTATGAATGGTGTTTTTATCAAAGGTGTTAAAAGAGTTCCTTGAGGCGTTGTATGCGGAGGAAATACAGGAAAGCACACTGGGATGCAAAGCCTGAGAGGGGATGGCAGGGTTGAATGGATAGGAATTTGTTCTGTGGCCAGCTGCAGGTCATTTCTCATGGTTTCTACCTTCTGCAGAAAGTAGGAGGTTAGTTCACCACCAGTGACTGTTTGGGTGCACAGTTTGATTATGCTTTTATGAGATCAAATAGTTTTTGGGTTGGTTTCTGGCTTGATCTAGTTGGTTTCTGAAGACATTTCCTTTACAAGTTCTGATGTTTTTGTAGTAATTGTTTCTTAATGATCTCAGGTGCTTGAGATGTTCAATAGACAGATCAGATATTCATTGTTGCTTGGCTAGTCTTATGTGATGTCATTCTGTTTTGAGACTACCATTGTCCCCTGGTTTGGAGATTATGGTGCATATTCTTTTTAGTTGTAATTGAGCAATTGAGCGAAGAACAGATTCCATGGAGCTAGTGTAGTGATTTGTAATATCAAGGCAATCCGAGAGCTCTTCAGGGGGAGTCTAGATTTCTATATTTTGGGCCTGGATGTTGTGCTGTGCTGTTTATCAGTGCCTCCATAATGAGGAATGTGATGAGATGGTGGTCAGTCCAATTGCGTTGTAGGATAGATTCCATATCAATTGAGTTGGAGTGTTCAATGATGAGATCTAATTTAGATACTTTGTTTGAGTGGGTTTGTAGCAGAATTGAGCCAGGTTTAGGTCTGCAAGAAAGGTCTTGATGTGGTTGATTGCAGGATCATTCAGGTCATTCCAATGAAGAAGGTCTCTGAGGAAGATTTGAGGGCAATGCTGATCAGCATTTGTTCGAATGGTTTCTATGATTCGTTCAATAAAATCTAGGTTGTCACCTGGAGGGTGGTATATCATGTGTTGCTTGCAAAGGGATCTGTTGTTGCTTCAGAAATCAAGGAAAAGGTATTTGCAGGTGGGTAAGACAGGAGATTGTGCATCTATGACTGATAGGTTTAGGCTGTGTATGCAAGCAATGCCTCCACGTTGTCTGTGTGGTCCATCTAGTCTGGTAACACATGGTTAGGGGGACTAAAATGTCCATGACCAGTGCAGATGAGTCATTAAGCCAGGTTTCGGTTAGGATTAGGTTGGCAAGGTAATGTTCAAGGATCAGAAAGACAATATATCCAGCATGTTTTAAGGCAGATCCTCAGTTGATTAGGATGCAATTCAGTTGGGTTTTGCGGGGAGCTGGGTTAGAGAGTTTGAGGTTAGGTTAGGTTTGCATTATACATATACCCTGTAGATACATACAAATAGAACTAATCAAGGCTGTAGGAATAACATAGGATGGTCTCATCACATGAGCCTTGACTGCAATTGTTTCAGGAAGTCACTTTACATGATCTTTAACCCCATAGCATCATACAATTTGACATCATTGTTAAGAACTGCATATTAGCAGCTAAGTGTGCGTTTTTTTTTATTTTACCTACATTTTAACTCAGGTACTGCCCTGATACTCCAGGGGCAGCTTAATGGCTCAGTAATCACCTGACCACAAACATCCATCATGTGCCTAATGTGAGAAGTTGGCCTGGTATATGATGCTCACTAGTTCTAGTGATCACCTTGTACCATGCCAAGCAACCCTTATGGTGCAGGTTGTAAAGTCAACCGTATAGACAAGCTATCCTAGGGGTAGCATGGACTAAGCAGTCTTAGGCTAAACTCTGTAAAGGCATGTGAAGCAAGCTGTTTTACCATACACAATCCCTTGAATACCAAATGAAAGGACACCACACAGATATATATTGAAAATATATATATATTTATTTCTACAAATATCCCCTATACTCTTTATGAGCACAGAATCAAATGCGTTAAAACAAAACACAGTTTAAATACACAAAAGTTGCACAATTATGGATGAGCCCTAGGGGCCACCTAAACCATATACTAAAATAGTGGTATAAGAACCACTATGGGGAAAGTGAAGAGGCCTAGGGCCTGGGGAATCGCTGGAGCTGTTCGGGACTAGCAGTGAAGAAGTCGGGAAAGGCCCGCGGGACTCGGGTGCAGTGCGGAAAGCGCACGCAATACCAATGCAATGTCAATGGTGCGTAAAAGTTACAAAGTTAGTTATTAAGGAACCTTCCGAGTGACCTAGAAGGATGAAACTTTAGACACAGACACTAGAGGTGTGTACCAGTGTGGGAACACCGGCGGAGCTGAGTTACCTCACCCACAGGAAGTGGGTGCATAGGGTCGAAGTAGTGTCGGGTTTCGTCACGCAGGTCGATGGTGCTTGGAGCTGAAGATGCTGCAGGTGGCTCGATGTGAAGTGTTCCGGTGGATCCAAGGGTGGATCTGAAGAGGTGAAGACCTGAAAGCAGAGGGGACAATGTTCAAAGTCACTAGCCAGTGACTACCGTGGAACCAGATTGGAACCAGGCGATGTCGGGTGCAAACAGGCATCGAGGTGTAGCTTCCCTCTGCAGCCACGTGGACACGAGGGGTCGAAGATGTCCAGGAGTCGGTCACGAGCTGTCCCACGCAGGCTTCTCGCTGGTGGCTGTGTCGGCAACTTGATTGGAGCAAACAGGCCTAGGCTAATGCAAGCCACGCAGAAATTGAAAAAGGCTTGTCACTCGGACCAGCAAGGTCAGAGGGGGTGCTCCCTTTTACAGGAGCGAGGGCAAGTCTGGAGCAACCAGACCTGCAGTGAATGTTGAAGGTTTCATTGCCAAGATGGCCGCTAGCCACGTGGCAAGTGGCCGGGATGGCGCGTCGAGTGGCACGGTGCAAAAGGACCCCACGCCGATCGTGGAGATGCTGGGGGGCTGATCTTCGGTGCAAGGGCTGCTCGAGGTTGCGGCTTCTCAAACCCTAAAGCACAGCATCGAGGGTGCCTCTGATGCTGCGCAGTCAGCGTTTCGGGGGTCTTGCAAGAGGTCCGGTCCCATGTCTCTCGGTGCCTCCACGGGTCCCTTCTTTGCAGGGACTGTGGATCGGGCTGTGAGAAGTCTGGGAGTCTGGGTCTTGTCAGGCTCTGGGCTCGGGCTCCGGCGGGAGGCGGCAGCAAAGCAGACGTCGAGTTGCTGGTGGGTGCCTGTGTTCACAGGGTGGTCACTCCTTGGCCACAAGGGAGATTCTCTTCCGTCTTCTGTGCAGCAGAATGTCGAAGTCCAGTCTTTTTCTGTATTTCAAGTTGATTCAGGATGATCTGAAGTCTCAGGACACAGATCCCACTCTTATTCGAATCTGGGGGGCCGGATCACCTACTAGGTCCCTCCTCTGGGTGGAACCAGGAAGGGGGGTGGTTACACCCCCTTTCCTTTGTCCAGTTTCGCGCCAGGACTGGGGCTGGAAGGCCCCAGCACCGGTTTGAACTGGCCTATGCACAGGAACACCTTGTGTGCCCCAGGCATGTCTGATTCTATTCAGCCCTGTCCTACCCAATACACAAAATCCTGTCTGGGGTGGTGCTAGCACCTCCCAAGGCAGGAAACCCTTTGTCCAAGCTGCCCTCGCTGGAAGGACTCCCAGCAGCAGGAGGTCAGACTTGTGTCTGCGGTGGCAGCATCCATCTTGTGATGCTGAGGCTCTGTTTAACTTTAACCGGGGTTCAGGCTAGGTACATGTTGTGTCCCTCTAGAAGGGTGGAATGCTACCCCCGTTGCCAGAACTGGCGTGGGGGTAGTATTCCAATTCATATGACACCTTACTCGACATGTTTTGATAAAGCCAAACCTAAGATAGCATTTAACCGCGAGGATTATAATGCACTTAAGAGTATATGGTATGGCAGTAACATGAAACAGCTAAAGGATCCGAAAGCTGCAGACAGGCTCAGCTCATGCCAGAGCACTATCTCACATATTTCCAAGCACTCTGCCTCCAGGATTGATGAAGCCTTCCATAGGAGTGACTGATAGGAACATATGTGTCCATTTTAGGTTAGGTATAGGCATACTACACCTAAGTAAGGGGTGGTTCCACCGACTTACCCCAGCTGAGTGATCAGCCAGTTGTGTCAAATATGGAGGCCCGGCCAGGGGTGGCATAATACATGCTGCAGCCCCTGGTAGGCCTTGGAAGCACCTATGCCCTGGGTACCTGGGTACACTGTTACAGGGGCCAATAAGGTGAACCAGTTCCAATGTCGTTATGCACCTAAAGTACATGGGTAACAATTTAGAGAGAGAACAGCAGGCTGTGGGTCTGATTATCAGGCCCACAGCCACATTAAGTCATAAACCAGTGAAGCAAAAAGCAAACATTTGGGGTGACCATAGGATAGCAGACCCTACTCTCCTACACAACCCCCCCCCCCAAACGCAGGGACATTAGACTAACCTTGACCAGTTGTGTCTTCATGTTCTAAGTGGAAGTACCTGGAGAGACCATCTGCATTTCCATGGTCAGTCCCTGGGCGGTGCTCCACTGTAAAGTCCATCCCCTGTAGGGAAATGGACCACCTGAGCAGTTTGGGGTTTTCACCCTTCATCTGATTAAGCCATAAGAGGGGCTTATGGTCGGTCTGAATCTTGAAGTGAGTGCCAAACAAGTATGGTCTCAACTTCTTCAGGGCCCACACCACAGTAAAGGCCTCCCTCTCAATGGCTGACCAACGTTTCTCTCTGGGGTCAGCCTTCTGCTAATGAAAGCAATGGGCTGGTCTTGACCATCTACATTAAGTTGTGAAAGCACAGCTCCCACTCCCAACTCAGAAGCATCTGTTTGGACAATAAACTCTCTTGAGTAGTCAGGACTCTTCAGGATAGGTGCAGAGCACATGGCCTTCTTCAGGTCATCAAATGCCTTTTGACAGTATTCTGTCCACTGAACCTTTTTGGGCATCTTCTTGGATGTCAGATCATTAAGAGGAGTCACAATGGACCCATAGTTCTTAACAAACTTCCTGTAGTACCCAGTCAGGCCCAAGAAAGCTCTGACCTGAGTCTGGGTAGTTGGAGGAGTCCAGTCCTTTATGGTCTGAATCTTACTCTCCAGTGGTTGAACTTGGCCTCCACCCACAAGGTGGCCCAAGTACACAACCTTACTCTGCCCTATCTGGCACTTGGTTGCCTTGATAGTGAGGCCTGCCTTTTGCAGAGCCTCTAGCACTTCCTTCAGGTGGACCAGGTGATCCTCCCAGGTGGAGCTAAAGACAGCAATATCGTCCAGATATGCTGCACAAAAGTCATCCAACCCAGTAAGGACTTGATTCACCAACCTTTGGAAGGTGGCAGGTGCATTTTTCAAACCAAAGGGCATCACCACAAACTGGTAATGCCCACTGGGGGTAGAAAATGATGTCTTGGCCTTAGACTCCTCAGCTAACCTGATTTGCCAGTAGCCAGCTGTCAAGTCAAATGTGCTCAAATACTTGGCAGAAGCCAATTTGTCTATGAGCTCATCTGCCCTTGGAATTGGGTGTGCATCTGTCCTGGTGACAGCATTGAGTCCTCTGTAATCCACACAGAACCTCATGTCTCTCTTCCCATCTTTGGTGTGAGGTTTGGGGACCAGAACCACTGGGCTAGCCCAGGGGCTCTCTGAAGGCTCAATGACACCTAACTCCAGCATCTTTTGCACCTCAGCCTTGATACAGTCTCTGACATGGTCAGGCTGCCTGTAAATTTTGGTCTTTACAGGAAGACTATCACCAGTGTCCACCACATGGGTACACCAGTTAGTCTGACTGGGTGTCAGGGAGAACATATGTCGATATGACTGCAAAACCTGTCTACAGTCATGTTGCTGATGTGCAGTGAGGCTGCCATCTAAGGCCACACCATCAACTGAGCCATCTTCAGGGTTCTGAGTCAGTAGGTCTGGGAGAGGGTCACTCTCTTCCTCCTGCCCCTCATCTGTAGCTATGAGCAAGCCCATGTCTGCCCTGTCAACATATGCTTTCAGCCTGTTAACATGGAGTACCCTGTGGGGGCTCCTGGGAGTTCCAAGGTCCACCAAGTAGGTAACCTCTCCCTTTTTCTCAAGGATTGTATGGGGTCCAGACCATTTGTCTTGGAGTGCTGCTGGGGCCACTGGCTCCAACACCCATACCTTCTGTCCAGGCTGGTAGTCAGTCAAGACAGCCTTTTGGTCATGCCAGGCCTTCTGTACTTCCTGGCTAGCCTCAAGGTTTTTGGATGCCTTCTCCATATACTCAGCCATCCTGGAGCGGAGACCAAGTACATAGTCCACTATGTCTTGCTTGGGCTTTTTGAGAGGTAACTCCCATCCTTCCCTCACCAGACCTAGGGGTCCTCTTACAGGGTGTCCAAACAACAATTCAAAGGGGCTGAAGCCAACACCTTTTTGTGGGACCTCTCTGTAAGCAAACAGAAGGCAGGGCAGAAGGATATCCCATCTTCGCCTGAGCTTCTCAGGTAATCCTTTGATCATGCCCTTTAGGGTCTTGTTGAATCTCTCAACAAGCCCATTGCATTGTGGATGATAGGGAGTGGTGAACTTATAGTTGACACCACATTCCTTCCACATAGCTGTCAAGTATCCTGACATGAAGTTTGCACCTCTGTCAGATACTACCTCCTTAGGAAACCCCACTCTGGAGAAAACTCAAAGTAAGCCCCTGGCCACAACAGGAGCTGTTGTGGTCCTAAGTGGAATTGCCTCTGGGTACCTGGTGGCATGGTCCACCACCACTAGTATGAATCTGTGCCCAGATGCTGTAGGGGGATCCATTGGTCCAACAATGTCAATCCCTACCCTTTCAAAGGGCACCCCCACCACAGGTAGTGGTATTAGGGGGGCCTTTGTGGTACCACCTGCTTTGCCACTTGCTTGGCAGGTTACACAGGAGCGACAAAACTCCTTTGTATCTTCTGACATGTGAGGCCAGTGAAAGTGACAGAAAAGTCTGTTACATGTTTTGTTCTGGCCTAGGTGTCCTGCTAAGGGAATATCGTGTGCCAAGGTAAGAAGGAAGCCCCTAAATTGCAGAGGTATGACCAACCTCCTGGTTGTACCAGGCTTGGGGTCTCTACCCTCTGAATAAAGGAGCCCATCATCCCAATAAACCTTATGGGTACCTTGAGCATTTCCAGCAGCCTCAGCAGCAGCCTGCTGTCTGAGGGGTTCAAGAGAAGGACAGGATAACTGAGCCTGCCCCAAGTCTGCCCTAGAAGGTCCCCCTGTCCCCAGAAACTCAACCTGATCAGGTTCAAGCTCTATAGGGACAGTTCCTTCAGGGGTCTCAGAATCATCTTCCTGTGAAGGCTGATCCTCACTTGTAGGCATTTGGGAAGGCACATCCTTTACCCTCCTGTTCCTTGTCTTGGAAGGTACTTGGTCCATTGTTCCAGGATCCAAGACCTGAGGTTCAGAGAGGCACTCTTTGGCCTGTGACCTGGTCACAGCAAGGACATGTGATGATATCCCAAACATCTCTGCATGAGTCCTGTACTCAACTTCTGACCATAGAGAGCTCTCCAGGTTATTGCCCAACAAACATTCTACTGGGAGATCAGCACTAACCACAACTCTTTTTAGGCCAGTTACCCCTCCCCAGGAAAAGTTAACAATTGCCACACTATGTGTAGTAGTGACATTGCTGGCATTGGTCACCAGGTAATTATCACCTGGTAGGTACTGTCCATGGTCCACAAAGCTAGGCGTCACCATAGTGACACTGGCACATGTGTCCCTGTATGCTTGAGCCACTTTTTCATTAATTAAAGGTGTCTGTTGTACTTGCCCAAATTATTGGGACTGACAGTAGGGGAAAAATCAATCTCCCCATCACAAATCAGAACAGCCTGTGTGGGGATTCTGACTAGGTCAGAATCTCCATCAGTTCCCAAGGTGATACCCACTACCCCCTTAGTCTGTGGACCAACACTGCCAACTGTACTAGTGGGTGCAGGTGCCTTAGGGGCTGCAGTGTTGGGGTCTCCACCCTTTTTACAATCACTTGTTCAGTGAGTGGTGTTTTTGCAAAAGCTACACCAGGGTTTTCTTTGACCTTCTTTCTTCTTCTTCTTGGAAGTTTGGGACCCACCCTCAGTATTAGTTTGGGGCCCTGTTGAAGACTTCTGGTCTTTAGTTTTCTGCTCCCCACCCTTCTGGTCTGTTTTCTTTTGGTCACGACCCTGGTTCTGGTTCTGGTTCTTTTGCTTAACTCTGGTTCTAACCCATTTGTCTGCCCTCTTTCCCAATTCTTGGGGAGAGGTTAGATCTGAGTCAACCAAATGTTGATGCAACTGCTGGTTCTGACAGTTATTTAAAATCTGTTCTCTCATAAGCAAATTGTACAATCCTTCATAGTCTGTAACCTTACTTCCCAGCAACCAGCCCTCCAGAGCCTTAGTGGCACATTGAACAAATTCAGACCAGTCCTGAGTCTGTGTTTTCTGGGTATCTCTGAACATTAACCAGTACTGTTCAGTGGTTAAGCCTAACCCATCAATCAGAGCACCCTTCAGGACCAGGTAGTTTCTAGAATCCCCATCACTAACTGTGAGGAGTCTGTCTCGGCCTCTTCCTTCAAAGGAGAGCCACAAGATTGCTGCCCACTGCTCCTGAGGGACCTGCTGTACTTTGCAAGCTCTCTCAAGTGCAGTCATCCACTTGTGGATATCATCCCCAACCTTGTAGGGGGGCACAATCTTACTCAGGTTTCTATTGTCATAGGACCTGTCTATATCCTTAGGGATAGTGCTGCCACCAGTGGGTTCTAACCCACTCTCTCTAGGCTGCCTTGCTCTAGCAAGTTTCTCTTTGGCCAGGGCAACTTCTAATTCTTGTCTCTGGATCCTAAGTTCAGCCTCTCTCATTTTGGCCTCATGCTCCCTTCTCTGAGGGCTAGCCAACTCCCTTCTGGAGTTGCCATGAGAACCTCTAGAAACATGGGAAGTATTGGATTCACCTGAGTGATTCCTCCTCCTCCTATGCTCCTGGTTAAGTCCATTTGGGGGTCTGAATGGGTTGGACCCACCTTCAGTCCCAAATAAGCTTAAGTTAGCCTGGTTAAGCCTGCTGACTAACACCTGGCTATCTCTATCATCATCAGACTCACTTTCTTCCACCTCCTCCCCCTCTTCTTCTTCCTCAGGCTGAGAATTCCCAGGGGTCTGGTCTTCCTCATCTATCTGGATGACAGGGGCAGGGGCATCAGGGTTATCATCTTCAGAAGGAGAAACCTCCTCACCAGTCCCTGAGGGGCCTGGTTTGGAGTTCTTTAGAGCTTCAGACTGGTCTAACAGCTCTCTGAGGTGTCCTGCTGTAGGAGTAGGACCTGTTTTGATTCCTCTCATGGAACACAGTTGCCTCAGTTCCTTAAATGGAAAGATAGCAAATTTGGATGGTGCCCTTGGAGGGTCACTCTCAACAGAGTTGGGTCCAGTGGATCCCTCTGCTCCAGACATTGCTCTAGTGTGGTGGATGTGTTGCAATCTACCTACACTTGTGTTTTCCTACAAAACCTATCTAGTAGTTGTAGTCAGGGTGTGCTACTCCCTATCCTCTACAACAACTAAGTTCAGTAGAACTTAAGTATATCTAGTCTTGTTTTAGTGTACCTGTCAGGTACCTGTATGATCTTTCAAATGATATTTTCAAAGATTGTAATGGTAAAACAACAGCAAGCTCAAATCCCAATCCGCTGCTCACCAATGTGAGAAGTTGGCCTGGTATATGATGCTCACTAGTTCTAGTGATCACCTTGTACCATGCCAAGCAACCCTTATGGTGCAGGTTGTAAAGTCAACCGTATAGACAAGCTATCCTAGGGGTAGCATGGACTAAGCAGTCTTAGGCTAAACTCTGTAAAGGCATGTGAAGCAAGCTGTTTTACCATACACAATCCCTTGAATACCAAATGAAAGGACACCACACAGATATATATTGAAAATATATATATATTTATTTCTACAAATATCCCCTATACTCTTTATGAGCACAGAAGCAAATGTGTTAAAACAAAACACAGTTTAAATACACAAAAGTTGCACAATTATGGATGAGCCCTAGGGGCCACCTAAACCATATACTAAAATAGTGGTATAAGAACCACTATGGGGAAAGTGAAGAGGCCTAGGGCCTGGGGAATCGCTGGAGCTGTTCGGGACTAGCAGTGAAGAAGTCGGGAAAGGCTCGCGGGACTCGGGTGCAGTGCGGAAAGCGCACGCAATACCAATGCAATGTCAATGGTGCGTAAAAGTTACAAAGTTAGTTATTAAGGAACCTTCCGAGTGACCTAGAAGGATGAAACTTTAGACACAGACACTAGAGGTGTGTACCAGTGTGGGAACACCGGCGGAGCTGAGTTACCTCACCCACAGGAAGCGGGTGCATAGGGTCGAAGTAGTGTTGGGTTTCGTCACGCAGGTCGATGGTGCTTGGAGCTGAAGATGCTGCAGGCGGCTCGATGTGAAGTGTTCCGCTGGATCCAAGGGTGGATCTGAAGAGGTGAGGACCTGAAAGCAGAGGGGACAATGTTCAAAGTCACTAGCCAGTGACTACCGTGGAACCAGATTGGAACCAGGCGATGTCGGGTGCAAACAGGCATCGAGGTGTAGCTTCTCTCTGCAGCCACGTGGACACGAGGGGTCGAAGACGTCCAGGAGTTGGTCACGAGCTGTCCCACGCAGGCTTCTCGCTGTTGGCGGTGTTGGCAACTTGATTGGAGCAAACAGGCCTGGGCTAATGCAAGCCACGCAGGAATTGAAAAAGGCTTGTCACTCGGACCAGCAAGGTCAGAGGGGGTGCTCCCTTTTACAGGAGCGAGGGCAAGTCTGGAGCAACCAGACCTGCAGTGAAAGTTGAAGGTTTCGTCGCCAAGATGGCCGCTAGCCACGTGGCAAGTGGCCGGGATGGCGCGTCGAGTGGCATGGTGCAAAAGGGCCCCACGCCGATCGTGGAGAGGCTGAGGGGCTGATCTTCGGTGCAAGGTCTGCTCGAGGTGGGGGCTTTTTAAACCCCAAAGCACAGCGTCGAGGGTGCCTCTGATGCTGCGCAGTCAGCTTTTCGGGGGTCTTCCAAGAGGTCCGGTCCCACGTCTCTCGGTGCCTCCACGGGTCCCTTCTTTGCAGGGACTGTGGATCGGGCTGTGAGAAGTCTGGGAGTCTGGGTCTTGTCAGGCTCTAGGCTCGGGCTCTGGCGGGAGGTGGCGGGAAAGCAGACGTCGAGTTGCTGGTTGGTGCCTGTGTTCACAGGGTGGTCACTCCTTGGCCACAAGGGAGATTCTCTTCCGTCTTCTGTGCAGCAGAATGTCGAAGTCCAGTCTTCTTCTGTATTTCAAGTTGATTCAGGATGATCTGAAGTCTCAGGACACAGCTCCCACTCTTATTCGAATCTGGGGGGCCGGATCACCTACTAGGTCCCTCCTCTGG
This sequence comes from Lissotriton helveticus, assembly GCF_964261635.1. Classification (NCBI taxonomy): domain Eukaryota; kingdom Metazoa; phylum Chordata; class Amphibia; order Caudata; family Salamandridae; genus Lissotriton; species Lissotriton helveticus. Next base: position 242,087,006 of record NC_136057.1, read on the forward strand.
GTGGAACCAGGAAGGCGGGTGGTTACACCCCCTTTCCTTTGTCCAGTTTCGCGCCAGGACTGGGGCTGGAAGGCCCCAGCACCGGTTTGAACTGGCCTATGCACAGGGACACCTTGTGTGCCCCAGGCATGTCTGATTCTATTCAGCCCTGTCCTACCCAATACACAAAATCCTGTCTGGGGTTGTGCTAGCACCTCCCAAGGCAGGAAACCCTTTGTCCAAGCTGCCCTCGCTGGAAGGACTCCCAGCAGCAGGAGGTCAGACTTGTGTCTGCGGTGGCAGCATCCATCTTGTGATGCTGAGGCTCTGTTTAACTTTAACCGGGGTTCAGGCTAGGTACATGTTGTGTCCCTCTAGAAGGGTGGAATGCTACCCCCGTTGCCAGAACTGGCGAGGGGGTAGTACTCCAATTCGTATGACACCTTACTCGACATGTTTTGATAAAGCCAAACCTAAGATAGCATTTAACCGCGAGGATTATAATGCACTTAAGAGTATATGGTATGGCAGTATCATGAAACAGCTAAAGGACATGGTTCCGAAAGCTGCAGACAGGCTCAGCTCATGCCAGAGCACTATCTCACATATTTCCAAGCACTCTGCCTCCAGGATTGATGAGGCCTTCCATAGGAGTGACTGATAGGAACATATGTGTCCATTTTAGGTTAGGTATAGGCATACTACACCTAAGTAAGGGGTGGTTACACTGACTTACCCCAGCTGAGTGATCAGCCAGTTGTGTCAAATATGGAGGCCCGGCCAGGCGTGGCATAATACATGCTGCAGCCCCTGGTAGGCCTTGGAAGCACCTATGCCCTGGGTACCTGGGTACACTGTTACAGTGGCCAATAAGGTGAACCAGTTCCAATGTCGTTATGCACCTAAAGTACATGGGTAACAATTTAGAGAGAGAACAGCAGGCTGTGGGTCTGATTAGCAGGCCCACAGCCACATTAAGTCATAAACCAGTGAAGCAAAAAGCAAAAATTTGGGGTGACCATAGGATAGCAGACCCTACTCTCCTACACCTAACACAATTATATGCAGATAAAGCCTAAAACACCTAGTCACAGCCATTGTATGTCCGGTATTTAATTGCACAGCTATTTTTACCATTATTAAATTGGAATTCAGGTGCTAGTCCTACATCCAACACCCACCTCCAGCCTCAAGAGCCTGGTACACACTTCCCAGCACAGAAAGAGGCTCCAATGCATGGTGCAATCTACTTGGAAGCAACCCAAGCCATTTACTGCCTAGTCTGCAGTAAATGCACTGAATTCTGATGAGGCTCATGGAATCTCTTACTTTACCACATTTCGTTAACAGGACTAACTTGCCTGCTTAGTGTAATCCAATTAATGCTAATCTATTAATTTTCAGTATCACGTTGAAGTCACATACATATTGAAATGTGTTTTACAACAATGGACAATGAATAACCTGACAGGTAAAATTAACTTTCATTTGCTCTTGCGATTCAGGCATAAAGAAACAAAAAGGCCACATTGATGATATATATTTAAGGACCAACTCAAGTCACCAATAGAGTAATAGTTGCACTGTTCAGTCCTGTTCTACAGATTACATTTAACATTATGAACACTTCTCAGTGATGCTGCTTTATTCTACTGGTGAAATCAAAAGCATATGTGGAACGAGCAAGTAGACCAAGTCAACCTTGTGGGAAATTGTGGATGCTTAATACTAGATGTTACAACGCATACTTTTACAACGCCTACCTTTACAACGCATTTTTTACTCCGCAACATCCATTACAACGCACACCATTACAACGCATGCCATTACAACGAATTCTTTGAAACTACCTTTACAACGCATTCCACTACAACGCATACTACATTTACAACGCATACCATTACAACGCATTACATTACATTGCATGTAAGGTAAGTGTTAGATAGTGTAGGGGTAAAAATTACTATTCTAACTCGAGGGGGTGCAACAGTAGGGTAAGTGTTGGATAGTGTAGGGGTTAAAATTACTATTCTAACTCCAGGGGGTGCAACAGTAGGGTAAGTGTTGGATAGTCTAAGGGTACTATGTGTTGTAATGCTATGTGTTGTAATGGTATGCGTTGTAATGACTGCGTTGTAATGGCATGCGTTGTAGTGGTGTGCGTTGTAGTGTCATGCGTTGTAATGACTGCGTTGTAAATGCATGCGTTGTAATGGATGTTGCGTTGTAAAAGTTTAGTTGTAATGGTAGTGCGTTGTAAAAGTTGCGTTGTAAAGGTTGTTTACCCTTAATACTACCCCACACATCTTCTTTGTTGCTTCTTAAAGGTGAAGGCTGGTTTCGATTCAGACTTTGGCCATGGGGTCAAATAAAGATAGCTGCAAAGCATGCATTAATCCACTGATCCACCATGTCTGGTATATATTTATGCAATGTCTGTACTTCTCAGCGGAAGTATTGTACTAATAATGGACTGTACCCTACTTCTTAAAATATATTTATTAACTAATTACTAGAATCTGACACCCATTTGTAGCACTTCAATTGATAAAAAAACACACTGGTATTCCTAACCTCTATATATTTCTTATTAGCCATTCATTAAAACAGTAGACATCTATATTTTTTTTAAAACAGCATTACATGTTTTTGCAATTAATATACCTTTCATGAAATATCAGCACAGAGAAACTCTACCATGCCCTTCAGTCACCCTTCTACATAAGCTCCAGAGATTCAGGAACCCTCAGCTTGTCTTCTTTAAGGCCCAGGCGGAACATCTAATTCTGCTCGTGAAAGTGGCAGTATTTGGTGACTTTCTGGTAAACCTATAACGCAGAGTTCCAGCTAAATTCCACCCAATCGATGCATGGCAGAATTGTTTCTCCTGCGAGGCTGAGCTGGATAGCTGGAACAAGATCTGGTGTCTCCTAGCATGATTTCTGAATGCTACGAGGACTTCAGAAGGGTGGTTGCTGTCAGAGGGCCTCACGCTTTTGTGCACCATGTGGTGAATTTTGCGCTGATATGCACATTTTTGCAGATTGACCGAACTCCACGGAGTTTTTATATATCTACATGTAGTTCTGGGAAGTGAAATCATGCAAGTGACGTCCATCCTTACTTATTTTCCTTTCCTTTTCCTTAGTAAAACTGCCAAACTGCACCTGCAGGAATTTTGCAAAACACAATTATGGGTGGGGAATCAAGGCACTGCCTTACCAATGCAGACTAAGACAGTGACTTGAAGACCCATATCTGTAAAATACTTAATGAAAGATGTCGCCTGTGAATGATACTAACAGATTCAAAAGAATGTGGGCAACAATATATCTAGCGCCTCTCCTCACCTCTCAGGTCACCCAGGATCGACAGTGCCATGGTATTACATAAAAGGAAGTTTGGCTGCACATGGTGGAGGAGGTCATGGTATGCTACGCAATATTGATGTGAGTACAAAGTGCCCACCCCTATTTTGTTTTTTCCCCTAATTTGATTAATTTTATATAGCACTGGCTAAACCCAAAGGTATCAGAGCGCTTTACATGAGGTTCCATAATATCACAAAATTACAACAGTTACAGGTAACATCAGAGCGTAGAAGGGTAAGGGGGTAGGGTAAAGGGGTAGGAGGGAGATACGATGGAGAGATGAAGGGAAAGTCTGCCCAAGGTCCAGCTGGGTAGGTGAAGGCCAAGGGGGAAGTCCTCAGCCCATCTCCTCTATAGCTATCAGGTAGCTCCACCGGGCATCAGCCAAATAGCTAGGTCTCAATGGAAAAACATTTAAAGAGCATCGGAGATAAGATGAATGGGGCGTAGAAGATGTAAGTGGGTAGCTAGAGGCCAGAGCCGGTGTCCGCTCGCCTCTCGAGGAGGAGAGTTTTGCTGTGTGATAGATACAGGGGGAAGAAACAGCCGCCATTTTAGGATCAGGCGTGCTGCTTCCTATATCCCTCTCACTCACTCATAAAAACTAATTGGTCTCAACCAAGATGAAGCCATGATTCGTGATGGGCAACAGAAAGCTTGGACACCTTGAATGTCATTTAGATTGCCAAGACGGTGGGGTAGAAGCAGAGGGGCCTTCTCTTACTCTGGAAGACGAGGCAAAATAATGAAAGGGCTGCAGGAGGGTGATCCACTACTCTGCTGAGTAGTCCTTGCCAGGAGTAAAGAAACTGAGCTGTGTTTAGAATGCGGGTACCATTTTGGGGTCAGGCATTAGTCCCCCCTGCTCACCAGGAGTACTACTGAATTACGTCTGAGTTGGGAGAAACCCACTTATTCGAACGGTGCTCCTGCTCTCCAATGGGGGATGGTGAGTGAAGTGGTAGTGCGCCTGTCTCACCGGCGTGGACGGAGGTCTCTCTTTTGCTCATCGGTGGCCATTTACTTTCGGTGCCCCGACCGTCCTGCTGTTAGTCACCGCAGTTCAAGATGTGGGTCGAGTGTTAGGGGTGTTGTTTGCAGGGTGATACGGAGGTCGGTGGCCTCAAGGTGCAGTTTTTTCGCCCCCGGGCAAGACCTCCCAGCTCACCAGGCTCCATCTTTAGCATCTTCGTAAGTGGGGACAGCATGGCTCATATCTCCGTGATGCTAGATCGGAGAAGGGTGGTAAAGATCTACTGGTGATCTGCCAGCATTCCGGCTGCAAAATCGTTGTTCTGGGTGTGAAGCCAGTGCGGCGGGATACCGCTCGGGAAGCTGAAAGGAAGGTTTAACACGGCCGTGATGGGCTGCCTCTTCCCATAGGCAAAGTGCTTACTCTAAAGCTTAAAATGAAAAGCAGAGGAAAGTGATAGGATGGTAGTTACAATAGTATATCATATTAAGGATAGTATTCCTACTGTTTTCTTTTCATTTCCTTTGCCTTTCATTCATTTCCCTCGCCATTCTCTGAATGTGGTGATAAAGACAAAAGGACAGTCAAAGAAATAGCATACATTTACTTAGGATCACACACTTTACAAGCATGGTAGTGGAGATTAATCAGTGTTTTATGTTGCACATTGAACAGTTCAGTGCCTAGATGGTTATCCTCTTTCTTTCACTATCAGTTAAAGCGTTGCCTTCAGTTCTTAGAGCACTAGGTTGGAGGATGGTGGTAGCCTGAAGCCACATGAAAGCTTGACTCGTTTTGAGCTCAAAGTCCCGGAAGACCTCAACTGAGGCAGTGGCAGGTAATCTGCCTCGAGCCTGATTTAGGATTTAAATGGCTCACCCACTTCAGGAAAGCGAGTATCAATGACACTTACCATCACAACATGTATGGCATGCGCAACAGCTGTGCAATGTCACGCACAAAAAAGAGAAATATATGTACAGCAGCAGAGCATGTCTACCTTACAAAACAGATGCAGGACAGGAAGTGATTAACACGTTAAGCGTTCCTTATAGAACATGTACACACAGCCAGCAGTGGTGAAGGCGCAGGTGCGCAGCAGTACATCACATGCTCACAGGCGTGCTTTTTGCAATAAAACAAAATGCTAATTCCTACCGCATAAAACTTTTAGAAGGGTGAGCGATGTCACACATTGTGGGGTCCCCACGGTAGCAGCTATACATGTGCATGCAACAATTCCGAGTAAAATAAATTAGAACCCTAAGCAGAGTGGTCCTGACAGTGCAGTCAATTACTGCTATCAAAATTACATTGGCGATCCGACCTACACCATACACGGATTCCAGGGATCTGCCCTGCAGGACTAACCTTACGTTTGAAACATATATTGTATTGTCTTTGTCTATGAAATGTATCTGACCCCGGTCAGGTGTCAGTGGCTCTTCCAGCTAGGCTGCAGAGGTGAAAGAAACGCAACTCTTCCCCCGGGCCTGTGGTAAGCTACCTTCAGTCGCACTCCAAGCCAGCTCCATTCCTCATGGACACAGACACAGTGAGACTTTCTCTATGCATGTGGAATCGTCCGCACATTTTCCCTAATGGAGCGTCACAAGCCTGGCACACACACATGCAAAGCTCCGAAGAGACAATGCTGAGGGAAGTTTACTCTTCGTGCAGTGGGACATTGTGCACCAACATGCGGGGTCATGTTTCTGCAGGTACAGCTGCACATGGAGGTACCTCATCTGAGAATAGCCGCTCTCAACATCCTCTGGCTGCTCCTTACACCACGTCTTGTTCCTGGCACTCTTGGACAGGTGTGCTGTGCAGGCATTTTATACTGTCTCAGGTACCATGGGGCTGTAATTCCTGACACACAGATACCATGGCACGTTTGAAACAAAAAAAACACATGTGGTGGATGCGTTCCCAAGGGTGTCATTACACCAAGGTTTTAATTGAGTGCTTTGAGTAACATGTGCAATTCATTTAATGAGACAGGTTTCTTAATGAACAGCGAAACATGTGCTGCTTGTATCTGAATCATTATTTGTTATTCGGGCTGGACTGTTCCCATGAGGCACAGGGTCAGACGGATTTGCATATGGCCATGTCTGAACTGGGGTGGCAGAGTGGGCTAAAGAACGGTATGGATTAAACCAAGATCAGTTGACTGGGGGTGAGTGCTTGTTTTGTCAATGCTCCGTCCATCATTTCCTTTGGTTTTCCTAATTATTTGTACACTCACATCTCATGTTTCTCGATTAATTTTGTAAGGAATGTTGAATCTTTGGGCACAGCAGTGATTGAAATGTGGGACACCCTTCTAGGGTATTCTCTTTACAAATAGCAAATGTCCCAAGTTGGAGCTGGATGCTAATGGACTCTTCTCCAGTGACGCATACTTGTAATGTGATGACAGTATGGACCTAAAGGCAGTGCTTATTTATTTATTTAAGAGGTTTTATATAGCGCTGCTGGTCCCAAGAGTATCAGAGTGCTTTACAAGGTAGGTAGACATATTAAGATATAATATACAATTGACAATGTGCAGAAAATTCACAAAAGATACAAATTGCATTAAATGAGTGAAGGGGCAAAGAAACAAAGGATAATAAGAGAGATAAAGGGAGTTGAAATTAGTGAGAGAAGGGGGTGTAGAGACGGGGAGTGAGAAAATGGAAAGAGGGAGAGGGGATGGGTAAAAGTGTGAATTATAGTAGAGTGGTAATGAGCGGGGTCAGAGTCATTAACATTAGGAACCCCAATATTTGTTGAGGAGAAGTACTTTGAGTCTTTTTTCGAAGAGAGGATAAGAGAGACCACCTATGTCTATGAGTCTTAAACATCTAACCACAGATTCAAAACAGGAGTTACTGTTAGATAACTAAGTGGAATTAAGGGGTTATCAGACCGGAACCAATGCACCTATAACTTTACACTACATACATTACTGGGCACATTAACTGACATGGAAACAGTATAGGTAGAAACAAAAATAACTCTAATACTTTGTTTGCAAAGTCCTGTGAGCAAATAGAGCAAAGTAATTCACTGGAATATTACCTACTTCAGCTAACAAAATAACAAAGACATCAGTATAAAAAAGCAATATTTTGGAGGAAAAATATTATAGATCGCACAGCCCAAAAAGAACTGCCCAAAAATGTACCAAAAAATTATGTAGATACCAGAAAGGTTGCCTGAACAATTAAACTTCAAGGAAAAAAATCACCAAAAGATAGAGTAGGTCTATCCAGGAATATGTTCCTAAGAAAGCTGCAAAACCACTGAATGTAGAACAACTTTATTTCTCCTCTGATGACCTCAAAATAGGTATGCATCATTTATAACAGTGATCTTTGGCTTTAGGGATATGTTAAACAGCATTTCGTCTATCCTTTAACTCTCACCTGTGAGCATGTGATAGGGTGCAGGTTTCGCAAGTATATTACTACAACTAACAAAACCAATAACTCATTAAACAGAGCAATTTGTTAACCAAAGTAGGAATAATTTGGTACAAAACTAGTGCAACTTCAAACAGACCCCTGAAACATGAATACTATTTGAAAGATAATTCAGTATTCTGCCCATCATGCCATGTTCTAGTCGTACATGCCTTCTGAAAAAGACACACAGTAGTCCCATTAAGCAGGCATTGTCTTAGTCTAGTCAAGAAAGGATCAGATCAGCTGTAATTGAAGGGTTGAGGGTAGCATAACTATTATGTAATGTGCTATGTGCTGATACCTGTGAATCTAATTTTGAAACATACATAGGTTACAGAACTTCGCAGGTAGATTGTAAATACAGAATATTGGTTAGGTCAGTCATCATGGGACAAAACGTGGACATTGGCATGACACCAGCCTATTTGAAAGGAAACTACGTTACAGATATATCATCCAAAAAGGTTTTGTGGAAAGCTCCCTCATAGCACAATAGAATACTGCAAGCTCAGGAGTGTGGTAAGATGTTACTCATGGAGCATTTCTTCTGTTAAATATGTTCCTAGATAAATGTGATATCCTTATAGTTATTTTGTGAAAATAGACAGTGTCATTCTGTGAATTGATCTTCTGAGTATCAACCTAGTCTATTGCAACCTGTAGCATCAACTTGAAATCTGCTGTGAAGACCACAATTTAGCACAACAAATGCATGTGCAGGCGTTTTAGAGGACCCATATGTACATCACAGAGGAGATGGAGAGCTTGAAGTGCATCCAGTTTTATGGAGAGAGGCAAGAGCAGCTGATGAACAAAGGAAACGGAAAATAAAGGCAGTCATTGACCTTTGCCACAGTTTGGGCTTGTTAGAAATGTGGGGGCAGATTTATGAAGGCCTTGCGCCGCCGGTGCGTCACTTTATTTGACGCAAAGGCGGCGCAAACAATGCGCCCCTTTTTACAACGTGACGCATCTAGGAGATGCGTCACGTTGTAAAGCCCTGCGCCATAAGGAGGCGTTCCTGCGCAGGGGGGGGGCGTTCCTGCGCAGGAACGCCTCCTAAAAGTGGCTGAGTGAAATCTATGAGATTTCACTCAGTCACTTTCAGGACAATGCTGCGTCAAAACCCTGCGCCTGCTTGAAGCAGGCGTAAGGATTGACGCAGCATTGTGCACATAGGGCCCCCCCATAACATTGCTGGAGCTGCGTCGCACTTGCGATGCAACTCCAGCAATGCGCCGCTTTTATGGCACAGATGCGTGACGCACCATCAGGATTCAAGCAAGCCGGGCCGAAGACGGCTGTAATGCCAGAAACCGGTCCCCGGAAGCTTGTTTCCTTCCCAGTGTAAGAATTGGCTATTGTAGTCTGGTCTGCCCTGTTCCCATGATGCACTGGGCCAGGGACAGACTAATTTGCATACAGCCAGGTTCTGAAACTGGGATGGTGCAATGAGCTAAAAAACGGTGTTGGATCTAGCCCTGATCTCTTGACTGGGTGAGAGTACTCTGCTTAATTCAGAGACTCTGTCCATCACCACCCCTTGTTGTAAATAATTTTGTCCACCCTAAGCGTGGAAGGGTATACTCAGATGTGAGTCCCTTGCTCATTGCACCATCAGGATTCAAGCAAGCTGGGCCGAAGACGGCTGTAATGCCAGAAACCGGTCCCCGGAAGCTTGTTTCCTTCCCAGTGTAAGAATTGGCTTTTGTAGTCTGGTCTGCCCTGTTCCCATGATGCACTGGGCCAGGGACAGACTAATTTGCATACAGCCAGGTTCTGAAACTGGGATGGTGCAATGAGCTAAAAAACGGTGTTGGATCTAGCCCTGATCTCTTGACTGGGTGAGAGTACTCTGCTTAATTCAGAGACTCTGTCCATCACCACCCCTTGTTGTAAATAATTTTGTCCACCCTAAGCGTGGAAGGGTATACTCAGATGTGAGTCCCTTGCTCATTGCACCATCAGGATTCAAGCAAGCTGGGCCGAAGACGGCTGTAATGCCAGAAACCGGTCCCCGGAAGCTTGTTTCCTTCCCAGTGTAAGAATTGGCTTTTGTAGTCTGGTCTGCCCTGTTCCCATGATGCACTGGGCCAGGGACAGACTAATTTGCATACAGCCAGGTTCTGAAACTGGGATGGTGCAATGAGCTAAAAAACGGTGTTGGATCTAGCCCTGATCTCTTGACTGGGTGAGAGTACTCTGCTTAATTCAGAGACTCTGTCCATCACCACCCCTTGTTGTAAATAGCATTGTAAATGCGGCGCACCATGGGTGGCGGAGCTGTGGCGCACAATAACTGGCGCATCCCTGGGGATGCGCCAGTCATTGTAAATCTGCCCCGAGGTCTCCAGTTGACAGCGGTATGCACCCTGTTCAAGAAGGGACCACAATCCAAGTCTGGGTAAGAGAGATACACGGCCAGACTTTCCTGTGCTCACCTCTGGCAGCTTGGCACAGGGCAGGCAGGCTTAACTTAAGAGGCAAGGTGTAAAGTATTTGTGCAATACATATTACAGTAAAACTGTGAAAACACCACAGAAAAACAACCCATACCATATTAGAGACAAAGAGCTTAATTTAATGAACAAACATATACCAAAATGACAAAAATTCAAAAAGCAGAACCATAGTTTATCCTGAAATATTGTGGTCGCACTTGACCAGATATAATCTGAAAATTCAGGTCAAACTTAATGGATTGCAGGCTGAATATAGGCACCACACAGGGGGCCCGATTCACAGAATGAACTTAAGACTCAATCCTAAACTTACTACTATTTTGGTATTCACAGAATGCACTTACTACTTTCGGCATTCACAGAATTAACTTACTACTTTTGGTATTCACAGAAGTTAGGATTTTGTCTTAAGACAGACTTAAGGCAGACTTAAGACAAAATCCTAACTTAAGTCTGTCTTAAGTCTGTCTTAAGACAAATTTACGGCAAAATCCTAACTTCTGTGAATACCAAAAGTAGTAAGTTCATTCTGTGAATGCCAAAAGGAGTAAGTGCATTCTGGGAATACCTAAATAGTAGTAAGTTTAGGATTGAGTCTTAAATTCATTCTGTGAATCGGGCCCAGGGTCTGCTGCAAACATTATCCTCTATAAGTATGCCTCGATGACGAAAAGCAAGATGTGTTTGTTCCGAGTAGCATTGTTGGCAGATATGTTGTTGTTGAACCCCTTGAGATGAAGGTGATGCATTGTCATAAAACCCATTGTGCTAACGGTGATCCATTATCATTGAGCCATGCAGTTGGTTCTGTGCGGTCGATGCATTGATTTCAAAAGAGATGTTTCAGTTCCAACCAGTGCAAAGATGGTGATGCATTGATTGTGTTGAAAAAAACAGAAAACCCATCCTTAAGGGTCTACGGCTGGATTGGCACTAATTGGCTGTAGCAGGGTTGTTGGAAGTCTTTGATGTCCCTGAGATTTCAGAAAAAGGAGGCAGGCTAGCAAGCCCATGAAGTCAATTAATTTCTTGAGGTATGACAATGCAAATCCTGTCCATCTCACTCCCAGGCAAGAGGTTAGCAGACCTACACAGCAAAGCAGTTTAGCAAAGTGGTAGTCCATCCTGGCAGCACAGCAGTCCTTCCTGGCAGAGTATCATCAGACCCAGATGTTTACTGCGTTGGTGGTGTCAGCTGTCCAGTACTTATAACTTGTTGTGCCTTTGAAGTGGGGGAATCTTCAAAAAGAGACCTTTTAAGTGCACCATGTACATGCCCTACCTGCCCTGGCTTCAGACTAAGTACAGGGGGGAGAAGCAGAGCCCATTCAGTTGCAAGAGTCAGCCGCCTCCTCCCACTCTGCCCAGGATGAGCAATCAGAATGTTAATGGCCCATCAGACACACCTAAACTCCCTTTGTGTGTGGCTTCCTAGAGGGAATGCACAAAGTCCAAATGTCCCCCACCACAAACGTGTATTCGGAGACAGGCAGAAACAAAGAATGGTTCAAGTAATTAAATGGCAACTTTCTAAAAGTGGCATTTTGAGACTTGCAACTTGAAATACAGTGTTACATTAGGCTGGGATTTTCAATTGTGAGTCCGGAGACACCAAACTTATAATGTCCCAATTGGATGTTAAGCTAATACATTTGACAAGGTAACCACAATGTTAACCTATGAGAGAAATAAGCCTTGCAGTAGAGAATAATAAAGTAATCATTTTTCACTAATAGGACATGTAAAACTTATAAGTACATGTCCTACTTTTTAAATACACAACACCCTGCACTTAGGCCTGTCTAGGGCCTATTTTAGGGGTCAACTGTATGTTCTAAAAAGGAAGTTTTAAGCCTGGCAAGAGGGTTAACTTTTCAGATTGAGATGGTATTATAAAACTGCACACACAGCTCTGCAATGGCTGGCCAGAGACATGTGTAAAATGGCTATATAACCAGGTGACACAATGAGTTTTGCAGGCCCACTAGTAGCATTTAATTTTCAGGTCCTGGCTACATGTAGAACTACTTTACTAGGGACTTACAAGTAATGTAACTATGCCAGTTGGGTGTAAGCCATTGTTTCCACGTTTAAAGCAGGCCTGGGTTTAGTTTGAGTATATTTTTTACGCTGAACTCCACAAATTGACAAAAAAATGTATGGAGTTCTGCAAGTGGTGCACTGGTCTTCCTGCTGGTCGGGTAATAATTCCACCCAAGTGACAGCTCAATGCTTGCAAACTTACCGTTCGCTAGCGGGAGCGGGGATAAACTCTTCTGCACTACGCGAAGCAGACTTTTCTTCACTCAGCGGAGCACGGAGTATCAAAAACTCTGCAAACGGATCGGAGTTCACCACCTAGGCCTAGTTTAAAGGACAGAGCACCCTAAGCCAGCAAAAATAAAGTCAGGACAAACAGGAGGCATAAAGGCAAAAAATGGGGGAATACCACTCCACAGATGTCAGGTCCAACAGATTTTTCAGGCCTGTAAATCTGTTTGGAAAAGTCATGTAAGGCTTTTTTCTGTAGCTGTAGCACACTATGTTACACCTGATAGAATAAACCTTCCCTTAATCTCCCCTAATCTTTCAGCATCACATAGTCTGGTACGTACACTTACCACATAATCAGATTAGGTGGTAAGTTTGTACTGTAAAAGCCAGCAGAATCAGGAAATCTGTGAGGTTTTATCATCAAAAACATTGGGCCCACATATTAATTGGTGTCCCTATACCCTTTTTCTTATAATTGCATGTAACTCGTACGAAAGTAGTGCACAGTAGCAGTAAAATAACTTCAAACTTTATTATTACTTCAATAATATTATTAATAATAATAATATGAGCATTTGTAAAGCGCCTGGTTACACCAGCTGGTGTGTCCCCACGCTGTAGTGAGAGGCTGACAACAAAAGAACCTGAGCCACAGAAGACTCCGAACAACTCAAGAGACCCTACAAGCACTGAAAGAGATGGGTTTTCTGGTCTTTCCTAAACTTAACCTCGGAAACATCTAGCCTAAGGCTCAGAGTAAGTTTGTTCCAGTTCTGAGGTACCAGGCGGCGAAACGACCGGCCCCCCCATCCTTGTCTTCTGAACCTTGGGAACAAGTAGCAGGCCCGTACCACAGGATCTAAGTAGTCTAGTGGGAACATAGTGGGTGATCAGGTTAGTCAAGTATGCGGGACCCATACCCTGGGAAAAGCGAAGACAGACGCAGGATGCCTTAAACAGCACCCGTTCCCTAATACTGTGCAGCTTTTTATCAGGGCCTTGGTCACGCTGCAAGTTTAATAATTGTTACCTGTTGTAGTGTCCTACGCAGCCTGGGCACTTGCCCATATTTCCGTTACACATGGAGAGTAGTTATACACATCATTATCCTTCAGTGTGTAAGCAAGAACTCAACATCGAAACATGTCTTCATACTATCCTCAAACACCTACGTCACAGATCTACCGAGTCCATCAAGAACCAAAAGAGTTCACTCATTCTCAATTTACATTATACTACATTGTCCCTTTTGTTAAATAAAAGGCTACAACTTTTTACAATAAATAAATACATTATGAATACATATGCACATATAACTCTTGTATTGGCCTTTGTGGGGCTTGAATTACATGTCCTGATCGGGTCATACAAAACCAGGAGCTGGCAGTTGAAGTGTCAGTAAACCTCATAGGTGAGGTGGAAACAATAACAGTTGCAGGATCATCAAATGTCTGCCCTGACCCAGTCTCTATAGTGACATCGATGCTTGGTGAGTGATGAGCCACATGTCTAAAGTGAGAAGAATCTCTAGTAAGGGACCTTTCAGAACACTGGGTAGTCACCAAGTGCCCTTTGGTGGTTGTAACAGAAAAGGGCTCAGCCTCAAAGGGACCATCATATTTTTATTTTCTAGATCACCTCTCCTAAAAGAGGTATTTTTCACATACATGTTCATTTTTGTTTGTGACCAGAGTCTTTTGTTCAAATGTGTTTCGTGGGCTTTGATCTGAGGTTGGTCCACTGAGGTAACTTGCTCCTCATGGCTCTCTCAAACATTAAGGTTACAGAGCTTTCCCCTGCAGGCAAATGAGGGGTTGAGCGGAAAACTTGAAGAGTGGTATTCAAAATAACCTTGAGGTCGAGCTTCTCTAATGCGGCATTCTGCACAGATTTCTTTAGCGCTTCATGTAGTTCCTAATAATACATATGATCTGTCAGTTTAGAGAACGTAAACTAAAGGATTGGTGTCCAAACTGATTCCAGACACCTCATTAAATAAGGAGCATAAGAGGGATACTGAAACCAGGCAACCCTCCACTCACACAGTTACTCAACAAAAGGACCTTATTCCAAATGATACACAACAGCCTATTATATTCTTGGTTCTCTCGGTACCACCTATTGTATTGTATTGTATGACGTATTTATATAGCGCTATACTGTCACCCTTAGGGTATCCTGGCGCTTGACTTGGTCTGCCATACTCAACTTTATACTGCCTTATGACTTTACACCGACCTGGGAAAGAGATACGTTTTAAAACTTTTTTTAAAGGAAGGGAGATCTTCATTGCTTCTCAAGGACAGGGGTAGACCATTCCATAACTTGGCAGCAGTAAACCTAAAGGAGCGTCCACCCATCCGCGTCCTTAGGATTTTGGTAATTACCACCAGGCATGCCAAGGAGGAACGAAAGGATCTGGTGGGGACATACCAGGAGAACATCCTCTGTAAGGAGGAAGGTCCCTGGCCATGAAGGGCCCTGAAAATGATACATAATGTCTTAAAATCAATGCGCCGGGAGATAGGCAGCCAGTGGAGGTCCAGGAGTGCTAAGGAAGATGAATCAAGACGCCGCCTGGATAAAGCCAACTTAGCTGCCATATTCTGCACTCGCTGCAGCTTACCCACTAGGGCAGCCGGTGCACCCAGAAGTAGCGCGTTGCAGTAGTCAAGCCTGCTTAAGATGATACTACGCACTACCTCTCGTCGGGCATGAGCCGGAAGAAAAGATAAAATCTTCCGCAGTGTTCGAAGCAGCAGCATGCACGTTGCCACGGTTTTATTGAAATATGCGTCGAGCTGCAGATTGGATTCAAACAGCACTCCCAGATTTCGAGTGGAGACTGCTGCTACCCCTGTACCCTGGATGGAAGGGGGCCAAAACTCCGGTGGCGGAGGACGAGGGATGCAGTCCGAGGAGCAGTGTAATACCTCAGTTTTTGAGCTATTAAATTGTCGCTGACATACAGCGATGATAGGTCTCCTGAGACACCGCATCCCTACCCTCAAACGAGAAGATAATGTCCTAGGTAGGATATGCTCAACTATATCAGTCATACCCCATATGCGTATATTTATTTAAATTAATAAAACACTCAACCACAGCCATTACCTAATATTCCTATTAAGTTATGGACAAGACCGGCACACTAGTCATAAGAAGTATGAAATAATAGGCAAAATGTGTGAGGTGGGTCAGAAAGTGCAGCACGTGAGCAACCATGATAGAGCTGCTGGTAGATACTCACCAGTGTGCTCACCATATCATGATCAACCCTTTCATGACAAAAGGATAAGTGGCCTAACTCAAATAAATGTGAATAATGATAAAGTGTAAACAATATGGGTGCTAATTACCATTTCGCCCCGTATATGTAACAAAGAGTCATTGTAACTCCCTATTAAATATGTTGTAAACACCTATCATATGTATTTAATATTTGTCTAGTGTTCACACTAACAACAGCATGTTTCGACCATTTTAAGTTGCACGGCCAACATGTTTCATTGCCTTACAATTTTGCAGCAATTTCATCAAGGCACGAGGATATATCTCCACCTCAATGATACTGGACCTGCACTGGTTGAAAAAGCAACAGAGAGAAGGAAAAGTAATGCCAGGAATTAACCATTAAAACAAAAACATAAAGGGGTTTCCATTAGGTCCCCACGTGTTGAAAATCATTGCTTCTTGTGTCATATTAAGAAGAAGATCATATTTACCGGGTGGACGCCAACTAGTAGTTCACCAGGGATGGCTTTCCCGACATATGACTTAAGGAGGCAGGGAAACACCTGTACCTGTGGGTAAATATGGGCACATCAATGTATGACCAAATTGAACTAACTGGGCTTTAAAAAATGTAAGCGTAGAGATTGCACATTCATCCTTTCCTTTCAAAGAATATAGGTGCCCATAAAGTCAACCCACTCAAATCAACCAACCATTACTGTATATACGGGTGTCGCATCACATTTGCTCCATGGCGAACACTAGCGCATGGCCATCACCTGTTGTCACATCTGTGTCGGGATAGTCGTATGGTTCAGCAACCATCATAAAAAAAACTATGCCTAAGCAAACACAACCACCCGCTCATTTGTTCTAAAACAGACCGCCGGTACCGGGCGTACGCTCTTCGCTCCTCTCAACATTGTGGGCCCGATTCACAGAATGAACTTAAGACTCAATCCTAAACTTACTACTATTTAGGTATTCACAGAATGCACTTACTCCTTTTGGCATTCACAGAATGAACTTACTACTTTTGGTATTCACAGAAGTTAGGATTTTGGCGTAAGTTTGTCTTAAGACAGACTTAAGACAGACTTAAGTTAGGATTTGTCTTAAGACAAAATCCTAACTTCTGTGAATACCAAAAGTAGTAAGTTAATTCTGTGAATGCCGAAAGTAGTAAGTGCATTCTGTGAATACCAAAATAGTAGTAAGTTTAGGATTGAGTCTTAAGTTCATTCTGTGAATCGGTCCCCGTTTGTCTGTACTTTAGCGACTCAAGTAGTCTCCATTTTCGAAAGACACGGAAAGGCTCCAGAGGTTATATCTGGAATGAGTCTCCGCCAGAGGTATGCACAAAGACTCCCAGGCACCCCCTCTAGGGATTCATGGGCACATGTACGAAGGTGCACAATAGACACAGATCGACCCAGCTACCAGAGTAAAATCATTGAGGGATCCAAATGTATAAAAAGTGTCACGGAGATGTGAAAGAGGGGGGGAGAAATAATGTTCCTGTCATCCTCAACGTTCGAGTATTTTCAATCAAGGTTGAACATATCTGGCCAAACATCTCGATTTTCAAGGGAGCCATCTTAAAATGGTGCATGCTGAGCACTGCAACATCATTAAGAGGGCCTCGACATGTCGGAACATATGGACCTGACATACTCTACCTGGCAGATCAAGGTAAAACTCTGGACAATGTAATGACATCTATATAATTATTAACCAATTTATCCAGAAACACCACCCCTAACTAGACCAGGTCAAATAAGAATGGTGCTCAATATATTTACCACATTTCCTGGTGGTTTCTTTCTTTGTGCCATTCGTACTTTCCTATTGCACATTGGTACTTCAACTTCATCTACATGCATCTAATTTAAGATATAAACTCCAGGCATGCCTTTACCCAATGTATTCCAATGTATTCCATACTAGGGGTTAATAACCAGTGTATCGGTGACTACCGTTTCAACATAATCCTACATTGGTCCACCAAGGAACCAAGGCTGCAGAGGGAAGTCTCAAAGGGGCTTTTTATATATAAGAATGACCCTTCACTGGACACCTTACTAAATGGTGGGCACAGGACACTGTGTTTAGTAGATGATGGCCTCACCTACTTACTCTGTGCCACTCAATAGATTCGTTCAAGCCATGTTGATCTGCCTTCTCTGAAAAGATACAGCAATCCTTTTTCTGAACAAGTACGTTTTTGATGGCATGAGTTTATCAAACCACTCTTTCCAGCACCATCCATTTTAAGTCCCTACAATTGTGCCCCACTTTTTGGACTTGGCATACAAGGCATGAAGTTAACTTTCCTGCCTTTAAAGTACTGATATGCGATTTCGAGACCAAGTTCACATGATGTACTGCAGAGAGTTCCTGGGAGATAATAACCATTCAGGAGCAGGAAAAAGACAATTACAAGACCTACCCAAAGACTAGGAAAAGTAGACAAATTGCAATCCAGAGCTGTATCCAGGGAATAACAAAGTAAGTATTTTTTCAGCCAAAGATAGAAATCACATTGTTGTTGCTTGTGGAAAACAGGACCTTGAGGTGACTCAGGTTCACTTAAATCCAATAAGAAATTATCAAAATCGATGAAGTAGCCAGATAAAGTTTGATTTATCTTCGGTAGCTCAGCAGGTTATGTAGAGCTGGCAGATGACCGGTTTCAAAACATATTCACATCAATGTCAGTATTAAGCCGAATTGAGATATAGTTTGTTGCTGTTCAATTTCAATAGACATGAGTTCCATTCCATTGTTGGTAACTCGTCACTTGGTAGAAATGGATCTTCGAAGGTTTTTAATCTTTCTGTCTGAACTTGCTGTATTTTATTGAGAGGAGCTCAGCGCCTCCCCAGGAGCCCACATGCCCTATTATTAGAATCAACCACATAGTGTGGATTGATCAGATCAATGGAGACCAATCTCTTTTTCTTCTTACTTGCAAGAGGCAAAAACAGTACTGTTCTCGTTCCTTCAACAGCCAGGACAGGTACAGGCACTCTGTAAGATGGTCCAAATTATTTTTTGTCCACATTTTTTTCTCTGACCAGGTCCCCACTCTTTGGGATTCAGGCAGGTCTTGCCGGAACAGCTTTCACATATCCAGTGAGGGTGCTTTTTTCTTGGGTGTTGCTTCGTAATGCCCGGAATTCATTGAGTTAATGTAAAACAGCCAAACACACATTGATGTTAAGTGCTTTTTCATCCGCCACTGCGCTACTTTAGCCGAGATCGGGTACTCACATTCTAGTCCTAAACAGGACTTTGTATGAAGTATGGCCCCCCAGGGAACTTCATGGCATGTTATTAAGTGCTCTTTGGACCCCCTATAGGTGATTGACTCAACTGCCACCCAAGCCTAATACCACTGCTATTAAGGATTGCTTTAAGTCCCAGTTTTTCCTCTCTAGTATCGAATTTCCCTCTGGATGATACAGAGAAGAGCAGCACAAAACAAAACTCAAACTTCCCATACCTTCTTTGTAAGCCAAAGAGCTAAACGCAGGGCCACGGTCAGAATGTGATGTGCCAGTTGTGTATGTCCTTATACAGACTCGGAAATTCTTTATAACAGTCCGAGCGCCAGCTGTAGCCAAACCCACAGGAATCAAGAGCATGAATCCACTGCCACCAGGATGTACCTGTGAGCCCCGCCATGGTCCAAATAGACACATGTGTGAGGTCTGTTTGATATCAGTAGTGGTGTTTGCGGCCGACGTGCTACGGTGGAACACTTCATCTGCTGGCAGATGTCGCACTTAAGGACAAAACCCCAGGCCACCAATAGCGTTGTTTTGGTAGTGAAACCGTTACAGTAATACCTACATTTGCTGAACCCAGACCCTCATCTGCAGTTAGAATTAAACCTGTCAGTGATCCATGTATGGTATTGCTCTATCCCCCACTACTGGAATCTGAGCATACAGAGTGTTTTGTGCATCTAACTTGTAGGTGTACTTGAGTGGAAACCCTTTTGGCAATGCTGAGCTGTTGTTACGCATAGTGTTCACAGCTATCATCATCTGTTCATCTATTTTTGTACAAGAACGTGTGATTTCAGCAGCTACAGCAGTTCTCGCTGTCGCCTTTGCGGCTTTACCAGCCAATGAATTCCCTTCAACATGAATGCCAACCTTTAGAATCTCTAAACTCATTCTGGCACCAATAGTTCAGATATTCATAGTATGACCGAACACAGTAAAATGAATCACACAGAATGAGTTTAGTGGAGTTCCTGATGCATATTTTTTGTGCCAGAAACAGGGCTTTTAGTTCTGCCTGCTATGCTGTGCAATCTCCTAGTGATTGCGTTTGAGTATTGCTAGTACGGCACTAGCCTCCCACCTTACATCCCTTCATAATTGCACAAACGACACTGTATTGCTGTAGCTATTACTTCCTACAGTAGGCTGGGCAGAACCTTAGGTGTAAATGATGTATTCATACTGATATAGGGGCATTATTTCATTCGGGACAGGATATTCTTGCTTGTACTGCAGGAATGTTTATGTATTTAATGTGGAGTCAAACTTGTAGTCTACATCTGTTGCACTGGGAAAATTAGCCCATTGCATTCATCACATATAAGTTGTTTTCCATTTGGAATGTTTGCTTCGTAACAGCCTTTAAGGTCGGTACTAGAATCATGATAATTATGTTTCCCCATAGCTAGTGCTCTTTCTCTCACTGCGGCAGTCTTTACTGCTGTCAGTGTTTTTACTGTGGATGCAAAACAAAATTTCAGCATTTGTATACAAATGAGATTTGCCTGCAATGGGTACAGTTTCGCCTTCACTGAAGGTGAGGTAGGTGTAACCAGATTGACCCACTAATACCCGGCTCACCAAACTCGTAGTGCTTACTCGGGTGTGTAAGTGCTTGGAAGCTATCATGTGAGCTTGTATGGATCTGAGAATTTCAGTGTGTATGCTCTGCCAAAATATCGGAATCATAAAATGGATTGTAAGTTTTTCAGAGGCTTTGGAGGTTGGAGCAGGGCACATTTTTCTAAAGAAATAAGCTGCCAGGTGTCTCCATTCACTTGATAACTCATATCCCAACAATAGGACATTGAGGTAGGCAATCTTCAAATTTTTCAAGTTACATTTGTAGTCCACTCTCGCGAAAGGCAAGTT
The DNA here is from genome assembly GCF_964261635.1 of Lissotriton helveticus. NCBI lineage: Eukaryota > Metazoa > Chordata > Amphibia > Caudata > Salamandridae > Lissotriton > Lissotriton helveticus. The sequence goes on from NC_136057.1 coordinate 242,107,919, forward strand.
TACGTTGTTCAACCTGTGCAAGCGATCCAATAATTTATCGTCCGTCAAAAAAACTATCATCTACATAGGACAATGCTTCCTCATCACAATTTTGAAGTAGCTCTGTTTTTCCTGTTGAGAGCAACCCGGGACGATTCTTATACCCTTGGGACACTATACAAATTTGGGGCTGAGAGCAGAGCACTGAAATTGCTTTCAAATGTCTGCTTTCAGGGGATATATTTTAGCAGAAGAATCCATTTCATATCTCTAATGTTGTTTTGTATTTCTTCCCCACAATGTTATTTATTAATGCTGCACTGTGTGCATTCTGCATTGCAAATGTTATACGCATTAGTTCAAATGCCTAAAACTAGACAGGAAACAAATGATTATTCATGGAGAAGGTGCAATTCTCATTTACACCCTGGTATTCAAGTTGATCTAAGATCTTCCTGACCTGTTTCTTTGTGTAATGTTTTATTGGATATTGGCTCTGTGGTGTAGGAGTAATATTAACTGGGATCTCATGGTGTGGTGACTCAGCCTCCAACCCTACATGATTGCTGTGTAATGCTGAGGCTAGTGCTACTGGGCACTCTTGCACGTATGTGTTTTTTAGTGATTCTGGAATGAGGCTGGAGAAAGCCAGTGAAATTACCTCTTCCCCCTTTGGGCAATCCCTGACGAACTCAGGTGGCCCATCTCTTTCAGCCAAAAAGATATCATAACCAAAAAGTGATGTTTTCCCAAAAGAGACGTTTCATTTTCTTGGGTATGTCCCCCTCCATTTGGAGCGGTATTTTGGATAACTGATGTTGGACACTTACCCTTGTATCAGGTGTTACCACCGTAACATGTTCATTCAATGCTGCTGTCACCAGAAATGCCATCAGGTTCTGTTTATTGTTACATCTGCTGAACTGTTTAGCATTGTCAGTGCCCATTCCCTGTTCAATGGTTGAGTCCTCAGTAGCCTGGGCATTTCTTATTTTAAGGCCAGCTATCTTGTTCTTTTTAAATTGAGGTTTAATTTTGGGTTTATTTTCTTTTTTGATAATGTAATTTGAAGTGCGATGTGTGTCTCTTGGCTTGATTCGCTCTTCTGATCTGTGTTCTGACTGCCCATCACTCTCAGAGTTTTTTGACAAACCCTGAAAGAAATGAGAGGAACTTGGATCAGTATCCTGATACCTGTCATGTTTCTTAATATTGTCATGGTTTCTAAGTTTATATTTCCTATCAGAAATCTCCTGTTGAGGAGACCTACCCCGTGATAGTGATGGATTTTGTTTGTTTTTTGATTGTTTATAATCCCATTTATTTTTAGAAGAATCGGGCATCTGGGGCATGCTTTGAGTTGTCCTTTTCAAAATTACTTGTTAACTGTGGATTCATAGGTATAGATTACAAAATAGCTCTACCCAGTGACACATAGGTATCTTTCATCATTTTTGGTCGGTCCTACTCCTGTTGTGCAGGAGTGCATTCAATCAGGTTGCTGCCTCCCCTTTAATTTTAGTCAACCTAATATTTATTTATTTATTTATTTATTTATTATTACAATTTGTAAAGCGCATCCGTATGCCCGCAGGCGTCTTGGCGCTACGATTTAACTTAGGGCTTCTGAGAGGTGGCAGCATATCACTGAATGGAGGAAGCAGACTCATTACTGGTTGAACAACCACTTCTTCAACAATTTCCTGAACTGGAGAAGGGATTGACTCGATCTAATTGTTAATGGAAGAGAGTTCCAGAGTCTGGCTGCTGTCACCGTAAAGCGCCTGTCTCCCCAGGTGACCGTCCTAGTGCGAGGTACCGCTAATTGATGCAGCGTCATCGATCTAAGTTGTCTGGACGGACAGTAGGTCGAAAGCTGCTCTTGGAGAAACTTCGGCCCTTGGTTATGGATTGCTTTGAAAGCCAGGCAGAGTGATTTAAATTTAATCCGGTTTTTGATTGTTAGCCAATGGTAACTTCTGATTGTTTGACTGATAGGTTTAAATGTAGGGGTCCTGGAGAGTACTCTTGCTGCCGCGTTCTGAAGCATTTGTAGTGTGGAGATTACCCGGGCTTGCCCATTGGCGAATAGGCCATTACAGTAATCTAAAGAGGAGAGCACGAGTGTGCTCACCACAGTTTTTCCAGCGCTTTCTGAGGAAGCATGACTGAACTACTCAGATTTGACCATTAAATAAGAACCTATCCAACATTGGCGGAGCCATGTCGTGTACTTGGTAATAATGCATAGAATGTGTGAGTTTAGACAACATAAACTAAAGGATTAATGTCCAGTCTGATTCCAGACACCCCCAGAAGATATGTTAGCCTTTAGACCAGCTAGCTCACTGTGCTACTATAAGCCTCCTAACCTTACCGAAGAGTGAATAGTTTGTAGCAACAATTGAACATGACAACCCTTGATCATTCAGGGATCGTGGAAAGAGTAAAGTACCTTTCGCTCAGTCACTTGTGTTCACTTCTCAGAGAGACAAACAGAATAAACGATGAAGACGTTTTCAATAAACAGTTTTTTTGCGTCATTCCAGAATACAATACATGTGATGCGACAACCGTTAGACAGAAACATATATATATACATGATTGCAAGCACCAACAGAGTAAATAAAAGGTGGAATTCTACCATGGGTCTAACACAGTGAATATATGCAGGCATATAGATACATAGTAATAATCAATCATACTCCTAAGCTACAATCCCTAGCTAAATGTACTTAAGTGTACCTAGCATGTCTGTAGGTATAAAGCCAAGAATCCCCCTAGGAAAGAGCCAACCCCATTACCTGATGGGCGAGAATAAATGATGCCATCTTGGCCATGAGTTGGACACCCCGCACAGATGTCAGACCACTGTGTGAAGGGACTCCAGTGTCTTGTGTCAGCATGGAAGCTTCTAGTCTGGCTTGCCCAGTGAACATATGGTGCTAATATACCCAAATTGTAACTTCATGGGGTCTACCTAAATATGTGATGATACTGTGGGCGTTTTGCTCAAGGATGACAATAGTAGTGACTCCTGTTCAGAGTAATTATACAGAAGATGGTAATCCTGCTGTCTGATACTAAGAATCCTCATGCATAATAAAGTAGGCTAGTTTTTATTCTGGATATAACTAGGTGAAAGGTCAGTGCCAGAGCCATTATGTAGAGTAAGGTAGGACAAATGTAGGTAAAAGGTTGTGTAGCTACCAAGGTCTATATTGGGGTGCATTGTGGCTGATAACAAGAGTACTCATGAAGCGTTCTACAAGGCCAAAGAGAAGAGCTTTTCAAATGCTTTACATTAATATGCCTAAGAAAGTCTCTGAATTCTTTATTATTGAAGGCTGGGCCATTGTCAGATTTCAAGATCTCAGGGACACGTCATTTCGCAAAGATGCCAACTAACCTTCAATGGTACAAGCCAGGCAGACAATTGAGGTCGGCCAGTATGGGGCTGATTAAGACAGCCCGCATCAGGAAGGTGCGCTGGGGGGGCAGAAGCTTCGTTAGAGGGGCGGCGATTGCATGGAATGCCTTACCTCTGGCACTAAAGCAAAGTGTGAACCTGCTGGCATTTCGGAAAAATCTGAAAACTTGGCTCTTTACGGTCTAGACGAGAGGCTGGAAACTCAGAGAGCTATCATTTCAGCACCAGGACACCGGTTGGTAACAGCGCGCTTTATAAATTATATAAATAAATAAATAAATAAATAGTACTAGGCAGTGTTTGTCTCAAGATGCGCCTGTTCCAGCTGATCTTGCTCAGGTACCACCCACATTGTGGGCCACAGGTGATACAGATGTGGGTCTGTTTCATATACCACCTGTTTCTACACAAGATAAAGATAATGTTATTCTGCCCCGCATCCCTCAGTATAAGATACTGCAGGCAGGAGAACGGGCTGTTCTTCATATTATTCAGGATTTGATACGAAAGGAAGTAGTTGAAATTCTTCCGGTCCTTAAGAGGACAGCCTCAGGTTCCTCTGATATTATTGATGATGTTAATCGTTTTCTGATTGATATGCGAGAGGTTAAGAAAAATGTAGTTCTGCAATTTCCGGTAGTTATTCTCTGTTATTGATTTAAAAAACGCTTTCTTTAGTATTCCCATTCATCCAGACAGTCGACATTTGTTTGGGTTCACACTGGCCGGCAGACGTTTTAGGTTCAGCTACGCTACTCAAGGCTATACGGAAAGTCCTAATGTCTATAGCCAGGCACTGAAAAGTCAGTTGGATTCACTATCGCTCCCTCAGGTAATGTATTGGTGCAATATGTTGACAATCTCCTAATTGCTTCAGATACTGAACAAGGTTGCAAAGACAGTACGGTAAAATTGTTGTTGCATTTCGCACATCGTGGTCATAAGATTTCCCTTTCCAAAGTTCATTTTCCGATAGGAGGTTACCCATTTAAGTCACCTACTGACAAAGGAGGGTAGGCGGTTGACCCCTGAGCATATCAGTACCATTGTTAAAATGCCCGTTCCACAAAAGCAGAAAGATGTGCAGGCTCATGCTGTCACTACATTGCGAACCATGGTAGAGACATCACACGTCCCCTACCTGTCGGCTGTAGCTGCTGAGCTTGCTGCCCTTATTCGAGCTTGCAAATTGAGTAAAGGACTAGTTGTCAATATGTATATTGACAGCCAGTATCATTTGGGGTTCCCCATAATTTTGGCTGGCTTTGGGCAGAGAGAAAGTTTCTTACTTCTCATGGAATGAAGATCCAGCATGGCCACCTGATATGGCGGCTTTTGTCTGCTTTAACACTCCCAAAGAAATTGGTAATTATTAAATGCAGAGCCCATACAAAAGTCACAGATGATGTGGGTGGAGAAAATGCTTTTGCAGACCAGGTAGCTGAGGAAACGGCTCAAAGTAAAATTAAATGCATGTTTGTTCCAGGTTCAGCTAGGTGGATTCCCAAGGTTGTCATGTCAGAGGTGGATTTTGCCAGATGCATATGTTCCCGTCTTTACTATGGGTTGAGGCTTACCACACTAAAGATAACACAGCCATTACAACTTTCCTCATTTCAGTTTGCCCCAAAATACCAGGTGTTACAATGAAAGTCATATTAATGGGAAATTGATTAAATATATTTGTGAAGGTCTACATGTAAAACCGAAATTTCATGATGCCAATCATCCACAGTCAGCCGGTTTGGTTGATAAGTACAATGGTACTCTCAAACTGAAACTGTTATAAATTCAAGAGACAACAGGGTTGAAGTGGCCGGATGCTTTACCATTAACTCTTATGTCAACAAAAACAACAGTTCATTCTAAGACAGGATTGCCTCCTTACAAGATTGTGTTTGGGCACCCGGCAAATGTCTGGGGCATCCCCACGTCCTCATAAGTATTCTGATATTGAATTCACTGTGTTGCTGATTACCTTGGCCAGTTAACAGAAAGTTTACGTTCTATTCACCAACAGGTTTGGGAATACTACCTTCCACACCAGAGGGATCCGGTCAACACATCCAGCCAGGTGACTATGTGTTGCTTCATAATTTTTAGAGGAAGAAAAGTTTGGAGCAATGCTGGAAAGGTTCTGAGGAAGTTTTGTTGGTGACACGGATGGCTGTAAAAGTTACTGGTCGAAAGAACTGAGTACACATTGTCAGAGGATTCCATTGCCATTACAATATGACCAGTGAGTCAAAGATGGCATAGGGGATATGGAGTGTGAGCATGTTTCCAGGTGTGTTCTTTTCAGTGACGCCCAGTTAAACTGGTTGCAGACGGACTCGGAGAATAAGGATGCTTGAATTAGGTTGTTCCCCCAGAAATACAAGCTATCCAAGAGCCGTTGTTCACTGATCACACAATGCCTGGGTCTACCGGGTACAATGTGCTCCCTCAGTTGAGGGATACTGAGTATAGGAGAAAAAAGATTAGGGATGGACTGCATAAAGTAACTAGTATTGAGTTAAAGTACCAACGGAATCAATAGACAGTAGTAGAGAATGTTCTGCTTACTCTATCTTAGTTGTTTGAACATTAGTTAGGGAAGACTTAAGTATATCTTGTGGGTATACCACCTAGATCGACGTGGGATGCACTAAAAGAGCTTAGGACAGAGCAAACTCCACCGCCGCTGCCCAAGAGCGCCAAGTTATTGATAAACAATAGGAGCCTGTACCAGTGAGGCTCTGATGGACACTGGGAACTTGTCTATCGTTTTGCATTTTGGCCCCCTTTATTATACCTTATGACTCCCTTTGGTTGAAAGGTTACAGAGAAAGAGCAGCCGATGGTTCTTGTTACTCAGCATGATATGGTGTGGACACGAAAAAGGAAAATACCACATGTTGCTCAGCTGGTTTTCTGTGATATTATTATTGTTTGGGCTAGCCTGGGTTTTGGAAAACAATCAAAATGTGCCTTTACGCATTAAGGGTAAGGGTATCTCCCCGAAAATAAACAAAAGAGCAGCGCGAGTAACATATTTCTCGAAACACATAAGTGTTTTTTTAGAGAAGGGATAGCTTGTTACCCCACCCAATCTGTAACTAGTTTGTGGACTGCATATCCATTGTCATTTCTCAATTATACAAATACTTGGCCACCCCAATTCACTGAACTGAAGTGAAAGAAGTATTTGTTTTTGGTTATCCGGGACCTTGTTTGCATCATAGAAAGCCATTAGGAGTAGGGTATCCAGGCTGTGATAACATTACCTATTGTAATAATTTGTATATGGATAAACAGAATGTCACCTTGGTGGATTGGCACAAGGAATTGATAGTCACCCGGAAAGCTAGTTATTATCCTGCTTGCTGCCACACCGTGAATAGCACTGATACTTCTTTGTATACCAACTGTTCTGGGATAGTGCTGTACAAAAATACAATCCCTTTGGTGAATGACAAAGATCCGAGTACTTTTGAAATGAACACTATATATGTTGCTGTAGATTATGAAGGACCGATGCATGCACACCTGGGCTTCTACTTCTTGTTCAACAGTCCATATTCCAATGTACATAATGGTACAGATGATTTAGCTCCTGGATGGTATTGCCTTATGGTGCCCTTCCCTGTAAACATGCTAAGACTATTGTAAGCTGGGGTAAAAGGACTTTAAGAAAATAATTCTGTGAGTGACCAATGCAGAAGTTTATATTATATTAATGGAATAACTTTTAGATACATGCTTTCTTTTATTTTCCCTTTGGGTGGTACTTCTATGGCCAGGGGTGAGAAAGCAAGCTAGAGAATATTTCAGATGTAAGCTGCAAATTCTGTCTAATACCACAGTAGCAGCTTTGTGTTACATCACCACTTAGGGGCCGATTCCGATTTCGGACTGACAAAGGTCCGCCCGACATCGGTCAGGAGCAGTAACCCACGACCTGCTGTCATGGATTACGGCCCTGCTAATACGATGCAACCGAACAGTGTTCGGTCGCATTTGTATACTTCACAATGCAGGCATGCATTCCAAGTGGAATCCATGCTTGCATAGTGAAAAGCAGGGGTGCCATTCATCCCTGCACCCTGTGGCGGGCCCCTCAAGGTGCCTGCCACCGGGCGCAGGAATCCACAGAGGGGCACCGTAGGTACCCCCATGTTGCCATTCGGAAGCCTTGCACCCAAGGGGGACCTGCTGGTGCCCCCATAGACAGTTTCCGACTGCCTTTTTGTGCCAGACACACCGGCACGAAAAGGCAATGAAAACTGCCATCGGACTCCCTCGGTCGTAAAGAGGCGACCGGGGGAGTACTGAAGGATTTCCGGATGGCAGACGGGCTCGGCCATCCGGAAATTTGAGTTTGATTCCATTCCGACCGAGCCCATTGGAATGGCTCGGTCAGAATTGAATCCTGCCGGCAATGACCGATTCGGTCGGAAGGGCCCCGAACTTAGTTTGGAGCCCTTCCAACCCGAATCAGAATCGGCCCCTTAGTTGGAGAGTATGCGAATATATTCAGAACAGAAAAGGAATGAAGTGGACTTTATTCTAGCTAAGAGTGGTGGTGTATGCGCAGTAGTGGGCAATCAGTGTGTGGTTAGGATCAAGAATATGGAAAAGAATATCACCAAACATATTTGGATATTTTCAAAAATGTCAAAGGAAAGGAGAGTGGGAATTGGAGTTGGTCTCTCTTTGGTAGCTGGGGCTTGATTCTTGAAACATTATTTATTTGATTGTGGTATTGGTGCTTTGCCGTGTTCTTATTCATTGTCTTCCCTTTTGCTGTATACTGGTATCCTCACAACCAAACAGAAAATATTATTTAATGACAAATGCCACAATGATGATCCAGAAGGATATTGAGGATATGATTAACATTGATGAGGGAATTTTCTAGACTTCTTCCCTACTTACTGTTCCACTTCCTGATGTTGATAATATGGAGTGCTCATAATTGTTTATCAATGTAACTTTTATTACTGTTTGAAGGTTGCTTTTGCTTGTTGCTGTTAGAAAATGTTTTAGCTCATCTAAAAAGAAGGGTCTGTTAGAATAGAAATTGTTTATGCTCATGCAAGGTCCATGTATATTAGCATTCACTGCGCCATTTTTTATTTGGGCGCCATATTAGGCTGTTGGAAACTGATCTAGCACAATTCAATTGAGTTGTCATATCAGCAATGTGCAGATCTGAATGTCTGTTAGACCGGGCTTGTCCAGTGGGTTTGTCCCTAGACTTTTTGCTTTTTTGCCTTCTGTTTCTGACCTGTTTTTTTGGTTTTATGACTCCAGGTACTTTACCAATGCTCTCACTGTAAATTGAACACAACATTTTTTTTCATCAGTTTTTGTAATGGTGCACTGACCTTGCAAATACATTTGCAATAGATAGTGCTTGCACTTCAGTTGGATCAGGTGTCATACCTCATCAGAAAAGATATGGCCAAAGAATTTAAATTTTGTCTTCTGGAATTCACATTTGTCAGCATTCAAGGTCGAACCACATCATTTAGCAAATTATATGCTTGCATGAGAGCTTTGTCAACCTCTTTCCAAGCAGATCTGAACACGAATAGGTTACTGTAGTTGAAGACATTTATAACATGCTGATAACGTGTTGTAAAAGTTCTGCAGCAGAGTATTCACCAAAACTCAGTCACTCATAGCAAAACAGACTTTTGCTTCTTGGCCTGTTTCTGACCTATTTTTGTTGGTTTTATGACTCTGGGCACGTTCCCCCTGCTGATCATTGCTAAAGTGCATATGCTTTCCCTGTCAATTGTTGTTATGGATTGGTGATTCCATGATTAGCATATTTGATTTACTAGTCAGTCTCTAGTACAGTGAACTGTGTGGGCCTGTTAAAATGGAAATTGTTTATGTTCATGCATGCACCATGTAAATTAGCATTTGCTGCGCCATTTTCTATTTGAGCACCATTTTAGGCTGTTCAAAACTGATCTAGTTTAATTCCGAGAAACACTCCTCTTTGAGTTTTGTTTCTTCTCTTTGGTTCTGTTTCAGTTATGAGCATACTGTTCATGTCAGCGCATAGCTTTCTCACCAGAAATTTGGGTAAGTTTGGAGCGCTGAACTGTTTTTTTTAATTTCACCATTTTACTGCACCTGCTTGAAAAATTCCACTGTGAGCGTGTTTTCGACCGGTTACTAAATGTACATAATGTATCTTTAAGCTTGTTGATTTCAGTCTGTCTGCAGCATTCCTGGCGCCTGGGCAGACCGCGCTCCGCTCTGAGTGTATATTAATTAATGGGTATTGGTTTGTATTCTCCACTGTCTGACTGACACTTCATTTAGTACAGAAGGCTGAGAGGTGCCCAGGGCCTGTAAATCAAATGCTACTAGTGGGCCTGCAGCACTACTTTTGCCTCCTACATAAGCAGCCTGTAAATGTTGTGCAGGCCTGGCAATGCAGAGCCTGTGTGCAGTCTAGCACTACCATGTAGACCTGGCAAGGGCAACCACTTGCCAGGCCCTAACCTTTACTTTTCTTACATCCCTATGGTAGGCCCAAGGTATCCCTGTGGGGAGGATGCACTCTATGTGAAAGGCAAGACATGCCCTGATATGTGTGGCATGTCCTAATAGTGAAATACTGCCAATTTGGCTTTTCACTATTGTAAGGCTATCTGTTCCCATAGGATAGAATTGGGAGGTTGCTTAACACATCTTATAAGCATTTCTGCCCCAGGGAATAAGAGAGGAAAATAAAGTTTAGTATACCTGAACTCAGAATTTTAAAATGTATCTTTTAGTAAGGGTGATTTTCACATTCTGTGTTTGGAACTACCACTTTTAGAAAGTAAGTATTTTCTTGCTTAGCCATCCAGTGTGCCTCTGTTAGTATGTATATTGACTGTCTGGCTTTGGAGTGACAGGAGCTTGGGATGCGCAGTCACTCTAGAGAGTCTAGATGAGTCAGCTCTAGGCTGAATAGGCCTGGTCTGCATTTGGAGTGGTGGGAAGATTAGCTTACTTTGTGTGAAAAGTGTTGCAGCTGCAATTTGATTTGAACTGAACTATTTCTAACATTTGCAGCGCTGGGATGCCTCCGGGTAACCACGCGCTATAGAAATGAGTATTCATTCATTCATTTCATAGTCATATTTTTATTACAGTGTTGTGGACTTTTATGATGTGGTCTTGTTTGGTTTAGATAAAGGTTACTTATATTTTTAACTGGTGTGGTGTCTATTTGTAGTGCATTTCATCCCAAATGTGTACAGATTCTTCCCTGTCTCATTTATGCCCAACTTCTACAAGGGGGGGAGAAGCACATAGTGTTGGGCCATTGGATCGCTGAGGAACAAATTATCTTCTCTTTCAACAGCTTCTTGCAAGTGAAATGCAATTTGTCATTGGGCAACAGGACAAACATCACCATTTTTATCTAACTGGACTTTCAGAATCTTGAGTTTTCCTAATCCATAAACTAATCAAAAATAAATTCACTTACTCTTTCGTGATGAGCATTCATAATGTAGTTTACTGATGTCAGTCCCATATTAGAAGTCCTGTTAAAACTGATCAGACACACCTTTTAAGCCGTACTTTGAAGCACATGAATGGGCACTTGTACCACTGTTTTCTTGTTCCATCATAGCTACATCTGAACCTTGACTTTAAAAAATTGTTGACCCAGCCCATGTATATATTTTTGAGTTTTCAATTACCTACATTTTGGTGAGAGTGAAAATTCACAATATTTTACCTCAGGCCTAATGTTTATCGACATACAGCTATCAATAATAAAAGGTACAGAACACCCATTTATCCTTAGGGTAATCTTCGGACAAGGCTTTTGTTCATCTGTGTTTTTTCCCACCTTTGACTAGTCCCCCATGTGCATGCCTTTCTGTAGTAAACATCACCATTGCACAATTATCACTGTCACTTTCAATTGAAACCAACACTGAGGAATTCTTCAACGATGATCAACTTCTTTTAGTGTAGTTTTGCCTCACTTGGTGTGACCGCTTGACTTTGTAAGAACACGTCGAACATCGTTTAGGCAGTGCTTGGTCTGACATTTTGTCTTCACGCTGTGACACACTTACTTTTCACTACGTCATTCAGAACGTCACTAAATGGATTGCTTTGCCATCTTCATTGCAAATCTGTCCAGCTGCGTGATATCTACCATTGTGTGGAAACAACATTCCAAATCTGAAACACATTTTCTTTTTTGTGGAGATATCGCTTTGCATTCCTTAACTTTATGCTTTGGCTTTCTTTTCATTTCATAAATGATGCATTCTTGGCACCTATGGCCTTTATGTCAGCTGCTTGTCAATTAGCATACTATTTTGCTCAGGCATCCATGATGACTTCCTCAAAGCTAAGACTTTCCTGCAGAATTTGCTGATGAAAGGAATCTGACGGACAGCCATCTATAACTCTGCGGTGCGTAGCTTCCTCGTCATTAAATTCATTATTAAACTTACGGTGCTTTATGAGTAGATCCAGTCTCTCAACAAATTTATTGAGGTTTCACCTACTCTCAGGCATTTTTAACTGCAAATCTATATTTTACAATCTACACTTGTGACTGGATTGAACTTGACATTCGAAGCTGCTTTGATTTGATTTTGCGTCACTTCACCATCTTGTGGTATCTTTCTTTATGGCTTCTTTTACATCTTCACCCGCCATTTTCTTTAGGTAATTGATAATGTTTTTGAAATCTGTTTTACAATAGTCATGCTTGCACCTGTGGCCCTAAGGGCCTCCACCCCCTGGTCATTGATGACGACCTACAGCCTATATTTGGTAGTATAAAAGGGCAGATGATTCTTAGGAACCATCTCACTGTCTCCCAGGGACACTAGGGTCAGCCCTGCCAACTCACCCCCATTATCTGAGACCAGCTCCTCCCCCAGCACTACATTAGCCACCCTGTGATTTTTACCTCCAGAGGGAGGGTGTGTCATAGCACCAGACATTTGTACGCTGCTGACCTGTCTCAGGATAAGTTGGCTTTTGGTGGACAAATTCAGGCTGGCAACTGGACCCTTTCCCTTGCAAATAATTGTGGTTGCCTTTTAAGAACTCCTTTTTATTTCCCTTCTCTTTCTTCTGGTTGGAACCCTGACCACCCTTTTGGGAGTCCCTCCTGATCCCTGGGTGGACACCCTGGGGCTGACCCTGGTATCCGCCTCCTCCGTAAGTTTCCTAGGGTTAGTCATCTTGCGGTCAACCAGGTGTTCTGGCACCTTCTAGAGACATTTCTCTAGAAGGTGTTCTCTTGAGAATAAGTCATACAACCCATCATAATCATTACATTGCTGCCCCTCACCCAGCCCTCCAAAGCCTTACTGGCATAATCAAGGAAATGTACCCAGTTCTGCATGGGAAGTTTGTGGCTATTCCTGAACTTATGTCTATATCTTTCAGGGGTAAGACCAAACTGTTTAACTAATGCTGCTCTCATGACAGGATAGTTGGTCTGTTTTTTTTTTGTTGTTTTTTTTTATTGAATAGAGCAATAGGTAAACCAAAGGTACAAAACATGTTACACTTTAGATTTCAATAACAACACATTTCCAATAGATTTCTTGAATGACAAACAAGAGATAAAAACGATGTACAAAGATAAAAGGGAGGTTCATCGAGATAGAAAAAACAGCCTACTACATCATTGAAATTTCCAAGACATTATGTACAAAATATGCAATTTATAAAGTGCATCTGCAAGAACGTGCAAAACTGCAATAAAGTGCTGGTGCAAAAGTGCAAAGAGTACAAAAAAGTACCATCTTAAAAAGTGCATAGTGCAAGCTGATGTAAGAAGAAAGTGCTAATAAGTGCAAATGTCTTTGAGTATTAAAAATCATTTACTCTCGATTTTCTTCACAAATCATTCTCCCTTCATTTCTTCTAGATTCTCAAAATATTTCCAGTTCCTCTCAAATCTCCCAATGGCTACCACTCTGCCAGCATAAGCCTTTTCAAAAAAACATGTTCTCCTCATTTTATTAAACCAATTTGATATGTGATGAAATGTCGCTGGACTTGCATTTTTAAAGTATTAAGGAACGAGCAACTGCACAAGATATAAATATAAATACTTCTTCTGCTTTATTAAGCCCGCTCCTATCTTTGCATATACCGAACAGGGCTACTTCTGCTGCTGGTAGAAGAGATTTTCCAATAGCCTGTTCGATATCGGCAAATATTCCCTGCCAGAAAGTTTCTAACTGCTGGCAAGTAAAAAAAAATATGATTCCATCCACCCTGGCTACTAGCCATACATCTGAAGCATTTATTCTCAACTTCGGGATACATCTTTTCCAAAGCCTCCGGTGTATAATATGCTAACCAGCGAGATAGAATAGACATCCTTTTATAGTTGGCAGCACGTAAAGATCTATTCCCCAACTGACAAATGACCTCCCAATCCTTTGTGGAAAAGTTGCATTGTGTAGAGAGATTTATTTTCTCAAGATGTCTGTCTACTAATACATTTTGATTTCAGCAATGAAGCATCTTGTACCAATATCCGATACCTTTGCTCTTTCCACCATACAGGGCTGTTAGTATAGCATTAGGAGCATTAAGCAGGTCACTTATCTCATTTCCAATAAAATAGAAAATCTGCATATATTCAAAAAAGGTCGGGCGCAATGGACCATTAGTTCTAGCAACTACCTCCTGCCAACTAATTACCCTGTTTTGGACTACCATATGTCTCAACTCATGGAGCCCACAAAGTTCCCAGGTTTTAATATGATTCAAACTTAGTGGGAGGCCTTAAATAATGGGAGCCATCAGTACCATGTTTTTTTTTAAAGGAGCGACATTCTTGAGGCATATTCTCTTAGCATCTTATATCTTGACCTCTTTGGGCGCTTTGCAATTTTTAAAAAACTGGAATTTGGGAACCTGCCTCTTGTAACATTCTTGTAAGAAAAAAATTATCTCTTGTCTGATTACTCCTCAATAATCCTGCCAATATATCAAAAAATGCAGCTTCATAATAGGTCGTTAAATGGGGTAGGGCTAAACCTCCTTGTTCAGCTGGTAGTTGTAATACTGGAAGTTTAACTCTTGAAGCTTTATTGCCCCATATAAAACCTCTCAGCATTGTTTAGAGTTCTTTAAAAAAAAGCTAAATTAATTTTAATGGGAACGTTACTGAACAGAAATATGAGCAATGGAAGCACCGACATCTTACTCAATGATACCCTACCTATAACTGATAATGGGAGAAGGAGCCATTGATCTAAAAGGTTCAGAATTTTGTTCTTCATTCTAATATAATTCATAGAATAAAGCATATCGTATTCGGTGGTCACGAATATACCCAGGTATCTAATTGGGTCGTTCCTTGCAGCTTGGGCCTGCAGATCAACAGGGAGAAAATGAAGATCAGTGTTTAATGCAAGGACCTCAGTTTTTTTAGTATTTACTTTAGAACTCCCTATCTTTTCATAATTATTAAATTCTCTCATTAGGTTTTCAATATTTTCTTTTTTAGGTATTAAATATAAAATAATATCATCGGCAAACAACTTTAATTTAGACATACCGATTATAGGGGGCTGAATAGCCACGTTGTCCCTAATCTTTACTACTAGAGGCTCGATAAAAAAAGTAAAGAGCAACGGGGACAACGGGCAGCCCTGCCTTGTACCCCTATTTACCTTGATCTTACCAGCCTGTTTTGCATTGATTATTACTTGGGCCGATGCTCCCTCATAGATGTTATAAAGCAACTTGATAATTGAGGCTGGAAAACTAAATTGACCGAGAGAGTAGAATAATGCTGCCCAATTCACCAAGTCAAACGCTTTTTCTGCGTCCAACATTAATATACAGGCTGGGGTCAAATTTATATTAAAATAGTCCAATGCTTGGATTAAGAACTCGGTGTTTGCTGCCATATAACTTCCTGCGATAAACCCAGACTGGTCTTGGTGGATGACCTCCTGGGCAGCGAGGACAAATCTTTCAGCCCATATTTCCATATGGATTTTATAATCCAAATTTAATAGGCTAATTGGCCTATATGAATTAACATCATATTGATTTTTATCTTTTTTGATAAAACATATAATTGTAGATTCCTTAAACTCTCAAAAAACACAACAGGGATGCAAAGGGTCTAAATGTAACAACTACAATCAACCAATACTCTCAAATGTAAAGAAAGAAAGATTGTGTAAGGAGAGGAAGAGGGAAAATAGTGATACCCATCAAACCACCCATTGGCGGAGTCTCATCATCTGGGTTTAGTTTGAAAACTGGTATCTGTAGAGTACCTCTTTACTGATATGCAGAGGAATGTTCATAACAGATCCACCAGTGATGGAAAACCAGCAAAAAGTATAGACAGGATGGATGAGGGTAATGTTGCAGTGCTCAGAAAAAGTGAAAAAAGTGAAAAGATTAAGATTACCTAGTATGACGCCAAGTAAACGACTTTATTGGATGTGGTCATCATGCTGGCAAGATTAAAAGCAGAGTGAAGATAGTGTATGTAGCAAATATCACTATCAGATGTAGAGATAAGTTGGTCAACATGTTTCAGCCTCTCAAGGCTTTCGTCAGGACCTTTTATGTACACACTACTGCAACTGTGAAAAGATATATATAAATGACCTACCAGGTGAACCCAGAGTTTTGTTGGTGGTCTCACCTCATAAAGTGAACTCTCCTAAAATAGAATACATGTAATGAGTGCAAAAAAACATCATTAGAGTATTTGTTTGTATCCACATTGTTAAGTTTTCAGTTGGATAACTCACCCAAATTTGTTATGGAAGTTGCCTCACCTCGCCTGGCACTCGCTCAGGTCTAAGAGAGGCCCCGCTCTGTGAAAATGAGAGGGAAGTAACAATATGTTATTTAATTGTTCTGCTTATATTGATAAACTTCAAGCAGAACACTCTGACTGGCAAGAATAATCACAGAAGTAGGAGAAACGCTGGAGCCAGCATGAGATGACAAACAGCCGGTTATGAAAAAAAAAGGAGTTGAAATATCACTTAGCTCCATCTCTAACAAAAGGCTTCTATGGTTACACATACAAAAAGATCAAGTTTTGTGTCTTACACCATCTATAATAAAGTACTACAGTGGGTAACACAGCAATAGTTCGATAAAAAGGCATCACCAGAAGCTAGGTTACAACTTCAAAGGAAGCCGCCATCAAACTCTACACAAAAGGTGTCTGTACACCAAAGAAAACCCAGACACCCACCTGTCCGTCGGTGCCTCCTGCATCCATCTGAGCCGAGGGGAAGATGGGAGGCATACCGATGCGACATGTTAAAAAGGTACATAACGGACCAGGAAGGGAGCTGTGGTCTCTGTGTCCTGATTGGTTGAGACACATGAAACCGAAGAAAACAATTCATGAGCTATGGTCTCTGTGTCCTGATTGGTTGAGACACGTGAAACCGGAAAGAGGCATCCAAGCAGGCAAAGCAGGAAGCGTTTGCCATGCTATTCCGTATCGAGTTGTCTGTCCTTCCGCTAAAAAAACGGAAAGGATGAAGGGAGCCTTAAACAAATACACGGACAGAATGAAACAAACCTTAAATAACTTAAAAAGGAAGAATAAATATAAAGATACAGTGCGTCTCTGGCTAAAAGCTATTGGAGTACTTCCGACTATTTCGTGCGGCAATGCGGACCAGAAAGGGAACATCCCTTTCTTTCACGCAATTGGTTGCTTCTAGCACACCGGAAACGGAAGTAAAAAGACCCAACCGCTATGCCCGCATCTGTAGCGTCAAGAATGCCTCATTTGTGGATTATTGAAGAGGCGATGCCGATTAGCGTTTGTCATTAGTTTGCAAAAAGGCATCTTAGGTTTGTTTGTAATTTGTAAAAGTAAAGAGGATCGGAGTTTCTTATCCAATTGTCGTCACCATGGTTATAGAAACTTATAACTAGTGATACTAGTCCTGTTCAGAAAACCAAAACTAGAAATAAAGACCGCCATAATACTGGCACATTATTGTTGGTGAATGGTATATACTCTGTCCTTATAAGGACTGCCCATGGTGATCAAATACACATTACAAGAAACTGTTGGCCGCTAACAGATCACCAGAAAATCATAATGGCACAATGGATCACCAGAAAAATATAAAGATAATAATGGCACAATGCTGAGACTACAGAATAGATCTCATAATGGTCTCACCAGAAGTGTTGAAGAAACTAATGGGCATATGCATCAACAATCGGTAATACCTGTCGGTAATACAGAAAAATAACGAATCGCTATTATGAACATGCAAACCGCGATGCATCAATCTAATCGGTAAAAATTACCGAGTCGGTAATAATCGCTATTAAATAACGATTATACGCCAGCGAGAGTAGCAAATACCGAGTTAGGTAATACCGAATCGGTATTAGTGATTCCGGTATTAGCGGAATCGGTAATAACGAAAACGGGAAATTTACGCGACGCCTCGGAAGCAGGCCGATGACATCACAACCAGGAAGTAGGACAGCCAAGCTGCATTCAGTGTTCGGAGTAGCACAGAGGAGGAGGCAGAGCACAGGAGCTGAGGACCCTGACAGAATCAGTAGCAACCAGGAAAAGGCATGCAGGACAAGATGGAGAAGGAGGCCCCCCAGCATGGAAAGGACACACCCCGAAAGCGAAAACGGAAGTTTTCTGATAAGGAGCTGGAAATCTTAATAGAGTGTGTGACCAGCAACAATGACCGACTCTTTGGGAAGTTGTCGCTGAAGGTGCCAGAGGCAGAAAAAAGAAAGATGTGGCTGCGCATCAAGGACAAGGTAAATGCCTGTGGAGTCACCCACCGCAGCATCGACGACCTAAAAAAACGCTGGTACGACCTGCGTAAGAAGGCCAAGGAGAAGATTGCGCAGAGGGTCAGGGATGCTGCTTGCACAGGAGGGGGCCCATCCAATGTGACGCCTAACACAGGCCTGGAGGATCTAGTGGAGGCCACCATAGAACGGGAAGCTGTTGTGGGGGTCACAAGTCTGGACACCTCAGGTGCTGCGGAAGGAGGACAAGGTAAGAAGCATGGCAGCGCAACGATGCAGCGTGTACTAAGTCCCTGCCCAATCCCCCATGCCAGACCCAGTGCACATGTAGCGTTGCCCTAGACACACACCCTCACCACTGTGTTGCACCATGGGAGTTGTAGTCAATACATGAATGGGTGCATGCCTGAGCCCAGAGATGAATACAGCAGCCAAGGGTCAAATGTCAGTCACAAAAAGTAATTTAATGTGAGATGCCACAGCTATTGTCACATACTATACCATGATAATAACTATGCACTGTTTCACACACAGATGCATCCCCCATCGATTCTGACGACAGTGCCCGCCTTGTCATCTCGGAGACGCCAGTGTTGTCAGATGCGGAGTGCTCACAGGGAGCTGAAGTCATGTCCTCCCCTTCACCACCACGGTGGACAACACCTCCACCATCCTCGCGGTCCAAGACACCACCACCACCACCACCATCCTCGCGGTCCAAGCCAGCACCACCACCACCACCATCCTCGCGGTCCAAGACACAACCACCACCACCACCACCACCAGTGCGGGACAGAGCCGCAGAGCAGATGTTCCCGCCCTGTCCGTGATGGAGTCAATGTTCAGCACACCCAAATGTTCCACGCCAGGCTGTCGTCACTCCAACCAGCCAAACTGCAGCACGACAGCGCATCAGGCAGAGGGTTGTGCCCCCGGGTCGGGCTGCTGCAAGACCGGTCGATCTGGCCGAAGGGTACGGAGTTGTGGAGACCCGGATGCTGCGTGTCCAGCGCCTGCAGGGGAGACACATAGGTGCCATGAAACTCTCCATGACAAAACTTTGCAACAAACTAGGCAACATGACTGACGCTGTGCGTGAGCACACCACTGCCGTATCTGCCGGCAACAATGATATCAAGCTTTGCCTGCAAGAACTGACACGTGCCATAGTCGCAGGCCAACAGAGGGAGCACCGGCGTCACAGGCAGATCATGCTGGCAGTGAATACTACTAACAAGGCCATCAATAAGCTGTGCAACAGCACGGCTGTGCTGTCCCGCAGGTCCGTGTCCCTGCAAGTGGACCTAGGTCATTATTGTGTGGATGTGGCAAAGGCCCTTGAGAGGGTGACCACTGCAGTGGAGCAACTGCAGCCAGGGTCAGCCAGTGTTAGCAGTCTGGGAGCGGAAGAGGGGAGTGAGGCAGCCTCCAGTGTCAGCAGCGTCTCCCTGCCGGAGACCAGCATGAGGAGGCGCAGTGGCCGCAGTGCAACTGCCACGGACTACCATCGTGTAGAACCCGAGGAGTCACAGGACAAGAGACTGGGGGTACGCGGCAAACGGAAGTGAACATATGGCAAAGTCACACTGTCCTTGGTGAGGTAACCATGGCCAGACCAAAGTGCCGCACGCATCACCTGTTCTGAGAAGGGACATTTATAGTTTTAATTTAACTGCAGCAGCAGCATGTTTGTGTTACGTATTTCTGCACCAGTCAGGTGTCCATGCCCATTAAACCCTTGCAAATCTGTTCCTGTTGTCAAGTCACTCTCTTCCCTGGCTCAGAAATGATTCCGTGTGATGTATGTCCGCCTCCTTTGCCCTTCAGCTGTAGAATTGTGCCACCTGGTAGAATTCCCGTTTGGTGCGGGTCAGCTGCTGGGGGGTTGTGGGGAAGGTGATGTGGCGATTAATTAATGTCAGCATGGCCTCTAGGAACCGGTGGAAGAAGCGTGATAAAGCACTTAGCGACACGCCTCCTGTCTCAGCTATTACCCCCTGGAAGCTTCCAGATGCAAGCTGGTGCAGGCAGCACATGGGCTGGTATGGCGTTGGTCCGACGGGTCTCGTGCTGCAGTAATGGTTCCAGGTCTGCTATTAGGTCCATTTTCATGGCACGGTTGAGTCTATACTTGGCGTACACCTGTTCCTCGGTCTGCCCCATCAAAGTGATGCGCACCCTGAAGATCCTGTCCTGTATCATCCTCCTGCGCTGGGCCTGGGCGTTGATCCTCCACCTCCTAGCAAGCACGTAGAGGGCAGCCATTTTGGTGTACATGTGGGTTTTCCCAGGGCATTTATGAAGGGTTACTGATTGTCAGCACCTGCTGATGGGGTTAGTTTTTTTTTTCTGTCCTTCAGTTAACTTTACCTCCTGATTGTGATTCCCCTTATTTTGCTCATGCTAAATAGCGATTTTAGGGATTTCCGGTATTAGCGACTTTTCATGCATACCATTTCGATTCGTTATTAGCTAATCGGTATTTCCGAAGTCAGCTTTGGGGTTCGGTATTTCCGAATGTCTGTTTAACGATTCGGTAATTTACCGCGGAGGATTTTAGCGGTTCTTTATTTTTTTCCGATTTTTTGTTTGATGCATTGCATTTTATGGTTTTGCGTTCGGTATCGGCCTGTTTTACCGATTCGGTGTTTTACCGGGAGGTATTTTTGTTGATGCATATGCTGGTAAGTGTTTTAACAAACTAATTAGGGAAACTATTGACGGATATCGAGGGATCAAAGTTGGACCCAGGGGATGTCATCATTTAATCCCGTGGTGTCACACTTAAGCTTGAAGATCCATTTTTGTTCTCTTATGAACAGGTATTTTGAGATATCGCTGACATGTGAGGGAATAAACGGCTGTTCTAAGATTAGCCATTCCATGTCGTCAGCCGAGTGTTTCATTGTCATGAAGTGGCTAGTGAGACGTGTAGCCTGTTTGTTTTGCCTGATTGTACTTTTGTGCTCCTGAATTCTTAGTTTCACTTTCCTTGTCGTCATTCCAACATAGCATACTGAGCAGGGACATCTGATCAAATATATGACCCCTTCACTATTGCAATTAGTGTGTTTCTTGAGCACCCACGGACGTGTTGTTCTGGTGATCCATTGTGCCATTATGATTTTCTGGTGATCTGTTAGCGGCCAACAGTTTCTTGTAATGGGTATTTGATCACCATGGGCAGTCCTTAAAAGGACAGAGTATATACCATTCACCAACAATAATGTGCCAGTATTATGGCTGTCTTTATTTCTAGTTTTGGTTTTCTGAACAGGACTAGTATCACTAGTTATAAGTTTCTATAACCATGGTGACGACAATTGCGATTCCCATATTTACATGACTAGAGAATCTGGATTTCATTAAAGACTCGGAGGCTGACATTATGCATATATCTTTAATGCAGATCCCAGCAGCCGCATCACAATATAATAGTTCCAAATAGAACAAAGGCAACAGCTAATAGCCATGAGCCAACAACACACAGCCTCTTTTAAATGAGGAAATAAAGTAGAAAAAGTTCAAGAAGAGTTCAAAGGCTTGAGGAGAAACTCCGCAACGAAGGAGATGAAAAGCAGGATATCGCGAAACTTGAATGTAGAAGGTAGAAGGAAGAAATCCAGGAAGGACGTTCTCTTGAGAGACGTATTCAAGATCAGGCATTATCTGAAAGGATAAAGAAATTAGTTCAAGAAACCCAACAGACACAAATGCAAACATGTCATAAGAAGTTAATAAAAGACAGTAAGCATTACAATAAATTGTACAAGGTAAAATGTAAAATTGAAATGCCTCCGGTGGAGGGAGGGGGGGATAATGTCAGCCTCCGAGTCTTTAATGAAATCCAGATTCTCTAGTCATGTAAATATGAGAATCGCAATTTCATTACAAGACCGGAGGCTACATTATGCATGTTGGAAGCTTCCTAAAACAGCATCAGACATGTGTTGGATAGGTTTACAATAATGACGAGCAAAGGTACCGGCATTGGACCAGTCAGCAGCTTTCAAGATGTCATCCAACTTACCTCCAGACTAAAGTGATTTGCTAGCCATAGCACCTCTAAGGGAATGAGCTTGAAATTTAGTCAAATCAACTCCAGCTAAGCTCATAACGGATTTAATCCATCTAGCAATAGAGGAGGAGCTAATAGC
Organism: Lissotriton helveticus; assembly: GCF_964261635.1. NCBI lineage: Eukaryota > Metazoa > Chordata > Amphibia > Caudata > Salamandridae > Lissotriton > Lissotriton helveticus. Next base: position 242,130,263 of record NC_136057.1, read on the forward strand.
CCTATGAGGTTTAACAAAGGAGATAAGCAATTGATTAACGCCAACTGGACGAAGTCCAGACATTCTAAGGTCATACTCCTTCATGCACTCGACAACACAGAGTTTAGGATGAAGGTCGAAACCAGGGTAAAATATAGAGTCAGACATTGTTTTTGTCCTGCTATGAATATCAAACTTAACGCCAAAAAGATTATAAGAACGATAAGTAATATCAAGAGAACGGATATCTGAAGACCTTCTGCAAGAAACTAGGCATAAAAGAGTAGCCAGTTTAAAAGAAAGATTCTTCCTGTTGAGGAGAGAATTAGAAGGCCAGTTAGAAAAGAGACGAAGAATCAAATCAACGTCCCAAAGTACATCATATTTGGGTCTAGGAGGTGTTTTAATACGAATAGCCTTCATGAGCATAAAGACCGGCGGTCAATTCCAGGTAATTTATGTGGTGGAGAGATTCCTCTTGAGACCAAAGACCTCCTGTGTTTTGATTCAAGAGGCAAGCACCCCAGCTGTGCAGGCTGGCATCCGACTCCAATACGAAATCCGGGGAAGAACCAAAAATGGCTTTCCCATTCCATGCCTCCAGGTTGTTCAGCCACCAAAGCAATTCTGAACGAGAATCTGAGTCCAGAGAAATATGATCCCCGTACCAGAGACCTGACCTCAGAGATCTCGCTTTGACCCTCTGAAGAGCCCGATAGTTGAGGGGGCCTGGAAAAATTGCCTGAATTGAAGACGAAAGGAGACCTAGAAGCCTGGCCAAATCTCTGAGGGAGAGATTCTGATGGCTTAGACCATGTTTTATTTGCTTCTTTATTTTCGAGATTTTCTTGGAAGGAAGAAGGAGGAGGCAACGGGAGGTGTCGACCGTGAAACCTAAAAATTCTATGGATTTTGAGGGAATCAGGCAAGATTTCTCCTTGTTTATGATGAAACCTAGGCTTTCTATGAGTTTCATAGAAAATTCCAGGGGCCTCATTTATGAGGCCTTGCGTGAGTTTTGCGCTTCCGATGTGTCACTTTTTGTGACGCATCGGCGGCGTAAAACATGCCTCCTGATGCGCACTATTTACAAAGTGACGCATCTAAGCAGATGCGTCACTTTGTAAACCCCTGCGCTACATTATACCTGCGTCAGGTATAATGTATGCAGAGGGGGCGTTCACCTACAAAAAGCCTCATAATAGTGACGCAGTGAAATCTCTGAGATTTCACTGCGTCACTTTTAGGATGCTGTTGCGTCAAAATCTTGCGCCTGCCTCACAGCCGGCGTAAGACTGACACAAGCCCTTTCACATGGGGCTTTCCCCATGTGAAAGGAAGCATTGCTGGAGTTGCGTCACTTTTGTTACACAGTCCAGCAATGCGTCACTTTTGCGCCTACAGATACGTCAGAAATACTGACGTATCTGTAACTCCTTGCGACATGATGCATCATATTATAAATATGACGCATCAATCATGTCGCAGGGAGAGCGCAGTGAAAAGTGACGCATCGCTGTTTTCACGCAGCGATGCGTCACTTTTCATAAATGAGGCCCCAGGTCTTGAATTAAATGTAATTTCTCTTGCACCATAATGAGAATATCGTCCAGGTAGATGATGAGACGAACACCTCTTGATCTTAGGTGAGAGACAACGGCTCTCATGACCTTGGTGAAGCACCATGGTGCGGAAGAGAGACCAAAGGGCAGAGCTTGAAACTGGTACAAGCGACCTTTCCATAGAAACTGGAGGAAACGTTGAGGAACCTTGGCCATGGGAATGGTCAAATAGGCGTCCTTGAGGTCTAGTTTGACCAGCCAGTCCCCTTCTAGAAGTAGGTCTCTCAGAAGGTGAATACCTTCCATTTTGAAATGTCTTGAAGAAATGAATCTGTTTACTTGTCGAAGATTTATAACCGGCCTCCAACCCTTGTCCTTTTTTTCGACTAAAAAAAGGTTGCTCACGAAACCCATGAGATCCATGGGAACCTCCAAAATTGCACCTTTCTGAATCATTGAAGAGATTTCCTCTTCTATGATGGCTTGTTGATCCGGGCACATGGGAATACTCATCGGGAGAGAAGTTTGCACAGGTGCGTAATCGAAATCTATTGTAAAGACCTTTACGGTGCTCAGTACCCAAGCGTCTTGAGTGATGCATTCCCAATTTTTTAAGAAATAATTCAGTCTGCCACCTACCTTTAAGGGGAAAGAAAGGGATGGAAGAGGGGGAACACTCACCTGAGGTATTAGTCTGGGCACTTGATCCACTAGATCTGAATCCTCTGCCACGCTGTCCTCTACCTCTCTGAGGGAAGAATTGCGGGCTTGAATATTGTTGGTATTGCTGAAATTGCTGGTATCCTCTGCCAGTTCCACGTGCTCTAAAGTTGGGCCTCTGGAAGAAACGGCCGGAAGATTGGCCTCGTCTTCCGGCCCTTCCGAAAAGATTATTACCAGAATCAAAAACTTTCCGCATGTTTTGTTGTGCTCTATCGAGGACAGTAAAAGTCGAGACATATTTACCAAAGGATTTAATTAAATCTTCTCCGAAGAGGAGCCCTTTTTGATTTTTGGTAGGTTCTTTATCAGCAAGATCACTGAGCTTAGGGTTAATGCGAGTGAGAACCACTCTACGCCTTTCGGCATTGATGCCTGCATTCGCATTTCCCAAGAAGATAATGGCCCTTTGGCTCCAGCCTCTAATTAATTCGGTATCGAGGTGAGTGCCTTCTATATGGCTCTGCTCTGCAGAGTCGAGAATCCTTGTGAGTGGACCAAGGACGTCGAGAAGACGATCCTGGCAAACCTTAAAGGATTTCTCCATACCCTTCCTGGGGTCACGCCCCAACTTGAAAAGGAATTTAATTAGATCAGGATCAAGATTAGGGGTGTAACAAGACTTATCACCCACAGAAGGTCTAGCACATTCTGCTCTCAGAATGTTGCGAGTTTCCCTCTCCAAAGGGAACCTAATCCATTTTTTAACAAACTTCGCAACGTGTTCCTGAGGGAACCATTCTGAGCTCCGGGGGTGTTTTAAATTTTGGGGTGAGAGCATCTCTTCACCCAAAGGGTTACAGATCACATCCTTAGAGGAGGGTGTTCCCTCTTCAATAGCTTCTCCAAAGTCATGGTCCTCATCATTAAGGTCGAGGACATACTCATCTAAAAATTCAGAGTCATCTGATCCAAGTTCGTCATAACTATCATGAGCATCGGTTAAGTGTGTGTCGCTTAGGACACCTGATTTCCTTGTGCCGCCAAGGACACCCAAATAATTCGAGGTGCGAAGACCTCCTTCACTCCTTGAGGTGCTAGGACCTCCTTCATCCAATGAGGTGCAAAGACCCTCCATGCTCAAATCATTATGATTCTTCTTCTTCTGTCTCTTACCCCGGGCTGAGCCACCTTCTTGAGGGGGGCATTTAGAGCTGATAATCTGAGAGAGCCCTCCCCTCAAACAGGATTTCATCTCCTTCCGGAGCATCTTGTTAAATTTAACATTGACCAAGTCTTGAGAGGGAGCAGAAGCCTCTTCTGACCCCAAGCTAGACATGAAGTCAATAATATGAGCTCAATAAGGGGTGTAAAAGAAAGCAATGAGGCCCAAAAACAAATATGTATAGGTTAAGAATCACAATTCAGGTGTTTAGCTAAAATAAAATAAACAGGTTCTCGAAAAGAACTCGGGTAGATTGATTTCCGATATATGGGAAAGGTTTGGCTAAGTATTTAAAACAGTAGGAAAAGTTCGCTGATGAACAGTAACTGTCACTCGCGATTACGAGCGCGCAATGAGGAAAGACGAGGGGTTGCCAAGGAAACTCCACAATGCTCCGATGAGGCGAAGCACGTTAAGAAAATGCCCTTAGCAACGCGACTACACGGCGTCGCCGTTGCCAAGGGTCATTCCTCCAAAGGCTCCGAGTCTGTCGTTGCGAGCGCGAGAGACTCCGAGAGGAGGCAAAATTAATTAATTACGCTGATACTTACCGAAAACAGATGAAAACGATGGTCATCGCCAAAGAAGACGTGCGAGACACGTTTAAAATGAGTCATTATTATAAACACAATGATTAACCGAGCCAAACAAAAAACTCGTGAAGAAAGGTTACACATCGCAATAAACGCTACACACACTCGGACGAGGGGGGGGGGATCGCGATGAGGGAATCTCCATAAATTGGAAATTGGTGAGAAAGGGTGTGAAGTATTATGGGGGATGGAAACTGCCACACCATAAGGACACACCCATACCAAATGAAACAATTAAATACAACAGAACAGAGAAATAAAATACAATAATGATAAATATAAGTTCTAAATACCATAAAACAGATAAAACAGAGACAAGCTAAAGTGAGACTTATCTGCTTGGGAGCCGCATTTAAAAGAGGCTGTGTGTTGTTGGCTCATGGCTCTTAGCTGTTGCCTTTGTTCTATTTGGAACTATTATATTGTGATGCGGCTGCTGGGATCTGCATTAAAGATATATGCATAATGTAGCCTCCGGTCTTGTAATGAAATTGGATAAGAAACTCCGATCCTCTTTACTTTTACAAATTACAAACAAACCTAAGATGCCTTTTTGCAAACTAATGACAAACGCTAATCGGCATCGCCTCTTAAATAATCCACAAATGAGGCATTCTTGGCGCTACAGATGCGGGCATAGCGGTTGGGTCTTTTTACTTCCGTTTCCGGTGTGCTAGAAGCAACCAATTGCGTGAAAGAAAGGGATGTTCCCTTTCTGGTCCGCATTGCCGCACGAAATAGTCGGAAGTACTCCAATAGCTTTTAGCCAGAGACGCACTGTATCTCTATATTTATTCTTCCTTTTTTCCTTATTTAAGGTTTGTTTCATTCTGTCCGTGTATTTGTTTAAGGCTCCCTTCATCCTTTCCGTTTTTTTAGCGGAAGGACAGACAACTCGAGACGGAATAGCATGGCGAACACTTCCTGCTTTGCCCGCTTGGATGTCTCTTTCCGGTTTCACGTGTCTCAACCAATCAGGACACAGAGACCATAGCTCATGAATTGTTTTCTTCGGTTTCATGTGTCTCAACCAATCAGGACACAGAGACCACAGTTCCCTTCCTGGTCCGTTATGTACCTTTTTAACATGTCGCATCGGTATGCCTCCCACCTTCCCCTCGGCTCAGATGGATGCAGGAGGCACTGACGGACAGGTGGGTGTCTGGGTTTTCTTTGGTGTACAGACACGTTTTGTGTAGAGTTTGATGGCGGCTTCCTTTGAAGTTGTAACCTAGCTTCTGGGGATGCCTTTTTATCGAACTATTGCTGTGTTACCCACTGTAGTACTTTATTATAGACGGTGTAAGACACAAAACTTGATCTTTTTGTATGTGTAACCATAGAAGCCTTTTGTTAGAGATGGAGCTAAGTGATATTTCAACTCCTTTTTTCATAACCGGCTGTTTGTCATCTCATGCTGGCTCCAGCGTTTCTCCTACTTCTGTGTTTATTCTTGCCAGTCAGAGTGTTCTGCTTGAAGTTTATCAATATAAGCAGAACAATTAAATAAAATATTGTTACTTCCCTCTCATTTTCACAGAGCGGGGCCTCTCTTAGACCTGAGCGAGTGCCAGGCGAGGTGAGGGAACTTCCATAACAAATTTGGGGGAGTTGTCCAACTGAAAACTTAACAATGTGGATACAAACAAATATTCTAATCATGGTTTTTTGCACTCATTACATGTATTCTATTTTAGGAGAGTTCACTTTATGAGGTGAGACCACCAACAAAATCTGGGTTCACCTGGTAGGTCATTTAAAAAAATCTTTTCACAGTTGCAGTAGTGTGTACATAAAAGGTCCTGACGAAAGCCTTGAGAGGCTGAAACATGTTGACCAACTTATCTCTACATCTGATAGTGATATTTGCTACATACACTATCTTCACTCTGATTTAAATTTTGCCAGCATGATGACCACATCCAATAAAGTCGTTTACTTGGCATCATACTAGGTAATCTTAATCTTTTCACTTTTTTCACTTTTTATGAGCACTGCAACATTACCCTCATCCATCCTGTCTATACTTTTTGCTGGTTTTCCATCACTGGTGGATCTGTTATGAACATTCCTCTGCATATCAGTAAAGAGGTACTCTACAGATACCAGTTTCCAAACTAAACCCAGATGATGAGACTCCGCCAATGGGTGGTTTGATGGGTATCACTATTTTCCCTCTTCCTCTCCTTACACAATCTATCTTTCTTTACATTTGAGAGTATTGGTTGATTGCAGTTGTTACATTTAGACCCTTTGCATCCCTGTTGTGTTTTTTGATAGCTAGACTGGGGGATAGGATGTTAGCTGGTCTTTAAAATTATTCCCCTTAGACCCTTCTCATGTTTTTTTTTGTATCTGATTCCTTAAACTCAGCAGGGACGTGCCCACCTAACCTAACATAATTATATAACTTTTTCAAGGGAGTTGCTAATTCTTTAAAAAAAAACGTATAAAACTCAATTGGGAATCCGTCCTGGCCGGAAGCCTTTCCCCCTGAAGTTGCCTTTATACAATCTTGTATTTCAGGGGTATTTATTTCAAGACTGATTTGGTTGACCCGGTTTTCGGAGATTTTGGGGATTTCTATATTTGCCAAATAGTCCTGGATCATTACTTCCTCTACCTGATATTCCGTAGAGTAGATTTTTTCAAAATGATCCAGGAAAATCCTAGAGATCTTTGTCTCTATCCTCCTCCTCCAACCCACTCTGAGGATCACGAATTTTCACTATCAGTGATGACTCGTGCCTTTTTCTTGTAGAGTTAGCTAGTAATTTTCCCACCAACTGGCTGTCTTCATAGACCTTTTGTTGGAAGGCTTTTGAACTATTAATCTCTTCCGCAATAAAAAAATCCTGAAGAAGAGTTTTAGCCTGCTCTAGTTTGCTCGAATGATGTTGGAGCTGCAAGGTATATTCCCTCTCTACGTCTGACTGAAGCTTGGCTATTTTTAACTTTCTTTCGTTTTGCCTTAGCACTAGTGTATGCGATGATCTGGGCGGGTGCTGTTGCTTTAAATCCGCCCCAGACAGAGAAGGGTTCAGCTGTGTTGTTGTTTATTTCAAATAATTGTATAATCCATTCTCTGAATTCTGAAACCCATTCCTGGTTTTGTAGCAGGGTGCGATCCAGCTGCCACCCGGAAATATCATCTAGGATGGGGCCATAGTAATTCACAAAGTTTATAATTTTATCTTGCAATTTTGCCACCACCCATATCCACCTGCCCTTGGCATCTCTATGAGCCTGTTGGAATTCACAGGCTACATCCCTTGAGAAATAAATAGCAACCCCTCTCTGGGCCACCCCTGCTGATGAAAAAAATACATTGGAGAAGTATCTAGGAATAAACAACTTCGGACTATTAGACTTCAAATGAGTCTCCTGAAAAAAGACCACCTGTGGTCTAATAGATATTATCCATTTCACCAGCGCCCGATACTTCTGTTTGTTTAACATTCCATTTGCATTCATTGACAGGATGTTGCAGGTATTACATTTCATCTAAAAAAAATCTTATCACTGTTGAGTTCCTATTAATAGAACTAAAAAAAGTGAAATACCCATTGCTCATATTCCTTTTTGCTGCATTTACCCCCCTCCTCCCCCACCCTTCCCAGGAATGTGGAAACTCCCCTCCCTGCCACGCTAGCCACATTCCTCCCACTTCTTCTGGTCTGGGTGTCCTTTTGTTACACCCTGAGTGACCCGTAGATCTGTTTCCGCCCCATACTACTATTGTGCACAATTCATACTAGGAGAAGAAAAAAAAAGCACTAAAGTAAAAGAGCAAAAGAAGACAACTTCAGGAAAAGAGGAATGTTGCCAGGCCTAGGTTAGATTTTCCCCTTTTTCAGGCCCTAGCTCCTGAAGAGATCTCCTTAAGAAGAGATTGCGCCTCTTCTATGTCCGTAAACAAGTAGAATTTTCCTTTAACCAGGACCTTCAATTTTGACTGCTGCGCAATCGAGGCTTGAGCGCCATTTGCCTTAAATAAGTGTCGAATTTTCACAAATTCTTTTCTTCTTTTTGCAGCTACTGCAGTCATATCTGAAAAGATCCTACATTTTACAGTTTCTGATACTGAAAACTGGCGTTGTTGGAAAGCTCTAGAAAGAATCTTCTCCTTGATCCTGTAGTCAGCAAAGTACAAAAGAATAGTTCCTGGAAATGCTGAATTTGAAAAGCGCTGGGCTGGGACCCGATGAGCTCTTGTTATTGTCAGGTCTCCCTCAAATTCAGGTAGAACTGTGGTGAATAAAAGAATTGGCCCACTGAATGGTATCGGAGCCCTCTATTCCTTCCGGAACCCCCACAATCCTTAGGTTTGACCTTCTGGAGTGATTTTCGAGCTCCTCTAGCTTGATTTCAAGAAAGTTTTTCTTCTTAGCTGCCTCCTTTGCTTCCCCCGAAACCAGGTTCATTTGGTCTTCGAGTGAAGAGATCCTAGCCTCTGCCTCCTGAAGTCTCTTCGGGATCACCAACATTGATTCCTCGAATGTATCCATTCTTGAATGAAGGGCGGCTATCTCCACTTGCTGGTTATGTTTAATTTCTCGGATCTCATCAAGAATTAAATTCAGCATTTCGCGGATGTCTAGCTGGTATCTCACCTCTGATCTCTCCTCTGGTCCCAGAAAATGATCTTTTCCTGCCAAAAGTTTTGTAATAGAATCCGAATTGCTCTCATTGGAGCACAGCTGTTCCTCATCACCCTCTGCACTTGAGGCTCCCAATACCTCGCTTTGTAAATCTGGAAATGAGGAGCAGTCTTGCGTACAAACCTCCCCGCCCAACACCTCTTCTGTGGAGTTTCTAAGAGAATGCGAACCGCATAGAGGAAGAGGTTCAGGTGTCTTATCGTGGCAGAGTGACTTAGACGGTTTTGTTGGACCAGGGTCGTTGGGTCGTGCAACATTGGCTGGTGAGGTGGGTAAGGCTGGTGAGGCTGATGAGGCGGGCAGAGCTAAGGTTGTGGGGGATTGTACAGAGAGAATCTTAGGAGTGGTTTTTTTGCAAAGAGTGGATACTCTTTTAACTCTTTTCCTCCTTTACCATCTTTATTTTTGGCCTCTCCTGCTTGAGGTGGAGTTTCTAGGACTAATACCGAGGTACCGGCTGATAACTCTGGTAACTCTGCTTCTAGCTCTGGTTCTGGCTCTGGTTCTGGTTCCGACTGTATTGTTGAGTTATAATTATCTTGACAAACCATTGCGACCTTCTTTGTCTCCTTGACTTGCAAAGAGATAGGAGGAATAGGAGGAATAGGTAGTTCATCATCCGAGGACTCCGGCAGTGTATCCCCCGCCAGGCTCTCTCCCCCAGTTCTACCCTTATTTTTGTCAATGTCCTTGGCTGCTTGGCGAGAGGTCTTTCTAGCTAAGGCTAAGCGAGTTCTCGCTTTCTGACGGGCAGCCAACTCGACTTTCCTGGACTTCATAACCTCATCTCCCTCCCTTTGAGGCTTGCCCAATTTTTGCGTGCAAAATGGGTAAAGTTCAGCCTCCTTCAAAGTTTCTTTCTGTTACTCCCGCAAAGAGAGAAAAGAGAGAGAAGAAAAGTTTTTTCTTTGTGGTTTTTCTTTTCTTTTATGCCAGGCGTTACTCACGATGATGCACGCGATGTAGGTTCAAAACTTCTTATCTCGCCACTGCAGCAGGGATTTGCAGGGATTTCCAGTTCCAATTCCAAAAAACCTCCACCTGAACCCTGGCTCCAGCCTCTGGTGAAAAGTTCAAACGGCAGCTGCAGTCACAGCATCCAATTCAAAACTCAGGGGGCAGTACAGAATCCAAAAGTAGCAGCACCAAAAACCCGAAGAAACCTTTAAAATCTAGGAGCTGAACCCCCCTTGATCAACAACTCCAAAGAGAGACTCTATGCCTCCAGCTCCGAGCTCAAAGCGTGAAGCGTGAAAGCCAGGAGGAAGTAGCGTCCGCGGCAAGCTGAGGCATCGGGACCCAGGATGCTGAACGCTGAATGCCGAACGCCGAACGCCGAGCCTCCCAGCAGCTCACAAGGACCACAAACACCCCTCGGCTTCACACACCATCCATGGATGCCAACCGCATCACCCCCGCTGAAGTCAGCGAAGGCAAAGTCCGCTATGGAGCAAGGACAAAAGCAGATCCCAGCCGCGGCGTTTCAGTCAGCGTTTCGCCATTCCAGGGGGCAGGGTCGCAGACCACGGGTCACGGGAGGCTACACGGAGGCGTGGAACTCCGCAGCCATCCCCTCTGTAGGTGTATTGCTAAAAAAAAGGATAGTTGGTCTGTTATGCCATGTCTAGTGTAAGGAGTGTGTTCCTCCCCACTGGAGGCATGTACTTGTACAAGCTACTCCCAGTCTGGATCCCTTGGGCTCTTAAAGACACCTCATAAGCTGCTAGCCATCTATCAATATCATCCCTCATATTACAACTGGCCACCATATCCTTGGGCATAAAGACCCTGGATTCACATGAAGATTCAATAGGTATGCTGCCACCATTCATGTTATTGCTGGCCCCCATCTGTAGGGCCTGGACATCCAGTTCTTTCGGGCTCAGCTCATTGGCAAGTTTCCTCTCCTCCAGGCCAAACCTCCTTTCTGCATGATCCTGCTCCAACTTGGCGAGCTCTGGTTTCAACTGTTTCTCCTCTCTTCTTTCCTCTAATTTCTCTGGGGACAGGCTCCTTGAAGTTTAAGTTTAAGTTTAAAATATTTATCAAGCGCAACATACACCTGGGCGGTTTCTTGGCGCTAAGATAGCAGGCAGCCAGCTGGGCAAAATCAGTCGCTAAGACATAGACTGAAAAGGCGAGCGGAGCTTAAGAAAGAAGAGCCTGAGTGAATAAAAAAGTCTTCAAAGCTTTGCGGAAGCTGGAATACTGGGTGAGGGACCTAAGGTGGAAGGGGAGAGAATTCCAGAACATGGGGGCAAGAGTGGAGAATTTAGAGCCGCCCTGTTTTTTTTTCCGGTAGCGAGGGACTGCTAAAAGAAGTTGTGCCGAGGAGCGGAGGTCTCTGCCAGGGACATAAGCTTTGATGGCTGAAGATATGAAGAGAGGGGCCAGGCCCGTCCTGGCCTGAAACGCCATGCAGCCTAATTTGAACAAGGTGCGTTCCCGCACGGGGAGCCAGTGGAGGGTCTTCAAGAGGGGAGAGGTATGATGAAATTTGGGGAGACCGAAGGCAAGGCGGGCCGCCTGGTTCTGCACCAGTTGCAGTTTACGCAGGCTGTACTGAGGGATGCCATTGAACAGGATGTTCCCGTAGTCCAGGCGGGACAGGACCAGTGCGGACATAATTAGTTTAAGTGCAGAGAAAGAAAAGAAGCGAGAGATAGAGCGGATAGTGCGGAGAGTAAGAAAGCAGGAAGAAACCACCGAACCAATCTGGGAGTGCATAGTGAGTTTGTCATTTAGCTTGATGCCAAGAGTCTTAACAGAGGGAACTGGGGTAGGAGGAGAGCCAAAGGAGGGGGGCCAAAATAGAGAATTCCAGGGACAGGAGCAACCACCCGTCACCACAAGTTCCGTCTTATCGGGATTGAGCTTCAGGTGGTTGAAGTTCATCCAGTCCCTGATGAAAGATAGAATAGATTGGAAGTTAGCGATGGAGTCAGGGGAAGAGGACAGGTTAAAGATGAGCTGGAGGTCATCGGCATAGTTATATACCGTGACCTCCAGCTGCTGTAGGGCAAAGATAAGAGGCGAGATATAAAGATTGAACAGTAAGGGAGAGAGAGAAGAACCCTGGGGAACACCGCACTGGACCTGGCAGGGGGTAGCTGAAAACTCCCCAAGATGAACCGCCTGGGTCCGGTCCCTCAGAAAGGACGAGAGCCAAATAAGGGCTGAGCCTCCTATGCCCGCCGCCCTGACACGGGAAAGCAAGATGGAATGATCCACCGTGTCAAAAGCGGCGGACAGATCAAGGAGGACCAGCGCCTGAGATTTGCCTACGTCCATACCCTCTCTGAGGGTGTCTAGTACTGACACCACCACTGACTCTGTCGAGTGCTTGGGCCGAAACCCAGCCTGACACGGAGCCAAACTCCCATTCTCCTCGACAAAGGAGCTGAGCGCAGATGTAACATGTCGCTCAAGCACCTTCGCCAGAAAGGGTAGAAGGGAAATGGGGCGATAATTGGCCATCACGGAGGGGTCGGCTCCTGGCTTTTTTAAGATGGGGACGATGGAAGCGGATTTTAGTGATGGAGTGACAACCCCTTGAGCCAGTGAGTCATTAAGGAAGCCAAGAGGAGGCAAAGTACAGACAGAGTAAACCTGCCGTAAGATGTGTGCCGGGCATATGTCAAAAGGGGAACCGGATTTAATTTTGGGAAGGAGAGACAGGAAAAGTTCTTCAGAGAGAGGAGGAAAGGAATTGAAAAAGGCTGGGGCGGGGGGAGGCAGGGGGTCAACAAAAAGAGGGGAGGGAGGGGGGGATGTTGGATTTAATTGTCGAGATTTTTTCTACGAAGTAGGAATTCAGTGAATCGCAGAGTTTCTGAGAGGGAGGGGGTTTAAGTGAGGTCCTGTCGGAAAAAGCCAGGTCGTGAGTGATGGCAAAGATCTTCTTCGGTTGATTCTCGGCCGCCAACATTTTGGCCGAGAAATAGGCTTTCTTTGCCTCAGTGATGTTTTTTTTATAAGTCCCTAGGAGATGGACATAACGGGTCTTGGAGGTGGGGGAATAGTCCAATCTCCATTTGCGTTCTGCCCTTCGAACCGTAAGCTTCAGTTCTTTCAGATCGTTATTAAACCACCGATTGGCGTCTTTAGGGCGCCTAATCGAGGTACGCCGGAGAGGAGCCAAGCAGTCGCTTCCCTTCGTAAGCCATGAATCGATGGCTTTGGCTTGGGCTGCGGAGTCCAGTCCCGATAAAGAGGGAGAGGAGGCCAGAAGTGAAGTCGAGAGGTCGGACAGATTGACCTTACTCCAATTGCGAGCCCATGAGTTTTTGGTGTGGATAAGGGTCTTGGTCAGACAAAGACTAAGGGAAAACGAAATTAAAAAGTGATCGGACCAAGTGCAAGGGGTAACAGACAGTGCAGACAGGGAACAATTAAGAGACCAAACTTGGTCTAGAGTGTGGCCATGAATGTGGGTGGGGGTGTGGACAAGGGAGGTGAAATTGAGAGAGAGAAGGGTTTCCGAAAATTCCTTTGATGAGGCACATTCCTTAGGGTCCGTCGGCCAATAATTGAAGTCCCCGAGGACTAGAACCGAGGCATAGTTGACAGCCAGGGTGCCGAGTAGATCTTGAAAGGCCGGAAGGAAGGATGGGGTTGATTGAGGAGGGCGATAGACGAGCACAATGGCTAGGTGGGGGGAAAGAGAGGTGGAACGAGCCACCAAGTAGTCAATTCCTCCCAAGGAGGGTGAGGGGAGAATCTGGAACTGGAGGTCAGAACGGGCAATGAGAGCAACGCCTCCACCCGCTTTCCCGCCAGGACGGTCGGCACGGATAGCGTAGTAGGTCGAGGGGAGGGCAGCCAATAGAGACGGAAGAGAGGCTTCAGAAAACCACGTCTCCGTTAACAGCAGGAGATCGGGTTTGTCTGTGTCTAAAAGAATGAAGAGGTCCTGATGGTGTTTAATGGCTGACCTGGTATTAAGTAAGATGATAGATAATGGGGGAGAGTGGAGATCAGAGATGGTTGATGAGCAGGGGGCCGACGGGGAAGCGAGAGGAGGAGGGCAACCTAGTGGGCAGGCATGACAGGGAGAATTACAGCCCATAAGGATAGTCCGATGAATAGTACGAGGATCAAGGGGCCAATGGCCTTGTAGTAGGGTCAAGTCAGCGGAAGAGTATCGGATAAGAGGACCAGGGGTAACGGCCCCTAGCCCCGGTCGGCCGCGGACGGGCGCAGACGGGCTTAACTCTGGCGCGACTCCGGCGCGCCTACGACGCGCCCGCTGCGCTCGTCCGCTGCGCTGACGCCTGGTGGATGTTTTAGTAGCCATGTGGCCAGGGGGGTGTCGTCACGGAGAGGCCGACCAACAACCCGACCCAAGATGGCGCCCCTAGTCAAAGGCGACCGGCTTCAGGCAGACCAGGAAGTAAGTGTGGCAGGCTGGTAATCAGCGAGCTACAGGGGAGCGATATTTAAAAACTAGGCAACAGGTAAGAGGTGTCCTTACTTGTAGTCAGCAGGACGGGTAGGGAGATAGTAAAAAAATAATGGTGCTCGTAATCAGCAAAGGCGAGTGTGATAAAAAAAAATTAAAAGTGGAGTTTTAAAATTATGGCAAATAGCGGCAGTAAATGCGCGCGAGCCCTCTGCCACCGGGCTGCGTGCTATCACTGAGGGAAGGGGAGAAAGGCCCTTAGTAGCCGTGTGGCCAGGGGGGTGTGGTCACGGAGAGGCCGACCAACAACCCGACCCAAGATGGCGCCCTTAGTCAAAGGCGACCGGCTTCAGGCAGACCAGGAAGTAAGTGTGGCAGGCTGGTAATCAGCGAGCCACAGGGGAGCGATATTTAAAAACTAGGCAACAGGTAAGAGGTGTCCTTACTTGTAGTCAGCAGGACGGGTAGGGAGATAGTAAAAAAATAATGGTGCTCGTAATCAGCAAAGGCGAGTGTGATCAAAAAAATTAAAAGTGGAGTTTTAAAATTATGGCAAATAGCGGCAGTAAATGCGCGCGAGCCCTCTGCCACCGTGTGGAAAAGTAAATTTTGCCATGTCATATGTGCCTACGTGTTCCCCATTTTATGTCATATGTGCATGATCAATATGCATGTATTCCCCTCTGATCGATTAAAGACGCAATTACAGTTGTGTCCATCTCTAGTATGCCAGGCCTATGTAAAAGCTACGTTGCCACGTTTCATAGTGTGCACGTTAATTCATTGAATTATCCCCGTTTCTAGGCCTCAAAAGGGCCCGGACTCAGATTCAGCTCCTGTTTCCTGAACTCTCCGAGGAGCGATACAGCCCCCACCTGTATCCCTGACCCTTAGCTTACTTTCATGCCTCGCAGTGCCCGGCCCGGCCTGGCTCTGCCTCCCAGTCTGCCAAGAGTATGTTATGTTTCTAGTTATCAGTCCAACCCTCCTTCTCTGCATTCCTAAGCTACTGAATCGCATCAATAGTTTCCGTCATGGTCTAGCCTTTATGTCTCCATGTAAGAGAAATACTGTATTAATATTCATAGAATATCACTAGCACACGCACTACATATAGAATTATGCATGCACCAGTCTTAGAGTCTATTAGCCTTTACCCTGATAACTTTTGGATTCTATCAACATGTACTATAAACACCAGATACTAGATATGCCTAGGTACATGTCGCTCTGACCCTCCAGACTTTCGTCTCCTCTTCTAGTGCAGAAGTCATAGCCCCCAGTTCTCCCTGGTAACACGTCATTGCCAGTTTACGCGCACCACTAGGTTAGAGGTCCCAGCTGCTCAGGTAGCCCCCTCCATGTTTCCGCCCCGTTTATGACATATTCTGTTACGTTTGCATCACATGTCCATGTATACGCCCTGTACACACCTCTCGTTACACCCACTTTATGCCTTATCTTTCGCGACTGCTACAAACTCCGCCTACTGCTACGCCTACTGTATTGAATGCAATGTAATTGTTTTTAGTATATATATTAATGCACTGTTATTAAAAGCTAGCCAATTCCCAGATCCTGCCCCCGGCAGCTGCCATCCTATTCCCATGCAGGCTGTCCTGTTCCTGTCCTTTATGTCTGATTAAAAGCCTGTAAACTCCAGCTACCTCGAATCTTGACTCTTATTTATTGAGCTATCTGTTTATAGAGTATCCTGAAAAATAGAACCGGTAATTAATTATTTATTTACCACAACCGGGCTGCGTGCTATCACTGAGGGAAGGGGAGAAAGGCCCTTAGTAGCCGTGTGGCCAGGGGGGTGTGGTCACGGAGAGGCCGACCAACAACCCGACCCAAGATGGCGCCCGTAGTCAAAGGCGACCGGCTTCAGGCAGACCAGGAAGTAAGTGTGGCAGGCTGGTAATCAGCGAGCCACAGGGGAGCGATATTTAAAAACTAGGCAACAGGTAAGAGGTGTCCTTACTTGTAGTCAGCAGGACGGGTAGGGAGATAGTAAAAAAATAATGGTGCTCGTAATCAGCAAAGGCGAGTGTGATCAAAAAAAATTAAAAGTGGAGTTTTAAAATTATGGCAAATAGCGGCAGTAAATGCGCGTGAGCCCTCTGCCACCGGGCTGCGTGCTATCACTGAGGGAAGGGGAGAAAGGCCCTTAGTAGCCGTGTGGCCAGGGGGGTGTGGTCACGGAGAGACCGACCAACAACCCGACCCAAGATGGCGCCAGTAGTCAAAGGCAACCGGCTTCAGGCAGACCAGGAAGTAAGTGTGGCAGGCTGGTAATCAGCGAGCCACAGGGGAGCGATATTTAAAAACTAGGCAACAGGTAAGATGTGTCCTTACTTGTAGTCAGCAGGACGGGTAGGGAGATAGTAAAAAAATAATGGTGCTCGTAATCAGCAAAGGCGAGTGTGATCAAAAAAAATTAAAAGTGGAGTTTTAAAATTATGACAAATAGCGGCAGTAAATGCGCGCGAGCCCTCTGCCACCGGGCTGCGTGCTATATTGAAGATATACTGCTGCGTGCTCTAGAAGGTGCTTTCAATTCTGGGAGAAAATTGTCTCCTTCTTCTGTAGGCAGTGGGTCAAGATATTCTTTGGCGTCTTGCTCTGATCCTTCCCTGTCCCCTTTTCCCTCTGGGTAGGCTACTGCCCATGCTCTCAATGTTTCCTGAAGCTCTGCCTTCTTGGCTCCTTGCTTGTAGAACACCCCTTTCCACTGGCAGAAATCCTTTTTTTTTTTGGGGGGGGGGGTTCAAATCTGCTTTATTGTATAAGGTGAATCGTAATACACAGCTTTTTGTGCCAACAACCCGGAGGCCGGCAGCAGAGTGAAGTAACCATTACACAGCCTTGTGACCGGCATCCCGGAGGCCCGGCGGCACTGCATAAATGTGGATAAAGATGGTAAACACACCCGGTGTTGCAGGGCAGTTGAGGATGAGCAGCAGTAGAACAATGTTTTTTGCAATTTTTTTTTTTTTTTTTATGTGCATAACAGCTAACGAAACATCCCAACGATGCAGTAACTAAGAGGCAATTCATGTCTGCGCAACAGGATAATTGGTAGTGATCCGGTGTGACAGTCCAGGCGAGCAGGGGCGGGCGCAATACCGCAGCCGCACCGCAACTGTCCCAACACTAGAACCACTAATAGCAGGAAGCAATGACGTGTATGGAGTCCCGGAGTGTTGTCTAACAGATGGTGTATTAGCAGATGGTGGGTATGGTATAGGGTGTCCATGTACAAGAAAGGAGGAATGATAGGCTACCTGAGGGGGAAGATCTACGATGTCCAGCATCGCGTGGGGCCCGGGGATAGGGTAAAATCACTACAGCCAGAGGACAGGGGGTGCCTGCAAGGGCCAAGCAAAAAAGAAGTGTATGTACATAAGTAGGGTCCATGGGAAGGTCCAGAATATGAGCCAGGGCACTAATCCGCGACAGGGTGATCTCCCGTCGGGTCTACGTCATCTGACCGTGCGAGCAGATAGCGCACCGGTGGATCCCAGATGTCGCTGGGCCTGCTCGAGACGGGCAATAGTTCCGCAAATGTTGTATATTGGTCTTGGCAGTAGGTCAAGTCCGCCAGCCAGTCCTTAAATTTAGGCGCTCTGCCTCTGCCCCATCGGCACGCCACACGCCTCTTGGCCAAGAGCAATGCGGTATCAATGAATTTCCGGCAAGCCCTAGGGAGCTGAAGCGTGTAACCAAGAAGGGTTACCAATGGATCCATGGGTATCATCACCCCCGCCATCTCCGCGAGAGCGTCTGTCACCTGCTGCCAGTAGCACGCCACCTGGGGACACTCCCATGCCAAATGAAGAAAGTCAGCATGTTCGGCACGGCAGCGCTCGCAGCGGTCATCATCCGCCAGGCCAAATCTTTGTTTCCTCACCGGCGTGTAGTACAGCCGCTGTAGGAATTTATAGTGGATGATTTTCAATCTGCTACTGGCAGAGATGCGGGAGGTGAGGGCACAGCAATGGTGCCATTGCTCGTCTGAGATGTCCGTGGCAAGCTCAGTAGACCATCGCATCCGAGCACTGGAGTCCGGCATCGGAGCAGCCCCTCTGAGCTGGCGGTAAAGGCCGGAGACCAAATGGTCCCCGTCCTGCGAGCACAATAGGAAATGTAGTGGAGGCAGGACCTCAGGCTCATCGGGAAATTCGGGTAAGATGTCTCTCATCCCTGCACGCAGACGTATATAGTAAAAGAGCTCGAGAGGAGTGCGGTCATGCGTCGCAAAGAAAAGGTCCGCCGATTTAAAACGACCGTCGGAGAACAAATCCCCCAACAGGTAATATGGACTTTAGCGCAGAGGTTGCGGAAACCCGGTTCCCGCAAGAGGGTGAGACTAGTGTTCTGTAAGCGGTAACTTGGGTGAGTAAAGTAGTTGACAAGACAGGCTCTTGGTTATACGGTGCCATGCATCCAAAGTACATGAAACCG
This sequence comes from Lissotriton helveticus, assembly GCF_964261635.1. Classification (NCBI taxonomy): domain Eukaryota; kingdom Metazoa; phylum Chordata; class Amphibia; order Caudata; family Salamandridae; genus Lissotriton; species Lissotriton helveticus. The sequence goes on from NC_136057.1 coordinate 242,148,811, forward strand.
AAGTATTCGGCGTGGTTATGGATGATTCAGGGCAGTGTAGCAGCCCATTGAGCGGGAGAGGATGCACTATCCAGTCCTCCACCGCTATGTGTGGCATGAAAGGGGTAGGAGCCATCCAGTGGTAGGCGAAGTGTGCCTGCGCACACTGGTAGTATGCCTCAAAATCAGGGACATCAAAACCTCCCCTGCCATAGGGGAGGATTAGCGTGGACCACTTGAGCCGAGGGCTCTTGCCTCCCCAGAAGAGCCTGCGCAACTCCATCCTTAGGGTCCTGAAAAACAAAGCACCAGGGAAGTAAAGTATATTGAGAAAAAGATAGAGAAAGCGGGGAAGTATCACCATTTTTATGAGTGATGCCCTTCCGGCCATGGAAAGCGGCAGAGTGATCCAGCGATCTATGGAAGCGGTCAACTTAGTTATTGCCACTCCGTAATTGGACCGCAATGTCTCGTCCTTGTCGCGGGAGATGCGAATCCCCAGGTATCGGAGGTCAGACCGACACCACTCCAGTGGATAGTCAAGAGGAAAGTCAATTACCGCCTCTGTCAAGGGGAAGTATTGTGATTTGGACCAGTTGATGTGAACACCTGACATACCGCCAAACACAACAAATTCTCTGAGTAGGGGATTGAGGTGCGTCTCAGGGTGCTTAACATACAGTGTGATGTCATCCGCATATAGGGACACATCAATTTGACGCTGTAGGCACTGTACCGCTCCATCTCGGTGTAGTTGACGTAGGCGACACGCAAGGGGTTCAACCGCGATAGCAAACAACAGGGGGGAGAGTGGACATCCCTGCCGCGTGCCTCTGGTGATTGCGATCGGCTGCGATAGACGACCATTAATCAGTACCCTCGCCGTGGGACGGGTGTAGAGTAGGCGGACCCAGGACATAAACAATTTAGGAAACCCCATGGTTGCTAGAACCGAGAACAGGTAAGGCCACTCGACAGAGTCGAAAGCCTTAGTTGCATCGAGGAATATGGCCGCTACAGGTGTATCAGGGTGAACAGTACGAAGCAAGGAGAACAGGGTGCGAAGGTTATGGGAAGTGGATCTGCCCGCCACAAAGCCAGATTGATCAGGTAGCACAAGTCTGGTCATCAGTAGCGACAGTCGGGTGGCCAGTACTTTAGCAAGTATTTTAATATCACAATTTAAGAGGGAGAGTGGGCGATAAGAATTGCAGGATTTGGGGTCTTTATCTGGCTTTAGGAGTGAGGTGATCACTACCTCGCGCATAGAACAGGGAAGCACCCCGTCACACAGGGATTCCGAAAATACCTCGCGAAGCACAGGGGTCATGATGTCAATGTAGGCTTTGTAAAACTCGGCAGGTATGCCATCTAGTCCCGGGGCCTTGCCATTCCTGAGGGACATGATGGCCTCGCGGATCTCATCCAGCTCGAAGGGAGACGCCAAAAATTCCCTGTCTCCATCGCTGAGCCAGCACAGCGCCACGTCATTGAGGTATTCAGCATAGGACGCGCCGGGCCCCGCGGTGGACGTGTAAAGCGAGCGGTAGTGCACCTCAAATGTATGAAGTATCTCATCCGAATCCCTGACGATAGTGCCGGAAGTGTCGGAGAGTTCCAGTATGACATTATGCGCTCGTGGGGTTTGTGTGAGCGTGGCGAGCACCTTCCCGGGCCTATCTCCCTCGCAGTATTTACGGGCCTGCCAATGTTTACCACGGAATTTTGCTTCCCTGGCGGCCTCCTCTTCGTACCTTGATAGTATCTCCCTGAAGGCTGCATGTGATTCGGGGCCAGGCTCAGACACCATGCGGAGTTCAAGAGCCCGCAGCTCCTTCTCCAGCGTGCTGATCGAATGAAGGATATCACGTAACACACCATGGCTCTTGGAAATACAATAACCCCTAATAGTGACCTTAAACGCCTCCCATAAGTGTTCAATCGAGTCTACTGATCCCTTATTTCTAGCAAAGAAGTCCGCTATCTCCTCTCCCAGTTCAGTGCGAAACAGGTTGTCAAGAAGGGTGTCAGGGCGGAGTCTCCACTGCGGTCGCGGGCTATCCCACCCAGGTGTACGGAAGTGTAGCAAGACAGGACTGTGATCAGAGTACGTTCTCGGTAGGTGAATCACCCCCACCAGCTCCGCAGCTATGCCCTTGGTGACCAAAAAATAATCTAAGGGTGCCCATGTTCCGGTGTGCGAAGTGAAGTGTGTTCCTTCCCTCCCATGAGGGTGCAAGTGTCTCCAGGCATCCAATAGTCCACCCTCCACGACAACTCCCTCTAAGGCCTCTCGTGCCCTAGGCTTATAGGAGCAGACTCCATCTACCCTATCTAACTGAGGTACCAGCGCCAAGTTGAAATCCCCACCCCAAACAATGTGTCGTGACCCAACAGACATAATTTTGCCCCATAGGGTAGTGAAAAATGCAGGTGTGTCAACATTAGGTGCATACGTGGCCACAAATTTGTACGTGTCGCGGCCCAGCCTGCCCCACAACAATGCAAAACGGCCCTCCCTATCGACCAACTCTCCAAGCCTCTGAAATGGCACATTGCGGGCAACGAGAATGGCAACCCCCCTCGCATAAGTGGAGTATGAGGAGAAAGTGCGGTTCCCAGCCCATCTGCTCGCGAAAGCAGTACCACCCTGAGAGGACAGATGGGTTTCTTGCAACATGGCAACTTGTACATGATGTCTATCAAGATAGGTAATGACATTGCGACACTTTTTGGCATTGTTTAAACCACAAACATTCCAGGACAAGCAGGTCAATTGTGCGTTTGCATTTAGAGCAGCCATAGATAAAGTAACAAGAAGCACAGCAGTGCAAACAACAGCAGCGAAACAGGGCCACCCCCGCCCCACCAGTACCGGTGCACACACCAGAATAGAGTCCACGCACAAAGTCCAGTCAATGAATGCCTCTTGTAACACCTCCCCCCCCCACCCACCCTAGCATCCCAATCATGCCAGCAGCCAAGCATCCCCACCCAGCAATCCACCCCCCACCCTTCCCCCCCCCAACTTTAGCAACAACATCAACGGAAACATCAGCAAGTCAAAGGGGATCACCCAGTAGGGGTAAGACATAGAGTACGCACAGCCACTTCCCGGCCCACATCCCCATTACAGTACCGCCCTCGGTGGAGACTAGGGCCAGGAAAGTGGTCCTTGGTTTACATTACCACAGGGGTGTAGAGTCCGTGCAGGTCCATCTTCCGCAATTCCCCCAATGTCTGCGCTCCGATCAGCGGAGAGAGCACAAACCAGTGCAGATAAAGTGCACAGTGCAGCGAATATTGGCAATTAGTCGTCGTGTAGCGCCGGAGATAGGCCTGCATCCTCTCGTTCTTCCGCGGCCTCGTGGTCCTCCCTGCGTGCCCTCCGGAGTGATTTTAGGAAGTCCTCCACTTTCTGCGGGTTAGTGAAGAATCTCTGCTTACCTTGGTGGGTAACTCGCAGCTTCGCAGGGTATAGGAGCGCATAGTCTATCTGGGCCTCCCGCAGCTTTTTCTTTACCGGGAGAAATTTGCGTCGTTCCTCCTGAACCATTGGTGTGAAGTCCGGGTAAATGGAGAAAGTGACGCCATTGTACTGTAGCGGCCGTTGTGACCGGGCCGCCCTGAGTGCAGTGTCTCGGTCCCGGTAGTTCAATAGCCGAGCAATAATGGGCCGTGTCGGGAGGCCAGGTTTGGGCACAGGCGCCAGGGAGCGGTGGGCCCTCTCCACGATGAACTGAGGTGAGAAGGCGTCCTCCCCGATTGAGTCCTTGAGCAGTTTCTCAACATACAATTCCATCCTACCCGTATCTGTGGATTCTGGTACATTGGTGACTCGTATGTTGTTTCGGCGGCTGCGGGCTTCCAAGTCCTCATTCTTAGCCGCTATGACCCTGAGCAAATTGTCCATCCTGGTCAGTTGCGTCGTGAGAGTGGAGGCGACATCCGAGTTGTCAGATATGCGTTGCTCCGCAGACGTGATCCGCTCCTCGTGGCGGTCGACCTTGTGCACCAGTGCGTCCAGCCGAGCAGTGACTCCATCAACCTTCTCGACAACGGTGGCGAATCCTTGTCTCATCTCCTGAATCAGGTTGGTCAGCTCAACGTCTTTAGCAGGAGACATGGTAGCCGTAGGGGACGGCACGCTGGGCCCCGGTTCCACCTGCGTCGATTTTGCGCCCTTTTTTGCGCCATCAAAACTGAGCTTAGTTTGGCGGTTCTCAGGCCGCACCATGGTGGCGAATGGACTCAGCACCCTAGAACCGTAGAGCGTATCAGTACTTCTGACTATCACAGGGGGAGGCAATTGTATAGTCCCTGCAGGATAGTAGTGTCACAACAACCGCCGGACAGGGTAAAGCACCAGCAGGTCAACTAGAGCCCAACCAGGGGGGACACAGGTTCCTGGCAAGTCCGCGCGCCCCTCAGGCGCTCTGAGGGCGAGGGGGTGACAATGTCCAGATAGGAGTGGCACCAGATCTTCCCCACTCGGTTCCGGCAGGCCAAAGGTGCAGCCGCGCTATTCAGCGGCGATGCAGAAGGCCCAGGGGAGGAGGCTTAAGGGGTGGCAGATTTCCGCTCAAATAGGGCGTCGCGAGGGGATCCCGCCCCACGTAGGCACAATCCAGGGTCCTCTCACACAGCACAGCGATAGAGGAAAGGGCCAGGCTATGGCAGTCCGGGGGGGGGGCACAGCACGCCGTTCGTGAATCCTGGTAGGGCAGCGGCAAGCAATGGCACCCTCGGCTCCAAGCGTAATACCGGAGCGTATCAGCGGTGAAAGTCAAACGTAGCGGTTCCGCCAGCCGCGGGTGCCCAGACACGACCCCCGACTTCACTCTGGGCAGCCCGCAGATCCGCGCTGCCCCGCCGAGAGCGCCAGATGGACGGGGGCTCCTCTGATGGCCCGGGGGCCGGCCCGCCCCACGGTTTTCACTAATGCGCAGTAGGCAGCTCGCCTGTAATCCCAGCGACGAGGGTCAGCAGCAGCAGGGGGGGGGCCTCCGCCCGATAGATAGCGGTAGCCGCCCACCTATGCTCCGATCCCCCACGCGATGTCCGGTCGAGATCCTGTCGGCCGCGCTGATCCGCGGCCTATGTCCTCGTGGTCATCCCCAGTGTCCCGTAGACAGCTGCAGCCGCCCGTCCTCGCTCACCAGCTCCAGAGCGATCACCGGTCAAGTTTCAAGAGCTCGTATCTCCGGTACTGAGCCTCACAGCACCACCAGACTTGGGTCGAGTGCAGTCGACGATGTCCTGCGACAGATTAGGGAAAAATCAATCGATTTAGTACCCCGTGACAGAGGATATATAAAGGATAATCTACCAAGGAGCGGGAGCTACGCGCCTAGGCAGCCATTCCGCTTGTGCGCCCTCTAGCGCCGTCTCCCCTGGCAGAAATCCTTGAGTTGGGCCACTGTGTAAGCTCTCAGGTTGGCCAGCTCGAATTCCATCTTGCTAGGTAGGACCACAGACGTTTGCAGAGAAACCAATGGGACTTAGCAAAGGACTTTGAAAAAGAACTGCTCAGTCTCCAATCAGGGAAAATTTTGAAAAAAACTAAATGCTAATTGGAGAGAACAGACAAAGATTTTGCCAATCTAAGAAAAAGGTTTGGATTGAGTCAGGTGTAAAATTGTGGTGGACCTGATCCAGCGGCCTATAGAAAATATATCATAAACAACACTACCCAACTTCATAATCTATAAACAAAATTCTATACTAAATTATGGACCCATTTATAAACCTGACATATTTTGGGCCTACTGAATCAGGTGGTCAGATTAAATCTATATACACATTATCTACAAATTATATACAATTTTATACATTTGCGGAAAGAATATTGTCATTAGAATAAGTCCTAACCATTTAAACGACCACCATTGGCGACGTGATCTAGCTAATAGTAACCTGCACTTCTGAATAACCAAGACCAGCTTGTTTGTCAAAAGTAAGATTTTATTTGCTAAATTATGGTATTTTAATTGATAGTTTTATATAAGTAATTTATTAGCATTGAAGCAAGTATGATTGTAAAGAAACGTGAAAAATACAATTTGAGTAATTGAATCGAAGTTAAAGTAAATATTTAAAGTTTAGCATTTCTAAAACCTAAGTCCCTAACTGAGCTAAATAGATAGAAATTAAAGTAAAGTTCTTTGAGGATTCTTACGTGCTCCACGCAATGTCCGACAGCACTTCACCCTCATCGGATAGTCAGAAAGCAGCAGCCAGCCCATCCCTAGGGGCTTGACTTTTTATACCTTTCTACACTAACTAAACTACGCAAAGGAAAGTTTTCAGAAATCTTCGACGTCCCATTGGCTGAGAGTGACAAGTGACATGTCACCCACATTTCAAATCTTCCATTAAGTCACTTTTCTTAAGGACCATTGTCTTTTCCGAATGCAACCAGGAGCTTCCTAGGTTTGCAACAAATGTATAATAATGTTCTCATTGCTTCCAATTGACTTCCGCGGATGCCAAGTTAAGGGCTGACAAAATGTTCTTTTTCGACCTTGGCCATGTCCGACAGAATGATGATAGCACGTCAGTTTTTGCTTTGTGAATGCAGCTTTTGACGAACACTTTATTTCAGAATGGGCGTCTCGTGACTTTTGCAGAAGTAAAATTCAGCTTTTTTGTAACTCGAGCAAACTAGGCCCAAAAGCAGGCAACTTATGCTTTCTAGTATAAAACAAACACAAGAAAAGTATTAATGTAAGAAATAATGTAGATTCTGTATCCACCCCAGGATTTACTAATTAATTAACCCACCCGATTAATCTAATGTTACCTAGCAAATGCAAACAAATAAAGCAGCGTTTATATCTACCAGTCTTCATTAATCCATGAGACTTATGTGCACCTAGAATAGTAGAAATGACATCACACAGACAAGGAAAAGCAAAACAAGCACATGCTTCTTTTAAGTTTGCAGCAGTTAGTAGTGACAAAAACGAAAACAATAAATTATTTTATTATTTTGCACGAACAAAAAGATGCAACAATTATGCACGTTTATGAGCACACATGTTAGTCCCCCCATGTGTAAAGTTTAATCTAAGTTGTATTAGCACGACATATCACAAATCATTAATATTATTATTCATGTTATGAAAATGTGACTTCACGAGTTTAAACAAAATTTTGTTTTCTATCTCGCTCCATCAACTCCCTCATCTGGTGATTAACAAATCACCACACCAGCACTCAAAATTTTGGTAATTTAAACTTCCAAGAAATCGATTCAAATTCATTTGTATCAGTAAACCTAAAAGTCAGTTTCTGCATAATCTTTGGAATTAGCATAACGCTCTCTATGTAACTCCTGTAATTCGATTTCCCTTTCTTCTTCTTTTCTAAGTTTATAGATTCTTTTCTTCTCTTTCAACTGTTTCTTTCTTTTATGTAACAAACAACCTATTTTGGTTAAAATAAAAATGAATACTATTACTATCAAAGGTGCCAAAATCTTGCCAAGAATTGAACTTCCGATATTATGAAACCAGTTTTTAATTGCTTGAAACCTTTTTGAAAGTTTCCCTGTAAAATCTTCTTCTTCTAAAGGAATTATCTCTGAATGCATTTGTGTAATATTCTTGATGTACATTTCAATATTCTTACTTTCATCAGGTATATATGTGCAACAATGTTGTACATGTAAAATGCCACAGACTCCTCCTTCTTTTGCTAGGAGTATGTCTAAAGCAAGGCGATCTTGAATTACCATGGATCTAATTGCAATAACTTCAACATTTACTAATTGAAACCCATCAGCTGTGTCAGTTGATAATCTATCAACTATAGTGGACAATTTTCTAATTCTCCCTGCATTTAAGGTTATACCAACAAAAGGTATTACTGCTTGAAAAATATCTCCCAAAACTTCAGTAAAAGTTTCTCTTTTAACTCTATTTACATAATTATGAATTTTAAACAATCCTTCTGAATCTCTGTCAACATGAAACACTTTAGGAAAAACAATTCCCACATAATAAGTTCCATACCAGTGGTCTGGAAGGTTGTAGTAGGCTTTTTCACCACAAACAAAATAAATCCCAGGAAAGATTGGATCCTTTCCACCTTTGAATCCCCAACCTCCCATAATCTGATAAGTATCTTCACAGTTACTTGCACCTACAAAGTAATTATCAAAAAGTGTGTTATCTCTTCTAATGCAAAGCTTTCCACTAACTGGTTTGTCTATATGAATTGCAATATTTTCAAGTATTTTGCCATTTAACTTCTCATCCTCTTTCTGCCAGAAATTAGACTTAGTCTGCTTGACTAATTCATTCCTCTTATAAATTGCTCTTCTCTCCTCAACCATATTCAAAAATGTCTTTCCTTCAGCACTTAATTTGCAAGTTAGATTATTTTTATAAGCATACTCATAAGTAAGTTCGTTAGTAACAAGGAAAAATTCTCTCATTTGCTTTGCTTTCTTATGCTTATTTAAAGCATTTTCAATCTTAATATTTGCAAAAATTTCGTCATAATTTGAATAGTAATATTCTAAACGTCCAGTTTGATAAAATAAGCTAGTTAACACACTACATGTTACACCATAAGTGAGAGGAAGCATATTATATGTTACTCCCTCAGAAACAGAAGCAGGTAACTTAACGCAGACGTAGCAGTCTTTTGCATCCATTACCTTAACATATTCACTCAATAGCTTTGTGAATGTATTACTTGAAAAATCACTAATTGATTTATCTTGATGAATGTTAGGCTGATGATCAATAACTTTTGCAGACGCACTATGTTTAGTTTGGCTAACCAGAGCTTTGTTTGTTATGTTAACTTTGTGTAATTCTCTATTCATCTCCAAAGGGATAATCACAGCTAAAACCAACCAGAGCAGAATTAAAATGAGCAGACACACCAGAGTCATCTTACAGCATCTCTTAAAAACAGAACACTTTGAAGTGCTCTCCTTAACATAAGGCATTTTTGGTTAGTTTAGCCTTAAAATAAAATAAAATAAAACAAAATTTTTAAAATCTAAATTTATATTTACACCCCCCTTTTAAAATATATATTTTTTTTTTTATTTTTTTTTTTAAAACCTTAAACAAGATTTCTTCGACCTTATGTCATACATAAGTTTTCTTCAACTAAACAGTTTTTCTTCGACCTTGTGTCAACTAACAAATTTTCTTCAGCCTTTTGCCAATTTAATATTTCTGTACTTCAATCATTGTCACTAATTTCTTGGATTTCGTCTTCTTCTTCACTACTATCATATATGTCAATAACAGGTGGAATTACTAAATAAGTCCACTCAGGAGACTTGTATTTTTGGTTTGGTCTTACTATTCTTTTTCCTTTTCTTGATATCACTTCAATTTTTCTTCCAACTCCAACTTCTTTTCCAGGACTCTTTTGACTACTGATTTCTTCAACTTGTTCTTTTGGTTTCTTGATCAATCTGACTCTCAATCTTCCACCAGGCCAGTAGTCTGCTTTTCTCACGTACTTCTTTTTTGGTTCAGAATTATTTGATTCTGACTTCCAAGTCCTTTTCTTTCTGTTTTCACTTTCACCATCCACGTCACTTTCTTCAGTTTCGTAGTCTGAAATTTCAATTGACTCAGGAACTTCTCTATTCGGCAATTTCACTCCTTCAGGAACTTCACTTTGTTTTCCATCACTGGTACTCGGTAATTCGTCTTCCTCCTCTTCTTCAATTACCCCCAACTTCCCAGATTTCGGATTTCTGTTCCTTACTTCAGAGTTTGTTCTCTGCCTTTCGATACTCTCCTGGTCTGAAACTTCTTTTTGTTCTGCTTCTTTGTCTTCGATAGAGACAACCGAAGCCTCAGTTATCTTTCCTTTTAACAGATTCTCTTCACCTTCAGAATCTATTTCAATTATTTCCAAGTCTTTTCTTGTCAAATTTCCATTCACTGGCACAGTTTCCAGATGTCGACTTTCTTGTCGATCTTCAGAATCTGGATTTATTTCACCTTCTGTTTCGCCTTCTGCTTCAGAATCAGAATCATCTGTGGTATCACTTTCAACATCAGAACTCTCAGGAGTTGGTACTGGAATAGTATGACTAGGATGAATCCAGCGTTTCAATCCTCTGCACTTTACAGCATTAGTAGTGATCAAAATTATCTGCCTAGGCTTCTGCCATCTATGAGCTAGACAATTCCTTCTCCGATGTACTTTCGTTCTGACCCAATCGCCAGGTCTCAGATCATGTGTCAAAACCTTTTCATTTGATTGTGCTTCAGTTCCCACCTGATTAGACACAGAAGTTACCATATCAGATAACCTTTTACAGTAATCCATAATAGCACTGTCATTTATGCTCAACAGTTTACCTACTGGTACAAAAGCTTGCCTCATAACTCTTCCCATTAAAATTTCATGAGGACTCAAACCTGTCTTTTTATCTGGTGTACTTCTTAATGACATCAAAACAAGTGGAAGAGCATCAGTCCACTTTACACCTGTTTCAAGACACATTTTTCCAATTCTGTTTTTAATTGTTCCATTAATTTGTTCAACCACTCCTGATGCCTCTGGTCTGTATGCACAGTGTATTTTCTGCTCAATGCTCAAAGCTTCGCAAATTAACTTCATCAGTTTGTTATCAAAATGGCTTCCTCCATCACTCTCAATAGTGACTGGAAAACCGTACCTTGGGATGATTTCTCTGAGCATTAGTTTTGCTACTGTAATTGAATCACAATGTCGTGTAGGGAAAGCCTCTACCCATCTTGAAAATAAGCAAACAATTACAAGCACATATTTCAAACAATTGTGTAAGGGCATTTCGATGAAATCCATTTGTAACCTGGTAAAGGGACCACCCTCTCGACCAATTATTCCTGTCCCCACCACTGATTTTCTGTTTGGATTCATTTGTTGGCATGACAAACACCTTTGACAAAAAGATTCTGCAATAGTCCTGAACTTAGTATTGAACCATGTTTCTCTGAAAAGTCTAACCATAGAATCTCTTCCTAGATGTGCTGGACCATGATATAATCTGGCCATGTCAGCAATCAAGCAATTTGGTAAGACTACTCTGCCATCTTTGTAAACCCACACTCCATCTTCTTCACGTGGTCTACAATCTGATCTTAACCACAAGTCTTTTTCTTCATCATCTGCTTCATTTTGTAAATCTCTAATCTCATGCCATGTTTCTATAACTGTTGTTAGCATTAATGAATTTGAATCAGTTTCTTTACTCCTCTCCCGATTGTAAGAATAATTTTTCCTTGCGCAGTATTTAGCTGTTTCATCTGCGAAGGCATTTCCCTTGGAAATATAATCAATTCCTCTAGTGTGCGCTGCACACTTAACAATGGCAATTTCTTTCGGCAATTGTATTGCTTCAATTAATCTCCTAATGAAAACTGCATTTTTAATTGGTGATCCCGCTGATGTCATGTATCCTCTCTGTGACCAGAGTTGTCCATAATCATGCACAACTCCATACCCATACTGACTATCAGTAATGATGGTAACTCTTATATATTTTGATATTTCACATGCACGTATCAAAGCAATTAATTCAGCCACTTGTGCTGAACGAACTCCTTCAAGACATGATGCTTCTTCGACATCTTTGACTGTACAAACTGAATATGAAGCTTTTAAGACACCTCCTTCGGATCTTAAGCATGAGCCATCTACAAAGTAGACGAAATCCGATTCAGACAAAGGTCTGTCTTTTATGTCTTTTCTTGGTTTAGTGCAGAATTCCATGACATCTAAACATTCATGTTCTGTTTCAATGTCATCAACAATTTCAGAATCAGGCAGTAATGTAGAAGGATTCAGATTCAAACATCTTGAAATTGAAACATTATCTGCTCCTAGTATGATTTTCTCATACTTTGTCAATCTGCTACTTGTTAAGTGCTGAGTCTTACCTCTTGTCAGTAATATTTCTACTGAATGAGGCACAAAAACTTTCACAGGAAATCCCATAATGATCCCCTCACTTTGTTCGAGACTAATACTTGTAGCTGCAACTGCTTTTAAGCAACCTGGTAATGCTTTTGCAATTGGATCAAGAACTGCAGAGAAGTATGCAATAGGTTTCTTTAAATTTCCGTGTCTCTGAATCAACACAGATAATGCACATCCTTCTCTCTCACTACAATACAGTTCAAAATCTTTCTCATAATTTGGCATACCTAAAGCAGGAGCTTGACATAAGCTCTTTTTCAGGTTTTCAAAAGAATCCATCTCAGCATCATTGAGAATAATTGGGTCTTTTATATCTGACTTTGTCAGTCTTTGTAGTGGCTTTGCAATTACTGAAAATCCACTTATCCATTGACGACAGTAACCAACCATTCCCAAGAACATTCTGACCTGTCTTTTGTTCTTGGTGGTAACATTGCTTGAATCATTTTTATTCTCTCTATTGTTACTTGTCTTTTTCCCTTTGCAATTCTGTGACCAAGATATTTTACTTCTTGTTTGCAAAACTGTAGTTTTGCTGGGGACACTTTATGCCCTTCTTCTGCAAGGCGATTTAACAGAATTATTGTGTCTGTCACACAATTTTCTCTTGTCTTTGCAGCTATCAACAGATCATCAATATACTGCACTAACGTAGACCTACCAGGTAAGTCTAGGTCTTCTAATGATCTTTTTAACAGTTCATTAAAGATTGAAGGACTTTCTGTATAGCCCTGAGGGATTCTTGACCATCCGAGGGTCTTACCTTGGAATCTGAAAGCAAAGATTTCGTAACTGTCTGGATGTAAGGGGACAGTAAAGAATGCATTGCAAAGGTCAATGACTGTATACCATTCAGCATCATGTGGAATCTGGAATAGAATTACTGCTGGATTTGGAACCACAGGACAACATGGAACGACAATTTGATTAACCTTTCTCAAATCTTGTACGATTCTAAATGTTCCGTTAGACTTTTTAACTCCCATAATTGGTGAATTACAAGGACTACTCTCCATTTCTTTTAATACACCTTGCTTGATTAATTTTTCAATTATTGGTGTAATACCTTCAATTGTTTCTGTTTTCATTTTGTACTGTGGAATGTTTGGAAATTCTATTCCCTGTTTCAATGTAATTTTTACTGGATCTACGTTTTTCATCAGACCCATCTCATTTCCAGTAAAATCCCATATATCAGATTTCACTGTTTCCTTGAGCTCTTCAGGTAAATCCTTTTCTTCAAATGCAGGAAACAATTTTGTTTCTTCTGCTTCCATCATCATCATTGTCATTCTGTATAAACCATCTTCCTCCATTGTTTGTAACTCAACTCCATCAGGAGAACAATATATTCTGCAATTCATTTTACATAGGATGTCTCTGCCCAATAGATTCACTGGACTACTATTACAAACCACAAATCTGTGTTTGTCTCTGTAATTTCCAATTTCAACTGGTACTGGATCAGTTAAGTCAGTTTTAATTTGCTGATTACTTACTCCGACAACTTGGATGGTATCCCCAGAGAGAGGTAGGTTTTCAATTTCCACTGATCTAACAGTAGAACGGGTAGCACCAGTGTCCACTAGAAAAGTAATGTCTACATCATTAACTTTCCCGTTTACAAAAGGACCAGACTGGTCAACCTCAAGAGTGGCTCCAACAACACACTCTTCCTCCTCTCTCGGGCACCTTCAGCAATAATCATCAGAATCGCTGTCTTGACTTTCTGTTAATAAAAACTGTTGTGAAGCATTTTGCATTTGAACTCTTTGCTGCTTTTGCTGTTTTTGTGGTTTTATTACCTGTTCACTTCCCTGAAATCCCACGTTTGGATTATATTTTTGAACTCCCCCACAATTCGGAAAAGGTGGTTGTGGCAATTGGTCTTGACGATTATTCACCTGTTGCTGTTGCTGCAACTGTCGCTGAATATTTAATTCGTTTAACCCCTGTTGCATCTGTAGCTGTCGCTGCAGGTCAACACCATTCTGCATCTGTGGATTCAATAAGGGATTCTTTAAGTTTTTAGGAGGATGAGGACACTCGTCTCTCCAATGTCCAATTTCGCCACAATTAAAACAAGGTAATCTTTGTTTCAACTCCTCAATCTTTGGGCTAAATTTCTTTGGGAAATTATTACTTTTAAACTTTCCTTGTATCTGGTTTGTATTTCCAGTTTGAACAAAATTAGTGTTCTTATTACCCATGCTGGCAATTTGTTGCTCAGCCACTTTTACCTGAGCCCACATGGCTTTCTCCTTGAGTTTCTTCTGTTTCACTTCTATTTCGTCACTGCAATACTTTGCCTTTCTTAGAATATCATCTACAGAAAGTGATTGCCATCCTACAATGCTATTTCTGATCATTTCTCCGATTTCAGGTTTTAGTCCATAAACAAATCTATAGACAAAATGGCTCATATCCTTTTCATCTAGTTTTTCATAACCACTGTATTGTTTAAAGATTAACAGTAGTCTTTCATAAAAAGAATGAACTGATTCTTTTGTTTCCTGTTCTGTCCTTTCTATTTTAACCCAATCGACTTCTTTGGGTGGAATTTTGTTTTTCATCCAAACAATCACTTTTTCATAAAAATCCATTACAAGTGGATTTGGAGCACCTGTTTCTTTGATTCGCTCAGGTTCTGTTTTTGGCCAACTAATCGATATTTTGCATTCTGTCCAAAGATCTGATGGAACGACAATGTCAAAAAATCCATCTAAATCAATCCACAGAACTTTTGACACTTTGATAAATCTATCTACTTGTCTGTACCACTCAACTGGTTTTTCCCTTAATTTAGGAAAGTCATTTGTAAACAACAGAATGTCCTGTCTCGACCAAGGGACATGAACATATCCTCCACCTGCAATTTCTCTCATTGGAAATTGTTTTGACAATTTTTCCAATCTTTCATCTTCCTTCTTTTTCGTCCATTTTACTCTCCATTTATTCAGTTCTCCTAGCTTTTTGATATAAACAATCAAATCTTTTATATGTACTATTCTTCCCATTGAGTTCAAACTCTCAATGTCACTTTCTGAAAAGTCTAATCTGTAATGTTTCGCAAAATTCTTTTGTTTGCTCACATCGATTTCAAGTTCCGCTGCTAGATCTTCTAGTTGATCATATTTATTTTTTGTTTTCCACTGAATGCTTTTGCAAATGAACAGTAGTTCATCATCTCGATAGTAATTTAAACTATCTGGACCAATTGTTCCAATTATTAATTCTTCGATATTCGCTTTTAATTTGGCCACATCAAGTTTTGGTGTGGTTACTCTGACTTCAGGACTCCCTATATCTGATATAGCACCCATTGGTGTTTTTGGAGATAAATCCTCATTAAAGGTTAAATCAGGCATTCTCGATTTAGAAGAGTTTATTTCAGATAAGTCTGAATAAAATTTTTCAGCACCCTTTTGAATTTCTGTATTTAAAGGAATAGTTAATCCTGTCTTGTTTGTTTCTTTTTGGTCAAATACAGGCTGAACAGGACCAATTGTTACTGGAACTGTCACAGCTTCCATGCCTTTTGTCATTCTTTTTATTAATTCTTCTTTAGATCTTAAATATTCATTATAATCGATATCTTCAACATTTCTTGCCTCTCTTGTATAATCTTTTGGAGCTTCTCTTGCGCTTGGAGCCATTGTAAAATGTCTACCTTCATTTCGAGCATTATCAAATTCTGGTCTTCTAGGAGTTTCAATGATTTCACAATTATTTGGATAAAGTTTAGGAGCTTCATTAATTGGAGGTGCACTCGGTGAAGTTTCAGTAGAAACCACCGGAGTAGACCATGATCTAGGAGGTCTTAAAGGCTGATTCTTTCTAGCTGTTGTATATATTTCTTCCATAACTGCATCCTCAGATTCACTTTCCATAGATTTCCCTGTAGGAGTACCCATTACCATTTCCTGAATTAAATACAATGCTTCACTCATGTTTCCCTGTCTCCACATTCTCAATCTATCTTCATGAGTTTCTCTTCTCCAAGGTGGAGTTTTAGAAGGTCTTTTAATTCCACTAGCTTCTCTTTGTAACTGATACATCTCATCTTCCCACTCAACTAAAGCTTCAAATTGAGTTGGTCTCGGTTTCGGAACAAGAGCATTCATTTTCTCTCGTAAATTTCTCAAGACTTTTACATTAAATGAACCATCATCAGGCCAAGTTAAAACACCGTCGTTCTTAGTATAGCGTTTCCAACTATCGAACCATAAGACAGTATGATATCCATATTCACCTTCCATATACGCTGCAGGTGTTTTATACTTATGAAGTAATTTACCATCTCGCGTTTCGATTTTCTTGTCAGGCGAAAATAAATTCTTAAACTTCTGAAATAATGTTGGCTTTTTCTCAACATGTTTAAAATGATAACTCATTTTTAAGAGTTAATTCTAATTCACAAAATCGTTCGTAAAATATTTCCGGGATGTTCCGCAAAACAACCAATCCGTGCGCGAAACACACCAACAAGCCAATGACAGTTGAGCTACGTCACTTTTCAGCTCAACCAATAAAAATGGAGTTTTCCTAAAGAACCAATTAGCTTACAGATCGTCAGAGACTCTAGAGCCAATCAGAGTACAGTTGGTGACGTAGGTCACCCAATCCCAGCGCGGCTCTGTGACGTACACAGCAGCTGCGGTTTCTCGTTTCTCACTCCTGGCG
Source organism: Lissotriton helveticus (assembly GCF_964261635.1). Lineage (NCBI taxonomy): Eukaryota > Metazoa > Chordata > Amphibia > Caudata > Salamandridae > Lissotriton > Lissotriton helveticus. The sequence continues at coordinate 242,165,419 of NC_136057.1, forward strand.
CTTACCCCTCCTTCACAAAATCTTTTCACAGCGCCATTTTAAGAACACTTTTCAGTGTAAATTAATTCTTAACAATGACTATAAGGACATCATCTGTTCGTTTCACTATTTAGGATAGTTTACATACATTCAAGTATCCACACTTCGGAATAGACGGCGCTATTCACACTAAGGATAATATCCAATTGTCAGTAGAGTAACCCTTACCCCACCCTTCTAACACGTATAATTATGAACTCGCTTTGCTCTGAACGCACCGCGAAGTGACAGTTCTAAGAGTTCCACTTGAACATAAAATACAAATCAAACTCGCACTTTCACGCTGAAAATTCCCTAATTTCGAACACACATGAAATCCGTACAGGACTCTCACCTGTTTATAGAGATCATGCACCGTTAGCAAAATAACGACGTTATCCGTACAGGGCTCTCACCTGTTTATAGATATGAAACATGTACCCGTACAGGACTCTAACCTGTTTATAGATAATCATGCACCGACGCTACTTTACCCTTCACTCAAGCTCGGATATAACTAATACTCTTATCACAGTGAGTTTTATGGAAGGCGCTTTGTCCCTATTCTCATGCTGTTTTAATTTCTTAGAAAACCCTCACTATTCAAGATTCACACCTAGCCCTAAAACTGTGCTGCTCGGCGACAACACTATGGTACACGGCGATACCTCTTGTGATACTCGGCGATATCACTACAAACAGAACAGATGGCTTGCGTGACTAATTTCTCGCCACACAATCTATACCGGTATAGCTTACAGATAGCACGAAAAACGAACTCAACATGTGTTAAAACGTCAATCCTATTTCCATACCATAACACTTTAGTAACCCTTAGCAACCAACATATTACCTTGGTTACTCTTAGCAACCATCAATTTCTGCTACCAGAGAATTGATCCAGCGGCCTATAGAAAATATATCATAAACAACACTACCCAACTTCATAATCTATAAACAAAATTCTATACTAAATTATGGACCCATTTATAAACCTGACATATTTTGGGCCTACTGAATCAGGTGGTCAGATTAAATCTATATACACATTATCTACAAATTATATACAATTTTATACATTTGCGGAAAGAATATTGTCATTAGAATAAGTCCTAACCATTTAAACGACCACCATTGGCGACGTGATCTAGCTAATAGTAACCTGCACTTCTGAATAACCAAGACCAGCTTGTTTGTCAAAAGTAAGATTTTATTTACTAAATTATGGTATTTTAATTGATAGTTTTATATAAGTAATTTATTAGCATTGAAGCAAGTATGATTGTAAAGAAACGTGAAAAATACAATTTGAGTAATTGAATCGAAGTTAAAGTAAATATTTAAAGTTTAGCATTTCTAAAACCTAAGTCCCTAACTGAGCTAAATAGATAGAAATTAAAGTAAAGTTCTTTGAGGATTCTTACGTGCTCCACGCAATGTCCGACAGCACTTCACCCTCATCGGATAGTCAGAAAGCAGCAGCCAGCCCATCCCTAGGGGCTTGACTTTTTATACCTTTCTACACTAACTAAACTACGCAAAGGAAAGTTTTCAGAAATCTTCGACGTCCCATTGGCTGAGAGTGACAAGTGACATGTCACCCACATTTCAAATCTTCCATTAAGTCACTTTTCTTAAGGACCATTGTCTTTTCCGAATGCAACCAGGAGCTTCCTAGGTTTGCAACAAATGTATAATAATGTTCTCATTGCTTCCAATTGACTTCCGCGGATGCCAAGTTAAGGGCTGACAAAATGTTCTTTTTCGACCTTGGCCATGTCCGACAGAATGATGATAGCACGTCAGTTTTTGCTTTGTGAATGCAGCTTTTGACGAACACTTTATTTCAGAATGGGCGTCTCGTGACTTTTGCAGAAGTAAAATTCAGCTTTTTTGTAACTCGAGCAAACTAGGCCCAAAAGCAGGCAACTTATGCTTTCTAGTATAAAACAAACACAAGAAAAGTATTAATGTAAGAAATAATGTAGATTCTGTATCCACCCCAGGATTTACTAATTAATTAACCCACCCGATTAATCTAATGTTACCTAGCAAATGCAAACAAATAAAGCAGCGTTTATATCTACCAGTCTTCATTAATCCATGAGACTTATGTGCACCTAGAATAGTAGAAATGACATCACACAGACAAGGAAAAGCAAAACAAGCACATGCTTCTTTTAAGTTTGCAGCAGTTAGTAGTGACAAAAACGAAAACAATAAATTATTTTATTATTTTGCACGAACAAAAAGATGCAACAATTATGCACGTTTATGAGCACACATGTTAGTCCCCCCATGTGTAAAGTTTAATCTAAGTTGTATTAGCACGACATATCACAAATCATTAATATTATTATTCATGTTATGGAAATGTGACTTCACGAGTTTAAACAAAATTTTGTTTTCTATCTCGCTCCATCAGACCCTGAGTCACTGTATGGTGTTACACAAGCATAAGTCCTATCCCACAGCTGCCACCAATTTGAGAAATGGGTTCTCTTAATTGACAGGGGTATGCACCCCCTTTCAAGTAGGGACCACCACTCTAATCAGGGTGAGTTCCAAACCCTCTAGGCAGTCCGGTCCCAAGCTCTGGTAGCTTGTCCCAGAGCAGGCAGACTTAACCCACGAGGCAATGAGTAAAGTGTTTGTGTAACATACACATACTTAGCTGCCCAATAATAACGCCGCAGAGAAATACTCCACACAGGCCTAGAAAAATAGAAGCTCCTTTTATATATCATGGAATGAGGTCATATACAGTGAAAATCCAATTAGGGGATTAAACTTTTTACTCTTCTATTTTTCAAGCATTGCTTTAAACGAGAAGATCAACTAGGTTTGTTTTAGTACCCTCACTGTAGTTTTAGAGTCTGTATAATGATCGGCTTCTTCCCCCGAACGTTTCTTTTTGCTTTTATATTTAGCAGTCTTGGGAGATGAAAACAGAAAAAAGAGTTACCTGGATAAGGCCCCAAAGTTATCTTAGGCCTCGCCAGACCAGCAGTAAAGACTGCACAAGCCCAGCAGGCACCGTACCTTTGCGAAGCTCCTGCAGCCACCTGTGGTGTGTTGCGTTGCAGCCCAGCATTTCCTGGCAATTCTTTGGCAGCATGGGCCATGCAGCAGGGGGTTCCTGAGGTGCTGTCCGGTCCAGGGTGGAAACGCTGCCCAGGTGATGGCTCTGGTTTGCGTTCAGGGCTTCCCTTGAATGAACACAAGCCATACAAGAGCAGCGGCAGCAGTTCGGATCGGCAAATACATCTTGGTTGCTGGTTACTGTGTTATTCCCAGGCACACGTGATGGGAAGTTCATGGGAGCGTGCAGATCCCCAGGCAACAAAACCACGTTCTCTTCGATAAAACAGTCAACAGACAGCTAACCCGATACCTCGAAGAAAACACAATCCTGGACCCTTCCCGGTCAGGGTTCCGCAGCAACCACAGCACCGAGAATGCCCTCATCGCCGCCACTGACAACATCAGGTCCCTGCTGGATAACGGCGAGACCGCAGCCCCCATCCTCCTAGACGTCTTTGCTGCCTTTAGCATCGTCTGCCACTGCACACTACGCACACGCCTCTACGCCGCAGGGATCTGAGACAAGGCTCTGATTTGGACCACCTCCTTCCTCTACGGCAGAACTGAGAGCGTTCGCCTCCCCCATTCCGTTCCAAAGCCTCCGAGATCATCTGCGGCGTATTCCAGGGATCCTCCCTCAGCCTGACGCTGTTCAACATTTACATGGACCCGCTCACACATGTAGCCCGACAGCACGACCTCAACATAATCTCCTACGCCAATGACACTCAGCTGATCCTCTCCCTCACCAAAGACCCCATCACCGCCGAAGCCAATCTTCACAAAGGAATGAAGGCTGTCACCGACTGGAAGAAGACCAGTGGTCTGAAGATGAACTCGGACAAGACAGAGGTCCTCATCCTCGGCTCCAACCCTTCAGCCTGGGATGACTCCTGGTGGCCGACGGCACTGGGGGCAGCCCCCACACCCACCGACAACTCACACAACCTGGGAATCATCCTCGACTCAACGCTCTCAATGACCAAGCAAGTCAACGCCGTCTCCTCCTCCTGCTTCCACACCCTCCGCATGCTCCGCAAGATCTACAGTTGGATCCCCACAGATACAAGAAAGACAGTCACCCAGGCCCTCGTCAGCAGCAGACTAAACTACGGTAACGCCCTCTGCGCGGGAGCCCTGACCAAGCTCATCAAACGACTACAACGCATCCAAAACGCCTCGGCACGACTGATCCTCGACGTACAACGCCATGGCAACATCACCCCCCACCTGAGAAAACTGCACTGGCTCCCCATCAAAAAGAGGATATCCTTTAAGCTCCTCACCCATGCACACAAGGCACCCCACAAGACCGGCCCAGACTACCTCAACAGACGGATCTCCTTCTACATCCCCAACTGCCAGGTATGCTCCTCCAACCTCTCGCACGCCACCGTCCGTCGCATCCGAAGAACAACCAACGGTGGAAGATCCTTCTCCCACCTCACCGCCAATACATGGAACACCCTCCTACTGAACCTACGACACACCCAAGACCTGATGACCTTCAGGAGTGTTGGAAATGGCACTTTTAGCAGGGTTATCACCAAAATTTTCGCTTCTTCCTCCCTTATTTTTCCTTAACTGTGGCTGTTGGCAATAGGACTCTGCACACTTTACCACTGCTGATCAGTGCTAAAGTGCATATACTCTCTGTGTAAATTATTGTAATTGGTTATCCATGATTGGCATATTTGTCTCACCAAGAAGCCCCTAGTAAAGTGCACTGAGTGTGCCAAGGCTGGTGATATAAATGCTACTAGTAGGCCTGCAGCACTGATTGTGCCACCCACATGAGTAGCCATAAAATGGTGTCTCAGGCCTTCCACCGCAGTGCCTGTGTGCAGTCTGTGAACTGCCATGTCCTCTTGGTCAGTGTCCCCACTGACCAGGCCTAACCATTCCCTTTCCGTGCACATTGGTCACCCCTATGGAAGGCCCAAGGTACCCCCCTGGGCAGGGTGCAGTGTATGTGAAAGGTAGAGCATGTACTACTGCAGGTGACATGCTCTGGTAGTGAATTACAGCCATTTTCACTTTTTACTATTGTAAGGCTATCTTATCCCATAGGCTATCATGGGGGATGCTGGCTACAGTGGCTACCAGCAAATCTTCCCATAGGAGCAAGATAGGACATAAAATTCTGGTATCCATGAACTCAGAATTTAACAACACATATTTTAAGAAAGGTTGTTTTTAAATCCTGTGTTTGAGAACAGCACATTTAGAAAGTAGCTGTTCTCTTGTCTGACCTTTCTGTGTGCCTTGGCCTGTTTGTGAAATGACTGTATTGTTTGAGCGTGACAGGGGTTGGGTAGCCCCCAGGAGGGTGGCTGAGTCAGCCCTAGACTGAATGACTGCATCTGCATCTTGAGTGGTAGGAGGGGATAGCACCTGGGCCTAAATTGGGCTGTGCCAGCCTTCCACAATGCTGGCTCCACCTCATGCAGCGGTACCAAAGGGGGTGGTGATGGACGGAGCATCTGAACCAATCAAACACTCACACCCAGTCAACAGATCTGGGTTTAATCGATTACCGTTCTTTAGCCCACTCTGCCACCCCAGTTCAGATATGGCCATATGCAAATGAATCTGACCATGTGCCTCATGGGAGCAGTCCAGTCCGAACTGTCAAGCCATGCCTTCCCTGGACCGGAATCAAGTTTCCTAGGACCGGTTTCTGCCATTTCAGCCGTCTTCAGCCAGGCTTGCTTTAAATCCAGAGGCAAAGTGAGCAAGGGACTCACGTCTGAGCATACCCTGCCAACTTATGGCAAACAAAGCGGTACAAAAGGGGGTGGTGATGGGCGGAGCATCTGAACCAATCAAACACTCACACCGAGTCAACAAATCTGGGTTTATTCCATCACTGTTCTTTAGCCCACTCTGCCACCCCAGTTCAGACATGGCCGTATGCAAATCAGTCTGACCCTGAGCCTCATTGGAACAGTCCAGCCCGAACTGCCAAGCCATGCCTTCCCTGGACCGGAATCAAGTTTCCCAGGACCGGTTTCTGACATTTCAGCCTTTTTCAGCCAGGCTTGCTTGAATCCAGTGTCAAAGTGAGCAAGGGACTCACGTCTGAGCATACCCTGCCAACTTATGGCGAACAAAGCTGTACAAAAGGGGGTGGTGATGGACGGAGCATCTGAACCAATCAAACACTCACACATAATCAACAGATCTGGGTTTAATCCATCACCGTTCTTTAGCCCACTCTGCCAGCCCAGTTCAGACATGGCCATATGCAAATCAGTCTGACAATGTGCCTCATGGGAACAGTCCAGCCCGAACTGCCAAGCCATGCCTTCCCTGGACCGGAATCCAGCTTCCTAGGACCAGTTCTAGCATTTCAGTTGTCTTCAGCCAGGCTTGCTTGAATCGAGTGGCAAAGTGAGCAAGGGACTCAAGTCTGAGCATACCCTGCCAACTTATGGCAAACAAAGTGGTAAAAAAGGGGGTGGTGATGGACGGAGCATCTGAACCAATCAAACACTCACACCCAGTCAACAGATCTAGACTTAATCCATCACCGTTCTTTAGCCCACTCTGCCACCCCAGTTCAGACATAGCCATATGCAAATCAGTCTGACCCTGTGCCTCATGGGAACAGTCCAGCCCGAACTGCCAAGTTATGCCTTCCCTAGACCGGAATCAAGCTTCCTAGAACGGGTTTCTGGCATTTCAGAAGTCTTCAGCCAGGCTTGCTTGAATCCAGTAGCAAAGTGAGCAAGGGACTCACGTCTGAGCATACCCTGCCAACTTATGGCGAACAAAGCGGTACAAAAGGGGGTGGTGATGGACGGAGCATCTGAACCAATCAAACACTCACACCCAGTCAACAGATATGTGTTTAATCCATCACCGTTCTTTAGCCCACTCTGCCACCCCAGTTCAGACATGGTCATATGCAAATCAGTCTGACCCTGTGCCTCATGGGAACCGTCCAGACCAAACTGCCAAGCCATGCCTTCCCTGGACCGGAATCAAGTTTCCTAGGACCGGTTTCTGGTATTTCAGCCTTCTTCAACAAGGCTTGCTTGAATCCAGTGTCAAAGTGAGCAAGGGACTCACGTCTGAGCATACCCTGCCTACGTATGGTGAACAAAGCGGTACAAAAGGGGGTGGTGATGTACAGAGCATCTGAACCAATCAAACACTCACACCCAATCAACAGATCTGGGTTTAATCCATCACCGTACTTTAGCCCACTCTGCCACCCCAGTTCTGGCATTTCAGCCGTCTTCAGCCAGGCTTGCTAGAATCCAGAGGCAAAGTGAGCAAGGGACTCACGTCTGAGCATACCCTGCCTACCTATGGCGAACAAAGTGGTACAAAACAGGGTGTTGATGGATGGAGCATCTGAACAAATCAAACACTCACACCCAGTCTGGGTTTAATCCATCACCGTTCTTTAGCCCACTCTGCCACCCCAGTTCAGACATGGCCATATGCAATTCAGTCTGACCCTGTGCCTCATGGGAACAGTCCAGCCCGAACTGCCAAGCCATGCCTTCACTAGACCGGAATCAAGCTTCCTAGAACCGGTTTCTGGCATTTCAGCCGTCTTCAGCCAGGCTTGCATGAATCCAGTGGCAAAGTGAGCAAGGGACTCAAATCTGAGCATACCCTGCCAACTTATGGCGAACAAAGCGGTACAAAAGGGGGTGGTGATGGACGGAGCCTCTGAACCAATCAAACACTCACACCCAGTCAACAGAAATGGGTTTAATCCGTCACCGTTCTTTAGCCCAATCTGCCACCCCAGTTCAGACATGTCCATATGCAAATCAGTCTGACCCTGTGCCTCATGGGAACAGTCCAGCCCGAACTGCCAAGCCATGCCTTCCCTGGACCGGAATCAAGCTACCTAGGACCAGTGTCTGGCATTTCAGCCGTCTTCAGCCAGGCTTACTTGAATCCTGTGGCAAAGTGAGCAAGGGACTCACGTCTGAGCATACCCTGCCAACTTATGGCAAACAAAGCGGTACAAAAGGGGGTGGTGATGGACAGAGCATCTGAACCAATCAAACACTCACACCCAGTCAACAGATATGGGTTTAATCCATCACCGTTCTTTAGCCCACTCTGCCACCCCAGTTCAGACATGTCCATATGCAAATCAGCCTGACCTGTGCCTCATGGGAACAGTCCAGCCCGAACTGCCAAACCATGCCTTCCCTGGACCGGAATCAAGCTACCTAGGACCAGTGTCTGGCATTTCAGCCGTCTTCAGCCAGGCTTACTTGAATCCTGTGGCAAAGTGAGCAAGGGACTCACGTCTGAGCATACCCTGCCAACTTATGGCAAACAAAGCGGTACAAAAGGGGGTGGTGATGGACAGAGCATCTGAACCAATCAAACACTCACACCCAGTCAACAGATATGGGTTTAATCCATCACCGTTCTTTAGCCCACTCTGCCACCCCAGTTCAGACATGGCCATATGCAAATCAGTCTGACCTGTGCCTCATGGGAACAGTCCAGCCCGAACTGCCAAACCATGCCTTCCCTGGACCGGAATCAAGCTACCTAGGACCGGTGTCTGGCATTTCAGCCGTCTTCAGCCAGGCTTGCTTGAATCCAGTGGCAAAGTGAGCAAGGGACTCACGTCTGAGCATACCCTGCCAACTTATGGCAAACAAAGCGGTACAAAAAGAGGTGCTGATGGACGGAGCATCTGAACCAATCAAACACTCACACCCAGTCAACAGATCTAGGTTTAATCCATCACCGTTCTTTAGCCCACTTTGCCACCCCAGTGCAGACATGGCAATATGCAAATCATTCTGACCCTGTGCCTCATGGGAACAGTCGAGCCCGTACTGCCAAGCCATGCCTTCCCTAGACCGGAATCAAGCTTCCGAGAACCGGTTTCTGGCATTTCAGCCGTCTTCAGCCAGGCTTGCTTGAATCCAGTGGCAAAGTGAGCAGGGGACTCACGTCTGAGCATACCCTGCCAACTTATGGGGAACAAAGTGATACAATAGGGGGTGGTGATGGGCGGAGCCTCTGAACCAATCAAACACTCGCACCCAGTCAACAGATCTGGGTTTAATCCATCACCGTTCTTTAGCCAACTCTGCCACCCCAGTTCAGATATGGCCGTATACAAATCAGTCTGACCCTCTGCCTCATGGGAACAGTCCAGCCCGAACTGCCAAGCCATGCCTTCCCTGGACTGGAATCAAGTTTCCTAGGACTGGTTTCTGGCATTTCAGCCTTCTTCAACCAGGCTTGCTTGAATCCAGTGTCATAATGAGCAAGGGACTCACGTCTGAGCATGCCCTGCCAACTTATGGCGAACAAAGCGGTACAAAAGGGGGTGGTGATGGACAGAGCATCTGAACCAATCAAACACTCACACCCAAACAACAGATCTGGGTTTAATCCATCACCGTACTTTAGCCCACTCTGCCACCCCAGTTCAGACATGGCCATATGCAAATCAGTCTGACCCTGTGCCTCATGGGAACAGTCCAGCCCGAACTGCCAAGTTATGCCTTCCCTAGACCGGAATCAAGCTTCCTAGAACGGGTTTCTGGCATTTCAGCAGTCTTCAGCCAGGCTTGCTTGAATCCAGTGGCAAAGTGAGCAAGGGACTCACGTCTGAGCATACCCTGCCAACTTATGGCGAACAAAGCGGTACAAAAGGGGGTGGTTATGGACGGAGCATCTGAACCAATCAAACACTCACACCCAGTCAACAGATATGTGTTTAATCCATCACCGTTCTTTAGCCCACTCTGCCACCCCAGTTCAGACATGGTCATATGCAAATCAGTCTGACCCTGTGCCTCATGGGAACCGTCCAGCCCAAACTGCCAAGCCATGCCTTCCCTGGACCGGAATCAAGTTTCCTAGGACCGGTTTCTGGCATTTCAGCCTTCTTCAACAAGGCTTGCTTGAATCCAGTGTCAAAGTGAGCAAGGGACTCACGTCTGAGCATACCCTGCCTACGTATGGTGAACAAAGCGGTACAAAAGGGGGTGGTGATGTACAGAGCATCTGAACCAATCAAACACTCACACCCAATCAACAGATCTGGGTTTAATCCATCACCATACTTTAGCCCACTCTGCCACCCCAGTTCTGGCATTTCAGCCGTCTTCAGCCAGGCGTGCTTGAATCCAGAGGCAAAGTGAGCAAGGGACTCACGTCTGAGCATACCCTGCCTACCTATGGCGAACAAAGCGGTACAAAAGAGGGTGTTGATGGATGGAGCATCTGAACAAATCAAACACTCACACCCAGTCTGGGTTTAATCCATCACCGTTCTTTAGCCCACTCTGCCACCCCAGTTCAGACATGGCCATATGCAATTCAGTCTGACCCTGTGCCTCATGGGAACAGTCCAGCCCGAACTGCCAAGCCATGCCTTCAATAGAACGGAATCAAGCTTCCTAGAACCGGTTTCTGACATTTCAGCCGTCTTCAGCCAGGCTTGCATGAATCCAGTGGCAAAGTGAGCAAGGGACTCACGTCTGAGCATACCCTGCCAACTTATGGCGAACAAAGCGGTACAAAAGGGGGTGGTGATGGACGGAGCCTCTGAACCAATCAAACACTCACACCCTGTCAACAGATATGGGTTTAATCCGTCACCGTTCTTTAGCCCACTCTGCCACCCCAGTTCAGACATGTCCATATGCAAATCAGTCTGACCCTGTGCCTCATGGGAACAGTCCAGCCCGAACTGCCAAGCCATGCCTTTCCTGGACCGGAATCAAGCTACCTAGGACCAGTGTCTGGCATTTCAGCCATCTTCAGCCAGGCTTACTTGAATCCTGTGGCAAAGTGAGCAAGGGACTCACGTCTAAGCATACCCTGCCAACTTATGGCAAACAAAGCGGTACAAAAGGGGGTGGTGATGGACGGAGCATCTGAACCAATCAAACACTCACACCCAGTCAACAGATATGGGTTTAATCCATCACCGTTCTTTAGCCCACTCTGCCACCCCAGTTCAGACATGGCCATATGCAAATCAGTCTGACCTGTGCCTCATGGGAACAGTCCAGCCCGAACTGCCAAACCATGCCTTCCCTGGACCGGAATCAAGCTACCTAGGACCGGTGTCTGGCATTTCAGCCGTCTTCAGCCAGGCTTGCTTGAATCCAGTGGCAAAGTGAGCAAAGGACTCACGTCTGAGCATACCCTGCCAACTTATGGCAAACAAAGCGGTACAAAAAGAGGTGCTGATGGACGGAGCATCTGAACCAATCAAACACTCACACCCAGTCAACAGATCTAGGTTTAATCCATCACCGTTCTTTAGCCCACTCTGCCACCCCAGTGCAGACATGGCAATATGCAAATCATTCTGACCCTGTGCCTCATGGGAACAGTCGAGCCCGTACTGCCAAGCCATGCCTTCCCTAGACCGGAATCAAGCTTCCGAGAACCGGTTTCTGGCATTTCAGCCGTCTTCAGCCAGGCTTGCTTGAATCCAGTGGCAAAGTGAGCAGGGGACTCACGTCTGAGCATACCCTGCCAACTTATGGGGAACAAAGCGATACAATAGGGGGTGGTGATGGGCGGAGCCTCTGAACCAATCAAACACTCGCACCCAGTCAACAGATCTGGGTTTAATCCATCACCGTTCTTTAGCCAACTCTGCCACCCCAGTTCAGATATGGCCGTATGCAAATCAGTCTGACCCTCTGCCTCATGGGAACAGTCCAGCCCGAACTGCCAAGCCATGCCTTCCCTGGACCGGAATCAAGCTTCCTAGGACAAATTTCTGGCATTTCAGCCGTCTTCAGCCAGGCTTGCTTGAATCCAGTGGCAAAGTGAGCAGGGCACTCACGTCTGAGCATACCCTGCCAACTTATGGGGAACAAAGCGATACAATAGGGGGTGGTGATGGGCAGAGCCTCTGAACCAATCAAACACTCACACCCAGTCAACAGATCTGGGTTTAATCCATCACCGTTCTTTAGCCAACTCTGCCACCCCAGTTCAGATATGGCCGTATGCAAATCAGTCTGACCCTCTGCCTCATGGTAACAGTCCAGCCCGAACTGCCAAGCCATGCCTTCCCTGGACTGGAATCAAGTTTCCTAGGACCGGTTTCTGGCATTTCAGCCTTCTTCAACCAGGCTTGCTTGAATCCAGGGTCAAAGTGAGCAAGGGACTCACGTCTGAGCATACCCTGCCAACTTATGGCGAACAAAGCGGTACAAAAGGGGGTGGTGATGGACAGAGCATTTGAACCAATCAAACACTCACACCCAATCAACAGATCTGGGTTTAATCCCTCACCGTACTTTAGCCCACTCTGTAACCCCAGTTCTGGCATTTCAGCCATCTTCAGCCAGGCTTGCTTGAATCCAGAGGCAAAGTGAGCAAGGGACTCACGTCTCAGCATACCCTGATTACCTATGGCGAACAAAGCGGTACAAAAGAGGGTGTTGATGGATGGAGCAACTGAACAAATCAAACACTCACACCCAGTCTGGGTTTAATCCGTCACCGTTCTTTAGCCCACTCTGCCACCCCAGTTCAGACATGGCCATATGCAAATCAGTCTGACCCTGTGCCTCATGGGAACAGTCCAGCCCGAACTGCCAAGCCATGCCTTCCCTGGACCGGAATCAAGCTTCCTAGGACTGATTTCTGGCATTTCAGCCGTCTTCAGCAAGGCTTGCTTGAATCCAGTGGCAAAGTGAGCAAGGGACTCACGTCTGAGCATACTTTGCCAACTTATGGCGAAGAAAGTGGTACAAAAGGGGGTTGTGATGGACGGAGCATCTGAACCAATCAAACACTCACACCCAGTCAACAGATCTGGGTTTAATCCATCACTGTTCTTTAGCCCACTCTGCCACCCCAGTTCAGACATGGCCATTTGCAAATCAGTTTGACCCTGTGCCTCATAGGAACAGTCCAGCCCGAACTGCCAAGCCATGCCTGCCCTGGACCGGAATCAAGCTTCCTAGGACCGGTTTCTGGCATTTCATCCATCTTCAGCCAGGCTTGCTGGAATCCAATCTCAAAGTGAGCAAGGGACTCACGTCTGAGCATACCCTGCCAACTTATGGCGAACAAAGCCGTACAAAAGGGGGTGGTGATGGACGGAGCATCTCAACCAATCAAACACTCACACCCAGTCAACAGATCTGGGTTTAATCCATCACCGTTCTTTAGCACACTCTGCCACCCCAGTTCAGACATGGCCATATGCAAATCAGTCTGACCCTGTGCCTCATGGGAACAGTCCAGCCCGAACTGCCAAGCCATTCCTTCCCTGGACCGGAATCAAGTTTCCCAGGACCGGTTTCTAGCATTTCAGCCGTCTTCAGCTAGGCTTGCTTGAATCCAGTGTCAAAGTGAGCAAGGGACTCGCGTCTGAGCATACCCTGCCAACTTATGGGGAATAAAGCGGTAGAAAATGGGGTGGTGATGGACGGAGCATCTGAACAAATCAAACGCTCACACCCAGTCAACAGATCTCGGTTTAATCCATCACCGTTCTTTAGCACACTCTGCCACCCCAGTTCAGGCATGGCCATATGCAAATCAGTCTGACCCTGTGCCTCATGGGAACAGTCCAGCCCGAACTGCCAAGCCATGCCTTCCCCAGACCTGCTGGGCTGCTGACAACCCGGCCCCTCACTCTGAAAGGAAAGGAGAAGCCAGAAAAGCAAAGTGCTCAAGGAATACCCAGAATTTGTTCAGACCGGGCTCAGAGCCCTCCTGCACAAAGGGAACAAAAACTTTTAGGGGTATAAGTACAGGATCCCTGACTACAGAAAATGAGATCATCCTGGAATCAAGAAGGAACCTCTGCCAATGAGAAAGCTGAAACTGAAGAAGGAAGACTGTCCTGCTGTTGCTTTACTGAACTGACCTGCTGTTGCTTTGCTGCCAAGGAGAGGGGAAGGGCTTTGCTTTGTGCTGTGTCCCCTTGCTTGAAGGAATCTGGGAAGGCCTGAGAAGAGCTGGCTCCCTGTTATGAATTCCCAGGAACAAAAGGACTTCACCCCCAGCTTTCCTGAACTCTATTGAGAGAGCTCTGTCCTACCTGGAGTGCTTGGCCCATGTGTGGTGCCTCTGGAAGTTGTACCTGTGTTGGGAAGCTGGAAACTAAGATTTGAGAGTCTTTGTTACAGAATATGTATCGCAAACCCGGCAGAGCAAGGAAAATCCTGCCGCTACGAAGATAGAGATCGTCGCAGTGCCTCTCGCCGCTGCCTGAAGAAGTCGCACACTTCGTTAGCGGGAAGATTTCCGCCGCTGCGAAACATTGTCGCAGAGCCTGTCGCCGCTGGGTGAGATCACAGCATCACGTCACTGCGAGAATCGTCGCAGAGCCATCGCATTGAGGAACTGTGAGAGGAAGATCCCTGCTGGACCGCGCATCGTCGCCCCGGAGATCGTTGCAGCCAATGAGAATCATCGCATCGTGCCTCTGTGGGAGAAAACTTCCTACGGAACCTACGCACCGTAATCCATACAAGTCATTGCCTTCCTCCCCATATGGAATGGATTCGTCGCAGCACGTCCGCTGCTGCAGCGGGGCTGTCGCTAACGCATCGCTTGTTTTCCACCGCCACAGCTTCTGTGCTTGGTACTTTTTATCGCTAACAAAGGTACCGTGGCTAAACGTGACGCAACTGTGATATTTTCATGAAACTGTGGATTATTTTATCGCTAAACCTAAGAACTCTTTTTCAACCATATTCTTGAACTGAGTATGTTGGATTTTTGTCGTTTTGGTCTTGTGTAGTTTAGATTAAATACATTTATTTTTCTAAACTGTTGTGGAGTCAGTTTGTGGAGTTTTCACTGTGTTACTGTGAGTTTTGGTACAAATACTTTACACATTGCCTTTGATAAGCCTTGACTGTTTGTGCCAAGCTACAAAGAGGGTGAGCAGGGGTTAACTCAGAGGGTTTCCTTCTTACCCTGACTAGAAGCAAGGGTCCCTATTTGGACAGTGGTACCTACCTCTGTCAACTAGAGACCCCCAGTTCTAACAAGGAGGATACTCAAGACCTGGCTGTTCGAACAGTAGCGCCCCCCCCCCCAGCGCCTTGATACCCTCGCGGGTATGTAGTGATCTTTACAAATGATTGACTGATTGATTGATTGGAGGAGAGGCTCCAGCCAGAAAGCCTTGGAGACACTCTGGAGATGTCCTTCAGTTCTCCCTGGCAGGATAAAGATCAGCAGGCAATAGGGCAGCTCAGCCGAAAGGGGTAGCAGTTCCAGGGAACAGTGAACCTCAGCAAGGTGGCAATCAACCCGGGCGCAGCAGTCTTACTCCAGCTGAGTTTCTCCATGTAACAAAGATGTGTGGCCAGGGCCCTATTTTTATACCCTGGTGCCCAGCTACTAGAAGGGGGCAGAAGCTCTGGAAGGGTCTTTGAGGTTCTGGGGTGTCCCTGACCTGGCTTCTGGCTGTCTGCAATGACAAAGAAGGGTTGATAATCGTCTTGTGGGGGCAGCAGGGCCCAGCCTATTCAAATGTAAGTGCAAATCACCACTCCCTCCTCTCAGTCCAAGAAGGTCATCAGTATGAAGATGAAGGCAGCCCTTCTTGTGTTTGGGAGAGTCTGCAAGTGTGAGGCTGATACCCTGGGCCAAACGCGAATTGGGGCAAGCTACAGGTACACAGAACTAAGTGAAGGGCAGAGAAATGTCTACTTTCTAAAAGTAATGTCAGAACCCAATACAGCACTAGAAAGGGTTCCTCAGTACAATTCCAACCAATACAACCATACAAAACATGACATATCTACTACTTCCCGTTCAGAATTTACCAGTTAAAGGGAATTCCCAATGCTGGCCTATGGAGGGGTAGGCCTCACTGCGATGGCAGAGGCCTGCGGCAGGTATGCCAATGTCATCATGTTTTTAGGAGTGAGCACCCACACCTTAGCACTGATCAGCAGTGGTAAAGTGCCCAAATTCCTAAGTCCAACAAAAATGAACAGTTACTGGGAGAGGCAAAAGGGCAATAATGTAGGAGGAGACCTCCCTAAGGCCAACTGGTCCAACAGTGGGCATAATAAGGAACAGGGGGCAAGCAACATCACAGAAGAGGCTCCAGCTCCAAACCTAGTTAAACCTAAACAATACCCACTGTTCTTGAAGCATTCAAAATCTAATACCGAGGCAGCATTAGTATTAAACAAATTAAGGGATAAGGAGCAAAGTTTAACCAGCTCCTTGGATGAGCAAGAGGATACACAGGCAAGGCTCCAAGCCTCAGAAAGCAGTTGACAACAGCCTGCCTTTTCCTAGCAGGAGGCATTGTCATACACTATAGGTCAAAATACGGAGATCTGGAATGCACAGATATACTTCAGGGGAACATGTAGATACTTTGAGGAATCAAAATCCTAAACAGGAAATGGGGGCGGGGGGCAGTGGAGTCAATCAGGCTATTACAATTATGCTTGAAATTATTCCATCCGAAATAAGATCATTGTAGGCTTCACGGTCATCTATTTTGTAGCAATCTGAGGTTAACCTTTTTGCTGTTAGGCCTTTTTTCTCCCTGTGCTGAACCATTTTTTGGGGCTTTTTGTCGTAGTGTGCAATTAGGCCCCTGTACATTTTTGGCCAGTTAAAGTATCCACACCACATTTGCCTCCTTTTCATCCAACATCTTAGGAATTTTAAAGATATCCAGGGTTTGTGGATTCCCCGGGAGGGTACCCAGAAATTAGCCAAAATACAACAAGATTTCTTTTTTGAAAAACGTGGAGAAAGTGCTGCAGAAGAAAGCATCTGTTTATTTCCCTGCATTGGGTATCAACAAAGGGTTAGCAGTGCTAAAATCACCATCTACCCAGCTTGCAGGGAGAGCCAGACTTTTGTCAGAAAACACAAATTCTGTACACAGTTTTGGCATTTTACTGGGACATAGCCAATTTTTCCTACTTTTTTTACTTTCAACCTCCTTCCAGTTAGTGATAGAAATGGGTGTGAACGCTATACATTTCTGAAAAAGGAGACAGAGTTCTGAATTCAGCAATGGGTCATTTGTGTAGATTTTTCAAGGTTTTATTATAGAAACTAACAGTTGAAGGTAAGATATATTGAAAATGTTTTTAAAAAGACCGCCATTTGTGCCAATTTTTTCACCTGTAACTTCTTTTAAGTATGACAGATCTTTTAAAGCAATATACTGTTTCATATAATGGACTATTCTAGCTGTGGTGGTATATAGGGCTTGTAGGTTCAACAAGAACCTGAGTAACCTAGAGCCAATAACTGAGCTGCGTCTAACAATGGCTTTTCATTGTGTATCGGGTATACAGCAATTCATTTGGTAAACTATAAAGAGTGAAAAATAGCCATCAAATACACCTATGTATTTCTGAAATGGGAATAAAATATGTAGTTTGTAGCAATAGCTATTTGCACATCTTCAAAATTGGGGGCATACCAGCATGTGAATTATAGGACATTTTCAAAGTGACTTCCTTTTCACACAGTGTCTTACATTTGGCAGGAAGAAATGCATAGAAAGTTAATAGGTAATAACAGTTACTCTACAATTCTGTGTTCCCCTAAGACTCCCAATAAAAATGGTACCTCACTTGCGTGGGTAGCCACATTGCCTGCAACAGGAAACGGGCCAAATGCAACATGGACAAACCATGTTTTTTCAGTGAAAACTGACTCTTTTTTTGCAAAGTGCTCAGCTGTGGATTGTGAATCCTTGCAAAACTCAAACTTTGTAAAAAACAAAACACATTTTGCTCACATTTCTGTGATGGAAAGTTTTGTAATTTGCATGTTTCCACAAAGTTTTACACACCACACATTCCCCAGAGTCTCTTGATAACAATGGTATCTCCCCTGTGTGGGAAGGGCTAGTGCATGTGACAAGAAACGGGCCAAAACGCAACATGAGCAGACCACATTTTTTACTGTGAAAACTGACCCTTTTTTTGCAAAGTGCGTAGCTGTGAATTTTTAAACCCTATCTCTGCTGGCACCAAAATATAATAACAATAAGAAATGATAAAGTTTACATGCAAAGCTCTGGGAATCCAGCAGAAACTGCACTGTGCCTATCATCCAGAGGCAGCTGGGACAGTTAAAAAACGGAATACTGAAGAATAAAATAGCAAAGGTGTGTGCTGATACAAAACTGAGCTGGATGGATGCCTTATCAATTGCACTAATGAGCATGAGGAGCACACCAGGTGCTAAAACAAAACAAGTGCACATGAAATTGTCACTGGACTGTCAACTGTTGCGTGGGGAGAGCCTGTGTTAGGGGGAGTGTTTTTGGGCTGCTTAACTTGAGCCGGGGTGCTCAGGGATGCCCACACTATGTCACAGGGATTATGCTCCTACACAGAACTGTCCACAGAGACCCAGGACCTCAGTGTATTGTGGTGCACCAAAAAACTCACCTTAGTGCCTAGAAACCCTAACCAGCTAGCATCAGTGTCTCATTAGCTCTTTGTCCTATAGCAAAGGAACCAATGATTACACAACCCAGAACACGCGACTTAGGTTATGTTCAGGAATCGTGGGAAGCAAGAACACTCTTTCGTTATACTCTCATACCACTCCACAACAGGAGTAATAAAGAGACACGGAAAGGTTAAAATATTTATTTTAATGACGTGCTCTAAGATGCAGTACCTTTGCTAACATAAGCAGACATATGATTAGAAATAATATGATCAGCATTGTTACAATTCCATAAAACACAAAAGGAGAAATCATATTACAATGATGGTGAAAATAGGTAATATAGCGCCTAGTAAATAACTCTCCCTAGCTAGGAACTATGTTTTATAAAATATAGAAGGTCTCTTAGGCTTGTTTGGAGGATGAATCACATCAGGATCTGCAAAAGCTCTTTCTCTCTGGAAACGGAAATTCTTCCAAGTGCCTGAAATCATGCCTACAGTGTGATATTAAAGGCACCAGAATCACATTGGCTTGCAGCTGCATATATGTTATGGCTAGAACGTGAGCCTATCAGCCCGAACAACAGCTACCTTGTTATGATAACCTTGGAGGCTTTAACACTCAGTGTGCAGATTAGAGTCACAATGTAAGTCTAGGGATGCTGAAAACAAGCCAGTCTCATGTGAAGCATTTCACGCAGCCTAACTTACAATAACAGTTAATATGCAGTGTCCAAAAAGGAAAAATGGCGTTTAAACTTCTAATAAGCCTATGCTAACTTAACAGTGTAAATAACAAGGCCCAGCCCAAACCTCAACTAAAATGAAGGAAACAACTGTGTAAGTCACAGAAACCAAGCCAAAAGGTTCAAAGAATTCTTTTGAAGGCACAGCTTCAAAGAAAAGGTGATTAGATACAGAATAAAATCACTTTGTTTTCGCAGATAGTCACATTATCAGAATTGTTTTTATATGACTTTCAATGGAATTCAGAAAGCATTGAAATCGTTAGAAGAGAAACACTTCAGAAAAATGCAATATGAAGTGAGCAGTTTAAAACCTCAAAGACATATTTGTAAATACAGTATGGAATACACAGCTTTGATTAAGAAAAAATTCTCTCAACATGCAACCCAGATTATGGCTGAGATGCTAAAAAGACACACGTTTAAACATGAGAAAAGCTGTATAAGTGTTGAATTCCAGATAAGAAAACACCAGTTTAAAGACAGAATATAGCAGATACAGCAAAATATATGGCAAGCTCAATTGTATCTTTGAAAAAAACCAAACCAAGAGCTCTTGTGGAGTACCCACACGGTCTGTGGCCTACAACACACGACAGGGTGGTAAAAAGACACACGTTTAAACATGAGAAAAGCTACTTTGCAATTGCAGTATAAGTGTTGAATTCCAGATAAGAAAACACCTATTTAAAGACAGAATATAGCAACATATATGGCAAGCTCAATTGTATCTTTGAAAAAAACAAACCAAGAGCTCTTGTGGAGTACCCACATGGTCTGTAACCACAACACAAGACAGGGTGGTAGTCCGAGGAGTGACCAGTGGGTTCCATTCTTATACCCCAAAAAGCAGAAAATAAATGGAGAACTTGTCAGTTGTACTGATGTCAATAATACCCACAGGGCATACATTTATCAGAAATTAGGTAAATATATTATCAGAAAGCGGAACTTCGCCAGGTCACGGGTCAGTATCTCACACTAAGTGCAAGTCTTATGATACATAGGGCTAGCGAGAAGATGGTGATAATATAATATTAAAAAAATAGATAGCTTGCCACAGCACCCAGTAGTCTGTTCCCTAATACCCACAGGGCGTGCATTCTTCAGAAATAAGGTAAATATTTACACAAGAAATTGGAACTTCGCCAGGTCACTGGTCAAAATCTCATGCTAAGTGCACGTCTTATGTTGAATGGCCCTGTCTTTTAATGTGACTGTTGTAATGTGCTGGACCCACAGATGGCAGTGCGAATGGTCTTCTGTGTGTCACATGAAAGGTGTGTGAATGGCCAGTCAAGGGGTTGGTGCCTTGTCCCGGCTTTACAGCTCACAAGCTGTAAGTCATTGATTCAATGTTTTGACCTTTCAATTATTAACAGTGTATTTCACTTTTGTGAAATCTCTTTTTAGTAGAATATACATTTAGAACCTTTCACGCACCCTCATGCCAAATCCAACCTGAATGTGTGTGTACTTGAGGAATAGATGGCTGTGCAGTAAAATTAGTCTAGGGAAAATATACTTACTCTAAATATTTTCATAAACTAGACTCCCAGGGTGGTATGCCTCTCATGGATCCCAACATGTGTTCTTACCTACAATGCACTGCAAACAAAAATGTGGTTGAAATCACACATTTTCCTTGCATTTCTGTGCTATTTATGTACAGAATCAGAATGAAACATGAAATGTCCTACCACCCAGTATTCCCCTAGCTCCCCTAATAAAAATGCTACCTCACTTGTGTGGGTGGGTCAAGTACCCTGCCAGACAAGGGCCCAAAATGTGTTGGGGATGCATCAAAATTATCTATCACAAAAAGACCAGGTTTTGCAAGGGGAGGCACCTGCTTTTTTGGTCCTGGGCTTGGCAGCCATCTAGGGAAACCTACCAAACCCAGAAATTTCTGAAAACGAGACAGCAGTGGGAGTCCAAAGAGTTGTAACTTGGGAGGATCCCCAAACATTTCCTTACCCAGAATCGCTTGCAAACCTCAAATTTAGCCAAAAAATCTAATTGTTTTCACATTTCTGTGTTG
The DNA here is from genome assembly GCF_964261635.1 of Lissotriton helveticus. Taxonomy (NCBI): domain Eukaryota; kingdom Metazoa; phylum Chordata; class Amphibia; order Caudata; family Salamandridae; genus Lissotriton; species Lissotriton helveticus. The sequence goes on from NC_136057.1 coordinate 242,186,694, forward strand.
AAAAGTTGTGGGATCACCGGGCCAGCACAATTTTCCTACTACTCAGCGTTCCTCGTGGTCTTCCAAAAAAAATTCAACCTCACTTGTCTGGTTGGGCCAAAAGTCTGCGACAGGGAAGGGACCAAAATGTATTGTGGACACAGAAAAATGATCTATCACAAAAAGGAACTGGTTTTGCACAGGGGCATCGGCATTTCTGGTCCTGGGATCAGCAGCAATCTAAGAAATCCTACCAAACCCAGACATTTCTGAAAACTAGACACCCAAAGGAGTCTAGGGATGTGTGGCTTTCGTGGATCCCCCAATGATTTGTTTACCAGAATGCCTTGCAAAACTCTAATTTTGCTAAAAAGTCACAAATTCCTCTCAGCTTTGTGTGGGGAAAGTTGTGGGATCACTGGGCTAGCAGAAATTATTACCCCCCAGCGTTCTTCTCTGTCTCCTGCTAAAAAATGACCAATTCACTTTCTCTGCATTTGTGCTTCCAAACCAAATACAGTGTGTAATAAGAAGTCATTATGAGAGAAGCCCCCTAATGCTCATTCAGAGAGGTTTAAATAACCACTGCTTCTAAACTCCACATCTTGTGTCAATTTAAAAAAGGCACATGTTTCCTTGATATCTATCTTTTACTGTTTATATTTTACCAAAATAATTGCTGTATACATGGTCGACAACAATAAACCAGTGCAAGGTGCAGCTCAGTTATTGGCTCTGGGTACCTCTGGTTCTGCCTGAATGTACAAGCACTATGTATCTCCTCAACCTGAAGGGTCAAGTGAACATAACAGTATATCGCTTTTGAAAATCTGCCATAATTAGAATAAGTTACAGATGAAAATGTAGACACAAATGGCAGTTTTTTCAACTCCATTTCAATATGTTTTTAATTTAACTATTACTTTCTATAGGACATCCTTGAAGGATCCACGAAAATGATCCCTTGCTGAATTCAGAATGTTGTCTACATTTCGCAAATGTATAGATTCCTGGGATCCACAATTCACACCAATTCATACAAACAACTGGAAGGAGAATGAAAGCAAAAAAATATGAAAAATTTACCATGTCCCAGTCAAATGCCAAAACTGTGTTGAAAAATGTGATTTCCTAATTCAAATATGCCTGTTTTTGAAGACAGGGAAGATTGTGATTTCAGCATGACAAGCCCATTTTTTGATGGCATTTGCAGGAAAAAAAGCTAAACCAAAGGGGATGATGGACGGAGCGTTGAACAATGCAAGCACTCACCCCCAGTCAACTGATCTAGGTTTAATCCATCATTATTTTTTAGCTCACTCCGCCACCCCAGTTCAGATATGGCCATATGCAAATCAGTCGGACCCCGTGCCTCATGGGTACAGTCCAACCCGAACCGCCAAGCCATGTTTTCCCTGGACCAGAAACAAGCATCCTGGGACAGGTTTCCGGCTAATGAGCCGTCTTCAGCCAGACTAGCTTGGATCCAGTTGCAAAGTGATCAAGGGACCTACGTCTGGCCATACCCTACCAACGTAGGGCGAACAAAGCAAAACCAAAGGGGATGATGGACGGAGCTTAGAACAATGCAAGCACTCACCCCCAGTCAACTGATCTGGGTTTAATCCATCATCATTCTTTAGCTCAATCCGCCACTCCAGTTGAGACATGGCCATATGCAAATAAGTCTGATCCTGTTCCTCATGGGAACAGTCAAGCCCAAACCGCCAAGCCATGTCTTCCTTGGACCGGAAACAAGCATCCCGGGACCGGTTTCTGGCTAACCAGCCGTCATCAGCCAGGCTAGCTTGAATCCAGTGGCAAAGTTAGCAAGGGACCCACGTCTGGGCATACCCTACCAACTTAGGGCGAACAAAGCAAAACCAAAGGGGATGATGGACGGAGCGTTGAACAATGCAAGCACTCACCCCCAGTCAACTGATCTGAGTTCAATCCATCATCATTCTTTAGCTCACTCCGCCACCCCAGTTCAGACATGGCCATATGCAAATCAGTCTCACCCTGTGCCTCATGGGAACAGTTCAGCCCGAACGGCCAAGCCATGTCTTCCATGGACCGGAAACAAGCATCCTGGGACCGGTTTCTGGCTAATCATCCGTAATCTGCCAGGCTAGCTTGAATCCAGTGGCAAAGTGAGCAAGGGCCCCACATCTGGGGATACCCTACCAACTTAGGGGGAACAAAGCAAAACCAAAGGGGATGATGGACGGAGCTTAGAACAATGCAAGCATTCACCCCCAGTAAACTGATCTGCGTTCAATCCATCATCATTTTTTAGCTCAATCCGCCACCCCAGTTCAGACATGGCCATATGCAAATCAGTCTGATCCTGTTCCTCATGGGAACAGTCAAGCCCAAACCGCCAAGCCATGTCTTCCCTGGACCGGAAACAAGCATCCCGGGACCGGTTTCTGGCTAACCAGCCGTCATCAGCCAGGCTAGCTTGAATCCAGTGGCAAAGTGAGCAAGGGACCCACGTCTGGGCATACCCTACCAACTTAGGGCGAACAAAGCAAAACCAAAGGGGATGATGGACGGAGCGTTGAACATTGCAAGCACTCACCCCCAGTCAACTGATATGGGTTCAATCCATCATCGTTCTTTAGCTCACTCCGCCACCCCAGTTCAGACATGGCAATATGCAAATCAGTCCGATCCCGTGCCTCATGGGAACAGTCCAGCCCGAACCGCCAAGTCACGTCTTCCCTGGACCAAAAACAAGCAACCTGTGACCGTTTCTGGTTAATCAGCCGTCTTCAGCCAGACTAGCTTGGATCCAGTTGCAAAGTGATCAAGGGACCTACGTCTGGGCATACCCTACCAACTTAGGGCGAACAAAGCAAAACCAAAGGGTATGATGGCCGGAGCGTTGAACAATGCAAGCACTCACCCCCAGTCAACTGATCTGGGTTTATCCATCATCATTCTTTAGCTCACTCCGCCACCCCAGTTCAGACATGGCAATATGCAAATCAGTCTGACCCTGTGCCTCATGGGAACAGTCCAGCCCGAACGGCCAAGCCATGTCTTCCATGGACCGGAAACAAGCATCCTGGGACCGGTTTCTGGCTAATCATCCATAATCTGCCAGGCTAGCTTGAATCCAGTGGCAAAGTGAGCAAGGGCCCCACATCTGGGGATACCCTACCAACTTAGGGGGAACAAAGCAAAACCAAAGGGGATGATGGACGGAGCTTAGAACAATGCAAGCATTCACCCCCAGTAAACTGATCTGGGTTCAATCCATCATCATTCTTTAGCTCAATCCGCCACCCCAATTCAGACATGGCCATATGCAAATCAGTCTGATCCTGTTCCTCATGGGAACAGTCAAGCCCAAACCGCCAAGCCATGTCTTACCTGGACCGGAAACAAGCATCCCGGGACCGGTTTCTGGCTAACCAGCCGTCATCAGCCAGGCTAGCTTGAATCCAGTGGCAAAGTGAGCAAGGGACCCACGTCTGGGCATACCCTACCAACTTAGGGCGAACAAAGCAAAACCAAAGGGGATGATGGACGGAGCGTTGAACAATGCAAGCACTCACCCCCAGTCAACTGATCTGGGTTCAATCCATCATCATTCTTTAGCTCACTCCGCCACCCCAGTTTAGACATGGCAATATGCAAATCAGTCCGATCCTGTGCCTCATGGGAACAGTCCAGCCCGAACCGCCAAGTCACGTCTTCCCTGGACCAAAAACGAGCAACCTGTGACCGTTTCTGGTTAATCAGCCGTCTTCAGCCAGACTAGCTTGGATCCAGTTGCAAAGTGATCAAGGGACCTATGTCTGGGCATACCCTACCAACTTAGGGCGAACAAAGCAAAACCAAAGGGGATGATGGCCGGAGCGTTGAACAATGCAAGCACTCACCCCCAGTCAACTGATCTGGGTTTATCCATCATCATTCTTTAGCTCACTCCGCCACCCCAGTTCAGACATGGCCATATGCAAATCAGTCTGATCCTGTTCCTCATGGGAATAGTCAAGCCCAAACCGCCAAGCCATGTCTTCCCTGGACCGGAAACAAGCATCCCGGGACCGGTTTCTGGCTAACCAGTCGTCATCAGTCAGGCTAGCTTGAATCCAGTGGCAAAGTGAGCAAGGGACCCACGTCTGGGCATACCCTACCAACTTAGGGCGAACAAAGCAAAACCAAAGGGGATGATGGACGGAGCGTTGAACAATGCAAGCACTCACCCCCAGTCAACTGATCTTGGTTTAATCCATCATCATTCTGTAGCTTACTCCTCCACCTCAGTTCAGACATGGCCATATGCAAATCAGTCTGACCCAGTGCTTCATGGAAACAGTCCAGCCCGAACCGCCAAGCCATGTCTTCCCTGGACCAATAACAAGCACCCTGGGACCAGTTTCTGGCTAATCAGCCGTCATCAGCCAGGCTAGCTTGAATCCAGTGTAATGCAAGAAGTATAATGCAGCCCACTGCTTTCTTTTGAATTAATAGTTTTTTTGTCTCTGAAAAGAACTGTTACTGTTGAACCAAATGACGAAGTAGTTGTAGGATTTTGCTTGCCAGAATATATCTTTGTTGCTGTTCCTACAGACATTATTTTCAATGTATAGACAATCATTTCTATTGTAATTTATTGGAAGATGCAAGATGATCGTTCATTTGGATATTTTGGATATTTGGATAGGTATTTATAGAGCGCAAACGTTCGCTCCGGAGGGAGCATCATGGCGCTAATAAACCAATGACCAAATCACAAAGAAGGTAGTGGGGAGTTAAATGACTGCTTTGGTCCATTCATCCGAGAGATTAAAAATCCACGTTTTGAGTTGTTTCCTAAACGGCATTTCAAGCGTCTGAAGTCTGAGATGCCTTGGCATGCTGTTCCAGGCTCTAATAGCCAGAGAACTAAGTGTTTTTCCGCCTTTAGACTTCAGATTGAATTTGAAGGGGGCCATGAGATTTTCTTGCGAGGATCTGAGAGAGCGGCCCGGTGTGTAGTGGGGAAAGCGGCTTGACAAATATGCTGGACCGGATTTGTTGAAGGCTCGGAAAGCTACAATGAGAATTTTAAAGAGTATTCTTTTGTGCAAGGGTAGCCAGTGTAAGGATTTAAGAGCAGAGGAGATTGAGGATTTGCGTGGGAGTTTAAGGACAAGGCGCGCAGCAGTGTGTAAGACACTTTGAAGTTTCAATCGGGTGGACTTTTTAGTCCCTGCCAGGAGGCCGTTACAGTAGTCCACTCGCGAGAGTATGAGGGCTACCGCGATGGTCTTTCTGGAGTCGAGCGGGAGGAAGTCAAAGAACTTTCTCAGGGACTTTATGATGCCGAAGCATTTACCTGCTACGTTCGTGGCGTGGGTGTCGAAAGAGAGATCGGAATCAAAAATAACTCCGAGGTTTCTGGCTGATGAAACTGTCTGAGGTGGCGCAGCGGAATTATCAGGCCACCACAGGGCGGGACAAAAAGAAGCGTTCTTACCAATGGGCAGGATCTCGGTTTTATTCGAGTTGCAGCGGAGATGGTTAGCGTCCATCCATTGAAAGACCGCTGTGAGACAGTGCTTAAGGTTGAGTTCGGCCCTGTTTGAATTGTCATCGATAGGGATGACAAGCTGGGTATCGTCGGCATAAGACGTAACGGTTATGCCGAACGATTCTATGAGGGTAAGCAGGGGGATGAGATATATATTAAAAAGGAGGGGACTTAGAATGGAGCCCTGAGGAACTCCACAAGAGACCATTTTTACTTTTGAATGAAAGGGGCCCAGTGTGACAGTTTGAGCCCTGTCGCAGAGGAAGGAACAAATCCAGGCTAGGGCCGAGTTTGTAACGCCGATGTCCTTGAGTCTGTTAAGCAGAATGGAGTGGGAAATGGTATCGAATGCTGCCGTGAGGTCGAGAAGGATCAGGATGGCCGTCTTCCTTTGATCTTGGAGGATTTTGATGGTATCGGTCAGCTCGATCAGGGCGGTTTCGGTGGAATGTTTAGACCGGAAACCGGATTGTTGAGGGTGAAGGAGGTTGTGAGTGTCAAGAAAGGACTTGAGCTCCTTGTGGACTAATTGTTCAGTTATTTTGCCTAGTGCAGGTAGTAAGGTGATGGGACGGAGGTTAGTTAGGTCAGAGGGGGGTTTGTTTGCCTTCTTCATGAGAGGTTTAACCACCCCTTTTTTCCAGGAGAGGGGAACAGAGCCAGTTTTGAGGGAGAGGTTGACTATTTCATTAATGACAGGATTGACTTCGTCAATGATGATATGAAGAATCTTGGGAGGACACGGGTCAGAGGGGGAGCCAGATTTGCATGAAAGAATCGCTTCTCTGGTCTGAGTCAAGGTCACCGGGGCAAAGTGGTCGAGACTGTTAGCGATTGGGCGAGGTTGATTTAGATCCAAAGATGAGTACACAGGGGGGGGAGGGGGGAAGTTTTTGAGGATGGAGGAGATTTTGTCATCAAAGTAGTCAGAAATCCTGTCACACAGCTCTTGGGAAGGGGGGATTTCTGGTTGAAGAGCTTTTGGTTTGGTGAAAGATTTTACTATGGAAAAGAGGGTTTTTTGTTTTTGGCTGGCCTCTTTAATGGCTTTTACATAGTATGTTCTTTTAGCTGATTTGATTGCTGAAAGATAATTTTTCCTCTGTAGGATGTAGTAATTACGATCATCAATGTCGTAAGATCTACGCCATTTGCGTTCAGCTTTTCTGCAGAGTAGGTGAACGGCTGTTAAATCAGGCGTATACCAGGGGGCTTTAATTTTCAATTTTTGTAGGGTATTGCCTTTGTTATTCGGAGGGCATCGTTTTGAGATTTCATGCGAGAGCCAGTTGTTAAGACATACTGCATCGGTATCGATGTTACCAGAGAAAGAAGGGGTAGAGGTAGGAGAGAAAGGATGGGAACTGAAACTTTTCTCGACAATTTTCCAATTAATAGGGTGAATGGGTTGGCGAGTGCGTTTTATGCAGGTGGGCGGAGGAACGATTGAAATGTGGAAGGGGATCAAACAGTGGTCAGTCCAAATTTGGGGGATGGGGGACGAGGTGGTGATGGACGGGAAATTGGAACAGACGCCGTCCAAAGTGTGACCAAAAGAGTGGGTAGGCAATTTGACGGATTGTTGCAGATTAAAGATATGTACTTGTTGAGCCTGAATGGTCCTCAGAAGCATCTTTTTGATTCAAGGCCTAAAAGTTTCTAATTTCTAATTTCTAGGTTTGGTGAAGCGCAACAGCTACCCCAGCAATGGGGCGTCCCGGCCCTGAGAGACAGACTCACACCTACAAGGCGGGGGGGGGGAGAGGATGAAGGCTCTAGATAGCAGGAAAAAGGTGGGTCTTGATAGCTTTACGAAAGACTGGGAGACAGTCTATGGAACGAATACTGAGGGGGAGATTGTTCCATAGTTTGGGACCGAGAACGCTAAAGGAGCGACCTCCAGTGCGACAGAGCCTAAATCTGGGAACTGCCAGAAGAAGTTGGTTGGAGGAGCGAAGTTCGCGACCGGGAACATAGGGTAGGGCCAAGTTTCGCAACAGAGGGGGGTTTCCCTGTTTGACGATCTTAAAGATCGTGATAAGAGCTTTGAATTTAACTCTGTGTTCCACGGGCAGCCAGTGAAGTTTGCGGATGGTAGCTCTGGCTGAGCATCTGCGTGGGAGACCGACCAACGTTCTGGCCGCCGCGTTCTGGATTCGTTGGAACCTAGCCGTTTCTGCTTTGTTTGCTCCCAGGAGGAGGATATTAGCATAATCCAGGCGTGACAGGATGGTTGCCTGGATAATTAGCTGGCGAGCCTTAGAATCAAAGAGTCCAAGTATAGGCCTGAGGTTCCTTAGGAGACCTATACAGGTGGCTGCCACCTTTTTTGTATGTGACTGGAAGCTGAGGTTAGCATCCATCCAAACTCCCAAATTTTTTACACAGTTTTTAGGGAGTGGAATGGTGCCCAGGGATGACGGCCACCAGTGCTCATTCCATAGGCTGGTGTTTCGGCCAAGGAGGAGCACCTCGGTTTTCCCGGCATTAAGTTGGAGAAATGGGGGGGCTGACACCTTGAAGGATCTGTCCTTAAGAAAGGATTGGAACCATAACAGAGCGAGGCCAGTCACACCGGCCATCTCCAGACGTTTCAGAAGGATGTCATGGGATACCGTGTCAAAGGCTGCGCTGAGATCTTTGAGAATCAGCGCAGCACTTTGACCGGAGTCTAAAATCGTCCGGAGATGTTCGGTGGTGGCCAATGAGGCAGACTCAGTACTATGGCCCGCTCGAAAGCCATTTTGGGATGGATCCAGGATTCCATGGCGGTCCACATGTTTCGAGAGGATGCCATTGACATGGGCCTCTGCTATCTTGGATATCCAGGGGAGGAGGGATATTGGCCGGAAGTTTTCCGGTTTGGAAGGGTCGAGGGCAGGTTTTTTAATTATCGGTGATACCCACGCTTGCTTCCACGCTATGGGTACAGATCCAGAAGTAAAGGAGAGATTGAGGATATTCAGCATGGGGGGTAGAAAAAAATCAATTGAGTCCAGGAAGTGGGAGGGGCTCATAGGGTCAGCTGGGGAGCCAGACTTCACTTTCTTGCATAGTTTAGTCAGGTCAGCGGCCGTGATGGCAGGGATTTGGGTAAGAGGGATAAAGGTGGAAGCTGGGGTCTTAAGTTCTCCAGAATGAGGAGGGTTCTGCAGAAAGGTCGCATACATTTTTTGGACCTTTTCAACGAAATATGCTGCTAACTGCTCGCATTGTTCGTTGGATCAAATTTTTGGAGGTGGCGCCCTAGGATTTTGGAGTTCTTTGACTAGTTTAAAGATCACTTTAGATGGGTTCGGGTTGGAGCTAATTTTGTTAGCATAAAAGGAAGCGCGGGAAGATCTAATGGCTTTGTGATAGATTTTAAGCTTGGATAAATAGTTAACCTTATCCTGGTTGTCAAGGTGTTTCCTCCATTGGCGCTCGGCTTTTTTACAATCCTTACGCAATGCTTTAAGGGTGGTATCCACGGATTAGAGAGTGTGTTGCGTCCTTTAGTCAGCTTGGCAGGGATGAGAGTGTCAAGGCCATTAGTAATCCAGGTAGTGAACGAGGAGTAGGTCGCATCTATCTCCTGATTAGCTTCGTAGTGGAAATCTCCTAGGGTTTCCTGAAGAGCGGGAGTGGAGAGTTTGTGCCAAGGTCTTTTTAAGCGCCGGTTGGATTCAGTTTTATACTGACGTTGTGGTACAGGAACCATAAGTTTGACGAGGTAGTGGTCCGTCCATCCCATTGGGGTAGGGATCTCAGTAACTGCTTCTTGGATGTTAGTGAAAATCGGGTCTAGGGTATGGCCAGCTGTGTGGGTAGGGGCATGGACAAGAGGGTTAAGTTGTAGTGCCGAGAGATCTGCAAGAAGATTAGCAATTGTATGGTCGTTAGTTAAATCAAAATGCAGGTTAAGATCACCTAGAATAGTGAAATTGGCGGATTTGGTGATGAGCGCCATGGATGTTTCAAGGAGGGCGTCAATGAACCTTGAGGCCTGGCCTGGTGGGCGATATATGTATAGGCCGGATAGCGTAGACTGAGGACTAATGCTGATTTTAAATTGGGCGCATTCACAGTCTGGGAGAGATTCTTTGATAAAAGAGCAGGTGAGGTGCTTTTTATAGATTACTGCGATGCCGCCGCCCCGGGTTTCACGGTTTATGGTGACCAGGTGAAACTCATCTGGGAGCGTCAGGTTAGGGATGGTGGTTACGCCATCTCGAAGCCATGTTTCGCACAGAAACAGGACGTCAGGTTTTTCATCCTGTAAGAGTGAGTTTACCTCAAGGTGGTGTTTAGAGAGGGATCTGACATTGAGCTGTAATATCGTCAGAGGCGGGGTTGTGGTTCTGGTACGGCCACCCCACACGCGGGTGGGCGTGCTGGTGGAGAAATGGCATCGATTGCAATAGAGTTGCGAGTGGCCCAGGATGCCAGTAGCATCAGAGCAACCTAGATTAGGGTTCATGCCAAGGAGTTCCTCACGGTCATATCGTATATGCGGGTGGGGCCTGGGTAGACCAGGGGGACTGGCGAGAGGCGATGGTCTGGCGATGACGGGCGCAGACGGGCTTGCCTTAGGCGCTCCTTCGGCGCGCAAACGGCGCTCCCGCTGCGCTCGTCCGCTGCGCTTCCGGTGACAGCACATGATGTAGGGGGTAGGGGGGCGTGGCCTTCAGGGGGCGTGGCCTCAGTCCTCGCCGAGATTGGCGTTTTTGTCCGAGAAAGGTTGGGTTACGAGTCAGCGCTAGTTCCGCTGCTCGCTGTGACTTTTAGAAAAGGTGAGTGCCCTGGACGCTTTGCTAGCGTGTGGTTAGTTTTAAAATCAACAGATTATTTTCGTGACACAGAGAAAAAAAAGTTTAACAGTTCTAAAAGCTCCCGGCTTCCGCCTCAGGAGTGCGCGATTGTCTGACTTGGGCGCTTGTGGTCAGCGCTTCAAGTACTGCGACAGGGGGGCGTGGCCTTCAGGGGGCGTGGCCTCAGTCCTCGCCGAGATTGGCGTTTTTGTCCGAGAAAGGTTGGGTTACGAGTCAGCGCTAGTTCCGCTGCTCGCTGTGACTTTTAGAAAAGGTGAGTGCCCTGGACGCTTTGCTAGCGTGTGGTTAGTTTTAAAATCAACAGATTATTTTCGTGACACAGAGAAAAAAAAGTTTAACAGTTCTAAAAGCTCACGGCTTCCGCCTCAGGAGTGCGCGATAAAAGTTTGAGCCAAACTTTATTTATTGTGTCAAAGGGCATGCACAAATCAATAGATTTAATATTATTAAGTGCCAAACTCAATGGTGAAGGTAGACTTCTAATACATGTTAAGGAACAGTACATTTTAGAAACGTACATGTTCTCTTTCTGAAATTCGGGAAGGCTGATTTACATTAGTCTCCCTACTGTCACCCATTTGATAATGTCCCAGGAATGTGATAACTGCACTAATATTAAAGACAGAGGAATAGGGTCCGATTCACAGAACTAACTTAAGACAAAATCCTAAACTTACTACTTTTGGTATTCACAGAAGTAAGGATTTTGTCTTAAGTTTGTCTTAAGACAGACTTAAGACAGATTTAAGACAAAATCCTAACTTAAGTCTGTCTTAAGTCTGTCTTAAGACAAATTTAAGACAAAATCTTAACTTCTGTGAATTCCAAAAGTAGTAAGTTTAGGATTTTGTTCTAAGTTAGTTCTGTGAATCGGCCCCGTTGAGTCTGGGGAGACATTTGTGTTCTTCTGGCAGGATGGTCAATTGGGCTGTGCCCTGAAACTAAATTACATAAAAAGGGCCTCCTCTGTCACAGGCACTTGTCACATGACTCCTAAACAGTCTCCCTTTGTCTCCTCTTTCACAGAGGGCATATATTTTGCATATTCATATGAGCTCTGACAACGAATAGCTCCAGCCATCTATACAAAGGTTTGCTGTGGGAGTCATCGTAAAAAACTCTAAAATTGAATAGGCAGGATGTGTTATTTGATGCTTTAGCTAATCATTATCATAGGTCTTAAGAATAGCTGTAAGGTGTCAGAAACTTGCAAATATTGTTAGAAATGCACACCTTGTTGTCGCTGAGTGCTGCATGTCTAACTGCTGTTAATTTCGCAACATGTGTGTTCATCATTTATATAGTACACACTAGACTGAGGATATTCAAAATGTTTTTGTCATAAAAAATGCTCCCTGATATGATGATTAATTTGTTAATTATTATTTATTGCAAACCCGTGGTGCCTTGTTTAGAGTGCCATTTTTTCCTTTTATTTAGTTAGTTTGTCTTGCAAACTTCAGAGCCTATTAATGATAGAACAATTAATTTTGTTGCTGCTTGGTTAATGCTCCATGCAAACATTCCGATCTTGCAGTTTTCCTCTGCCAGTGCGTAAATTATAGTCCCGCCCTCAGGTGTTTCATGAGCTGCTTCTCAACCACAGCATTGCTCCAGTGCTTCGGCACTCCTTTGGCTTCTCTCTACCGTATCCAGGATGTTTTGCATTGTCTTACTGTTTAGTTTTCCACCTATATTACATTTGTTGTTTACATATTTACCTTAAGGTAATTTTCCTTTTGACACATCATTGGAATTACGAGCAAGATACTAGTGAGCTCTATTTAAAATATATATTCAGTATGAATTGATTGTCTTTCATCATGACAATTTTCTAAGTTCTTAAATATGAAATAATTCTACCCTTATTCAATGAATGAACTGTTCTTTTTTTTGCAGCTGGCTGCAAAGGTTTTTTGCTATAATACAACACTAGTCATACATAATAAATTAGGTGACAACATTCAAGCACCAAAGAGGAGTCCATTATTGATTTATGAAATTTCCTTTTGCATAAATACATGACCTTTCAGGAAAACGTAATCAACGTACAGGCACATCTGGAGTTCACCGCTATATTTTTTATAAACATTGCATCAATTTCAAACGTGAGGATTAATTTTGTGCTGAAAGAAAAGAGCCAAAAACAGAAGAGCAGTGAGTTGTAACTGCTCGTGTTGTGGTCGTTCCCGCACTCCAGTGCGATCAATTTTGTGACAAGGCAGAATCTTGTAATTTAGGTAATTTTACTTTGGGAGTTTAAGGTGTAGCCTAGAGTTGTGTGTCATAGTGGAACATCGACAGTGAGCTGCTGGTGACAATTTCGAATCATGGCATGGCCGATCGTGCAAATGCAGTCCCACAAAATTGAGTTATAGTGTAATCTATTATTTATTGTTGGTAATATTGACTGGAGTGCTATACGGAGTAACACATTAGTATTAACACTTCACTATTCAAAGGTCAAGCAATCTCTACTCAGTAGCAACCTAATGCAACCCTGCAACAATCCCAGATTCAATGCTGAGGAACTACCACTGCTCTGTGACTTTTTTCTACTTATACATTTCCTTTCAGAAAACAAAAATATAATGGCATATTTGTCTTTCTCAAGGAGAGCTACCTGGCACAGCAAACCCAGAGAAGAGTGCAGTCCAACACTAACACTTCCTGCCACTACACACGCTCCTTAATTAACCTACGTCTTTAGATAGACCGCTGAGATAAGCATTGCATACCACGAAGAAAGCTCTGAGAACAGTCCCACCTAGATGAACCACCTAAAACAAGAGCATCTACAAACCTACTAAAAGGGTCACACTCTCAAAAAACCCCTAAATGCAGAGAAAAGCACCTTCATACATGGACAATTTCAAGGATAATTGCACGGACAGCACTGCCACAAACGCCTCTTACAAATGCACCCTACCACAGAGAAAGCTAACTAAAATAGTTAAACTGAACTCAATAAATGTACAGGTGTGCACATTGAATTCACCTCTGGCCATTTCGAGAAGTGATCTATAGGTACAATTGCATAAACATGTTCCCCCTGTTCAGTTATGGGTCCCATGATGTCTATTCCTATTCTTTCCCATGGCATATTGGGGCATGGGATGGGATGGAGTGGGGGTCTGAAAGTGACCTTTGACTTGTCTGAAGTGCTGCATTATATGCCATCCCTCACCATTCTCTCTGTGGCAAGATCCACCCCTGGCCACCAGTATGAGTTCCTGATTCTGTTCTTGGTTTTGCCAATACCCAAATGTCCTTCATGACATAACTCTAGAATGTCATGTCTTAGTTTGGCTGGTGGAATTACTTTGCTGCTCCTTAAAATCAATTGCTCTTCAATTGAGAGCTCGTCCTTCACTTCCCAGTACAGCAACATTTCCTTTTTTTACATTTTTCTTTAATGGCCATCCATTAGTTATCATGTTATACACAGTGCTTAATGTCTGACCTTCACCCTGTACATTTAACCATTCTTCCATTGAAATGCCATGCTTCTCTTCATGGACACTGGCAATCCAGAATTTCTCTTCAGGTTCACATTTTGATTCTTGTACCAACATTGGCATCCTACTAATCTACTACATTCCTTGCACCAGGTACATAATGTACTATGTAGTCAAAATCAAATAGCCTCACAAACATCCTTGCCAGTCTTGGGGAAGCTCTATACAAACCCTTTGTGGTTAAAACGTTTGGTAGTGGTTTGTGGTCACTTCTTAAGATAACTTTGCTTCCCCCATATAAATTGTCGGAAATGTTCCAGTCCCCAAACACAAGCCAATGCATCAAGTTCGATGACTGAATACCTTTCCTCTGTTGGGTCAGTGAACGTGAGGCAAATGCTATCGTTCATTCGGTACCTTCTTAATCAATTTGGGTTAGACCAGCACCTAACCCCCTCCCACTGGCATCAGTTGTTAATATTCCTTTCAACATTGGATCAAATCCTTGCAAAGGTGCAGCAGTGCATACGTCCTGTTTTAACATACTAAATAATTTACCACAGTTTTCTGACAATACAAATCTATTTTTGTTTTTTAGTAACTCTCAATACAAATGTTTTTGTGGAAAACTTCTCTATACATTTTGAATAGAATTCTATTAGGCCTAGGACTGAATAAAGTTCATCTTTATATTTTGGATCTGGGGAATTTAAAATTGCATTTAGGAGTTCTTTTTTGGTTTTAGTCCCTCAGCCTATATAGAGTGTCCAAGGTAGCTAAACTCTGAACGTGAAAACTAGCATTTTGTTATATTCAGCAGTGAGACCCCTTTTCCCCATGACTAATATGTCACCCTAGAATAACAGAATGCCTTCCCACCCCTTGAAAGTTTCCTGCATTAGCCCCTGGAACATGGCAGCAGCAGGTGCCAATCCAAAGGGAACTCTCTTAAATTGGAAACACCCGAAAGAGGTGATGAAAGTGGTTAGACTTCTGCTCTCTGAGTGCAAGGGAATCTGATGGTAAGCCGCCTTGAGATCTAACGTTGAGAAGTATTTGACTCGTTTGGTACTTGCTAGCATTTCATTAATTTGCTGGAGTGGAAATTTAACTATTAGGATGCACAATCTCAAACGCCCATTGGGGCGTTTCACCACAACTATAGGGACGGCCCACTATGAGGATTCCACTGTCTCAATAATGTCATAATGGAGTAATTTATCTAAATGGTCTTTCACCCTTTTCTGATGGAGAATGGAACATTCCTAACCCTATGTATTATAGGAATGGCATCTTTCTTCAAACAAATTTCATGTTCAAAACCTTTACATTGCACAATGTGGTCTTCAAACAGTTTAGGAAATCTCAGTTTAACCTCTTTACTTATTTCATCCTCACTTTCTACGATGAGTACTTGTTCTTCACTGTTGGGGTTGAAAACTATCCCAAGCTTCCCTTGATCTAACTATCCTAATAGTGAGGGACCGGACTTGGATACATGTAGCTTGCATAGGGCGTCTCTTCCTTTGGACTAAGCATGGGCGTAAAATCCGTTTGGCTCGCGGAATTTGTGAATTTTTTACAAATTCGCGTTCCGCGAATCACGCAAATTTGTAAAAAAATTTGCAATTCGCAAGCTTGCGGACTTTTTTGCTTGGTCGCAAGACTTTTTGTCTGCGAGCATGCAAAAACGGACGCGAACACGCAGTTGCACAACGCGAGCATGCAACTAGCCCATGTACGACCGCATGGGTGACCTCGCGGTAGCCACGCTGAAAAAATCCAGCGAACACGCAAAAAGCCCCGCAAACACGCAAGAAACCCTGCGAACACGCAAAAAAACAATTTGCAAATTCACGAATTCCGCGGACCGTGAATTCGCTTTCACGCGAATTCGCGTACCGCGAATTCGCTAATTTCGCCCATACTTACTTTGAACATGAACTTAAGTTTTCTAAATCCCTCCAAATCAATTGGTTCTCCTGTAAAAGTTTTCATGGCGATATCTGGGGGCTCTAACTGTTCACCTAGTTTGGGCATAAACTTCTCCCTCCATACTCTTGCATTAACAATTTTGTATGGTGAACCTGAATCTGCTAAGATTGATATATTTACACCCCCATACACATTTCACATACTGATTTTTTCTTTACTGTTCCCTCCTTGTCTTCTTCTACATCCAATATACAATCATAATCAATATTAAGTACAAACATATTCATGTCATCCTCATTTGAAAACTTTGAATCTGAGTCATTCTCATTATCAACATATTTCACAGTTTTTGGTGACCTTTTGCGGCATACTTTTTGAAAACGTCCCACGACTCCGCAAAAGGAACATCTGCTCTTTTTTGCTGGGCAGTATCGATCATTTGCTAAGGGATTCGAACTGCCACATCTTTTGCATTTTCTAATGGCATTGTTTGAATTTTCGTATTTTCTGTCTTTGTTGACTTTTTCCCTGTAACTAGTTCTACCATCCTTTGGTTTCCTGTCACTTACTCTAGCAACAATGTTTTCCTCTTTCTTTTCTTTACTTTCCGCAATCACTGCTTTTGCGCATCTGCCTGTGAGTTCTGCCCTTCTGACAATATCAATCACAGTTTTTAGTGAATTCTCTCCTTTAGCCCAAAGATTGTCCTGTATGTCTGCATTAGATCCTTGCATGACTATTTGGTCTCTTATGAATTTGTCATGTAGGTCACCAAATCTACATGTAATTGCTAAGTTCTTCAATGGTGCATCGTAATCATCAATGGATTTGCTCTGACCTTGCTTTCTGTGAAAGAATCTATATCTGTCCACACCCACGCCACAGCAGCCCTCACATTTTTGTTGATCCTTTTGAATACTTTTATTCCGCCTGCACCAAAACAGTGCATCAAGACTATGGGGTCCATTATGATATCGGGCGGATTGCCTCCGCCAGGCTGGCGGTAGCCACCGCCAACCTGGCGGAGGCAATCCGCCCGATATCATAACCAGATTTCCCCCCGCCATATAAGGATGGCGGGGGGACCACGACGGACGTAAAGACCGTCCGCGGCTTTTCCGCCCCGGTCGCCTTGCCGCCGGGGCGGAAAAGGAATAATATGGTGGCGGAGTCTAATAGACACCGCCAGACATATTATGATGTGTGGTTTTCAGTGCCCTTCCGCTGCTGCGATGCCGCCACAGAAAGGCATGCGGTCTTCACTCTGGGGGCCCCCTGTGGGCCCCCAGAGTGAAGTACAGGTGGGGGGTGCAGATGGGGGGTACCTGTGGTACCCCCCTTCATTGTCATTTACAAAGCGGCAGGCACCGCGCCGTGCCTGCCGCGTTGTAAATGACAATGTGAAAGTGCATTTTCAGCATTGTGGCGGGCGGTGCAGAGAGCACCACCCACCACAATGCTGAAAATACAGGATGTGCCCACCACTGTGGCGGGCACATCCTAATTGCACCCCCGGGACCCCCGCCCTTATGGCGGGCGGTCCTGATTTACTATGGGATGACGGGCGGGCAAAGTCCGCCCGTCATCCTAATGAGGCCCTTTATATTTAATTTCTGCCTTCATATCTTCTTCATCCTCATTTGTTCCTGTAACGTTTGTAAAATGCTCCCTCCATGCCTCCCATTTGATGGGGGGTTCTCCTCCCCAGCTAAAAAAGAGGAAGGTGGTGTCAAATTTAGTAGATAACCTGTAGCCAAGTTCCCTTTTATCTGCTCTAGGTTGTCTTTTCAGTAGGCTTGTGTTTATGAATTATTTTTATTTAGGCGTTGTTTAAGTATAAATGTACTGCTTTCAATGTGTTGCCTTACTTTTGCTAAAAGTTACTGACACCAAGCTTAGTTTTCCACTGGACGCCTCCTCTTCAATTTCAATTTATTATGGCAATGCTGCTTTGTTCTGTGTCCTCACAATGCTATTGACTTGTAAGGTGCTGAGCCGATCGCTGCCCTTATTCACTGTAATATTTTTAGGTCTCGGCCGAGACCTATTGCTGTCGAGTTCGCTCTCAAGGGAGGACAGAGCGGTGCACGAGCCTACCAGGGTCTGTGGACGCGCTCTGGCAGGCAGGCACGCGCCAGACACACATAGACAGACAGACTGACACACGCACGCACACACACCCACACACACCCACACACACACACACACACACACACACACCCTCCCTCTCTGCCCACTCACTCTCTGCCGCCCCCCCTCTAACCCCACACACCGGGCTCTTTCCCTCCGCAGCAGGTCAGTCACGGCAGCAGGCAGACTCGGTGTCTTCTCCAGCGATCTTCAGCTGATGTGCACGCCCACGCTGCGTCTCGTGCGCGCCCACCACGCTGTTTCGCGCCCGTTGATCCTCAGTTTGTGATTACTACTCCTTCTAACCCGGATTTTAAACTACTATTTCTTGGTTCTCTAACTCCACTCTGTTGATTCGTAACACACTGATATTCAGCACATTTCACAGTCTCGCTTTTGCTTCTCATAAATACAATAGGATTATTTTAAGCAAATGTCTACCCTTCATTTGGTCCTGTGCCTATTATGCTTCGGACTATAGAGTTTTAGAAAGTGTGGTGGAAGATTCCATGATATCGGCGGCGCGCACAGTGCGCAACCTGGGTGCCATAGACATAGAAAAAGACTGCCTATGTGTCAACCTGTGTGCTGACTCCAGAGTGTGAGTGCAGAGTGTGAGTGCAGAGTGTGAGTGCAGAGTGTGAGTGCAGAGTTGTGAGTGCAGAGTGCAGAGTAGTGAGTGCAGAGTAGTGAGTGCAGTGCAGAGTAGTGAGTGCAGAGTGCAGAGTAGTGAGTGCAGAGTAGTGAGTGCAGTGCAGAGTAGTGAGTGCAGAGTGCAGAGTAGTGAGTGCAGAGTAGCGAGTGCAGAGTAGTGAGTGCAGAGTGCAGAGTAGTGAGTGCAGAGTAGTGAATGCAGAGTAGTGAGTGCAGAGTAGTGAGTAGTGAGTGCAAAGTAGTGAGTAGTAAGTGCAGAGTAGTGAGTGCAGAGTAGTGAGAGTAGTGAGTGCAGAGTAGTGAGTGCAGTGTAGTGAGTGCAGAGTAGTGAGTGCAGAGTAGTGAGTGCAGAGTAGTGAGTGCAAAGTAGTGAGTAGTGAGTGCAGAGTAGTGAGTAGTGAGTGCAGAGTAGTGAATGCAGAGTAGTGAGTGCAGAGTAGTGAGTAGTGAGTAGTGAGTAGTGAGTGCAGAGTAGGGAGTGCAGAGTAGTGAGTAGTGAGTGCAGAGTAGTGAGTAGTGAGTGCAGAGTAGTGAGTGCAGAGTAGTGAGTAGTGAGTGCAGAGTAGTGAGTGCAGAGTAGTGAGTGCAGAGTAGTGAGTAGTGAGTGCAGAGTAGTGAGTGCAGAGTAGTGTGTAGTGAGTGCAGAGTAGTGAGTGCAGAGTAGTGAGTGCAGAGTAGTGAGTAGTGAGTGCAGAGTAGTGAGTAGTGAGTGCAGAGTAGTGAGTGCAGAGTAGTGAGTAGTGAGTAGTGAGTGCAGAGTAGTGAGTAGTGAGTGCAGAGTAGTGAGTAGTGAGTAGTGAGTGCAGAGTAGTGAGTGCAGAGTAGTGAGTAGTGAGTAGTGAGTAGTGAGTGCAGAGTAGTGAGTGCAGAGTAGTGAGTAGTGAGTAGTGAGTGCAGAGTAGTGAGTGCAGAGTAGTGAGTGCAGAGTAGTGAGTGCAGAGTAGTGAGTAGTAAGTGCAGAGTAGTGAGTGCAGAGTAGTGAGTAGTGAGTGCAGAGTAGTGAGTAGTGAGTGCAGAGTAGTGAGCAGTGAGTAGTGAGTGCAGAGTAGTGAGTGCAGAGTAGTGAGTGCAGAGTAGTGAGTAGTGAGTGCAGAGTAGTGAGTGCAGAGTGCAGAGTAGTGAGTAGTGAGTGCAGAGTAGTGAGTATTGAGTATTGAGTAGTGAGTAGTGAGTGCAGAGTAGTGAGTAGTGAGTAGTGAGTGCAGAGTAGTGAGTGCAGAGTAGTGAGTGCAGAGTAGTGAGTGCAGAGTAGTGAGTAGTGAGTGCAGAGTAGTGAGTGCAGAGTAGTGAGTGCAGAGTAGTGAGTGCAGAGTAGTTAGTAGTGAGTATTGAGTGCAGAGTAGTGAGTGCAGAGTAGTGAGTGCCGAGTAGTGAGTACAGAGTAGTGAGTGCAGAGTAGTGAGTAGTGAGTGCAGAGTAGTGAGTAGTGAGTAGTGAGTAGTGAGTGCAGAGTAGTGAGTGCAGAGTAGTGAGTAGTGAGTGCAGAGGAGTGAGTAGTGAGTGCAGAGTAGTGAGTGCAGAGTAGTGAGTAGTGAGTGCAGAGTAGTGAGTGCAGAGTAGTGAGTAGTGAGTCAGAGTAGTGAGTAGTGAGTGCAGAGTAGTGAGTAGTGAGTAGTGAGTGCAGAGTAGTGAGTGCAGAGTAGTGAGTGCAGAGTAGTGAGTGCAGAGTAGTGAGTAGTGAGTGCAGAGTAGTGAGTAGTGAGTAGTGAGTAGTGAGTGCAGAGTAGTGAGTGCAGAGTAGTGAGTAGTGAGTGCAGAGTAGTGAGTAGTGAGTGCAAAGTAGTGAGTGCAGAGTAGTGAGTAGTGAGTAGTGAGTGCAGAGTAGTGAGTAGTGAGTGCAGAGTAGTGAGTAGTGAGTGCAGAGTAGTGAGTAGTGAGTAGTGAGTAGTGAGTGCAGAGTAGTGAGTAGTGAGTGCAGAGTAGTGAGTGCAGAGTGCAGAGTAGTGAGTGCAGAGTAGTGAGTGCAGAGTAGTGAGTAGTGAGTGCAGAGTAGTGAGTAGTGAGTGCAGAGTAGTGAGTGCAGAGTAGTGAGTAGTTAGTGCAGAGTAGTGAGTGCAGAGTAGTGAGTAGTGAGTGCAGAGTAGTGAGTGCAGAGTAGTGAGTAGTGAGTGCAGAGTAGTGAGTAGTGAGTGCAGAGGAGTGAGTGCAGAGTAGTGAGTAGGGAGTGCAGAGTAGTGAGTGCAGAGTAGAGAGTGCCAGAGTAGTGAGTGCAGAGTAGTGAGTGCCAGAGTTGTGAGTGCCAGAGTTGTGAGTGCCAGAGTCGTGAGTGCCAGAGTTGTGAGTGCCAGAGTTGGGAGTGCCAGAGTTGTGAGTGCCAGAGTTGTGAGTGCCAGAGTAATGAGTGCGAGAGTAATGAGTGCCAGAGTAGTGAGTGCAGAGTAGTGAGTGCAGAGTAGTGAGTGCAGAGTAGTGAGTGCAGAGTAGTGAGTGCAGAGTTGTGAGTGCCAGAGTTGTGAGTGCCAGAGTTGTGAGTGCCAGAGTTGTGAGTGCCAGAGTAGTGAGTGCAGAGTAGTGAGTGCAGAGTAGTGAGTGCCAGAGTAGTGAGTGCCAGAGTAGTGAGTGTCAGAGTAGTGAGTGCCAGAGTAGTGAGTGCCAGAGTAGTTAGTGCCAGAGTAGTGAGTGCAGAGTGGTGAGTGCAGAGTAGTGAGTGCAGAGTAGTGAGTAGTGAGTGCAGAGTAGTGAGTAGTGAGTGCAGAGTAGTGAGTGCAGAGTAGTGAGTAGTTAGTGCAGAGTAGTGAGTGCAGAGTAGTGAGTGCAGAGTAGTGAGTGCAGAGTAGTGAGTAGTGAGTGCAGAGTAGTGAGTGCAGAGTAGTGAGTAGTGAGTGCAGAGTAGTGAGTAGTGAGTGCAGAGTAGTGAGTGCAGAGTAGTGAGTAGGGAGTGCAGAGTAGTGAGTGCAGAGTAGATAGTGCCAGAGTAGTGAGTGCAGAGTAGTGAGTGCCAGAGTTGTCAGTGCCAGAGTTTTGAGTGCCAGAGTTGTGAGTGCCAGAGTTGTGAGTGCCAGAGTTGTGAGTGCCAGAGTTGTGAGTGCCAGAGTAATGAGTGCCAGAGTAATGAGTGCCAGAGTAGTGAGTGCAGAGTAGTGAGTGCAGAGTAGTGAGTGCAGAGTAGTGAGTGCAGAGTTGTGAGTGCCAGAGTTGTGAGTGCCAGAGTTGTGAGTGCCAGAGTTGTGAGTGCCAGAGTAGTGAGTGCAGAGTAGTGAGTGCAGAGTAGTGAGTGCCAGAGTAGTGAGTGCCAGAGTAGTGAGTGCCAGAGTAGTGAGTGCCAGAGTAGTGAGTGCCAGAGTAGTGAGGGCCAGAGTAGTGAGTGCCAGAGTAGTGAGTGCAGAGTGGTGAGTGGAGAGTGGTGAGTGCTGTTGAGTGCAGAGTGGTGTGTGCTGTTGAGTGCAGAGTGCTGTGTGCTGTTGAGTGCAGAGTGCTTTGTGCTGTTGAGTGCAGAGTGCTGTGTGCTGTTGAGTGCAGAGTGCTGTGTGCTGTTGAGTGCAGAGTGTTGTGTGCTGTTGAGTGCAGAGTGCTGTGTATTGGCAATATAAATGACAATGCCGTTTATTTATGATTTGAAGAAAAAAAAAGAAATGTCATGAGCAATGCCAATAGCTCTACCTTCAATGATGCCGAGACCATTGCATTGTAAATGCTTGTTTTAAATGCCTGTGCTCGAGCGTGCATTCCTCAAATCAAATGCTAAACTGCCGGCAGTGTTTCAGCTGTGTAAACACACTTAAAATGGCCGCTTGATGTAGCGTATGCGCTACATCATTCACATCTGACAGTTTACTTTCTTTCCATTCGCCCTCACGCATCTGACAATTAACAGCTAACAGTTAGAATGCGTCAGTTGGTTGTTTTTCCAGTCAGCGTTGCACCTTCACACATACGAAAATTACAAAATAAAACTGTTCTGAGGATGTTTAGGCTGAACGCACAATTCCTCCATCAAAGTCAGGTTGTAATCTTCTCTTTTTTTCCTCAGGTATTATTTTAGCTTCCACAAATTAAGTTGCTTCAGGTATTTGTCACGCTGTCAACGTCGTAATTTAATTAATACTTTTAATTGTATTACTATTTACTCTCCACTTTATTTTGAGTTCTTTCATGGGGAACGCTGTTCTTTTCATATATTTCATATTAAATTTCCTCCAAGGCGTCACCAATTTGTGCTTGCGGGTTCCGCTGTACTGGACCTCGTCGCCAATTTGTTAGGAATACGCGATAGGCAATTGAGGTTCAAGCCTTTTATTAGACTCTCAGTCCAACTCAGCTGGTCAGGAGGGGAGAGCGGGGAGGGGCGTTCTGTCAAGAGGGTCATCAGCTGACATCTGTCAACATTCCAGAATGCTCAGCTGGTGACAGGGAGAGGCAGGGGTACGGGGTGAGGGAGGAGACAACATAGGTTACAATGCGAACACCGCACTAGACAAATGCAATACTGTATAAACACAACAGTGTGTGCACCTGTGCTTTCATGAGTTAGCACATTTAAGCCAGACCTATTGGAAACGCAGTGGGTTATATTAACATGCAACGGGGACAATAACATGTGGAAACTCTTTTATATCTTGTCTGATCAAATACAGAGGGATAGACAAGTAGGCAACCATGCAAACATGTTGTACATTTTAATAGGCTTGTCAATATGCTAAGTTGCAGTAAAGTAGCAGAACACTGCTTTTTATTCCTGTTTTACACTTGAAGCAAACGCCTTGAAGTCAGAAGGGACTGACAGGTTGATGTCCACTTATTTTTACTATGAGAACATTTTTGTGCTCAATAATGTTGCCAATATGTAGAGCCAGACACAACTGAAGGTCACTAAAAATAAGCGAGAGGCCCAAATGAAAGTCTCAGAATGGAGGTACCTGAGTAAAATTTTCGTTGAAAGAGGATGTTAAAGAACACAAGAACAGGATGTTAGTTTTCTCTATTTAGAGGCACTGGTCTTTCCTAACCCTTTCCTCAGGGCTTGCTTTATCTCCTGGTTTCGAAAGCTGTAAATTAGAGGGTTAAGCATAGGAATTATTACCATATAGAAGATGGATGCCACATTGTCATTGGCCATTGAGTGACTTGCAGTGGGCTTGGCATACATAAAAACAAGTGTGCTAAAAAATAATGTGACACAGACAAAATGGGAGGAACAAGTGGAGACTGTCTTCTTCCTCCCCTCTGAGGAACTTATCCCTAGAATGGCAGATACTATACAGACATATGTTAAAAGGATGATGATTAGAGATATCACTATGAGTCCACCTGCCAAGGAAATCAGCACCACTTCATTGATGGTAGTATCTGAGCCGGTGAGCTTCAAGAGCGCAGGGACATCACAGAAGAAATGACTGATCTTATTGTCCTTGCAAAAGGGCAGCGTAAAGGTGAAAACAGCATGCGTTAGAGAACTGACAGCAAATACACCTACGCCAACAAGAAGATAGAGACAGGTTGTATAGTTCATTATGACAGGATAGAGCAAGGGATTGCAGATAGCTGTGTACCGATCATAGGCCATCAATGCTATCACACAAACATCTGAAGTTCCAACTACATATGAAACAAACATCTGTATTGCACACCCTGTAAAAGAAATTTTCCTCCCCATCCATAGTAAGGTGGCCAAAATGTTGGGAACAGCTACAGAGGAAATGTCTACAAAGGCCAAACTGCAGAGCAAAATATACATGGGGCTGTGAAGGATATGGTTCATTATGATCAATACCATGATCCCAATATTGCAAAGAAGGGTAATGATATATACCAAGAGGAAGAAACAGAACAGAGGAACCTGCATTTCGGGGTCTTCTGTAAGTCCTAAAAGAATGAACTCTATCACACGGGTGCTGTTGACTGTTGGCATGATTGTCAACAATAGAGCCTAAAAGGAAAAAAAAGGTATATAGAGATGTGAAATTCTAGAAAGAACTGCAGAACACCAATAGTTGTGTTATTTATTGTTATAAATATTGTAATGTTGTAAGCAAAGCGTGTTATGCTTGAGAGACTTTATACCATGTCCATTACCCCAGGTTGTCTCTTTGTGTTAGTATGCACCACTATGCTCAGGGATGTGTGGTGAAACAGCATGAAAAGAGCATAATTTCCACAAGTTTATGGATGTAAATGGTAAGGGCCTGATCTTGAATTTGACGGACAGAGTACAATCTGTCAGGGTGGTGGAAGATATTATGTCTGCCACCCAGATGGACTACTTTCTCCCATATTTAGGGTTCACAATTGACTCAGCAAAAATCCCTGTACCTTGATAGGAACAGCTGTCAAGGTAGTTTTTATCATGGTACACATCAACGGGATTTTCCAGTCGTGTTGGAGGCCAATAGTTATTTGTTTCTGTTCCCCGTCATCAGGTCTTACCTGGTAGTGATAGGCAGAAAAAATGACATTACACTATCCACTCTACATAATGCATGTATTGTAAGGCCCTTTCTCCTATGTCACCTCCCGCCACAGGCTATGAGCTTGGACTCCATTGACAGAAAGTGGCAGTTCTCTTCACTCTAAAGAGAATGGGCGAACCATCGCTTTAGCGGACAGGTTCTCCGTCAAATTTGTGCCCTGTCCACCAACCTCTAAATATATCCCAAATTCTGCACACAGAAGTTGAATATACACTTAATTATCATAGAAGAATGTTGAATGTAGGGGAAAAGACATAAATAAATGCTGAACGCAGAGAAAATGCACTAAATTGAGCATTTGGGAACTCCTTGTTCAGGCAGTGTTGACTTCTTTATTAGATCAGTTTAATTGCTTTTTGTACTAAAATAAACAACAGGGGCTACATTATTTGTTTTAGCTTTGTGTTCATCTTCGAAAATAGAAGTTTGTTTATTGTGGCTTATGGGTGACTTGAAGTCCTCTCTATTTATTTAAATCCTTTATTCTAAGGACAAAGCCATCAAGTTAAAAATGTATCCCATGAATACCATGAATACCATCCTAAAATTAATTAGGTCAGGTTAAAGTCAAGATGCTAGCTTCTCTGGGTAGCAAAGCAGAGCAGGTCAAAGCCTACTTAGGGTAAGGGGTGTGGGCTAATAACCCCAGCTTACTGCTACACAACAGCACTCAATATATTATGTCCAGTCAGTGCTTTTCATTTAAAAAAGAAAACACTTTTATAATGCACAACTACTAAATACTACAAATTATAAATATAAACAATGAAGTAGGTGGACATACCTATGCTGGCACTGGCACCTATACTATGTGCAACATAACAATATTAGTGGTTGTTGTTAACAATATCGTTGGGGTACTGACTTTGTCAGGGTGTCACCATATCAGTATAGCAGAGAACATGTTATAGTTCAACAGTGTAATACCACTGACCTTAACGGCAAAGTCCTCAAGGCTGAGCGCGCCAGGAGGCGCTTAAAGCTGCGTCAGGGGCTGAGTCCCTTGATGTTTGTTTGTTTGTTCTTCTTACCGGGGCTCACCTGCTTCCTGATCCACGGCCGGGCTTGGCTCCGCCTCCCAACCTCCTCGGACGACCGGCCGGGCTTGGCTCCGCGGGTCAGTAGAAAAAACTGCATTGCCCAGGATTCTTGGCTCCTCAAGGCTGACGCTACCACCGAGCGCGCCAGGAGGCGCCTAAAGCTGCGTCAGGGGCTGAGTCCCTTGCTGTTTGTTTGTTCGTTCTTCTTACCGGGGCTCACCTGCTTCCTGATCCACGACCGGGCTTGGCTCCGCCCCCAACCTCCTCGGACGACCGGCCGGGCTTGGCTCCGCCGGTCAGTAGAAAAAACTGCATTGCCCAGGATTCTTGGCTCCTCAAGGCTGACGCTACCACCGAGCGCGCCAGGAGGCGCCTAAAGCTGCGTCAGGGGCTGAGTCCCTTGCTGTTTGTTTGTTCGTTCTTCTTACCGGGGCTCACCTGCTTCCTGATCCACGACCGGGCTTGGCTCCGCCCCCAACCTCCTCGGACGACCGGCCGGGCTTGGCTCCGCCGGTCAGTAGAAAAAACTGCATTGCCCAGGATTCTTGGCTCCTCAAGGCTGACGCTACCACCGAGCGCGCCAGGAGGCGCTTAAAGCTGCGTCAGGGCCCTCGTCCCGCGAGTACGCACGCGTGACGCGCCGGACAAAGGGCGGACAGTCTATGACAGTCCGTGACTGGCCGGAACTGGGCTGTGCCAGGACCCCTGCCTGCTTCTACTGAGGCTATAGGTGTCATTTATATAATCTGGTATACGCTGAGATACTTCCTATTCTGACATCACCGGAAAGAGTTTCCGCCTCTCCCCTTGCCCGACTTGTTGATTTAAAACCCCGTGTTTCGCCATCCTTAATTGACTTACGGCGAGCGTTTGGACAGGGGTAGGTGCGCTAGAGGCAGCACCCGTATATCTTTGTAAGTACCATTTTGTTCTAGTCACTTAATGGTTGTCATCATTTTCACCTAACTCCTTTGGTGCCTTCACATTTATTTATGTGTCTGGCCTGTGTCTATTGTTTCCACAGCCCGACCATACGCGGGCGTCCATTCTCTTGACCATTGAAGGAGTGCTTTTACTAGTGCTTGGTAAGCATGGTGATGGTGTTCCACCTATTTTCACGTTTTGGTAATTCTACCATATTTCAACATTAGTAGGCTCCTGCCTCATAGTTGTTACACGTTTAACCACTTCCATGTAGCCGAGTCTGGGTGCCTTATTTTAATAATTTTAACAATATAAGCGTTAACTGAGCGAATTGCTCTTTGTACTAACAGCCCCCGCCTCATGGTGGACCTTTCCCGTGTGCCTGCGCAATTTTTCTGTGAAACTAGGTGTACAAAAAAGTGGCACCTTGTGATGCATCAAGTAGTTACTGACGCTCACATGTGGTTTATCTTGTTTTCTTGTTTCCTAGGCATCAACCAGGAGCAGCTTCTGTGTAGCAGCTGAATTTACATAGAGGGTATACAGTCTTCCTTACCCGCCCTGGCTGAGATAAGAGGGTTCTCATTTTAACTTTTATGTATTATGTTCACGTGCACTTCACTGTTTTTTGTTTGGTCCTGAAGAAGCGCCAATGACCTACGGGCGACAGAGGAGCGAAACATGTCGACCGCGACTATAGACACCCAGGCATAGTGGACCTTTTGGGGTCAGTCATTTTTAAGCAGTATTCTTAACTGCCAAGGGTTTATCAAGTAAAACTTAATGCTGCTTTCATACCCTTGCAATTTTATCACACTATCACGTTTGCACGTACATGAATTACCCTCCCTTACCCTTCCCCACACACCCTCATGCAACATCCGGCATTTCCTCAAAAAGATCTCCGATAAAGTGACCCTTCGGGGGACCCGTAGGGAATTGCAGCGCCGGCCCTACGAGGAGCAAAGTGCCCGATGATGAAGCATGACATCCCTCGGGGTGTGAGGGCAGCAGAGGATGTTGAATGCCTTTCCCTCTCATATTAGGGTACTTTATACCTAGGATTACCTTTCCCTTATCCTTCCCTGTTTTTAATGCATGGGTGACTGTTTGCACCCTGATACACCGGTGACTTTTGCACCCTTGTATAGGAACTTTGTCCTCCTTTTTGTTACCATACGCTGTAGACTCTTCAAATCTGTTAGCGCTCTTTGGTCTGGAGGCGATATTTTGTCTTAATTACTAACCAACGATTCTCAAAATGTCTAAACAAAGGTCTTCTTCTGTACCTAATACCATAGATAATTATCTAGTACAGGTTGTGAGCAAAATTAATAACACTAGGCGGATATCGTTGGGATTGAGCTCACCACCGGTCATCTCTACGCAATGTGTACTCCCAGATCCTAGTGTCATAGAAGTTCCGGCACAAGCACATACTGTTGATGCTTTACTTTCTGAGTCATGTTTAAACGTGGATCTTAATTTCGACCTGATTACACCGCTGGCTGATAACTTAGTTGATGATCAAGGTGATCAGTTAAACTTGACAGTAATTGATTCACCTCCCCCCGAACCTGTGCCTGTGACTAGAGCCATAAGAGCATGCCGGAAGGGTCAGAGTAAACGGGGCGGGCTACGTTCCAGCAGGAAAAGAATTATATCTCCATTGAAAATCGCTGCTACATCTGAAGTGAATAGTGAACAAGCTGAGAAGGAGATATTAGGTGATGATATGATTAGTAAGCTAGTTAGTATGCTTGACTTAAAGATCAATTTAATAATTACACCTTTGGTAGCTAAAATTGACCTATTAACAGCTGAGGTAAATAGACTAGGGGGACTGCTAAACAAGGCAGTGAAGGAGGTGGATAATGTACCTACTTTAGCTTTAAACAACACTGTACCAGTGATAAACTCCCTTAGGGATGGGATGGGAAGTAGTAGTGATGATGTGAGATCAATTCTCCCTCCTACCCAGCAGGTAGCTGATAAAGGCATAAGGGCTCCAGCTAGAAAAGATATACCATCAAACCCGATAGGGAATAGTGTGGATCAAGGCCCTGTCCAACTAATTGTTGAGGCCTCTCCTCTTGTTTTGGTTTTGGCAAATGTGCCTCCTCTAAAAACAGGTCAAATAGAATCTAGCTCCTCTTTGATCAGTAAAGTTTACCACTGGTTATGCAATAACATGTTGATATCTCCGAGAGGGAAACAGCAGCTGGCAGGGGAGATCACAATGGCAAGAAGGGTGGACTAGATAGGGCCTACCGCAAAAAAATTAAAGGGGGATTGTGTAGTCTTGCACTTTTTAAGCACAGAAACACTCCCCGAGCTATTACAACACATATTTCCTCCTCAACGCAGGAGTGCTGAGATTGTCCCGCTGACTTTGGATTTTTTCTATAGGAGAAGTAATACAGTGAATCCTAATATTTTAAAAACAAAATGGAACCTGGTAACAAATAATAGGGGCGGGATTCCACAGTCAAGTGAGTGGGGTATTAGTGTTGAGAACAGGTTTGCAGCATTGTCAAACCTGAATGATTGCGATTGACTCGAGAAGGCAGGTAATGGTAGACTTAATGTCCTTGTTGAGTTAAATACAATTTACACTCCTATTGTTGAGGACTTTGGTACTCCTAAAGCTACGTATACCCTCCAAGTAAGTTTAACTAATGATACAAACTATCTGGCTAGTAGTGAAAAGACTGAACACCCCAAGCTACCTCCCAATTCTGTTGTAAATTCTGATTCTGCTGTTCCTTTATCGGGTTCTAATATTGGAAATACCTTTGTGCGAGCAGATGGTTCTAATGGAGAAATAAGTGTAACGAATCCTCTATCGACGAACTCGGATGGCCCTGTGGACATTGTGGGGAAATTCTTTTCTTGGAATATTGCAGGCCTGGGTTCCAAATTGGACTCTGGAGATTGGCTTTGATTTGTCAATTGTTTTGATATATGTATATTTCAGGAGACTTGGTCATGTGAACCACTTTTTGCCCAAGGATACTTGAATTACTTTGTGCCAGCACTTAAAGGCCCAAGGGGAAAACCAATGGGTGGTCTAACCATTTGGGTTCGACAGTCATCAAAACTGGCCGTTAAAGTAATTGAAACCGGACATAGAGACATTCAACTAATTACAATCAACTCTGATATTTTGGGTTTAGTAGTCATCTACAATGTATATTGAGGAGTACAGGCGGTGGGAGGTCAGAGGTTTTGGCGGCCTTGGGTTCCTTGCTTGATGTTTACTCCCGAGACTACCCGGCTGTCATTGCAGGTGACTTTATTCAAACATTTGAACTTCTAGTGGCAGATGAAGATTCTATTGGGGATGACGAGGACTGGCACTGGGGGGTCCCGAAACTAGAGTTGAAACCAGTTGTGCGCTGGACTGAAGATGTGATCAGTATGAATGCTTTATGTTTAGAGAAAGGTCTTAGAGCATTAAATGGTAGGACACAAAGCGATAAAAGTGGTTCCATGACTTTTGACAACGGGCGACACAAGAGCAGAATTGACTACGTTCTCTGCAGTCTGAAATTATGGCCATTGTTAAGTGACATGGAGATTGTGTGGAGGAGTGAGAGTGATCACAATCCTCTGTGTATTAAGCATACATGGTGGTCGTTACCACATAGGCAAATAATTCTTAGTGCCTCTGTCCCACCGCAAATTGTTCCTAGCAATAATATGCGTAGATTGAGATGGACAAACGTTGTAACTAATCAAGAGGCAATTGACAATATTAAAATTGAGGTTGAAAAAGTTATAACAGCTATGGAGCAATGTAATAACTCCAGGCCTGTGCTGAGAGGTGTGACTGAAATCCATTATACTCTTTTCAAGGTAATTAAACATCACTTTTTGAAGAAGGTAAAGGATAATAGTAAGAGAGTACCCAAAAATGCAAAATGGTATAATGCCAACTGTAGGGATGCCCGAATTGCCTTAGGTGCTGCTCTAAAGAGTAGGGATACTTTGGCTATTCGAACTGCTAGAAAGAAGTATAAAGTCAGTATAATGAGTGCAAAGAAAGCCTGGGATGAGCTCCACTGGTCCGAACTAAAGAGCGCCAGTGACAAGAAAGACTCTAGATTGTTCTGGAGCATTGTTAAATGGGGTGGTGAGGGGAAACCCGAAGCATCAAATAATAATGTTCCGGAAGAAGAATGGATAAGGTTTTTTAGTAAACAGTATGCGGACTCAAACCAGTTTGCATGCACTGCGGATATAAATTATGCCCACTTTAAAGACAATTTCTTTAGCCCACAAGAAATCCTGGGAGCTTTGAGCACTGTAAACAGCGGCCGTGCTCCAGGCATGGATGGCGCTCCTGCCGACGTCTTTATTAACGATAAGGAGAGGTGGTGTAGGTACATAAGTCTCCTTATTAATAGTATTGCAAGGGGTGCAGAAGTACCGGCATCCTGCCTGGGAGCAGTAATTATACCAGTCTTTAAGAAAGGCGATCACTCCAAGCCTGGTAATTATAGGCCGATCAGCCTTATTGATACTATACAAAAAACAATAGGGCGTGTCATTGTGAACAGGCTCCTTGATTGGGCTGAGGACAATGATGCTTTGTCACCATTCCAAGCGGGTTTCCGCAGGTCGACAAGTACTGTGGACCAGGTTTTCCGCTTTAATTTACTACAGTGAAAAACTGTGGTGCTGGGCGGAGGCAGCCTGTACGCGGCTTTTGTCGACTTGCGGGCTGCCTTCGACCTATTCCCGCGGTTGAAGTTGTGGTCTGTCCTCAGGAACCTGGGTGTCCCTGATGATTTGCTGACTTTAATATTGAGGCTCCATGAATCAACATTTGCGAGAATAAAGTGGGGGGGTCAGGGAGTGGAGACAGCGGATTTCCCGGTAGAGCGGGGAGTCCGGCAAGGCTGCTCAATGGCCCCAACGCTTTTTACACTGTATATAAACGGAGTCGTATCTCCCATGGTAACGGCAGAACTGGATGCCCCTTCATTAGCTGGTATTAAAATACCAATACTAATGTTCGCTGACGATACGCTTATATTATCAAAAACTCCAAGTGGTCTGCAGCGAGCACTAGCTATCTTTGATTTATTTTGTTGCGGGCATGGTTTGGAGGTTAATATGACAAAAACAAAACTTATGACTTTTAATCCCCATCACAGTTTTAAATCCAAAATTATCATGAATGGACGACCCTTAGAAGTGGTGAAATCTTTTACCTATCTAGGAATTCAAATCTCAAATAAGAACTCGTGGAGTAATCATATAGACATAGCTACATTAAGGCACAGGCAACTATCAGGTGCTATTAGTTCCGAGCACAGAAAGTCTCTAACGAAACCTATTAAGCCTGCTTTGCAAGTATATGAGGCAAAAGCCCTTGGCTCTGCACTTTATGATGCCGAGTTATGGGGCTTTGAGAAGGTGGCTGCATTACAAACTTCGGAAAATACGTTTTTCCGCTCGATTACTGGCGTCCCGAAAAGCACTCCATTATTGCCCCTCAGGTACGACTTGGGTAGAAAATCGGTTACAGACCTGGTCAGACTTCGACCAATCTTGTATTGGAGGAGGCTCTGGACCACGCCTGAGCTTTCACATTATGCTGAGGGGTTTTTAGATATTGTTAGAGCGGATACATTTCATAAAAATAGGTGGCTTAGTTCCCTGAAAGTAATTCTGAATGACCTCGGAATGGGTCTGCTTTGGTCAGATCCAGTTGGATCAGTCTTCCCTACTAAAAGAGTTTTAAAATAAATTTACTGGGATAAGGTAGCTTCCCGGGGTTGGACTACCATTAGCTTAGGTTCTATGACTGAAGGATTCTTAGAGGCTAAACTGTATCCTTCTTTGGAATCTTATTGGGACTGTATAACAAAGCCAAGTGACCGAAAACTCCTATTCCAACTGAGAGCAGGTTCATTGCCCCTTCGAGCTTTGACCTCTAAATGGGAAGGTGGCGTAAATACTAGCTGTCCTGCTTGTGGCCACGCTAACGAAACTAAGGGTCACTTTTTGTTTTCTTGTACTGCTTACCTGGATCCGAGACGCGTATGGTTAAAACCAATGTGCACGAATCTAGGGACTACTAGTAGTTTAGGTGCCCTGCGAATTTTATGTACTACTAGCGAGATGTGGATATTAACAGCAACTGCCAAATATCTTGGATGGGCATGGTCGATCAGATGGAGACTGCTAGTCACTTGACTATTCTCTGTCTGATATATTGAGTGATTAAACTGGGCAGTGACTGCTAGTCATTTGACTATTCTCTGTCTAGGTGAACCACCTGTTTATACCCATCCGTGATATTTTTGATATTTTCCTTTGTAGGAAACTGTAAGACCTGATAATTTTCATTTTATGAAATTGTAAGATCTAACCCTTTTTTCAAAAAAAATGTAATGACTAATTACTGATACTATATTTTTAAACCTTGAATTGTGAATTGAGTCATGAATTGTAAATAATATGCTTTTTTACCTTCTTTTATTGTAATTGATTGTTAACTATTTGTATTTTTAAATTGTTTCTGCTTTTATGAGAGAACTCTCGAATAAAGCATATTTTGACTTTGACTTAACGGCAAAGTATAAATATGCAATCAAAGAATGCCTGAAGGAAAATGCCTCTTTTTTGCATGGTAACCCACATTTTTGGGGGCAGATGCTGCTGTGTATTTTTTACTCTGTGTTCTGAACATCTGCTATCCAGGAAACAGTGCATGTGCTCTGACCCTTGAAACATGTCAACATTGGTTATACTCCTTACGGACATATATAACTTACTGAAAAGTAACTAGCAAATGGAAAAAGTGTACCAAAAGCATGTACGTTTAATGTCACTAGTACACCTACTGTAAGCCCAATTCACTGGTGAAGTTGTTTATTTAATATATAGTAAGGTAAATGTAATATTAGAAAATGACCTATTACACTTCTAAAGTCTCTGGATCATAATTTGTGAAGGCCTCTGAGTGATCAAGCACTGGATGAGTTGTGAAAACGGCTGTCAGAGAAGAAATAAAACTTCTCGGTGTGGGGATGTGTTATCATTCGCATAACTGGATGGCCATTTGGGCAGTGTGCAGGCACTTGACTGATTTAAAGAGGCATCCTCTATTGCAGGCAAATATTAGCGGTCACCTGGTCTGATACCTTTCCTTGTTCATCTAGTTTCACTGTCTTGTATTTAGGCAGAAAGGGGTAAAACCTCTGACTGGGTCGAACCTGGTTGGCGTATCTGACCTGAGCTCCATCACAGTCAGCCTCAAATCATACATAGGTCCTAGTTTACACAGACCAGTTGACCTGAATTGTCGATAAATGTTTGAAGGCACTGTTTCTATTTCAAATTTTTAAAATTCACATCTTTGTTTTTTGAATATTCATTTTGGGTTCAATATATTCTTGACAATCTTTGCTATTTTTGTAAATTGGAGTGGGCTGTTGTGTTGTTTACATTTTAACTGTTCTGGCACTTCAAAATGCTATACCATTTTTCTTAAGTATGTCATAGCTACGAGGGGCGCTAGAGGGCGCGCTTACGGAATGGCTGCCTAGACGCGCAGCTCCCGTTCCTTGGCACATAATCCTTCACCGATCCTGCGCCACGGGGTGCTAAATCACCCCAAAAAGGTCGGATCCTGAGTCCTGCATCGTTCCCCACGCTCGCTCCAAGTTTGGCGGCTCTACGTGCTCCGGAACCGGAGATACGGACGGTAGCAGTTTGACCGACCCTGCCACTGGAGCTCGGGCAGGCGCCGGAACGGCTGCTGTATCCACGCGACCCTGGGGATCGCCATGAGATTACAGGCCGCACCTCGCCGCCACAACCTGCGACCCTACTGGGAGGACGTGCGGCGATCGCCGCTAAGGTAGGAGACGTCTGGCCGCCCTGCCCAGAGCTGCGTCCCCCCCCCCCTCCCCATCGCTGGTGGACCCTTGTTGTTGGTGCTAGGGGGGGCTGCTCCTCCCATGCTGGATGGGGCTGCGGCCAGCCCGGACTGATTCCCGCCTCGCTACCATAACTGGCCGGCACAACGAATCTTGACGGACCTGCAGGGTCTGAGGCCTGACCCCACCGCGCTGGGACTTACCCCTGCACCCTGCTCCCTGCCGGCGGGCCCCTACACCGTGGCCACACCAGGAGATACTGGTGGGTCGGGGGCTTGCTATGTCTCCCTCCTGCGTGAGGGCCCTGGATTGCCCCCCTGTGTGGTGATCCTCGGGGGGCTCTCTTCCTCGCTGCTAGCCGATGCTGTCTGTCCTGCTGGCCTGGATCCTATTGAACTGGAACTGCCACGGGCCCTGAAGCCTGGGCTTTGCCTCGATCAACCCTACACCACTAGTGTCAACTAAGTGCTCTGCGCATCTTCGCTCATACGTCCACTGTCGCTTCTCTGGAGCCTGGGGGGGCGCAGACCGGCGGAGCTCACCGACGTCTCTCCTGTTCTACCCTACTAAAGTAAACTGCGGTGGGGCCATCCTGCCCCCTTCCGACTGACCACTCCTTCTCAAGACCATTGAATTGCCCTGCTACTGCCCATCCGGGTTTGTGGACTGTCGCTGGGAGCTACCATGGGGCGCCCTGAACACCGCCAGCCTAAACTGAGCTTCGACAATGCTCGCAGAAGCGCTAAATCGACGCCGATGAACCCGGGGCCTAGCACTTCTTCTCCACAACC
Organism: Lissotriton helveticus; assembly: GCF_964261635.1. Taxonomy (NCBI): domain Eukaryota; kingdom Metazoa; phylum Chordata; class Amphibia; order Caudata; family Salamandridae; genus Lissotriton; species Lissotriton helveticus. Next base: position 242,222,248 of record NC_136057.1, read on the forward strand.
CACCCCCCCCCCCCCACCCCCGGCCCCTGCGGCGGATCTCACGAGTCTGATCCAAGAGATGCGACAGGGCTTTGCCACTGTCGTGGAAAAAGTGGATGGGGTAAAGGCTCGGTTGGATGCCCTTGTGCACAAGGTTGACCGCCATGAGGAACGCATTACGACTGCGGAGCAGCGGATATCCGACAACTTGGACACCACCGCGACCCATACGTCGCAATTGGCCAGGATGGACAATTTGCTACGCGTCATAGCGGCGAAGAACGAAGATTTGGAGGCGCGCAGTCGCCGCAACAACATACGCATAACGAATGTGCCGGAATCCACAGCCACAGGCAGAATGGAGCTGTACGTGGAAAAGTTGCTTAGGGGTTCCATCGGAGAGGACGTTTTTTCTCCTCAGTTCATAGTGGAGAGGGCCCACCGATCACTGGCGCCAATCCCCCAGCCTGGCTTACCTCCTAGGCCTATAATAGCACGGCTATTGAACTATCGGGATCGCGACACGGCCCTCCGGGCGGCCCGCACTCAGAAATCGCTGCAGTATAATGGGGTCACTTTTTCAATATATCCTGATTTTACACCGATGGTCCAGGACAAAAGGCGCAAGTTTCTGCCCGTAAAGAAAAAGCTGCGGGAGGCCCAAATTGACTATGCCCTCCTATATCCGGCGAAACTGCGAGTTACCCATCAGGGTAAGCAACGTTTCTTTACTAACCCGCAGAAAGCAGAAGATTTTTTGAAATCTGTGCGTGCAGCGCGCAGGGGCGGGAATGTGCCTGCAGAGGACCTGGAGAATGCTGATGTACCCCCTGAACAACAAGATGACTAACTGTACTTGCAGGATGTGTGCACAACGCCGGCCACGCCTGCTGTCTCTCCAACAGCGTATGGAACTTTGGTAGCTGGAGTGATGAGAGAATGATGGACATGCATGGACACTGCACCCCAGTGGTAATGTACGCCAAGGACCACTCCCTTGGCCTTAGTCTCCACCGAGGGTAGTACAGTACTGGAGCTAAGGACCAGGTGGTGGCAGTACGCACTCTATGCTTTACCCCTACTGGGTGCTCCCCATTACATGGTTGTGTTTTTTGTTGCTGCTGTTGCGGCTGGAAGGGAGGTTGGGGCGGGACTACGAGGGTGGGATTCATGGCTACTGGCATGTTTGGGATGCTGGGGTGGGTGGGGGGAGGTTGGATTTTACGAGGCTTTTGTTGCTCAGACTGTATCTTTATCTGCTGATATGGTGTTTCTTTGGGTTTGGGCGGGATGGCTGTGGCTATGTCACTAGGGCCCTTCGGGCGTTTTCACATATAGACTTGCTGTATCTATGGCGGTATCGAATGCAAGTGCGAGATTGACATGCGTATCGTGGAATGTCAGGGGTCTAAATAATGCTAAGAAATGCAGAAATATAATTGCCTATCTGAACAGACATCATGTGCAAGTTGTTATGTTGCAGGAGACGCATCTGCCTGCTCAGGGCGATGCCACTTTTGCGACAAAATGGGCTAGTGCCCGTGTTTTTTCCTCATACTCGACATATGCAAGGGGGGTTGCGGTGCTCATTGCCCGTGGAGTGCCTTTTCATCGTCTCGGAGAGGCGGTGGACAGAGAAGGGCGTTATGCTTTACTGTGGGGAAGAGTTGGCCGTGATGTCTATGTATTTGTATCTATGTACGCACCGAACGTTGATACTCCTGCCTTTTTTTCTACGTTGTGGGGGAAGATTGTAGCTGTTGGGGCAAGACATGTTGTATGGGGTGGAGATTTCAACCTCGCACTAGTGCCCCCCATGGATAGGGCGGATGGTGTCAGCTCCTACAAGCCCAAGTCTAGGGAGACATTGGAGGGAATCATGGAGGAGGGTGGACTCTTGGATGCCTGGAGACACCTGCATACCCAGGGGCGGGAAGGGACACACTTTACCTCACACACCGGGACATGGGCGCGTCTCGACTATTTTCTAGTTGACAGAGAGGTTACTGCAGAGTTGATAAGAGTAGAACACCTGCCTAGAACCTTTTCCGATCACAGCCCTGTGTCTATGCAATTCAGCATTCCTGGGTGGGACGATCCACGTCCTCAGTGGCGACTGCGTCCTGATGTGCTTTTGGACAATGTCTTCTGCACTGAGTTGGGTGAGGAGATAGCAGATTTTTTCCCAAGGAATAAAGGCTCGGTAGAATCAGTTGAACACATCTGGGAGGCTTTTAAGGTCACCATTAGGGGCTTCTGCATCTCCAAGAGTCACGGGGTGCTGCGTGATATCCTACAGTCCATAGCTGCACTGGAGCGCAACCTGCGAGCTCTGGAACACCGCATGATCACAAATTCTGACCCGCACTTACACGCCACCTTTAGGGAGACACTATCAAAGTTTGAAGAGGAGGCAGCCAGGGAGGCGAAATATCGGGGCAAACACTGGGTGGCTCGGAAATATTGTGAGGGTGATAGACCTGGAAAAGTGCTCGCTGCAATCACACGACCATCTCGGGTGCACAACACTATACTTGAGCTTACTGACGACACCGGCACTATAGTCAGGGACCCGGCAGAAATACTGTCCACCTTCACAACACATTACTCTTCACTATATACTTCTACGGCAGTGGAACACACCTCATACGCTGAATACCTTAACGAGGTGGCATTATGCTGGCTCAGCGATGGGAACAGGGAGTTTCTTGCGGCTCCTATCGAGCTAGACGAGGTCCGTGAGGCCATCATGTCCCTTCCGAATGGCAAGGCGCCGGGGCTCGATGGCTTACCGGCCGAATTTTATAAAACCTACGTCGACATAATGGCGCCGGTGCTCCGCGAGGTCTTCACGGAATCCCTAGCTGATGGGATACTTCCCCGCTCTATGCGTGAGGTGGTAATCACCTCCCTTCTGAAACCGGATAAAAACCCCACCACCTGTGATTCATACCGACCACTATCCCTCCTAAACTGCGATGTCAAGATTCTAGCCAAGGTCTTAGCCACCCGACTGTCGCTGCTCATGACCAGGCTGGTCCTACCTGATCAGTCTGGCTTTGTGGCGGGAAGGTCTACGTCCCATAATCTTTGCACCCTCTTTGCCTTGCTTCGCACGGTTCACCCCGACATCCCTGTCGCAGCCGTGTTCCTAGATGCCACTAAGGCATTCGACTCGATCGAATGGCCTTACCTGTTTTCGGTTCTAGCCAGCATGGGTTTCCCCAAATTATTTATCTCTTGGGTTCGACTTTTGTATACGGACCCCACTGCGAGAGTGCTAATCAATGGCCGCCTGTCACTACCTATTGCACTTACTAGAGGCACCCGGCAGGGATGCCCGCTCTCTCCCCTACTGTTTGCCATCGCGGTCGAACCGCTCGCCTGTCGTTTACGGCAGCTACACCGAGAGGGAGCAGTGCTATGTCTGCAACGGCAAATAGATGTGTCCCTATATGCTGATGATATCACACTATACGTTAAACATCCCGAGACGCATCTCAGTCCCCTGCTTCGAGAATTCATAATGTTCGGAGGGGTATCGGGTGTCCACATCAATTGGGCAAAGTCGCAGTTTTTTCCCCTCACTGATGCAGTACATGTCTTCCCTCTCGATTACCCACTAGAGTGGTGTAGCGATGATCTTAAATATTTGGGGATTCGTATCTCTCGCGATAGAGATGAGACGTTACGTGCCAACTATGGAGTAGCCATGACCAAGTTAACTGCTTCAGTGGACAGATGGATCACTCTGCCACTCTCCATGGCGGGTAGAGCCTCACTCATTAAAATGGTGATCTTACCTCGCTTCCTGTATCTATTCCTTAACATCCCCTATTACCCTGGCGCTTTTTTCTTCAGAACGCTCCGCACGGAACTGCGCAGGCTTTTCTGAGGTGGCAAATCCCCCCGCTTAAAATGGTCGACGCTGACCCTCCCCTACGATGGAGGTGGCTTTGACGTCCCTGATTTTGAAACTTACTACCAATGTGCACAAGCGCACTTTGCCTACCATTGGATGGCTCCAACTCCTTTCATGCCGCACATAGCGGTAGAGGACTGGATCGTACACCCTATACCACTCAACGGTCTGCTGCACTGTCCTGAGACGTCCATCACCACTGCGAACACCTCAGTTTCCTGCACATTAGATGCATGGCGCCGCATTGCTAGACACCTGTCATGCCCGTTACCCTACTCTCCTAAATTGCCACTTTCTTACCACCCACAACTATCTCTCTTGTCGGAACGTGGTTTCCGTCAACTATGTGACAAATTACTCATCGCCTGTTGGGGCGACCTGTTCCATGAGAGTAGTTTCAAGACTAAGGAATTGTTCTTCAAGGCACAAGCGCACACCTCCCTTGAACTCTTTTACTACATTCGGCTACGTGCGGGGATGCGGGACATCTTACCTGATTATCCCAATGAACCTGAGACCCTAGCGCCACTGCACTTCCTGCTGGGGTCACAAGACGGGACCCACTTGGTCTCCGGTCTTTACCGCCAAATCCGCATTGCTGCCCCGGAGCCGGACTCTAGTACTCGGTTGCGCTGGTCTGCTGAACTCGCCATCGACATTACCGATGAGCAGTGGAAATATTGCTGCACGCTCACCACTCGCGTATCTGCTAGCAGCAGATTGAAAATTATTCACTACAAATTCCTTCAGAGGATATACTATACTCCGGCTCGGAAATATAGGTTCGGTTTGGCTGACAGCGACCGCTGTGACCGCTGCCGTGCTGACCATGCTGATTTCCTGCACCTGGCATGGGACTGTCCTCAGGTTGCTCATTACTGGCAGTTGGTTGTGGAGGCTATTGCGGAGATGGTGGGTGAGGCGGTGCCCGCAGACCCCTTGGTCGCCATACTCGGATACACGATGCAAATGCCTAAAGGGTGCCGGAAATTTGTTGACACCGCCTTGCTCTTAGCCAAGCGACGCGTTGCTTGCCGCTGGGGCAGAGGAAGAGCGCCTAAGTTTAAGGACTGGCTTACAGATTTGACATATTGCCAAGATCAACACATCACTTTTGCCGAATTGGTACCCCTCTCTTGCAGGCCCAGAGATATTTGGGAACCACTAATGCACTATCTGCTCACGCGCCCGGACGACGATGCACGCTCGGGCGACCTGCCTCCCCCTCCTCAGCGCGCTGATATCCCTCCCGGATCGCAGCCCCTTGATACCTCCTGCGACATCTGACTCTCCTCGTCCCCACACGCTCTCATGCCCCTGCAACGTCCTGTATGAACTAGGCCGCCCAGGCGTGGCCTGACCCACACCCCCCCTCCTCTTTGGGCATGACTGTTCTCTTTTTTCTGCATCCACAGCCCGTTTCACGCTCTTGCTAGATGACACCCCGTTTTATATTCTGCATCTATAGGACACACCTTTGCAGGCTTCTGCCACACTGGGATAGCAGTCCCAGACATCAGTTCCGCCATGGGCTGCGGCCTGCCTGACCCACCTTGCTGCACCACTCATCATTTGCACTTTAGTACAGTCACATACGGCCTCGTAGTTATAACCTGAGTTGGGAAGTTTTGGGTTCCTGTTTTGAAAACAAAAATAAAGGAGAGGAATTTCATCTCTCGACTACAAAACCCTGTTCAACTGCTGCTTATCCTTGCTTGTCCTACTCCCCGGGCTGCAGAACCAGCATCATATATGTCTTTTCTATACGGCGCCGGGCCCCCGGGATGCCGGCTACTGGGCTGTGTACTGTTCATAACTTTTGCTGCCAGCCTCCGGGTTGTAGGCGGACCAAGCTGTGTACCATACTCTGTTTACTCCAATAAAGCAGGTTGAACCCCCAGTATGTCATAGCTACCAGGGATTGAGCTCAGATTTAAATTACTGAAACCTTTTCAGGGCCTAACAATAGAGTGGCATCATTACTTATGGTGGAGTCCCATGTACCCCAGCTAATTTTCCTGTTTCTCATAATAACTTACTATTGAAGTCAAAGGTGGTATTACCAACATTAAGTAGCATTCTTTGTACTGTTTCATTATCAACCACCAATATTATCAATGAAGCACTGAATTAAAAAAAAACATCCCCTTTGTTTTCAGTTTCTGCACCCTCTGTCCTATTTGGCTTAGGGTTGCCATGGTCCATCACGGATAGGATCAGTGAGAACAACTTTCACATGGGTTCACACCCCCTTTTTATACACATATTTCCTTTGTCTACAAGGTGCAGGGCAAGGGGGAGAACCAGTTACAACTGGTTCTTGAACACTTTGTGTTGCTCAGCCCCTCTCCCTATTCACAGGCCAGGCTAGAGACATCAGTCGCACCACAGGGGGCGAGCCAGCATGTGTAGGGAAGGTCCAGCCCTATTCAGGTCCCAGGTGCGCTCCCTCCCATCAACATGCAGATCTTCCCATTAACCACCGGGCAGACCCATTCTGTCTCCTGGAGCCATGCACACCAGCCAGCTCCAGCCAATCACAAGCCAGACAGTCAATTCACATTCACTGCACAGACATGCCAACTTCTAGAAGTGGCACTTCTACACTAGACACATTAAATCTACGCACACCATCGTGCAGCGTTTAATCCCACTAGTTCGCACATACCAAACTCGCCCCTGCACTCCGCACACATCAGGAACTATCATGGATACACACATTCCACATGCATTCCTATGGGAGGGCAGGCCAATCTCACCACACGCACTCAGACTGTGCACGCACTGTACACTGGGACACAGGGCTAAAGTCCGCAGAAGCCAAAAACAACTAGTATCAAGTCACCACAATTAAAAGCAAAAAGTTTAGGGGTGAACCTGCCAAAAGGGCCAAGTCCAACACAACCCCCTTCCAGCCAAACCGCAGGGCAGACCAATCACCACTGTGATGAGCTTCCCTGCTTTGGGCGATAGAACACAGACGCCGGCCCGCAACTGCAGGGACACCCTCCTGTTCTACGCCACGGTGAACCCATGTGGTTCCTTCTAAAAAAACTATCCTGGGCAACTGGGCTACCCCACTGGTACTCCCAAGCTGTCCACGGCCTGGACCAGGCCCTAGGCCACCCAGGTGCCACTGGTCCTTGCCTATTCGCAAAGCGTGGGTAGTAACCCCTGGTACATAGTATCCATTCTCCACTCTTCCTCTCCTCAGGACAGTTCTAGGCTGCCACTGATCCACCAGCCTAGGGTCTGCACTCTCCGGCGGACCAGAAGTCACAGGTGAGGTTCTCCTCCCCCTACCTCTACTTCTAGAGTTCCGTCCTCTCCTCCTTTGAGAGGTACCCATAGAACACCACTCTCCCAATCTAGGGATTAACCCTTCAGGTTGCACCGGGGTCAGAGGCGAGGTCTCCCTCCCTCTGCACCCCCTTCCAGAGTGCTGCACCCTCCCAACTGGAGTGGTACCCCTGGAAGATGAACCGGTCAGGACACTGGTTACAGACGTCCTTCCCTCCAGGTCAGGCAGATCCTGAGCCTTGCCTCCCAACCTTGGGTCTAAAAACTTTGGCGGGATACTTGCCTGGCACTCCAGGACTTCTGGTGACTCACACATTATCCCCCTGAGGCTAACACATGACTCATATGTTGTGTGACCGTCTGTCTGACGCAGATCTCCCGTCCCCTGTCCACCTTACAGTGCGCAAAGATCCCCCTGAACAGAAGTGGTGTCACCATGGTCACTCCAACCAAGGGAACTAAGCTCAACAGGCAATCCCTGACCCACTGGTTCTTCCACTGGGTAACACATCCCCCATTCTCTCCTCACTTTGGACTTCTGTGCCCTCCCAACTGGAGTGGCACTGCTGGACACTAGAACCACAGGAGCACTATTTACAGACGCTCCAGGTTCTCTAGACACTAGGAGATCCTCCTCAAATGGACTAACTGGACAGCCTAGGTCCCCAACCGGGTGTTCCCTGAAGAAACCATCCAGGTTCTGAGACTGAGTTTCGGGCACCTAGGTACTCTCAGTCCCACACTCACTCCTACTCCACTGAGACAGGACGTGAGCCCCTACACCCCTCTCGCTACCCTGGGACCTAGCTGGGCTACTCTGAACCTCTTTCATCACACTGGGCTGGAAGATACCTGAACGACTACTTTTGGGATCACTCACAAATGACTCTTCAGAACCACTGGTTCTTTCCCAGCAGTCTGCTTCCCTTGCAAGGTCCCCTGGATCAGGAAACCCACACTCCAACAGGTGTTGATGCAACCCCGGAAAACAACAACTGAGCAACTGCTCTATGAAAACCAGATCAAACAATTTGTCAAAATCAGACTCGGTGTGAACCTCTACCCAATCAGCCAGTGCCTCATGACATTCCTCCGCAAAATCCCCCCAATCCTAGTGAGACAGCTTCTTACTGTCCCTGAACTTCAACCTGTACTCCTCCTCTCGGGAACAAGGTACCATTCTTTGGGAACTGGGAATGGGACTTCCTGCACTGGACTCTATATTGCTGCCACCAATGGACTCAACCCTCCCTGGGGAATCCAGAAAAATATAACTACGCTCAGGGGATAATCTACCCTCCAGAGCTAATTTCTCCCTGGCAAAGGCCCTCTCAGCCTCCGCCATCCTCTACTGCACACCCAGTTGTGCTATCTCCCTGGCATGCTCTAACCTGAGCTTCTTCAAATCCAGCTGATGCTCCCTTTCTTCCCTCCTGTCTCCCCACTCCTCTGGAGACAGGGAAAGGGATGAGGCACTGCCCCCGACACTGGACCCAGCAAGGGACTCCTATCTATGGGGTCTTCACTATCTACTGGCGTCCATGTACTGTCATCTTCTTCCTCCTCTTCAGACTCTTTAGGCCTCCCCTCAGACCCACCGCCCTCATGGCGTGCGGCCCCGGCCCTCTCCTCCTCACTGCGCTCACATTCCCAGCCATCCTTCTGCCATTGTTTTAGGTTGTCCCTAAGTTTGGACTGGGTGTCTGACACACTCACTGCTATTTCTCTCTCTTCACAGAACTCTACCAATTCATGCATACTGTATCTAAACAGACCACAGAAATTAAAGGCAGACTCCATCTTGGCAGGATGCTCAGCGACACGTGCAACACAGCGGACCTAACTGTCTGAGCTGAAGCAAGAGTACACAATCTAAAAATGACACTCTTAGGAGAAACAGTAAAATAAAACTGAAACACAATAATCCCCAAACATGTGAATATCTAAATGCAAAGTTTGTAGTGCAACCAGTTGTCGCTGCGGTATTGCGCTAACGCAAGTCCTATCCTCACCGCTGACAACCAATGTTAGAACTGGGTTTTCTGGTTGGCTAAGGCTTGTGCCAAAGCCAGGCAGAAACCGCCACTCTAGTCAGGGCAAGGGAGTTCCACGCCAAGATAACCCCTGCTCACCCCCTTGGTAGCTTGGCACGAGCAGTCAGGCTTATCCCGGAGGCAATGTGTAAAGCGTTTGCGCAACACACACACACAGCAGCAACATACTAGGCACACCACAAAAAGGAACTCCACACAAGATTATATATCAAAATAGCCTCTGTATTGACATAAACACATTAGATCCTAATTACACAGATACACTGTGCCAAATGGCACGGGGCAGTATTGACAGGGGATTATATAGACATGACAGTGGCACGTGGGCCACTGTCAGAATCAGCACTTAGCAGAAATAGAACTTCTAGAACTTAATAGAAATAGTAGATCTAGAACATAGCATAATTGTAGCACAAAATAACAATTGTAGGACACAACCAGTAACCACTGGTAAAAGGTAGGAACACACTATGCAATACTAGTCACCATAGGCATAGGTCACGGAGGTAAACATAAACTTGCTAGCATAAACCCTCATAGGCAAAACAACCTCCTAAGCATAAAAACACATTTTATAGGTATAGTTATTTAGAGGTATAGGACAAGCATATTAGCATAACACATTACGCAAATATACACATGACGCATAACCATGTACCCTAAGCGAGGGCACAGCTGGGGAAACTGAGCCTGGCACCAGCGTGCCTCCTGGCTCTCCTCTGGGGCTTCTAATAACCAGAATGAGGCAAACACGACATGGGAGGCATGCAGGCTCTGCAGTGAAAAACTGCCACCAACCACGTTTGAGCCCGATGGGCTGTAAATACTCACAAATGCCCCAATTACACGTTGGAGCCACGAGGCTCTAAACAACCAAGAAATGCCCCCCAAAACTTCTACAACGTTGGAGCCATGGGGCTCTGAACACAATAATGCCCTTGGGTGTGTGGAAACCTCGTGGGCTCTAACTACCACACTGCCCCCAACGTTGGAGCCTCTTGGGCTCTAAACACAAATTGCCCCATAGGTGCAGCTGCCCGCTATCATGTGGGGCATCTGAAAACAACCAATAAGCACTGGCACAGGGAGCGGGCACCGGCAATATGCCCCGACACCCCCAACCACCTTTGAGCCCCACTCACCGAGGTTCTCTGTTGTGGCTCTCGGTTTCCTCCCTCTGTTGGCATGCGGGGTAGTCTCCTGCTGACCCTCAGGCTCCGCTTCCTCCCGCTTCAGGGCCGCGACACACTTGGGCGGCCGTAGGCTATATGCGTGGCTCTCCTCACCTCATGGAAACCCAGCTTCGCTTCCTGCTTCACCTGCGAGCCTGGGCACAGCTTCCTCCTGTTTCCCTCAGCTCGGCTTCCTGTTTCCTCTGTTCACAGGAGCGCGGGGTGGGCTTGCGTACGCTTCCTGTTTTCTAGCAAGCACTTGCGGGTCGCGCTAGGCAGCGGCCCAGAGGGGATTTCTCTTGTGGCTCTGGCCGCGGCAGTGCAACACGGGGTGGGCACCCGTGCAAGTGAAATGCAGAAATCTGGGCAAAGTCGCGGGGTGGGCACCCACACATAGAAAGAATTAAATAAGCGGGGTGGCACCCCTAATTAGGTAGGACAATTACACGGCCAGAATGCAGGGTGGGCACCTGCGCACCACAAATACCCAAATGAGCGGCACAATGATCTTCAGGCACTACAAAATAAAGAGCTCCTCTGGGAATGAAGATTTTAGCGCTTCCCAGGCGCTTATTGAACAAAAAGTCCCAGGAAAGTCTTGGAAGGGAGGGGGGGGCAAAGGCTAGGCCCAGGGACCAGCTCACGGGGCCCTCCAGGCAGGGAGGCAGTCCCCAGTGGCGGTACCTGCTGGCACCCAGCAGCAGCAGCAGGCCCGCCTCCAGATAGGATCAGTGAGAACAACTTTCACATGGGGTCACAGCCCCTTTTTATACACATATTTCCTTTGTCTACAAGGTGCAGGGCAAGGGGGAGAACCAGTTACAACTTGTTCTTGAACACTTTGTGTTGCTCAGCCCCTCTCCCTATTCACAGGCCAGGCTAGAGACATCAGTCGCACCACAGGGGGCGAGCCAGCATTGTGTAGGGAAGGTCCAGCCCTATTCAGGTCCCAGGTGCGCTCCCTCCCATCAGCATGCAGATCTTCCCATTAACCACCAGGCAGACCCATTCTGTCTCCTGGAGCCATGCACACCAGCCAGCTCCAGCCAATCACAAGCCAGACAGTCAATTCACATTCACTGCACAGACATGCCAACTTCTAGAAGTGGCACTTCTACACTAGACACATTAAATCTAAGCACACCATCGTACACTGGGACACGAGGCTAAAGTCCGCAGAAGCCAAAAATAACTAGTATCAGGTCACCACAATTAAAAGCAAAAAGTTTAGGGGTGAACCTGCCAAAAGGGCCAAGTCCAACACAACCCCCTTCCAGCCAAACCGCAGGGCAGACCAATCACCACTGTGATGAGATTCCCTGCTTTGGGCGATAGAACACAGACGCCGGCCCGCAACTGCAGGGACACCCTCCTGTTCTACGCCACGGTGAACCCATGTGGTTCCTTCTAAAAAAAACTATCCGGGGCAACTGGGCTACCCCACTGGTACTCCCAAGCTGTCCACGGCCTGGACCAGGCCCTAGGCCACCCAGGTGCCACTGGTCCTTGCCTATTCGCAAAGCGTGGGTAGTAACCCCTGGTACATAGTATCCATTCTCCACTCTTCCTCTCCTCAGGACAGTTCTAGGCTGCCACTGATCCACCAGCCTAGGGTCTGGACTCTCAGGCAGACCAGAAGTCACAGGTGAGGTTCTCCTCCCCCTACCTCTCCTTCTAGGGTTCCGTTCTCTCCTCCTTTGAGAGGTACCCATAGAACACCACTCTCCCAACCTAGGGTTTAACCCTTCAGGTTGCACCGGGGTCAGAGGCGAGGTCTCCCTCCCTCTGCACCCCCTTCCAGAGTGCTGCACCCTCCCAACTGGAGTGGTACCCCTGGAAGATGAACCGGTCAGGACACTGGTTACAGACGTCCTTCCCTCCAGGTCAGGCAGATCCCGAGCCTTGCCTCCCAACCTTGGGTCTAAAACCTTTGGCGAGATACTTGCCTGGCACTCCAGGACTTCTGGTGACTCACACACTATCCCCCTGAGGCTAACACATGACTCATATGTTGTGTGACCGTCTGTCTGACGCAGATCTCCCGTCCCCTGTCCACCTGACAGTGCGCAAAGATCCCCCTGAACAGAAGTGGTGTCACCATGGTCACTCCAACCAAGGGAACTTAGCTCAACAGGCTAGTACCTGACCCACTGGTACTTCCACTGGGTAACACATCCCCCATTCTCTCCTCACTTTGGACTTCTGTGCCCTCCCAACTGGAGTGGCACTGCCGGACACTAGAACCACGGGAGCACTATTTACAGACGCTCCAGGTTCTCTAGACACTAGGAGATCCTCCTCAAATGGACTAACAGGACAGCCTAGGTCCCCAACCTGGTGTTCCCTGAAGAAACCATCCAGGTTCTAAGACTGGGTTTCGGGCACCTAGGTACTCTCAGTCCCACACTCACTCCTACTCCACTGAGACAGGACGTGAGCCCCTACACCCCACTCGCTACCCTGGGACCTAGCTGGGCTACTCTGAACCTCTTCTACCACTCTGGGCTGGAAGATACCTGAACGACTACTTTTGGGATCACTCACCAATGACTCTTCAGAACCACGGGTTCTTTCCCAGCGGTCTGCTTCCCTTGCAAGGTCCCCTGGATCAGGAAACCCACACTCCAACAGGTGTTGATGCAACCCCGGAAAACAACAACTGAGCAACTGCTCTATGAAAACCAGATCAAACAATTTGTCAAAATCAGACTCGGTGTGAACCTCTACCCAATCAGCCAGTGGCTCATGACATTCCTCCGCAAAATCCCCCCAATCCTAGTGAGACAGCTTCTTACTGTCCCTGAACTTCAACCTGTACTCCTCCTCTCGGGAACAAGGTACCATTCTTTGGGAACTGGGAATGGGACTTCCTGCACTGGACTCTATATTGTTGCCACCAATGGACTCAACCCTCCCTGGGGAATCCAGAAAAACATAACACGCTCAGGGGATAATCTACCCTCCAGAGCTAATTTCTCCCTGGCAAAGGCCCTCCCAGCCTCCGCCATCCTCTACTGCACACCCAGCTGTGCTATCTCCCTGGCATGCTCTAACCTGAGCTTCTTCAAAGCCAGCTGGTGCTCCCTTTCTTCCCTCCTATCTACCCACTCCTCTGGAGACAGGGAATGGGATGAGGCACTGCCCCCGACACTGGACCCAGCAAGGGACTCCCTATCTATGGGGTCTTCACTATCTACTGGCGTCCATGTACTGTCATCTTCTTCCTCCTCTTCAGATTTTTTAGGCCTCCCCTCAGACCCACCACCCTCATGGCGTGCGACCCCGGCCCTCTCCTCCTCACTGCGCTCACATTCCCAGCCATCCTTCTGCCATTGTTTTAGGTTGTCCTTAAGTTTGGACTGGGTGTCTGACACACTCACTGCTATGTCTCTCTCTTCACAGAACTCTACCAATTCATGCATACTGTATCTAAACAGACCACAGAAATTAAAGGCAGACTCCATCTTGGCAGGACGCTCAGCGACACGTGCAACACAGCGGACCTAACTGTCTGAGCTGAAGCAAGAGTACACAATCTAAAAATGACACTCTTAGGAGAAACAGTAAAATAAAACTCAAACACAATAATCCCCAAACATGTGAATATCTAAATGCAAAGTTTGTAGTGCAATCAGTTGTCGCTGCGGTATTGCGCAAACGCAAGTCCTATCCTCACCGCTGACAACAATGTTAGAACTGGGTTTTCTGGTTGGCTAAGGCTTGTGCCAAAGCCAGGCAGAAATCGCCACTCTAGTCAGGGCAAGGGAGTTCCACGCCAAGATAACCCCTGCTCACCCCCTTGGTAGCTTGGCACGAGCAGTCAGGCTTATCCCGGAGGCAATGTGTAAAGCGTTTGCGCAACACACACACACAGCAGCAACATACTAGGCACACCACAAAAAGGAACTCCACACAAGATTATATATCAAAATAGCCTCTGTATTGACATAAACACATTAGATCCTAATTACACAGATACACTGTGCCAAATGGCACGGGGCAGTAATGACAGGGGATTATATAGACATGACAGTGGCACGTGGGCCACTGTCAGAATCAGCACTTAGCAGAAATAGAACTTCTAGCACTTAATAGAAATAGTAGATCTAGAACATAGCATAATTGTAGCACAAAATAGCAATTGTAGGACACAACCAGTAACCACTGGTAAAAGGTAGGAACACACTACGTAATACTAGTCACCAAAGGCATAGGCCACGCAGGTAAACATAAACTCGCTAGCATCAACCCTCCTAGGCAAAACAACCTCCTAAGCATGAAAACACATTTTGGAGGTATAGTACAAGCATAAAGGCATAACACATTACGCAAAAATACCCATGAGGCATAACCATGTACCCTAAGCCAGGGCACAACACCTGAAACTGTCCCAAGGCCAATCTGGCCTCTCTGGGGCTCAAACGCCCTTTGTCCAGCAGAGTCAGGGCTACAAGCTGCAAATGCAGCAATGCGCAGGGCGCAGGGGCACCACCAAAGGTTGCAGCTGCCCACTAAGTGCTGGGCAGCTGGGGAAACTGAGCCTGGCACCAGCGTTCCTCCTGCCTCTCCTCTGGGGCTCCTAATAACCAGAATCAGGCAAACACGACATGGGAGCCACGCAGGCTCTGCAGTGAAAAACTGCCACCAACCACGTTGGAGCCCGGTGGGCTCTAAATACTCACAAATGCCCCAATTACACATTGAAGCCACATGGCTCTAAATAACCAAGAAATGCCCCCAAATACTTCTACAACGTTGGAGCCACAGGGCTCTGAACTAAAATTGTCCCATAGGTGCAGCTGCCCGCTATCAAGTGGGGAAGCGGAAAACAACCAATAAACACTGGCACAGGGAAACCCCAACCACCTTTGAGCCCCACTCACTGGGTTTCTCTGTTGCAGCTCTCGGTTTCTCCCTTCTGTCGGCATGCGGGGTAGGGTCCTGCCAAACCTCAAGCTCCGCTTCCTCACGCTTCAGGGCTGTGACACTCTTGGGTGGCCGTAGGCTATATGCGGGGCTCTCCTCACCTCATGGGAGCCCCACTTTGCTTCCTTAGTGGAGAAGTGTGGCTCAATGGTTAGAGCGGCAGACCCTGATGCAGAGGTCTGGCCCGGGACCAGGGTTCGATTCCCGCCTCGGCGGGTCTTGGGCTCAATTTCCCCGGACCTGATAATTCTCGCCTCGGTGCCTAGTCTAATCATGGGTCCCACTCTGTGACTCTGGGCAATAGCTTGCTTAATCTCCACAACGGCCCCAGCAGCGCTGTGGATGCCTGGCTTCACCTTGGGGGTGCCCAGGAGTGGACATTTCACAGGAAAGCCAGGATGGGTTCCGCAGCGGTATGAATACAGCGCTACGAGGCCTCCGGGTAGAAGTGCGCTATATAAAATACAAACATTTACATTCCTTCTTCACATGCAAGCCTGGGCACAGCTTCCTCCCGGCCGGGCTCGGCTTCCGGTTTGCTCTGTTCACAGGAGCGCAGGGTGGGCTCCCGTCCGCTACCTGTTTTCTAGCAAGCACTTCTGGGTCATGCTAGACAGCGGCCTAGAGGGGATTTCTCTCGCGGCTCGGGCCGTGGCGGTGCAACACATGGTGGGCACCCGTGCAAGTGAAATGCAGAAATCTGGGCAAAGTCGCAGGGTGGGCACCCGCACATAGAAAGAATTAAATAAGTAGGGTGGCACCCGTAATTAGGTAGGACAATTACACAGCCAGAATGCAGGGTGGGCACCTGCGCACCACAAATACCCAAATGAGCGGCACAATGATCTCCAGGCACCACGAAATAAAGAGCACCTCTGGGAATGAATATTTTAGAGCTTCCCAGGTGCTTGTATAACAAAAAGTCCCAGAAAAGTCTTGGTAGGGAGGCAGGGGGCAAAAGCTTGGCCCAGGGGCCAGCTCACAGGGCCCTCCAGGCAGGGAGTCAGTCCCCAGTGGCGGTATCTCCTGGCGCCCAGCAGCAGCAGCAGGCCCCCCTCCAGATAGGATCAGTGAGAACAACTTTCACATGGGGTCACAGCCCCTTTTTATATACATACTAGCAGCCCGTCCCGACCTTGTCCGGGAGCTTTCAGGCTTCCCCCTACCCCCGCCTGCCCCGACATTGCCCAGCAGCCCGTGCCCCCGCCCGCACCGTCCCCCGCCTGCTGCCTGGCCCGACCCTCGCGTGGCCTGAGTCAATCCCCGTTCCCCGCCTTCCCCGACCCCCACCTGCCCCGACATTGCCTTTTGTCCCCTCCCTGCCTGCAGCCCATGCCCCCGCCTGCAGCCTGGACCCCCACCCGCCCCGTCCCCCGCCTGCCGCCTGGCCCGACCCTCGCGTGGCCTGAGTCAGTACCCGTCCCCCGCCTTCCCCGACCCCCACCTGCCCCGACATTGACTTTTGGCCGTTCCCCACCTGGCCCGACACCCGCCTGCTTACCTTTTCCGCCGCTCCTGAGTTCACAGCTCCTCGCCGCCCTGCTCCTCACCGCTTGTCCGCCGCCGCTCCTCCCCCGCGTCATGTCCGCCTCTCACTGCTGCTCTTCACGTGACCGCTCCTCCCCTGCGCCATGGCCGGAGCTCCTCTGACGCCGCTCCTCGACGTGAGCACGCACGTCGCGGCCGGCGCTACTTTGGGGGAGACTACTTTTTTTTTAAATATTACTTTTTTAAATAAGGTTTAATTTTAAACTTTATATAGCCTATAATCATCTACACACCCTGACGATTTCTACGGTGTATCGGGTGTGTAGATTGGCGCAGTGGTTCCGGACTTTACCCGCCTCAAAGCCTGAAACTTTCTCCTTTATTATAGTAGTATAGATTTCCTTTGTCTACAAGGTGCAGGGCAAAGGGGAGAACCAGTTACAACTGTTTTTTGATCACGTTGTTTTGCTCAGCCCCTCTCCCTATTCACAGGACAGGCTAGGGACATCAGTCGCACCACAGCGGGAAATGCCAGTAATGTGTAGGGAAGGCCCAGCCCTATTCAGGCCCCAGGTGCACTCCTCCCTCCCATCAACATGCAGATCTCCCCATTCACAACCGGTCAGACCCATCCTGCCTCCTGGAGCCAGGCACAACAGCCAGCTCCAGCCAATCACAAGCCAGACAGTCAATTCACATTCACTGCGCAGACATGCCAACTTCTAGAAGTGGCACTTCTTCACTAGACACATCAATCCTTCGCACACCATCGCGCAGTGTTTAATCTCACGAGTATGCACATACCAAACTCGCCCCTGCACTCCCCACACATCAGGAACTGCCATGGACACACACATTCCCCATGCATTCCTATGGCAGGGCAGGCCAATCTCACCACACGCACTCAGACTGCGCACGCACTTTACACTGGGACACAGGGTTAAAGTGCGCAGAAGCCAAAAACAACTAGTATCAGGTCACAATTAAAAGCAACATGTTTAGGGGTGAACCTGCAAAAAGGACCAAGTCCAACAGACTGCATAAATACAGCACCTCTTACTATCAGTAGTCAGGAGGGAACCAAGACTTCAAGGTGGACAGACTGACCAGAGACGCTGCGGGTCCGGCATGCCATCGCTCCAGATGACATTGGTCTGACGATCCCTTGTGGGGTGTCCAGCTCAAGTCCAAGATGAATCCCACACTCTCACTATTCAGGTATAGGGTTCAACTAAATCCTAGTGGGATTCTTGGCTCTTGGACTTAGGCTCTTAGACTTAAGCTCTCAGATTTAGCCTCTTAGACTTAGACTCTAAGGGGCCCATTATAATGTTGGGCGGATTGCCCCCGCCAGGCTGGCGGTAGCCACCGTCAGCCTGGTGGGGGCAATCCGCCTGACATCCACACTCGTTTTCCCCCCGCCATACAAACACAAAGAATTTTCTCTAGTTTGCCCCTCCCCTGTCAAAAGAGACTGAATGAAATGAAAACCATGAAAATGTGTCTCTTGATAACTCAAACTTGTATCGCTCGGTGTTACCTGATAGATTATATTTTATTGACTTCAGAACAATGAAGGATAAATTCACCCAGTCATGGATTCTAACCTGTCTGGACAAATTAAAAAAACAAATAAACAAAATGCTTATCATCAATCATAAACGTGTTTTTAAGAAGACGTCGCCAGGTGAGAAGATCAAGGATGTTTTCACACTGACTGGACACTTAAACAAAACTGTATTTGTGTCTAGTCTACGATGGAAATGTTTGGAAAATCAAACCCACACTACCAGAATGAGCTGCAATGCCATACTAATGGTAGATTATGTGCTATTGAACTCCAAGCCATTGGATTATGTGCTATAGAAAGCCAACAATAATAATGCCTATTATGAAGATCATTGTGCTAGTGCATTGTTGCAGCATGTGAGAAATTGGGCTGTTAGTTGACTGGGGTGTGAGCCCAAGTCAAGCAACTGTCACAATCCTTTGCAGAGTGAACCACAAAAAGTCAATAAATTAACCCATGTTTA
This sequence comes from Lissotriton helveticus, assembly GCF_964261635.1. Lineage (NCBI taxonomy): Eukaryota > Metazoa > Chordata > Amphibia > Caudata > Salamandridae > Lissotriton > Lissotriton helveticus. The sequence goes on from NC_136057.1 coordinate 242,241,122, forward strand.
ACCCTAGGTAGTTTGGCACAATATTCAGTCAGGCTTACTTTAGAGGCAATGTCCAAAGTATTTATTAAGCACACAAGCAGTAATAAAGTGAAAACAAGAACAATTCCAAACAAATTAAGAAAAAATAGAGTACATTTTATTTAATTATTTGACACCAAAATGAAAAAAGACCAATCAGTAGAAACAGAGTTATGAATTTGAAAAGCTTTTAGTACAAAACGAGCACTTAAAAAAACAAAGCGTAAACCGCAAACATCTAGTTGCGCAAGACCAGGTCAAAGTCGAACAATATGACAGATCGCAATGGATAGTTGTTTGAATACAAGAAGTGGATTGGGCCCAGTCAATGCTTACCTTTAAACTTAGAATAATTTCTTAGATAAATGTTCTGAGAAGGTACATTTCAGCAAGGCAAGGCTGCAGGAGGTGTCTGAGGATCAATCAATCAATCAAGAACTTGTAGTGCGCACTACTTACCCGTGAGGGTCTCAAGGCGCTGGGGGAAAAAGGGGGGAGCGACTACTGGTCGAACAGCCACATCTTGAGTAGCATCCTGAAGGTCAGCAGGTCTTGGGTCTGTCGTAGGCACAGTGGGAGGGTGTTCCAGGTCTTAGCGGCGAGGTGGGAGAAGGATCTGTCACTGGTGGTTGTACTTCGGATGCGAGGGACTGTGGTGAGGGTAAGGTGCGTGGAGCTGAGCTGGCGGTTGGGGATGTAGAAGAAAAGTCGTCTTTTGAGGTAGGCTGGGCCGGTCTTTTGGAGTGCCTTGTGTGCGTGGATGAGGAGCTTGAAGGAAATCCTCTTCTTGACAGGGAGCCAGTGCAGGTTTCTCAGGTGGGGGGTGATGTGGCTGTGGCGTGGAACGTCAAGATCAGGCATGCCGAGGCGTTTTGAATGCATTGCAGTCCTTTAATGACCTTGCCTGGGGCTCCGAGGTACAGGGCGTTTCCATAGTCGAGTCTGCTACTGAGGAGGGCCTGGGTGACTGTTCTTCTTGTATATGTTGGTGTCCACCTGTAGATGTTGCGAAGCATGCCGAGGGTGTTGAAGCAGGAGGTGGAGACTGCGTTGACTTGCTTGGTCATGGAGAGTGTTGAGTCGTGGATGACTCCCAGGTTGCGTGCGTGGTCGGTGGGTGTTGGGGCTGCCCCCAGTGCCGTGGGCCACCAGGAATCTTCCCAGGCTGAAGGGTTAGAGCCGAGGATGAGGACCTCCATCTTGTCCGTGTTCAGCTTCAGTCGGCTGATCTTCATCCAGTCGGCGACGGCCTTCATTCCTTTGTGGAGGTTGGATTTGGCGGTGAGGGGGTCCTTGGTGAGGGAGAGGATCAGTTGAGTGTCATCGGCATAGGAGATTATGTTGAGGTCGTTATTTCAGGCGACTTGTGCGAGGGGGGCCATGTAGATGTTGAACAGTGTCGGGCTGAGGGATGATCCCTGGGGTACGCCACAGATGATCTTGAAGGCTTCAGATTGGAATGGGGGAGGCGGATGCTCTGGGTTCTGCCAGAGAAGAAGGAGTTGGTCCATTCCAGGGCCTTGTCTCGGATCCCTGCATCGTGGAGGCGTTTGTGTAGTGTGTGGTGGCAGACAATGTTGAAGGCGACATAGAGGTCCAGGAGGCCGCGGTCTCACCGTTGTCCAGCAGGGTCCTGTTGTCGTCAGTTGCGGCGATGCGGGCCGTCTCTGTGCTGTGGTTGCTGCGGAAACCTGACTGGGATGGGTCCAGGATGCTGTTTTCTTCGAGGTATCAGGTTAGCTGTCTATTGACGATCTTCTCGATGACCTTGGCTGGGAAAGGAATTAGGGAGATGGTCCGGAAGTTCTTGAGGTCTCTCGGTGTGTATCCAGCTCTATGGGAAGGTCACGGTCTCGAAGGAGAGATTGATGACACAGTGCAGGTGGGGTGCGATGGAGTTGCTGGTTTTGTTGAAGATGTGGTGCAGGAATGGGTCTGACAAGGAGCCGGAGTGGATTGTGCTCATGGTCTTGATGGTGTCATTGATGTTCACGTTGGTCCAGGTTGGCAGGGGGTCGTGGTCAATGGTGTGCGGAGAGTCTGGAGTGTCGATGTCGGTTGGGGCTGTCTGGGTGTTAAAGGTGTCGTGGATGTCAGTGATCTTGCAGTGGAAGTAGGTGGCGAGGAAATCGCAAAGGGCTTGTGATGGCGGAATGTCGGTGTTGGAGCTGCGGTTGGAGAGTTCTTTTACGATGTTGAAGAGCTCCTTGCTGTTGTGTGCATGTTGTGTGCGTTGTTGTTGAGGCGGTATTTGAAGGAAGTCCTCTTGGCAGACCTGATGAGGTGATGGTGTTTGCGGATGGTGTTTTTGGAAACTGTGTGGCTGTCCGGTGTCTTTTCATTGTGCCGTTTCTTCCCTAGTTTCTGTCATGTTCATTTGGAGGATAGGAGTTCCGGGATGAACAAGCTGGCTCTCTTACTTGTGTCTCTGTGGGTGGGTTTCTTCAGTGGGGCGAGGGTGTTGGCGCAGTCGATGATCCAGCAGCTGAGGTTGCGGGCAGCATCGTCGGTGATGGAGGGGTCGGTGGGTGGGCTGAGAGCGATTTGCACGTAGATGGTCTTCAGTGATTTTGCTCCGGCAGCAGCTGGGAATCTGTTGGGTGCAGTGGTGTGTGGTGGGTTTCTGGAAGGTGAAGTGGATGCAGCGGATGTCGGTGCAGTGGAGTTCGGCGGTATGGCTGAAGAAGACGTGTGAGCTTGAGGAGAAGACGGGATTGAGCGTGTGGCCGGTGGAATGGGTTGGTTTTGTGGCGAGCTGCCTCAGTCCGAGGTTGTCGAGGTTGTCGATCAGGGTGGAGTTGCTGTGGTTGTTCTCAAGGTGAAAGTCAAGTCTCCGAGGAGGATGTAGTCGGTGAAGGTCAAGGCGTGCATGCTGATGAAGTTGGCGATGGAGTCGCTGAACTGGGGTCGTGGTCCTGGGGGTCTCTAGACGAGGGTGCCTCCAACGGTGGTCTTGGGATCTGTGTGGGTCTGGAAATGCATGTGTACGGTGGTGCTGAGAGTGTCGTTGGTGCTGGTTGAGACCCTGATGCTATTCTTGTGGACGTTGGTGATTCTTCCTCCTACTCCATTGGTGCGGTCTCTGCGGGTGATCTTGTAGCCGTCTGGGATGTTGGGTGCGGAGGAGTCATTCATCCAGGTCTCTGTCAGGAAGGCGACGTCCGGGGAAGATGTGTCGAGCAGGTCCCAGAGCTCGATGGCGTATTTGCGTGCGGAGTGGGTGTTCAGTAGGATGCATCGGAGGTGATTGAGGTCTTTCTTGTCGGGTGGTTTGGCGGCTCTGAGGCTGGTGTCGCAGCAGTTCTGGCAGGTGAAGGGACAATGTGTGAGTTTCGGGGCAGCCTTAATTCAGGTGTGTGTCTGTCAGGAGTTCAGAGCATGCAGTGTGCTGGCATCGTAGCGGCGGCCATCGTCGTGGAGGGCGCAGGGACCCGGGGTTCTGGGCACAGACGGGCACAGACGGGCTTGCCTTAGGCACGCTTTCAGCACACCAGTGGCGCGGCCACGCAGTGGCCGCCATATATGGGGAGGTGGGAGGGAGGAGCAGCTGGGAGGCGGGAGGCGGGAGTCAGGGGCAGCGAATGGGCAGTCAGGGGGGCGGGGCCGCAGGGGACGCAGCGGTGGGAACGGGAGCGGCAAAGGGAGCGGAAAGCGATGGCACAGAATCATGGGGCAACGATGGGAAACAGAACGAAAAAGGGCACAGAATCACGAGGGCATAGAAGGGAAACAGAAGGAAAAAGGGCACAGAATCATGGGGGCAACAATGGGAAATAGAAGGAAAAAAAGGGAACAGAATCACGGGGGCAACGATGGGAAACGGAAGGAAAAAAAGGGTACAGGAGAAAATACAGGCACAGTGGGAAGACAGACAATAGCAGTTACAGACAGAAAAAGCAATAAAAACAATAAGGGCAATACAATAAATGACACCGACAATAGAACAAACCTAAGGCCTACCACTGGCCACCAGGGATGAGGCACAGGTGGTAGCCTGCGGGTGGAGGAGGGCCTTGACTTTCCTCATCAGCTGCAGCTGGGGCAGCGTCAGGGCGCTCAGGCTGTGCTGTGCGGAGGGGGAGCGACCTACCTAACAAGGTCAAGGGTAGCTCATTGTTGGTTAGCCTTGGGTCAAAGCCTCAGGGTAGATTTCTGTGCTTGCATGTGTTAGATCATTAAATACTGTAGCGTTATTACAACCGAGAGTAACGTCCCCAAATGCACTCAGAAAACAATTTCCTTAAGTTGTATTGAAATTTCCTTTGAAAATCATTCATGTTCTCTAGATGTTATTTTCACATCAAGTTCAAGTTCAAGTTCATGAATTTGTATAGCGCACTACTCACCCAGAGGGTCTCAAGGCGCTTGAGGGATGGTGGGTGCATTATTTATCGAATAGCCAGGTTTTAAGCTGCTTTCTGAAGGAGAGGTGGTTCTGTGTAAGGCGGAGTTGAGTGGGGAGAGAATTCCAGGTTTTGGCGGCTAAGTAGGAGAAGGATCTTCCTCCCATGGTCGATCTCTGGATGCGCGGAATTGTGGCGAGGGCTTGATTGGATGATCGTAGTTGGCGGGTGGGTGTGTAGAAGGACAGTCGTGTGTTGAGGCATTCGGGTCCTAGGTCGTGGAGGGCCTTGTGTGCGTGGGTGAGGAGACGGAACGTTATTCTCTTGTTGACGGGGAGCCAGTGGAGTTCCGTCCGGTGACCGGAAATGTGAGCTTGACGGGGGATGTCCAGTATGAGTCTGGCTGAGGCGTTTTGGATGCGTTGGAGTTTTTTCTGTAGTTTGGCTGTGGTTCCGGCGTAAAGGGTATTTCCATAATCCAGTCGGCTGGTGACCAGTGCGTGGGTGACTATCTTTCTAGTTTCGGTGGGGACCCAGCGGAAGATTTTTTTGAGCATGCGTAGGATGTTGAAGCATGAGGATGAGACGGCATTGACTTGTCTGGTCATCGAGAGGGAGGAGTCTAGGATGAAGCCCAGGTTACGTGCGTGATCATTAGGTATGGGTGCTGTACCCAGGGCCGGTGGCCACCATGAGTCGTCCCAGGCAAAGGGGGATGATCCTAAGATGAGGACTTCCGTTTTGTCAGAGTTTAGTGTTAGACGGCTGTTCTTCATCCACTCGGCTACTTCTTTCATTCCTTCGTGTAGATTGGTTTTGGCGGTGTTTGGGTCTTTGGTGAGGGAGAGGATCAGCTGGGTGTCGTCTGCGTAGGAGATGATGTTGAGGTTGTGTTGTCGCGCGATGGATGCGAGGGGACTCATGTAGACGTTGAAGAGGGTGGGACTGAGAGATGATCCTTGTGGTATGCCGCAGATGACTTCGGTGGCCTCTGATTTGAATGGGGGGAGGCGGACTCTCTGGGTTCTTCCGGCGAGGAACGAGATGATCCAGTCCAAAGCTTTTCCTTGTATTCCGACGTTGCTGAGGCGTTGTATGAGGGTGCTATGACAGACTGTGTCGAAGGCGGCGGAGAGGTCAAGTAGGATGAGGGCAACTGTTTCTCCATTGTCCAGTAGCGTTCGGATGTCGTCTGTGGCTGCGATGAGGGCGGTTTCGGTGCTGTGTTTGGCTCGGAAGCCGGACTGTGAGGGGTCGAGGGAATTGTTGGATTCGAGGAAGGCGGCGAGTTGATTATTGACGGCTTTCTCAATGACTTTGGCAGGGAATGGGAGGAGTGAGATGGGGCGGTAGTTCTTAAGTTCAGAGGGGTCTGCTGTGGGTTTCTTCAGAAGGGCGCTGAGTTCGGCATGTTTCCAGCTTTCCGGGAAGGTAGCGGAGTTGAAGGAACAGTTGATGACATCGCGGAGATGGGGTGCGATGATGGAGTCTGCTTTGTTGAAGATGTGGTGGGGACATGGGTCGGTTGGAGAACCTGAGTTGATGGAGTTTATCAGGCGGATGGTGTCTTCAGTAGTGATTGGGTTCCAGGCGCAAAGGTTGTGAGAGTGCTGTTTTGGTTCGGAAGTGGGTGGAGTGGACTGTCCTTCGGACTGGTTTTCAAAGCTGTTATGTATGTCGGCGATTTTGTTGTGGAAGAAAGAGGATAAAGAGTCGCAGAGGTCTTGGGAGGGGGTGATGTCGTTGGTGCCGGTGGTGGGGTTGGTAAATTCTTTGACGATGTTGAATAGTTCCTTGCTGTTGTGGGCGTTGTTGTCGAGTCGATCCTTGAATGCTGATTTCTTGGTGGATCGGATCAATTGGTGGTGTTTGCGGGTGGCGTCCTTAAAGGTGGTCAGGTTGTCAGTGGTTGGGTTTTTTCTCCAGGTTTTCTCGAGGGTGCGACATAACTTCTTGGATTTCTTGAGGTCATCGTTGAACCAGGGGCCCTTTTTGCTGCCTTGTTTGATCTGGTGGTTTTTCAAGGGTGCTAATTCGTCAGCGCTGTGGGTGATCCATTGTGTGAGTTTGGTGGCGGCTTGGTTCGGGTCCGATGAAATGGCAGGAGGGTTTTGGTTAAGCGATGTGGTGAGTTGGTCGGTGGTGATTTTGTTCCAGTTTCTTCGAGGAATGGGTTGTGGGGGGTTGTGAGTCGTGGTCTTATTGTAGCTGAAGTGGACACAGCTGTGGTCCGTCCAGTGAAGAGTTGAGGTGTGATCGAAGGAGATGTGTTTGCTGGAGGTGAAGATAGGGTCGAGCGTGTGTCCGGCTAAGTGGGTGGGGGTGTCGACAAGTTGTTTGAGTCCGAGATTGGCCATGTTGTCCAGAAGAGTGGTGGTGTTGCTGTTGTTCTTCTTTTCCAGGTGGAAGTTGAGGTCTCCCAGAAGGATGTAGTTCTCGGATGTGAGGGCATGTGGGCTGATAAAGTCAGTGATGTCTTCATTGAATTGTGTGCGGGTTCCTGGTGGTCTGTAGATGAGGGTGCCTCTGAGTGTGGTTCTGGGGTTGGTGTGGATCTGGAAGTGAAGGTGTTCGGCGGTCGCGAGGTTGTCGTCGGAGCTGGTCGTGATTCGGACGGTGTTCTTATGGACGATGGCGATGCCTCCTCCTGTTTGGATGGTGCGGTCTTTTCGGATGATCTTGTAATTGTCCGGGATGGCTATGGCGATGTCAGGCGCTGATGAGGCGTTCATCCACGTTTCACTAAGGAAGGCGACGTCCGGCGATGTAGTGTCGAATAGATCCCAGAGTTCAGTGGCGTGTCTGTGGACCGAGAGGGTGTTCAGCAGGATGCACTTCAGGTGGTTAGAGTCGGAGCTGTGTTTGGGGAAAGTGGATTTGGTGTGGGTCCTGATACAGGTGAATTTGCAGGAGTGCCAGGCGAAGGGTCCATGGGTGTGTCCTGGGGTAGCTGTGCAGCATTGTGGTGAGCGTCCGGGGTTGAGGGCAAGGAGGGAAGCGGCGTCATACGTTATGCGGGTGGAGTGGGTTTTGCGACGACCAGGGGGTATGGCGCTGGGCGCGGTCCAGGCGCGGACGGGCGTAGACGGGCTTACCTTTGGCGCACCTTCGGCGCGCTTAGGGCGCGACCACTGAGCGGAAAAGCATCTGTCATAAATGGGTAGTGGGGGGGCGGGGGCGAGGGAGGGTCAGCTGGGAGGCGGGAGCGGGGAGGAGAGACGGGAGTGGTCACAACAACAAAATGGATGCAAATAGAAAGCGAAACAGGGGCACAGCCGAAGCAAAGCAAAGATCTGGGCAGTGCTAGCGTCACAAGCGGCACAAATAAATGCTAATGCAGGCGATGCGATCAGTCAAAACTTAACACCAATGAGCATATAAAAATGAATTCTCACTATTCCAGCGATGCAGCGCAAATGAGCACAATTGGCAATTATTTATCAGGCAACAAATATCCCAGCAATGCAGCGCAAATTAGCACAGTTTTTGAGTGAGCAGGCTACGATACCAGGCGCTAGGAGGAGAAGCGCTGTCTCAGGGAGCGTGGGGGAGCGACCGTCTCGGGGCAAGCCCAGATGGTCACAGCGCTAGTTAGGACGGGGCGAACCTTCTATCCGTGGTAGGGAGGGTCAGCTGGAAGGCGGGAGAGGGAAGGAGAGACGGGAGTGGTCACAACAACAAAATGGATGCAAATAGAAAGCGAAACAGGGGCACAGCCGAAGCAAAGCAGAGATCTGGGCAGTGCTAGCGTCACAAGCGGCACAAATAAATGCTAATGCAGGCGATGCGATCAGTCAAAACTTAACACCAATGAGCATACAAAAATTAATTCTCACTATTCCAGCGATGCAGCGCAAATGAGCACAAATGGTAATTATTTATCAGGCAACAAATATCCCAGCAATGCAGCGCAAATTAGCACAGTTTTTGAGTGAGCAGGCTACGATACCAGGCGCTAGGAGGAGAAGCGCTGTCTCAGGGAGCGTGGGGGAGCGACCGTCTCGGGGCAAGCCCATATGGTCACATCTGTTTATACATTGTCATCATTTCTTTTTCACATAGCCCAATGCATTTCGGGCAATTAGCCCTTCATCTGGGGCATTTTCATGCTGTTAAAGAAAAATATACACAACTATGAAACCATCAGTTGTTTTGTACAATCAATTTGATGATTAAACCACTTCAGATACGGAACCTTATAACCCTGTGAATACACAAATTTTTACAAAAACTGTGGCATGGTTATCTAACTTAATACTGAATTAAATCCAGAAATAAAATCATACGTGGTGACGGTGACCTGGTGATTTATGGGTACTTGAGTCCAAGTGTATGAAATGTTTTGTGCACACGCTTTTCACGATAAGAAGAAAGAGTGTGTTAGGTAAATCTTAGGCCAAAAATTAAAATATATCATGTGCAACATGCAAAAGCGATTGAAGGCACATCATGCCTTCGAAAAGAAGCAGGTGATATGTTGACGGTATATTAAAACAAAGTTACTCGTGTTCTTCAATTTCCTTGAAGTAAAAAGAAAGGTAACAAGACATATGCTCAATCATTGAAAACAAACGCACACGGGTGCTGAATGCGGTTATTGCAATTTAAACAACATTGCATACCTTACTATGGCCACGCAGTTATCGCAGTTCACGATACAGTGTGCGGTTTCTAAAATGAAAAAAACGTCACGTAATATATCAACGTTAAGTATTACAACCGTTGTGTAACAGCGATGTCGTAGGTCATGCGGCATTAATCTCACCGTTTGGTTCAGAAAGGCGACTTCGGTCAGCTGGGTGTTGCTTCCGGTGTTGACTATGAAGTCGTTTTGAAACGCTCTTTCAAGTATCATCCAGCACGAAAATAAACCGGAAGTAAAATATCTCGTTCCAAATTCATGGAAACTGACGAAATACTGCACGAGGGTGAAAACGGGTCAATAAGGGGAAACAAATTTTGGGGAAAAATTCTCTGGTTGATTTTATATACGTATAAAATTGAATGTGAAAATATAAATGTAAGAATAAACGTGAAAAATAAGTGTGATACTGATGGGAAAAGTATGTATTTAAAAACACTAGCCTCTGATCATGTCAAAGTAACAATCAAGCATTTGAATACAGTAATCTATACTACATATATGATTATCAAGTTGGTCAATCACTGGTACAATTATGGTAATGTATAAACTTGTGTATCAATCATAAAAAACAGTTCAGATCTATTCGATCATTCAAACCCTTTGTATGAATGGTGTTCAAATAGGTTATCCAAAATATCTCTCTCCGCAGAAGGTAATGTGTATTGTCTCTCCCTGGTAAGGTTGATGCTTGTTCCAAAATGAGAAATCTTAGTTGAATCGGGGTATGATTGTGGCTGTTGAAGTGAGATGCCAGTGGAGATTTTGAGTTTTTTGTTCTTATGTTACTTTTGTGTTCAATTAGTCTTGTTTTTATTTTTATTTCAGTTTTCCCCACATATGCCAAGCCACAGGGGCATTTAATCAAATAAATTATATTAAGACTGTCACATGTCGCTGTTACTCTCAATGTAATTGTGAATCCACGACTCGGGTGCTGGAACTCTTTTCCTTTTAAGATAGCGTTACAATTACCGCAGTTGTGACAGGGTAAAGTGCCCTTGTAAGATTCTGTTTTCTCATTCCTCTTTTTGTTTAACAATTCTTTGATGTTTTTAGATCGTTGAAATGCGTATCTGGGAGGATTGCGGTATATGCCATTAAAATCTTCTTCAAGTGTCAATAAAGGCCAATGCTTTAGTATAATGTGTTTGATCTTTGAACTTTCTGTGGAATATTTTGAAATGAATACCATTCTTTCTTCACTGGGAGGTTTTGCTTGAACCTTTAACAAAGATGATCGATTCATTGTTAACGTTTTTGATACTGCTTCTTCAAGGATTCCAGTGGGGTACCTTCGCTCCTCAAATTTATTAATAGTGATTTGGACACTTTCATTGAATGCTTCCTCTGTAGATGAAATCCTTTTTATTCTCGAGAGTTGGGAATGTGGTAAATGTTTCTTCAATGAATATTGGTGGAAACTGTGAAAATGTAATAAACTGTTCCTGTCAGTACTTTTGGTGAATACAGTGGTTTCCAGTTTGCCTTCATTGTTGTGTACCATTACGTCAAGAAAAGGTATTTGCTTGGTCTGTATGTTGTGAGTGAACTTGATTCTATCATTCACTTCATTTAATTCTGATATGGCTTGAAGTAATTCATTTTTTGATCCCTTCCATAGGATAAATATATCGTCAATGTATCTTTTATGCAGAAGAAGATTCTTGGACCATTCGTCTTTGCTCAAAATGTTGTCTATTTTGAACCTATACATGAAGGGATTTGCGTATGCGGGAGCCGCATAATTTCCCATCGATGTGCCTGAGCTTTGAATGAAGTAGCAGTCTTGCCTCTTTTAAAGTAGCTGTGATACAGGGTAAAATTCAATAGTTCCTTAATGAATACCTTTAGGTCTTCTTCCATTTCAGTCAACATCGAGAATGATGCTGTGGCTTCCATTCCAAGATTGTGGGGGATTGAGGTATATAAGGATTGCACATCGATAGTACATAAAATAATTTTGGTGGATAATAGTGCCTTGTGTTCTTCAAGTATGGTAAGAAAATTAGTTGTATCTTTGATATAAGTTGTCATGGTTTGTACCAAGGGTTGCAAATGCCTGTCAAGATATCTTCCGATCGGTTCATGAATTGAATTAACCGTAGATACAATTGGTCTACATGGAGGATGAGTCGGGTGTTTGTGCACTTTCGGAATCATATATATATATATGGTACTACTGGGTTCAATTTGATTAGATATTGTTTTTCTTTCTGTCCGATTGTTTCGCGACTGATGGTTTGGTCAATGATGGTGGTGAGAATTTTAGTGAATTGTTTGGTTGGATCCTGTTCCACTTTGTAATATGTATTTGTGTCATTCACGTGTTTGTTGACACAGTCATTGTAAAAATCGGTGTCCATTATCACTAGGGCCCCGCCCTTGTCAGCCTGTCGGAGAACAATTTGGGAGTTGTTAGCCAAATTTGTCAAAATTTGCTTTTCTTTAGTTGAAAGATTGGTAATTTTGGATTTTGGTTGTTTGTAAACCATTTCAATATCTTTGGAAATCACCTTTTCAAAGGCATCAAGTACCTTGTGACTCACTGGTGGTATGAATTTACTTTTATTTCGTAATCCCATGAGGGTGTCTTTTTGTAGCTCTTCAGAAACTGGAATGACGTTGGTAAAAAAGTGTCGGAGTCATAAGGATCTCATAAACCTATAAACACATACTTGGGTATCCAAAAGATTGGAATGAAAAGTAGAAACAAAGGTGGTACCTTTTTGTAAGACATTGGTTTCCGAACGTGATATTTGATGTTTTGAGAGATTAATGATTAAGGTTTTTGACTCCTGGTATTTTTTGCAATTGAGTCCTCTTTTGCTTGATCTTTTCCCCTCCTGGTTCGTCTGGTAATGTCTGACCTCTCTCTAAAAAAGTGTTGGTGGTGGTATTTCTGGTGCTTCCTCCACTAGATGTGGTTGGTTGTTCACTTGGTTTACCAGTCGCTTGTTTTGCAAAAGGTGGTTGTCTTCTATGTTGTGATTCGTCAGATAAAGACGTTTCATCGGATGTTCTACCTGAGTTTGGTTTTTGCTGTCTGCGTCTGGCGTAAATATCAGCCCAGTTATATACTTCGCCTAACTTGTAGTTGAGGGTGTCACGTTTGAATTTTCTAATTTTTCGTTCATTGATTTCTTTTGTGTAGGTATCTAATTGTTTATTAATGTCATTGAGCATGTCATCCATTTCCTCTGTTGTGAGCATTGTACTTAGATCATTTTTGAGTTGTTGTGTCTCTTTCATGAGTTCCTCAATTAGTTTGGCTAGTTCCTCTATAATGAGAAGGATGAGATCCAAACAGCATTTATTTAATATTGCTTGCCATCTTTCAGTGAATTTAGAGCTGTTTTTACAGAGAGTTGATTTGAGCGAAATTCGAAGCCCTCTTGGTATCCTTTGTGAGGGCTTTGCTGCTCCCAGCATATGCAGTTTAGTATCCATTAAAGGTACAGCACCAACATTTACCACTGGCAATACCTTTCAGTATTTGTTCTTGCATTTTTTAAGTAATGTGAGTGTTTTAAGATTTGACAAAAAATAGATATCCTACACTAGAAGTTTATAATTGGCCTTAATGTTTTTTAGTCAAATATAAACTGTATCTCAGAACTTCCAAATCACTGCAAGAGGACTAAACGTGACTATCTTTTTTAACATTTGCATTGAGTGTCTTTCAATTACAAATAGACCACTCAAGAGTTTAAGTTTCTGGCCAAGATAGTTAGGGGGATTGTGGTGGAAGGCTTTATGAGTTATACAGGCAATTTTTAACTGGATTTTTGTTTCCTATGGGAGACAGGTGAGGGATTGGATATCCAGGGTAACATGATTGTATCTTTTGAGCCAGGATAATTCTTGCGGCAGAGTTGAGTGAGGCCCTTAGAGGAGCAAGTTTGGATCTGGGCAGTCCCAAGAGGGTGATCCTACCATAATCCAACCTGGGAATCACTGAGGCTTGTACAGCATGTCTGAAATCATTTAGGGGAGGTTTTGATTTTCTTAAAATACTCATTTGGTGATTTGCTGCTTTGGTGGAGGCACTGATGCATTTCTGCATGTTGAGGTTCTTGTCAAGAGTAACGCCCAGTGACTTTGAGGAGTCAATGTGTAGTGCAGTTGAGGCCTGTAAACTGTTTTAGTCATTCTTCGATGATCAGTGCCTGGTTGTGTGGGCGATTAGACGGAGTTCAGCTTTTTTAGTATTTAGTTTAATGTGATTAGTTGTTAGCCAGTTTTGAGTATCCATTAGTGTAGTGTTGAGGGAGCTGATGTCATCTGGGGAGGAGAATTTTAGGTACAGTTGGGTATTGTCAGCGTACAAGTGTTATTGGATGTTAGTTGAGCTCAGAATTTCTGTTAGGGGCTCCAAGAATAGGTAGAAGAAGGTGGGCGAAAGAGATGATCCCTTTGGGACCCCAAGTATGATCGCCGTGGACTGAGATAGAGAGAGATAAAGTTTGTTTCTCTGAGATATGTTAAGGACTAGACCTATAAGGTCCATAGGGTGTTCCAGAATGTCTAGATGTGCATGATTAACCATATCAAATGCTGATGATAGGTCAAGGAGGACTAAAAGACAGGTGCTGTTCTGGTCCAGCATTTTTAGAGCATCATCTACAATGTGTGTTGTAGCAGATTCAGTTCTGTGCCCAGCTGAAAACCAGATTGAAATTGGTCTAATAGATGGAAATGATCAACGTATTTGCAGAGTTGAATTTGAACACATTTTTCAAGGGTAGGGATTTTGGAAATAGGTCGTAGTTGTTAAGGTCAGTTTGGTGCACTTTTGTTTTTTTCAGAAAGGGGGTAACTTGACCAGACCTTAGGCAGTCAGGGATGGAGCCTTGAAGGTGGGAGGCATTACCCCTTCGCTGCTAAGCCTCCCCCACGTGCTAAGCCTTTTTTTGGCTATTTAGGGTAGTTTGCTCATCAGGTCCCTGTAACTTTTTGACCACTTAAGGTATCCACGCTAAATTTGAGTCCTTTTCTTCCAACATAATGGGAATTCCAAAGGCATCCAGGGTTTGTGGATTCCCCTGGAGGGGTCCCATAAATTAGCCAAAATACAGCTATATTGTGTCTCTTTTTTTGAAAAATGAGACAAAAGGCCTACACTTGAAAGCATCTGTTTTTTTCCCTGCAAATGGTATGAAAAAAGAGATTGTGGTGCTGAAATTACCATCTTCCCAGCGTTCAGGGACAAGCAGACTTTTGTCTATATAGGACTTGTAGGTTCACCAAGAACCTGACGAGCCCAGAGTCAATACCTGAGCAGTGTCTTGCAATGGTTTTTCATTATGTACCGGGTACATAGCAATTAATTTTGGAGTATATATGCATGGAACAATTGGTATGAGAGACACCTATGCATTTGTGAATTTGGAACAAAATATAGAGTTTAGAAACAGTAGATATTTGCACATTCCCGAAATTGTGAGTACCCATACTAGCATGAGAATCATAGATCATTTTTCAAAATGACTTCTTTTTTACACATTGTCTTTTATTTGGAAGGCAGAAATGCACCCAAAGTCAATAGGTAAAAACAGTTGCTCTACAATTCTTTGTTACCCTAAATCTCCCGATAAAAATGGTACCTCACTTGTTTGGGTAGGCCTAGTGCCTGTGACAGGAAACGGCTCAAAACGCAATATGGACACACTTTATTTTTACAGTGAAAACTGACCCTTTTTATGCAAAATGCCTAGCTGTGGATTTTGAACCCTAGCTCTGCTGGCACCTAGGGAAACCTAGCAAACCTATACATTTTTTAACCCAAAGACAATGCAGTAGTCATTTGCAATTCCGGAAGCTGATCCAGACTACTCTGTTCTGTCCCTGATCAAGCTGTAGCTGCAATATATTCTCACGGTCTGTCCCAAGCGCAGACATACCCCTTCGGGGGTCGATTTATTATTTTTATTTATTTTTGAGGCTTGTAAAGCACACGGCTACCCCCAATGGGGGTGTCCCGGCGCTGTAGACTGCATGCTAGAAAGGAAAGGAATACTTATGCAGAGGAGAATAACCAGGTCTTCAGTCGACTGCTAAAAAGTGATTCAGATGGAGTGAACCTCAGGTCAAGTGGAAGGTTGTTCCAGAGTTTGGCCGTCATAACTGTAAAACCTCTTCCGCCCATTCTGGAGCGACGGAACCGAGGCACTATGATACGACGTAGGTTGTTAGACCGTAGGGATCTAACAGATTGGGAGAGAACCAGTCTCTTTTGTAAGTAACTCGGTCCTGACCCATTAAGGGCCCGGAAGGCCAGAGTCAGCATCTTAAACTGGATGAGACTGGAGATAGGGAGCCAGTGTAGCTCTTTGCGGTAGGATGCAACCGACTGACGGTGGGGGATATTGCCAATCAGCCTCGCCGCCGCGTTCTGAACGATCTGTAGTCGTTCAATTTGATACAGGGGGGCCCCGGCGTAGAGACTGTTGCCATAATCAAGGTGAGATGTTATTAGGGCGTGAGTGACCGTTCTGCGGGCATCCACGGGCAGAAATGGAAAGATCTTTCTCATCATGCGTAGTTTCCAAAAACAGGCTGCCGTAACCTTGTTTATTTGGGTTTTACACAAGAGGGCATCATCAAACTGAAAGCCCAAATTGCGAACAGTTTGAACAGGGATAGGAGGGGGATTGAGCACAGTCGGCCACCACAACATAGGAGGTATTGAAATTTTTTGATTAAAAAACAAGACCTCCGTCTTATCGGTGTTGAGCCTCAGATGGTTAGCAGTCATCCAGGAGCATATTTCGCCAAGACAGTGTCGAAAGCTGGCGAATCTGGAGTCAGAGTGATCTCTAAAAGAAAACATTAGCTGTGTATCATCAGCATACGAGATCACTCTGACCCCCCACGACTCAACCACCTTAGCCAAAGGGGCCAAATAGACATTGAAAAACAATGGGCTCAACGCAGAGCCCTGCGGAACTCCACAGACAAGGGGCTTACTCTCAGATTGAAATGGTCTAAGGAGTACCCTCTGCGTTCGTCCTTTAAGAAAGGAGCTGATCCACGACAAAGCGGGACCACCCAATCCAATCTGCTGTAAGCGATCCAATAATATCTTATGGGACACCGTATCGAAAGCGGCGGATAGGTCGAGGAGGACCAACATGGCCTCCTCGCCCCTATCCACACACTCTCGAATGGTCTCAGAGACCTCCAGGAGCGCCGTCTCAGTACTGAAACCAGTTCTGAAACCCGACTGGGAATCGTGTAGTAAAGAATTAGTCTCCAAGTAGTCTGCAAGTTGTAATTGTACGGCCTTTTCCAGGACCTTCGCTGGTTTTGGAAGGAGGGAGATAGGGCGGTAGTTACAAAATTGTGCCGGGTCCGCATCCATCTTCTTCAAGATGGGGACTAGCATGGCCTCCTTCCAAGCCGTTGGAAATTGGCCCAAATGTAGTGAGGAGTTCCAGATAGAAATGAGAGGCTCGATCAGAAGGGGAGCTAGGCTACCCATAACCTTGGGCGGGACCGTATCTAAAGGGGAACCAGATTTGCACTGAGCGAATAATTTAAGTGCAGCCTCAGTGGTGAGATCCATAAAAGCTACCAGTGATGGTGAGGTATAATCCTTGTTCTCGATTCAGGCGCTATACAAGTAAATAAATAAATAAAAAATAAAATAAAATAAATGAAAGGCGGAGGTTGAGACTAGCAGGAAGAAATAGGGCCAACACCCATCATCCCCCAGCTAAAAACTTAGAAACAAATACAACAAAAGTGTTTTTAAAACCAAAAAGATCGGAATTGGACAATGCCAAAAACAGACCACGGAAACTTTTCGAGATGTTAAAACAACAACCTAATAAATTCGCCAAATCTGCTCATGAAGCAACACAAACTCAACTGAGCTGCGAGGAATTCTCAACATTCTTCACAGACAAGGCCAACTCGCTAGAAAGAGAACTCAGGATGGCAGCTGACAACCTCTCTAGCCAATTATCATCATTGAACGATGCTACCATGCACACAACTCAAGATATGATGAAAAATAAAGCACAATGGTCCACCTTCAAATTACATGACCAGCATACCATTGCCAAAACTCTCTCAGGTATCAACCCAAATAACCACTACAATGACACCCTCCCCTCAAAAGGCCTGAAAAGAATCAACCACATTGTCGTCCCCATATGGACAAAAATAATCAATGCCTCACTATCTCAAGGGACCTTATCAGAGTGCCTAAAAACAGGTCAAGTCCTGCCCATCATCAAAAAACCTACTGGGGACCCGGCTGACCCAAATAACTTTCGCCCAATGACCAATATTCCTTTACTAGCCAAACTAATTGAAAAATGCGGTCAAAACCAACTGAGCAGCCACATCACTAATTTCAGTCTGCTGCTCGACTGTCAATCTGGATTCAGGCCAGGCCACAGTATGGAAACAGCAATCTTACATATAATGGATGATGCACCTACAGGCCCCGGATCACAATCAAACATGTCTACTAGTTCTTCTTGACCTGTCTTCTGCACTTGACACGGTCAATCATAAAAAAGTTGCTAGCCTGGCTTGAAGACAGGATGGGATTATCTGGTAATGTTCTGAAATGGTTTGAAACCCTCCTACAGAACACAAAGATTCCTGGTCAACCAGGCGCTATCTCTATCATGCCCTAATTCGATTGGAGTTCCACAAGGATCTACATTATCTCCATTAATATTTAACCTATATGTTGAACCCCTTACAGAAATTCTCTGGCACGCAAACATCTCCTATCACATGTATGCAGATGACACTCAGATCTAAATCAAGATCTTGTTGTTGGAAGAGATCAAGACAATGAATGAGGCCTTAACAGTGTAATTACAATGGTTAACTAGCAATCATATGAAATTAAATGCACAAAAACCAGAATTCCTATTAATATCGCCTCCAAAGAACTCAGCAGATGTTAAGGAATGGACCAAACTGATCACAGCGCTAAACTACACCCCATCCTAGTTGACTCGATCAAATCACGAGGAATCACGTTTGAGAAGAACCTAGACATGAAAGCCCACATCAGATCAATGGCAAAAAAAGTGCCTGGTTCAACCTGAACTATGTTGGGAAAGTGAAACCACTCATTACTACGTTGGACCTCAAATTGCCTTAGTTATATTAAGGATTGAATATGGCTGTACAACATTAACAGGTCTATCTAAAATCTCCACAGCACCAATAAAAGCCTGTCTCATTGCTGCCGCAAGACTCATTACAGGTTTGAGAAAATATGACCACATTTCCCCACACCTGAAGGCACTAAACTGGCTACCATATGAAGCCAGTATTCAACTTAAACTGGCATGTATTACTCAGACAGTGCTCCACTACAAAATGCCAAGGTACTTAGCCCAGAAAATTGAGCTATCTGGGGGACGCAGACCAACCTGGAATGCAAGAGACCTGTTGCTGAAACCTCCCATATTTCAGAAGAAGAAAACATATGACGGAGCAGTTTCTGGAACGGCCCCCATTATCTGGAATTCACTCCCACCAAATATTAGAAACATTTTTAAAAAGTCGGCCTTCAAGAGGGAAGTGAAGATCTTCCTAATTAGCAAGTTCCTACCCTAAACAATGACTGATCCTCATCTGCATTGTGGGATCTTTCTAATATTGATGATAAAAAGATATGAAAGGTACACATCAAAACCACATGTATAATACTACTGTTATACCTTTTAGTACACCAAACCAATCCTAATCTTGTTATTGTTGAAACTGATAAGAAAGGTATGTACCGGAACTATATGTATATTACCTTTGCTATGCCCGTTGTATTCTAAACGATTTACCTCATGTGATTGTGAAGCACTTTGATACCCATGGGTGATGTTCGGGCTATATATTACTCTATAACTAAATACAATAAATAAATAAAAGAACAGATTCCATGGAGCCAGTGAAATGATGTGTAATATCAAGGACATCTGAGAGCTCTTCAGGGGGAGTCAAGATTTTGTGACAGAGAGAACATAGAGCTTTCCAGTCTATGTTGTGCATGTTGCTTTTCCATATTTTAGGCTTGGATCGTTGTACTGTGCTGTTTATCAGTACCTCCATAATGAGGAATGTGATGAGGTGGTGGTTAGTCCAATTGCAGGGGAGGATAGATTCCATCTAAATTGAGTTGGCTTTGCAATGATGAGATCTAATGTAGATTCTTTGTTTTAGTAGGGTTGTAGCAGAATTGAGCCAGGTTTAGGTCTGCAATCAATGGTTTGATTGCTGGATCATTGCTGTATCATTGCTGGATCATTGCTGATCATTGCTGGATCATTCAGGTCAGTCTAATCTAGAGTGTCTCTGACGAAGATTTGAGGGCAATGCTGATCAGCATTTGTTCCAATGGTCTATATGATTTGTTCAATAAAATCTAGGTTGTCACCTGGAGGGTGTTATATCATGTGTAGCTTGCAAAGGGATCTGTTGTTGCTTGAGATATCAAGGCAAAGGTATTTGGTAACACAGGAGATTGTGCATCTATGACTGATAGAAGAGGATGTATGCAAGCAATGCCTCCACCTTGTCTACGTGGTCCATCTAGTCTGGTAATACATGGTTAGGGGGGGCTAGAATGTCCATGACCAGTGCAGATGAGTCATTAAGCCAGGTTTCTGTTAGGATTAGGATGTCAAGGTCATGTTCAAGGATCAGAGCGTCAATATATCCAGCATGTTTTGAGGCAGATCTTCAGGTGATTAGTATGCATTTCAGTTGGGTTTTTTCGGGAGCTGGGTTAGAGTGTGTGAGGTTAGGTTTGCATTATACAAATACCCTATAGATACATACAAAGAGAACTAATCAAGTCTGTACGAATACCATAGGATGGTCTCATCACATGAGCTTTCACTGCAATTGCTCCAGGAAGTCACTTTACATGACTTTTAACCCCATACCATCATACAATTTGACAGAATTGTTCGGAACTGCATAATAGCAGCTAAGTGTGTGTGTTTTTTTATTACACATACATTTTAACTCAGCTACTGCCCTGATACTCCATGTAATCACCTGGCCACATCCATCCATCATGTGCCTAACACAGGTATATGCAAATACAGCTTAAAACACCTAGTCAAAGCCTTGCTTGTCCGGCGTTTCATTGCACAGCTATATTTACCATTCTTAAATTGCGGTTTATGTGCTACTCATGCATCCAAATGCCCAACTCCAGCCTCAAGAGCCTGGTACACCCTTCCCAGCACAGAACGAGGCTCCAATGCCTGCTGCAAGGTACCTGGAAGGCAACCGAAGCCATCTACTGCCTAGTCTGCAGTAAAGCACTGAAGTCTAAACTTCTCCTTGAGGTCCATGGAATCTCTTACTTTACCACATTTCGATAACAGGATTAACTTGCCTGTTTAACGTAATCCAATTAATGCTAACCTATTCATGTTCAGTATGACGTTGATGTCACATACATATTGAAATGTGTCTTAAAACAATGGACCATGAATAACCTGACAGTTAAAATTCACTTTCATTTATTCATGCTATTCAGACATCAAGAACCAAAAAGGCCACCTTGATGATATACATTTAAAGAACAAGTTAAATCACAAATAGAATAATAGTTGCACTGTTCAGTCCTGTTCCACAGATTACATTTAACATTATGAACACTTCTTAGTGATGCTGCTTTATTCTAATGCTGACATCAAAAGCATATGTGGAACGAGCATGTAGACCAAGTCAGTCTCGTGGGAAATTGCAGATGCCTAATATCACCCCACACATCTTCATGTTTGCTTCTTAAAGGTGAAGGCTGATTCAGAATCAGACCTTTGACCACAGGGTCAAATAGAGATAGCTGCAATGCATGCATTTATCCACTGATCCGCCATGTCTGGTATATATTTATGCAATGTCTGTACTTCTCAGCGGAAGTATTGTACTATTAATTGACTGTACATTACTTGTTAAAAGATATTAAATAACTAATTATTAGAATGTGACACCCATTTGTAGCACTTCCATTTATAAAAAACACACAGGTATTCCTAACCTCTATATATTTTTAATTAGCCATTCATTAAAACAGAAGACATCCATGTTTTTTTAAAACAACACAACGGGGCAGATTTACAATAAGTGGCGCATCCCTGCATATCAGCAGGGATGAGCCACTTATTGTGCGCGACGCATCTGTGCCTTAAAAGCGGCGCATTGCTGGAGTTGCGTCGCAAGTGCGACGCAGCTCCAGCAGGCTCTGGGGGGGCCATATCTTGTTAATGCTGAGTCAATCCTTACGCCTGCTTCAAGCAGGCGCAGGGTTTTGACGCAGCATGGGCCCCAAAGTGACTGAGTGAAATCTTGTACATTTCACTCAGCCACTTTTAGCAGGGCTTACAACGTGACGCATCTCCCAGATGCGTCACGTTGTAAGTACCCCACGGGGAACAGCCTTTACAACGCAACTTTTACAATGCACTACCATTATGTCGCAACTTTTACAACGCAAGTTATTACAACGCATTGCGCTGGGGGGCGCTCTAGGACAGGGAATAGTTTAATTACTATCCAACACCTTCCCTACTATCCACGGGGACTGGAGTTGGAATAATAAATTTAACTATTCACTATCCAGCACCCCCCAACGCAAGTCGTTGTAACGACTTGCGTTGTAAAACCTGCGTCGTAATGGCATGCGTTGTAAAAGCATGCGTTGAAACGTCATACATCCGTACCCCACACCATGGCGCTTCTTTTGCGCCTCCGCTGCGTCACAAAAGTAACGTAACTGCGGCGTAAAAGGAGCGCAAGGGGCTTGTAAATCTGCCCCTACATATTTTTGTAATTGACATGCCTTTCATGAAATATCATCACAGAGAAACTCGACCATGCCATTCAGTCACCATTCTACATTAGCTCCAAGGATGCAAGAACCCTCAGCTTGTCTTATCTTAGGCACAGGAAGAACATCTCATTCTGCTTGTGAAATTGGCAATATTTGGGGACTTTCTGTTAAACTTGTAACGTGGAGTTTCAGCTAAATTCCACCAAATCGCTGCATGGCAGAATTTTTCTCCTGCAAGGCTTCAGAAATGCAAGCTGGACAACTCGAACAAGATCTGGGGGCCCCTAGTATGATTTCTGGTTGCTAGGAGGACCTCAGAAGGGTTTTTGTGGTCAGAGGGCTCTATGCTCTTGTGCACCATGTGATGTCTTTAGCGCTGATTCTTCGGTGTGGAATGAGCAACCAGCACCCACTCACAGCTTGAACAGCTGTGCAGCCCGATGGGCACATTTCTGCCCATTAGCAGAACTCTGCGGAATCTCACAAAGTTTTTACATATCCGCATGTAATTCTGGGAAGTGAAATCATGCAAGTTACCTCCATCCTTACCTATTTTCCTTTCCTTTTCATAAAGTAGTAAAACTGACAAACTGCACCTGCAGGGATTTTGCAAAATGTAATTATGGATGGATCCCTTACCAATGTAGACTAAGACAGTGCCTTGGAGACCCATATCTGTAAAATCCTTAATGAAAGATGTCAACTGTGAATGATACTAACAGATATAAATGAATGTGGGTAACATTATAGCTGGCATAAACGTCATCTCTCAGGTCAATCAGGATCGACAGTGTTATGGTATATCATGAAAAGAAGTTTGGCTGCACATGGTGGAGGAGGCCATGCTGTGCTACACAATATTGATGTGAGAACATATTATCAAGATCAGCGATAAAAAGATAGATGTCTGACCTGGACTTCTGTTGGAATTCTATAGAGCATATTATCAAGCCCCTAATTACCACTTTAGCGGCGGTTTCCTGCTGATAAAGCGGCGGTAATCTTATCGCCCCGTCTTAATAATATGGCCCAATGTGCTAACTCATAAACTTAAGCGGAAAAACAGAGGAAGGTAATAGGATGGTGGTTACAATAGTAAACCATAGCAAGGATAGTATTCCTACTGTTCCTTTCTTTTCATTTTCTCTGCCTTTCATTCATTTCCCTCCCCATTCTCTGAAGATGCTCTCAAATGTGGTGATAAAGACACAAGGAGGGTCAAAGAAATAGCATATATTTACGTAGGATCACACACTTTACAAGCATGGTAGTGGAGACTAATCAGTGTTTTATGTTGCGCATTGAACAGTTAAGTGCCTAGATGGTTATCTTCTTTCCTTCACTCACAGTTAAAGCTTTGCCTTCACTTCCTGTAGCACTAGGTTGGAGGATGGTGGTAGCCTGAAGCCACATGAACGCTTGACTCGTTTTGAGCTCAAATTCCCGGAAGACCTCAACTGAGGCAGTGGCGGGTAATCTGCCTCGAGCCTGACTTCGAGTTTATGTTGCTCGTCCATTTCAGTAAAGCGAGTATCAAAGACACTTACCATCACAGCATGTATGGCATGTACAGCAGCAGAGCATGTCGATCTTACAAAACAGATGCAGGACAGGAGGTGATTAACAATTTAAGCGTTCCTTATAGAACATGTACACACAGCCAGCAGTGGGGAGCGTGCAGGTGCGCATCGGTACATCACATGCTCACAGGCGTGCTTTTTGCAATAAAACAGAATGCTAATTCCTACTATATTATACGTTTAGAATGGTTAACAATGTTTCACATTATGCGCCCTCCAAAGTAGCAGCTATACATGTGCATGCAACAATTCTGAGGTAAATAAATTAGAACCCTAAGCAGAGTGGTCCTGACAGTGCAGTCAATTACTGTTATCAAAATTTAAACAATTGAGATCCGACCTATACCATACACGGATTCCAGGGACCTACCCTGCAGGACTAACCTTGCATTTGAAACATATATTGTGTTGTCTTTTTCTATAAAATGTATCTGACCCCGGACAGTTGTCAGTGGCTCTCTTCCAGCCCTGATCTTTTGACTGGGTAGGAGTGTTCTGCTTAATTCAGATGCTCTGTCCATCACCACCCCCTTTTATGAATCGTTTTGGCCACTATAGGAGTGGAAGGGTATGCTCAGACATGAGTCCCTTGCTCACTGCACCATCAGGATTCAAGCAAGCCGGGCCGAAGACGGCTGTAATGCCAGAAAACGGTGCCTGGAAGCTTGTTTCCTTTCCAGTAAAGAATTGGCTTGGTAGTTTGGTCTGCCCTGTTCCCATGATGCACTGGGCCAGGGACAGACTAATTTGCATGTAGCCAGGTTCTGAACTGGGATGGTGCAGTGAGCTAAAAAACGGTGATGGATCAAGCCCTGATCTTTTGACTGGGTAGGAGTGTTCTGCTTAATTCAGATGCTCTGTCCATCACCACCCCCTTTTATGAATCTCTTCCAGCTAGGCTGCTTAGGTAAAAGAAATGCAAATCTTAACCCGGGCCTGGGGTAAGCTACCTTCAGTCGCACTCCAAGCCAGTTCCATTGCTACAAACAGAGTGAGACATTCTCTAATGCAGTGGTGCATTGTGCACCAACATGCGAGATCATGTTTCTGCAGGTAAAGCTGCACATGGAGGTACCTCATATGAGAATAGCCAGACTCAACACCCTCTGGCTGGTCCTTACACCACGTCTTGTTCATGGCACTCTTGGACAGGTGTGCTGTGCTGGCATTTTATATTGTCTCAGCTACCATGGGGCTGTAATTCCTGACACCTTGACACCATGGCAAATTTGAAACAGGAAAAACACATGTGATGGATGAGTTCCTCCCAAGGGTGTCATTACACTAAGGTTTTATTTGAGTGCTTTGAATAAAAAGTGTAATTAATTCATAGCAAATTGACTAAACATATACTGCGTGTTTTTGAATATTATGTGAATACTATCACATGTGTTCTTGAATAATTCTTCTAGGAAACTTGATTCGTTGAGCACAGCAGTGGTTGAAATGTAGGACACCCTTCTAGGGTATTCTGTTTACAATTAGCAAATGTCCCAAGTTGGAGCTGGATGCTAATGGACTCTTCTCCAGTGACGCATACTTGTAATGTGATGACTGTATTGACCTAAAGGCAGTGCTCTGTCCTATTGACTCTTGCTCCTTTATAAAGACCACCTGCGTTTATGATTCTTAAACATCTAACCACAGCTTCAAAACAGGAGTTGCTGTTAGATAACTAAGTGGAATTAAGGGGTTATCTGACAGGAACCAATGCACCTATAACTTTACACTACATAAACTACTGGGCACATTAATTGACAGGCAAACAGTAGAGGTAGAAACAAAAATAACTCTAATACTTTATTTGCAAAGACCTGTGAGCAAACAGAGCAAAGTAATTCACTGGAATATTACCTACTTCAGCTAAAAAAATAACAAAGACATCAGTATAAAAAAACAATATTTTGGAGGAAAAATAATAAAGATCTCACATCCTAAAAAGAACTGCCCGAAAATGTACCAGAAAAATTATGTAGATCCGAGAAAGGTTGCTTGAACAATTACAACTCAAGGGAAAAACAAACACCAAAAGATAGAGTAGGTCTATCCAGGAATATGTTCCTAAAATAGCCGCAAAGCCACTGAATGTAGAACAACTCTATTGCACCTCTGATAACCTCAACATAGGGATGCATCATTTGTGATCTTTGGCTCCAGAGATACAATGTACAGCATTTCTTCTATCCTTTAACTCTCACCAGTGAGCATGTGATGAGGTGCAGGTTTCGGGGGTACATTACTACAACGAACAAACCAACAACTCATTAAACAGAGCAATTTGTCAACCAAAGTAGAAATAATTTGGTCCATTAAGCCAATGCAAAACTAGTGCAGCTTCCAACAGACCAATTTCAAAGATAATTCAGTATTCTGCCCATCATGTCATGTTTTAGTTGTACATGCCTTCTGAAAAAAACACACAGTAGACCCATTAAGCAGGCATTGTCATAGTCTATTCAAGAAAGGATCAGATCAGCTGTAATTAAAGGGTTGAGGGTAGCATAACTATCGTGTATATGCCTATATGCCGTTACCTGTGAATCTAATTTTGAAACATACATAAGTTACAGAACTTCGCAGGTAGATTGTAAATACAGAATATGGTTTTGGTCAGTCATCATGGGACAAAACGTGGACATTGGCATGACACCAGCCTATTTGAAAGTAAACTACGTTACAGATATATCATCCAATAAGGCTTATTTGCAAGCTCCCTCATAGCACAAAAGAATACCGGAACCTCAGGAGGGTGGTAAGATGTTACCCCAAGGGAGAATTTTCTTTGTTAAATATTTCCCTAGCTAAATGTGAGACCCTTATAGTTATTTTGTGAAAAGAGGCTGTGTCATTCTGTGAATTGATCTTCTGAATTTCAACCTAGTCTATTGCAACCTGTAACATCAACTTAGAATCTGCTGTGAAAACCACAATTTAGCACAACACATGCTTGTGGAGGCGTTTTAGAGGACCCGTATGTACATCACAAAGGAGGTGGAGAGTGATGATAGAGAGAGCTTGAAGTGCATCCAGCTTTATGGAGAGAGGCAAGAGCTAAGGGAACCGAAAATGAAGGCAGTCATTGTCCTTTGCCACAGTTTGGGCTTGTTAGAAATGAGGTCTCTAATTGACACCCTGTTCAAGTAGGGGCCACAATCCAAGTCAGGGTAGGACAGATACACGCCCAGTATTTCCTGTGCTCGCCCTCTGGCAGCTTGGCGCAGGGCAGGCAAGCTTAACTTAAGAGGCAAGATATAAAGTATTTGTGCAAAACATAATACAGTAAAACAGTGAAAACACCACACAAAAACAATCCATTCCATATTAGAGACAAAGAGCTTAATATAACGGACAAACATATACCAAAAAAACAAAAATTCAAAAAGCAGGACCATAGTTTATCCTGAAATAAAGAGGTTGCACTTGACCAGATCAAATCGGAAAATTCAGGTCAATTTCAATGGAGTGCAGGCTGAATATAGGTACCACACAGGGCCTGCTGCAAACTCTATAAGTATACCTAGATGACGAGAAGCAAGATTTGTTTGTTCCGAGTAGCACTTTTGGCAGATATGTTGTCGTTGAACCCCTTGAGATGAAGGTGATGCATTGTCATAAAACCCATTGTGCTAAAAGTAATGCATCATCATCACGCTGCACAGAGGGTGCTGTGCAGTCCTTCCAGCGGTCGATGCACTGATGTCAAAGGAGATGCGTCAGTTCCAACCAGTGCAAAGATGGTGCATTGATTTTTTTTGTTAAAATTATTATTATTTTTTTTAACTTCTTTTTATTAAGTTCAGGGCAAAATAGAGTCACACGAATTAAGACATTATTGCTGTTAATTGGTACAGGTTCCATTGACTTATGCACATCATCATTACAGGTAATACAAGAAATAACTCATCTGCTAATCCATACTTTCTGTTCCCTCACCACCCCCTTCAGTCTGAAATCTCCTCTATCATCAACTTAGGTGGTTCACAAATATATCCCCTATACTTATTCATGCTCCCCAGATTCTCCCCCATTTTTGGGGACATCCTCGGTTGACATATGCAGCTTTTTCTGCCACCATGGCCCTATCCATGTTGTTGCACCAGTCATTGAGCGTTGGCGAATAACCTGACCCCCACAATCTGGCTATAATGCGCTTGGCAAACATCATCCCAGGGTTGCCCATTCCTGTGCTTGATGGTTAAGATCTGTGGGTTCCCATATGTTTAATAAGCATCTTTTGGGATCAGGTACCACTGATACTTCCTCTACTTGAGATACAGTTCTCATTACTACTATCCAATATGGTACAATCTTTGGACATTGCCATATGGTGTGGTAGAACATACCCTCCTCCCCACACTACCGCAAGCAAAACGGATGTGGAGAATACCCTATTTTGTGGAGGGTCAACCTAGTGTAATATGTTCAATGTAGTATCTTCAGTTGCACCATTCTCAATCGTGAAGGTATTGCTACTTCGCGTGGTGAGGAAAGTTCCGCCTGCCAATGTGTGTCGTCGAGGTTCCCCGGTCTAATGACCATTTTTGCCTTAGTGCTTGCGTTGGGTCAGGTAAATTATTAACTAGTTTACAGTATTGATGCTTTGATTTTGTTGAAAAAAAAATAAAACAGAACACCCACCCTTAAGGGCCTGCGACTGGATTGGCACTAATTGGCTGTAGCAGGGTTGTTGGAAGTCTTTGATGTCCCTGAGATTTCACAAAAAGGAGGCAGGCTAGCAGGCCCAAAAAGTCACGTAAGTGCTTGAGGTGTGAGGATGCAAATCCTGTCCATCTCACTCCCAGGTAAGAGGTTAGCAGGGTAACAAGACAAAATATCAAATTCAAAATATAGAATTACCAAAATATCGAAGTTAAAATATAGAATGGACAAAATATCGAATGGACATAATATAGTGGTGAGAAATATCGAATTGAAGGTAAGTAATTTAATATCGAATAGTAATTTTTACCCCTACGCTATCCAAAGCTTTCCCTACTGTTGCACCCTCTGGAGTGGGAATAGTAATTTTTAGCCCTACGCTATCCAACGCTTTCCCTACTGTTGCACTCACTGGAGTGGTAATAGTAAGTGTTATATTTATTATTTCATTAACTTTAAAGACATTTAAAAAAAATTGATATTTTGACTAACTATATTTTTTAAAACTATATTTTTGATTCGATATTTTTGTACTTACCTGTTTGTAGATCGGAATTCGATATTTTTGCATTCTATATTTTTTCTTCGATATTTTGGTAATTCTATATTTGTGAATTCGATATTATGTCAGTGATCGCCCTACACAGCATAGCAGTTCAGCAAAGTGGCAGTCTATCCTGGCAGGACAGGAGTCCTTCTTCCTGGCAGAGTATCCTCAGACCCAGAAGTTTACTGAGTTGGTGGTGTCAGCGGTCCTGTACTTATACCTTGCTGTGCCTTTGAAGTGTGGGGAAACTTCAAAGCGAGGCTTATGAAGTGCACAAAGTGCCTGCCCTTCCTGCCCTGGCTTCAGACTCAGGACAGGGGCGTATGCAGCTCTTTGTGTAGAAAGAAGCAGAGCCCATTCAGTTGCAAGTGTCAGCCGCCTCTCCCATTCTGCCCAGGATGAGCTATCACAATGTTAATGGCCCATCAGACCAGTGGCAGCTGGTGACATTTGAAAGTGGTGAGGCGTAAAAGTTGTGGTGAGTGCACTGTGGCAAGCCCGCCCTCCTTAACGGATATCCTGAGAATTTTTTTTATAACAGTGTGCAAATGTTGCTTTTTCAAGCAAATTTTACCCTGGTGCAATGTTGTCCATTGTGCTGTCACTACCACGCAGTGTAACCAGCATGTAGTGCTATCCCTGTTCTGTCACTACTGTGCAATGTACCAACCTGTTGTCACCACCACATAGTCTATCCCTCCCAATGTATCACTATAGTGTAGTGGAACCAATGTTTAGTGTCACCTTAGTGCCATCATTAATATGCCATTCTCGTGCAGTGTCAAGACAGCTATCCACACAAGGATGGTGTGACAGTGCAGACAAGTGCTGACAGGGATGGCTTGACAGAGAGCGTTGTAACACTGTTGTACAGGGCTCCATGTTTGTGCAGGACTCTGCAGTAGGAGGTGGTACACAGATCCAATGATGGCGTTGCTGGGCCTGGGATGCCCGGGAAAGATGCTTAGCTCCTAAGTCAGAAGGTGAACAACACGATGATGGAGTTCTAGGCTTGGAGCCTGCTCATTGCAGGTAACACGACCCCTATTGTTGGCATGTGTGTGGGGGGAGCAGCAATCATGTCATTAAACCCCCCACTTCCTTTTGAAAGGAGCTGCTCAACAAAATCACCACAATCCCCCACAGCCCCCTTCCCACCCAACTTTTCTCAACACAGGCTGTAGTAGCACTCCCTACACTAGCAAACAGCTTGTTTGTAAGAGTGCCATGCAGTTATAGGAGAGAGTGATGGGAGGAATACGTCATGACAAATGCAATCTATGAATGAAACCTGCATGCATGCCACAGGTGTAGGTGCCAGGCCCAAGTGAAAATTATGAAAACATATAGGTATTGGAATAACTTAAGTACTGCACAAAGGACAGGCGTATATTTACATTACAAACTCGCAAAGATGCAAAATGACACGAATATCCAGGTATCACAAAACCTGTCCTGAAATAGAGAAAAATAAACAATAGAGGAATAGGGAACAATACACCACACACACCTATAGCAACCACACAAACCCTTTGTGAATCAACACCAACTAAATACACACACAATATGCACACTACTTCACATACACAGGTACACAACACACAAGTATTTACACACTAACCGAAACACACACAAACAATATTTCATGCTCATCCATTTGTCTTTTGTCGTGATAATGTTGTTTCCCCCTTACTTGCCACTACAATTTGGGTTAATTTGACCCAGTGTTTTTTATGTGATCCGATGCTTTGCTCCTCATGGCACTTTTCTTCGACTTGCACCCATATTCATGTAGAATATCAACTTAGAGTGCACCTGGCAGACTGTCGTGTGTCCGTGACCCCTGGAAGAAGAAAAAAGCCCCCCTCCCTCCTTTGTCCGCCTTAAAGCTGAATTCGAAGTGGTGCGAGCCAGGCAACAGCCTCATAATCTGTGCATCTTAATAGCTCGACCTTTGTAATACAAACAATACATTAATAAAGCTCCGAGTCAGCACACGCCATGGAGCCCATTGATGGACCTAATTAGAGGGCTGTAGATGGTGTTCAGAGAGAGGCCTAAAATGTTTAAAACTAAGAGCAAATTCCCCGAGCAGGACAAACCAAAAAAAAAAGTCAAAATATAACTTTAAAAAATGCCCGCCTGGGCCTTACCTGCGCTAGTGAACTGCTGACTCCTGAGTTCACTTTAGTCCCGCAACCTGCAGTCCAATCAGTATTGTGGCAGCAGCAATCAACAACCATTGGGACTAGCTGCTGCCAGGGGTGCACTGCAGTAATGCTGGACTGTCTTGGGACTCTCGGAGTAAGTTCTAAATGCAGTCCGTGTCCGTCTTGCTGGAGTCGAACCATGACACTTGACGCAGTTAATCAAATGGCTTCCAGTGAGTTCCACCACAGTGGACAGCGTAGACTCACGTGCGCAAAGCAGTCTGAGGATGAGTCTGCGCAGACTCGATTCCACAGTTTCCCGCCTGCCACATCCCTTTCCCAACTTGTTACAGGGTGGGTCCCAGCATGCCCTGTAAAGAGTTGGGAAAGGGGTGTGGTGACAAGCTCTCCACTCCCTGATTGACGTGGAGGGTTAGCGATATCGGGCTTGGCATTAAAACGCCTGTGGCTAACTTAACCTCTACGCCATTAGGGGGTGGAGACTGGGCCCTGAAGCTAGGTCTTTGCCGAGCTGATGACATCACAGCCTTCAGGGTTGTGATGTTGTCAGCCGGCAAACACTTAGGCTTCTTTAGGCCCGCCCAGGGAGTATGCAAGGAGACTGTCACGTGATCCTGACTTCAAAACAGCCACTGTCACCGCAGCATTATCGATGAGTGGGGCATACAGTGCCCTGTGTTCACTACTGTTCACTACTGAGAGAGTATAATTTAGAAGACTACCAAAATCGGGTATTATTTATTTAAAAAAATACGAGCATTTATTGAGCAGTTCTTTTGTTGAATGTAACGGGGGCGGAGCCCCGACGCCCATATGGAGAAACCGCCACTGCATCAGACACACCCAATCTCCCTTTGTGTGTGGCTGCCTAGAGAGAATGCACAAAGTCCAGTTGTCCCCCACCACAGATGTATATTCGGAGACATGGCGGAAACAAAGAATGGTTAAAGTAATGAATGAATGAATGACTACACATTTGTATAGCGCATGGTTACCCGGAGGCATCCC
The DNA here is from genome assembly GCF_964261635.1 of Lissotriton helveticus. Taxonomy (NCBI): domain Eukaryota; kingdom Metazoa; phylum Chordata; class Amphibia; order Caudata; family Salamandridae; genus Lissotriton; species Lissotriton helveticus. Next base: position 242,272,907 of record NC_136057.1, read on the forward strand.
AGCGCTTCAGTGGTCCATTCATCCCCGATGATTTAGGGGAATAAAAATGTTTTCAGCATATTCCTAAACCTAAGCTGGTTCTCCTCCAGCCGGATAACATCGGGCAGGCTGTTCCAAAGATTTGCCAACTGTACAGCAAAACGCCTGCCGCCCATGCGGCTTCTCCTTATCCTAGGGACTGCCAGTAAGTTCTTGTTACTGGATCTAAGGGTCCTGTTAGTTTGATAGGGGCGGAATAAAGGTTGAATGAGATCAGGTCCTGTCTTGGTCAAGGCTTTATGAACGAAGGTCATAGCCTTAAATTCAATCCTTTGTTGTACTGGCAGCCAGTGTAGTTGCCGGAGCGCTGGTTTGGCTGAGGTTCTTCGTGTGACGTGTAGAAGCATCCGGGCTGCACAATTCTGTACAGTCCGTAGGACCCTAAGTATCCCTGTGGAGCCCCTAGGTAGACTGCGTTGGAGTAGTCAAGGCGAGTTAAAATGAAGGCCTGTACTAGTATCCGCCTCGCTTCGAACGGAAGTAGCCCAATGATTTTCCTGAGTGATCTCCTCAGGGCGTAGCAAGTAGCTGCTACCTTCCCAGCTTGCATCAAAAAATTTAGCGATGGGTCCAGCCATACTCCCAGACTCTTAAGTCTCTCCCTTGGGGTGCGGGGGCTGGCCCAGAGTATTCGGCCACCATCCCTCCACCGAGGAAGGTGCATTATGTCCTAGCATCATGACCTCCGTTTTTGCTCCGTTGAGTTTCAGGAAGGAATCATCCATCCACTCGCGGACTCTGCTGAGGCAGGAGGAAAGCTTGTCATAAGTCGACTCCTGCCCAGAGAGAGTGATGATAAGCTGAGTATCATCAGCATAGGTCACCAATTGCACCCCCCAAGGTAACACCACCTCAGCCAATGGTCTCATATATATATTAAATAAGGTTGGGCTGAGGGATGAACCTTGGGGAACGCCACAGTGTAGATGCATGGGGGAAGAGATGTCATCCTCAAATACCGAAAAAGTCCTCTCGGAGAGGAAGGATTGTAGCCACCTCAGTGCGGTCCCAGTGATACCTATATTACTCATCCTTTGAATCAGAATAGAATGGTTAGCAGTATCAAAGGCTGCACTGAGGTCTAATAACGGTATGGCCGCACAACTGCCTCCATCAACAATCTTCCTTGCTTCCTCTACTACTGCAATAAGGGCGGTTTCCGTGCCCTTTTTGCACCTAAACCTAAACCCGGTCTGGGTTGGATGTAGTAAGTTGTTATTTTCGATAAAAGTGGATATCAGGGAGTTTACGTATTTTTCGACAAGCTTACTGATAGTAGGCAGCAAGGAGATAGGGCAATAGTTGGCTCAATCATCAGGATTGAGATTGGGTTTCTTCAGTAACGCCTTTACTCTTGCCTGTTTCCAAGAGAGAAGGACTAACCCAGCTGCCAGGGAGGTATTAATCACTTGCCGAATCACCGGGGCCACTGTGTCTGAGACCAAATTAAGAACAGTTGGTGGTGCTGCATCAACCGGTGAGCCTGATTTCCAGTTCCCAAAAGCGACTGAACCTTCAGACAGTCGAGAGAGGGGAAAGTCTCAAGTAGGGTCACATCTGGGGCCGGGGGGAGAAGTGGTCCTACAGGGGTCACCAGAAATGTCAAATAAATGTCTGCTACCTTCGAGGCAAAGAAGTTTGCTAACTCCCTGCAATGAGTGTGGGCAAGAAGAGAGTCAGTAGTGGGGGGTGACTAAGGACTTAAATATTTTAAAGATTTCCCTGGAAGAGCTAGCGGCAGATGTAATTTTTTCTTGGTAGTAGTTGGACTGGGTAATTTTGATAGCCCGTTTGTAATTACGTAACGCTGTCCTATAGCTATTTTTACTGGCTTCAAGGTAATCTTTCCTACACATCCTCTCTTTCTGCTTGTAAAGCTGTTTAAGGGTTCTAAGCTCTGGAGTATACCAAGCTTTTTTGTTCGCCCCACTACGATGGGAGAGTTCAGCTTTTGGTAGGGCCAGGTCCAAAGATACCTCCAACCAATGATTATAGCGATCATTTGCTTCTGAAGGATCATTACTAGATTCAGGAAGGGTTTCTGTAAGGTTGGCAACCCATTCATCCTTTGACAGTTTGGACCAGACTCGACTTGTTTTTTTTGAAAGATTAGCCTGGCCTGGCCGTTCCTGGTGGGTAAGGGAAAAGGACAGGAGGGTGTGGTCAGACCAAGGAACTATGGTGTATTTTTTTAACTCAAGCGTGCTTAAGTTAGTATAACAATGATCAAGTGTGTGTCCTGCTTTGCGTGTGGGGCCTTTGATGATTTGTTTGAATTGGACCATCTCCAACGCTGTCATCAGACTCTGACATGCTGGAGAGTCAGATTTATCTAACTGGATGTTAAAATCTCCTAACAAAGTGAAGTTAGGGACTTTGCTGGACAAATTGATAACACAGCTTGAAAGCTCTTCGCAAAATTGTCCGATCGCCCCCAGAGGCCTGTAAACCAAGAGCCCCGAAAACGTGCATATTGGAGATAGAGTGACTGAGAACATCATACACTCCGCCCCAGTGATGGTGACCCTCTCAATTCTACAACGTAAGGATCTTTTATGCACAACGGTGATCCCTCCCCCCCGTCCGTCCGTACGATCTTGGCTCCAAATTCCATAGTTCGAGGGCAAGGCGCGGACAATATCGGAGTCAGAGCTATCGTTAGTCCATGTTTCTGGTAGGAAGAGTGCCTCCATGTCCTGTTCCTCCAGAAGCAAGGAGATCTCAAGCGCATGCTTATGTAAGGAACGACAATTAAGCAGTGCTAGTGAGAACGGGTGTACCTCGGGGACTTTCATATCCAGGGTAAAATAATATTGACACCCCGTGCAGGCCTTATGATCCCTATGTGTAGCTAACAGAGTGCAGTTCACTCCAGTCCTACCTCTTAGTTGCAGGAGTTGATTCCTGTTATATGATATCATGGGTTTATCTGCAACAGTAGGTGCAGGGGGACTGGCCCCTGGGCCCGGCGCGGCCCGGACGGGCCCAGACGGGCTTGCCTTTGCCGCGCAGCCGGCGCGCCGCTGCGCCCGCCCGCTGTGCGGATGGAGTCCAGCGTCCATTTTATGGGTAAGGAAAGTAGGAGGCGGCCCGATAGCTGGTGCGCTGACCTTGATTCCCCACAAAGATGGCGTCTATCCCTGTCTTCACCGCGTCAGAACCTCAATCGTTCTGAGCGGGGAGCAGGGTTCAAGCCCTGCGAGGGGCAAATAGGTTCCTTTTTAAAAATGAGCACAGTATTCTTGACACAACTAAAATACACAAAAGGATATTTTTTTTTAAATTACGGAGCGCCTAACCCCCGGCTTCCGCCTCAGGGGAGAAGAATGCGACACACTAATCTGAATAAAATGGCACCTTTCTAAAAGTGGCATTTTTAGACTTGCAACTTAAAATACACCTTTACATTAGGTTGGGATTTTCAATTGTGAGTCCAGAGACACCAAACTTATAATGTCCCAATTGGATGTTACACTTATACATTTAATAAGGTAACCACAATTTTAACCTATGAGAGAGATAAGCCTTGCAGTAGAGAAAAATAAAGTAATCGTTTTTCACTACCAGGACATGTAAAACTTAGAAGTACATGTCCTACATTTTAAATACACTGCACACTGCCCTTAGGGCTGTCTAGGGCCTATTTTAGGGGTGATCTGTATGTACTAGAAAGGAAGGTTAAGGTATGGCAAGAGGGTTAACTTGTGAGATCGAGATGGCATTATGAAACTGCACACACAGCTCTGCAATGGCTGGCCAGAGACATGTGCAAAAGGGCTATATATATATAAGCAGGTGACGCAATCAGTGTTGCAGGCCCACTAGTAGAATTAAATTTGCAGGTCCTCGGTACATATAGAACTCCTTTACTAAATACTTACAAGTAATGTAACTATCCCAGTTGAGTGTAAACCAATGTTTCCACATTTAAAGCAGGCCTGGGTGTAGTTTGCGTAGAGTTGCTATGCAGAACTCCACAAATTGACAACAAAAAAAAGTTTATGGAGTTCGGCAAGTGGTGGAGTGCAGTGCAAACTTCCATTCACACTGGTCTTCCTGCCACTAGGGTAAAAATTCCACCCAAGAGGCAGCTTGTGCTTGCAAACTTACAGTTCGCTAGCGGGAGCTGCACTACGTGGAGCGGAGTTTTCCTCACTCCGCAGAGCATGGAGTGCCAAAAACTAAGCCTAGTTTACAGGACAGAGCACGCTAAGCCAGCAAAAATGGAGTCAGGGCAAACAGGAGGCATACAGGCAAACAATGGGGTTATATCACTCCACAGATGGCAGGTCCAACACATTTTTATGGCCAGTAAATCTGTTTGGAAAAGTCATGAAAGCCTTTTTTCTGTAGCTGTAGCAGACTTTATTACAACTGATAGAATAAAGTTTCCCTTAATCACCCCTACTCTCTCAGCATCACACAGTCTGGCATGTACACTTACCATATAATCAGATTAGGTGGTGAATATATGCTGTAAAAGCAAGTGGTATTGGGAATTCTGTGAGGCTTTATCATATCATTGAAAACATAGTGCCCTCATATTAATTGGTGACCCCATACCCTTTTTCTTATAACTGCATGTAACTGGTGCCAGAGTACTGCACAGAAGGAGTCAAATAACTTTAAGCTTTATTATTACCTCAGTATTGTGCAGCTTTTAATGAGGGCCTTGGTCACTCTGCAAGTTTAGTAATTGTTACCTATTGTAGTATCCTACTCAGCCTGGGCACTTGCCAATGTTTCCGCCACACACGGAGAGTAGTTATACACGTCTTTAAACTTCATTGTGTAAGCAAGAACTCAACAGTCAACACCTGTCTTCATGCTTTCCTCCAATGCCTACGTCACAGGTCTACAGAGTCCATCAAGAACCAAAGGAGTTCAGTCTTTCTTAATCTACATCATACTACATTGCCCCTTTTGTTAAATAAAAGGATACAACTTTTTACAATAAATAAATACATTATGAATACACATACACATGTAACTCTTGAATGGGCCTTAGTGAGGCTTGAATGACAAGTCCTGATCAGGTCATTGAAAACCAGGAGCTGGCAGTTGAAGTGTCAGTGATCCTCATAGGTCAGGTGGAAACAAAAGCAGTCACAGGATCATCAAATGTCTGTCGGTACCCAGTCTCTACAGTGACATCGATGTTTGGTGAGTGATGAGCCACATGTCTAAAGTGAGAAGAATCTCTAGTAAGGGACCTTTCAGAAAAGTGGGTAGTCACCAAGTGCCCTTTGGTGGCTGTAACAGAAAAGGGCTCAGCCTGAAAGAGACCATCAGATTTTAATTTTCTAGATCACCTCTCCTTAAAGAGGTATTTTTCAAATATATATGTATTTTTTGTTTGTGACCAGAGTCTTGTGTTCAAATGTGTTTCTAGGTCATTGATCTGAGGTTGGTCTACTGAGGTAACTTTGGTCGTCATGGCTCTCCCAAACATTAAGGTTCCAGAGCTTTCGCCTATAGTTAAGATTCAGGGTTGATCTGTTAACTTGAAGAGTGGTATTCAAACCAACCTTGAGGTCAAGCTTCTCTAATGTTGCACGCTGCACAACTTTCTTCAGCACGTAATGTAGTTGCTAATAATACATAGGATCTGCCAGTTTAGAGAACATAAACCAAAGGCATGGTGTCCAGACTGATTCCAGAAGCCTCATTAAATAAGGAGCATGAGAGAGATACTGAAACCAGGCTGCCCTCCACTCACACAATCAAAAAAAGGGCCTGATTCCAAATGATACACAACAGCCTATTATATTCTTGGTTCACTGGGTACCAACTACGTCCTTGGTTGGATATGCTTATACTATTTGCGTCATACCCCCATATGTGTATGTTTATTTAAATTAATAAAACACTCAACCACAGCCATTACCCAATATTCCTAAAAGTTATGGACAATACTGGCACACTAGTCCTAAGAAGTATCAAATAATAGGAAAAATGTGTGAGGTGGGTCAGAAAGTGCATCACGTAAGCAACCACGATAGAGCTGCTGGTAGGTACTCACCAGTATGCTCACCTTATCATGATCAACACTTTCATGACAAAAGGATAAGTGGCCTTACTCAAATAAATGTGAATAATGATAAAGTGTAAAAAATATTGGGGCTGACTACCATTTTGCCCCATATACATCTAACAAAGAGTCATCTTAACTCCCCATTAAAATAGGTTGTAAACACCTATCATATGTATTTAATATTTGTCTAGTGTTTACATCTAGTTAAAACAACAACACCATTTTTAAGTTGAACAGCTGACATGCGTTATTGTCTTACAATTTAGCTGCAAGTTCATCAGGGCACGGGGATATATATCCACCTCAATGATACTGGACCTGCACTGGTTGAAAAAGCAACAGAGAGAAGGAAAAGTAATACCAAGGAATTAACCATTCAACAAAAACAAAATATTAGGGTTCCAATTAGGGCCCCACATCTTGAAAATCGTTGCTTCTTGTGTCATATTTACAAGACAATCATAATCACCGGGTTGACACCAAGGTGGATGCCAACTAGCAGTTCACCAGGGATGGCTTTCCCTACATATGACTTAAGGAGGCAGGGAAACACCTGTACCTCTGAGTAAACATGGGCACATCAATGTATGACCAAATTGATCTAACTGGGCTTTAAACATTTTAAGCGTTGAAATTGCACATTCATCATTTCCTTTCAAAGAATATAGGGTCCCATAAAGCCGACCCACTCATAGCAACCAACCGATACTGTACATACGGGTATCTTATCACATTTGCGCCATGGCGTACAATAGCGCGTGGCCATCACCCATTGTCACATCTGTGTCAGGATAGTCGTATGGTTCAGCAACCATCATAAAGAAAACCATGCTTAATCGGGTCCTAAGCAGACACAACCACTTGCTCATTTGTTCTAAAAATCCGCCGGTACCGGGCGTATGCTCTTCACTCCTCTCACCATTGGGTGTCTGTAGTTTTGCGACTCAAGTAGTTTCCATTTCCGAAAGACCCAGAAAGGCTTCAAAAGTTATATCAGGAATGAGTCTCCACCAGTGGTATGCTCATAGACTCCCTGGCACCACCTCTGGAGATTCATAGGCACCGTCTTTGAGTGGCACACTGAGGAAGTTGCACATTGGACACAGATCGACCCCACTACCAAAGTAAAATCATTGAGGGATCCAAATGTATAAAAAGTGTCAAGGAGATGTAAAAGAGGGGGTGAGGAATAATGTTCCTGTCATCCTCAACTTTAGAGTATTTTTAATTAAGGTGAACATATCTGGCCAAACATCTACATTTTCAAGGAAGCCATCTTAAAATGGTGCATGTTGAGCACTTCAACATCATTAATCGGGCTTCAATATGTCAGAACACATGAACCTGACATACTCTACTTGGCAGATCAAGGTAAAACTCTGGTCAATGTAATGGCATATATTTAATTATTAACCAATTTATCCAGAAAAACCACTCCTAACTAGACCAGGTCAAACAAGAATGGTGCATTGGTGGTTTCTTTCTTTGTGCCACTCGTACTGTCCTATTGCACATTGCTACTTCAACTTCATCTACATGCATCTAGTTCAAGACATAAACTCCAGGCATGCCTTAACCCAAAATGTGATTACTCTTCCTGCTCAGGAATTGTCATTTGAGTATAAACATGTATTTCATCCTAGGGTAACTAACCAGTGTATCTGCGACTACTGTTTCAACATAATCCTACAATGGTCCACCAAGGAGCCAAGGATGCAGAGAGAAGTCTCAAAGGGGCTTTTTATATATAAGAAAGACCCTTCACTGGACACCTTACTAAAAGGTGGACACCAGACATTGTGTTTAGTAGAAGATGGCCTCACCTACCCACTCTGTACCACTCATTAGAATTATTCAAGCCATGTTGATCTGGCTTCTCTGAAAATACCCAGCAAGCCTTTTTCTGAATAAGTAAGTTTTCGATGGCATGAGTTACTCAAAGCACTTTTACAGCACCATCACTGCAATTGTGCCCCACTTCTTGGACATGGCGTACAAGGCGTTTAGTTAACTTTCCTGCCTTTAAAGTACTGATATGCGGCTTCAAGACCAAGTTCACATGATGTACTGCGGAGTGTTCTGCAAGATAATAACCATTCAGGAGCAGGAAAAAGACAGTTACAAGACCTATCCAAAGGACTAGAAATAGTAGACAAATTGCAATCCAGATCTGTAGCCATGGAGTAACAAAGTAAGTCTTTTTCAGCCAAATGTAGAAATCACATAGTTGTTATTTGTGGGAAACAGGAGCTGGTAGTGACTCAGGTTCACTTGGATCCAATAAGAAAGTATCAAAATCAATGAAGTAGCCAGACACAGTTTGATCTATCTTTGGTAGCTCAGCAGGATATGTAGAACTGGCGGATGACCCATTTTCAAAACATACTCACATAGATTTCAGTATTAAACCGAATTGAGATCTGTGTATCATTTCTAGTTTGTTGTTGTTCAATTTCAATAGAAATGAGTTCCATTCCATTGTTGGTAACTTGTCACTGCATAGAAATAGATCTTCGAAGGTTATTAATCCTTCTGTCTGAACTTGCTGTATTTTATTCAGAGGAGATCGACGGGTACCCAGTAGCTCTAGTGGCCTACTATTTAGAATTGGCCACATAGTGTGGTTTGATCAGATCAATGGAGAACAATCTCTTTTCCTTCTTACTTGCAAGAGGCAAAAACAGTACTGTTCTCGTTCCTTCAACCGCCAAGACAGTTACAGACGCTCTACAGGATGGTCCAAATTATTTTTGTCCACATTTTTTCTCTGACAAGGTCCCCAATATTTGGGATCCAGGCAGGTCTTGCCGGAACAGTTTTCACTTCCCCAATGAGGGTGTATGTTTCTTGGGTATTACTTTGTAATGCCCAGAATTCATTGAGTTCATGTAAAACAGCCAAACGATCATTGATGGTAAGTGATTTTTTATCCACCAATGCGCTGCCTTAATTGAGATTGGGTACCCATATTCTAGTCCCAAACAAGACTTTGTATGAGGTACAGCCCCCAAGGGTACTTCCTGGCATGTTATTAAGTGCTCTCCGGACCCCACATAGGTGACTGACACAACTGCCACACAAGCCTAATACCATTGCTGTTAAGGATTGATTTAAGTCCTTACCAGAATCAAATTTCCCTCAGGATAATATGGAGAGGAGTACCGCAAGACAACACCCAAACTTCCCATACCTTCTTTGTAAGCCAAAGAGCTAGACGCAATGCCATATTCAGAATGTGATGTGCCAATTGCGTATTTCCATATGCAGACTCTGAAATCCTTTATAACATTTTGAGCGTCAGCTGTGGCCAAATCTACAGGAATCTATAGCATGAATCCATTGCCACCAGGATGTACATGTAAGTCCTGTCAGATTGTAGGGGGTGGCAGTGAACCAAATATGCACATGAGTGGGGTCTGTTTGAAATCGGTAGTGGTTTTGCGGCCGATGTGCTACGGTGGAACACTTCATCTGCTGACAGATGTTGCACTTAAGGACAAAACCCCAGGTCTATTTGGGAAGACCTGGCCACAAATAGAGTTGTTTTGGTAGTGAAACAATTGCAGTCATACCTGTGTGTGCTGAACCCAGACCCTCATCTGGAGCTGGAATGAATCCTAATCTGTGATCCATATTTGGTATTGCTCTATTCCTCACTACTGGAATCTGAACGTGCAGAGTGTTTTGTGCATCTAACTTGTAGGTGTACCTGAGTGGAAAACCTTTTGGCAAGGCTGGGCTGTTGTTACGCATAGCCTTCACAGCTATCATTCTCTAACAGTCTATTTTTGTACTAGGACAAGTGATTGCAGCTACGGCAGTAGTTCTCACGGTCACCTTTGCAGCTTCACCAGCCAATGAATTCCCTTCAACGTGAATGCCAACCTTTGGAATCTCTAAACTCATTCTGGCCCCAATAGTAAAGATATTCATTGTATGACCTAACACAGTAAAATGAATCACACAGAATAACGGTCATGGAATTCCCGATCCATATTTTTTGTGCCAGAATCAGGGCTTTTAGTTCTGCCAGCAGTGCTGTGCAATCTCCTTGTGATTGTGTCTGAGTATTGCTAGCATGGCACTTGCCGCCCCGCATAATTCCCCTCACAATTGAACCAACTGTACTGTATTGCTGTAGCTATTACTTCCTACAGCAGGCTGGGCAGAACCTTCGGTGTAAATGATATATTCATACTTATATAGGGGCATTATTTCATTCAGGACTGGATATTCTTGTTTGTACTGCAGGATTTTTTGTGTTTTTAATATAGAATCAAACTTGTAGTCTACATCTGTTGCAATGAGAGAATTAGCCCATTGCATTCATCGTGTATGCAGTTGTTTTGCATTTGGAATGTTTGCTTCTGTAACAGCCTTTAAGGTTGGTACTAGAGTTATGATAATTATGTTTCCCCATAACTAGTGCTCTTTCTCTCACTACAGCAGTCTGTACTGCTGTCAGTATTTTTATTGTGGATGCAAAACACAATTCATTGTTTGTATACAAACGAGTTTGCATGCAATGGGTGCCGTTTTGCCTTCACAGAAGGTGTGGTAGGTGTAACCAGATTGACCCACGACTACGCGGATCACAAAATTGGTAGTGCTTACTCATTTGTGTAAGTGCTTGGAAGCTATCATGTCAGCTTGTATGGATCAGAGAATATCTGTGTGTTCCTGTGTCCAATGCCGAACTGAAAAATTAGACCTGATTAGGTCGTTGAAAGGTTTTACCTTTTCTGCGTAACTTAAAATGTATGTTCTGTCAAAATATAGGAATCCTAAAATAGATTGTAAGTTCTTCAGACTCCATTCACTTGATAACTCAAAATTTCTCAAGTTACATTTGTAGTCCGCTCTCGCGAAAGGCAAGTTTATGTTGTTCACCCTGTGCAAGTGATCCAATAATTCATCATCCATCAAAAAAATATCATCTATATGGGGCAATTCTTCCTCATCATAATTTTGAAGTAGTTCTGTTTTCCCTGCATAGAACAACCAGGGACAATTCTTATACCCTTGGAACAGTATACACATTTGGGGCTGAGAGCAGAGCACTGAAAATGCTGTCAAATGTCTGCTTTCAGAGATATATTTTAGCTGAATAACCCATTTGATATCTCTAATGTTGTTTTGTCTTTCTTCCCCACAATGTTATTTATTAATGCTGCACTGTGTGTATTCTGCACTGCAATTCTTTTACGCATGATTTCAAATGCCTAAAACTAGACCATATGAATTGTTAGGTTTCATTACAGGAAACAAATGATTATTCATGGTGGAAGTGCAATTCTCATTTACTCCGTGGTAATCAAGTTGATCTAAGATCTCCCTGACCTGTTTCTTTGTGTCATGTTTCATTGGATGCTGCCTCTGTTGTGTAGAGCAATATTAACTGGAATTTCATAGTGTGGCGACTCAGCCTTCAACCCTACATGATTGCAGTGAATGTATATGTAAATCCGTATTTGTAAAGCACAAACTACTCACCCTTACGGGTCTCAAGGCGCTGGGAGCTGTTGTGGAGATTAAGTGAACTATTGCCCAGTGTCACATAGTGCTGAGCTGAGCTGCAGCTGGAGCCGGGATCAAACCGTGAACTCTGTGCTCCAAAGTCGGATGCCCTGGCCACTGCACCACACCTCTCCACTGTGTAATGCTGGAGCTAGTGCTACTGAGCACTCCTGCACGTATGTGTGTTTTAGTGATCCTGGAATGAGGCTAGAGAAAGCCGGTGAAATTACCTCTTCCCCCTTTGGGCAATCCATGATGAATTTAAGTGGCCAATCTCTTTCAGCCAAAAGGATATCGTAACCAAAAGTGATGATCTCACAAAAGAGATCTTTGACTTTCCAGGGTATCTCCGCCTCCATTAGGAGCGTTATTTCGTAAAACTGATGTGGGACACTTATCCTTGTATCAGGTGTTTCTACCGTAATATGTTCATTCAACGCTGCTGTCACCAGAAATTCCATCAGGTTCTTTCTATTGTTACCTCTGCTGCACTGTCTAGCATTGTCAGAGCCCATTCCCCATTCAATAGTTGAGTCCTAAGTAGCCTGGACATTTCTTATTTTAAGGCCAGCTATCTTGTTCTTTTTAAATTGAGGTTTACTTTTGGGTTTATCTTCTTTTTTGATAATGGTTGATACTGGGGCGAAATTGCCTATCAATTTCAACCTTAAATCCAGGGCAGGGTCTGCTTTGTACTCATTCTGTGTTTGTTTTACCCCCTTTGCTGCTCAAGACAGAATGGTTCCATCATGAGCATCGGTGCCCCTGTGCCTATGATGGAACCATTCCGTCATGAGGCCAGAAGCAAGAAATCCCTCTGTTACAGACAGCAGCGGGATTTCCTTATCTCCCCCAAAGCATTAGGAGCTGGGGAAGAGCTTCCCCAGCTCATGAGGCAACCTCCCTGGTTTCTGTGCAATGACAATCAGCACGCACGTCGTGCTGTCGTCATTGCACAGAAACTGAAACTGAAATGAGACTTTAGGCTCATGTCAGTTTCACTTTCTACATGCTCAGAGGGCTATCTCAGCCCCCTGAGCACGTAGAAAGATGGGAGAGGTTTCATTGGAAAGGGAAGAATCTCCCCTTCCAATGGTTCGCAGTGGGGATCGCAGCAGGAGGGCGATCCCAAGCAGGGATCTACCCACTAAACACCAGGGAGGAGGATTGGCCCTTTGGGAAAGGGCCTTCACTCCCCCCCATAAAGAAATGGGCATATTTCAGTCTTTCTGCCCCGCTGGTAGGGCAGTAAGCCCACTAAACACCACAGATTGTTTTTGTGTACTTTGTTATGGTGGGAGCTGCCCGAAATGGGCACACCAATGCCCCCATTCCCCTGCCACCATTACAGCCTTTCTGCCCCCCGGGGGGCAGAAAGCCCACTAAACACCAGGGATTTTTTTGCACGATTTATTTAGGGTGGGGGCTGCCAAAAACGGGCACACCAATGACCCCGGCCCCCGCCACCTTTACATCTTTTCAGCCCACCCACTTGACGCCAGGGGTATTTTTGGCAATTTTTTTTAGGGTAGGGGCTGCACAAAATGGGCATTCCAATGCCCCCTCACCCTGCCACTATTATAGCCTTTCTGCCCCTCAAGAAAATCCCTGCCATCCAGTCAGCTTTCTGCCCCCCTGGGGGGCAGATGGGGCATTAGCCCCCAATCTGCACCCCGGGGACCAAAAAGCCCACTAGTCACCAGGGATTTTTTTGGGCCAAATTTGAAATAGGGTGGGGGCTGCCCAAAACGGGCATGCTCCGATCCCCGCCCCCACAAAAATTACAGTCTTCATGCCCCCCTGGGGGCAGATGGGGCAGTAGCCCCCAATCTGCCAACGGGGAGGCAAATAACCCACTAGACGCCAGAATTGTTTGGGGCAAATTTGAATTGGGCATGCCAATGCCCCTACCCCCAACCCGCAACAATTACAGCCTTTCTGCCACCCTAGGGGGAAGATGGGGGCAGTAGCTCCCAGTCTGCCCCCCCGGGGTGCATAAAAACCTACTAGACACCAATGATTACATTGGCTTTTTTATGTGTGGGGGTGGGGGCTGCACAGTGCCCCCCCACCCCCACAAAAGTTGTCACAGTGTTTCTGCCCCCCTTGTGGGCATATTGGGGCAACCCCACCCCCGATATCCCCCCCCAGGGCAGCAGAAAGCCAACGGCACGGATTTGTTTTTAGCAACATGCCTACCTGTGGATTTCGGGCCCTAGCGCAGCCGGCACATAGGGAAACCTAGCAAACCTGTACATTTCTGAAAACTAGATACCCTGGGCAATCCAGGATGGGGTGACTTTACTGCCTCTCACCAGGTTATGTTACTGAGAATCCCTTGCAAACCTAAAAATGTTTCCAAAAAAACACATTTTCCTCACATTTCTGTAGTGGAAAAGTTCTGGAATCTGCGTGGATCCACAAACTTCTACCCACCACGTGTTCTCCAAAGTCTTTTGAGAAAAATGGTACAACACTTGCATGGGTAGGCCTAGTGCCCGCAACAGGAAATGGCCCAAAACGCAACGTGAACACACCACATTTTCATAGTGAAAATTGACCCTTTTTTTGCAAAGTGCCTAGCTGTTGATTTTGAACCCTAGCTCTGCCACCACTGATGGAAACATAGCAAACCGATACATTTGTATAAACTAGACACCCAGGGGAATCCAGGCTGGGGTGACTTGACTGGCTCTCACCAGGTTCTGTTTTCCAGAACCCCTTGCAAACCTAAAAATGTGTCCAAAAAAACACATTTTCCTCACATTTCTGTGGTGGAAAGTTCTAGAATCTGCATGGATCCACAGGGGAATGTGGGTAGGAAAACGTTAGGGGACCCACGCAAGCCATACCTCGCTGCACTCCCCCATGTGTCTAGTTTTCAGAAATAGTCCCCAGAATAATTGCTAGTTGCTAATTGCAAGTCGCTGCTCAGTTTTTGGCTCTGGGTTCGTCCCGTTCCTGGTGAATGTTGGAAATGCAGGGTTATCCCCAAACTTTTTGCTTCTTCCTCCCTTATTTTTCCTGACCTGTGGTTGTTGGCAATAGGACTCTAGGCACTTTACCACTGCTGATCAGTGCTAAAGTGCATATGCTCTCTGTGTAAATTGTTATAGTGATTGGTTATCCATGCTTGGCATATTTGTATTACCAAGAAGTCCCTAGTAAAGTGCACTGAGTGTGTCAGGGCTGGTGATTCAAATGCTACTAGTGGGCCTGCAGGACTGATTGTGAAACCCACCTGAGTAGCCCTAAAAAACTGCCATGGCCTCCTGGTCAGTGTCCCCACTGACCAGGCCTAACCCTTCCCTTTCTGTACATATTGGTCACCCCTATGGAAGGCCCAAGGTACCCCTTCCCCCCCCTCCCCGGCCAGGGTGCAGTGTATGAGAAAGGTAGCGCATGTACTTGTGCAGGTGACATGCTCTGGTAGTGAATTACAGCCATTTTCGTTTTTCTCTATTGTAAGGCTATCTTGCCAATAGGCTATCATTGGGAATGCTGGCTACAGTGGCTACCAGCATACCTTCCCATAGGAGCAAGATAGGACATAAAAGTCTGGTATCCCTGAACTCAGAATTTAATAACACATCTTTTAGGAACGGTTGTTTTTAAATCCTGTGTTTGAGAACAGCACTTTAAGAAAGTGGCTGTTCTCATGTCTGACTTTTCTGTTTGCCCTGGCCTGTTTGTGAATTAACTGTCTGGTTTGTGAGTGACAGGGGCTGGGTGGCTTCCAGAGGCTAAGTGGGCCATCCCTGGGCTGAATAGCTCCATCTGCACCTAGAGTGGTGGGAGGAGTTGCACCTGGGACCTGAATAGGACAGTGCCACCCCCCCACGGTGCTGGCTCCACCCCTGTGGTGCATCTGATATCTCTGGCCTGCACTGTGAAGGGAGAGAAGGAATCATGTCAACAAAGTGCTCCAGGGCTGTGCTTTCACTCCGCAATGCTGGCTCCACCTCCTGCTGAGCGGCTGATGACCCTGCCCCTCTCTCTGAAAGGAAAGAATAGGCCAGGAAAACAAAGTGCTCAAGGAACACCCAGAACTGGTTCAGACCGGGCTCAGAGCCCTCCTGCACAAAGGGAACTAAGACTTTTAGGGGTATAAGTACAGGACCCCTAACTACAGAAAATTAGATCATCCTGGATTCAAGAAGGAACCTCTGCCAAGGAGAAAGCTGAAACTGAAGAAGGGAGACTGTCCTGCTGTTGCTTTTGCTTTGCTGGACTGACCTGCTGTTGCTTTGCTGCCAAGGAGAGGGGAAGGACTTTGCTTTGTGCTGTGTCCCTTTGCTTGAAGGAATCTCCAAGGCCTGAGAAGAGCTGGCTCCCTGTTATGAAGACCCAGGAACAAAATGACTTCACCCCCAGCTTTCCTGAACTCTATTGAGAGAGTTCTGTCCTTCCTAGTGTGCTTGGCCCATGTGTGGTACCTCTTAAAGTGGTACCTGTGTTGGGAAGCTGGAAACCAAGATTTGAAAGACTTTGCTACAGAAACTTTATAGCAAACCCGGCAGAGCAAAGAAATTCCCGCCGCTACGAAGACCAAGATCGTCGCAGCGCCTGTCGCCCCTGCCTGAAGACGTCGCACCCTTTCTTAGCGGGAAGATTTCCACTGCTGCGAACATTGTCGCAGAGCCTGTCGCTGCAGGGTGAGATCACCGCATCATGTCGCTGTGAGAATCGTCACAGAGCCATCGCATCGAGGAACTGCGAGAGGAAGATCGCCGCTGGACCGTGCATCGTTGCCCCGGAGATTGTCACACCCCCCGAGAATTGTCGCATCGTGCCTTTGCAGGGGAAAACTTCCTATGGAACGATACCATGCAAGTCATCGCCTTCCTCCCCATACAGACCGGATTCATCGCAACACGCCCGCTGCTGTCGCTAACGCCTACCCAGGGTCTCAGGAGCAACGCATCGCTTGTTTTCTACCGCTACAGCTTCTGTGCTTGGAACTTTTTATCGCTAACAAAGGTACTGTGGCTAAACGTGACGCAACTGTGATCTTTTCACGCAACTGTGGATTATTTTATCGCTAAACCTAAGAACACTTTTGCAACCATATTCTTGAACTGTGTATGCTGGATTTTTGTCGTTTTGGTCTTGTGTCGTTTAGATTAAATACCATTATTTTTCTTAACAGTTGTGGAGTCCGTTGGTGGTGTTTTCACTGTGTTACTGTGAGTTTTGGTACAAATACTTTACACTTTGCCTTTAATAAGCCTGCCTGCTTGTGCCAAGCTCCCAAGGGGGTGAGCAGGGGTTATCTCAGAGGGTTTCCTCCTTACCCTGACTAGAAGCAAGGGTCCCTATTTGGACAGTGGTACCTACCTCTGCCAACTAGAGACCCTCAGTTCTAACATTGGTGGCAGCGGTGGGATTTGAACTTGTATTTGTACTAGACCCAGAGTGATTGGTGTACATCACTAGTGAGTGCAGACCACTATGCCACCACATACTACTGTTTTTTTTGGTTGGTTCTATTGTTGATCGTAACCCTGAAAGAATCCAAGCATCATGTCTCTGAATGGTAAACCAGCACGTGATGTTGCAGAACTGGAGTTTGATATTGAAATGTTAAGTGATTACAAAGTAGGTCAACTCAGGCAGTTCTGCAGGAGCTTTGGATGCCCCATGAAGCGTCGCTCCAAGAAGGAGGTGCTACAGGAGGCCTTAGGGCCTGGTGGGAGACCAAAGAGGCTGGGGAGACAGATGGTGCAGAAGTGGATGAGGATGAACAAAGGGATGGTTTCAGGTCACAGGATCTGCCTTAGTCCAGAGCCGCCTCCAGGGCTGGCAGCAACCATTCAGCTGAAAGTTTTTCCCCTAGAAGAGTTGGTCGAAAACCAAAGGGCTAGAGATCATAAGTTAGAAATGTGGAGGCTTGAATTGAAGCAATCGGAAATAGAGAGGGCGGCATAGGAGAGCAAAAATGCCCGTGCCCTGGAGGAATTGAAATTGATCTTGGCCCCAGAATTAAGAATGAGGGAGCTTGATTTGGAGCTCGAGAGGCTTGAGGCCATGAGTGTCTTAGCTGAAGAAGAAACATGGGTAGCTCAAGAGGTGCACTTTGCTGAGTTGGAGGTGGAGTCCAGCTCAGATGGTGGCAGCAAGATTATAGTTTCCAGTGCTGAGAGAAAGGTAAAAACACCAAGATATGTGGCGCCTGACTTGAGGGAGGAGGTTGACATACACCAGGGGGTTCAGGTTTATGATGTCCTTCCAGTGGTGTGCGGTGTCCCTGAAGTAGATTGGGGTAATGGCACAGGGGACCATATTCCTAGTGGTGGGAGGGACACTCTACTGACTCTAGTTGAGAGGTACAGGGAGAGGGATTCCCCCATGATAGAAACCTTGGTGTGTGTGTGTGGGTTGTGTGGCAGAGAAAGTCAGATACTGTCTTGCCAGTCTCAGGAGAGTGGTGTGGGGTACTTGTGTGAGGCACTGGAGGGTGAGGCAAAGGGTAGGTTAGTTAACAACGGTGGGGGGCTGTGTGATTCATTTGTTGGAGAGCATATTTTAAGTCCCTGTTTTCCAGAGCTATACCAACACCCGGAGGAGTGTGAGTTCTCTGACCCCAGAAAGCTTGCGTTGGTGGATTCCACAGAGTCTGAGGAGGCATTGGGAGTGATCCCAAAAGGTATGGCACAGATATCTTTCAGACCTGTGAAGTGGAAGAAGTTCAGTGTAGCTCAGTTAGGTCCCAGTGTAGTGGGAGGTGTGTAGGGGCTCATGTCCGGTCTCAGTGGAGAAGGAGTGAGTGTGGGATGGTGTATCTCACGGTGCCCGAAAACCCAGTCTCAGGGCCTGGAGGGTTCCTTAAGGGAACACCAGGTTGGGGTCCTAGAAGGTGCTAGTAGGCCATTTGAGGAGGATCTCCTAGTGTCTGTTGAACGGGGAGTGACTGTAATCAGTTCCGGTGTCTGGCAGTACCACTCCAGTTGGGAGGGTGCAGAAGTCCAGACTGAGGGGTGAGAGGGGAAAGGAGTCCCCAGTGGGAGAACCAGTGGGTCAGGGATCAGTCAAAAGGGCTGAGTCGCCCAGGAGTGACCATGGTGACACCACTTTTGTCCTGGGGGATCTTCACGCACTGTCAGGTGGACAGGGGTAGGGAGATCTGTGCTAGGCAGACTGTCACGGGACACATGAGTAATGTGTTACCCTCAAGGGCGTACTGTGTGAGTTCCCAGAAGTCCTGGCGTGCCAGGCAAGTGCACAACCGCAGGTATTGGTCCCTGGGTTGGGAGACCAGGTTCAGGATCTGCCTGACCTGTAAGGAAGGACATCTGTAACCAGTGTCTTGACCAGTTTGGCTTCCAGGGGTACCCCTCCAGTAGGAAGGGTGAAGCGCTCTGGAAGGGGGTACAGAGGGAGGGAGCCCTCGCCCCCGACCCCATGCAACCTGAGGGGTTAAACCCTGGGTTGGGAGACCAGTTTCGGGAGGAAGGTCCTGAATTGGTAGGAGAGTTGTGTCCTGAGGGCGCCTCTCCTGGGAGGAGAGTGCGGGATGCCAGAAGGCGGGGTAGGAAGAGGAGAACCTCACCCGTGACCTCTTGACCTCTGGTCAGCCTGAGGGTACAGACCCCAGACTGGCAGGCCAGTGTCAGGCTACTGCCACCCACTGTCTGATGCCACAGAGGTTAGAGAGGCCTGACAGGCATGTGGCCTGGTCCTCATCACTGACACCGCAGTGGCTGTGTGCAGTCTGTGAACTGTCATGGCCTCCTGGTCAGTGTCCCCACTGATCAGGCCTAACCCTTCCCTTTCTGTACACATTGGTCACCCCTATGGAAGGTCCAAGGTACACCCCTGGGCAGGGTGCAGTGTATGTAAAAGGTAGAGCATTTACTTGTGCAGGTGTCATGCTCTGGTAGTGAATTACAGCCATTTTCATTTTTCACTATTGTAAGGCTTTCTTGCCCATAGGCTATCATGGGGAAAACTGGCTACAGTGGCTACCAGCATACCTTCCCATAGGAGCAAGATAGGACATAAAAGTCTGGTATCCCTGAACTCAGAATTTAATACCTACAAGTGAACCTACAAGTCCTATATATCCCCACAACCAGTAAGATCCAGCGGATGTAACAGTATATTGCTTTCAAAGCGCTGACATAAATAGAAGAAGTTACAGGTTAAAGCGTTGACACAAAAGGCTGTTTTTTTCAACTAATGTTCAATTTTTCCTATATTTAACTGTTAGTTTCTATAAAGAAACCTTGAAGAATCTACACAAATGCCCCCTTACTGAATTCAGAATTGTGTCTACTTTTCAGAAATGTATAGCTTTCCAGGATCCATTATTGCTTTCATACCCATTCCTTTCTTTTTTTGATTGACTCATCTCATCTAACCTCAGTACCTATAGGACCCATTGACCTGTACCACATCTAATGCGTATTAGCTTGGTGGTTCCACTCTCAGCTGATGTTCTTTAAAGGGAATGCCC
Organism: Lissotriton helveticus; assembly: GCF_964261635.1. Lineage (NCBI taxonomy): Eukaryota > Metazoa > Chordata > Amphibia > Caudata > Salamandridae > Lissotriton > Lissotriton helveticus. Next base: position 242,292,952 of record NC_136057.1, read on the forward strand.
ATAACATGCAACTTGAGCTGACCATAGGTTTTAATCATTGGGTCATCGTCCTGTCCCTAAACTCAACCAGAATGCATATCATCCAAAAGATTCCAAAACAGCCCCTTATCTGGCTTTTCTCTATAAACATTTACTCTTTGATCTAGCGTTCTGAAGTATTTAACAGAATTCCACCAAGCATACCCATTTCTATCATTAGCTGGAAGGAGGTTGAAAGCACAAAAACTAACAAAAATAGGCTATGTCCCAGAAATATAACCCACAAACCCTTTTCTGATACCCTTAGCAGGGAAAAAATCCAGATGCTTTTATTTGCAGCTGTTTTTTCTCATTTTGTCCCCCAAAAACAAAATGTAGCTATATTTTTTCAAATTTCTTGGCCCCCTCCAGGGGAATCCACAAACCCTGGGTACCTTTAGAATCCCCCTGATGTTGGAAGAAAAGGGCGCAAATTTGGCATGGATACCTTATGTGGTCAAAAAGTTACAGGGGCCTAAGCATGGACCCAAATAGCCAAAAAAAGTTTAGCACTGGGGGGAGGCCTAGCAGCAAAGGGGTTAATAATTCTGGTATGACTGCTATTGAGGGGGTACCATGCATTCTGGAGTATACAGCAGCGAAAACTGTACCCCAAGTACTACAATCCTCTCTAGGGGGAGCTATTCCCATTGGCAATTAAACGGTCAGTATCCTGCCCTTTTCTTGTGGGCCAGTCTGTGGAAAAACTGCCTCATGCTGTGCTTTTTTCTAAGACATCCAGAAAGGCATTTGCTTACTTTTAGCTGGCATTCTTCCCCTAATTGTGTTCAGTTTTTGTGGGGTGATTTTTGTTGCAGTATCTGTGGTTGACCAGCTTGAGTGACCCTTGAAGGATGAATTTTAAGTGTTCGCATTATGAACTGTGTAAGATTTCTGTAGAGTTTTATTATCTCTTGTAAAGTGGACGTAATTCTGATGCTCTCTATGTATCTATCTACGGACGCGGTGTGTAAGCAACTAAGACCAGCCAAGTTGCCTTGTCTCGGCGAGTTGACCAAGTCTCACTTTATCTGTGGTGTGAGGGTTCCTTTAAACCAATTGATATGTTCTTGGTAAGTTAACAGGACTTCTATGTCCTTGTATGGACAGTTTTCATCAAGTATTTAATCTAGAGTATATGAATTAAACTTATGTGTGCAGGAATCTTCAGGAAGGACTATAACCCAAGAATAGCACACCTCTGTTATGAATGCCTTGTGTGCCTCAATCATGAGGGTTGCGGTCCCACCTAATGATGAGACCCCATATTCTGCTCATTTCATAGTGAGTGCCTTTCTGCGATTCTCTGAAATGTTAAGAGCTCATTCAAGCTCTGCTTCCTCCACACTAGTATCACTCATACCAGTATCTCCATTCAGAGACATTAAGAGAGGAAGTAATTTATGAAAAGTGATAAGGTTTATGCACAATGTAGGGAACTCTAATCCTTCAAGCTTAAATAAACCTACAGCTCAAGTGAAGGATATATCAACTCAGCTGCGGCGGATTTTCCCTTCCCATCCCAGACATCTCAGGAAATATGTGAGTAGGGATCTATGAGAAAGCATGACTGAACTACTCAGATTTGACCATTAAATGAATTAATGAATGAATGAATGAAAGGCGTTTTATAACGCGGGAACTTGGCCCCAAGGGGCATCAAGGCGCAAAACAGACAACAAAAGTCCAGAACTACCAACTGCAAAATCAAAATACCATTAGGAGCGGAGCCGCTAATAAGCCTGAGAGAACAGCCAGGTCTTCAGGCGCTTCCTAAAAACCACCAAAGAAGACTGACTGGAGAGCTCCAGAGGGAGGGAGTTCCAAAGTTTTGGAGCCAGGGTGGAAAATGCTCTACCTCCCCATTTAGCCTTCAAAAATCTAGGAACCGAGAGAATGTTCTTAGATAAGAACCTAACCAACGTTGGTGGCGCCATGTTGTGTACTTGGTCATAATACATAGGATTTATGTGTTTAGACAACATAAACTAAAGGATTAGTGTCCAGAGTGATTCAAGACACCCCCAGAAGATATGTTATCCTTTTGAACAGCTAGCTCACAGTGCTACTATAAGCCCCCTAACCTTACCAAAGAGTGAATAATTTCTGGCAACTATCGAACATAACAAACCATGTTCCTTCAGGGATTGTGGAAAGAGTACAGTGCCTTTCGCTCAGTCACTTGTGCTCACTTCTCAGAGAGACATACAGAATAAATGATGGTGACACTTTCGTTTTTTTTTTATTTATTTTTATTGCAAACAAGTCACATTAACAGCATTAAAAAAAGAAGAAAATAAGAAAATGAAAATAAAAAAATAACATTTAACTTTTTTTTTTTTGCCATGAGATGTTCACTATAATCCATTTGCAAATGAAGACAAACAATAAAATCATTTTGCAATATAGGAAAAAAAAATTGCATTAAATGGAAAAGTAGTATCTTAATTTTGTCCATTGATTTCTCCTTGAGTCCATTGTTGCATAGGTGCCCACATTTTTATCCCCATTTGTTTTTTTCCCCATCCTTTTGTTGCATAAATCGCAGATTCAAGATTGAATTTGGCCAGCAACCGAGATCTCCACATAGAGAAGGAAGGTGGGTCTATACTGATCCATTCTTGTGTAATACAAGCTCAAAATACAGACATCATAATGAAAATCAAAGACTGATGTTCTTTTCCTACAGTGTCAGTTGAGAGTCCAAATAATAGCAATTCCGGAGTCAAACTTAATGTATAGCCTAATATAATCTGTATAAATTTCTGGATTTCTGAAAGTAAATTTATGAGTTTGGGGCAAGAAAAAAACATATGGATAGTGTCTGCTCCCACCAAGGAACACCGATTACAAGAAATACCAGCTGTGGCACCCCATTTCATTACCTTAGCTGGAGTGTAGTACAAATCAAACAATATCATATAATGTTGTGTACGTGATCTACCAGTAAATAAAATAGAATCAGCTAGCTCAATTGATTCTTCTAGCAATTCCCCAATTTCACTACCCATTTTTGTTGAATCGAAAGTAAATCATCCGGAAGAAGAGTCATAAGGATATCATAAAAATAACCAATCTTCCTTTTTGAGGACAAGCTCTCAATCAGTGAGATCTTATGTAAATCTTGTCGATTTTGATATAATGTTGATTTCAGAAAACTATATATCTGCAAATATTTGAAATAGTCAATTCTCGTAAGGTTAAATTTAGTTTGGAGTTCAGCAAATGACAATATATTGTTCTCTGTCCATAAATCACCCAAATAAATAATACCCTGGTTGCGCCATTTGTTCATAGTAGCGTCCCTAAATATAGGGGGAAAACATTGTATTGAATTTAATGGGGTGTACCTCGATAATTTTGGAATCCCTACAAGTTTTCTAATAGTTTTCCATGTTTTATATGCTGCAGTTACTGTCTTAAATTTTATCTTTTTGTAATAACTAGGTTCTATTATTCCTAGAAAGTGCCCTCTAGCTTTGGTTCCTAAAGCAAATTCATAAATCGACGGGGTATGTGCAAATGAAATCGGGGCTTTATTACCAGTAATTAAAGGGGATATGTATTGTAGTACCGCCGCTAAATAATAAAACAAAAGATGTGGGGTAGCCCATCCTCCTCTTGACTTTGGTAGAATCATTTTTTTATAGGCTCTTCGGTTACCCTTATAGCCCCATAGAAATCTCCCTATCATTTTTTCAGTTTGTTAAAAAAAGTCTATCGGAAATTCAAGTGGCACTGATCTAAATAGATAAATGAATTTTGGCAAGATTAACATTTTTAGAGTGTTGTTCCTCCCATATAATGATAAGTATAAATGGTTAATGCGTTCTAACGTAGAGTTGGCTTTTTTTAATACTGGGTTATAATTAATTTCCAGAATATTTATGATTGGAGTGGTTAACTTGATACCTAAATATATCGCTTCAGTAACTATATTGATTGAAGGTGGAGGATTTTGACCAACGAAAAGAATTTGTGTTTTAGAGAGATTTAATTTATATCCTGAGAAGGACCCAAATTGTACTGCCAATTCCTCAATCCTATTAAAGGCCTTCACTATGTCTTTAGTGACAACTACCACGTCATCTGCATATGCCAATGCTCTGTAACTAACCCCTGCTACCTCTACTGGATGTATCTCGTCATCCTGGTTTAGTTTATTAAGAAAAGTGTCGATATAGATAGCAAAAAGAAGTGGGGAGGAAGGGCAGCCCTGCCTTGTTCCACGCTGAATGGAAAAAGATGGGGATTTATTAGAGCGCAGTTTAACACGAGACATCGGATTTTGATAAAGAGCCTTCAGAGCTACAATTATACGTGGACCGAAACCCTTCATATAAAGTAGGTCCCAAAGATAGGGCCAGGCCACCCTATCGAATGCTTTTTCAGCATCCAATAGGGCGATTCTGATAGGTGTATTAGTACCTTCTGCCCAGTCCATCAGCGCGATGATTCTCCGAATATGATCTGCTGTGTCTCTATTCGGAATAAAGCCATGCTGCCAGCGTGAAACAATTGTAGGTATAATTTGTGAAATTCTGTAAGCTAAAATCTTTGAATATACTTTGCTATCGGCATTTATTAAGGAAATTGGCCTATATGATGCCGGATTCAAGGGATCTTTATCCTTTTTGGGAAATGTCATAATTATGGATTCGCTCCAAGAGGAAGGTGGTTTCCCTATCTGTGCCTCAAGGAAAGTAATCAGAATATCTTGTTTTATAGCATTCCTAAATGTTTTATAGAATTCCAGCGGAATGCCATCAGGACCCACTGCTTTGCCTAACGCCAATGATAGTAGTGCTTTTTCTATTTCCTCCCATGTAATGTCAGATTCTAAAGCCGATTTTTGAGCATCAGACAGACTAGCAAATTGAAGTGTACTCCCAAAGTTCAAAAAGAAATCTGTTGAATAGGATAGAGAGTCATATTGATATAGTTTAGCATAAAATCGACAGAAGATTTCCAGGATTGACTCAGATTTATTATGTAGCTGTCCTGTCTCATCACGTAAAGAATTTATGGAGTTGTAAACCTCTCTTTGTCTAGTTTTTCTCGCCAAAATCCTGCCTGAATTCTCACCCAATTCATATATCTGAGAGCGAAAGATTGCCATCTGTTCCGCTAATTTGGTTGCAAACATTTCATATAAGCGTGACTTATGAATTGCTAGATTGTTTTCGATATCCCCTGTATCTTGTGACAGAGCTATTGCTGCTATTAGTTTCTTCTCCCAATCCATAACATTCTTATAATTTACTTCAATTTTTCGCCGATTGATCTTTTGTTTCTTGATAACATAAGATAATGATTCACCGCGTATCCCTGCATTAAAAGCTTCTCAGACATATTTGACTTGTGCAGTTCCTCTATTAATTTAAAAAAATAATTTTATCCATTTTGACATAAAATCTAAGTATTCAGAGTCTACTAATAATTTCCTGTCAAATGTCCATGTTCTAAGTTGAGAAATGGAGAACATATCTGTTTTAAATTCAATCATTATTGGATTATGATCCGAGATAATACGCGGATATAATTCAAATGAAGTATCTTCAATTATTGCTGATTTAATAAAGAAATAATCCAAATGTACACATTTTTTATGAGGGAATGAAAAAAATGTAAACCCCGGACTTGTAGGATTTTTTTCATAAGCGAAGGTGACGTTTTCGATAAGCATTTATTTGACCATCATCATTCTAGAATAAAATACGTGTGCTGCGACAACCATTAGACAGAAATCAATCAATCAATCAAGCATTTGTAGGGGGCACTACATACCGTTAGGAGTGCAAGGTGCTGGGGGCGCTACTGATCGAACAGCTAGGTCTTGAGTAGCCTCCTGAAGGTCAGCAGGTCTTGGGTCTGTCATAGGCTCAATGGGAGGGTGTTCCATGTCTTGGCAGCGAGGTGGGAGAAGGACCTCCCGCCGGTAGTTGTTCTTTAGATGCGCGGGACGGTAGCAAGAGCGAGATCGGCAGTGGGGAGCTGGAAGTTGGGGATGTAGAAGGAAAGTCGTTTGTTGAGGTAGGCTGGGCCGGTCTTGTGGAGTGCCTTGTGTGTGTGGATGAGGAGCTTGAAGGATATCCTCTTGTTGATGGGCAGCCAATGCAGGGTTCTCAGGTGGGGGGTGATGTGGCCGTGGCATGGTACATCGAGGATCATTTGTGCCGAGGCCTTTTGGATGCATTGCAGTCGTTTGATGAGCTTGGTCGGGGCTCCCGCTTAGAGGGCGTTTCTATAGTTGAGTCTGCTGCTGACGAGGGCCTGGGTGACTGTTCTTCTTATATCTGTCGGGATCCACCTGTAGATCTTGCAGAGCATGCGGAGGGTGTTGAAGGAGGAGGAAGAGACGGTGTTGACTTGCTTGGTCATGGAGAGCGTTGAGTCGAGGATGATTCCCAGGTTGCGTTCATGGACGGTGGGTGTCGGGGCTGCCCCCACTACCGCCAGCCACCAGGAGTAGTCCCAGGCTGAAGGGTTGGAGCAGAGGATGAGGACCTCCGTTTTGTCCGTGTTCAGTTTCAGTCAGCTGATCTTCATCCAGTGGGCGACCGCCTTCATTCCTTCGTGGAGGTTGGCTTGGCAGTGATGGGGTCCTTGGTGAGGGAGAGGATCAGTTGAGTGTCATCGGCATAGGAGATTATGTTGAGGTCATGCTGTCGGGTGATGTGTGCGAGCGGGGCCATGTAAATGTTGAACAGTGTCGGGCTGAGGGAGGAATCCTGGGAACGCTGCAGATGATCTCAGAGCCTTCGGTTCAGAATGGGGGGAGGCGGACGCTTTGGGTTCTGCTGGAGAGGAAGGAGGTGGTCCATTCCAGGGCTTTGTCTCAGAACCCTATGGCGTGGAGGCATGGGCATGGTGTGCGGTGGCAGACGGTGTCGAAGGCAGCGGAGAGGTCCAGGAGGATGAGGGATGTGGTCTCACCATTGTCCAACAGTGTCCTGATGTTGGTGGGGGTGGCAATGAGGGCGGTCTTGGTGCTGTGGTAGCTGCGGAACCCTGACTGGGAAGGGTCCAGGATTCTGTTTTCTTCGAGGAATCAGGTTAGCTGTCTGTTGATGATTTTATCGATGACCTTGACCGGGAACGGGAGCTGTGAGATGGGCCGGAAGTTCTTGAGGTCTCTAGGGTCTGCCTTGGGATTTTTGAGTAGGGCGTTGATCTCGGCATGTTTCCAGCTTTCTGGGAAGGTCGCGGTCTCGAGGGAGAGATTGATGACTTTGCGCAGGTGTGGTGCGATGGAGCTGCTGGCTTTGTTGAAGATGTGGTGCGGGAATGGGTCTGATGGGGAGCCGGAGTGGATTGTGCTCATGGTCTTGATGGTGTCATCGATGCTCACGCTGGTCCAGGCTAGCAGGGGGTCGTGGTCGATGGTGTGCGGAGAGTCTGTTGTGTTGCTGTCTGTTCGGGCTGTCTGGGTGTTGAAGCTGTCGTGGATGTCTTCAATCTTGCGGTGGAAGAAGGTGGTGAGGGAGTTGCACAGGGCTTGCAACGGCGGGATGTCGTTGGTGTTGGAGCTGGGGTTGGATATTTCCTTCACGATGTTGAAGAGCTCCTTCCTCTTGTGTGCCTTGTTATCGAGACGGTCTTTGAAGTAGATCCTCTTGGCGGTCCTGATGAGGTGATGGTGGTTGTGGGTGGCGTCCTTGTGGACTGCTTGGCTGTCTGGAGTTTGTTTGCTATGCCAGTTTTTCTCTTGTTTCCGGCAGGCTCACTTGGAGGCTAGGAGTTCAGATGTGAACCAGCTGGCCCTCCTGCTGGTGTCTCTGTGGGGGGGGTTTCTTCAGTGGGGCGAGGGTGTTGGCGCAGTTGTCGATCCAGCGTCTGAGGCTGTGGGCAGCGTCGCCGGTGTTCGAGGGTTCGGTGGGTGGGCTGAGAGCGTGGTTTGCATGTAGTTGGTCTTCGGTGAATTTTCTCCAGCATTGGCGAGGGATCTGTTGAGTGCAGTTGTGTGTGGTGGGTTTCTGGAAGGAGAAGTGGATGCAGCGGTGGTCGGTCCAGAGGAGTTCGGTGGTGTGGCTGAAGGCGACGTGGGGGCTTGCGGAGAAGATGGGGTCAAGCGCGTGGACGGCAGAGTGGGTAGGCGTTGTGACGAGTTGCCTCAGTCCGAGGTTGGTGAGGTTATCGATCAGGTTTATCGAGTTGCTGTCGTTGTTGTTCTCCAGATGAAAGTTCAGGTCTCTGAGGAGAATGTAGTTGGTGGAGGGCGTCAGGGCATGCGTGCGTGCTGATGAAGTCGGCGATGGAGTCGCTGATCTGGGAAACATATGTATATATGATTGCAAGCACCAACAGAGTAAATAAAAGGTACAATACTACCATGCGTCTAAAACAATAAATATATGCAGGCATATCGATTCATAGAAATAATCATGCATACACCTAAGCTGCAATCCCTAGCTAAGTGTACCTAGCATGTCTGTAGGTATAAAGACAAGAATCCCCATAGGAAAGAGCCAACCCCATTACCTGATGGGAGAGAATAAATAACCCCATCTTGTTCTTGAGTTGAACACCCCGCACGGGATGTCAGACCACTGCGTGAAGGGACTCCAGTGTCTTGTGTCAGCATGGAAGCTTCCACTGTGGCTTGCCCAGTGAACATATGGTGCTTATATACCCAAATGGTACCTTCATGGGGTCTAAATAAATATATGATGATACTGGTGGCGTGTCGTTCAAGGATGACAAAAGTGGTGACTCCTGTTCAGAGTTATTATACAGAAGAAGGTAATCTTGCTGCCTGATACTAGGAATCCTCATGCATAATAAATTAGGCTAGTTTTTATTCTGGACATAACTAGGTGAAAGGTCAGCGCCAGAGCCATTAGGTAGAGCAAGGTAGGACAAATGTAGGTAAAAGGTTGTGCAGCTACCAAGGCCTATATTGAGGTACATCGGGGCTCATCACAAGGCCAAAGAGGAGAGCTTTTCTAATGCTTTACACTAATGTGCCTAAGAAAGTCTCTGAACTCTTTATTATTGAAGGGTGGGCCATTGTTATATTTGAAGATCACAGGGACATCTCATTTTGCAAAGATGCCATCTAATCTTCTCATGAAAGATCTTCTACCAAATGGAAAACTGGAGTATTCATCAATAACGACCATTTGATGATGTCCATTCACAAGCGGACCAAGGAAGCCAATTGCAATTCTCTCCTTAGCATGGCCAGGACATGTTGACATTTATAAAGGGAGCTGGATAACATAGACACCAAGTGACAGTTGCATAAATGACAGGCCTTTAACGTTCTTTCTTTTTATCAAAATAAGGAAACCAGATTCTGTCTCGAAGAGCTTTTTTGGGGTTAACTATTCCTCACTGTCCCTCATGGTTCACTTCAATTATTTGCTTCTATAGACTCTCTGGGCAAGTCATGTACCTCGCAAGATGAGGCCTTTCTTGGTTACAGACAGTTTATCTCTGATAATTCTGAATTTTAGGTACTCACTGTAACTGGTTAGCAGTCGAGAGTGCTGGTTCTAAGATTGGTGAGCAATAATGTCTTGCAATTTCAGCATGTCTTTATCTTGGCTCGTGGCAGTGACGATTTGTTGTAATGACATGGAAGCCAGTGGGCTCGATTTTACAATCAAATGTATGTATTCTTCAGCTTTCTTAGATAGGGTACCAGGACATTGTATTGGTACCCTTGATGAATAATCAGCAGGATTTTGATCTTTCCGTGGATGCTAAATGGTTGTGTAATTGAGTTCTTGCAATTTCAGACCCCAACTTTAATGTGATGAGACCTCATGGCTTTTGGATTACCAAATATTTTCAATAGTGCTTGATGATTGGTGACTATTGTGAAAGGCTCTTCATATCAGATCATATGAAAATATTCACAAGCCCACAACACTGCCAAGCTCTCCTTCTAATGTTGTGAATAAAAATGTTCAGTTTGTGACAAGCTTTTACTGGTGTAATCCACAATATGCTTCAGGCATTTGCCTGTCCCGTGTGCTGTGCAAGGATTGCGACTAACCCAACAGGTTTAGCATGAACAACAACATCTATATGAAGCTTTGGTTCAAAGTAGGCCATTTCAGTGGCATTCTCGATGGATTGCTTGATTCTTTTGACACTTTCTGTGCACTTACATGACCAATGAAACACAACATTCTCTTTTGTCAGTTCTTGTAATGGTGCCCTGACCTTGCGAATGCATTTGCAATAGATAGTGATTGGACTTTAGTTGGATCAGGTGTCATACCTCCTCAGAAAAGATATGGTCAAATTATTATTTAAATTTTGTTTTATGGAATTCACATTTGTCAGCATTCAAAGTCAAACCACATCATTTGGCAAATTACATACTTGCATGAGAGCTTTGTCATGCTCTTTCCAAGTAGATCTATAGTTGAAGACATTTAGAACATGCTAAATGATGGAAAATAATGTGTTGTAAACATCCTGCTGCAGAGGATTCATCAAAACTCAGTCATTCATAGCGAAACAGACCAATGTGTGTAGAGTAGGTTGTAATGAACCTGCAATTCCCTTCAACTTCGAACTGGTGATATAATTTGCTTAATTAAGTCGAGAAAACAAGTTTGCACAATTCAGTTGAGTTATCATATCAGAATTGTGCGGATCTGAATGTATGTTAGACCTGGATTGTGCAGCTGGCTTATCTCTAGACTTTTTGCTTTTTGGCCGTCTGTTTCTGGCCTATTTTTGTTGGTTTTATGACTCTATGGACTTTTCCCCTGCTGATCAGTGCTAAAGTGCATATGCTTTCCCTGTACATTTTTGTTATGGATTAGTGATTCCATGATTAGCATATTTGATTTACTAGTCAGTCCCTAGTACAGTGCACTGTGTGTGCCTGTTAGAATGGAAATAATTTATACTGACGCATGCGCCATGTAAATTAGCATTCGCTGCATCATTTTCTATTTGAGCGCCATTTTAGGCTATTCAAAACTGATCTAGTTTAATTCCGAGAAATGCTCCTCTTTGAGTTTTGTTTCTTCCCTTGGGTTTTGTTTCAGTAATGAGCACACTGTTCATGTCAGCGCTTAGCCTTCTCACCAGAAATGTGGGTAAGTTAGGAGCCCTTAACCGTTTCATTTTGTATTTCACTATTTCACTGCACCTGCTTGGGAAATTCCACTGTAAGTGTGTATTCGTCTGGGTTATGAAACGTACATAATGTATCTTTAAGCTTGTTGATTTCAGTCGGTCTGCAGTCTGGCAGACCGGGATCCACTCTGAGTGTATATTAATTGATGATTATTGGTTTGTATTCTCCACTGTCTGACCGACTCTTCATTTAGTACAGAAGGATGAGGGGTGCTCAGGGCCTGTAAATCAAATGCTACTAGGGGGCCTGCAACACTAATTTTGTCACCCACATAAGCAGCCTGTAAATGTTGCCCCGGCCTGCAAATGCAGAGCCTGTGTGCAGTATAGTACTGCCATGTTGACCTGGCAAGGGCACCCACTTGCCAGACCCTAACCTTCCCTTTTCTTACAAGTAAGTCACCCTAAGTTAGGCTCATTGTATCCCTGTGGAAAGGGTGCACTCTATGTGAAAGGCAGGACATGCCCTGATGTGTGTGGCATCTCCTGATAATGAAATACTGCCAATTTAGTTTTTCACTATTGCAAGGCTATATGTTCCCATTGGACAGAATTGGGAGGTTGCTTAAAACATCTTATAAGCATAACTGCCCCTGGGAATAAGATAGGAAAATAAAGTCAAAATGTTAAATTGTATCTTTTAGTGGGGTGATTTTCACATTCTGTGTTTGAAACTACCACTTTTAGAAAGTAGGTATTTTCTTGCTTAGCCATCCAATGTGCCTTTGTTAGGATGTGTACTGACTGTCTGACTTTGGAGTGAAAGGAGCTTGGGATGTGCAGTGGCTCCAGAGAGTCTAGATGAGTCAGCGATGGCAGAGGCCTGCGGCAGGTATGCCATAGTCATCATGTTTTTAGGAGTGAGCACCGACACCTTAGCACTTATCAGCAGTGGTAAAGTGCCCAAAGTCCTAAGTCAAACAAAAATGTATAGTCAATGGGGGAGGCAAACGGGCAAAAAGGTAGGGGGAGACCTCCCTAAGGCCAACTGGTCCAACAGAGGGCATAATAACGAACAGGGGCAAGCAACATCAAAGCTGCTCCAGCTCTAAGCCCAGTTACCCTTAACAATACCCAGTGTTCTTGAAGCATGCAAAATCTAATACAGAGGCAGCATTAGTATTAAACAATTTAAGGGATCAGGAGCAAAGTTTGACCAGCTCCTTGGATGAGCAAGGGGATTTACAGGCAAGGCTCCAATCTGCAGAAAGCAGTTAACAGCAGCTAGCCTTTTCCTAGCAGGAGGCATCATCATACACTATAGGTCAAAACATGGTGACGTGGAAAGCACAGATGTACTTCAGGGGGGACATGGAGATACGCCGAGGGATCAAAATCTTAAACAGGAACTGGAGGGGCAGTGGAGTCGATCAAGCTATTAAAATTATGCTTGAAATTATTCCATCCGAATCATTGAAGGCTTCACAGTCATCTATTTTGCAGCAATCTGAGGTTAACCCCTTTGATGCTAGGCCTTTTCTCTGCCTGTGCTAAACCTTTTTTTTTTACTATTTGTGGTAGTTTGCAATTAGGTCCCTGCATCTTTTTGTCCAGTTAATTTATCCACATCACATTTGTGTCCTTTTCATCCAATATCATGGGAATTTTAAAGGTATCCAGGGTGTGTGGATTCCCCTGAAGGGGACCCAGAAAGTAGCCAAAATATTACAAGATTTCTTTTTTGAAAAATGGGGGAAAAGTGCTGCAGAAGAAAGTGTCTGTTTTTTTCCCCTGCAACAGGTATCAACAAAGGGTTAGCAGTGCTAAAATCACAATCTACCCAGCTTGCAGGGACAGGCAGACTCTTGTCAGAAAACCAAAATTGTGTAGACAGTTTTTGCATTTTACTGGGACATAGCCAGATGTTCCTACTTTTGTTTGCTTTCAACCTCCTTCCAAATGATTGTGAAATCTATACATTTCTGAAAAGTAGACAAAGTTCTGAATTCATCAATGGGTCATTTGTGTAGATCTGTCAAGGTTTTATTATAGAAACTAACAGTTGAAAGCAAGAAATATCTAAAATGTTTTGAAAAACTTTTTCATCTGTAACTTCTTTTAAGTGTGACAGATCTTTTAAAGCAATATACTGTTACATCTAATGGACTCTTCTAGTTGTGGTGGTATATAGGACTTATAGGTTCAACATGAACCAGCGGAACCTAGAGCTAATAACTGAGCTGCGTCTACAATGGTTTTTTATGGTGTACTGGGTATATATACCAATTCATTTGGTAAAATATAAAGAGTGAAAAATAGACATCAAGGACACCTATATATTTCTGAAATGGGAATAAAATATGTCGTTTATTAGCAGTAGTTATTTGCACTTCTTCCAAATTGTGGGCACCCATACCAGCATGTGAATTATAGGACATTTGTCAAAGTGACTTCTTTTTTACACAGGGTCTTACATTTGGATGGCATACATGCATAGAAATTGAATAGGTAATAACAGTTACTCTACAATTCTGTGTTACCCTAAGACTCATGATAAAAATGGTACCTCACTTGTGTGGGTAGGCACAGGGCCTGCAACAGGAAACGGACCAAAATGCAACATGGACACACCATATTTTTACAGTGAAAACTTACCCTTTTTTTGCAAAGTGCTCAGCTGTGGATTGTGAACCTGCTCAACCGGCACCTGGGGGAACCTATCAAACCTATACATTTCTGAAAACTAGATACCCTGGGGAATCCAGGATGGGTTGACTTGTGTTATGTTATGTTATGTTATATTAAGTTTATATAGCGCACGGCTACTCTAAAAGAGTGTCCCGGTGCTTTCCACAGGCAGCTCGATGTAGAATAACACAACAAAGAATAACAGATACAAAGAAGAAAAGAAAAAAACCCACCAGAAAAAGCCTAGAGATTAAAAAGCCAAGACTTCAGGCTCTTCCTGAACTGAAGCAGATTGGAGGTGCTGCGAAGCACCAGCGGAAGCGAGTTTCACAGCTGGGGGGCCTTGAAGCTAAAGGAGCGCCCCCCAGTGTGGGCCTTCCTCACTCGTGGAACCACAGCATTAAAAAGAGATTCGGACCGCAGTGAGCGGGCTGGGCGATAGAAGGCCAATCTTCGCCGCAGGTATCCAGCACCTAAACCAAACAATGCTTTGTGCATCAGCGTCAGGGATTTAAACATGATCCGCTTCCGGATAGGCAGCCAGTGAAGCGTGTGCAGCAACCCAGAAGCTCGTGCTCGCCTGTGCAGGCCAAAAATGGCGCGGGCAGCAGAGTTTTGTGCCACCTGCAGGCGCTGGACCAAATAATCCGGGAGGCCAAGGAAAAGGGCGTTGGCATAATCCAACCTGGATCCAATGAGCGCTTGCACAGTAATCCGCCTATGCTCCACAGACAGCAGTGGTAAGAACTTGCGAAGCATCTTCAGAATTCCGAAACAGGTGCCGGCCAGGCCCAGGACATGAGCTCTCAGTGAGAGCCTGTTATCCAGCTTGATACCAAGGTTTTTAGCAACCTGTGATGACTGTGCAGGAGGACACATATCAGAGGGCCACCATTGCCGCCAATCCGGGTCAGTGGCACAACCAAAGAATAAGACCTCCGACTTGCTGGAGTTGGCCTTTAAACTATTCCGCTGGAACCAGTCGAAGACCATTCCCAGACAGCCCCGAATACTCTCTCCATCAAATGCCTGGTCTTTACCGCAAGTGAAGAGGAGTTGCGTGTCGTCGGCGTAGGACACGATCTGGGCCCCATATGCCTCCACCGCCGCCGCCAAAGGGGACATGAAGATGTTAAACAGTGACGGGCTCAACACTGAACCCTGTGGAACCCCGACTCCCAATGGCGGCATCTCGGCGGAGCTCTGGGAGACCCAGATCGTCTGGCGGCGGCCTTCAAGGAAAGATGTAAACCATTTGAACACCGTCCCCCTAATGCCGATGTCATAAAGCCTGGCGAGGAGCGCCTCATGGGGGACGGTGTCAAAGGCCACCGACAGGTCCAACATGACTAACATGGCCTTGCCGCCCAAATCCAAAGTCTCCCTGATGATCTCCGAGACCTCCAACAACGCCGTTTCCGTGCTGAAATTAGGGCGGAATCCGGATTGGGATGGATGGAGCAGATTGTTGGCTTGTAAAAAGCTCGACAAGACGCCATGGACATGTTTCTCTGTGATCTTGGCCAGAGCCGGGAGAAGTGAAATTGGCCCATAATTGGCCAGAACCGTGGCATCAAGACCAGGCTTTTTCAGGAGGGGGATTACCATCGCCCTTTTCCAGGTGCGTGGGACACTCCCCTCCCTCAGGGAGGCATTGAGGATGGGGTTAACCAGGGGGTTCACCACCACCGCCATCCCGGCCAACAATTTGGCAGGGCATGGGTCTAGTGGCGAGCCTGATTTAAGACTGGCCAACAGCACCCGGGACGCATCGCTGGAAACAGCTGGAAAGTCTGACAACACAGCGACCGGCATGGACGGTAACCCATGACCCGCCCCGGGGCCGCAACAACCCTCCTCCGAGCTCTCCGAGAAGGAGGCCTGAATCGCCTTTATCTTGTTGGTAAAAAAACTGGCGAGATCACACGCCCACGCATCCGATGATACTGGCGGGGGTGAGTGGGAACTAAGGGTCGTGAACTCCTTCACAATCGTGAAGATCTCCTTACAGGAATTCGCGGATGCCTCAATCCTCCTAGCAAGATATTCTTTCTTAGCGCCTAGGATGTCCCGGTGATATGCCTTCACAACCGCCCTATAGGCACTTTTAGCCTCCCCGTCGTACTGAAGGCGCCATGCCCGCTCAGCAACCTTACATTGGCTGCGAGCCACACGCAGCGCCTCCGTAAACCACGGCGCAGATTGCCGTATTACCGTGGACCGGGGGGCTGACTTAGGGGCGAGATCCTCCAACCTTTCAGTCAGCCACAACTGCAGAGCCTCAGTGTCTCTTTCCAGATCCCCCGAGAGGTGGCAGGGATGTTCCGTAAGCGCCTGCTCCAACATATCGGGCGACACTCTGTGCAACGCTCTCGAAGCTGGTCTAGGCAACGAGGGGGCGCTGTTGTCCCGCCGCCCATTCTCCAGCACGGAGAACCTAATCAGCCTATGGTCCGTCCAGAGCACCGGCAGGGTTTCAATATCAGCAATCGGGACTGACGAAAACACTTGATCGAGGGTATGCCCTTTATCATGTGTGGGACCCGACACAAGCGGTACGAGGCCCAGCGGAGATGTAATATCCAGCAATTTAATAGCATCCGGGTCATCTATCACGTCAAGGTGGAAATTAAAGTCGCCTGCTACCACACAATGCTGTGTAAATAGCACCAACTCGGAGATCGCGATCTGCAAATCCTCGAGGAAAGAGCCCATGGGGCCTGGTGGCCTGTAAACCAGCAGCCCCTTAAACGCTTGGCCTGGGGATAATCTAAGTGTAAAGGCAAGAGACTCAGAGCCCCCAATGGGATTCAGGGGGAGAACAGAGCAGGAGACGTTCTTCTTCACCACCACAGCTACTCCGCCACCCCTTCCCTTAGCTCTGTCCTGCCGGAAAATGTTATACGTCGATGGAATGGCAGAGAAATGTCCGGATTGGACGCCTCTCCCAACCAGGTTTCGGTCAGGAGAAGACATAGAGGATTTTCCCTAACAAGGAGATCATATATGTGCAGGGCATGGCTACCTACTGACCTCGTATTGAGTAGCAGGCATAGATGTTTAACACTAGCCTCAACTAGCCTATGGGCGTTGGCTGGTGTCCAAGTAGGCGACCAGCCGCAGCCCGGGCAGCGCCGTTTACCCTTGAAGCGCCCCTTGTGTGACTCTTACTAGGTTCTGTTACCCAGAATCCTTGCAAACCTCAAACTTTGCAGAAATAAACACATTTTCCTTATATTTCTGTGATGGAAAGTTCTGGAATTTGCAAAGATCCACAACAGTTTACACACCCCACATTCCCCAGCGTCTCTTGATAACAATGGTACCTCACTTGTGTGGGAAGGGCTAGTACCGGTGACAAGAAATGGGCCAAAATGCAACATGGACAGACCACATTTTTTACAGTGAAAACTGACCCCTTTTTTGCAAAGTGCCTAGCTGTGAATTTTTTATCCTATCTCTGCTAAAACCAAAATATAAATAAGAATAAGAAATAATTAAGTGTACATGCAAAGCACTGTGCCTAACATCCAGAGGCATCTGGGACAGTGGAAAGAAAAAACGGAATACTGAAGAATAAAATAGCAAAGGTGTGTGCTGATACAAAACCGAACTGGATGGATGCCTTATCAATTGCGCTAATGAGCATGAGGAGCACATCAGATACTAAGACAAAACAAGTGCTCATGAAATTGTCTCTGGGCTGTCAATAGTTGCGTGGGGAGTACCAGAGAGAAATGCTCTGCCTATGATGACCAATGAATTGCTGAATGATTACTGCATGTCACTTACACATACCCCTGCTTCTATCAACCAGCAGGTGAAGAGGACCCTTCCAGAACCACTGCAGGTCAAGGGCACAAGTATCTGCCAGGAGACTGGGTGTTAATAAAGTCTTTCCAGAGGTCTAACTGTCTCCAAGCTTGCTTAAAGGGTCTGGAGCAAGTCCTGATAGCTACACAGACAGCAGTAAAGTGCACGATCCACAAATCCTGGATCCACGCCAGCCAAATCAAGAGGGTACCACCAGAGACAGCATCTAGCAAAGACCAGGGTCAGCAGCACAAGATAGAACTCAAGGTTCACAAGTAGATTGAGATGAAATGTTAGTAACTCTGGTGAATGATCTCCTGCAGGAAATAGACAGAGTATTACTGCTAGTTATTGTCTAACAGATATTTTGAGACCCATCCTTGACTTTGAGAATACATGTGAGGTAAACAATGAATACACGCTTAAATACCTTCAGGAAGTATTTGACCAACTAGAATTTCAAATGAATCAATAATTGAACAGAATAGAATTACAAGAAGCTTTGGATAGAATACTTTCAGAAGGAGAACATTCAACTAGGGAATATTTCTCTCCACAAACAATGGTGATAGTTCATCCGCATAAAAGCAAAGAGTAAGGACAGTCATCAGGGAGTGGTTGGCCTAAACAACACTGTGTAGCAAAAAGTGTGCCACTGCAGCATTAGGTAGATGAACTGATCCAGGAGGTATTTGCGAGTCCTCCTGTCACTCCAAGTGCATGTGCCACTGCACCAATAAGTTGATGAACTGACCAAGGGGGTATTTGCAAGCTATCCTGTCCCTGTGAGCACCCATGCTGCTGCAGCATCCAGCAAACAACTTTTCCCAGCTGGTCAAGAATGCCAATTGTAAACGACTACCTTTGTCTTGAGGTGCAGTGGACACTTTTGCAATATAAGTGTGACTGCCCTAGTGGTTGATATCCATGACCAAAGGGGTGTCCCTTACAGACGTTTTATGAATATCTTTGGGAGGCAAAAAGCAGTACCAAGGGGTCCTCAAAGGCCCTCTGATACATTTTAAAAAATACTGCTCACAGTACATTCTGTTTTATAGTTTCACCTTATATGTGTTTATGCTTTTAGTTTGTTTAGTTTATATTATTGTGTGGATTTACAGTGATAATTCACAACATAGGGCCAGATTTCAACATTGAACGGACCAGAGTGTGTCCGACATTGATTTGTAACTGTAACCGAACGACATCCTGTCATCAGTTACAGCCATTAAATTAGGGTGCGACTGAACCCTTTTCGGTCTCATTCCTATACTATGCTATAAGAGCATGCATTCCAATTGGAATGCATGCTCTTGTAGCAAAATGCTAAGGTGCAGTTCATCCCTGCACCCTGGGTGCAGGGATCAGCAGGGGAACAAAAAGGCAGTGGGAACTGACATCATAATCCCACGGCCAAAAAGAGCAGGCCAGGGGATTACTGCAGGGTTTCTGGATGGCTGACGGGCACTCCAAGCCCATTGGTAGCCATCCGGAAAACCAATATTGTTTCCCATCCTACCGACCCCATCGTAATGGGATGGTTGATAGGGAAACCAAATTGGTGATTACGTTGCGATAAGGACAGCTCCGACCAAGGTTCTGAGCCATTCCTTACCACATCGTAATCAGGCCTATAGTGTCATTAATAGTACTACATCTAATAGAACAAAAGAATAGAAAGGTTGTATAGGTATGCATAAGGAATATATAACCATGAAAATGAAAAAGATCAAATGTCATCAGTCTAAAATGTGGTTATCTGGGGTACTATTCTACCTATTGTTGCTCACATTAGTAACTGTATATCTATTGGATGTGTTATACCCAATGGGACAGATAGTCCCAACACCTCCTGCTATAGTACCTGTGTACACTTTATCACCAAATGAAATAGCCCACAGGGAGGAAATCTATCACAATAATGTTTTGACAAAGGGAGATTGCTAGATATGCTTGCAATTCCCAGCTTACGTGGACCAATTCTTGCCCTTGATTGAAGTTCCCTTACGTTTTGAAGCATCCTGTTATGCTCCATATATATCTATAGCGAGAATTTAGCTGATAACAGTCTTGCAGAATGCTAAAAGAGGGTCCTCTAGTATAGGAACACTTACAGGAAGGCCTTTCAGGGGCATTATATGAGAAATGTATACCAGACATTCTAACGGAGGGAAACCGCACAGAAGTAACAGAACAAAATTTAACATTTCCTGTTTCTGATATCTTCACATCCCCCTCCCTTTCCCAAACAAAAATATGAGCATAGGGATTGCAGGTCCATCAAAAGAGGTAAATGAGAATATGCCATTTTTAAATAAAAAAAACCAACACAGTAGGGAATATTTGCATTAGACGCAATGGTACCCATCAAGTGGGGCAAACTATAAATTGCAATATGACATTTGGAATAAAAAGTGATACAGACAAAATTCCACTTCATATAGGTGACCCAATTTTTTTATTTGTGGAGCAAAAGCTTATACCTGCCTTTCAATAGACCTGGCCAACAGATGGTCAAAGGCATGCTAAATGTTGGTGAGTAGTATGAGTGGAAGCTGTGTTATGTACATTTAATACACTGTGATGGAGTGTCCTGTTGAGTTTGTGTATGTAGCTTCAGTAACTGCTTTAGTTATACCACAGGTATCCCCTCAAACCAGAAGTGGTCCCGGGCCTGGAACATCACCCTTTCCTTTAGAATATGGCAAAGCATGGTCTCCCTGACTCTTAGAGGAGGACACTGGTATGACGATAGCAAGAGGCATCTGTAAAGCAGCCTTGGGCTGAAAGGCTTCCTATTGGACGTGCTGTACTCTAGGTTACCTCCTCAATCCACACATAGTGCAGCCTGGGATGCCTGGCTTTACTGGTGTCACAGGGTGTATGTAGAGTGAATACTGAAAAGATTTTGCTATAAACTTCTTTCTGTTGTTTATGGAGGATGTGTTTTTGGATGTGATTGTTGACCAGACTAATTTGTATGCTGAACCGTATTTTAGGGACAACATTGACTGATGTAAGCCTCACTTTAGAGCTAGCTGGTGGACTCCAACAAGTCTGGATAGTTGAAGAAGTTTTTAGGTTTAACTGTTTTGATGGGCTTGAAAAGTAAGTCCCTTAATGGCAACAGCTATGTTTCCTGCAACCATGAGTTGTGAACTACATTTTCTTCTGAGTTGAATGCTGCATTTTGTTGTTAATGATTCAGCCTTACCACAAGATCATACTGATTGTGACTGTCTTTTTAATGATTGACCTATCCTTTATCCCTTTGTAGATCTATTTTCAGAGCTCTATGCTCCAGAGAAAGAAAAAGCTCTGGATGAGTCTTTGGTCTTTTACAAGAGTTCTTTGGTTTTAAGGCAGTACATACAATGCAACAGGGCACATTTTGGAATTAGGATGTATATGCTGTCTGACAGTGTTACTGGATACAGCTATAATTGTGAGGTGTGCACACGGGTAGAGATTACACTATTTACCCCCCCCCCCAGTTGTCTGTCCACTTTTAGAGTTAGTGTGAAAATTGTGTGGGAAATTGAAAGAGGACTTTTTAAAAAAGGTCACCATTTATACATAGTTAACTTCTACACTGGTGTACAATTGTTCAGGATATTGTTCATAGTGGACACTGTTGCTTGTAGTACAATCCTGTAGTACAATCCGCTCTAACCGTAAAAGTTGCCCACAAGAGCTTGTTTGCAAAAAACAGTGTAGTGCCTAGCATGGTGATGAAATTCTAGCTGTGAATGAGAGATGTCTACATGCTGACTACCATTCATGATGAAAGTACTTCACCTAGGTCAGGTTGCTATACTTTGCAAACCTGTGTGCAATTTAGACTATAATAAGCACATGGGTGGTTTAGATAGAGTAGGTCAGAGGTTGGAACCATACACTGCTGTTCGTAAGGCTTACATTTGGTATAAGAAGTTGGCTGTCCATTTATTCCATTTAGCAATCTTGAATGCTTTTGTTGTATTCAAGGATTGCTCTATAGATTGAAAATGGCATTTGTTAAGATTCAGCAATCTGTGATAGGTAGCCTTGTTGTAGTGGAACAGGCAAGAGTTCCTAGAGTTAGAGTGAGGAGGGTGTGGCTAGACTGAAAGATCACCACTTTGCTGATCACATTCCTCCCATCTCCAAAAAAGACTTTCCCAGTCTGTATAGGAAGATGTACGGAGAAGGAGAATTATATGTACTACCCCGAGGGTGCTTCTTACCAGGGCTGTGTGTGCTCACTTGTTTTAAATTGTAATACACTTAATAGACTTATTGGGAGCAAACATGAGTGTCAAAATAAACTGACTGGTCGGTATCATTTTGTATATTTTGTTCCGATTACACAGTTAGTATAAGTGTGATGTATTTAGTTAGAGCTATTGTAATTGTGGATATAGTTTTGTAGCTACGTCCAATTGGTTAGTGCATTCTTTTTTGTTAAAAAAATTGATGGCAGTGTGCATGGACTGGTGTTTGACTTGCAGTGTGCGTGGACCGGTGCATGACTGCCAGTGTGTCTGGACTAGCTGTTGGCTGACGGTGTGTGTGGACTGACGCTTGGCTGGTGGTGTGTGTGAGTTGCCATTTGGCTGGCAGTGTGTGAGTAATGACTTGCTACTGGTCACTACACATATAGCTACAGTAATGCCAGTCCACACACGCCCTCAGCCACCCTCCAATGTGACAGCTGTGTCAGTCATATGTGGGTATAAAATTGATGGGCCCTTGAATGGTCCTGTGTTTTGATGTGAGTGTTGTAATGTGCTGGACCCACAGATGGCAGTGTGAATGGTCTTCTGTGTGTCACATGAAATGTGTGTGAATGCCTGTAAAGTGGTAGGTGCCTTGTCCCGGCGTTACATCTCACAAGCTGTGAGTCATTGATTCAATATTTTGACCTTTCAATTATTAACAGTGTATTTCACTTTTGTGAAATCTCTTGTTAGTAAAATATACAGTTAGTACCTTTCACTCACCCTCATGCCAAATCCAACCTGAATATGTGTGTACTTGAGGAATGGATGGTTGTGCAGAAACATTTGTCTAGGGAAAATATACTTACTCTAAATATTTTTGTAAACTAGACTCCCAGGGTGGTATGCCTCTCATGGATCCTTACATGTGTTCATACCCACAATGCACTGCAAACCTCAAAAGGTGGTTGAAATCACACATTTTCCGTGCATGTATTTCCAGAATCTGAATGGAACAAGAAATGTCCTACCACCAAGTGTTTCCCCAGCTCCCCTAATAAAAATGCCACCTCACTTGTGTGGGTTGGTCAAGTGCCCTACCAGGCAAGGGCCAAAAATGTTTTGTGGATGCATCAACATTATCTGTCACAAAAAGACCTGGTTTTGCACTGGGGTACCTGCTTTTTTGGTCCTGGGCTCGTTAGCCATCTAGGGAAACCTACCAAACCCAGATATTTCGGAAAACTAGACACCTGGAGGAGTCCAAAGAGTTGTGGCTTGGGTGGATCCCCAAACATTTCCTTACCCAGAATCCCTTGCAAACCTCAAAGTTAGCCTAAAAATCAAATTGTTCTCACATTTCTGTGTGGAAAAGTTGTGGGATCACCAGGCCAGCACCATTTACCTACTACTCAGCGTTCCTCAAGGTCTCCCAAAAAAAATTCAACCTCACTTGTGTGGTTGGGCCAAATGTTTGCGACAGTGAAGGGACCAAAATGTATTGTCGACACATAAAAATGATCTATCACAAACTAAACTGGTTTTGCATGGTGCACCTGCATTTTTGGTCCTGGCATCAGCACTAATCTAAGAAAACCTACCAACCCTAGACATTTCTGAAAACTAGACACCCAGGGGAGTCAAGGGATGTGTGGCTTTCGTAGATCCCCCAATTATTTCTTTACCAAAATGCCTCTCAAAACTCTAATTTAGCTAGAAAGTCACAAATTCCTCACAGCTTTCTGAGGGAAAGTTTTGGGATCACTGGGCATGCAAAAATTATTACCATCCAGCATTCCTCTCTGTCTCCTAATAAAAATTATGAATTGGTTTTCACTGCATTTGCGCCTTCCAAACAAAAGACAGTGTGAGAAAAGCCCTCTAATGCTCATGTTATTTTGGGTACCCACAAATTCAGAGAGGTTTAAATAACCACTGCGTCTAAACTCTACATCTTGTGTCCATTTAAAAAATGGAAAGGTTTCTGCGATATCTATCTTCACTGTTTATATTTTACCAAATGAATTGCTGTATACATGGTCCACAATAAAAAACATTGCAAGGTGCTGCTCAGTTATTGGCCCCGGGTACCTCTGGTTCTTGGTAAACATACAAGCACTATGTATCCCCTCAACCATAAGGGTCAAGTGGACTTAACGGTACATTGCTTTTGAAAATCTGCCATAATTAGAAAAAGTTGCATATGAAAATGTAGACAGATTTGGCAGTTTTTCAACTCCATTTTATTAGGTTTTTAATTCATTCTATTGGAAAACCTTGAAGGATTCACGAAAATGACCCCTTGCTGAATTCAGAATGTTGTCTACGTTTTCCAAATGTATCGATTCCTGGGATCCACAATTCACACCAATTTTTACCAGTATCTGGAAGGAGAATGAAAGCAAAAAAATATGAAAAATTCAACCATTTCCCAGTAAAATGCCAAAACTGTGTTGAAAAATGTAATTTCCTAATTCAAATATGCCTGTTTTTGAAGACTGGGAAGATTGTGATTTTAGCACCACAAGCCCTTTTGTTGATGGCATTTGCAGGAAGAAACACACACTTTCTCTAAACTCTGTAGAACTGAATCATGCACGGTTGACTGAGTGAAATGGTTATCTATTGTTTCCACGACTCTGAAGAGATTGTTCAGATTCTAAGGGAAACAAAGGTGTTATGTTTATGCTGTTGTAAGAAACGAATCCCTTCTTGTTTATTTGAGAAGTTTCTAGTGACCTCTTAGTTAGCTGGCACACTCAAGTAATTAAGTTTAATGTGCTCGATAGAGACATACCGACCTCAGTCCAATGTCAAAACTATAGTGTATATTATTCCAATGCGCAGAGCCTATCAGGGAAATAGGAACTACACTACAACGTCTAAATTTTCCAATTACATATTAATATGTCACACCTAATTGTACCTGCAGCCCACAATGCAGGGAGCATGGTACTTCAATTTAGGGGACATAAACAAATAATGTTAACATGTCTTTACTGTGGCTATCACCTAAAAGCTATTTTCGCGGTTGGTTGGCTGGCTGGCCTATAGTAAATCACTGGAAAGCAATGTTGGATATTGTTTTCCTATAACCAGTGAGGCAACAGCTAGAAATATGATTTAGAAACTCTTAAAATCAAATCAATTAGTTTATTGTGGAGATAATAAAATTCAAAACAAATAATGCAGATGAAAAAAATTTGATGCAAGAAATAGTAAACAAGGGTGGATGTTAAGGCAAATGCTTTAGTGAATCCTTCGGCAGTGGGATCTGGAAGTTCATTTCCAGATATTACATTTAGCTCGTTTATGACAACTTGGAAAGAGTCACTTTTAAAAAAATGTCATGAATCAGTTAGCCAGCCACACACAACAGATTGAAAAATTCCTTTATTGCTTATGTGCAAAGACTGATGCTTAACCATCGGAATGAAATAGTGATAGGTCTTGGCTGTTCATTCATGAGGCTTGGGCAGCAGCAGATTATGTGGTCCAGGAATTCCTTCCAGTAAGAGCAGAAGCAGAAACCTTTTGATGAACGTTTATATTTCCATTTTGTCATTGTTCATCTAGATTGAATCAATAAAACCTTGTTATTGCCATTTCCATTTTAAATTGGTATGATGTTGAATCTGCCAGGTGGTATTACAGGATGGTAGACGATTTAAAAAATGAGGTAATACGATGTTAACATGATTTAAAGTATGATAGGATGAAGTGTCAGTGATAAAGGAGCAGAGAAGCAGTTATTTTTTTGCTAGGAGTTTGAATTGAGCCCACAATAAAGAATCATCCCACACTCCTTGATATGTAATTGATTTTTTCAATGGGTCGTATAGAGATTTTCTAAACAGGTTAAAAATGATTAGCAATGGATTTAATATTATTAAATGCCAAAATCAATGGTGAAGGCGACCTGACCTCTCGTCACTCCCCACGCCGCACGGCTCCCCCTGGTTGCCTGTGACTGCCTGTGTCTGCCCCTGCTGCTGCCAAGGTCTCGCCGCTGGTGTGCCCTGGTACCTGTCTCTGCTATTTGTTTCTTTTACTGCTGATTGTTGCTTTGTTATTTTTGGTTGCCCCTCTGTTTGCCGCCCGTTCTGCGCCCTCGCCCTCTGTGCCCCCCCGCTCCCCACTTCCTGCCGCTGCTCCCCAGCGGCCCACCCCCTTTTGCCTTCTGTGCCCCGTGCCAGTCGCACATTGGCCACCCCGCTCCCACCTCCCAGCTGCTCCTCCCTCCCACTTGGCCTCTTATGGAGGGTGCCGCACGGCAGTGAGTGTAACCTGACCTCTGGTCACTCCCCACGCCGCCGTGACTGCCCGTGTCTGCCCCTGCTGCTGCTGCCAAGGTCTCACCGCTGGTGTGCCCTGCTACCTGTCTCTGCTATTTGTTTCTTTTACTGCTGATTGTTGCTTTGTTATTTTTGGTTGCCCCTCTGTTTGCCGCCCGTTCTGCGCCCTTGCCCTCTGTGCCCCCCCGCTCCCCACTTCCCGCCGCTGCTCCCCTGCGGCCCGCCCCCTTTTGCCTTCTGTGCCCCATGCCAGTCACCCATTGGCCACCCCGCTCCCGCCTCCCAGCTGCTCCTCCCTCCCACTTGGCCTCTTATGGAGGGCGCCGCGCGGAAGGCCAAAGGCAAGCCCGTCTGTGCCCATCCGCGCCTGGACCGCACCCAGCGCCAGAACCCCTGGCTCCAGCCGTCGCCAGGGCACCCGACTGTGGTACGACACCGCCACCCTCCCCGCACTCAACACAGGTTGACCTGCCGCCTGCCACCAAGCCACCCTGAAACGCACCCACGGACCCTTCACCTGCCAAGCATGCAAATTCTCCTGCATCCGAACCTGCACCCCGCTCAACGAACACAGCAACGACAACAACAACCACCTCAAGTGCATCCTGCTCAACACCCGCTCCGTCCACAAACACGCCGCCGAACTCTGGGAACTCCTTGATACAACAGCACCAGACCTCGCCTTCCTCACGGAAACCTGGATGAACGCCTCCTTGGCCATAGCTATCCCGGAAGGCTACAAAATCATCCGGAAGGACCGCGTCAACAAAACTGGAGGAGGAATCGCCATCATCCACAGGAACACCATCAGCATTACGGCCAACGCCGAAGACACACTCACCGCCGCCGAACACCTACACTTCCAAATCTACACCGACCCCCAGACCACCCTCAGAGGAACGCTCACCTACAGACCCCTGGGCCCACGGACACAATTCAGCGAAACCATCGCCGACTTCATCAGCCCGCACGCCCTAGCCTCACCAGAGTACATCCTCCTAGGGGACCTGAACTTCCACCTGGAGAAAAACAACGACAACAACTCCACCACACTGCTCTACAACCTTGACAACCTCAGCATCGAGCAACTGGTGAACACCCCCACCCACTACGCCGGCCACACGCTCGACCCCATCTTCACTGCCAGCAGCCACGTTGCCTTCAGCCACTCCACCGGACTACACAGGACCGACCACAGCTGCGTCCATTTCACCTTCAAGAAGACCACATCCCACCACCACACGCTACAGATCCCCCACAGATGCTGGAGCAAAGTCACCACAGACCAGCTGACCACATCGCTGAGCCAGAACCCACCTGCCGACACCCCTGACACCAACCACGCAGCAGACAATCTGGCACAGTGGATCACCAACTGCGCCGACGACCTTGCTCCACTGAAGAAACCCCCAGGCAAGACTAGCAACAGAAAGACCTCATGGTTCACAGACGCCCTCAAAATCGCTAAGAAAGCATGCCGAAACCTCGAAAAAGCATGGCGCCACGAACGGACCTCAGAAAACATGACAGCCCTCAAGAGCGCCACCCGCGAATACCACCAGACGATCCGCACCACCAAAAGGACATCGTTCAAAGAGCGGCTTGACAACAACTCCCACAACAGCAAGGAACTCTTCAGCATCGTCAAAGAGCTCTCCAACCCCAGCACCAGCAACAACGACATCACACCCTCGCAAGACCTCTGCGATTCCCTCGCCGCATTCTTCCACCGACAGATCACAGATATACACGAGAGCTTCAGGCCACAGACTCCGCCTCCAGCCACCAAACCAACGACCCCCACCACCAGCCTCAGAGCATGGATGCCCATCAGCACTGGAGACACCACTCGCGTCATGAACACCATCCACTCCGGCTCCCCCTCCGACCCATGCCCTCATCATATCTTCAACAAAGCCAACACCATCATCGCACCCCACCTCCGGAACATCATTAACAGCTCCTTCCCATCTGCCACCTTCCCTGGAAGCTGGAAACACGCAGAAATCAACGCACTGCTGAAGAAACCTACAGCGGACCCCTAAGACCTCAAGAAGTTTTGCCCCATCTCTCTTCTTCCCTTCCTGCTAAAGTCATCGAGAAGACCGTCAATAAACAGCTGACTACATTCCTCGAAGCAAACAACTCGCTCGACCTATCCCAGTCCGGATGGATTCCGAGTCAACCACAGCACCGAGACTGCCATCATCGCAGCCACCGATTACATCAGGACAACGGAGAGACAGCCGCCCTCATCCTCCTGGACCTCTCGGCAGCCTTTGATACCGTCTGCCACCGCACCCTAATAACCCGCCTCTACAACTCTGGGATCCAAGGAAAGGCCCTGGACTGGATCACATCGTTCCTCTCCGACAGAACCCAGAGAGTCGGCCTCTCTCCCTTCTGCTCCGAGGCCACCAAGATCATCGGCCCGACCCTCTTCAATATCTACATGAGCCCCCTCGCCACCATCGCAGGCAAAAACAACATTAACATCATCTCCCACGCCGACGACACCCAACTGATACTCTCCCTCACAAAAGACCCTCTCACCGCCAAAGCCAACTTCCAGGACGGAATGAAAGATGTCGCAGAATGGATGAATCACAGCCGTCTGAAGCTCAACTCGGACAAGACGGAGGTCCTCATCCTCGGACAATCCCCATCAACCTGGGACGACTCCTGGTGGCCCACGACACTGGCACCGCACCGACACCCACGGACCATGCTCGACACCTGGGATTCATCCTGGACTCCTCCCTCACGATGACCAAGAAAGTCAACGCAGTCTCGTCCTCATGCTTCAATACCTTGCGCATGCTCCGTAAGATCATCCGGTGGATCCCCACCTAAACCAGAAAGACAGTCACCCAGGCCCTAGTCACAAGCCGACTGGACTACGGGAACGCCCTCTGCGCAGGAACCACAGCCAAACTTCAGAAACGGCTTCAGCACATACAGAACGCCTCTGCACGACTCTTCCTCGACATCCTTTGCCGCAACCACATATCCGTCCACCTGAGAAACCTGCACTGGCTCCCCGTCAGCAAGAGGATCACTTTCAGGCTGTTCACCCACGCACACAAAGCACTCCACAACATGGGCCCCAAATACCTCAACAACCGCCTCTCGTTCCACACCCCCACCCGCCAGCTCCGCTCCACCAGCCTCGCCCTCGCCACTGTCCCATGGATTCGCAGAGCCACCACCGGAGGAAGATCGTTCTCCTACCTGGCAGCCAATATATGGAACTCCCTCCCCGCACATATACGACTGACCCAGGACCATCTCACCTTCAGGAGACACCTCAAGAACTGGCTATTCAAGAAGTAGTGGCGCCCCCTTCAGCGCCTTGATACCCTCACGGGTGAGTAGCGCGCTATACAAATGTAGTGATTGATTGATTGATTGATTGACTTTTAATATAAGTTAAGGAGCACTAAATTTTAGAAACCTACATTTTTCTCTTTCTGAAATTCGGAAAGGCAGATTTACATGAACCTTCCAACTGTCACCCATCTGATAATGTCCCAGGAATGTGAAAACTGCACCAATATTAAAGACAGAGGCATAGAGTCTGGGGAGACATTAGTGTTCTTCTGGCAGGATGGCCAACTGGGCTGCGCCCTGAAACTAAATTAAATGAGATTTTTAATTAAATTAAAAGGTGCCTCCTAAGCCAGATCGCAGTGAACCCTATTGAGCCCTCTTGCAATTTTGACGTCCTGACACCTAAATGAACTTATTAATTAGATTAAATCCTAGCCTCATTTGTGCTTGAGCATTAGATGTGGATAATGGAAATATCTGTTGTCTGTTCAGAGAAGTAGGAAACACTTCACAATTGTAGCATAGCAGTGGCATAAACCTGCCTTTAATTTTATTGAATTGAGACTTTGCTAAAGGACCTGTTGGATTGCAGCCCATTTTATGGAAGCCATAATGCAGCCCAGTTCTATCTGTTGAATTTATTTTTTATTTTTGTCTCCGGGTTCTGCTTGCCTGAATATATATTTGATGACGTTCCTACAGACATTATTTTCAATGTATAGACATTTTTTGGGGGAGTAATTTATTGCAAGATGCAAGATGATTGTTCATGTCTGTGTAGAGCCTGAATGGTCCTCAGAAGCATCGTGTTGATTTAAGGCCTGAAATTCTGAGCCATACTTTATTTATTGTGTCAAAGTGCGTGCAGAAATCAATGGATTCAATATTAATAAGTGCCAAACTCAATGGTGAAGGTAGACTTTTAATATATGTTAAGGAGCACTACATTTTTTAAACTTAAATTTTCTCTTTCTGAAATTTGGGAAGGCAGATTTACATGAGCCTTCAAACTGTCACCCATCTGATAATGTCCTAGGAATGTGAAAACTGCCCCAATATTAAAGACAGAGGCATAGAGTTTGCCCTGAAACTAAATTAAATTAAAAAGTGCCTCCTCTGTCTCAGCCATTTGTCATGTGACTCATAAACAGTCCCCCCTTGTTTCCTCCTTCAAAGAGGGCACGTATTTTGCATATTCATATGAGCTCTGACAAAGAATAACTCCAGCCATCTATACAAGGGTTTGCTGTGCGATTCATCCTAAAATACTCTAAAATTGAAAAGGCAGGATTTGTTACTTAATGCTTTAGCTAATCATTATCATAGGTCTTAAGAATAGTTGTAAGGTTTTAGGGTGTTAGAAACTTGCATATATTGTTATAAATGCACATCTTGTTGTCGCTGGGAGTTGCATGTCTAACTGTTTTTAATGTTGCAATATGTGTGTTTATCATTTATATAGTACACACTAGACTGAGGATATTAACGTTTATGTCATTAAAAATTCTCCCTGATATGATGTTTAATTTGTTAATTATTATTTATTGCAAACCTGTGGTGCCTTGTTTAGAGTGTGGCATGTTTTCCTTTTATTTAGTTTGTTTAGTTTGTTTGTCTTACACACCGCAGAGCCTATTAATGATAAAACAATTGAATTTGTTGATGCTTGGTTAATTCTCCATTCAAACCTTCCAAGCTTGCAGTTTTCCTATGCCAGGGCGTAAATTACAGTCCCGCCCTCAGCTGTTTCATGAGCAGTTTCTCACCCACAGCATTGCTACAGTGCTTCGGCACTCCTTTGGCTTCTCTATACGTGGGGGGGGGGGCCTAGGCATTCTGTTCAGGGACACTTTTACCTGTCACTCTGATCCTCTCACCTCTCCATCTGACAATTTCCAGGCATTATACTTTTCTATAAATACGACCCCCACAGAAAGCTTCTTCGGTGTCCTATGTTACAGACAGCCAGGTCCTAGAGCACCCTTTAGCCAGGACTGGTGTAACCGGTTGGAGCCCTTCCCAGAAAGAGCCAATTTGACTCTCCTTGGGGATTTTAACTTTCATTTAGAGAACAAGGCTAGCATTGATACACAAACCCTTCTGGAATGCATGAACGGCTGTGGCTTCCCTCAACTTGTTATATCTCCTTCTCACGTAGCGGGCCATACACTAGACAGGATCTTTTCAATGACCATCGGAATTGAGTGGGAGAGCCCCTCCCGCTCGCCTGGTCAGACCACTTTGCGACCCCTTTTAATTTAAGGCTAGTAGCAGCTGGGAACCTTAATCCGGAAAATGTTAAAGTGGCTGATAAAAGAAACTTTAACCAGATTAGCAATGAGGACGTTGCTAACCTTTTTGCAGATTTCCAGCTTCCGGAAGACGTAAGCGCTAATTCAGCCGCAGATAAGCTTGCACAAAAGCTATTAGCAGTCATGGACACCCTTGCTCCTAACAAATATCACTACTCGGCTAGGAAAAGGCCTTCCGCACCCTGGTTCTTATATAGAATGTGGAATATGAGACAGGAGTGCAGAAGAAAGGAGAGACTGTGACATAGAGATCTTGCACCCTTGGGTAGAGAAGTGCATAAACAATGTCTGAAAGCATATAAAATAGCCACCATGGAGGAAAAGGGTCAGTACTATCTAAAGATTGTAGAGTCGCTCAAATCATCTAAGGAGCTTTTTAACATCGTGAATTCTCTTGTCTCACCCACGGTTAATGACTCAGTGGTGCCTTCACAGGAGTCTGTGATAGACTCTCTACCTTCTTTTGCTCTAAGATATCCAACATATATGTTCAGCTGGATACTTTAAATCGGAACAAGACATTGGACACCCTATCTGAAATCCACCCGATGGATAACCTTAATAAGGTGTTGCCTCCCAGCCTACTTGCTTTCCCTAAGCTATCCTCCAAAACTGTAGAGCACCTCTTAGAAGGAGTTAAGTCAGGATCACCTATGGATCCCTGTCCTTTGAAGGTTCTTAATACCGCTAAATTCGTGATTATCCCGCACCTTACCACTGTCCTTAATTCAGCGATCTCAGAGGGTCAATATCCCCTGGTGTGGAAGGCGGCAGTGGTTAGGTCACAGTTAAAAAAGCCCTCATTGGATCCGACAGAACAAACAAAAATGTGTCCAATTTCTCTCCTGCAGTTCCAGCTAAGATTTTGGAATCCCACCTGAACGCCCATCTAAGTGCCTATTTGAGGGACCACCAAATGCTGGATGGCTCTCAACATGGGTTTAGAAGCTGCCATCACGGAAAATGCCCTCGCTGCAGTATTTGATAACATCACATCATAGGTGGATGCAGGACATACCACCTTACTAGTTTTACTTGATATTACCACAGTGTTCGATACCCTGTCCCCTTTGAGACTGGTGGAACGTCTCAGGGAGATAGGATTTGAGGGCTAGGCCTTGGATCTCCTCGCCTCTTTTCTTAGGGATCGATCTCAAACGGTAAAACTGGGAAGCTTCTACTCGGATTCAGTCCCCCCTTGTTTGCGGAGTGCCTCAGGGCTCTTCCTTGAGCCCTACATTATTTAAAATCTATGTGGCCCTGCTTGCAAGGGTAGTGAAATCGTTTGGGTTGGAGGTGTTGTCTTATGCGGACGACACTCAAATTATGGTGTCCATCACTCAGAATGTCAGTGACTCAGCTCGAAATTTTAAAAACTACATGCAAGCAGTCTCGTCATGGATGGTACAAAACTATTTAAAATTGAATGGCGAGAAGACAGAGGCTCTGATCTTTGACAAGATGGACACTTGGTCATGGAGTGGTGGCCCGACTCCCTGGGTACATGTCCTACTCCCGTCCCTCATGGTAAAAACCTGTGAGTGGGGGTCGACAACTCCCATTCTTTGAACCTGCGGGTCTCCAGGACAGTGGCTATGTGCTTTGGGCGAATCAGGCTCATTAGGAAAATCTCACGGTTTCTCTCTTTTGCAGCTCAAAAACAAGTTGTAGTTGCATTAATACTGTCCAGATTGGATTATTGCAATGCCCTGTATTTGGGCATTAACAAAGGACAGTTGCGGCACCTGTAACTGGTGCAAAATACAGCTGCGAGGCTGGTGATGGACCTGCCTAAACATCACACTGTCTCATCTTCCCTTCCTTTGCTACATTGGCTCCCTATGGAACACAGAATCATGTTTAAAGCTCTTTGCCTCACAAATAATGCCTATTATGACCTTAGCCCGTGGGTATTAGGACCTTATTTCAGCTTTATGTCCCCACGAGGAATTTCAGGTCAGCAACAAAGAATCTCCTCATTGTTCCAAGGTTTAAAAGGTTGAGATGGGGTAGGAGAGGTTTTTAGACTGCTGCAGCCAACTTATGGAACTCTCTTCCTGATGTTCTCTCGGGTCTAATATCACATACTCTCTTCTGAAAGTCTTTAAAGACTTAGCTGTTCCCTTGAGGGGCTGGTTTGAGTGTGTCCTAGTCTACCTGCATATTGTCCTGTACTCTAGCACCTTGATACCCTTGGGTTAAGTTTAGTGCTCTATAAGTTGTATTTCATTCATTCATTTCATTCTACCATATCCAGGATGTTTTGCATTGTCTTACTGTTTAGTTTTCCACCTGTAATACATTTGTTGTTTACATATTTTCCTTACGGTAATTTTCTTTTTGACACATTGTTAGATTTGGGGGTCTCTAATTGGCACAGGTAGGTACTTATGACAAATAGGGACCCTTGCCTCTAGTCAGGCTAAGAGTGTACACTCATAAAATAACCCCTGCTCACCCCCTTGGTAGCTTGGTACGAGCAGAGAGGCTTTTCACAGAGGCAGTGTGTAAAGCATTTATGAACACATACAGTAATCCAGTGACAACATTACAGATGGACACCACACAGTTGTATGTTAAAAATAAGTATTCTTTATATGAAATAAAATTAAATGAAAAGACGATTTGTAAAGCGCAACAGCTACCCTGAGGCGTCCCAGCGCTACTAGAGGACAGGCCTGAGACAGAGCCGCAGAAGATCACTAAGGTTTGTTGAAAAGCCAGGTTTTTCAGGAGTTTTCGGAACGTCAAAAGGTTAGGCTCCGATCTGAGTGTGAGGGGGAGGGTGTTCCAGTGCTTGGCTAGATTGTAAGAGAGTGAGCGGCCACCGCATCTGGCTTTCTTAAATCGGGGTATTGTGGTGAGGTAGGAGGATCCTGATCTGAGATGTCTTTTAGGGTGGTAAGCGGTTTTAAGGGGGTGGTTGATGATGGGGCCCGTTCCCCAGTAGGACCGGTGGGCAATGCACATAACCTTGAATTCAATCCTTGCCTTTACTGGGAGCCAGTGGAGGTCTTTTAGTCTTTGACTGAGACTAGCCGGGGGATTTGAAGAAGGGTCCTGGCTGCACCGTTTTGGATTATTTGTAGTTTGTTCAGGGTGGACTGGGGAGGCCCGAGATATAGAGCGTTTCCACAGTCCAAACGGGATAGTATTAGGCCTTGTACCATAATCCATCTGGCATGAAAGGGAAGAAAAGGAAGGATTTTGCACAGCAGTCTTATGAGATCAAAACAGATGGCGGATAGTTTGGCCGCCTGGTGATTGAAGTTGAGAGACTTGTCAAGCCATATGCCGAGGCTTTTGATAGAATCTTTTGGGGGGAGGGGGAGGACCCAGACAAGGGGGCCAAATTGGATCTATTGTCTTGTCGATGGTGTTTCCAAGGAGCATAAGCTCCGTTTTTTCCCCGTTTAATTTTAGGCAGGAGGATGTCATCCATGCGGTGACTGCTTCCAGACATTTGTACAGGCTGTGGTGTGAATTAAGGGGGGGATCTAGAGCCACCACTAGCTGGGTGTCGTCCGCGTATGTGACAATTTTTACTCTGAATGGGCGGACGACCTCAGCCAGTGGGCTCATGTAAACATTAAAAAGGGTGGGGCTCAGCGAAGAGCCCTGCGGCACCCCACAACTCAGAGGTTTGCTGGGGGAGGTGTGTTCTTTTTCAAATACCTGGAAGGAGTGGTCAGAAAGAAAGGACCTGAGCCAGGTAATTGCCGTTCCAGAGATACCCATTCCACTGAGTCGATGGAGTAAGATGTTATGGTTTACAGTGTCAAAGGCGGCACTTAGGTCAAGGAGAATGATGGCTGTCGAGCATCCATTGTCCAAGATCCTTCTCGCCTCCTCCGTCACCGCAACCAGGGCCGTTTCTGTCCCGTGGAGGGGACGAAAGTCCGTCTGGGATAGGTCTAGTCTAGTGTTTGACTCCAGGAAGTTTGTCATACTATCTTGAATCGAATGAACTACTTAAACCATCACAGACAGGTTTTCGCCCTGGCCAGGGCACGGAAACAGCAATGGTGACGGTGGTCGAGGAGGCCAGGAAGATCATGGACGCAGGAGGATCAGTGGCAGTGATCCTCCTGGATCTGAGCGTGGCCTTCGACACGGTCAACCACCAGATCTTGGTCCAGCGACTTAGAGATCTTGGGATCACAGATGTCGCCCTGTCCTGGTGGAAATCCTTTCTGCATGGCCGTTCATTCCAGGTGATTGAGGGTAGTTACACATCCAAGGAGACCCTTATCCGCTGCGGAGTGCCACAGGGCTCTTCTTTGAGCCCTACGCTCTTCAACGTTTATATGTCCCCGCTGGAAAAAATAGTCACCTCCCATGGGATCAAAGTCCTAATGTATGCTGATGACACCCAGCTGGTTGTCTCTCTCTCTCAGCAGGAAAATCCTACCACCGATCTTTGCTCCTGTTTGAGAGACATAGTCAGCTGGATGGACAGTTCTCACTTGAAGCTTAATAGTGACAAGACGGAGATACTGGTAATGGGGAATCAGTCCCTCTTCCGTCCAGACTCTCTCTGGCCCCCATGCATGGGCAAGCCCCCAACCCCTAAATCCGAGATTAAAAGCCTCGGAGTATGGTTGGATCAAAACCTCACCATGGATACCCAAGCGAGGAAAACGGCCGGGGTCTGCTATGGGCTTCTGCGATCCACCCGTAAAATTCTACCACTGCTCCCTTTTCCATCAAGGAAACTCCTCATCCAAGCCCTATTCTGTCACGGCTGGACTATGGCAATGCACTGTATCTGGGCGCCCCTCGGAAAGTTACTACGAAACTTCAGGTAGTGCAGAACGCTGCCGCACGGATCCTTACCAACACCAAGAGTCGGTGCTCGGCCAAGCCAGCCATCAGAGCGCTTCACTGGCTGCCCGTGGTGGAAAGAGTGCAGTTTAAGGCGCTTTGCCTAACGCACAAAATCCTCAACGGGAAAGCACCTCCCATCTTCAGAGATCTGGTGACTTCATACACCACTTCCAGACTTCTTCGATCCACCAACGCCCACTTAACTCTGCCCCCTAAGATCAAGAGAGCGGGATCAGGAGGTCGGCGTTTCTCTTACAACGCTTCCAAACTATGGAACTCCCTTCCTCCTGGTATCCGTGTACAGCCTAATCTTTTGGCCTTCCGCAAATCTCTGAA
Organism: Lissotriton helveticus; assembly: GCF_964261635.1. Taxonomy (NCBI): domain Eukaryota; kingdom Metazoa; phylum Chordata; class Amphibia; order Caudata; family Salamandridae; genus Lissotriton; species Lissotriton helveticus. Next base: position 242,329,813 of record NC_136057.1, read on the forward strand.
AACTTGGCTGTTTCCGTGAGCCTCCCCCTTCCAACTCCGTCTGTACTTATTCAGCGCTGGGACGCTTACGGGCAGCCATGCGCTCTAGAAATCCTGTAACATTTAACATTCAACATACTGCGTTGACATGTTTTTCTAGGAGTTTACTGAGCTAGGGTAGTAGGGAGATGGGCCGGTATTTGGAGGGGTTGTTCTGATCTATTTTAGATTTTTTTAGAAGGGCTTTGACCATAGCTTGGTTCCAAGGGGGTGGGACAGTGCCAGTGTAAAGGGAGGTGTTGAGTAGGTCCAAAATGGTGGGTGAGATATGATGGGAGATTGGGAGAAGGATGCGTGGGGGTGCAGGGTCTTTTGGTGAGCCCGATTTCACCTGATGCATGATTGCCTCTAAATTGGCGAGGTCGAGAGGGGGAAAGTGCTCGAGTGTAACTGAGGGAGGTGGCGCAGGTTTAGGTAAGTTACTGGTCAGGGAGGAGTGGTGGGAAAAGGAGGTGTTGATTGTTTCAATTTTGCAAAGAAAGAACTCCGTTAGGTTGTCACAGTGGGCATTGACATCGCTGTATTCCTTAGGTGCCTCGGGTAATTGAAGGAGGGATTTCGCAATGCGATAGATTTCCTTGGGTTTAGAAGCCGCCTTCGTAATTTTTTCCTCAAAATATGTTGCCTGTGCTAGTTTATTGCAGGCTTTGTAGGTTTTGATTACTTTTCTGTAGGCAGATTTTTTAGTAGGTGAGTAGTGCAGGCGCCATTTCCTCTCCAGTTTTTTACAATTACGCTTAGATTCCCGTAGATCAGTGGTGTACCACGGGGCAGTTGTGTTGCAGCGTTTGGGATTGATGTTTTTGAGGGGGAGCACCAGATCGAGAGAGTTAGTGATCCAGGTGTTATAGTTCTCATTCCCTTCGACGGGGTTGGAGGTGTTGGGAGGTTTAGTGGAATCAAGCCTTTCCAGCCATTTTGGTTGGGGGACTTTTGACCAGTTTGGGATTTTTGGGCTATTATGGGTTTAGGTGGGTGGGGGTTGGGGACGATCCATATGAGAGGGACAAGGAAGTGGTCTGTCCAGGGGAGGGGGGAGGGCTTACCAATTTGAAGGTCCAGACAGTTGCTGAAAATAGGGTCAAGGAGATGGCCCTTTTGATGGGTGGGTACGACTACTCGTTGTGAGAGTTCGAGGGCGGATAGACTAGAGGTTATCTCTCTGGCGTTGGAGTCGTTTGGGTCATCGAAATGGACATTAAGATCACCCAAAAGAGTGAAGTTTGCAGGACTGTAAGCAAGATATTTGTATGATGGGTGTGAGGACATGAAGGAATTGTCCCTTTGGGCTGGGAGGGCGGTATATAAGTATTCCTGAAAAGGTATTCGTGGGGTTAAGTTTTATCGTATAAGGTAGACTTTCACAGTCTGGGACGGGGGTGGGAGAGCTGCAGATTTCGTAACATATTTTGTGGATTATTGCTAATCCACCCCCCCTTCCTGTTTTGCGGTCGTTCAATCAATCAATCAATCTAGGAATTTGTAGAGCACGCTACTCACCCGTAAGGGTCTCAAGGTGCTGGGGGAGGGGGGGTCGCTACTGCTCGAACAGCCAGGTCTTGAGTTGTTTCCTGAAGGCGAAATGGTCCTGGGTCAGCCGGAGGAGGGTGGGGAGGGAGTTCCATGTCTTGGCTGCCAGATAGGAGAAGGATCTTCCTCCAGCGGTGGCTTTACGAATTCGTGGGACGGTGGCGAGGGCGAGGCCGGTGGAGCAGAGCTGGCGGGTTGGTGTGTAGAATGCAAGTCGGTTGTTGATGTACCTGGGGCCCGCGTTGTGGAGATCCTTGTGTGCGTGGGTGAGGAGTCGGAATGTGATTATTTTGCTGACGGGGAGCAAGTGCAGATCTTTCAGATGGGCAGAGATGTGGCTGTGGCGGGGGATGTCCAGGATGAGTCTTGCCGAGGCGTTCTGTATGCGCTGTAGTCTTTTCTGGAGCTTGGCTGTGGTTCCGGCGTAGAGGGTGTTTCCGTAGTCCAGGCAGCTGGTGACAAGGGCCTGGGTGACCGTCTTCCTGGTTGCGGTGGGGATCCATCGGAAGATTTTCGGAGCATGCGCAGGGTGTTGAAGCAGGATGCTGAGACGGCGTTGACTTGCTTGGTCATCGTGAGGGAGGAGTCCAGGATGAAGCCCAGGTTGCGTGCGTGGTCTGTGGGTGTGGGGGTGGTGCCCAGGGTGGGTGGCCACCAGGAGTCGTCCCAGGCAGAGGGGGATGGTCCCAGGATGAGGACTTCTGTTTTGTCTGAGTTCAATTTCAGACGGCTGAGCTTCATCCATTCCGCGATGTCTCTCATCCCTTCCTGGAGGCTGGTTGTGGCAGTGTTTGGGTGGTTGGTGAGGGAGAGGATCAGCTGTGTATCGTCGGCGTAGGAGATGATGTTGAGGTTGTGTTTGCGAGGGGGCTCATGTAGAATGTTGAAGAGGGTGGAGCTGAGCGAGGAACGGGGAGGCAGACTCTCTGGGTTCTTCTGGCGAGGAACGAGATGATCCACTCCAGGGCCGCACCTTGGATTCCGGTGATGCTGAGGCGTTGTATCAGGGTGGGGTGGCAGACCGTGTCGAAGGCTGCTGAGAGATCCAGGAGGATGAGGGCGGTGGTTTCCTCGTTGTCGAGCATTGACCTGATGTCGTCGGTAGCGGCGATGAGGGTGGTCTCGGTGCTGTGGTTTGCTCGGAAACCGGACTGTGATGGGTCGAGGGATCCGTTTGTCTCGAGGAAGGCGGAGAGTTGTTTGTTGACCGTCTTCTCAATGACTTTGGCAGGAAAAGGGAGGAGCGAGATGGGTCAGAAGTTCTTGAGGTCCGTGGGGTCCGCGGTGGGTTTTTTCAGGAGGGCGCTGATCTCGGCGTGTGTCCAGCTCTCCGGGAAGGTGGCGGATGTGAAGGAGCTGTTGATGACGTCCCGGAGTTGGGGTGCGATGATGGAGTCCGCTTTCTTGAAGATCGGTTCGTTGCGCAGTATTTGATATCCTTGTGGGAGGGTTTGGACGAGATCAGGTTCTGACTGTTCGTGTAGCCATGTTTCTGTGAGGAATAGGATGTCGGGTTTTAATTCCTCAATTAATAATGAGATTTCAGAAGTGTGCTTAGGCAGGGACCTGCAGTTAAGGAGGTACATTGAGTATTGACATGTTTGAATTGGTGGTGTGGGTAGAAATTGAAACCCACACTGACTGCAGGTGGCGAGTTGTGCTGCTGGGTCCCAAGACGAGTGGCATGAGGGGAGTACATTCCCCTTTAGTTTATGTAAGAGATATGAGCTATATTTCCTGACGTGGATGGGTGACTGGACGGGGGGTGGCCCCTGGCCCCGGTCGGCCACGGTCGGGTGCAGACGGGCTTGCATTGACGCGCCCGCTGCGTGCGTCTGCTGCGCGTGGTGACAGTCATCCGGTTAAATAGGGTATTGCCGGTGAGGTCTGCCCCCTCCTCCCCTCTAGCCCGGAAGTGCTCGGAGCTCCGCTCCTCCCTCCACATCAATCGGGAGAAATCCCATGGTGGAACGGGGAGGCGCGGGAAGCCGGGTGTTCAAGGGTGCAGGTAGGAGTGCTTAGGGTATTTGTGGTTATAAAGGCAATAGCGCCGAATACAGTTTTTAAAAGTAACTTTCACAATAATTTTTAAAAAGGTGGCAGGGTACCGTTGCGAGCAGTAGCTGCTCTTTCTGTGCGTGCCTCCGCTGTGCGAGTGCGAAGTGACACGCTTTGTAGGGTGCTGCCGGTGAGGTCCGCCCCCTCCTCCCCTCTAGCCCGGAATTTAACACAAGACCACAAGCGACAAAAATCCACAATAATGTACTTAAAATGGTAGAATTGGCTTAGTTCTCTTTAGTTCTTAAAATGCGACACTTTGAGTCAATGTACCTTACGATGCGACACGCAGGGCAACAAGAGTGTTGTAAGAATGGTGATGTATTGATTCCTTACTGCGTTTCCGGGGCGATGTGGCGGGCAAAGCCGTGATGCTATGACATTTTGGTGCAAAAAAATAAAGACTTTGGGGCATATTATCAACAAATAGCGATATTTATCGCTATCTAGGCTTTGCGGCTATTTTTTTTCGCCGCGCATCACTGGAATTTATCGCTGGATAACATGCTATTAGCAACGTTTCTCTCAAAAGCGATAAAATTCCAGGCGATGGCGGCAAAATCCGTGAATAGCTTAGCGTGAATATTTCCAACACTACGCCTGTGTTGGTAATAGGCGATAGCGAGGTTAGCGACTGCTTTCAGTCGCTAAAAGGTTGGGAACGCCCACTTTGAATGTCATTAGCGATAAATATCGCTGACATGCAAATTGGGCCCCAAACCGCTCGCTATCGCCTACAAACTGTCGCTAACAGCAGTTAGCAACAACTTGCTAATAGGGCGATAGAATTATCGCCGCTTAGCGGCCGAAAATCGCCGCTAGAGCGGCGATAATACCCTATCGCCACCCTTGATAATATGCCCCTCTGTTTTCTTCTTGATGTAGCCTGTTTCTCTGATGCTCGGCTCGATGCAACAGCTGCAGCGGCGACATCCTTGTTCCGTGATGCGTCAACAGCGCCTCCGACAGTGGCGCGCTTCTCCGTGGAGGCGAGAAGCTTCTCTTGATGCGGTGCAATGCAACAGCTACAGCGGAGACATCCACGATGCGACGGCAGCGGCTGCGACGATGACACACTTCTTCTTCGTTTCGAGATGCTTCTCTTGATGCGGTGCAATGCGAAAGCTACAGCGGCGACATCCACGATGCGACGGCAGCGGCTGCTATGGCGACACGTTTCTTCTTCATTGCGAGACGCTTCAAGCTCCTTGCGACACGCCGTCGCTCAGAAGGCCCAAAACAACTGCAGGCACTTCCAAAGAACTCTTGAGGAGCTGGTGGTTGAAGTCTGTTGTCCTGAGACTTCAGCAGGAGGCAAGCTCTTCTCTCAAGCCCTTGGAGATCCTTTACAAGTTGAATAACGTGCACACAAAGTCCTTTCTCCTTTCTTTGGCAGTCAGCCAACCACTGCAGGCCAATCCCCCAAGCAGCACTTCAGCTTAGGGCTAGTCTCTCCTCAGTTTCTTCTGGTTCCACTCATCAGCAAATGTTTCTTCTTGTTGTACAAAAGTGATCTAAATTCTTAGGATCAGGGTCCCACTATTTATACCCCAAAATCCTTTGCCTAATCCAAACCAGTTCTGGTCAGTCCTTGTTAACATTCCTCCTTCTTTCCATTCACAGTGTGGGGCAGAGACATCAGACGCACCACAGGAGGTGGAGCCAGCATTGTGGAGGGATGGCACAGCCCTATTCAGGTCCCAGGTGCAACTCCTCCCTCCCATCTAGATGCATATCTCTCTATTCACCACTGGCTGACTCACGCTGTCTCCCTGCATCCCCCAGCCCCTGTCACTCAAACTCCAGACAATGAAAACACATACTTTCTAAAAGTGGTATTTTCAAACACAGAATGTTAAAACCAACTTCACTAAAAGACGTATATTATCATTCTGAGTTCAGGCATAGTAAATCCGAATTTCTACCATGTTCCCTGAGTCAGTTAGGATTATAAGACATAATAATCTAACTGCCCATTCTGGCCTATGAAGAACAGTAAGCCTTACAATGGAAACACAAAATGACTGTAACTCACTATTAGGACATGCCACACACACCAGGGCATGTCCTACCGTATACTTACAATGCGCCCTGCCCTTGGGACTGCCATAGGCGTGTCTGATATGAAGAAAAGGGAAGGTTTAGGGACTGGCAAGTGGGGGTCACTTGCCCAATCAGCATGGCAGTACCAGACTGCACACAGGCTCTGCAATGGCAGACCTTAGACACATTTTTACAGGCTGCTTCTGTGGGTGGACAACCAGTGTTGCAAGCCCACTAGCAGCATTTGGTTTACAAGCCCTGGGCACACTCAGTGCACTGTACTAGGGTATGACAAGTAAACCAAACAAGCCAATCATGAAATCACTAATTCGTACATCAATTTATAACAGGGAGAGCACGAGCACTTTAGCACTGATAAGAAGTGGTAAAGTGCCCTGAGTCATCAAACCAACAAAAACAGGTCAGACAAAATACTGGGGGAAGACAAAAAGTTCAGGGATGACCCAGCAAAAAGGGCCAAGTCCAACACACATCATTGGTATTACAAGCAAGATACTAGTGAGCTCTATTTAAAAGATATATTCAGTATGAATTGATTGTCTTTCATCATGACAATTTTCTAAGTTCTTAAATATAAAATAATTATACCATTATTCAATGAACGAACAGTTCTTTTTTTCAGCAGACTGCAAAGGTTTTTTGCTACAATACATCACTAATCATACATAATAAATGAGGTGACAGTATTAAAGCACCAAAGAGGAGTCCATTATTGATTTACGAATTTTCCTTTTGCATAAATACATGACATTTCAGGAAAACGGAATCAACTTACAGGCAAATCTGAAATTCACTGCTATATTTTAGATACACCATGCAACAATTTAAAAGGTGAGGATTCATTTTGTGCTGAAAAAATAGAGCAGTGGGTTGTAAAAGCTCTCGGTTTGGTCGTTCCCGCACTCCTGCGTGATACTTTTTCGGTGACATGGCATAATCGCGTAATTTACGTAATTTTACTTCGTGAGTTTAAGGTGTAGCCTAGAGTGGTGTGTCATAGTCTCATATTGACTGTGAGCTGCTGGTCACAATTTCGAATAATGACATGGCCGATCCTGCAAATGCAATCCCACAAAATTGAGTTAAAGTGTAATCTATTACTTATAGTTGGTAATATTGACTACAGTGCTATACTGAGTAACACGTTATTATTGACACTTGACCATTCAAAAGTCAAGCAATCTCCACTCAGTAGCAATAGGATGCAACCCTGCAATAATAATAATATAAAAAAATAATAGGCCCATTTATAAAGCGCAATGGTTACACTTATACCAGTGTGTCCCTGCGCTGCGGTAGAGTTAGCCAGGATTCAGATACCCACTACCCTCACCCAACTATCCTCGGGAAAAGAGGAGCATTTTTTCCTGAAGCAGCTCTCCTTGGCCTCCATCCGGAGATCCATCGGGAGGGCATTCCATTGCTTGGCAGCCAGTAGGCGGAAAGACTGGCCTCCCATCCTGGCTTTCTTGATAGCAGGTACACACACCAAACCTACCCCACCTGACCTCAGCTGATGTGTGGGGACATAGGGGGTCAAGAGATCCGACAAATACGAAGGGGCATTTCCCTGCAGGATCCGATGACAGACACAGAGTGCCTTGAAAATTACTCTTTCTTTTATCGGGAGCCAGTGTAGCGCAGCCCGAGCTGCCCTAGCAGATGACCTCAGGCACATCAAGATTAGGCGGGCTGTTGCATTCTGCACTCCCTGCAGACAAAGAATACACTTGGTCGTTGCGCCTAGATAGAGGATGTTGCCATAATCCAGGCACGACGTCACCAAGGCATGGGCCAGGATCTTCCTAGCCTCCACAGGCAGTAGGTCCAAGGTTTTACGCAGAACCTTCAGGATCCCAAAACAGGCGCCTGCCACCCGCCTGGTTTGATAGTCGAAGGAAAGACTGGGATCTAACCATACTCCCAAATCTTTTGCCTGCGCACAGGGCGTAGATGTCGCCTCCAAGTTCTGGGGCCAACATGCCGATGACCACACAGTCAGGGCCCTTCCCACCACAAGCACCTCCGTCTTGTTGCCATTCAACTTCAGGCAGTTCTTAGCCATCCATGCAGCCAATTCTTGCATGCATGCCATGAAGTTGGAGGCAGCCGACTATGGTGCCTGTGTCAGGGAGACCACCAACTGTGTGTCATCGGCATAGGATACGACCCTGATCCCAAACCCCTCTGCAATCTCCGCGATGGGAGCTACATAGAGATTAAACATGGTCGGGCTCAGGTTCGAGCCCTGCGACACTTCCAGGTTCAGCTTGATGACTCCAGAGTAGTGTTCGCCCTGTCTCACCTGGAAGCAGCGTCCAGACAAGAAAGATTTGAGCCAACTCAGGGCACTGCCAGACACCCCTCCATTCCTTAGACATTGCACCAGCATGTGATGAGCTACAGTGTCAAGGGTGGCACTTAGATCCAACAGGACCTGCGTCCACAAATTGCCTAATGGATTCAGTGGCAAAAAGCAGAGCTGATTCTGTTGTGTACCTAGCTCGAAAACCGGACTGGGTGGGGTGGAGATCATATTCCTCAATATAGGCCGTCAGTTGTTCATTCACCACTTTTTCTGCCACCTTCGCAATGCACGGCAAAAGTGAGATTGGGCGTAGGTTATCTAGTTGGTCTAACCCAGCGTGCGGTTTCTTAGGGAGCGGCAGAACCACAGCTTCCTTCCAGCATCCGGGTGCACAACACACGTTCTGAGAGATGTTGCCACCAGATGTCTTATATAGGGCTCCAGGCATTCCAAACTCCCTTTCAACCTTTTCGGAGGAGCAGGGTCCCTGGGAGATCCGGACGTTATGCTACTGCAGATGTTAATCAGTTGTTCCGGGAGGGGCATCGAGAATTCCTTCAGTCCCCCTCCCTCCACCACAAGTTCTCTCTCTTCCAGCCCTTCCTCTACAGCTCTGGCCGATTCAGGGAAGGTGGAGTAAATTTTTTCCACTTTATCGGAGAAGAACTCGGCTATCCGATTACAGAGCTCTTCTGAGCCCACAGCCGGTGCAGCTAGGCTAGTGATGGAGGATATCTCTTTATAAACCTTAAATAGCTGTCGAGTAGAGCGGCTGGCTGAGTCAATTCTCTCCAAATAGTGAGAATCTTTGGCCCTTCTAATTAGCCTATGATCGTTCCTTAGTGTCTCTTTATAATGCCCTTTTCCCTGCTCTGAGAAGTCTACCCTCCAGAGCCTTTCCCGTTGTTTGCAGCCCGCTTTCGCTGCTCTCAGGGTCTCTGAGTACCACGGGGCATATTTCTGAGTTCTGTGCTGTTTCCTCTTAGCCCATGGAGCCATATAGTCCAGAGCCTCCGTGATACGTCTCTCCAAGTTCTTACATGCCGTTTCAACATCGCTACCCCCAGGCGGGCCCTCCTGCACCAGGGCCTTGCTAAAGAGTCCCTGCGAGAAGCCCCCCCAACTCCGGCAGACCGCTGTCTTATTGCTGGGTTCCAGTCTCTTAGGCCCAGGGCGTATAATCGCAAAGGGAACTAAGTAGTGATCCATCCATGCGACAGGGAGAGGGGCGTGAACCACAATGTCCTCTCAATTTGGGAACAGTGGGTCCAATAGATGTCCCTTTATGTGGGTAGGGGTCATGGATCTAAGTCTTAACTGCAGTGTAGCCATTTCCTGACAGAGTTCAGTGGCCGTGGTGCAGGCCCTGTCCTCAAAATGCAAATTGAGTTCCCCGAGCACCATGAATTTCTCATATCGCAAAGCTGGTTGCGTAAGGTAGTCCAGCACGCTGGCAGAGAAACCCTTAACGTGGCCAGGAGGTCTTTAGATTAGAACCCCCTTTATGATGTAGCTCTGGTCCACCAATAAGCGTAAAAATTCCCGCCTCACAATCGGGCAGGTTGATATCTTCCAGAGTGCATTGGACGTGGTGTTTCTAAATAATCGCTATGCCACCCCCCTACCAACTCTCCTGTCAAGATGGCAAATCGCACAGCCCTTAGGGACAGCTTCTACAATATCCGGGGCCGACTCCTCATCCAGCCAGGTCTCTGTAAGAAACACAATGTCGAGCTGGCCATCTACCAGTTGGTCGTAGACCTCCAGTCTATGTTTTCTGTGGGTCCGGCAGTTCACTAAGCAAAAATGTAGCTCACTAGTATCCTCCTCAACCTCCCTCCTTCCTCCAAGAGTAAATGAGCAGAATCTGCAAACCCCTCTTATGCTGCCACCCGCAATACTGTGCTTGCAGCAGTCCTTAATGTGGGGGCGCAAATCATGTAGTTCTTGGGATCCATACTGGTATTTTATTTTGCCGCGAACAGGGGTTCCGGCCCCGGGCCCTGTCCGGCCGTGGACGGGCACAGACGGGCTTGCCTTTGGCGCACCTTCGGCCCGCCAGCGGCACGCATCTGCTGCACGCATCCGCTGAGAAGTCGCAGGTCGCAGGGGCATCTTAGTAAATAGCTACGTGTACAGCAAATAGAACGCTAACCGACCATCCGGAAGTGCCTGGCTCTCCCGACTCCCCGATTCAGTGCTGAGGAACTACCACTGCTCTGTGTCCTTCTGAAGTGAATTTTTTTCTGCTTATACATTTCATATCAGAAAACAAAAATATAATGCATATTTGTCTTTCTCACGGAGGGTAGTGAGACAAAATATCGAAATTAAAATATCGATATACAATAATATTGATGTTTTAATTTCGATGGTATAGAATATCGATGTCCAAAATATCGACAGACAGAATATCGTTTTTTTAAGGTATGTATGTTACTAATATCGAAATTTACTAATATCGAAATTTTGTTTAGTGTTATGTATTTTATTATGTTCTTTATATGTTTGTTAAATATGTTTTGTTATGTATGTTTGAAAAATAGTAATTTTGTTTACATTTTGCCTTTTAGTATCAGAGCGGGTTGTGGGTTTATAGGGGAATAGGGTGGGAAGTAATTTAATAATAATTAATTAATTAATATATTTTTCTAAATATTTTTAATTAATAATTAATTGGTAGTTAATTAATATTAATTAGTTAATTACATTAATTAGAGTTAATGTTTTAATATATACTTTTTTGTTATTGTTAATTAATTAATTGGTAATTAAATAATATTAATTAGTAAATTAAATTAATTGGGGTTAATGTGCTAATATATTTAATTTTTTGTTAAAATTAATAATTTATTGGTAATTAAATAATATTAATTATTTAATTAAATTAATTAGAGTTAATGTGCTAATATATTTACATTTTTGTTATTGTTAATTAATAATTAATTGGTCATTAATAATTATTACGTGATTAAATGATGTGATTTATTTATGTGTAGTGGTTTGTGTGTTTATGGGGGATAGGGTGTGATATAATTAAATGTAATTAATTAAAGAGATTGTATTTATTTATTGGTATTTATTGTTAATTAATTAGTAATTAAAATGTGTTAATTAGTTCATTTATAATTACATCAATTTAGTAATATTAATTGTTATTAATAGATTAATTGAAATTTATATTAATTGTGTTTTTTTGTATGTGTACTATGTTGTGTGTTAAAGGGGGAGTAGTGTGGGAAGTAATTTTTACCCCCATGCTATCCAACGCTTTCCCTACTGTTGCACCCTCTGGCGTGGGAATAGTAATGTAAACCCCTACGCTATCCAACGCTTTCCCTACTGTTGCACTCTCTGCAGTGGGAATAGTAATTTTTACCCCAACGCTATCCAACGCTTTCCCTACTGTTGCACCCTCTGGAGTGGGAATAGTAATTTTTACCCCTACGCTATCCAATGCTTTCCCTACTGTTGCACCCTCTGGAGTGGGAATAGTAATTTTTACCTCTACGCTATCCAAAGCTTTCCCTACTGTTGCACCCTCTGGAGTGGGAATAGTAATTTTTACCCCTACGCAATCCAACACTTTCCCTACTGTTGCACTCTCTGGAGTGGGAATAGTACATTTTACCCCACGCTATCCAACGCTTTCCCTACTGTTGCACCCTCTGGAGTGGGAATAGTAATTTTTACCCCTACGCTATTCAACGCTTTCCCTACTGTTGCACCCTCTGGAGTGGGAATAGTATTTTTTACCCCTACGCAATCCAACGCTTTCCCTACTGTTGCACTCTCTGGAATGGGAATAGTAATTTTTACCCCTATGCTATCCAACGCTTTCCCTACTGTTGCACTCTCTGGAGTGGGAATAATAATTTTTACCCCTACGCTATCCAACGATTTTCCTACTGTTGCAATATGTGGAGTACGTATATATATTAATTTATATGTAGAGTTTTTAATTTATTTTAAATGTATATGTATTGGTTATAATTTTTTTAATATGTTTTAATGTTTTTATTTAATATTTGTAAAATTATATGTATTTTTAAATTATTTTTACATTATTATTAATACATTTAAAGAAACGATATTTTTAATTTCGATATTTTTGTACTACGATATTAATTTTTCGATATTTTTGTACTTACCTTTATGAAGATACAACTCCGATATTTTTGATTTCGATATTTTTGTGTCCATATTTTTGTATGTAGATATTCTGTCTGTCGATATTATGTCATAGATCCCTCACGGAGAGGGACCTGGCACAGCAAACCCAGAGAACAGTGCAGTCCAACAATGACACCTCCTGCCAGTACATACGCACCCTAATGAAACTACGGCCCATATTATCAAGCACATGCAATAATTATCGCAACTCACGCATAGCACGATTTTCATTATCGCCCTCTATCGCTGGATTTCAGCACCGGGTTAGCGAAGTATTATTAACGATTTTCACCCAGGCGATGTGAAATCCGGCGATAGAGGGTGATAACATGCATTAGCGTGAGAAAAGCAGCAAAAAATGTCCTGCGATAATGTTAACATTGACAATAGGCAGGTGGGGACTTAGCCCTGAGATCTACCTCCCATGTTACAGATGGCTAAGTCAGATAAATAGCATGAGTTAAAATCCTGCAATAAAGGGGCCTTAGCGCAACTTTGATCATCGATTCACGGGTCTAGGGCATCCTTGTAAATATTGCGATGCAGTTTTTGCGATGTTTACCCATTTTGTTCTGTGAGGGAGGCCCACTTTGCATGTCATTAGCAATAATAATCGCTGACATGCAAAATGGAGAAAAGACGGCTTCTAACTCAAGGAAACATGTGTTAGAGTGTCCTTGATGATAGAGCGATATTTAAATCCCTGCTTTTCGGCCAAAAACAGCCGCTAAAGCAGCGAAATTGGGCTTGATAATATGCCCCAACATCTCTAGATAGACAGCTGAGATAAGCATTGCCTACCACAAAGAAAGCTCTGAGAACAGTCCCACCCAGCTGAACCACCTCAAACAAGAGCATCTACACACCTACTACTAGGAGCACACTCTCAAATAAACCCTAAATCTAGAGAAGAGCACCTTTACAAAACGACAATTCCAAGGATAATTCCAAGGACAGCATACTGCCACAAATGCCTCTTACAAAGAGAGAGCTAATTATCATAGTTAAACTCAATAAATGCGGTTGCATGTCAAACAAACACAAAGTAAAGGTGTGTGTACCTGTTTTCATGAGTTAGCACATTAAAGCCATACCTATGGGTGACACCGCTGGTTATATTTACATGTAAAGGGCACAATAACATGTGGAAACTCTTTTATATCGTGTCTGATCAAATACAGAGATATAGACAAGTCGGCAACCATGCAAAAGTGTTGTACATTTTAATAGGCTTGTGCATATGCTAGGTTGCAGTAAAGTAGCAGAACGCTGCTTTTTATTTCTGTGTTACATTTGGAAGCAAAAGACTTGAAGTCAGAATGGTCTGACAGGTTGATGTCTACTTATTTGTAGAATGAGAATATGTTTGTGCTCAATAATGTTGCCATTATGTGTCGCCAGATACAAACAAAACTCACAAAAAATAAGTAAGAGGTCCAAATGGAAGTCCCAGAATGGAGGTACCTGAGTAAAATTCGCGTTGAAATCGGATGTAAAAGAACACAAGAACATGTTGATGCTTTTTCTCTATTTAGAGGCACTGGTCTTTCCTAACCCTTTCCTCAGGGCTTGCTTTATCTCCTGGTTTCTAAAGCTGTAAATTAGTGGGTTAAGCATAGGAATTATTACCATATAGAAGACGGATGCCACATTGTCATTGGCCATTGAGTGACTTGCACTGGGCTTGGCGTACATATAAACAAGTGTGCCATAAAATAATGTGACACAGACAAAATGAGAGGAACAAGTGGAGACGGTCTTCTTCCTCCCCTCTGAGGAACTTATCCCTAGAATGGCAGATACTATATAGACGTATGATATAAGGACGATGATTAGAGATATCACTATGAGTCTACCTGCCATTGAAATTAGCACCACTTCATTGATGGTGGTATCGGAGCAGGCGAGCTTCAAGAGTGCAGGGACATCACAGAAGAAATGACTGATCTTATTGTCCTTGCAAAAGGGCAGCGTAAAGGTGAAAACAGAATGTGAAGGCGAATTAATTATCGCAATTACACCTATGCCAACAAGAAGATAGAGACAGGTTCTTTTGTTCATTATGACAGGATAGAGCAAGGGATTACAGATAGCTGTGTACCAATCGTAGGCCACCAAAGCCATCACAAAAACATCTGCAGTTCCAACTACAATCGATAAAAACATTTGTATTGCACACTCTGAAAAATTCATTTTCTTCCCCATCCATAGGAAGTTGACCAACATGTTTGGGACAGCGACAGAGGAAAAAGAGATGTCTACAAAGGCCAAACTACAGAGCAAGAAGTATATGGGGCTGTGAAGGTTATGGTTCATTAAGATCAATGCCATTATCCCAATATTGCCAAAAAGGGTAATGCTATAGACCAGGAGGAAGAAATAGAACAGAGGAACCTGCAGTACTGGGTATTCTCTAAGTCCTAAAAGAATGAACTCCATCACGCAGGTGCTGTTGACTGTTGGCATGGTTGACAACAATAGAGCCTAAAAGGAAAGAAGAAGGTATATAGAGATCTGAAATTCTAGAAACACTGCTGAGCACCAATAGTTATGGTATTTATTGATATAAATATTGTAAGGTTGTAAGGAAAGCATGTTATGGTTGAGAGACTTTGTACCATGCCTATTATCCCAGGTGGTCTCCTTGTGTTAGTTTTGCACCACTATGCTCAGGTATGTGTGGTGAAACAGCATGACAACAGCATCATTTATACAAGTTCATGGATGCAAATAGTAAGGGCCTGATCTAGAGTTTGATGGGCAGGGTAAAGTCTGTCAGGGTGGCGTAAGATAATACATATGCAGATAGACTACTGTCACCCATATTTGGGGTTCAGAATTGAGTCAGCAAAAATCCCTGTACTGTTACAGGAACAGCTGTCAAGGTAGTTTCTATCATGGTATAAGTGCTTTAGGGGCAGCAACCATTGGTTGTTATAGCCATCAACCAAACTAAAACAAAGTCCCAAAGAGTGACATTGTTATTGAAAAATGAATAACTAATGTCTCCCACACCAAGGGTATTTTTTCCGATGGGTGTGGGAGGTCAATAGTTATTTGTTTCTCTCCCCTGCCATCAAGTCGTACCTGGTAGTGATAGACAGAAAAAAAGGACATTATACTATCCACTCTACATAAAGCATGCATTGTAAAGCCCTTCCTCCTATGTCACCTTCTCCCATAGGCTATGGGCTGGGACTCCATTGAAGGAAAGAGAATGGGCAAACCATCACTTTTGCGGACAGGGTACTCCATCAAGTTTGTGCCCTGTCCACCAACCTCTAAATATATCCCAAAATCTGCACACAGATGGTGAATGTACACTTCATTATCACGGGTGAATGTTGAATGTAGGTGCAATGTGACGCTACAGCGGCAAAAACCACGATGCGACGGCAGCGGCCACGACGGCGACAGGCTTCTTCTTCATTGTTAGATGCTTCTCTTGATGCAGTGCAATGCAACAGCTACAGCGGCGACATGCACGATACGACGGTAGCGGCTGTGACGGCGACACGCTTCTTCTTCATTGTGAGATGCTTCTCTTGATGCGGTGCATTGCAACAGCTACAGCGGCAACATCCATGATACGATGGCAGCGGCTGTGACAGCGGCGTGCTTCTTCTTCATTGCGAGACTCTTCCAGATCCGTGTGACACGCAGTCCCTCAGAAGGCCCAAAACAGCAGCAGGCACTTCCAAAGAACTCTTGGGGAGTTGGTGGTTGAAGTATGTTGCAACTGAGACTTCAGCAGGAGGCACAATCTTCTCTCAAGCCCTTGGAGATCCTTTACAAGTTGATTAAAGTGCACACAAAGTCCTTTCTCCTTTCTTTGGCAGTCAGGCAACCACTGCAGGCCAATCCCCCAAGCAGCCCTTCAGCTTAGGGATAGTCTCGCCTCAGATTCTTCTGGTTCCACTCCTCAGCAAAGGTTTCTCCTTGTTGTCCAAAAGTGATCTACATTCTTGGGATCAGGGTCCCACTATTTATACCCCCAAATCCTTTGTCCTCTGAGGGCAGAGGGGTCTTTGCCTAATCCAAACCAGTTCTGGTCAATACTAGAGCACTCTGTTTACATGACTCCTTCTTTCTTTTCACAGTGCAGGGCAGAAAAATCAGACGCCTCTCAGGAGGTGGAGCCAGCATTGTGGAGGGAATGCACAGGCCTGGAGCACGCTGTTGACATGACTGCTTCTCTGCTTTCACAGTGCAGGGCAGAGACATCAGACGCACCACAGGGGGTGGAGCCAGCATTGTGGAGGGAAGGCACAGTCCTATTCAGGTCCCAGGTGCAACTCCTCCCTCTCATCTAGATGCATATCTCTCTATTCACCACTGGGCTGACTCACCCTGTCTCCTGGAATCCCCCAGCCCCTGTCACTCAAACTCCAGACATGGAATACACAACCTAGCAGAGGCAGGCTTGCATAGTTTGACAAGAAAATACATACTTTCTAAAAGTGGTATTTTCAAACACAAAGGGACCCATTATGATAACGGGTGGATCGCCACCGCCCCGCTAAACAACACCATCCGCTCCCTAATTGCCCCACCAAATTACCATGGCGGGGGGACCCTGGTGGATGTAAAGACCGTCTGCCGGTTTTCCGCCTGGTCTCAGAGTCAACTGGACGGAAAAGCAGCTAACATGGTGGCGGAGTCTGGGAGACACCGCCATCCATATTAGCATGTGTGCGAAGATGTGCCTTTCTGCGGCGGCCACGCAAAGCCAGTCGGTTTCTGCCATTGGGGGCCCATTGTGGGCCCCCAGGGACTCGGGGTGGGGGGTGCACAGTTTCATGCACAACATGGCAGGCACCACGCGGTGCCTGCCATGTTGTGCATGGAAGTGCACAACATGCCTTCCTGGCATTGTGGCAGGCGGTGCTGAGTGCACCGCCTGCCACAATGTCAGGAATGCTGGATGCCCCCGCCACCACGGGCCCCCACCCTTATGGCGGGCGGTCCCTTTGTACGACAGGATGGCGGGCGGACAAAGTCCGCCTCCATCCTAAGGTGCCCCAAAATGTTAAAACAAACTTCACTAAAAGATGTATTTTTTCATTCTGAGTTCAGGCATACTAACCTTGAATTTCTACCATGTTCCCTGAGTCAGTTAGGATTATAAGATGTAATAATCTAACTGCCCATTCTGGCAAATGGAGAACAGGTAGCCTTTCAATGGTGAAAAACAAGAATGGCTGTAATTCACTGTTATGACATGACACACACCACCGTAGGTCCTACCTTATACTTACAATGCACCCTGCTCTTGGGCCTACCATAGGGGTAGCTGATTTGAAGAAAAGGCAAGGTGTAGGGACTGGCAAGTTGGTGCACTTGCCCAGTCAGCATGGCAGTACCAGACTGCACACAGGCTCTGCAATGACAGACCTTAGACACACTTTTACAGGCTGCTTCTGTGGGTGGGCAACCAGTGCTGCAAGCCCACTAGCAGCATTTGGTTTACAAGCCCTGGCACAGTCAGTGCACTGTACTAGGGAATGACAAGTAAACCAAACAAGCCAATCATGGAATCACTAATTCGTACATCAATTTATAACAGGGAGAGCACAAGCACTTTAGCACTGATCAGCAGTGGTAAAGTGCTCAGAGTCATAAAACCAACAAAAGCAGGTCAGACAAAATACAGGAGGAAGGCAAAAAGTTCAGGGAAGACCCTGCAAAAAGAGCCAAGTCCAGCACAACCCCCTTCCAGCCAAAACACAGAGCAGACAAATCACCACCCTGATGGTCTTCTCTGCTTTTGGCGATAGAACATGGACCCTGGCCCGCAACAGCAGGGGCTTAATGCAGTTCTACTCCATTCTGAACTCATTTCAATTCCTCTGTCCATACTCAATTTAAACAATTTGGAACCCTCTCCTCCTTGGTGAACACCATCTGTGCAGCACCTAACCTTAGCTTGTTCACAGGTGTGTCCCAACATGCAGACAGCAAGCCACTGTGGTCACTGACAGTAGTCAGTGATGAGACCCAGGCCTTATGCCTCTCAGGGCTCTCAAACCTCTGTGGCGTCCGAGAGTGGGGGAAGTAACCCCAGAGGCTTGGCACCATTTGTCCACTCTCCCTCCTTTCAGGTCAGGTATGACATCCTGACACTGACCAACCAGCACCAGGCCTTCACCCAGCGGCCGGACCAGAGACTGGGGTGACCTCTCCCACACCCGGTCCTAGGTAATTTTACTTTGTGAGTTTAAGGTGTAGCCTAGAGTTGTGAGTCATAGAATTTCGAATCATGTCATGGCCGATCCTGCAAATGCAATCCCACAAAATTTAGTTATAATGTAATTGATATTGATATTGAAATGTATTTGTAGAGCGCTCGTTCGCCCGGGGGCTTCATGGCGCTATAGACAGGAACACATCGCAACAATCAAAGGAAGCATAGAGGAGCTCATCAGAACGCTTGAGAAAAGAGCCATGTTTTGAGGGAACGTCTAAAACTAAGAATGTTGTCGCACATTTTGAGGTGTAAAGGGAGAGAGTCCCAGAAGGTGGCTGCAAGGTGGTCAAAGCAGCAACCTCCAAGACGTTTCCTTTTGTAAGAAGGGACAATCAGAAGGTGTTTATGCATGGAGCGAAGATTCCGGGGAGGGTCGTATTTTTTGAACAGATCTCTAATGAATAGGGGGCCGGATTGATGTAAGGACTTAAATAAAATACACCCGGTCTTAAAAGCCACCCGTTGCTCAACAGGCAGCCAGTGTAGTTGTTTTAGGCCTAGTCTGACGGACTGCCTCTTAGATAGATTAAGAATTAATCTGGCGGCCTGATTCTGAATCAACTGGAGGCGTTTTAACTCACCAACCTGGAGTCCAAGAGAAAGACTGTTGGAGAAGTCCAGTCTGGACAAAACCAGGGAGATGACAATCTGTGTGAGCGCCTCCAGAGAGAAAAAGCGAGCAATTTTCTTGATTTTCTTCAGCTGAAATAGGCTCGAGGACACCACTGCACCGACCTGCCTTTTCAGAGAGAGATCTTCGCTGAGGTGAATTCCTAGGCTCTTGACTGAATGCGACTTGGATGGTGGGGCCCCATGCTGGCTGGCCAGAAACCAGGGTTCCAACTCAATGCACTCTGCCCAGGCAAGACCAGCTCAGTCTTGCCTGGGTTGAGTTTCAGATGACTGCAGCTCATCCAACTCAGGATGTGAGACATGGTGTTTTGAAACACTACCACCGAGTCCTCGGTGTTTAGAGGAAAGATGAGCTGCAAGTCATCTGCATAGTTGAAAATGGTTACTCTGGTGTTCCTGAGAGAGTACAGCAGGAGGCATAAGTATAAATTAAAAAGCAGCGGTGACAGGGAGGAACCCTGAGGGACTCCGCAGGTGGTAGGAATGGTGGGGGCAGTAAAGGAACCCAGTCTCACAGATTGGGTACGGCCAGTAATGAATGAACGAATCCAGCTCAGCGCAGAGCCCCTGAGACCAGCCTGTTCGACACGGTTGACCAAGATGGTATAGTCAACCGTGTCGAATGCCGCCGACAAGTCTAATAGCACCAAAGCCTGATGGATCCCCTCATCGGCATTCCGCCTCAGAGTGTTCTGAACTGAGACGATGACTGCTTCAGTAGAGTGAAGGGGGCGGAAGCCAGCCTGATTAGGCGCAAGATACTGTGAGTCTTCCAAAAATTGGGAGATGCTATCACAGACATGGGCCTCCAGTAGTTTGGCGCAGTACGGCAGCAAAGAGATAGGCCTATAGTTAAGGGGGTCCGAAGGATTAGCCCCAGCTTTTTTCAGCAAAGGGATGAGGAGAGCTTTTTTAAAACTGGCCGGGACTAAACCCTGTGAGAGGGATCCGTTCATCATAGAGAGCATGCTCTCGGGGATGGCGGTTCCCACTTCGCGCAGGATATATGGGGGGCAGACGTCATCAGGGGAACCCGATTTGACTTTGAGAAGGAGTTTAGATAGGCTGGCAGCATCAATGGGAGGGAAAGATTCCAGGGTAAGAGGGTTGTAGTAGAGATCAGTCGGGGGAGGGAGGGGTGAAGTGATGGGAATACTTTGCTTTATAGTGCAGATCTTATTGAAAAAGAAAGTATTTAGTGTATTGCAGAGGTCCTGGGTGGGGGCCACAGCTAAGGAGGCTCTGTCGCTGCCACTAAGACTCTCCACAATATTAAACAAATCTCTAGATTTGTTGCGTGATTGAAGGATTTTTTCGGAGAAATAATCGGTTTTATATTTCTGAATGAGTTTCTGATACTCCTTACGCGCCCTACAGTAGTCGGCTTTGTCAAGTTCTAAGTACGCCGTTCGCCACTTTCGCTCCTTTTGACGGACTTGCAGTTTTAAGGCTTTAAGATGAGGTGTAAACCACCTGTGAGCGTCTTGGGTGCGGGAGCGGGGAAAGTTGGAACAGGGGGCATGAATATTGGCTGCCTGAAGTAGCCAACTAGAAAAGGTTTCTTCGATCCCTTCAATGTCCTGGTCTAACAGGGGGAGGGATGAGGTTAAAGTGTCAATAAAGGCAGGGAGGTCAGCATGCTTCCAGAGTCTGACTTTCCCTCCTTGCTGAAACGGCTGTTTCCTGCTCTCAGTGATAGTGATAGAGAAGTCGATCAGAAAATGATCCGACCAGATGCATGGAGTAATGGAGTTGATAGTGAGAGGGATATTCTGTGACCAGATCTGGTCAAGGCTATGTCCTTTTTCGTGGGTGGGGAGGTGTACCTGCTGGATGAGGTTCAGATCTGAAAGAGTTTCCTTCAGTACAGCTGCCTGCCCAACCAGCTCAGTGGAGTTCATCCAAAGATTAAAATCGCCTAACAGCACAATTTTCTGATGACCGATTATCAGCGGGGCCAGGTGTTCTGCTAAAGATAAAGCGAATGTGGGCATGCTATGAGGGGGGCAGTAAATGAGGACCATAAGTAGAGATCCACTATTAGTGTCCATCCTAAAGATCATACTATCCGATCCTATAAGGTCGAAGGATGGAAGAAGAGAGAAGATGTGAGTATTAAGAATAATCGCCGCAACTCCTCCACCCCTTTTATTGGCGGGTCTGTCCTCATGCAAAATATAATAGTTTGAAGGGACTGCAGCCAAAATATCAGGTAAGGAGTCGGCGTTCAACCAGGTCTCCGTAAGGAGTAAAATATCCGGTCGCTCGGCCTGAAGTAAAAGAAAGATGTCAAGATGGTGTTTCACCATAGACCTAGTGTTTAGGTAATAACATTTAAAAGTTGTCTCAGCCCTCGACGGGGAAACAGGGGCCGTGGAAGGGTTGGGACGCGTGGAGGTATCAGCCCTGAACTTAGGAAGTAGAATGCCATGGGTGGCAGCGCGCTTTAAAACGTGCGCGGGTAGGGTGGGCCTATTGTTATCTAAGGGTCGGAGGTAAAGCAGTTCAGGGGAGGAATAAGAAATTATTTGACCAGGGGTTCTGGCCCCAGGCCCCGGTCTGCCGCGGACGGGCGCAGACGGGCTTGACTTGTGCGCGACTTCGGCGCGCATTCGTCGCGCCCGCTGCGCTCGTCCGCTGCGCTTTGGTGGACACATTGGTTATGTAGCCTCTGTCTCGGGGGGACTAGACCGCTAAATCCGGTCCAGCCCTACCCAAGATGGCGGCTCGCCTCACCCTCCACGCAAACGGCACCAGCCGCGATGGAACAGGGCGGGCAGCAGTAAGTAAATCAGTGCGTTTTAGTAGAAGGTAATTAAACAGTGAATATCACAATAAAAATTTCTGTTTTTAAAATTTTCAAGGCGCTGGCGCCGCATTCGCGCCAGAGCACCAACAGTTGCTGTCCTTTGCTGCGCGTGATTGTGATGTAGCACAAAGTTCCCAAAGAGAGCCAGGCAGCTGCCACCAGCCTAGCGTTCTCGGTAGGCTCTGTGCCGGGGGTTGTTTTGTAGCCTCTGTCTCGGGGGGACTAGACCGCTAAATCCGGTCCAGCCCTACCCAAGATGGCGGCTCGCCTCACCCTCCACGCAAACGGCACCAGCCGCGATGGAACAGGGCGGGCAGCAGTAAGTAAATCAGTGCGTTTTAGTAGAAGGTGATTAAACAGTGAATATCACAATAAAAATTTCTGTTTTTAAAATTATCAAGGCGCTGGCGCCGCAATCGTGCCAGAGCACCAACAGTTGCTGTCCTTTGCTGCGCGTGATTGTAATGTAGCACAAAGTTCCCAAAGAGAGCCAGGCAGCTGCCACCAGCCTAGCGTTCTCTAATAATCTATTATTTATAGTTGGTAATATTGACTGAAGTGCTATATGGAGTTGCACGTTATTATTAACACTTAACCATTCAAAAGTCAAGCAAACTCTACTCAGTAGCAACACGATGCAACCCTGAAATAATCCCTGATTCAATGCTGAGGAACTACCACTGCTCTGTATCCTTCTGAAGTGACTTTTTCTGCTTATACATTTCATATCAGAAAAACAAAAATAAAATTAAATATTTGTGTTTCTCAATGAGAGCTACCTGGCACAGCAAACCCAGAGAAGAGTGCAGTCTAACACTAAGACTTCCTACCAGTACATAGCGCGATTTTCATTATCGCCGTCTATCACTAGATTTCAGCACTGGGTTAACGACGTATTATTAACGCTTTTCACCCAGGCGATGTGAAATCCAGCGATAGATGGAGATGGTGATAACATGCATTAGCGTGAGAAAAACAGGGAAAAATGTCCTACAATAATGTTAACCTTGATAATAGGCAGGTGTGGACTAAGCCCTGAGATTTACCTCCCATGTTACAGATGGCTAAGTTGGATTAATAGCAGGAGTTAAAATCCTGCGATAAAGGGGACTTAGCGCAACTTTGATAATTGATTTACGGGTCTGGATCATCCTTGTAAATATCGCATTGCAGTTTTAGCGATGTTTACCCATGTTGTTCTATGAGGAACGCCCACTTTGCATGTCATTAGCGATAATAATCGCTGACATGCAAAATGGAGAAAAGGTGGCTGCTCACTCAAGGAAACATGTGTTAGAGTGTCCTTGATGATAGAGCGATATTTAAATCACCGCTTTTTGGCCAAAAACGGCCGCTAAAGCGGCAAAATTGGTCTTGATAATATGTCCCTACATCTCTAGATGGACCGCTGAGATAAGCATTGCCTACCACGAAGAAAGCTCTGAGAACAATCACACCCAGCTGAACCACCTCAAACAAGAGCATCTACACACCTACCATAAGGGGCACACTCTCAAATAAACCCTAAATGCAGAGTAGAGCACCCTTACACAACGACAATTCCAAGGATAATTCCAAGGACAGCATATTACCACAAATGCCTCTTACAAAGAGAGAGCTAACTAACATAGTTAAACTCAATAAATGCGGTTTCATGTCAAACAAACACAAAGTACAGGTGTGTGAACCGGTGTTTTTATGAGTTAGCACATTAAAGCCAGACCTAAGGGCGACGCTGCTGGTTACATTAACATGCGAAGGGCACAATAACATGTTGAAACTCTTTTTCATCTTGTCTGATCAAATACAGAGATATGAAATTAAATTAAATTAAATTAATTTGTACTTGTAAAGTGCACTCGTAGCCCAACCGGGGTTTCCTGGCGCTGTACGCATACCGCTGTGGACCCCTTCCTGGCTTTTTCCTGTGAAATGTACACTCCTGGGCACCCCCAAGGTGAAGCCAGGCATCCCAGCGCGGTTGGGGCCGTTGTGGAGATTAAGCAAGCTATTGCCCAGAGTTGCAGAGTGGGACCCATGATTAGAATAGGCACCGAGGCGAGAATTATCAGGTCCGAGGAAATTGAGCCCAAGACACGCCAAGGCGGGAATTGAACCCTGGTCCCGGGCCAGACCTCTGCATCAGGGTCTGCCACTCTAACCATTGAGCCACACAAGTAGGCAATCACGCAAACATGTTGTACATATTAATAGGCTTGTGCATGTGCTAGGTTGCAGTAAAGTAGCAGAACGCTGCTTTTTATTCCTGTTTTACATTTTGAAGCAAACGCCTTGAAGTCAGAATGGTCTGACAGGTTGATGTTTACTTATTTGTACTGTGAGAACATTTTTGTGCTAAATAATGTTGCCAATATGTGTCACCAGATACAAACGAAACTCACAAAAAATAAGTGAGAGGCCCAAATGGAAGTCCCAGAATGGAGGTACCTGAGTAAAATTCTCGTTGAAATCGGATGTAAAAGAACGCAAGAACATGTTGATGCTTTTTCTCTATTTAGAGGCACTGGTCTTTCCTAACCCTTTCCTCAGGGCTTGCTTTATCTCCTGGTTTCTAAAGCTGTAAATTAGTGGGTTAAGCATAGGAATTATTACCATATAGAAGATTGATGCCACATAGTCATTGGCCATTGAGTGGCTTGCACTGGGCTTGGCGTACATAAAAACAAGTGTGCCATAAAATAATGTGACACAGACAAAATGAGAGGAACAAGTGGAGACGGTCTTCTTCCTCCCCTCTGAGGAACTTATCCCTAGAATGGCAGACACTATATAGACGTATGATATAAGGACGATGATTAGAGATATCACTATGAGTCCACCTGCCATTGAAATTAGCACCACTTCATTGATGGTGGTATCGGAGCAGGCGAGCTTCAAGAGTGCAGGGACATCACAGAAGAAATGACTGATCCTATTGTCCTTGCAAAAGGGCAGCGTAAAGGTGAAAATAGAATGTGTTAGTGAATTGATGAGAGCAATTACACCTATGCCAACAAGAAGATAGAGGCATGTTCTATTGTTCATTATGACAGGATAGAGCAAGGGGTTACAGATAGCCGTGTACCGATCATAGGCCATCAATGCCATCACAAAAAAATCTGCAGTTCCAACTAAAATCGATAAAAACATTTGTATTGCACACTCTGAAAAAGAAATTTTCTTCCCTATCCATAGGAAGTTGACCAACATGTTGGGGACAGCTACAGAGGAAAAAGAGATGTCTACAAAGGCCAAACTACAGAGCAAGAAGTACATGGGGCTGTGAAGGTTATGGTTCATTGTGATCAATTCCATGATCCCAATATTGCAAAGAAGGGTAATGCTATAGACCAGGAGGAAGAAATAGAACAGAGGAACTTGTAGTGCCGGGTCTTCTGTGAGTCCTAAAAGAATGAACTCCATCACACGGGTGTTGTTGACTGTTGGCATGGTTGCAGACAATAGAGCCTAAAAGGAAATAAGAAGGTATATAGAGATGTGAAATTCTAGAAACACTGCTGAGCACCAATGGTTTTGTTATTTATTGATATAAATATTGTAAGGTTGTAAGCAAAGCATGTTTTGGTTGAGAGACTTTGTACCATACCTTTTATCCCTGGTTGTCTCTTTGTGTTAGTTTCGCACCACTATGCTCAGGTATATTTGATGAAACAGCATGACAACAGCATCATTTTTACAAGTTCATGGATGCAAGTAGTAAGAGCCTGATCTAGAGTTTGACGGGCAGGGTAAAGTATGTCAGGGTGGCGTAAGATAATACCTATGCAGATGGACTACTGTCACCCATATTTAGGGTTCAGAATCGACTCGAGCAAAAATCCCTGTACCTTTGCAGGATCAGTTGTCAAGGTAGTTTCTGTCATGGTACAAGTGCTTTAGTGGATGGCAACCATTAGTTGTGATAGCCGTCAACCAAACTAAAACATTTTGATTTTTCAAAACAAAGTCCCAAAGTGGGACGTTGTTATTGAAAAACTAATAACTTATGTCACCCACACCGAGGGTAATTTTTCCGCTGGGTGTGGGAGCTCAATAGTTATTTGTTTCTGTCCCCCGTCATCAGGTCGTACCTGGTAGTTATAGACAGATAAAGGACATTACACTATCCACTCTACATAATGCATGCAGTGTAATGCCCTTCCTCCTATGTCACCTCCTCACATAGGATATAGGCTGGGACTCCATTGATGGAAAGAGAATGGGCAAACCATCACTTTTGCGTACAGGGTACTCCATCAAGTTTGCGCCCTGTCCACCAACCTCTAAATATATCCCAAATTCTGCACACAGAAGGTGACTGTGCACTTCATTATCACGGATTAATTTTGAATGTAGGGGAAAAGGCATACATGAATGCTGAACGCGGAGAAAATGCACTAAGGTGAACATTTGGGAACAAACAACAGACTCATTGTTGAGAAACGGTTGACTTCTTTTTTAAATGAGTTTAATTGCATACCTATGCTGTCATCCACACATATACATCGTGTAACATAACAATATGAAAGTGTGCTGTTAACAATATGGGAGGGCTATTAACTTTTCCAGGTTGTCACCATATCAGTATAAGCAGAGAGCATTTCATATTTCAACAGTGTAATACCACCGACCTTAAAAGCAAAGTATCAATTTGCAATCAAGGTATACCTGAGGGAAAATGCCTCTTTTTGCGTAGTAACCCACATTGTTTGGGACGGATGTTGCTCTGTACTTTTAACTCAGGGTTCTGGAACTCTGCTAACCAGCCCACACTGCATTTCCTCTGACCCCTGAAACATGCCGACATTCGTTATACTCCTTACTGACATATTTAACTTACTGATAAGTAACTAGCATATAGAAAAAGTGTAACAAAAGCATGTAAGATAAATGTCACTAGTACACCTACTGTAAGCCCAAGTTGTTTATTTAATATATAGTAAGAAAAAGGTACGTGTTTACAGAGACCAGTTTAACTGAATTGACAACAAATGATTGTTGGCAGTGTTTCTATTTCAAATTACAAAAATTCATATCTTTGCTTCCTCTTTTTTGATAGTCGTTTTATTGTCAAGTTGTTCATGAAATTCATCTCTATTTTTACAAATAGGAGAGGGCTTGTTGTTGTGTGGTGTTGGTCACTTTTTAACTGTTTTAGTACTTCTAAATGCTTTACACATTTTCGTAAGTTAAGCCTGTCTATTGTATGCCATAGCTATCAGGTATTGAGCTCGGATTTAAATTACTGAAACTTTTTTACGGCCTACCAATAGATTGACACCATTACTTGTGGTGGAGTTCCATGTACTTCAGCTAATTTTCCAATTTCTCATAATAACTTACTATTGAAGTCAAAGGTGGTATTACCAACATTCAGCAGCATTCCTTGTACTGTTTCATTATCAACCACCGATATTATCAGTGAATCATTGATTTGAAAAACAACATAACTTTTTATGGCAGTTTCTGTACCCTCTGTACTATTTGATTTAGGGGTGCCATGGTCCACCAGGGGGCACCTAAAGGCAGATTTTCCATGATGGTGGCTGAGAATGGCCCCATTGACCCCAGGGCATCTAACAGCTATATTCAAGCCTTTCTGGTCCAGCACAAAAATTCACAGCACTCACTTCAGCCCCATCCATGGTAGGAGACAACAATCCTCTTTTGGACTCTTGCCTTGAGCCAGAGCTAAACTGTTTGGCTTTGGCTCCTGGCCAGACACTGAAAAAGCATAGTTCTATGTATGTACCCTGCCACCACAGACCCAGCATTAGTTTTCTCTTTTGTATCCTTGAGGATGCAGTCTCTGGCACACTTAACATGAGTGGAGCATCAGGGGAGTCCTGCAGCCCCAGGGTGGCTTCGGGAAGAAGCCCCACAACCCCCATTTCCCATCAGAAGGGATAGAGACATTGCACTGAGCCCTAAGCCCTGGCTCAACCCTTGGAGTTTTTAGGAAATTGTGGTAGGGTGTCATGGCCTTTGTTCTCCATTTGGTCCTCCTATAGGACCAAGCTTTAAATGCTAATTTCCCAGGCCCTGAGGGGCCAATTTACAGTCTTTGGGGCTAGTTACCAGGAGCTTATTCTTCCGACCTTTTGGTCTCCAAAGGGCACATTGTATTGGAAAATGGGTCCTCTGCCTGGGCTCCTATACTTTATCCAGATTTTTAAAATATGATTCTTCAGTCCCTCTAGAGCCAACCAGCAAAACTCTGTCCCTGCTATATTTACAAGGTCCTGGATACTTTCAGGGCACCTAAGTGTCACAGCACTCGGGCAGTTCACTGAAATTGCAGAGGAACCCTCCAGGAACACCCAGCAGGTCCCATCCCCAATTGAGACTCAGTGGCATGTAAGGGTCTGCACCAGTGGCCATGGAGAAACCAGTCCTATTGATCAGCTGAATCTCCCTCTTTGCAGTAGCTTCAGATGGTAGCTCCTGCGAGCTGTGCATTTTACACTATTGTCACTCCTAGTTCTAGTGTCTTCTCATCTGTCTCTCACTTCAGCAATGGATTTTAAGTGGAGATGAAAAGTTCTCGAAGCCTGGCCTTTCTAGATTGCCGCATGGGCACTCTACATTCCGGGACTTTCGAATATGAGTACTTACTTTGTTCTGTGGATAAAAGTCACCTGCCAGTCGTAGCTCAGGCCCTAGTTCACACAACTGATTCCAGTGTTGATTGGCCAAAATGCAGACAGCTCACCCTCCCAGACAAACACCTCAATGCTTAGGGATAGATAACATGTGGGCATTGTTGCAACTGCCGAGCAGGAGACTAATTATTGCATTTTCATCTTAAGTTGAAAGGGTCAGGGAGTGGTAAGCTTTACCATAATATACATAGCCTTTAAAAGGGATAATCTTGGAGATGGGCAACCAATGTTGCATTTTTAAACAGGCAGATGCAGAGGCAGTAAGTGAGGCATCAAAGACCAACCTAGCATTATCATGATTTATATTATTATTAAGTAATTTAGCAATGTAAGGAAAGTTGTTGAGCGAGCAGAAGCAGGTAAGGTCCATTGGATCTAGTTTGGCATATTTCTTCAATAGTTTTTTGAGGATAGACCACATAAGTTGTCTAGGGACCAATCCTTCTAGTAGAAGAGCCTTCATCACAAATATGATTGAGGGTTTAAAGAAGTAAAATTCCAAACGTTCTTTCCCGAAAGATGACATTTTAAAACAAGATTCTTGCCCTACATTTCCGCGCGTGCGATCAGTGCCCTCCAAAGGGAGGACGATCTCCAGTGAGATGTGCTCTACTTTGGCCATACTACCTGTCCTCACTTGACTGGTCCCATGCAAAGCAAGACTCTAAACTATTTGTAGGCTAGTGCTATGATGATCGGGGCAGATAAGGTCTAAGCCAGATCATCCTACTGTGCTTTTCTGAGTCTTAGCTACCACTGTTGTGGCAGGCCCTGAACATTTTACAACATCAACAGCTGTGTATGGGGTCCTTTTCTTTTCTTGCACCATTGACAATGGCATCCTTGCAACAATACTGGTACTTCTTCCAAACACACAATTGTCTATCAACCCATCCAAAACTTTAATATAAGTCAAACAGGCACATTCAGGGTTTGCAGGGTCCATCATAAAAATGTGGGTGTTTGTCTGAGAAATTTGAATTTAGTATTCTGTTGAATATATTATTCTATAGAAGACAAACAAGCATTTTAAATTCATGAGAAACACTGCTCTAGTGAGGAAATGTGACAGGAATGTTTATCTCAGTAAATTATCAAAATGGTGCATCTTACAAAAAAGATTTTTTTGTGATATAATAGAACCTGTCTCGCTTGTGTCATCAGAGAAAGTGATGTAATAAGATCATTGATCCTGGTTTCTTTACAGAAAATTATAAGGAGAAACAACATACAGTAAGTAATAATGAGAAAACAAGAGAAATGGATGAAGTAGATAGAAGTGTATTTCAGTTACCAATCATAAAAATAACTATGCTTCTGCCTTGACGTAATTGGTCTGAAACCACAAAAAAAACGGAATGAAGACACCGCATAGCTTCACACTTAGGCATAGATTTGGATGCCAAGGCAACACATAAAGGGCTAACCACAACTATCATGTCATTGTGAACAGCCATACCAGCAATACACATAGGCTCAAAAGTGTAAATACATATGCCAAAGCATAACCCAATATGCTCAGGTAGTGGTCATTAAATAGAGGCCAATCCTGCATGCGCAGGTTCGCCTTATCAGTCATTTAGGCTGAATAGACTGAGTCTCAGACACTCGTGCCCACCCAAATGAGTAGATACTCGTATCACAAAGAATTTTCTCGAATTTTCCCCTCTCCTGTCACAAGAGACTGCATGAAATGGAAACCAGAAAAACATGTCTCATGATAACTCATATATGTATCGCTAGGTGTTACCTCATGCATTATAGTTTATTGACTTTAAAAAGATGAAGGGTGAATTCACACAATTACGAATTCTAACCTGTCTGGACAAATTAAAAAAACAAATAAACAAAATGCTTATAATCGATCATAAATGTGTTTTTACGAAGACGTAGCCTGGTGAGAAGATCAATGATGTTTTCACACTGACTGGACACCTGCACAAAACGGTATTTGTCTCCAGTCTGCGATGGAAATGTTTGGAAAATCAAACCTACACTACCAGAATGAGCTGCAAGACCATACAAATGGTAGATTATGTGCTATTGAACTCCAAGCCACCACTAATAATGCCAATTATGAATATCACTGTGCTAGTGCATTGTTGCTGCATGTGGGACATTAGGTTCTTGGTTGACTGGGGTATGAGCCCTGGTCAAACAACAGCCACAATCCTTTGCAGAGTGAACCACAAAAAGTCAGTAAATGAACTCATGTTTAACCCTTGGTAGTTTCACACAAAATGCACTCAGGCCTACTTTAGTGGCCATGTGCATAGTATTTATGCAGCACACAATAGAGTAACAAAGTGAAAATATAACCAAGAAAAATCCCAAAACAATTAAAAGAAATAGGGTACATTTTATTTAATTATTTGACATCAACATGAATAAAGACCAATCAGTAGAACCAGAGTTATGAATTTGGAAAGTTTTTAATAAAAAAACAGCACTTAGAAGATCAAAGCGTAAACTGTGCACATCTAGTTGCACTCGACCGGGTCAAAGTAAAAAAATATGACCCACCACAATGGATAGTAGTTTGAATACAAGAAGTAGATTGGGCCCAATCAGTGCTTACCTTCAAACGTAGAGGAATTTCTTAGATAATTATTCTGAGAAGGTAAAGTTCAGCGAGGTGAGGCTGCAGGAGGTGTCTGAGGAAGGAGCGTTGTTGTCGGACAGCCTTGGGTCAAAGTTGCAGTGAGATTTCTATGTTCGATCTTCTGAAATGGAAGTTGACTATCTCCAGTGGGATGAGGCAGAGGGCTGTAGCCAAAGACAGTTCCACAATTCTGGATACCCCTTTGGAGAAGGACTACTGAAAAGGATTTGCATCTGCAGAGAAGTACTAGTTTCTTCCTGAGATCAGTCTTCGGCCAAAATATTTCTAAGTGGTCTATTTTGGGATTTGCCCATCTGCACACCTTTAGAACCATAGCCAAGGGTCCGTGACAGGTGGGTTACCTCTTGGAGGCTCGGGACGCACACAGGCTGGGCCCAGGTGTGGGTTCAAGATGGTGGGAGCTTTTTGTATCTCTAGGGCTCTGAATAGGAGGCTAGCAAACTAGCCCTTGAAGTCCTTTTGGTAGTCTTGTGTTCAGGTAAAGATGGAGTGTTCACAGAAGCCTTGCCTCTGAAGAGCAAAGTTCACAACAGGGCGCAGCAGCAGGCAGTCCTCTGAGAGTCCTTACACAAGTCCACAAGTGAATTGAATAGTGGGTCTGAAGGTCCTATTTTTACACCCTGATGCCCTTGTTCTGAAAGGTGAAAGAAGCTTCAAGAAAGATTCTATGAAGTGCATGAAATGTCCTGCCTCCCCTGCCCTGGCTCTAAACTGGCTGAAGTGATACTGTGGAAGCGTTAGGTCTTTTGTATGAAGGTAGAGCCCATCCTATTTAATTGCAGTTGGGGTTAGGCTCAGCTCCACCCCCCATCCTGCCAGCAGATGGCCCTTCAGGCAGACCTAATCCAGCTATTGTGTGAATGTCTGGGAGGAATTCCCAATGTCAGTCAGCTACACCCAGTCATGTGACTCAAAACAGCCTACAGGTAAGAACAGGAAAATTGCAAACACAAGATGATGGACAGAGTGATGAAACCTTTTAGACGCCTCACCGGCAGTCACAGATCTGGGTTCAATCCATCAACCTTCTTTAGCTCACTACGCCACCCCAGTTCAAACACAGCAATGGGCAAATTAGTATTGACACTGTGTCTCATGGGAACAGCCTAACCCAAATAGCCAAGCCATCTTCCCTGGACCGTAAACAAGCATCCTGGGACTGGTTTCGGGCTAACAGCCCTCATCAGCCAGGCTAGCTTGAAGTCCTTTGGCAAAGCGAGCAAGGAACCGATGTCTGGGCGTGCCCTGCCAACTTTAGGGCGAACAAAGCGCAAACACAAGGAGATAATGGGTGGCTCGCTGAAACTTTTCAGACACTCACCCCCAGTCATAGATCTGGGTTAAATCCATCATCGTTCTTTAGATCACATCACCAGCCCAGTTCAGACACAGGTATATGCAAATCAGTCTTGACCCTGTGCCTCATGGGAACAGTCCAGTCCGAACTGCCAAACCATGTCTTCCCTAGAGCGGAAACAAGCATCCTGGGACCGGATTTGGGCTAACAGCCCCCGTCAGCCATGCAAGCTTGAATCCAGTGGAAAAGTGTGCAATGGATGGACCCATGTCTGGGCATACCCTGCCAACATAGGGCGAACCAAGCAAACACAAGGAGATGATGGATGGAGCGCTGAAACTTTTCAGACACTCACACCAATCACAGATCTGGGTTGAATCCATCATCATTCGTTAGCTCACTTCGCCACTCAGGTTTAGACACAGCTATATGCAAATCAGTCTTGACCCTGTGCCTCATGGTAACAGTCCAGCCCGAACTGCCAGGCCTTGTCTTCCCTGGACCAGAAACAAGCATCCTGGGACTGGTTTCGGGCTAACAGCCCTCATCAGCCATGCTAGCTTGAATCCAATGGCAAAGTAAGCAAGGGACCCATGTTTGGGCATACCCTGCCAACTTACGATGAACGGAACAAACACAGCGAGATGATGGACGGAGCGCTGAAACTTTTCGGACACTCAGTCCCAGTCAGAGATCTGGGTTAAATCCATCTTTATTCTTCAGCTCACATTGCCACCCCAGTTCAGACACGACAATTACAACGTGGTTGTTACATCGTGATACATTTACATAGTGGTCATTACAACGCAAGTCATTACAATGATTTGCTCTGGATGGCGCTAAAACAAACACAATAAAAAATCTCCCATGCATTCAACAAAATATGACTTTAAAAGTTAAAAACACTTCTGTCCATACCAAACTATGGATGCATCACTTTCAACACAAATTACCAGGGATGCGTCAAAAATCACAAGCAAAAACAACCGCAGGGAAGGTGCTGCATTGGTTTCTTGCTCCAGGGGAGGTGATGTATTGGTTGCTTACTGCCACAAAGGGGAGGTGATGTGTTGGTTCCTTAAAGGAGCAGAGGTGGTATGTAAGTTTCTTACTGGGTGGGGAGATAATGCATTGGGTTATTACTGTAGCCCTGGAGTTGTGGTAGATTTGGCCCCCAGATGCGATGTTTTGCGCACCCGAGTTGAGACGTCAATCTGCAATGCTTCTCATCATCCGGTGTCGGGGCTTGGGTTTTACAGTGAGGCTTTGTGGGGCGTTGCATCATTTGGCGTCTGTTTCGAGAAGTGTGCAGCTATGTGGCAGGACTCGGCGAGGCTTCATGTCGTCCGGCGTTAGGTCCAAGTAGTGTGCAGCTGTTCAGCGGTACTTGGCAAGGCTTTGCGTTGCTTGCTTCACTTCTGATCTTACAGGGATTAACTGCAAAACTCACTTCTGGGCCCTTTGACTGGAGAGAGGCACCTCCGACAAGGGCAAAAACCAGCAGCACCAGCAGAGTTACAGGAAGTCATTTATGTCAACAGGAGGCAAGCACACGTAAGCCCTTGGAGAAACCTCCCAAGCAGGATACACATCAAAGTCAAGTCCTTTGTCCACTCCTTGGAAGAAACAGCCACTGCAGGTTAAACCAGCAAAGCATCCACATAGCAATGGGGCAGCTTCTCCAGCTCCTCTCTTTGGCAGAGGCTCCTCTTGAGTAGAGAAGTATTCTAAAGTTCTGGGGTTTGGACCCCAATATTTATAACACGTTTTCCTTTGTTTTTTTTATTTGTTTTTATGGAGTTTTATATAGCACGCACTTGACCCGGTATCGGGTATCAAAAGGCTTTACATAGTACCAGTTGCTTTACATGAGGATACATTAGTTTTTGTTAGGCACAGGTAGATCAAGTGATTTGCCCAGAATCACAGGATGTTCAGCGTCATTGTCGAGAATCGAACCCGGTTCCTCAGATTCAAGGTCAACTGCCCTAGCCATTAGGCCAACCCCTCTCCTATGTTCTGTTGTGGTAAAAAGTCTCCCAGCTCAGTTCAAAGCAGTTCTGTCCTCGCTGGTCCAGCGTCTTTGCAGGAGGTGGATACAGCATTGCGCACAGGTGCAAAGAAAACTGCTTCCACTACTCTAAACGTAGCCCATGCCTATTCAGCTCCATTCTTAGTCATCCAGGAAAGGCAGGACACACCTTACCCCCCAATGGCTGTCTATATTGAATGCACATCCCCAGTTCTTCCCACTCCGAAATCAGACAGTAAATACACAACCCAGCAGAGCCACATAGGATGGCTAAGCAAGAAAATGCCCACTTTCTAATCCGTATTCTTGTGGGTGGCCGTTTGTCATGCAATTATCTCGATGCAGAGTACTTTCATCAAATTCCGCTTCTATTTTAGTCGAGTCCGTCGCAGAAAGCGCAGCTGAATATTGCACAAGTGTTTGCCTTCACTGTTCAGTGAAGGCAAACACTAATGGAGAAACGCGTGGAGTGACTAGAATTCAGTCGGTGGCTGCCACGTGAAGCGTCTCCGGACACAAGCAACTCGTGTATATTAAGCCGCACTTTATGAGACGGACTCGACTAAAATAGAGTGGAATTTGATGAAAGTACTCCGCATCGAGATAATTGCATGACAACCGGCATCCCACAAGAATACAGATGTGAAATATGAAACTGTCTGCATTTTAAAAGAATTTATTTCAACCCCTTTCACTGAAGATAAAGTCTGATAGTAAGAATATCGTCTATCAGACAACACTATCATCTTAAAAAAGTCGAAAGCACTGATGAGAGCCCCTGTACTTATTGCCTTGCACTCGAAACGCGTTGGCAAAATATAATACATTGAGGGATTGTGAATTGAACTTTTCTGAACAGAAGTTTTTTTTCATCTACCGTTGTTATAGAAATTCAAATGTTCCCCTTTTGTTTGTTATCGGAGACCATAATGATACTTCTAAAGAGTGTTTAGGCTCCCGTAAAAGGTATTACACCCTTTCAATTGGGGCTAGAAATTGATGTTGTTGCTTTGTTGAATGTTATCTTTCCCCCTTTTTTCGTTGTAGCAATGTTGCACTGACTATGTGATTTGTGAATCTGGAGTAATGAATGTAATGATTATATTGTATCTATGTATGAAAACTCAATATGATCACGTCATGTTCTTTTTCACAAACATTTTAAAATGGAATAAAATATTGGTTGAATAATAAGGTAAAATGAAATACCTGATCAAACTATGGAAGGAATTTGTTTGGTTTTCATGTTAAATCAGTAACGTGTATAAATTGTTACGGTCCAGGTCATTCCCGTTTTTGCTTTTACTTTCTAAAAGTGGCATTTTCAAACTAACAATTTAAAAAACATCTTTACTAAAAGATGTGTTATTACATTCTGAGTTTAGAGAGCCCAAAATCCATTTCTCTATCTTGTCCCAATGGAATGTTATGGACTCCCATGTTTCACTAACAGGGCATGTCACAAACACCAGTTCATGTCCTTCCTTGACCCCCACACAACACCCTGCCCCCAGGCATACCTTGGGCCTACCTGAGGGGTATCTTACATGGAAGAAAAGGGAAGGTCAGAGCTTGGCATGTGGGGCAGTTGCCACTTTGACTGGGCAGTAAAAACTGTCTGCATACTTGCAGTGGTAGGTCTGAGACACCTTTGAAAGGCTGCCTGTGTGGGTGGCACAATCAGTGCTCCAGGACCACTAGCAGCATCTGATTTACAGGCTCTAGGCACACACAGTGCACTGTCCTAAGGACTTATTAGTATATCAAATAGGCCAAGCATGGAAACACTAATCCACAAACACAATTTACATAGAAAGCATACGCACTTTAACACTGAATAGCAGTAGAAAGTGCCCAGAGTCCTAAAACCTATAGAAACAAGGTCAGAAACCCACTGAAAAACCCAAGTCTAACATATATGCTCAAGTCAAATGTCATGTATACCCTAAAGGTAGCCCAGATTCTTTTCATGCATTGAGTAACATTGAAGTCTAAAAATCCAACACATAGTTGTTTATGAACAACACACACCCTGATCTCATATTCTCTGAAGGTGCTCTCAAATGTGTTGATAAAGACAAATGGAGGCTCACATAAATATCATATATACTTAGCATCACACACCTACACGCATGGTAGTGGAGATTAATCAGTGTTTTATGTTGCACATTGAACAATTCAGTGCCCAGAGGGGTATCTTATTTCTTTCACTATTAGTTAAAGCTTTGCCTTCAGTTCCTACAACACTAGGTTGGAGGATGGTGGTAGCTTGAAGCCACATGAACGCTTCACTGTTTTGAGCTCAAAGGCCCAGAAGACCTCAACTGAGGCAGTGGCAGGTAGTCTGCCTCGAGCCTGACTTTGGATTTAAATGGCTCACCCACTTAAGGAAAGCGAGTATCAATGAAACTTACCTTCACAACATATATAGCATGTACAACAGCTGTGCAAATGTCACTCATACAAAAGAGAAATATGTACAGCAGCAGAGCATGTCGACCTTACAAAACAGATGCAAGACAGGAGGTGATTAACACGTTAAGCGTTCCTTATAAACATGTGCACACCGCCAGCAGTGGTGAGCGGGCAGGTGTGCAACAGTACATTAAATGCTCACAGGCGTGCTTTTTGGAGTAAAACAAAATGCTAATTCCTACGACTCAAAACGTTTAGGATGGTTAAAAATGTTACACATAATGGGACCCCCATGGTAACAGGTATACATGTGCATGTGACAATTCTGAGGCAAATATATTAGAACCCTAAGCAGAATGATCCTGACAGTGCAGTCAATTACTGCTATTAAAATGACATTAGATATCTTAGCCATAACATATAAGAATTTTAGGGATTTGCCCAGCAGGACTAACATATATTTTGGGTTTTTTCTGTAAAATGTATCCGCCTCAGGAAAGTTGTTTAGTGGCTTCCTTCCTGCATAGGTGAAAGAAGTGCAAATCTAACCCCTGGTCCTGGGGTAAGCTACATTCAGTCGCACTCCAAGCCAGTTCCATTCCTCATGGCTACATACACAGTGAGACTTTCTCTATGCATGTGGAATCGTCCGCACATTTTCTCCAGTGGGGCAACACAAGCTTGGCACACACACTTGCAAACCTCTGAAGAGGCAATGCTGGGGGAAGTTTACACTTCATGCAGTGGGACATTGTGCACCAACATGCGAGGTCATGTTTCTGCTGGTAAAGCTGAACATGGAGGTACCTCATCTGAGAATAGCCAGTCTCAACATCCTCTGGCTGGTCCTTACACCACGTCTTGTTCATGGCACTCTTGGACAGGTGTGCTGTGCTGGCATTTTATAGTGTCTCAGGTACCATGGGGCTGTAATTCCTGACACCTTGATGCCATGGCACGTTTGAAACAGAAAAACCACATGGGGTGGATGAGTTCCTCCCAAGGGCGTCATTACACTAAGGTTTTAATTGAGTGCTTTGAGTAAAATGTGTTATTAATTTAATGAGACAGGTTTCTTAATGAATAGCAAATTGACCAAACATTTGCTGCGTGTTTTTTTAATATTATGTGAATACTCTCACATTTCATGTGTTCTTGTATAATTCTTCTAGGAAACTTGACTCGTTGGGCACAGCAGTGGTTGAAATGTGGGGCACTCTTTAGGGTATTCTGTTTACAAATAGCAAATGTCCCAAGTTGGAGCTGGATGCTAATGGACTCTACTCCAGTGACGCACACTTGTAGGGGCATATTATAAGTAAACAGCGATGATTATCGCTAAGTGTGTTTAGCGTGGTTTTTCCTATCACCGACCATCGCTGGATTTTATCGCCGAGATAGCGCGTTATTATCAACGCTTATCTCCAAGGAGATATTAAATCCAGCGATAGCGGAGAAATGTTGGAATATCGCTTGAAATCCAGCGATAAAAACTCAGCGGTATGTAAATCTTTCATGATAGGACATGGTGCACTTAGCCTGACAATCCACCTCCCAAAGGATAATATAGCTAAGTAAGGAATTTTGCAGACGTTGGATTCCAGCGTTAATGGGGCCTGCGTTTATGAGTCTTAAACATCTAACCACAGCTTCAAAATAGGAGTTGCTGTTAGATAACTAATAGGAATTAAGGGGTTATCTGACAGGAACCAATGCACCTATAACTTTACACTACATAAATTACTGGGCACATTAACTGACATGGAAACAGTATAGGTAGAAACAAAAATAACTCTAATACTTTGTTTGCAAAGACCTGTGAGCAAACAGAGCAAAGTACTTCACTGGAATATTACCTACTTCAGCTAAAATATAACAAAGACATCAGTATGAAAAGGAATATTTTGGAGGAAAAATAATAAAGATCTCACAGCCCAAAAACAACTGCCCGAAAATGTACCAAAAAAATGATCTAGATCCCAGAAAGGTTCTTGAACAATTAAAAGTTAAGGAAAAAAACACCAAAAGATAGAGTAGGAGTAGCCGGAAATATATTCCTGAGATAGCTGCACCTCTGATGTCCTCAAAATAGGGATGCATCAGTTGTAACAGTGATCTTTGGCTTCAGGAATATAATGAACAGCATTTCTTCTGTCCTTTAACTCTCAGCAGTAAGCATGTGATGGGGAGCAGATTTCGTATATTGCTACAATGTACAAAACGAACAACTTATTAAACATAGCAATTTGTTAACCAAAGTAGGAATAATTTGGTCAATTAAGCCAATGTAAAACTAGTGCAACTTCCAACAGACCAATGAAACATGAATAATATTTCAAAGATAATTCAGTATTCTGCCCATCATGTCATGTTCTAGCTGTACATGCCTTCTGAAAAAACACACGGAGATCCATTAAGCGGGCATTGTCATAGTCTAGTCAAGCAAGGATCAGATCAGCTGTAATTGAAGGGTTGATGTTAGCATAACTATTGTGTAATGTGCTAAATGCCGTTACCTGTGAATCTAATTTTGAAACATACATAAGTTACAGAACTTTGCAGGTGGGTTGGGAATACAAAATATGGTTTAGGTCAGTCATCATGGGACAAAACGTGGACATTGGCATGACACCAGCCTATTTGAAAGGAAAATACGTTAAAGATATATAACCCAATGAGGTTTTGTGGCAAGCTCCATCATAACACAAAAGAATACTGCAAGCTTAGGAGGGTGGTAAGATGTTACCCCATGGAGCATTTTCTCTGCTAAATATGTCCCTAGATAAATGTGAGACCCTTATAGTTATTTTGTGAAAAGGGACTGTGTCGTACTGTGAATTAATCTTCTGAGTTTCAACCTAGTCTATTGCAACCTGTAGCATCAACTTGGAATCTGCTTTGAAGACCACAATTTAGGACAACAAATGCATGTGGAGGCGTTTTGGAGGACTCATATGTACATCACAGAGGAGGTGGAGAGTGATGATAGGGAGCGCTTGAAGTGCATCCAGCTTTATGGAGAGAGGCAAGAGCAGCTGACGAGCAAAGGGAACCAAAAATTAAGGCAGTCATTGACCTTTGCCACAGTCTGGGCTTGTTAGAAATGTGGTCTCTAGTTGACAGTGGTATGCACCCTGTTCAAGTGGGACCACAATCCAAGTCAAGGTAAGACGGATACACGCCCAGAATTTACTGTGCTCACCCTCTGGCAGCTTGGCACACGGCAGGCAAGCTTAACTTAAGAGGCAAGGTGTAAAATATTTGTACGATACATAATACAGTAAAACTGTGAAATCACTACAGAAGAACAATCCATGTTATGCTATGTTATGTTATGATGAATTTATTGAGCGCACTGTCACCGTGAGTTTCCTGGCGCTAAACGGACTTGGGGAAGGAAGAGAGGAGACAGAAAAGAGGAGAAAAATTAGTGGGGGGGAGGGAAGAGTAGTGTTTTTAATGATTTCCTGAAGGAGAGGAGGGAGCAAGAAGACTTGAGTTGAAGTGGGAGGGAGTTCCACAGCTTAGGGGCTAGACAAGAAAAGCTGCGACCGCCCGATCTAGAGAGATTGAAACGAGGAACAACTAGGAGTTGAAGATGAGTAGACCTAAGAGTGCGAGAAGGACAGTAGGGAGTGATTAGGGACTTAAGGAAAGCGGGGGAGGGGCCAGCGAGGGCTTTGAAGACCAGGCAATGAACCTTAAAAGTGATTCTGTCACTGACTGGTAGCCAGTGAAGGTGGCGTAGCAGAGGTTGAGCCGACTGCCATTTGGGGATCCTGAAAGCGAGCCGAGCTGCCTGGTTTTGCACGATCTGTAACCTGGCCAGCTGGGGTTTAGGAAGACCGTAATAGATTGAGTTGGAAAAGTCCAGCCGGGACATCACCAGGGCAATTAAAACTTGCAACAAGGCTTCAGGCGACAGGAAGTGGGCGACTTTCCGTATCCTGTAGAGCTGGAACATACAGGAGGATGTTACTGCGCTCACTTGTGCCTTGAGAGAGAGTCCGGAATCAATCAGGACCCCGAGGCTTTTTACACATCCAGCAGGAGAAGGAGGTGTTCCGAGCTCAACCGGCCAGTACTGAGGGCCCCAAAAAGGGGCACTTCTCCCAGGAAGGAGAAGCTCAGTCTTGCTCGGATTGAGCTTGAGTTGGTTTTGATTCATCCAATGCTGGATGTGTAACAAGACTGTCTGAAAGTTTTTGGCGGCGTCGGGAGTGGTGAGGGGAAAAATAATCTGTAGATCATCCGCGTAATTGAACACGGTGATGTCCCACTTACCTAAGGAGTGAAGGAGAGGTTGGAGGTACCATACTAGAAACAAACAGCTTAATTTAATGAACAAACATACACCAAAATGACAAAAATTCAAATAGCAGAAGTATAGTTTATTCTTAAATATAGTGGTCACACTTTACCAGATCAAATCTAAAAATTCAGTTCAAACTTAATGGTTTGCAGGCTGAATATAGGCGCCACACAGGGCCTGCTGCAAACATTATCCTCTATAAGTATGCCTCTATGAAGAGAAGCAAGATGCATTTGGTCCGAGTAGCACTGTTGGCAGATATGTAGTTGTTGATTCCCTTGAGATGAAGGTGATGCATTGTCATAAAACCTATTGTGCTAACGGTTATGCATTATCATCAAGCCATCCAGTTGGTGCTGTACAGTCCTTTTAGCGGTCGATGCATTGATGTCAAAGGAGATGCTTCAGCTCCAACCAGTGTAAAGATGGAGATGCATTGATTTTGTTTGAAAAAAACTGAAAACCCACCCTTAAGGGCCTACGACTAGATTGTCACCAATTGGCTGTAGCAGGGTTGTTGGAAGTCTTTGATGTCCCTGAGATGTCAGAAAAAGGAAGCAGGCTAGCAAACTCATGAAGTCACTTAAGTTCTTGAGGTGTGAGGATGCAAATCCTGCCCATCTCACTCCCTGACATGAAATTAGCAGACCTACACAGCAAAGCAGTAGAGCAAAGTGGCAGTCCATCCTGGCAGCACAACAGTCCTTCTTCCTGGCAGAGTATCCTCAGACCCAGAAGTTTACTGAGTTGGTGCTGTCAGCAGTCTATTACTTATAACTTGTTGTGCCTTTGAAATGGGCAAAACTTCAAAGAGAGGCCTCTGAAGTGCACAAAGTCAATGCCCTTCCTGCCCTGGTTTCAGACTCAGTACAGGGGGGTATGCAGCTCTTTGTGTAGGGAGAAGCAGAGCCCATCCAGTTACAAGTGTCAGCCGCCTCCTCCCATTCTACCCAGGATGAACTATCACAATGTTAATGGCCCATTAGACACACCTAAGATCCCTTTGTGTGTGGCTGCCTAGAGGGACTGCGCAAAGTCCAGATGTCCCCCACCACAGATGTGTATTTGGAGACATACAGAAAAGAAGAAAGGTAAAAGTAATAAAATTGCAACTTTCTAAAAGTGGCCTTTTTAGACTTGCAAATTAAAATACGGATTTACATTAGGTTGGGATTTTCAATTGTGAGTCCAGAGACACCAAACTTATAAAGTCCCAATTGGATGTTACTGTTATGAATTTTACAAGGTAACCGCAATATTAACCTATGAGAGAGAAAAGCCTTGCAGTAGGGAAAAGTAAAGTAATTGTTTTTCACTAACAGGACATGTAAAACTTAAAAGTACATGTCCCACTTTTTCAATATGCTACACCCTGCCGTTAGGGATGTATAGGGCCTATTTTAGGGGTGATCTGTATGTACTAAAAAGAAAGGTTTAGGCCTGGCAAGACAGTGCATTTTCACATCAAGATGGCATTATAAAACTGCAACACAGCTCTGCCATGGCTGTCCAGAGACATTTGTAAAAGGGCTATATAAGCAGGTGACACAATCAGTGTTGCAGGCCCACTAGAAGCATTTAATTTGCAGGTCCTGGATACATGTAGAACTACTTTACTAGGGACTTACAAGTAATGTAACTATCCCAGTTGGGTGTAACCCAATGTGTCCACGTTTAAAGCAGGCCTGAGTGTTGTTTGAGTAGATTTGCTACGCAGAACTCCACAAATTGACAAAAAAAGCTTATGGAGGTCTGCAAGTGGCAGAGTGCAGTAAGAACTTCCGTTCACACTCGTCTTCCTGCCGCTTGG
Source organism: Lissotriton helveticus (assembly GCF_964261635.1). Classification (NCBI taxonomy): domain Eukaryota; kingdom Metazoa; phylum Chordata; class Amphibia; order Caudata; family Salamandridae; genus Lissotriton; species Lissotriton helveticus. The sequence continues at coordinate 242,372,825 of NC_136057.1, forward strand.
GTAGACATTCAACCCAACTGGCAGCTTGTGTTTGCAAACTTACCTTCACTCCGCGTAGCACGGGGTACCAAAAACTCTGCAAAAGGATCAGAGTTCACCACCTAGGCCTAGTTTAAAGGACAGAGCACCCTAAGCCAGCAAAAATGAAGTTAGGACAAACAGGAGGCATAAAGGCAAAACATGGGAGAATACCACTCCACAGATGTCAGGTTTTGTTCTGTAGCTGTAGCATAATATGTTACACCTGATACAATAAACCTTCTCTTAACTCCCCTTCTGAATCACACATTCTGGCACGTACACTTACCACATAATCAGATTAAGTAGTAAATGTATAATGTAAGCCAGTGGAATCAGGAATCCCGTGAGGTTTTATCATTGCAAAGATAGGGCCCACATATTAATTGGTGACCCCATACCCTTTTTCTTATAATTGCATGTAACTGGTACGAAAGTACTGCATAGTAGTAGTAAAATAACTTTAAACTTTATTATTACCTTAGTACTGTGCAGCTTTTCATCAGGGCCTTGGTCACATAGCAAGTTTAATAATTGTTACCTATTGTAGTGTCCTACTCTGGCCTGGGCAATTGCCAATGTTTCTGCCACACACAGAGAGTAGTTATACACGTCTTTAACCTTCAGTGTGTAAGCAAGAACTTAACAGCCAACACCTGTCTTCATACTATCCTCCAATGCCTACGTCACAGGTCTATAGAGTCCCTCAAGAACCAAAAGTGTTCAGTCATTCTCAATTTACAATCTACTACATTGCCCCTTTTGATAAATAGAAGGCTACAACTTTTTACAATAAATATATATATTATGAATACATATGCACATATAACACTTAATTGGACCTTTGTGAGGCTTGAATTAAGTGGGAAGAATTTCTAGTAAGGGACCATTCAGAACATTGGGTAGTCACCAAGTGCCCTTTGGTGGTTGTAACAGAAAAGGGCTCAGCACCAAAGGGAGCATCAGATTTTTATTTTACAGATCATCTCTCCTAAAAGAGGTATTTTTCACATAGATTTTCATTTTTTGTTTGTGACCATAGTCTTTTGTTCAAATGTGCTTCTAAGGCATTGATCTGAGGTTGGTCCACTGAGGTAACTTGGTCCTCATGGCTCTCCCAAACATTAAGGTTACAGAGCTTTCCCCTGTAGTCAAGTGAGGGGTTGATCAGTAAACTTGAAGAGTGGTATTCAAAACAACCTTGAGGTCGAGCTTCTCTAATGCGGCACGCTGCACAGCTTTCTTTAGCGCATCATGTAGTTCCTAATATTACATAGGATCTGCCAGTTTAGAGAACATAAACTAAAGGATTGGTGCCCAGACTGAATCTAGACACCTCATTAAAGAGGGAGTTTAAGAGGGATACTGATACCAGGCCTCCCTCCACTCACACAGTTACTCAACAAAAGGGCCTGATTCCAAATGATACACAACAGCCTATTATATTCTTGGTTCACTGGGTACCACCTATGTCCTTGGTAGGATATGCTTATACTATATCAGTCATACCCCCATATGTGTATGTTTATTTAAATTAATAAAAAACTCAACCACAGCCACTATGTAAATGTAAATGTATTTCGATTTATATAGCGCACAAATCACCCAGGGGTCTCAAGGCGCTTGCTTGGGGAACCCGTCCTGGTATTCCCCTGTGAGATACCCCGGCAGGGTATTCACAAGGTGAAAGCCAGGCATCCCGCCGCGAGGGGCCGTAGTGGAGATTAAGCAAGCTATTGCCCAGAGTCGCAGAGTGTGACCCTGTGAGTCGAGTAGGCACCGGAGCGAGAATTGTCGAGTCTGTGGAATTTTTGAGCCCGAGACCCGCCGAGGCGGGGAATCGAACCCTGGTCCACGGCTGATCTCAGCTTCCGGGTCTGCCGCCTCTAACCACTGAGCCACGCTTCTCCACTGCCACTACCCAATATTCCTAAAAAGTAACGGACAATACTGGCACACTAGTCATAAGAAGTATGAAATAATAGAAAAAATGTGTGCGGTGGGTCAGAAAGTGCATCACGTAAGCAACCATGATAGAGCTGCTGGTAGGTACCAGTGTGCTCCTCTAATCATGATCAACATTTTCATGAAAAAAGGATAAGTGGTGTAACTCAAATAAATGTGAATAATGATAAAGTGTAAAAAATATTGGTGCTAACTGCCATTTCACCCCCGTTTATGAAAAAGAGTCATTGTAACTCCCCATTAAAATAGGTTGTAAACACCTATCATATGTATTTAATATTTGTCTAGTGTTAACACCTAGTTAAAACAACAGCATGTTTCGACCATTTTAAGTTGAACGGCCAATATGTTTCATTGCCGCAATGATACTGGACATGCACTGGTTGAAAAAGAAACAGAGAGAACAAAAAGTAATGCCAAGGAATTAACCATTCAAAATAAAAAAATATTATTAGGGTTCCCATTAGGTCCCCACATGTTGAAAATCATTGCTTCATGTGTCATATTAATAAGAAGATCATAATTACCGGGTGGACGCCAGGTGGACGCCAACTAGCAGTTCACCAGGGATGGCTTTCCCTCCATACGTCTTAAGGAGGCAGAGAAATGCCTGTTCCGGTGAGTAAACATGGGCACATCAATGTAGGACCAAATTGATCTAACTGGGATTTAAAAAATGTAAGCGTAGAGATTGCACATTCATCCTTTCCTTTCAAAGAATATAGGTTCCTGTAAAGCCGACCCACTCATAGCAACCAACCGATACTGTAAATACGGGTGTCTTATCACAATTGCGCCATGTCACACAATTGCGCATGACCATCAGCCATTGTCACATCTGTGTCGGAATAGTCGTATGGTTCAGCAACCATCATAAAGAAAACCATGCTTGAACGGGGCCTAAGCAGACACAACCACTTGCTCATTTGTTTTAAAACTCACCGCCGGTACCGGGCATACGCTCTTCACTGCTCTCACCCTTGTGTGTCTGTACTTTTGCGACTCAAGTAGTTTCCGAAAGACACAGAAAGGCTTCAAAGGTTATATCTGGAATCAGTCTCTGCCGATGGTATGCCCAAAGTCTCCCAGGCACCCCCTCCGGGGGTTCATAGGCACATGGAGGAAGGTGCATGTTGGACACAGATCGACCCCACTACCATAGTAAAATCATTGAGGGATCCAAATGTATAAAAAGTGTCAAGGAGATGTAGAAGGGGGTGGGGAGGAAAAATATTCCTGTCATCCTCAAATTTAGAGTATTTTAAGCAAGGTGAACATATCTGACCAAACATCTCGATTTTCAAGGGAGCCGTCCTAAAATGGTGCGTGCTGAGCACTGCAACATCATTAAGAGGTCCTAGATATTTCAGAACACATGGACCTGACATATTCTACCTGGCAGATCAAGGTAAAACTCCGGACAATGTAATGACATCTACATAATTATTAACCAATTTATCCAGAAAAACCATCCCTAACTGACCAGGTCAAACATGAATGGTGCTCAATATATTTACTACATTTCCTGGTGGCTTCTTTCTTTGTGCCATTTGTACTGTCCTATTGCACATTGGTACTTCAATATCTTCTACATGCATCTAATTCAAGATATAAACTCCAGGCATGCCTTAACCCAAAAATGTGATTACTCTTCCTGCTCAGGAACTGTCATTTGAGTTTAAACATGGTCCCATTTATTCCATTCTAGGGGTTACTAACCAGTGTATCTGCGACTACCGTTTCAACATAATCCTACAATGGTCCACCATGGAGCCAAGGCTAAATGGAGGAAACCAGACACTGTGTTTAGTAGATGATGGCCTCACCTACCCACTCTGTGCTACTCAATAGAATTGTTCAAGCCATGTTGATCTGCCTTCTCTGAAAAGATCCAGCAAGCCTTTTTCTGAAAAACTAAGTTTTCGATGGCATGAGTTTAGCAAGCCACTTTTTCTATCACTGTCCATTTTAAGACCCCACAATTGTGCCCCACTTCTTGGACTTGGCATACAAGGCGTGCCGTTAAATTTCCTGCCTTTATAGTACTGGTATGCGGTTTCGAGACCAAGTTCACATGATGTACTGTGGAGTGTTCTGGGAGATAATAACTATTCAGGAACAGGAAAAAGACAGTTACAAGACCTATCCAAAGGACTAGGAAAAGTAGACAAATTGCAATCCAGAGCTGTAGCCAGGTAGTTACAAGGTAGTAACAAAGTGAGGGGCATAATATCAAGAATGGCGTTAAGATTATCGCAAATTTAGCGGCAGAAAACTGCTGCTAAAGCGGCGATAATGGGCTTGATAATATGCCCTGGAGAATTCCAATAGAAGCTCATGTTCACACCAGAACATGGACTTTGATTGGAATTCTCAAGGGCATATTATCATGCCCCTTATCGCTGCTTTAGCAGCAGTTTTCTGCTCAGCAGGTTTTGTAGGGCTGGCAGATGACCCGTTTCGAAACATATTCTCATAGATGTCAGTATCAAGCCGAATTGAGATATGTGTCTCATGTCTAGTTTGTTGCTGTTCAATTTCAATACACATGAGTTCCATTCCATTGTTGGTAACTCGTTACTTTGTAGAAATTGATCTTCAAAGGTTATTAACCTGAACTTGCTGTATTTTATTGAGAGGAGGCTACCCAGGAGCCCATATGTCCTAATATTTAGAAGCGGCCACATAGTGTGCTTTGATCAGATCAATGGAGACTGATCTATTTTCCTTCTTACTTGCAAGAGGCAAAAACAGTAATATTTATGTACTCTTGACAGCCAGGACAGGTACAGGGGCTCTGTAAAATGGTCCAAATTATTTTTTGTCCACATTTTTTTCTCTGACCAAGTCCCCAATCTTTGGGATCCAAGCAGGTCTTACCTAAACAACTTTCACATCCCCAATAAGGGCGTGTTTTTCTTGGGTGTTGCTTTGTAATGTCCAGAATTCATTGAGTTAATGTTAAACGGCAAAACAATCATTGATGTTAAGTGCTTTTTCATCCGCCACTGCGCTGCCTTAATCGAGATCGGGTACTCACATTCTAGTCCCAAACAAGACTTTGTATGAAGTATGCCCACCCCCCATGGAACTTCCTGGCATGTTACCTGAACCTGTTACCTCCTGAGGCGGAAGCCGGGAGCACCTTGATCCTCATTTTTAAAAGACTTTCACTTGTGTCACGTATAAATCTGTGTATTTTGGACTTCACGCTGTCTCCTGGCAGCTCAAGACTCCCTGTGTGCACTTCGAGCTCACCGCACAGCGGATCCTAGCGCTGTCAGCAGAGCCCAGGCACCAAAACAAAACGAGATTGCCATTGTCGGCGAGGCAAGAGGCCACGCCCACTCCGAGGCAACGCCCCCCGCCCCTGCAGATATAAAAACATTGACTAATAGAGTTTTCGCTGGAACCTGTTACCTCCTGAGGCGGAAGCCGGGAGCACCTTGATCCTCATTTTTAAAAGACTTTCACTTGTGTCACGTATAAATTTGTGTATTTTAGACTTCACGCTGTCTCCTGGCAGCTCAAGACTCCCTGTGTGCACTTCGAGCTCACCGCACAGCAGATCCTAGCGCTGTCAGCGGAGCCCAGGCACCAAAACAAAACGAGATCGCCATTGTTGGCGAGGCAAGAGGCCACGCCCACTCCGAGGCCACGTCCCCCGCCCCTGCAGATATAAAAACATTGACTAATAGTGTTTTCGCTGGAACCTGTTACCTCCTGAGGCGGAAGCCGGGAGCACCTTGATCCTCATTTTTAAAAGACTTTCACTTGTGTCACGTATAAATCTGTGTATTTTAGACTTCACGCTGTCTCCTGGCAGCTCAAGACTCCCTGTGTGCACTTCGAGCTCACCGCACAGCGGATCCTAGCGCTGTCAGCGGAGCCCAGGCACCAAAACAAAACGAGATCGCCATTGTCGGCGAGGCAAGAGGCCATGCCCACTCCGAGGCCACGCCCCCCGCCCCCCTTGGTGGCTTAAATTATGTGCATCCACCGTACGCGCAGCGGACGGGCGCAGTGGGCGCGCCGTTTGCGCGCCAAAGGCGCGCCTAAGGCAAGCCCGTCTTTGCCTGTCCTCGCCAAGTCCTCGCCTCTCGCCAGACCCCCTGCACAAATACCACAGGCAGCATATGTATACGACAGGAGCCTACTTTGGTCACTCAATCCAGGCCCACGATGTGACAATTTAGAGGGATGCATGGGACGAACCGCTCTTCAATGTAAGGGCTGTAATTTGGCTATACCTGAGCCACGCTTACTGAGCCACAAAACTACCAGAAGGAACCAAGCTTCACTCACTATCTCTCAGCTCAACGTCAGATCCCTGGTCAAACACCATGCGGAGGTAAGATCGCTTCTAATAGACGAGAACCCAGACATTATGTTTTTATGTGAAACCTGGCTTAGAGATGATCTAACCAGCATCCCCAATCTAACGCTACCGGATGGGTTCTCCATGACCTACATTATTAGAGACTCGAGAGGAGGCGGCATTGCCGCCATCTATAGAACTTCCTTCACTTGCTCTTTCCAAAAGGAAAACATTACTGGCAGTGAATGTGCGCGCTTTAAATTCTCCACGAGCCCTCACTGCTCCCTTTCTGGCCTTTTTATCTACAGACCCCCGGGGCCTTCCTCGAAATTCATAGAGGAGTTCCTAGAGACAGCCCATGCACTGATCACTAGTTCCGCTAACTTGACAATCCTAGGGGACCTTAACCTCCACCTAGACGACACCTCGGACACTAATATCAGCAATTTTCTAGCGGACCTATCAGCCCTGCAGCTGACCCCTCTCGTACTATCTCCCACGCATGTCGCTGGTCACATACTTGACCCGGTCTTTACCAACATCCCAGAAGCCAGAGCTGACTCTCCCAAGCCCATGGCCTGGACTGATCATTCTCTGGTCACATTTTCAATCCCGATCGCTACCCCACCCGAGAAAAGGGCACCCGCCTCCGGCCTGAAACGACCCTGGCACAAACTCCAAAAAATAGACCTCGCTGCCAACCTAGGTGAACCTAACTTTGAGGGGACAGACGACATTGACACGTCGTATGCTGCCTTCCAAGAGTGGATCACCAAGGGACTGGATGCCATTATACCGGCCAAGTGGACTAAAGGACGTAACACCCCCTCCAACCCCTGGTACGACGAGAATTTGAAAACACTGAAGAAAGTATGTAAGAGAGCGGAACGACACTGGAGGAAAGACTACAAGCACGAGGAAAAAAACTCATACCTGGTCGTGCTAAAAGCATACCACAAAGCCATACGCACAGCTCGTGCAGCCTTCTATGCCAATGAGATCAGAGCAAGCCCCAACCCCACGAAAACTATTTTCAAAATCGTCCAAAAACTTCAAAACGGCGACAAGCCTGCCTCCCACATCTCTTCCACTCAGCAGAGCGAAGACCTCGCCACTTTCTTTACTGAAAAGGTGAAGAAGATCTATAATTCCTTCACACACAACCCTCCAGAGTACATCAACTCTCCCAATGCCCTTTTCGATGGCTCCAAGCTCTCCTGCCTGCCAGCTATCTCTCAGGAGGAGATAGCCAAATTTTGCAGGAAGGTGAAATCCGGTGCCCCTGCAGATCCTATGAGACCAGTCCATTTTTTGGGAGCTTTGGACTTCTTCCTCCCATCCTTTACCTCACTCCTCAATCTCTCCTTCGCCTCGGCCACAGTACCCATCTGCTGGAAACAAGCCTGGATCACTCCCATTATAAAAAAAAACACCCTTGACCCCACCAAACCGGAGAACTATCGGCCCGTCTCACTGCTCCCCAGGGTGGCCAAACTAGCAGAGGCCCACGCGAACAACGTACTAAAGGACCACATGGCAGAAAATAACATCCTGGACCCCTCCCAACACGGGTTCAGGCCGGGCCATAGTACGGAGTTCGCTCTCCTCTCCTCCACGGAGCATTTGCGGAAAATCATGGACACCGGTCAAAGTGCTGCGCTGATACTGCTCGATCTCAGCGTGGCCTTTGATACGGTCTCCCATGATATCCTTCTAAAACGCCTGGAAAATATCGGGATCCAAAACTTAGCACTGGAATGGTTCCGATCGTTCCTCACGAATAGGTCCTTCCGGGTGTCAGCTCCCCCTTTTATCTCCCAACCTCAAGCTATAGGACAAGGAGTCCCACAGGGCTCTGCCCTCAGTCCATCCCTTTTTAATTTATATATGCAGCCTCTGGCGGAAGTAGCCAAAAAGTGGGATCTCACAATGGTGTCGTACGCCGACGACACACAGTTGGTTATCACCCTCAATGAGACGCCCTCCCCCGATGCCACTAGATTCAGGGATGGACTGGCCGCCGTCGCCAACTGGATGACTGCAAATTGCCTTCAACTTAATGCAGGAAAAACCGAGGTGCTGCTCCTGGGCAAGAACCCCAACTGCTGGAGTGACCTCTGGTGGCCCCCCTCATTGGGCCCAGCCCCTCCCCCAAAAACTCTGGCAAAAAACCTAGGAGTATGGCTGGACTCTGCGCTAAACTTCCAGTCCCACACTAAAAAAGTAGCCGCGACTTGTATTGGGCTACTGAGAAGCCTTAATCCCATCCTAGGCTTCTTTGACCCCAAAACGCGGCAACTTATTGTACAATCGACCATCCTTGCCCGGCTGGACTACGCGAGTGTCCTGTTGCTAGGCGCTAACAAGGCTGAAACCAAGAGATTTCAACGTATACAGAATTCTGCGGCCAGGGCAATAGTAGGCCTGCCTAGAAGGTGCTCTGCGAGAGCGACCATTCACAGACTTCACTGGCTGCCCGTGGAAGCCCGCATCCAATTCAAGGCCCTCACCATTGCCTTTAAAATTCTGAAAACTGAGGGCCCCGAGCTCCTACGTCCGCTGTTAACGCCCTACAACCCCCAACGCAACCTCCGCTCCAGAGGGCACCACCTAGTCTTGGTCCCCCACACTAAGTTCTGTCGCATCGGAGGACGTTCATTCAGACTGCTGGGGGCAAAGCTATGGAACTCCCTTCCCCTCCACATCCGCTGCCTCGACAACCTATTAGCTTTTCGCAAAGCTATTAAAACTCACCTCTTCCCCTCCCTGTAGGCCTCCTTTTTCCCCTTCTCAGTTGGTTATGATATGGTTCTTAGCGCCGGGACGCCCCGTTGCTGGGGCAGCTGTCGCGCTCTATAAATACATAACATAACATAACATAACATGTTATAAATTGATTGCATAACTGCCACCCGAGCCTAATGCTATTAAGGATTGCTTTAAGTCCTGGTTTTTCTTCTCCAGAATCGAATTTCCCTCGAGATGATACGGAGATGAGTACCGCAAGACAACACCCAAAGTTCCAACAGCTTCTTTGCCAATCAAAGCACTAATGGTCTGAATGTGATGTGCCAATTGCGTATGTCCCTATACAGACTTGGAAATCCTTTATAACAGTTTGAGCGTAAGCTGTGGCCAAACCCACAGGATTATAGAGCATGAATCCACTGCCACCAGGATGTCCAAATAGACTCATGTGTGAGGTCTGTTTGATATCAGTAGTGGTGTTTACGGCCGACGTGCCATGGTGGAACACTTCATCGCATTTAATGACAAAACCCTGGCCTATTTGGTAAGACCTGGCCACCAATAGCGTTCTTTTGGTAGTGAAACTGTTGCAGTAATACCTACGTGTGCTGAACCCAGACCCGCATTTGCAGCTAGAATGAAATCTATCTGTGATCCATGCTTGGTATTGCTTTATCCCCCACTACTGGAATCTGAGCATACAGAGTGTTTTGTGCATCTAACTTGTAGGTGTACCTGAGTGGAATGCCTTTTGGCAAGGCTGAGCTGTTGTTACGCATAGCATTCATAGCTATCATTATCTGTCCGTCTATTTTTGTACTAGAACGATTGATTGCAGCAACGGCAGCAGTTCTCACTGTCCCCTTTGCGACTTCACCGGCCAATGAATTCCCTTCAATATGAATCCCAACCTTTTGAATCTCTAAACTCATTCTGTCCCCAATAGTAAAGATATTTATTGTATGACCGAACACAGTAAAATGAATCACACAGAATAAGTGTTCAGGAGTTCCTGATCTATATTTTTTGTGCCAGAATCAGGGCTTTTAGTTCTGCCTGCTGTGCCGTGCAATCTCCTAGTGATTGCGTCTTAGTATTCCTAGTATGGCACTTGCCGCCCCTCATACGTTGCTTCACAATTGCAAAAACTGCACTGTATTGCTGTAGCTATTATGTTCTACAGCAGGCTGGCCAGAACCGTCGGTGTAAATGATGTATCCATACTGATATAGGGGCATTATTTCATTCGGGACAGGGTATTCTTGTTTGTACTGCAGGGATGTTTGTGCTTTTAATGTAGAATCAAACTTGTAGTCTACATCTGTTGCACTGAGAGAATTAGCCGATTGCATTCATCGCATATGAAGTTGTTTTGCATTTGGAACGTTTGCTTCTGTAACAGCCTTTAAGGTTGGTACTAGAGTCATGATAATTATGTTTCCCCATAGCTAGTGCTCTTTCTCTCACTACAGCAGTCTGTACTGCTGTCAGTATTTTTACGGTGGATGCAAAATGCAATTCACCATTTGTATACAAATGAGATTTGCATGCAATGGGTACTATTTCACCTTCACAGAAGGTGAGGTAGGTGTAACCAGATTGACCCATGACTACAAGTTCGTAGTGCTTACTCAGGTGTGTGAGTGCTTGGAAGCTATCATGTCAGCTTTTATGGATCGGAGAATTTTTGTGTGTTTCTGTGTCCAATGCCGAACTGAATATTTAGATCTGATGAGGACATTGAAAGGTTTTACCTTTTCTGCGTAACTTAAAATGTATGTTCTGCCAAAATATAGGAATCCTAAAATAGATTGTATGTTTTTCAGAGTCTTTCGAGGTTGGAGCAGTGCACATTTTTCTAAAAGATAAGCTACCAGGCTTCTCCATTCACTTGATAACTCATATCCCAAAAATAGTATATTGAGGTAGGCAATCTTCAAATTTTTCAAGTTACATTTGTAGTCCGCTCTCGCGAAAGGCAAGTTCACGTTGTTTACCCTGTGCAAGTGATCCAATAATTAATCGTCCGTCAAACAAATATCATCTACAGAGGACAATGACTCCTCATCACAATTTTGAAGTAGCTCTGTTTTTCCTGCTGAGAACAACCCGGGATTATTCTCATACCCTTGGGACAGTATACAAATTTGGGGCTGAGAGCCGAGCACTGAAAATGCTTTCAAATGTCTGCTTTCAGGGTATATATTTTATCAAAAGAATCCATTTCGTATCTCTAATGTTGTTTATTAATGCTGCACTGTGTTCATTCTGCACTGCAAATGTTTTACACATTAGTACATATGCCTAAAACTAGACAGTATGAATTGTTGGGTTTCATTACAGGAAACAAAGGATTATTCATGGAGGAGGTGCAATTCTCATTCACACCCTGGTATTCAAGTTGAACTAAGATCTTCCTCACCTGTTTCTTTGTGTCGTGTTTTATTGGATGCTGCCCCTGTGGTGTAGGAGTAATATTAACTGGGATTTCATGATGTGGTGACTCAGCCTCCAATCCTACATGATTGCCATGTAATGCTGGATCTAGTGCTACTGGGCACTCCTGCACGTGTGTGTTTTTTAGTGATTCTGGAATGAGGCTAGTGAAAGCCGGTAAAAATTACCTCTTCCCCCTTTGGGCAATCCATGACGAACTCAGGTGGCCAATCTCTTTCAGCCACAAAGATATTGTAACCAAAAAGTGATGTTCTCCCAAAAGAGAACTTTGACTTTCCTGGGTATGTCCCCCTCCATTTGGAGCGTTATTTTGTATAACTGACGTGGGACACTTACACTTTTTTCAAGTGTTTCCACCGTAATATGTTCATTGAACTCTGCTGTCACCAGAAATCCCATCAGGTTCTGTCTATTGTTACCTCTGCTGCACTGTCTAGCATTGTCAGAGCCCATTCCCCATTCAATAGTTGAGTCCTCAGTACCCTGGGCATTTCTTATCTTAAGGCCAGCTATCTTGGTCTTTTTAAATTACTTTTGGGTTTATCTTCTTTTTTGATAATGTAATTTTGAAGTGCGATGTGTGTCTCTTGGCTTGATTTGCTCTTCTGATCTGTGTTCTGACTGCCCATCCCTCCCAGAGTTTTTTGACAAACCCTGAAAGTAATGAGAGGAATTTGTATCAGTATCCTGATACGTGTCATATTCTTAATATTGGCATGGTTTCTAAGGTTATATTACCTATCAGAAGGCTCCTGTTGAGGAGACCCACCCTGTGATAGTGATGCATTTTGCTTATATTTTGATTGGCCATTTATTTTTAGAAGAATCGGGGGCTTGCTTTGAGTTGTCCTTTTCAAGATTACTTGTTAATTGTGGATTCAAAGGTATAGATTGCAAATTAGCTCTACCCAGTGACACATAGGTATCTTTGATAATGTTTGGTAAGTCTTACTCCTGTTGTGCACAAGTGCATTCCCTCAGGTTGCTGCCTCCCCTTTATACTTGGGCAATATTGCCTATCAATTTCAACCTTACGTCCAGGGCAGTGTCTGCTCCATACTCATTATGTGTTTGTTTTAATACTTCTTGTATGACTGCTATTGAGGGGGTACCATGAGTTCTGGTGTATACAGCATTGAAAACTGTACCCAAAGTGCAACAATCCTCTCTATGGGGGGCTTTCACCATTGGCAATAAATTGTCAGTATTCTGCACTTTTCTTGTGGGCCAGTGTGTGGAAAACTGCCTCAAGCTGTGCTTTTTTCTGAGCTATCCAGAATGGCATTTGCTTACATTTAGAGGGCATTCTTCCCATAATTGTGTTCAGTGTTTGTGGGGTGATTTTTGTTGCAGTGCCTGTGGTTGACCAGCTTGAGTGACCCTTGAAGGTTGAATTTTAAATGTTTGCATTATGAACTGTGTAATATTTCTGTAGAGTTTTATTATCTCTTGTGAAGTGGACATAATTCTGATGCTCTCTATGTATCTATCTATGGATGCTGTGTGTAAGCTAAGACCAGCCAAGTTGCCCTGTCTCGGCTGAGTTGATCGAATCTCACTTTAACTGTGATGTGAGGTAGGGTGCCTTTAAACCAACTGATATGTTCTTGGTAAGCAAACAGGACATCTAAGTCCTGTATGGACAGTGTTAATCTGGTATTTCAACCGGAGTATAAGAATGAAACGAATATGTGCAGGAGTCTGCAGGAAGGAATTTAACCCAAGAATAGCACACATCTGTTATGAATGCCTTTTGAGCCTTAACCATGAAGGTTACTGTCCCACCTAATGATAAGACCCCATATTCTGCTCACTTCATAGTAAGTGCATTTCTGCAATTCTCTGAAATGTTAAGAGCTCATTCAAGCTCTGCTTCCTCCGCACCAGTATCACTCATACCAGTGTTTCCATTCAGAGAAATTATGAGAGGAAGTAATTTATGAAAAGTGATAAGGTTTATGCACAATGTAGGGAACTCTAATCCTTCAAGCTTAAATAAACCTACAGCTCATACAAAGATATATCTACTCAGCTGCAACAGCGTTTCCCTTCCCACCCCTGATGTCTCAGGATATATGTGAGTAGGGGTCTCAGAGAAAGCATGACTGAACTACTCAGATTTGACCATTAAATAAGAACCTAACCAATGTTGGCAGCACCATGTTGTGTACTTGGTAATAATACATATAATTTGTGTGTTTAGACAACATAAACCAAAAGATTAGTGTCCAGTCTGATTCCAGACAACCCCAGAAGATATGTTAGCCTTTAGATCAGCTAGCCCACAGTGCTACTGTAAGCCCCCTAACCTTACCAAAGAGTGAATAGTTTCTGGCAACTATCGAACATGACAGCCCTTGATCCTTCAGGGATCATGGAAACATTAAAGTACCTTTCGCTCATTCATTGTGCTCACTTCTCAGAGAGACATAAAGAATAAACAATGGTGACGTTTTCAACAAGCATTTATTTGACCAGCGACATTCTAGAATACAATACGTGTGGTGCGACAACCATTAGACAGAACATATATATATATAAATGATTACAAGAACCAACAGAGTAAATAAAAGGTGGAATCTACCATTTGGGCTAAAACAGTGAATATATGCAGGCATAAAGATATATAGTAATAATCAAGCATACTCCTAAGCTGCAATCTCTAGCTAAGTTTAACTAGCATATCTGTAGGTATAAAGCCTAGAATACCCCTAGGAAAGAGCCAACCCCATTACCTAATGGGAGAGAATAAATTACCCCATCTTGGCCTTGAGTCGGACACCCCACACGGGATGTCAGACCACTGCGTGACAGGACTCCAGTGTCTTGATTCAGCATAGAAGCATCTACTCTGGCTTGCCCAGTGAACATATGGTGCTTATATACCCAAATGGTACCTTCATGGGGTCTACCTAAATATGTGATGATACTGTGGGGATGTCGTTCAAGGATGACAATAGTGGTGACTCCTTTTCAGAGTTATTATACAGAAGATGGTAATCCTGCTGTCTGATACTAAGAATCCTCATGCATAATAAATTAGGTTAGTTTTTATTCTGGACATAAATAGGTGAAATATCAGTGCCAGAGCCATCGTATAGAACAAGGTAGGACAAATGTAGATACAAGGTTGTGCAGCTACCAAGGCCTATATTGGGGTACATCAGGGCTCATAACAAGAGTACTCATGAATCGTTCTACAAGGCCAAAGAGGAGAACTTTTCTAATGCTTTACATTAATATGCCTAAGAAAGTCTCTGAACTCTTTATTATTGAAGGGTGGGCCATTGTCAGATTTCAAGATCACAGGGACACCTCATTTCACAAAGATGTCATCTAACCTTTTCATGAAAGAACTTTTACCAAATGGAAAACTGGAGTATTCATCAATAACGACCATTAGATGATGTCCATTCTCAAGAGGACCAAGGAAACCAATGGCAATTCTCTCCCAAACATGGTTAGGAAATGTTGACATTCATAAAAGGAATCTGGATAATATAGACTGAGTGACAGTTGCATAAATGACAGGTCTTTAATGCTCTTTCAACCTTTTATCAAGATAAGGAAACCAGATTCTGTCTTGAAGAGCTTTTTTTGTGCCAACTATTCTTCGCTGTCCCTCATGGGCCACTTCAATTATTTGCTTTTATAGACTGTCTGGGCAAGTCATGTACCTCGCAAGATGAGGCCTTTCTTAGTTATAGACAGTTCATCTCTGATAATTCTGAATTTTAAGTACTCGTAACTGATGAGCAGTCCAGAGTGCTGGTTTTAAGATTGATGAGTAATAATGTCTTTCAATTTCAGCATGTCACTATCTTGGCCTGTGGCAGTGACGATTTGTTGTAATGACATGACAGCCACTGGGCTCGATTTTACAATCAATTGTATGTATACTTCGCCTGTCCAGGACATTGTAATTGTACTCTTGATAAATAATCAGCAGGATTTTGATCTTTCCCTGGATACTAAATGGTTGTGTAATTGAGTTCTTGCAATTTCAGACAACAACTTTCAATGCGATGAGGCATCATGGCTTTTGCGTTACCAAATATTTTCAATAGTACTTGATGATTGGTGACTACTGTGAAAGGATTTTCATATAAGATCATACACAAATATTCACAAGCCCACACCACTGCCAAGCTCTCTTTTTAAGGTTGTGAATAAACTTGTTCAGTTTGTGGCAAGCTTTTATTGGTGTAATCCACGATATGCTTCAGGCATTTGCCTGTCCATTGTGCTGGGCAAGGATTGTGCATAACCCAACAGGGTTAGCATGATCTACATCTATATGAAGCTTTTGGTCCAAGTAGGCCTATTTTTATACCCTGGTGCCCAGCTACTAGAAGGGGGAAGAAGATTCTGGAAGGGTCTTTGAGGTTCTGGGGTGTTCCCTGTCTCACTTGACCTGGCTTCTGGCTGTCTGCAATGACAAAGGAGGGTTGATAAGCGTCTTGTGGGGGCAGCAGGGTCCAGTCTATTCAAATATAAGTGCAAATCATCACTCCCTCCTCTCAGTCCAAGATGGTCATCAGTATGCAAATGAAGGCAGTCATTCTTGTGTTTGAGAGAGTCTGCAAGTGTGAGACTGCTACTCTAGGCCAGACGCGGATTGGGGAACACAGAACTAAGTGAAGGGTATAGAATGTCATCCTGTTTTTAGAAGTGAGCACCCAGACCTTAGCACTGATCAGCTGTAGTAAACTGTCCAAAATCCTAAGTACAACAAAAATGTACAGTTAATGGGGGTGGCAAAATGCCAAAAAGGTAGGGGGAGACCTCCCTAAGGCCAACTGGTCCAACAGAGGGCATAATAACAAACAGGGGACAAGTAACATCACAGAAGCGGCTCCTGCTCCAAACCCAGTTAAACCTCAACAATACCCACTGTTCTTGAAGCATTCAAATCTAATACTGATGCAGCATTAGTATTAAACGAAATTAGGGATGAAAAGCAAAGTTTGACCAGCTCCTTGGATGAGCAAGAGGATATACAAGCAAGGCTCCAAGCCGCAGAAAGCAGCTGACAACAACCTGCCTTTTCCTAGCAGGAGGAATCATCATACGCTATAGGTCAAAACACGGAGATCTGAAATGCATATTTATTTATTTATTTATTTATTTACGCAACTTTTATAACGCGACAAATACCCGAAGGTGTCTCGGCGCTGTGGAGCAAACTGGAGTCTATCATCAAACCATCCTCTTACTGATTAAACAGCCATGTGTTCAGGAGCCTGCGAAAGCTCATCAGATTCGGGGCGGTTTTGATGGCTAGTGGCAAGAGGTTCCACAGTTTTGGAGTGGCCACAAGAAAGCGCCTGTCTCCCCAGGTGACCGATCTTGTGCGTGGCACAGGGAGGAGACTGATATTGGCCGATCATAATTGCCTGCTGGGAGTATACAGTTGAAAGGCTTCAACCAAGAACCTAGGTCCCGTGCCATGTACAGCCTTATAAGCAATACAGAGGGCCTTAAACTTAACGCGGCTCTCGACTCTCAGCCAATGAAGCTGACGAATACCGAAAGTGGTGGATTTGCGACGAGGGATGTTAAGAAGAATCCTAGCAGCCGCATTCTGAATAGATTGCAGCTTCGTTGTGACACGCTTCTGGGTATGAAGGAAGAGTGCATTCCCATAGTCTATCCTAGAGAAGACTAGGGTAGAAACCAGAGTCTTCCCAGCTGACGGCGGGAGGTAAGGCAGCAACTTCTTTATTTTTTTCAGAATGAAAAAAGATGATGACACAACCTTGTTGGTATGAATGTCAAAAACCAACTTAGTGTCAAAGATCACTCCCAAATTTCGTTTTTTTTCCACTGGAACAGGTGGGGGGCCAAGCTTTTCTGGCCACCAACCATGAGACCATTCAGGGGAGAGTCTTCCGAAGGTCATAATCTCGGTCTTATCAGAGTTGAGGCGAAGGCAGTTCAGGGCCATCCAGCTACTGACCTCAAGCATAGCTTTCTGGAAGTTGGCTGCTACAGTGTGACCATCCTTGTGGATACCCAGCACCAGCTGGGTATCATCTGCATACGATGTAAGCTGTTAGGCCTTTATTATCCTCGCCAAGTCCGCTACATAGATATTGAAAAGCATAGGGCTTAGCGAGGAGCCTTGTGGGACTCCACAAGGGAGTGCAGAGATAGGGGAATAGAAATCTCCCAACTTTACTGTCTGGGTACGGTTTGCCAGGAAAGATATAGATGTATAGATGTACTTGAAGGGGGACATGGAGATACTTTAAGGGATTAAAATCCTAAACAGGAACTGAGGGGGCAGTGGAGTCAATCAGGCTATAGAAATTATGCTTGAAATTATTCCATCTGAAATAAGATCATTGAAGGCTTCACGGTCATCTATTTTTCAGCCATCTGAGGTTAACCCTTTTGCTGCTAGTCCTTTTCTCTCCATGTGCTGAAACTTTGTTTTTGGCTATTTGTGGTAGTTTGCAATTAGGCCCTTGCAACTTTTTGTCCAGTTAAGGTATCCACGCAAAATTTGCATCCTTTTCATCCCACATCTTGTAGATTTTAAAGGTATCCAGGGTTTGTGGATTCCATTGGAGGGGACCGAGAAATTAGCCAACATATGACAAGATTTCTTTTTTGTAAAACGGGGAAAATGTGCAGCAGAAGAAAGCATCTGTTTTTTTCCCTGCAATGGGTATCAACAAAGGGTTAGCGGCGCTAAAATCACCATCTACCCAGCTTGCAGGGAGAGGTAGACTTTTGTCACAAAACCAAAATTGTGTACACAGTTTTGGCATTTTACTGGGACATACCCAGTTTTTTACTATTTTTTTTGCTTTTAACCTCCTTCCAGTTAGTAGTAGAAATGGGTGTGAAAGCTATACATTTCTGAAAAGTAGACAAAGTTCTGAATTCAGCAATGCATCATTTGTGTAGGTCTTTCAAGGTTTTATTAGAGAAACTAACAGTTGAAAGTAAGAAATATTGAAAATGTTTTGAAAAAGACAGCCATTTGTGCCAATTTTTTCACCTGTAACTTTTTTAAAGTATGATAGATCTTTTAAAGCAATATACTGTTACATCTAATGGACTCTTTTAGTTGTGGTGGTATATAAGACTTGTAGGTTCAACAAGAACCCAAGGACCCTAGAGCCAATAACTGAGCTGCGTCTAGCAATGATTTTTCATTGTGTACCGGGTATATAGCAAATCATTTGGTAAAATATAAAGAGTGAAAAATAGGCATCAAGGACACCTATGTAGTTCTAAAATGGGAATAAAATGTATAGTTTATTAGCAGTAGCTATTTGCACATCTTCCAAATTATGGACACCCATAACAGCATGTGAATTATAGGAAATTTTTCAAAATGACTTCTTTTTTACACAGTGTCTTACATTTGGAAGGTAGAAATGCATAGAAAGTTAATAGGTAATAACAGTTGAAATGAAAGCAGGATTTATAAAGCGCATGGCTGCCCTTGAGCGTCCCAGCGCTTGTGACAGAGTTAGTAGAGGAGAGGAGGGAAGTTAAGGAAAGAGCCAAGTTTTCAGGAGTTTTCGAAAGGTGAGAAGGTTAGATTGGGCGCGCATGGTAAGGGGCAGCGAGTTCCACAGCTTAGGGGTGTTGTAGGAAAAGAGGCGGCCCCCTGTGCGGACGTTTTTAATCCTGGGTATAAGGGCCAAATGTAAATGTGCTGAGCGTAGGTTTCTGGGGGATTCATGGCGTCTGATTAGATTTTTTAGGATGGGGGCCCCTTGCCATGAAGGATTTTGTGGGTCGTGCAGAGGGATTTGAAATGTACTCGCTCCTGAATGGGCAGCCAGTGGAGCAGTCTGAGGGCCGATTTTGCAGAGCTCTTACTGTTGGTGCCTGTTAGGAGCCTGGCTGCAGAGTTTTGTACCACCTGTAATTTGGCAATTGCTTTTATGGGGGCACCAAGATACAGTGCATTGCCATAATCCAATCTAGATAGTAGAAGGCTCTGGATGAGGAGCTTCCTGGAGTCTTGGGAGGAGCAAGGGAAGGATTTTACGGGTAGTCCTGAGAATGCCGTAGCAGGTCCCTGCTGACTTCCTGGCTTGGGTAGTGCCACATGCCCAGGCTCTTGATGGATTGTTTTGGGGTCGGGGTAGGCCCCATACAAGGAGGCCACAGGGTCTTTGGAATAAAATGAGATTGGTTGCCCAATACCAGTACCTCAGTTTTATCACTGTTGAGTTTGAGATGGGAACAGTCCATCCAGTGTGAGATATTTTGGAGGCAGGAGTAGAGGTTATCAGGGGGATGGTTTAGCTGGCTGAGAGAAACAACAAGCTGAGTATCGTCAGCGTATGTCACAAGTTTGACCCCATGGGGGGTGACTATTTTCTCCATGGGGGACATATAAACATTGAAAAGGGTAGGGCTCAAAGAAGAGCCCTGGGGGACTCCATAATGTACAGGGGTGCACGAGATTTAGAGGTTCCCTCAAGGACTTGGAAGGAGCGATTGTGAAGAAAGGATTTCAGCCAAGATAGTGCGGACCCCGAGATTCCAAACTCCTTGAGCGGGTGAATCAGAGTAATATGATTCACTGTGTCGAAGGCTGCGCTCAGATCCAGGAGGATTACTGCCACTGATCCTCCTGAATCAAGGATCTTTCTAGCCTCCTCCACAACCGCAATCATAGCGGTTTCCATACCCTGACCAGGACGGAAGCCCATCTGGGATGGGTGTTGGAGTCCGCTAGTTTCCAGGTAGGCTGAGAGCTGCTGATTGACAAGTTTTTCAGCAGTTTTGCAGTTGGGCAGTAAAGAGATGGGACGGTAATTACCCAGTTCTGCCGGGTCGAGATGGGGTGTTTTCAAAAGGGGTTTTACTATGGCCCTTTTCCAACTAGGAGGGACGATGCCTTGTAATAGGCAGGTGTTAATAAGTTTGACCTTCGGGGGCAGAATGGTCGGGGCAACTAATTTTAAAATGTTAGTTGTGGCTGGGTCGAGTGGGGAACCACTCTTGATGGAAAGAAAAGTGGGGAGAAGAGTCTCCTCTGTAGTGGTGGAAAAGGAGTTTAAGCTTTTGTTGCTGTGAACTGAAGGGGTGTTCTGGAGGGATTTCTACTATGAGAGGAGGAAGGGATATTAAAATATTTTGAATTTTCACATTGAAAAATTCAGCGAACTCATTGCAGCGGGTGGCCGAGACGGTCTAAGGGGGGGAGGATCTGGAATTTTTAAAAGCTTGGTTACTATACGGAAAATTTCTTTAGATGAACTGGAGGAGGTTCTGATTTTTTCCTCGAAGAAAGTGGCTTGATTGGTTTTTAGGGCCTTTTTGTAGGTTAGAATTGATTGACTGTATTCGTTCCTCCAGGCTCTTTCATTTTGTTTGCAGATTTTTTTTAGCTGACGGAGGTCGTTGTTGAACCAGGGGACTTAGATTTCCCACCAGGGGTATGGACGGGTTTCTTGGGAAGGATTATATTGAGAGAATCCTCAATCCAAGCAGAAAGCATGGTGTCCGCTGCATGGATAAGGGGGTCGTGGGGAGGGAGGGAGCATTCCAGGAGTTGCCTCCACTGTTCTATGGCCAATTTTGACCAGCGGCGTTCAAGGATATTAGGGGGTGGTTTGGGCCGGTAAGATAGCGGGATAAGCCAGCTGAAGAAGATTAGGGAGTGGTCTGACCAGGGAAGGGGGACGGGATGTTGCACCTTGAGATCAGAGATGTTAGAGAATAGGGGGTCGAGGAGATGGTCCTTGCTATGGGTAGGTTGGTCATTAAGCAGGTGGAGTTGGTTTGCTGCTAGGTCAAGTTGCAACTCAGACACCCCTTTATCGCCAGGGTTGTCAAAGTGAACGTTTAGATCACCTAAGATGGTAACGTTAGGAGAGGTGCTAGCCAGGGCGAAGGAGGCTTCTAAGAGGGAGCTGCAAAATTGCCCTAAGGGGCCTGGAGGACGATAGACCAGGATCCCTGATAGGGATTTCAGGGGGGAGATTTGAATGAACAGGACGTTTTCGCAGACAGAAATCGGACTATCGGTAAGGCGACAGGAGAGGGGGTCTTTATATATTATTGCTATTCCTCCTCCCTGGGCTGATGGTCTGTCCAGTCGCTGAATCAGGCAGCCAGGGGGCAGGGCTCGCATGATGTCAGGGTTGGAGTCAGGTGAGAGCCATTTTTCCGTGAGGAACAGGACCTCTAGATGGTAGTCTTGGAGAAGCATATATATTTCAAGGGCATGTTTGGGCAGGGAGCGGCCATTGAGCAAGGCCATATTGAGTGGGACCCATGAAAGGGGGCAGGGATCATATCCCACAAATTGGAAGGTGCAGTTGGGACAATGCAAAGAGGAGTCCATCATGGTGATGGTGTGGGAGCAGAGCGTATGGGGGTCTGCCTAAGTTGCATAAGAAAGTCCCTAGTGTAGAATGGGGGTTGAAGAGTATTGGTGGGAATAGTGCAGGGTCCAGGGCCTGGTCTGGGCGGACCCTGCACTCTACAATTCTGTGTTTCCCTAAGACTCCCAATAAAAATGGTACCTCACTTGCATGGGTAGGCACAGTGCCTGCAACA
Organism: Lissotriton helveticus; assembly: GCF_964261635.1. Lineage (NCBI taxonomy): Eukaryota > Metazoa > Chordata > Amphibia > Caudata > Salamandridae > Lissotriton > Lissotriton helveticus. The sequence continues at coordinate 242,394,870 of NC_136057.1, forward strand.
GGAAACAGGCCAAAATGCAACATGGACACACCACATTTCTACAGTGAAAACTGACCCTTTTTTTGCAAAGTGCTCAGCTGTGGATGGTGAACCCTAGCTCAACCGGCACCTAGGGGAATCTATCAAACCTATATATTTCTCAAAACTAGACACCCTGGGGAAACCAGGATGGGTTAACTTGTGTGACTCTCACTAGGTTCTGTTACCCAGAATCCTTGCAAACCTCAAACATTGTAAAAACAAAACACATTTCTGTGATGGAAAGTTTTGGAATGTTCATGTTTCCACAACATTTTACACACCCCACATTTCCCAGAATCCCTTGATAACAATGGTACCTCACTTGTGTGGATAGGGCTACTGCCTGTGACAGGAAACGGGCCATAATGAAACATGGACAGACCACATTTTTTTACAGTGAAAACTGACCCTTTTTTGAAAAGTGCGTAGCTGTGAATTTTGAACCCTATCTCTGCCGGCACCAAAATATAAATTAGAATAAGAAATAAGAAAGTTTACATGCAAAGCTCTGGGAATACAGCAGAAACTGCAATGTGCCTATCATCCAGAGGCAGCTGGGACAGTGGAAAGAGAAAACAGAAAACTGAAGAATAAAATAGCAAAGGTGTGTGCTGATACAAAACTGAGCTGGATGGATGCCTTATCAATTGCGCTAATGAGCATGAGGAGCACACCAGATGCTAAGACAAAACAAGTGCACATTAAATTGTCACTGGGCTATCAACGGTTGCATGGGGAGAGCCAGTGTTAGGGGTAGGGCTTTTGGGCCGCTTAACTTGAGCCGGGGTGCTCAGGGATGCCCACACTAAAATGAAGGAAACAAACGTGTGAGTCACAGAAACCAAGCCAAAAGTTTCAAACAATTTATTTGAAGGCACAGCTTCAAAGAAAAGGTGATTATATACAGAATAAAATCACTTTCTTTTCACAGATAGTCACATTATCAGAAGGCATTGTTTTTATATGACTTTCAACGGAATTCAGAAAGCATTGAAATTGTTAGAAGAGAAATGTTTCAGAAAAATTCAATATGAGGTAAGCAGTTTAAAACCTCAAAAACACATTTGTAAATACAGTATGAAATACACAGCTTTGATCACCAATGAATTCTACACACATTTAAACATGAGAAAAGCTGCTTTGCAATTGCAATATAAGTTTTGAATTCCAGATAAGAAAACACCAGTTTAAATGCAAAATATAGCAGATATAGGAAATATATGGCAAGCTCAATTGTATCTTTGAAAAAAAAAACAAGAGCTCCTGGGGAGTACCCACACAGTCTGTGACCTACAACATAAGACAAGGTGGTAGTCCGAGGAGTGACCAGTGGGTTTCATTCTTATACCCCTAAAAGCAGAAATTAATTGCAGAACGTCACTAATACCCACAGGGCGTACATTTATCAGAAATAAGGTAAATATTTACAAGAAAGCAGAACTTCACCAGGTCACGGGTCAGTATATCACGATAAGTGCACATCTTATGTTACCTAGGGCTAGTGAGAAAATGGTGATAATATAATGTAAAAAAAAATTGTTAGAACAACACCCTGCTTGCCACAGCACCCAGTTCTCTGTTCCCTATGGTGAGAAGTTCTCTATTCTTATGATCAGTTGTTCTCTAGTGGTCAGAACTTCTGCGTTCTTGCGGTGTGAAAAAAGGTGTGAGAAAGAGGAACGATCACTGGGCTCACAGAGAAAGTTGACCACACGAAGAGAGCGGGCGTGGGTTAGTTTGCCTCGCTGAGAGAAGAGCTGTCTGGGACAAAAGCTTATACCTGGCCTTCAACAAATTGGAGTGGTTCTTGTCATCTTGATTTTGTATTACCTGCTATAGCAGTAAAAGACATAGAAGAAGTTCAAAGGGAGCTACAAAGACATGCAATACATAAAGGTAAAAAAAAGTGTGGATCACAGAGATACAGCATTGAAACAACAAGTGATGTATTTCAAGAGATATTACCATGGATTTTTCCACCTATTAACTCCAAGAATATACGTAGATTATGCCGACTACTGGAAGCAACAATATATGAAACAGCAGGTATACTAGAAAACATTACAGTAGAACTTCAGGCTGTGAGATTCGGTTCCCTGCAAAATAGGATTGCTCTTGACATGATGCTTGCAGAGACAGGAGGAGGCTGTACAATGATAGGTGTGTCCTGTTGCACCTATATCTCATACTCCTCTGTTACCATTAGAGAAGCAATAAAAAGACTACATTAAATTGGTATAGAGAAACACAAGGATTCCAGCACATGGATATATGTGGTTTAGAACGGGATTTCCTTAGCGTATGGGGTTGAAAAATAGGAATGGTGTTTATAATTCTGTTCCTTTTAATAATAGGCTGTTGTCTGTTAATAAATTGAACACCCTTATGTTATCAACTATTAGGACAACTGACAAAATGCCCAGCAACGGCAACAAAACAGACAGATCAAATACTGATGCAAATAAAAAATAAAGAATCCATTCAGATAAGGCAAGAATCCCTTTGATCCGACTCTGAGGATCAAGGCTGCTCACGTTATTTTAAAAACTGCTTTTAAACTGCTTTTAAACTCCTAAAAGTCTGTGGTGTACAACCCAAACTGTCTTGCTGCTAAAACTGCTAATTTTGCACATCGTCCTGCACAGCGTTGATTACAAACGTTTAAATTGCTGCACTTGACGTTTTAAATTGCTGCACTCTATTATAACTGTTTGCTGCCTACCTGAGTTGCAGTGCCCCCTGTTCCGTCGCGGCTTGTGCCTTTTGCGCGGAGGGGTCTACACCATCTTGGGAGTGTCGCTTTCCCTGGAATTAGCAGGGTCAGCATTTCAAGCCTCAGCCCCACGCTTGCGGTCACGCCCACCGGCCCTACATAACCCAGTGCGCCGAACGGACGCGCGCAGCGGCACGCAGCGGCGCGCCGGCGGTGCGCCAAAGGCAAGCCCGTCTGCGCCCGTCCGCTCCCGGCCGACTTCAGACGCCAGAATCCCTGCCCGTATCTCCCCATTCTCGGCTAGCAGCCCACCTCAAATTACACCTCAACATGGGCATTATCAGGTATTCAAATTCAGAATTACATAGCCTTAATCCAGTGAAGCCACCACTTTCCACAGTTCAGCTCTCTAGCTCTCAACCGAAACCAACATCTACCAAAGTACTAAAATCCCGTAACACCGACTACGCCCGAAGCCCCAGCCTAACCTACTCTGTTTCTACTGCAATGCAAGATCAATGGCCAAGCACTCACTACAAATCTGGGCCCTCCTGGACTCTATCAAACCAGACGCGTTGTTTGTTACAGAAACCTGGTTACAGGAGTCGTCCGTGCCAGACATTGTAATAGCTCTGCCCCCAGCGTATACAATACACAGACTTGACCTCCCTGGCAATAAAAAAGGGGGTGGAACGGCTATAATCCATAAGTCATCTATAAAAGTCTATATAAATGGCTCCTACCTCGAATGTTGGGGTGAGATGCTCATTGCTCCTATGACTGTGAACAATAAAGAATCATGGAAGATAGCCCTTATTTACAGGCCCCCTGGATCTAAGGCTCATTTTTCTGAGAAATTAGTGGAAGCGATAGCGCCCTAAGCCCTTGCTACGGAAAACTTTCTTCTCCTAGGAGATGTTAATTACCATCTCGAACAAACCATCGACCCTCATACGATAGATCTAACTACCAGCCTGGAGGCTATACAGTTATGTCTACTTCCTACTGGTCCAACCCATATAGCCGGCCATACTCTTGACCTTGTATGCACCAACTCTCCTAAGGTAACGATTATACAGACTGACCCAGTCCTCTGGACAGACCATTTTATCATAAAATTCGCTATAAATGGTTCTCAGGCCCCGGCAACCCGCCCGACCAAGCTGAAAAAAAGCAGACCATGGAACAAAATCACCATGTCCGCCTTTGCCGCGAATTTTTCCCCTCCTACCATTTCCCAATGCACTAACCCTAGCCTAGCCGCCGTGAAACTTGAATCGGCTATCACGCTTGCATTAGATGACATAGCACCCATGCGTGAATCCAAACCTCCGAAAAACAATTCACCCTGGTTCACGCCAGAGTTGAAGCAAACAAAATACTCTACTAGGATGGCAGAACGGAAATGGCGACGCACCAAAAGTGCTCAAGACAGGGAATCATATAAAACTGCACATCGGCAGTATATGAAGGACATTGCCGAGGCAAAAAAAGTCTACCTAGGCAACAGCATTACTCTTGCAACCAACTCACAAAGAGAACTCTTTAACATTTTTAAGGAATTCACTACTCCTTCAGGAACGCAGCAGGTGCCCCCCGATACCAAGGACTGGGTGGAATCTGTAGCCTCCTACTTTCATGAGAAAGGTAATGACATTCATAAACGGTTCCCTCAGTCAACGACAAAAGGTGAAATCACCACCCCTTACGTTAATAGGCAAAACATCCTTAATAATCACTCTGCCATGCTAAAACAGTTCTCACCCTTGTCAGAAAAAGAGGTGAACCAAATCTTGTTGAAAATGAAATCTGGAGCACCGGGAGATCCTGCCTCTCCGCAAGTTATATCTAAAATCTCCCCAGTTCTGATCCCCATCCTAACTAACATTTTTAATCAATCGCTACAGCACTGTGTTGTCCCTGATCACTGGAAGGAAGCAGTAATCAGGCCTATCTTAAAGAAACCCACGGCTGACCCGGATCAACTTGGAAACTACAGACCCATTTCCCTTTTACCACTCTTTGGGAAAGTCATGGAGGCTCTAATTAATAAACAGCTCATCGCCCACCTGGAGTCCAACAAACTCCTCGACCCATCTCAATCCGGCTTCAGGGCGTTCCACAGCACTGAAACGGCCCTGCTGGAGGTCGTGGACAATATAAGACTGTCTTTGGACTCAAAAAAGTCAGCTATACTGATCCTGCTAGACCTGTCTGCGGCCTTCGACACCATCTCGCATCGCGTTCTGCTAGAGCGTCTTGACGAGGTTGGTGTCGAAGGCGCCGCACTCCAATGGCTGTCAAGTTACCTTGGCAACTGACGATCCATGGTCCAATTAGGCTTCCACACTTCCATTTTCTATGACAATGACAAAGGTGTCCCTCAGGGATCCATTTTGAGCCCGACCCTGTTTAACATTTATGTTTCCCCCTTGGCGAAGATCATCAGAGAATATGGGTTTGGAACTGTATCCTATGCTGACGATACCCAAATCCTCGTCACTATCAACCAAAACCCTGATGATATAAAATGTAGGTTCAAAAACTGTATGATCAGTATACAAGAATGGATGACCAGAAATTACCTTATGATGAACGCTGGAAAGACTGAGGTTATGCTTTTCGGTAAAGCCGACCACATTTGGTCATCAGACTGGTGGCCAGTCTTCCTCGGTCCCTGCCCAGCCCCCAAGCCCTTTGTCAGGAATCTTGGAGTAATATTAGACGATAAGTTGACCATGTCCGAACATATCAGGAAAACAGTGGGAAATAGCTATGGCCAGATGCGAAGTCTGCGGAAGATCTTTAAATGGATCTCACTCTCAGCACGCATGCCCCTGGTACAGGGACTCATTGTTAACAGGATGGACTATGGAAATGCTCTTTTTTCAGCCATCAACCTAACACTACTGAATCGACTACAGGTCCTCCAAAACACTGCTGCCAGGCTAGTACTAGATCTACCCCCTCGGACCCCCTCAGCAGCCTGCCTCAGGACTCTGCACTGGCTCCCCATACAAACACGTATAAAGTTCAAACTCTGCTGCCTAGTCCATAAGGCTGTAAATGGTTATGGACCTGTCTATCTCGAACATAAGCTCAAGGCCCACGTCCCAATCAGGACGCTACGCTCTTCCAGCAAAGCCCTTCTCTCCGTACCCAAAGTTCGAACAGTTAGAAACGGAGATAGAGCCTTCAGTAAAACTGCCCCAGAAGCATGGAATTCCCTCCCCATTCAGTTGAGGTTAGAGCCCGATCACATGAAATTCCGAAAACAACTAAAAACCTGGCTCTTCTAGCCAGTTGAGCCTCCCTGCTTCCTGGACCAGTTGGTCATATGGATCCTCTCTGCCTGCCAGCGCTCTGAGACCTTCGGGTGATTTATGCGCGATACAAATGAAATAAAATGGAAATGGAAATAGTCATTTCTGACAATGAAAGGAACAGAAAATCTAATTATTAAATACTGACATTCAAAGGGCTGTCTTTGAAAGATTACAAAAATTAATTAGCTCCTTTGGTGAATGGATAAATTAAATTGAACTATAGTTTTGCATACGTCAGTGTATCACCTACTTGAGAAATAAAATGTGCTCACTTATCAGGTACAACTCTATGTTACACAAATGTTACACAAAAAGTAACGGATCAAACAATGCTTGTTTGACAAAAACAAGATAACAGGCTCAAACTGTAGGTCAGGAGGCAGCACCATAGAAAATTGTCTAGTATTAGCATGATCATGTGCTTCACTGTGATCACATATAAAGCAAATGTATGTGTAGATATATTTGTGAAATGCTCATGCTACAGTGATGATGTTAATGATTAACATGTATGAAGGTTCCACAAAATATAAAGACTGAGTCTTCTTTGTGTAATAAGATCTCTCTGCAGTCTTTACTTCGAGCTGTCTCAACTGCAGTTCGTTGGCTAATAAACCTGCAACTCTTAAAGCTCTTATATGTCCATTAAATAGTCTGCTTAAATGTTATAAGAAAATGTACTATATTTTCTCCTCTTCTTTCTGGAATAAGCACCCTAAATCAGAGGAAGGAGTATATTTACTAGTTTTTGCTAAGTACCATAAAGTCTTTATATTAAAACAATATCTATATTGGATGTTGTGTTCATCCTCATTCATTCAATTATGGTTAGACTTATATCAAGAGTGTCTTTCTATTTCTAAGTTCATGAATTTATAACCTTTATGCAAAAACATCAAAGTATATCCACCCCGATGTTTAGATACACCTATAAATTACTGATTTTGTTGCTCCTAGCTACTACTTGGGATTTTACAATTTAGCATAATCATTTTATACAAATAATAATAGGCCTATTTACTGGCCAGCTTGGAGATCTAAGGGGTTATTTTGGGTCAAGCAACTGTATAATAATGACTATTTTATTTCTTTTTCACAAGCTGTAATAATCTTTGGACTATCATCTACCTCTCGTCATGAATTCATGACCCTTCAAAATTTCATTTCTCAATCATATACCCATTTTCAGTCTATTTCTCTTATGAATACATTACCTTCCTTTAACCTTACTAATCTTTTATTTACAAATCCGAAAACCTCGTTGATTTATTAAATTCTTCAATATACGACTAATTATCGCCCTAAATCAAATACGAATTGTGAATGGCAAAATGATCTTCATACAACCTTGCCTATCTCTACTTGGAAGCAGATTTGGACCTAAATTAGGAAAACGTCTTGAGCAGCAAATACAACACAAACAATTTTCTTTGTATACATTAGACTTTTTTCAAAACCTGTTCTTCACAAGATGAATCCAGAATTCCCAGACATTTTCTGAACATGCTCTGCACAACAGGCTGACCTCAAATACTTAGAGCCTTATTTATGAGCCCCTGCAACACTTTTGCGCTGCCTTTGCATCACTTTTTATAACGCAGCAGCAGCGTAAATTATGTGCCACGATGCTTCATATTTATGCCACTGCAAATGGGTGACACAGTGCAATAATCATAGCCCTCCCCCTGCATTGCTGGAGTTGCGTCACGCTTCTGACACAACTCCAGCAATGCATCAATTTTGCGCAGACAGATACATTAGTAATACTGATGTATCTGTTATTCCTTGCGACATGATGCATCATACATTTAATATGATGCGTTCATCATGCCACAAAGAGGGTGCAGTGAAAACTGTTGCATAGCTGTTTTCACACAGCGATGCAACAGTTTTCATAAATAAGGCCCCTTAATATTTACTTGTCTCCATGTTTCCAAATTCTGGCTATACGTTTGGATTCAAATCAATTCCGCATTCTGTTTCAATATTCCTTATTCTATTTTTTAGGAAGCATTTCTAGTGTGCGGGCAAATGTTCAATATAACATACAAATAGTAGAACTTCAATTAGCATTTGCTTTTCAATAAATTACTAAGCATTGGAAGGACTCTAAACAATTGTCGTCTAAAGCATGGTGGTATGCAGTCTGTTATAATCCTAGATTAGATACTGCTTATATGCAACCTATGTCTCTTGTTTTAAAACCACAAGAACTTTGGACAGTTTTTAGATGATTCTGCCAACAGATATTTTGCAACTTTACCTGCAGCCCATGAGTACCTAAACCTCCCTGACTTCCATCTTTAAGTGCATTATTTTTCTTATCTATTATTTCTCTGTGGAGTTATGTGATGTCATCAATGATGTAATTAAGGATATAATTTGTCATGTTATGCTGTGTCATGTGTGAAGTCTATATATTAAGGGTTCATAAGTCATAGCAGTCTTTTCAAATATAACTTGGACATTTCAGAGATGGTTTCAAGATTTTATTGCAACCCAGTGTGCCCTTGAAGTCACTTTTTCTAAGGGTCCCAACAGATACTTTTAATTTGCTTTGCATGTTCACAACTGGGACTGGTCCGAGGTGTTGAGTCAACCTCCATACCCACTGAACCTGCTTTGAATTGGCCATGTTCAGCAGACTTTGGGTTCACAGACTGTATCCAGCCTGTGCCAAAGAGCCACATTCTATTGCATTTGACAGGGCCATGCCTCGCACTTCATGAACAAACTCTATAATGTTATTGCTAATTGCATCCACATGAGAGTGTGCTCCCATTCCACCATGTGAGCATCCCCAGATATCGATTTTACTAAGTGTGATCGACCTCCTACTGAAGAAATGGTTTGAATTTACAGTGAGACTCTTATGAGAAATATTGTACTTTTTAATAAATTGTTATTTCATTGACTCTCCTGATAGAGAATAGCATTGACAATTACATAAAAGATGTTTTCCTTTATTGAATTAACAAATACATATTGCAAACCGAGATCAGGTTTCAAAACAGAAATCATTCACCATGTTGTTTCAGAAATAACTTTGTTACTGTCAGGTCAGTAAAGATGATTGGTGAGGTCAACGATTTGATGAAAAAGTGAACTTATTGTTGCATTTGCTGTCACTCATTCACATGCCTCAAACATGTGTATTAATTTGATAATGATGTAGTGATTCAATATCATTTAAACAGCTATCCTGCATGCTAACCATTATTGGCATAGTGTAAGTCAAGGGGGTTTAGGACTGAATTTAGCATACAGAAATATAATCTGACATAAATATTGTGTCCTAAATATTGTTTACAAACTATTGTCCTTTCGTGAATATACCTCTGTTACAATGCCAACAGGTGTGTGAACACCTGCGACTATGACCTAAATTTGTTACTTTCTGAATGGTACTCCAAGCAATCCTTACACCCATATCTAGCCCAGCAATCAACATTCGCTTGATTACTCAGGCATTGAAGGAGACCCCTTCCTAAAGATCAGCAACAATGGCAGATTCCTGTTTCCCAAGGAGAATTATACCTGGGATGTATATGGTATAGCACCGACCTAGCCAACAGATGGCCAAAGGAATGCTAAACGTTGGTGAGTGGTATGAGCGGAAGCTGAGTTATGTACAATTAATACACTGTGATGTAGTGTCCAGTTGCATCTGTGCATGTGGCTTCAATAACTGCTTTACTTATAACACAGGTATCCCTTCAAATCTGAAGTGGTCCAGGGCCTGGACCATCACCCTTTCCTTTAGAATATGGCAAAGCATGGTCTGCTTGACTCTTAGAGGAGGACTCTGGTATGAGGATAGTTCAGGAAGAGGCATCTGTAAAGCAGCCTTGGGCTGAAAGGCTTCCTATTGGAAGTAGTGACGTCTAGGTTACCTCCTCCCCCTACACATAGTGCAGCCTGGGTTGCCTGGCTTTACTGTCGTCACAGGGTGTATGTAGAATGAATACTGAAAACATTTTGCTATAAACTTCTTTCTGTGGTTTATGGACAATGTGTTTTTAGATGTGATTGTTGACTAGACTAATTTGTATGCTGAACCGTATTTGAGGGACAACATTGGCTGATGTAAGCCCCACATTAGAGCTAGCTGGTGGACTCCAACAAGTCTGTATAGTTGAAAAGGTTTTTAGTTTAACTTTGTTGATGGGCTTGAAAAGGTAGTCCCTTAATGAACAGCTATGTTTCCTGCAACCATGAGTTGTAAACGACATTTTCTTCTGATTTGAGTGCTTCATTTTGTTGTTAACACCATCGCTGCTGATGATATTCCTCTCCTGTGCTGGGCCATAATAAAAACGGGTGTGGTCATGACGAGCTCAGCTCGTCATGAGCACCTGAGAGGTATATGCCATGACGAGCTGTGCTCGTCATGAGCACCGAAGGGGCTAATGATTCAGCCTTGCCACAAGATCATACTGATTGTGACTGTCTTTTTAAGGATTGCCCTGTCTTTTATCCCTTTGTAGATCCATTTTCAGAGATCTATGCTCCAGAGAAATAAAAAGCGGTGGATGAGTCTTTGGTGTTTTACAAGGGCTGTTTGGTTTTAAGGCAGTCCATTTCTTGCAACATTTTGGAATTAGGATGTATATGCGGTCTGACAGTATTACTAGATATACGGCTATGATTCTGAGGTATGCACACTAGTAGAGATTACACTATTCAACCCTCCCCCCAGTTGTTTTTCCACTTTTAGAGTTAGTGAGAAAATTGTGTGGGGAACTTGATAGAGGACTGTTTAACAAAGGTCAGCAGTTATACATAGATAACTTCTACACTGGTGTGCAATTGTTCAGGATATTGTTCAAAGTGGACACTGTTGCTTGTAGTACAATCCGCTCTAACCGTAAATGTTGCCCACAAGAGCTTGTTTGCAAAAAACAGTGTTGTGCCTCGCATTGTAATGATATTCTAGCTGTGAATGAGAGATGTCTACATGCTGACAGGGGATTTTAACATCAAAGGTCTGGTTATCAACGTGGCTCCGCCATCAGAAGTAAAGAACAGGAAGCCATGATTACATTCCTAACCAATCACAACCTAAGCTCCGCAAAACAAATTAGACTAGAACAGAATCCCGGGACTTATCTTCCACCAACCTTCAAAAACATCTCTACAATTGACTATATTTTCCTCTCACCGTTTTTAGGAAACAAACTAACTAGGATGGAAATCCCTTACCGTCACGAGAGTGACCACAACCCCTTAACGGTAACAATTGAATTGTTAGTGCCAGCCGCCGCAGAAATAACAGCTGCGGGGCACACAACGCAAGCTGAATTCCACACTTTAGTCAGGAAAATCAAATGGGATTCATCAGGTTCTACCAAGGTGAGCACTTGGCTTACAGAAGTGACTCCAAATTTTAGGCATAGTTCTTCAACGGACTTACATCTTCGGTGGGACAGCGCAATTAGAAAACTGCAAATTCTCCTAACGGGAACCGAGGCCCAACAAAAGTCTTACGACCTACGCCCGAAGCGGATCTATGACCCAGAGCTAACCACCAAAAGAAAAGCCCTCGGGAGGGCTGTGCGTCTGCATAAATTGAATGGCACGGCGCGCTCGGCCTACAATATGGCATCACTGCGCAAGTCCTTCAGAAAATCAGTATGGGCTGCGAAGAGATTAAAAGAACAAAAAGAGTGGATACAAATATTCGCACTGTTACAGGGCAAGAACCTATCCCAGTTCTGGAATTATATGAACAAGCTCCGCTCGTCGAATAACAACAGAGGGAACGCAGTCTGTGAAGAAGTCTGGGCCCAGCATGTAATTCAACAATACAGCAGAGACACGTCGGACTTCGTGGCGACCAATTTAAGAGATAATGTCGATCCAACGCTGACTGAACCCCATGAGCTGACCTCTGCAGCCGAAGTCTCCAAATTTCTGAAGGCAATGAAAAACGACGGGGTCCCCGGGCCTAATGGCCTTCCAGCAGGGTTTTTTAAATGTGCGTTGGCAGAGTGGGCCGAACTTCTTGCCTCATTACTTAACAACGTGTTTATGACCCGCCAGCTACCAGACTCTTGGCTCGGCTCGATTTTATGCCCCATTTTTAAGAAAGGAAACCCTATGCTCCCAGCAAACTACCGACTTATTGCCTTACTAGATCTTGAGGCGAAGGCATATGCCCGGTGTCTTCTCAAGCTCTTAGAAGATTGGGTAGCAGAAAACAATATTCTACCTTACTTTCAAAGAGGGTTTCGCTCCTCAGCATCCACCATAGACAACATCACAACTTTGGCTTTCCTGAGTCAGCAGGCGGCACAAAAAAATCATCTTCCACTATATTGCTGCCTTATTGACTACAGCGCAGCCTTCGATAAAGTGTCTCGCGACATTCTATGGAGGAAACTGGACAAATTGGGGATTCCACAGAACCTGCTAGGAGCCCTTATCTCCCTGCACAAGAACACCTGGGTACGAATTAAAACTGGCCCCAAGACAGTCTCCAGAAAAATTGCCATCGGAGACGGTTTGAAGCAGGGCTGTGTTCTCGCCCCGCTTTTGTTCAATCTCTATACTGACGATCTGGGAACATATCTGAAGAAAAGCAATTTAATCCCGCCAAAGCTGGGTCCTGCAAAATGGGATTTGCATATTTTATAATATGCTGATGATATTGTCATAATGGACCAGACAAAAACGGGGCTCCAACGAGCATTAAGTAAGCTTCATACATATAATATGGCCAACGTGCTAAAAATCAACCAAGAAAAGACCAAGGTGATGATATTCGGCCGTTGTAAGAACAAGAGAAGTTTAAGGTGGCACATTGGACCCGCAACGATCAACTCAATAGCAAAATATAATTACTTAGGAGTATGGTTCTGCGAGACCTCAAGATCAACAGCTCATTTAGCTGCCATGAAAAAAAGAGCAGGTGCAATAACATACTTCCTGACTCGTTTGAATCAGACCTCTGAGCAGCCCCTCTGCAGAACCTATCTTGAAAGTGATCAAAGCCACACTACTCCCCGCCTTGAACTATGGACATCAGGCCTTTCCCGGTGCATGCTGTGTCAGCTTTGACCATGCCCAAGTTTCCATTTACAAAAAAATCTTTAATCTCCCGAAATTCATTCAGAGAACAAGACTACGTCTGGAGCTGGGACTACAAAGGCAGTCCATCTACTGCGAGGCAGATACATTGAAATATTTTATAAGGTCATCAAAAGCAGCAGATACCACCCTAAAATTCTGCCTAAAAGAGATGTTTACCAGCCCTGGAAACCCATGGAACCGTCAAATGACAAAGGCCATTAAATCATTAGAAATTGACAGCTCCCTGCTAATCTCAGACACAATTCCATACTCAGTGTGGAAAAAAGTCATAAATAAGCAGGCGAAACTAATTTCCCATCGGATGGACCTTCAGGCTTTAAACACACCAACTGTCTTGCTTCCCTTGAATTTCTCATACCAGCCTGCGGTACCGCAATTCTATCTACTGGAAAACCTGAACTCAAGGGCACGGAAGAACATACTGTCTATGCGCCTTCTAGGCCTGTGCTCTATGGCGTTCTACAGATGGGCTCCTTCAAAGGAGGGGGGGGCCTGCAGACTGTGCTCATATCACAAAGAATCATGGCCACACCTACTGTGTTGTTGCCCCGCTATGGATGGCCCCAGAAGGCATTTATTAAAACCTCTATTTTTAAAATGGGGCACTAGGTCATGCTGGCAGGCGACGGCTCTGTGTTTTACCTCCACAGATATTCAAGCGCTTGCCAGGGTTGGAAAGTTTGTGAGACTTTTGGCAAACTTCTTTTCAACCTCCTCGGCTCCTACGCTTCCTGCCCCCCCCCCAAAAAAACTTATTACTGACTTTTTTCGTCCCCTTGTCTAGAACCTCTTGTCCTAATCTTTTCACTTTTTGGACTTCAATAGTAACTTAACACTGGTAGTTTTAAAATTGTTTTTAAATGTATAGATTTTTTTTAAAATGACAGTGTATTTCCTCAGTTTTGTTTCTTGATGTGATAATTGTGCTAATATGGATATTTCACAGCAATGGTTTTAATTAACTGTGCTAAACAAATAAACTAAACTAAACTACATGCTGACTTCCATCCATGATGAAAGTACTTCACCTAGGTAAGGTTGCTGGACTGCGCACACCTGTGTGCAATTTAGACTACAATAAGCACGTGGCTGGTTTAGATAGAGTAGGTCAGAGGTTGGAAACTCACACTGCTGTTCGTAAAGCTTACATTTGGTATTAGAAGTTGGCTATCCATTTATTCCATTTAGCAGTCTCGAATGCCTTTGTTGTATTCAAGGATTCCTCTATAGATTCAAAATGTTATTTGTTAAGGTTCAGCAATCTGTGATAGGTATCCTTGTTGTAGTGGAACAGGCAAAAGTTTCAAAAGTTAGAGTGGGGAGGATGTGACTAGAATGAAAGATTGACACTTTGCTGATCACATTCCTTCCATCACCCAAAAAGACTTTCCCAGTATATATAGGAAGATGTGTGCAGAAGGAGAGTTGAATGTACTACCCCGAGGGTCCTTCTTACTAGGGCTGTGTGAGCTCGCTTGTTTTAAATTGTACCACACATATTAGTCTTATTGGGAGAAACCATGAGTGTCAGACTGTTCTGTATCATATTATATATTTTGTTTCGATTACACAGTTGGTATAAGTGTAATGTAATTAGTTAGAGCTATTGTGTTTGCAGTTATAGTTTTGTATCGACCAATTGGTTTGTTCTTTCTTTTTTGTTAAAAAAATTGATGGCAGTGTGTATGGACTGGTGCTTCACTGGCAGTGTGCTTGGACTGGGGCTTGACTGGCAGTGTGTATGAGCTGGAATTTGGCAGGCAGTGTGTGAGTAATTACTTGCTACTGGTCACTACACACATTGCTAGCAAAATTCCAGTCCACACACTCCATCAGCCGCCCTCCAATGTGATTACTGTGTCATTCGTATGTGGGTATGAAAGTGATGGACCATTGAATGGCCCTGTATTTTACTGTGAGTGTTGTAATGTGCAGGACCCAAAGATGGCAGTGTGAATGGTCTTCTGTGTGTCACATGAAAGGTGTGTGAATGGCCTTTAAAGTGGTTGGTGCCCTGTCCCGACTTTACAGCGCACAAGCTGTAAGTCATTGATTCAGTGTTTTGACCTTTCAATTATTAACAGTGTATTTCACTTTTGTGAAATCTCTTGTTAGTAGAATATACATTTAGAAACTTTCACACACCCTCATACCAAATCCAACCTCAATGTGTGTGTACTTGAGGAATAGATGGTTGTGCAGTAACAATTGTCTAGATTAAATTTACTTACTCTAAATATGTTCGTAAACTAGACTCCCAGAGTAGTATGCCTCTCATGGATCCCAAAATGTGATGTTACCCACAATGCACTGCAAAATGTGGTTGAAATCACCCATTTTCCTTGCATTTCCTTGCATTTCTGTGCCATATATTTACAGAAACAGACTGAAACAACAAATGTCCTACCACCCAGTGTTCCCCCAGCTCCCCTGATAAAAATGCTACCTCACTTGTGTGGGTGGGTCAAGTGCCCTGCCAGGCAAGGGCCAAGAATGTTTTGTGGATGCAACACAATTATCTATCACAAAAAGACCTGGTTTTGCAAGGGGGGGCACCTGCTTTTTTGGTCCTGGGCTCAGCAGCCATGTAGGGAAACCTACCAAACCCAGACATTTCTGAAAACTAGACAGCTGGGGGAGTCCAAAGAGTTGTGACTTGGGTGGATCCCCAAACTTTCCCTAACCAGAATCCTTTGCAAACCTCAAATTTAGCCTAAAAATCTAATTGTTATCACATTTCTGTGTGGAAAAGTTGTGAGATCACTGGGCCAGCACAATTTTCCTACTACTCAGCGTTCCTTGTGGTCTCCCAAGTGTCCCCAAAAAATTCAACCTCACTTGTGTAGTTGGTCCAAAAGTCTGCAACAGGGAAGAGACCAAAATATATTGTGGACACATAAAAATTATCTATCACAAAACGAACTGGTTTTGCACCGGGGCTCTGGCATTGTTGGTCCTGGGATCAGCAGCAATCTAAGAAACCCTACCAAACCCAGACATTTCTGAAAGCTAGACACACAGGGGAGTCCTGGGATGTGTGGCTTGTGTGGATTCCCCAATGATTTCTTTACCAGAATGCCTTGCAAAACTCTAATTTTGCTAAAAAGTCACAAATTCCTCACAGCTTTATGTGGGAAAGTTGTGGGATCACTGGGCTAGCACAAATTATTACCACACATCATTTCTCTCTGTCTCCTGATAAAAATTACGAATTGGCTTTTTCTGCTTTTTCTGCCTTCCAAACTAAAGACAGTGTGTAATAAGGAGTCATTATGAGAAAAGCCATCTAATGCTCATTCCAGTATGGGTACCCATACATTCAGAGAGGTTTAAATAACCACTGCTTCTAAACTTCACATCTTGTGTCCTTTTAATAAATGCACATGATTCCTTGATATCTATTTTTCACTGTTTATATTTTACCAAATGAATTGCTGTATACATGGTCCACAACGAAAAACCATTGCACGGTGCAGCTCAGTTATTGGCTCTGGGAATCCTCTGGTTCTTGGTGAATGTACAAGCACTATGAATTCCCTCAACCAGAAGGGTCAAGTGGCCATAACAGTATATTGCTTTTCAAAATCTGCCGTAATTAGAAAAAGTTACTGATGAAAATGCAGACACAAATAAAAAAAAATTTCAACTCCATTTCATATGTTTTTAATTCAACTATTACTTTCTATAGGAAAACCTTGAAGCATCCACGAAAATGACCCCTTGCTGAATTCAGAATGTTGTCTGCGTTTCGCAAATGTATGGATTCCTGGGATCCACAATTCACACCAATTTATGCAAATAACTGGAAGGAGAATGAAAGCAAAAAAATATGCCTGTTAATGAAGACTGGGAAGATTGTTATTTTAGCATGACAAGCTGTTTTGTTGGTGGCATTTGCAGGAAAAAAACACACACTTTCTTCTGTAGCACTTTTTTCCCACTTTTCCCCAAAAAACCAAACCTTAGCTACATTTTGACTAATGTCTCAGTCCCCTTCCGGGGAATACACAAACCATGGTTACCTCTAGAATCCCTATAACATTGTAGGAAAACAATATGGTATAATAACTTTGTAAAACCTTTTTTACAAACAGACTTGATTGTATGGAGTTTCCAGGTTTAGACATCAATAATTAACTGTTATCATTTTAAATATTTTTGATTTTGATGTATATATTGATATTTTGTAAGATTTGTGACCACTCTCACAGGCATCTTTCTGATTAAGTAGGTGCCATTTAAACAATTTCAATACTTTTACTCTACTGCCAAAAGGGTGAGTATGGATCTGAGTAGTATTTCATAATCAACTATAGGCTGCTGACAAATCCAACAAGATTTGAAAACTTCATTGTTATCCAGTATCTTTACAGCATCATCAATAATGTAGAGCAAGCAGTTTTGGTGCTATGACCTGCTATGAAGCCTGAGTCGAGATTTGTGAGTAGACATTTAAGATATTTGCTTTGCTATGCATTTTTCAGAATGTCTGCAGAAAGATCTATGAAGGTTCCATAACTGTCCATAACTGTCATTGTTGTAGATCTCAGCATTAGAGTTTTTGAAACTAAGTGTTATAGTGGCTTTCTGCAAACAGGGGTGCTCAGAAGCGTGTGCATGGGAGGCATTGACACACTATAAAAATAAAGAATCTGACTTATTTTTCTAGGTTGGGTGCTAAGTAGAGAATTCTTTGGGGGTATGGTGGATATTTCTTCTGGAGCAGCAGAGGGTAATAGAAGCCTAGCTATTCAATGCTTTTTTCATTTCAAGTGTAGATATGCTATGTTCAGAGGATGGTGTTGTGGAAGCCAATCCTGTAAAAAAAAACATTTTGATCTTTTTCATCGAAAAAACTTAGTAAGTTCTTGGCTTTGGTCTCCTGAGACATGGCACTGGTTATTGGTGTCCGAAGTTTTGTTTTACAAAATGTTGAAGAGTTTCCATGCTCATTCTTTGCAGACTATATGTGGACTTTTTCAAATGAAACTTTAGATCTTAGTATCATTTTAGTAGCTCATGCTGTTTGGTCAAGGTTCTTATGGTGGGTTAAATGCCTTTGGTTTCCAGTTTAAGCATGTTGTATGTTTCTTTCATTGAAAATTCCTCTTTTATCAAGTTTTCGGGTGTTATATGCAAGTGCATCCATCATTTAAAGTACAGAGGCATTGTAATGTTGAAATAGTGCTTAGGCATTCATGTCAGCATGCTTTGGGCAAATGGCCTTGGAGACATCAGACTGGTCAAAATCTTCCAATTAAATATTAATATGTCACCCTAATTGTACCAGCAGCCCACACTGCAGGGAGCATGGTACTTAACATTAGGGACATAAACCAATAATGTTAACATGTCTTATTTGTGGCTTATCACCTCCCGTTGTGATAGGAACTGGTGAGAGTCCCTTCCCTTCTTGTTCTCTATTTTTTCATGCAACAAAACTTTATAACCCACCCGAGAACGGGAGAAAAAACACTCTAAAATTCACTGCAACTCAAATTTTTTAATATACTGCTTTAAATGTCCCTGTGGACTGATGTATATTGGGAAAACTGAGAGGAAAATTAAATTAAGATTAGGAGTACACAAAAGTATGATTCGGAATGAAAATGCCAATTCCAATTTAGTAATACATTGGCTTAGACACCATCATAATATTTCCCAAGTACGGTTGATGGAGATTGAAAAAATAGAGAGCAAGGAGGGAAGGGACTCTCGCCAGTTCTTATCACAACGGGAGGTGATATTGATTAAAAAATATCAAACCATGGAACCATTCGGTTTAAATGACAACGTGGATCTTAGCTGCTTTCTGTGATTTCAATAGCAGTGTATGTAGTGTAGCTCCATTCACTGTAGAAGTACATATATGTCAGTAAAGTTACACACATGGTAGTCTGTATATACCTGCAGATTTAGAAGTTAGGCATCAAGATCTTGTGGGCATTCCAAAATTAGTACATGCAATTTGAGGAGGGAGCAACGCGAATAGGTGTTGAATTAAAATTGTATAATGTTACTTCAACCACCAAACTATTAAAACATCAGGAAGTCAAAAGAATTTTAATTATGATACATGTTATGAATTATGTGTATCAACAGTGAATCTGAATTGGGGCATCCCTAGTACATGTTCAACTTTGCACTCATAGAACTGAGCACTTCCTCATAGCACTGAGCACTTTCTTATTTGGTTTAGATGACTGATGTCACATCTACATGCGGTTTTATATTTGTACTATATTGAGATCATCGTAATTAAATGTGAGTGTTTAGTAGTTTTGAGTAGCCCTCTCATTCTCGGCTACTGGTTATTTTAATATGGCCACCGTTACCTCCAAGAGAGGATACCTTTTCCAATATGGCCGCCATGATTCACGCGTTCGAAGAGTCTTTCGTCTCTTTCGGTAACCTGCGACTATGATTTAAACATACGCGATACACCCATATGGTGAGCGCAAAAGTCGACCACAGCTGTGATTCATTTGAGGGGATTAGCAACTTAATCTAAAGTGAGCGATTGAAGATTCAAGTGTATAAACTCATCTACTGTGTTGTCGTGGTCAATAACACAGGTGTCCGTTTACCCACGTACATTTACTCGAGATTGTTCATGCATTTTGTTTCAGATACCGAAGCGAATGTTCTTAATCAAAGTACTTATTATTTGTTGCATTTAAGCACTGTTCGGTAATTTTAACCTTGGTGCACCCTAATAGTAAAGTTGGTTCAGTTCACAGATTTCTTAATGGCACCGTGACAGTACAGTGAAAATTAATTACCATTCAAAGGTCATAGTAAAGGTTAGTGTTGGTAGCTATTACAGTTTAGCACGTGTTGGCTGTCTGTGCATGTTTCTGCATCAACAGCATGGAGAGGAAATGCTATACGCGGTTTCTTTTTTTAAAATTCCACGTGTGGTTATGTATATTTATTGGCAATATCACAATTTCTTTAAGTCACCCATCACTAGATGTACACTACACGCCTAATAAGATGCAACTTACTCTACGTATATGCAATTCAAATCACGTGTAACTTCACTCTGCAGCACTAAGCATGATTGTGTTGAGAATAACCAAAAGGGCATGTAAATGATTCAGATAACATTACGAATGAAATTGTAATACGATGGGAAACTCAGCATTTTTTGTGGCTTGTAAATTTAAGGACAGATAATACAAATGTTGAGAAAAAGCATGTTTATGTTAATTAATTTGTCTTGGTAATAGTATATCACATTGTTTCATTTACAGTGGCCCCTGAGGAAGGGACGCTGGTCCCGAAAAGCATCGGGCCAAACAATCAGCAATCGCCGTTTACGTTGCATTGAAATTCATGAACCATATATAATGTTGTGGAAATGATGTGTATGAAGCACACAAATTTATCTTAGATGTTGTTATGAATTAATAACAATATGTGTATGAAGATTAATTTTTGAAAAAAGTATAAATGAAAATTTATGAATAACATAATCAGCAGTTAAATAAAAGAAAATTGTGAAAAGTCTATATTTAGAAGTGTATTGGTAGGAAATAGTGTAACAAGAAGGCAAGAAATCATTCAAGCTGTGTGCTTGGTTAGGTTGTGATAGACCATCACGTACCCCCATTTTCAGAAATTGATAACAAAAAAAAAATTGCTCCCTGATATGATCATTAATTTGTTAATTATTATTTATTGCAAAACTGTGGTGCCTTGTTTAGAGTGTAAAACAACAGTTGATGGACAGAATTCAGAACAATGTCATACATCCACCCCAGTACAGAGATATGGGCCTAAATCCATCGTTTTTTTGCACTCCACACCACCCCAGTTCAGACATGGCCATATGCAAATCAGCCTTGACCCTGTGCCTCATGGGAACAGTGTCCATCATCCCCTTTTGTATCGCTTTGTTCGCCCTAAGTGTGGCAGGGTATGCTCAGACGTGAGTCCCTTGCTCACTTGGCCACTGGATTCAAGATAGCCTGGCTGATGAGGATTATGAATCTGAAACCGGTCCCAGGATGCTTGTTTCCGGTCCAGGGAAGACATGGCTTGTCAGTTCGGGCTGGACTGTTCCCATGAGGCACAGGGTCAGACTGATTTGCATATGGCCATGTCTGAACTGGGGTGGCTGAGTAGGCTAAAGAATGGTGATGGATTAAACCCAGATCAGTTGACTGGGGGTGAGTGTCTGATTTGCTCAAACGCTCCGTCCATCCTCCCCCTTTTGTTTCGCTTTGTTTAGAGTGTGGCATTTTTTTCCTTTTATTTAGTTAGTTTGTCTTACAAACTTCAGAGCCTATTAATGATAGAACAATTGATTTTGTTGATTCTTAGTTAATGCTCCATTCAAACCTTCCGATCTTGCAGTTTTCCACTGCCAGTGCGTAAATTATAGTCCCGCCCTCAGCTGTTTCATGAGCTGTTTCTCAACCACGGCATTGCTTCAGTGCTTCGGCACTCCTTTGGCTTCTCTCTACCATATCCAGATGTTTTGCATTGTCTTACTGTTTAGTTTTCCACCTATATTACACTTGTTGTTTACATATTTATCTTAAGTTAATTTTCCTTTTGACACATCATTGGTTACAAGCAAGATACTAGTGAGCTCTATTTAAAAGATATACTCCGTATGAATTGATTTTCTTTCATCATGAACATTTTCTAAGTTCTTAAATATAAAATAACTCTACCCTTATTCAATGAATGAACTGTTCTTTTTTTGCAGCTGGCTGCAAAGTTTTTTTTGCTATAATACATCAATAGTCATACATAATAAATGAGGTGACAGCATTAAAGCACCAAAGAGGAGTCCATTATTGATTTACGAAATTTCCTTTATCATAAATACATGACATTTCAGGAAAACAGAATCACTTTACAAGCAAATCTGTAATTCACACTATATTTTATATTAAAAATGCATCAATTTCAACCGTGAGGATTCATTTTGTGCTGAGTCAAAAACAGAAGAGCAGTGAGTTGTAACAGCTCGTGTTGAGGTCGTTCCCACACTCCTGCGCGATAATTTTTCAGTGACATGGCAGAATCGTGTAATTTACGTAATTTTACTTCATGAGTTTAAGGTGTAGCCTAGAGTTGTATGTCATAGTGTAACATCGACTGTGAGCTGCTGGTCAACATTTCGAATCATGACATGTAGATCCTGCAAATGCAGTCCCACAAAATTGATTTAGAGTGTAATCTATTATTTATAGTTGGTAATCTTGACCGCTGTGCTATAAGGACAAACACATTACTATTAACACTTTACCATTCAAAAATCAAGCAATCTCTACTCAGTAGCAACCTGATGCAACCCTGCAATAATCCCTGATTCAATGCCGAGGAACTACCACTGCTCTATATCCTTCAAAAGTGATTTTTTCTGCTTATACATTTCTTTTCAGAAAACAATAATATAATGGCATATTTGTTTTTCACAAGGAGAGCTACCTGGCACAGCAAACCCAGAGAAGAGTGAAGTCCAACACTAATACTTCCTGCCACTACATACGCACCCTAATTAACCTACATATCTAGATAGACCGCTGAGATAAGCATTGCCTACCACCAAGAAAGCTCTGAGAACAGTCCCACCTCAAACAAGAGCATCTACACACCTACTAACAGGGGCACACTCTCAAATAAACCCTAAAAGCAGAGAAGAGCACCTTTACACATGGGCAATTCCAAGGCTAATTCCAAGGACAGCATACTGCCACAAATGCATCTTACAAATGCACCCCACCACAGAGAAAGCTAACTAACATAGTTAAACTCAATAAATGTGGTTTCATGTAAAACAAACATAAAGCACACGTGTTTATACCTGTGTTTTCATGAGTTAGCACATTCAAGCCAGACCCATGGGCGACGCCGCTGGTTATATTAACATGTAAAGGGCACAATAACATGTGGACACTCTTTTATAGCTTGTCTGATCAAATACAGAGGGATAGACACGTAGGCAACCATCCAAATATGTTGTACATTTTAATAGGCTTGTGAATATGCTAGGTTCCAGTAAAAGAGCAGAACACTGCTTTTTATTCCTGTTTTACATTTTGAAGCAAACGTCTTGAAGTCACAAGGGACTGACAGGTCTACTTATTTTTACAGTGAGAACATATTTGTGCTCAATAATGTTGCCAATATGTGGAGCCACATACAACTGAAACTCACTAAAAATAAGTGAGAGGCCCAAATGAAAGTCTCAGAATGGAGGTACCGGAGTAAAGTTGTTGTTGAAATCGGATGTAAAATAACACAAGAACATGTTGTTGGTTTTCTCTATTTCAAGGCACTGGTCTTCCCTAACCCTTTCCACAGGGCTTGCTTTATCTCCTGGTTTCGAAAGCTGTAAATTATTGGGTTAAGCATAGGAATTATTATCATATAGAAGACTGATGCCACATTGTCATTGGCCATTGAGTGGCTTGCGGTAGGCTTGGCGTACATATAAACAAGTGTGCCAAAAAATAACGTGACACAGACAAAATGAGAGGAACAAGTGGAGACGGTCTTCTTCCTCCCCTCTGAGGAACTGATCCCTAAAATGGCAAATACTATATAGACATATGATACAAGGATGATAATTAGCGATATCACTATGAGTCCACCTGCCATGGAAATCAGCACCACTTCATTGATGGTGGTATCGGAGCAGGCGAGCTTCAAGAGTGCAGGGACATCACAGAAGAAATGACTGATCTTATTGTCCTTGCAAAAGGGCAGCGTAAAGGTGAAAATAGAATGTGTTAGTGAATTGATGAGAGCAATTACACCTATGCCAACAAGAAGATAGAGGCATGTTCTATTGTTCATTATGACAGAATAGAGCAAGGGGTTACAGATAGCCGTGTACCGATCATAGGCCATCAATGCCATCATAAAAACATCTGCAGTTCCAACCTCAATTGATAAAAACATTTGTATTGCACACTCTAAAAAAGAAATTGTCTTCCCCAACCATAAGAAGTTGACCAACATGTTGGGGACAGTTACAGAGGACAAAGAGATGTCTACAAAGGCCAAACTGCAGAGCAAGAAGTACATGGGGCTGTGAAGGTTATGGTTCATTGTGATCAATACCATGATCCCAATATTGCAAAGAAGGGTAATGCTATAGACCAGTAGGAAAAAACAGAACAGAGGAACTTGTAGTGTTGGGTCTTCTGTGAGTCCTAAAAGATGGAACTCCATCACACGGGTGTTGTTGACTGTTGGCATGGTTGCCAACAATAGAGCCTACAAGGAAAGAAGAAGGTATATAGAGATGTGAAATTCTAGAAACACTGATGAGCACCAATAGTTATTGTATTTATTGATATACATATTGTAAGATTGTAAGCAAAGCATGTTATGGTTGCGGGACTTTGAACCATGCCCATTATCCCAGGTGGTATCTTTTTGTTAGTTTTGCACCACTTTGCCCAGGTATGTGCAGTGAAACAGCATGAAAACTGCATAATTTTTACAAGAATATAGATACAAATAGCAAGGGCCTGATTTAGCGTTTGATGGACAGGATACAGTCTGTCAGGGTGGTGTAAGATATTACATCTGCACATGGACTACTGTCACCCATATTTAGGGTTTACAATCAACTCAGCAAAAATCCATGTACCTTTCTAGGAACAGCTGTCACGGTAGTTTCTATCATGGTACAAGTACTTTAGTGGATGGCAACCATTGGTTGTTATAGCCATCAACCAAACTAAAACGTTTTGATTTTTCAAAACAAAGTCCCAAAGTGGGATGTTGCTATTGAAAAACTAATAATTATTGTCTTCCCCTCCAAGGGTTTTTTCCCCTGGGTGTGTGAGGGAATTAGTTATTTGTTCCTGTCCCCTACCATCAGGTCATACCTGGTAGTGATAGACCGAAAAAAAGGACATTACACTATCCGCTATATATAATGCAGCATTGTAATGCCCTTCCTCCTATGTCACCTCATCACACAGGCTATAGGCTGGGACTCCTATAGGCTTGACACTTTTGCGGACAGGGTACTCCATCAAGTTTGTGCCCTGTCCACCAAACTCTAAATATAGCCCAAATTCTGCACACAGAAGGTGAATGCACACTTAATTATCAAGGATAAATGTTGAATGTAGGGGAAAGGCATACATGAATGCTGAATGCATAGAAAATGCATTTGGGAACAAACAACAGACTCCTTGTTGAGACACAGTTGACTTCTTTATTACATTAGTTTAATTGATTTTTGCACTAGTATTAACAACTGGGATTACATTATTTGTTTTAGTTTTTTGTTCATCTTGGAAAATGGCTGTTCGTTTATTGTGGCTTGTGAGTGATTTGAGGTCCTCTCGATTTATTTACATCCTTTATCATAAGGACAACACCATCATGTTAGAAATGTTACCAATGAATACAGAGCACCAGAGCCAAAATGAATTAGATCAGTTTAAAGTGAAGATGCTAGCTTCTGTTGAAACTAGAATGTGTGATGATATAAAAACAAGCCATACTGCAACATTGCCTTAGTAAGAAAGGTGTAACAATTGGGATAATACTTAGGCAAGACGCTAGTCCTTCAGAAGTAAGACATCATCAAATTTCGTTTTACTGGGAACTAACTGCTTCATTGTAGCACTTGACTTTCCCAGGGTAGCAAAGCAGAGCAGACTTAGGGGAAGTGGTGTGGGCTAATAAGCTTAGCTCGCTGCTACACAACACTCAATATATTATGTTCAGTTAGTGCTTTTAATTTAAAAAGGAAAACACTTTAATATACACCTGAACTAACTACTATGAATCACGAATATACACAATCAAGTTGGCGGACATACCTATGCTGGCTTCCACACCTATACTAGGTGTAACATAACAATATGAGTGGGTGTTAACAATATGGTAGGCCTACTAGAGGCGGCAGGAGCAGAGGACGGCCCGGGACCAGGGTTCAATTCCCGACGCGGCAGGGTCGTGGACCAGGGTCAGCGGACTTGATAATTCTCCCCTCGGTGCCTACTCTAACCTGGGATCACACTCGGCAACTCTGGGCATTAGCTTGTCTCATCGCCACAACGGCCCTCCATATACGCCGGGGATGCCTGGTTTCACCTTGGAGATATCCAGTAGGGACCATCTCACAGGGAAAGCCAGGACGGGTTCCCCAGCGGTCTACAGCGCGGAGATACCCCATGTGGGGTGATTCATGCGCTTTACAAGATATCATTACATTACTGACTTTGTAAGGGTGTCCAAAACAAACACATGGAGATGATGGACGTTGCACTGAAACTTTTCAAACACTCACCCCAGTCACAGATCTTCGTTGAATCCATCATCGTTCTTTATATCTTTTTGCCACCCCAGTTCAGACTCAGCTAAATGCAAATAAGTCTTGACCCTGTGCCTCATGGGAACAGTCCAGCCTGAACTGCCAAGTCTTCCCGGGACCGGAAACAAGCATCCAGGAAACGGTTTCAGCCCTCATCAGCCAGGCTAGCTTGAATCCAGTGACAAAGTGAGCAAGGGACCCACATATGGGAATAACCTGCCAACGTAGGGTGAACAAAGCAAACACAAGGAGATGATGAACGGAGCACTGAAACTTTTCAGACACTCAATTCCAATCACATATCTGGGCTGAATCCATCATCGTTCTTTAGCTCACTTTGACACCCCAGTTCACACACAGCTATATGCAAATGAGTCTTGAAACTGTGCCTCATGGGAACAGACCAGCCTGAACTGCCAAGTCAGATCCTCCCTGGACTGGAAACAAGCATCCTGGGACCAGTTTCAGGGCATCACCCTTCATCAGCCAAGCTAGCTGGAATCCAGTAGTGTAGTGATCACAGGACCCATGTATGGGCCTACCCTTCCCACTTAGAGTAACATATGCAAAAGAAACAATTGATGGACGGACAGCGGGACAATATAAACATTCACTCCCAGTCACAAAGATCTGGGTTTAATCCATCATTCTTTTGCTCATCATACCAGCCATATGCAAATCAGTCTTGACCATCTTCTTTATGGGTACAGTCCAGCCTGAACTGCAAAGCCAGGTCCTTCCTGGACCGGAAACAAGCATCCTGGGACTGGTTTCAGGGCATCACCCTTCCTCTTCAGCTTTAGAGGTGGTGTGTCACTTTCTTACTGTGTGGGGAGGTGATGTGTTGGTTTCTTACTATAACCCTGGCATTGTGGTAGATTTGGCACCAAGGTGCAATGTGTTGCACACCAGAGTTACGACATCACTCTGCGATGCATCGCATCATCCGGTGTCGGTGCTTGAGTTTTACATAGAGGCTTTGTGAGGTTTTGGTCATCCGTTGTCCATTTCGGGAAGAGTGCAGTTGTGTTGCAGGACTCGGTGAGGATTCACATGGTCCGGCGTTGGGTCCAAGTAGTCCATAGCTGTGCGGCAGAACTTGGCGAGACTTTGCGTTGCTTCACTCCTGTTCTTACAGAGAGTAACTGCAAAACCCACTTCTGTGGCCCTTTGACTGGAGGGAGGCACCTCCAGCAAGGGCACAATCCAGCAACACCAGCAGAGTTGCAGGAAGTCTTTTATGTCCCTGAGGCTTCTTAAAGGAGGCAAGCACATGTAAGCCCTTGGAGAAACCTCACAGGCAGGATTCACAGCAAAGTCCAGTCCTTTGTCCACTCTTTGGAAGAAGCAGCCACTGCAGGCTAACCCAGCAAAGCATTTACACAGCAATGGGGCATTACTTCTCCTTCAGCTTCTCCAGATCTTCTCTTTGGCAGAGGCTCCTCTTGAGTCCAGAAGTATTCTAAAGTTCTGGGATTTGGACCCCAATATTTATACAACATTTTCCTTTGTTTTCTGTGGCAAAAAGTCTCTCAGCTCGTCCAAACCAGTTCTGTTGTCGCTGGTCCAGCGTCTTGGCAGGAGGCGGAGACAGCATTGTGCACAGGGGCAAGGAAAACTCTTCCCACTACTCTAAATGTAACCCATGCCTATTTCAGCTCCATTCTGAGTCATCCAGGAAAGGCAGGACACACCTTACCCCCCCCCAATGGCCATCTGCATTGAATGCACATCCCCAGCTCTTGCCACTCTGAAATAAGACGGTAAATACATAACCCAGCAGAGCCACATAGGATGGCTTAGCAAGAAAATACCCACTTTCTAAAAGTGGCATTTTCAAACACACAATTTAAAAAACATCTTTACTAAAATGTGTGTTATGAAATACTGAGTTCAAAGAGTCCATTTCTCTATCTTGTCCCAATGGAAAGTTATGAACTCCAATTTCATACAATGGGACATATGGTTTTTCAACATTTTTCAAAATGCTCAGTATTTCACTAACAGGGTATGTGACAAACACCTGTTCATGTCCTTCCTTGACCCCCACACAGCACCCTCCCCACAGGCATACCTTGGGCCTACCTACCTGAGGGGTGTGTTACATGGAAGAAAAGGGAAGGTTAGAGCCTGGCCTGTGGGGGCAGCTGCCAGTTTGATGCGGCAGTAAAAAATGGCTGCATACACTGCGGTGGCAGGTCTGAGACACCATTAAACGGCTGCCTGTGTGGGTGGTACAATCAGTGCTGCAGGCCCACCAGCAGCATCTGATTTACAGGCCTAGGCACACACAGTGCACTGTACTAGGGACTTAGTAATATATCAAATAGGCCAAGCATGGAAACACCACTTCATAAACACAATTTACATGGACAGTGTTTGTACTTTAACACTGAATAGCAGTAGGAAAGTGCCCAGAGGCCTAAAAGCAACAAAACAAGGTCAAAAACAGGAGGCCTAAAAGCAAAAAGTCTGGGGGTAAACCCACAGAAAAACCCAAGTCTAACACATATGATTCCCCCCATCTTGCTAAAATTGCGTTGTAAAGCTAAGAGGCAAGTTAAATGTCATGTATACCCTAAAGGTAGCCCAGATTCTTATGGTGCATTGAGTAACATTGAAGTCTAATACATCTGAAAAATAGTTGTTTATGAAGAACGCACACCCTGATCTCACATTCTCTGAAGATGCTCTCAAATGTGGTGATAAAGACAAATGGAGGGTCAGAGAATTAATTTACTTAGGAAAATACACTTTACAAGCATGGTAGTGGAGATTAATCAGTGTTTTATGTTGCGCATTGAACAGTTCAGTGCCTAGATGGTTATCCTCTTTCTTTCACTCACAGTTAAAGCTTTGCCTTCAGTTCTTAGAGCACTAGGTTGGAGGATGGTGGTAGCCTGAAGCCACATGAACGCTTGACTCGTTCTGAGCTCAAAGTCCCAGAAGACCTCAAGCTGAGGCAGTGGCAGGTAATCTGCCTCGAGCCTGACTTCGCATTTAAATGGCTCACCCACTTCAGGAAAACGAGTATCAATGACACTTACCATGAAAACATGTATGGCATGCGCAACAGCTGTGCAATGTCACGCACAAAAAAGAGCAATGTGTACAGCAGCAGAGCATGTCTACCTTACAAAACAGATGCAAGACAGGAAGTGATTAATACTGTAAGCGTTCCTTATAGAACATGTATGCACCCCTACCAGTGGGGAGCGTGCAGGTGCGCAATAGTTCAATAAATGCTCATAGGCGTGCTTGTTGCAGTAAAACAGAATGCGAATTCCTAGTACATAAAACTTTTAGAATGGTTAACAATGATACACGTAATGGGGCCCGCATGGTAACAGGTATACATGTGCATGCAACAATTCTGAGGTCAAAAAATAAGAACCCTAAGCAGAGTGATTCTGACAGTGCAGTCCTATACCCTACAAGAATTCCAGGGACCTGCCCTGCAGGACTAACCTTGCATCTGAAACATTTATTGTGTTGTATTTTTCTATGAAATGTATCTGACCCCGGACAGGTGTCAGTGGCTCTCTTCCAGCTAGGCTGCATAGGTGAAAGACAAACAAATCTTACCTCTGGTCTGGGGATAAGCTAACTTCAGTTGCACTCCAAGCCAGTTCCATTATTCATGGACACTGACACAGTGAGACTTTTTCTCTGCCTATGGAATTGCACACTCATTTTCCTTCACCCCGTCACAAGCCTGGCACACAGACTTGCAAAGCTCCGAAGAGACAATGCTGAGGAAAGTGTACTCTTCATGCAGTCGTATATTGTGCCACAACTTGCGGGGTCATGTTTCTGCTGGTAAAGCTGCACATGGAGGTACCTCATCTGAGAATAGCCAGTCTCAACACCCTCTAACTGATCCTTACACCACGTCTTGTTCATGGCACTCATGGACAGGTGTGCTGTTCTGGCATTTTATAGTGTCTCAGGTACCATGGGGTTGTAATTCCTGACACACAGATACCATGAGACGTTTAAAACAGAAAAACACATGTGGTGGATGCGTTCCTCCCAAGGGTTTTTTTTACACTAAGGTGTTAATTGGGTGCTTTGAGTAAATTGTGTAATTAATTTAATGAGGCATGGTTCTTACTTAACAGCAAATTGACTAAACATTTGCTGCGTGTTTTTGCATAATTATTTGAACACTCTCACATCTTAGTTTTCTTGTATAATTCTTCTAGGAATCTTGAATCGTTGTGCACAGCAGTGGTTGGAATGTGGCACACCCTTCTAGGGTATTCTGTTTAGAAATCCCAAGTCTTGCTCCTATATAAAGTGCACCCACGTGTATTAATCTTAAACATCCGACCACCGCTCCAACACAGGAGTTGCTGTTATATAACTAAGTGGAGTTAGGGGATTATCTGACAGAAACCAATGCACCTATAACTTTAGACTACATACATTACTGGGCACATTAACTTGCATGGAAACAGTAGAGGTAGAAACAAAAACAATCTCTAATACATACAAAACAAAGAAATTCCGTGGAATAATACCTACTTCAGCTAAAAAAATAACAAAGACATCTGTATGACAAGGGATATTTGAAGGAAAAATAATAAAGACCTCACAGCCCAAAAAGAACTGCCTGAAAATGTAACAAAAATATGTAGGCAATTAAATATCGAGGGAAAAAGACCCAAAGCATGGAGCAGTTCTATCCAGGAATATGTTCCTAAAACAGCTGCAAAGCCACTGGATGTAGAACAACCCATTAAACTGAGCAAATTGTAGACCTAACAAAGTAGTATACCTTTAGTCCATTAAGACAAAGCAAAACTAGTGCACCTTCCAATAGAACCATGAAACATAAATACCATTTCAAGGATAATTCATTATTCTGCCCATCAGGTCATGTTCTAGTTGTACATACCTTCTGAAACAAGCATTTGCAATGCACTAGTTCTCGCATTTGCAAGAGTTTAAGCTAATGGCATTGTAAATGAAAATGCCTTTTATTACCTGTTTTGCTAATTAAAATATAAATAAATATAGATCAAACGCTTTAAATGCAAGACCTATTAAAAAAAGCGGCTGCTTTTACCCTGGGCTGATCGTGCCTGCTGTAGGAGAAACTCAATAAAGAAAATAGTTCTTACAGTCTAAAAAAGACGTACTGTGAAACAACCGAAGTAAAAGGGTCAGTCCTCATGGGCGGTGATAGAGCGAGGTGATGAATGAAATTTTGTTCAAACTCGCAAAGTTAAACTTCCATAAAAATGAAACTCTATTAACAAGCATGTGGTGATAATGTTAGCCTCCGTGTCTTTAATGAAATCCAGATTCTCTGGTCATGTTAATAGGAGAATCGCAATTATTAATCAACTTAGTTTTAAAATGCATTTATACAGAAAAACACGTGGGACTAACTTATGTGCTCTATGTTGCAATTGCGAAGAAAATAATAAACTAACCTTGTTTATTGTCTTTGTCAGTACTAAATGCGGCTGTTTAACTAATGGCATGTGCTTATTTGTGTGCTTATGTTAAGTCTTTTCTGTGGCAAAAGCTTGTGAAGAATCCTTGCAGTCTAAAAGAAGAAGGTAGATATAAATGCTGCTTTGTGTGCTCAGCTAGATAACATAAATTATTGGGTTATTAATTAGCAAAGGGGGTGGGTAACAGAATGGGTCTCAATTCTCTAATTAATTAATGTTTTGTGCTTGTTTAAATAATAGTTTCCGAATGAGGCCTAAGGCCTGCAAAGAAATAGCATTTCGAATCTGGTTTAGAGAGGAGCCTTGCATAGAAGTGGAAACTTTTACCACGTTGACATCTTTGTCAGAAAATTCAGTTTAATAAGTTGCGCTAAACGTGCTCTTGGAGAGAAAGGCTCAAGGACAGGAAGCGGCAAGATTGCCAAGGCAAGGAAGTTGTGAACTGTAACTCGAGAGTAAAGTAACACTTTTGAGGAAGCCAAATTACGTGAAAGCAAAGGACAATAGGGCTAAAGAAAAAGCCTGAACTTGGTTTGGAAACGGTGATGACCTAATGTGGACTGACATAAGACAGCCAATGGGAAAA
Organism: Lissotriton helveticus; assembly: GCF_964261635.1. Taxonomy (NCBI): domain Eukaryota; kingdom Metazoa; phylum Chordata; class Amphibia; order Caudata; family Salamandridae; genus Lissotriton; species Lissotriton helveticus. The sequence goes on from NC_136057.1 coordinate 242,427,376, forward strand.
CCGAATTACTAAGAAAGTATACAAATGTTGAAAAGATTAGCCAGTTAGAAAGGTATAAAACCTGACCTCAAGGGCAGGAGGGCATTCTTCTCGCTTTCCGATTCCTGAATGACGTGACGTGCTGTTGGACTCTTTGGCGCACGTAAGGATAGCAGACTTTTAATGATTATTCTTTTTAGGTGGAGCGAGTTTTAGACAGGGAAATAGAATTAGGGAATGGAAACTGTTATTTTGTCTTTTAGTTCATGCCACTGATTTGCTTTAAAAATGTCAGTCTAATAAGTCATTTCCTTAACAAATGCTGCTTTCATATTGCTAATAAATTAAAGATTTATAATCAAAAATGCTCTTTCTTTGAATAATAAAGTAAATAAAAATTCGATTTGAAAAGACAAGCTGGTCTTGTTTATTCATGGTCTAGTTACCATCAGTTGATTCATTCGCCTTAGTGACTTAATTAAAATGATATATGTTTAAAACCATGGTAAGAAAAGTTAAACTGCAGTTGTATATAAATGTGTAAATAGTTTGTGAATAGTTCTGATTAATTAGGTCACATGATTCAGTTGCTCAAAAATTGTCTCGTTGCTTTATGGGCCTTGGTAAGTGAGTCATGATTAATGGTGAGTATTGTGGTGATAGGTAGCATTGCTGAGACAGTTTTTCATTAGGGGCGCTGGATCAATAACTTGGTAGCAGAGTTACAGTTACTATGGTAACGGACATACTACATGGTAAATACATAGGATTGATGACTAAAACATGTTAAGTTTGTCCAGTTGTTATATGTAGTCGAAAGGTTTTTTCCAGCAGTGTGAAAATTCCTGGCTTGCCGGCAAAAGTAAAAAGTGTAGTGTAACAGGTGAAGTTGCACAGTGCATTTGTTCTGTTTCAATAGTGGTATTGTCATATATCACTACTGTTGTGGACGTACAACACAAGTTTAGGGATTTTAGTTGTTTAAGGTAAAATGTATATTGAGGATTGTCTATGAAATCGTAGCTTTTGACTATAAGGACTGGAGTCCAGTTTTAAAACTCACTGCGAAAGGAGTACTAGAATTTATCCAAGCTTGAGTGAAGGGTAAGGAAGCGTCGTCTATCTTACTAGCGAGTGAGGATTTTCTATGGTGGGTTAACGTCCTGCCAAGATTCATGTATGCATGGTTAGGGATTTTTCCGTTTGAATGTGCGTAAATGATTTTGTAATATACGATCGAGTGAAACTTTGAATTGTCACTATATGTGCATTCAGAGAGAAACGAGTTTGTTATTACATGTTAGAAGGGTAAAGTAGCCATACTTTATCAGCGAATTTAAATATTCTGTGAGAATAGCGTCGTCTATTTCACGCAAAAGAATACTTGAATGACTGGGAAAGCTATCACTTTATTTTAGCAAAACAGACAAATGGTTTGTTTTTGTGGAGTTACTAACTGAATTCCATTGAAAAGATTTGTAAAATATGGCGCTGTGAAAATATATTGTAAAGGAGTTGTCAGTGTCAGAGCGGAGCGAGGACGACGAAGCTGCAGCGGCAGTATACGTCACTAGTGTCTCGCTGTGATTGGCAAGCATACGTCACAGTATTCGCGCACTGATTGGCTCATGTGACTAGGCAGGCTTGCAGCTGATTGGCTCATCCTGAAAAGCAGTAATTCTATTGGCTGAGCAGAATAGTGACTAAGCTTAACCTGATTGGCTTGTTGGTGAGTTTCGCGCACGGATTGGTTAATTTTACGGAACAACAATTTCCTTGTTGTAAATAGTTACGATCTATTCCGAAGTAAGCGGAATTGTTTAAAAACATGGATTATTATTACATGAAAGAGAAAAAGAAGCTTTCATGGTTTCAGAAATTGAAAAATAAATTGAAACCTGACAAGAAAATTGAAACTCGAGGTGGAAGATTACGTCATAAGTACAAAACACCTGCAGCTTATATGTTAGGAGAATATGGCTATCGTACTTGCCTTTGGATGGAGAATTGAATGGAATATACCAAAAATGATGGTGTATTAGCATGGCTGGAAGATGGATCATTTAACATGAAGGTTTTGAAAAACTTAAGAGAAAAAATGATGACTCTTGTACCAAAGCCTAGACCTACACAATTTGAGGCTTTAGCTGAATGGGAGGATGAGATATTCGAATTAGAACGAGAAAGCAGAGGTGTAACAAAAGGTACTAAATTAGACATTAATAGGGAAACTCATGAGGATAGAATGTGTCGATGGAGACGTGCAGACATGTGTGATGGTTTGTACCCAGCAATATTTGGTGAGGCAACTGGTCAAAAGGGTGCTCAAAGGAAAAATAATATTGGTGAAGAAAGTGAATTAGAAGATGCGGTTTTAGAAGAGATTTATATCACAGAACCGAAACCGCCCCCTTACCAACCAGTTTGTTCATGGTCTTCCCCGAGAATTCCACAAAGAATTTCCCCAAGTGCTCCTTCAAGAGAAATTATTGATGAGACATCACCTAGGTCAAATCAAAATATTGGAAAAACTCCCGAAAGAGTAGAAACAACTAATTCTAGTATATCAGGAGAAAATAGAAATTATGCTGAAACCCCAGTCCAGAGAAATGAAATCCCAAGAAATGTAATGAGAATAGAGGGATGTGAGGAAATACCAAATACCTCAGAATAGTTTCGATCAAAAGATGAATTAATACAGCAGGTAACTAAAAGCATGGAAGCAGTAACAGTACCAGTAACGATTGGACCTGTTCTTCCAGTATTTGATCAGAGGGAAGTTAGACATTCAGCTTTGACAGTACCATTAAATGCAGAAATTCAGAAAGTGGCAGAAAAATTTTATTCAGATTTATCAGAAATTCACCGAGAGAAAACAATGATGCCTGATTTAACTTTTAATCAAAGTTTGTCAAATAAAACTCCATCTGGTGCAGATTCTGATTCAGGAACTCCAGAAAAGAGCATAAATAAAATAGATTTAACGCACACCCCACAAACCCCAAGATTCAAATTACTTGATATTGCAACATTGAAAGCAGATTTGGAGGAATTATTTATTGGCACAATTGGACCTGACAGTTTGAAGCTATATCAGGATGATGAATTATTATTTATTTGTAAAAGCATACAATGGAAAACGAAAACCAAGTATGATCAATTGGAGGAAATGGCTGCTGAATTAGAAGTAGATTTAAGAAGACAAAAAAATTTGCAGAAACATTATAGAGTGGATTTCTCTGAAAAAGACATTGAAAACATGAATACAACAGGAAGAATTATTCATATAAAAGTTTTAATTGTGTTTCTAAAGGGATTGGGTGAATTAAGTAAATGGAGAGTAAATTGGACAAAGAAAAGAGAGGAAGACAGAAGAGAAAGAGGTGAAATAGCAACTGAGTTTCCAATGAGAGAAATACCAGCAGGAGGGTATGTGCATGTCCCTTGGACAAGACAGGTTATTTTACTGTTTACAAATGATTTTCCTCGGCTGAGAGAAAAACCTGTGGAATGGTATTGACAGGTGGACAGATTTGTTAAGGTTTCAAAAGTTCTGTGGATTGATCTTGATGGATTCTTTGACATTGTTGTCCCATCAGATCTTCGGACAGAATGTAAAATTTCTATAGATTGGCCTAAAGAAGAACCTGCTCGAGATAGAATAACAGGTGCTCCTTCATCAGATGTTATGAATCTGTATGATAAGGTAATTGTGTGCTTGAAAAACAAGATTCCCCCAAAAGAAGTAGATTGTATTAAAATAGATAGAACAAATCAAGAGCCAAAAGAATCAGTACATTCATTCTATGGAAGATTACTGCTGGTATTTAAACAATACAGTGGTTAAGAAAAATTGAGTGAAAAGGATATGAGCCACTTCATATACAGGTTTGTTTATGGCTTAAGACCTGAGTTTGGTGAAATGATTAGATCTGGAATAGTTGGCTGGCAATCACTTTCAGTAGATGACATTTTGAGAAAAGCAAATTACTGCAGTGATGAGATAGATGCTAAACAAAAGAAGCTAAAAGAAAAAGCTATGTGGGCACAGGTAAAAGTGGCTGAACAGCAAATAGCAAATCTTGAAAACAAAAATGTTCATCAGAATCAAGGGAAATTTAAAGGTAATTTTAATAAGCCAAAATTAATAGGAAATATTGAAGAGTTAAAGCAAAAACTCCCATGTTTTAATTGCGGCGAAATTGGACACTGGAAGCGCGAATGTAAGAATCCGCCCAGAAATTTAAAAAATGCATCATAAAATCCACAGATGCAGAATGAGATAAATCAGCAGCAACAGCTACAGCAACAGGTAGTGATTCAGCAAAGTCAGATTCCACAACCACCACTTCCAAACTGTGTAAATGTGCAGAGATACAGTACAGAAACAGGATTCTGCGGAGGTGAACAGGTAAACAGATCGCCAAGAGTGAATGTGTCAAATGTTTCTCAACAGTATTGGTTAAAAGATAATGGAGGGAGTAATTCTGAGGATTACTTATGACGGTGCCTGAGAGAGGAGGAAGAGTGTGTGCTTGGAGCCACTCTTGAGGTAGATCAGTCTGGTCCATTTGTAAATGGTAAAGTGAATGATGTAGAAATCACTTTTCTAGTGGACACAGGTGCTACCCGTTCTACTGTTAGATCAGTGGAAATAGAAAATCTACCTCTCTCTGGGCACAAGATCCAAGTAGTTGGCGTAGCTAATCAACAAATTAAAACAGATTTAACAGAACCAGTTAAAGTTGAAATTGGAAAATTTAAGGATAAGCATAGATTTGTAGTTTGTAACAGCAGTCCTGTAAATCTGTTAGGGAGGGACATCCTTTGCAAGATGAACTGTAAAATATATTGCTCACCGGATGGTATTGAGCTCCAAACTCAAGAAGAAGATGGGCTTTACAAGTTAAGAATGTTAATGGTCGAAGCTGAAGAAAGTAAATTATTTCCTGCATTTGACAAAAATAATCTTCCTGAAGAATTAATAGAGACAGTCAATGCTAAAATTTGGGATTTGACTGGAGATGAAATGGGTTTGATGAAAAATGTAGACCCAGTTAAAATATCAGTAAAACAAGGAACAGATTATCCAAATATTCCTCAGTACAAAATGAAAGCAGAAGTTATTGAAGGTGTCACACCTGTAATTGATAAATTCATAAAACAAGGTGTTCTAAGAGAAATTAAAAGCAGTCCATGTAATTCACCGATTATGGGAATTAAAAAGCCAAACGAAACTTTCAGGATTGTTCAAGAACTGAGAAAGGTAAATCAAATAGTTGTTCCATGTTGCCCAGTTGTACCAAACCCAGCGGTAATTCTATATCAGATTACGCATGATGCAGAATGGTATACAGTTATAGACCTTTGTAATGCATTCTTTACTGATCCATTGCATCCAGAAAGCCAACAAATGTTTGCGTTCAGGTTCAAAGAGTGTATCTTAGCATGGTGTCGTATCCCTCAAAGGTATACAGAGAGTCCATCTATTTTTAATCAGTTGCTAAAGAAATCCTTGGAAAATCTAGATTTACCTGGAAAATCAACGTTAGTGCAGTATATTGATGATCTCCTTGTGGCTGCAAAAACACTTGATAACTGTGTGACAAATACCGTTACTCTTTTGAATCATCTGGCAGATGAGGGACATAAAGTGTCTCCTGCAAAATTACAGTTTTGCAAACAAGAAGTAAAATATCTTGGTCACAGAATTGCAAAAGGAATCAGGCAAGTGACAATTGAAAGAATAAAAATGATTCAAGCAATGCAACCTCCAAAAACACAGAGACAGGTCAGAATGTTTCTAGGAATGGTAGGTTATTGTCGTCAATGGATTAGTGGATTTTCAGTAATTGCAAAACCATTGCAGAGACTGGCAAAAGCAGACATAAAAGACCCGATTACACTAACAGAAACTGAGTTAAAAGCTTTTGAACAGTAAAAAAGAGTTTGTGTGAAGCTCCAGCATTGGGAATGCCAGACTACAAAAAAGAATTTGAGCTGTATTGCATTGAAAGGGAAGGATGTGCATTATCAGTTTTGATTCAAAGACATGGAAGACTGAGAAAGCCAATAGCATATTTCTCAGCTGTTCTTGATCCTGTTGCAAAAGCATTACCAGGCTGCTTAAAAGCAGTAGCTGCAACAAGTGTAAGTTTAGAACAAAGTGAAGGGATAATAATGGTATGCCCTGTAAAAGTATATGTACCCCATTCAGTTGAAATTCTCCTCACTAGAAGCAAAACACAGCATTTGACAAGTAACAGGCTAACAAAATATGAGAAAGTTATTCTGGGATCAAATAACGTATCGATTGCAAGATGTGTGAATTTAAATCCTTCCACATTATTGCCTGATGGAACTGTAACAGAAATCAGAAATCAAAATGATATTGATCATGAATGCTTGGATGTATTAGAATATTGCACCAAACCTAGGCAGGACATTAAAGATGCCCCATTAACTGAATCAGATTATGTTTATATTGTTGATGGTTCATGTTTAAGAACAGATGAAGGTGTTCTAAGCGCAGCATACTCTGTGTGTAGAGTTGCAGATGTAGTTGAAGCCTCCTGTCTCAAAGGAATTCGTTCAGCTCAAGTGGCAGAATTGATTGCTTTGATTCGTGCATGTGAAAGAGCAAAAGAGTTAAAAGTTACCATAGTGACTGATAGTCAGTATGGATATAGTGTAATCAATGACTATGGCCAGCTCTGGTCTCAAAGAGGTTATTTAATTTCTGCGGGAACTCCTATCAGGAATGCAAAATTGATCAAAAGGCTGATCGATGGTATTCAGCTTCCAGAGAAAATTGCTGTGGTAAAGTGCACAGCGCACAAGAAGGGTGATGATTGCATGACAAAAGGAAATGCATATGCTGACGAAATTGCAAAATTTTGTGCTAAGAATAATATGTCCATTAATCGGGAAAAAGACAATGAACATGTTTTGAACTCACTTATGCTAACATCTGTAGTTGAGACTTGGCAAGGAGTAAAAGATTTACAAGATGAGGCAGATGAGGAAAAAGACACATGGTTAAAGGCAGGTTGCAGACAGAGAGAAGAAGATGAGATTTGGGTTTACAAAGATGACAGACCAGTAATGCCAGATAGCATGATTGCTGACATGGCTCAAATGTATCATGGTCCAGGACATTTAGGAAGAGATTCAATGATCAGGTTGTTTAGGCAGACATGGTACAATCCAAAATTTAGACTAATTGCAGAATCTTTTTGTCAGAGGTGCTTAATCTGCCAGCAGATTAATCCAAACAGAAAAACAGTTGTGAGCATGGAAACCATAGGACGGGAGGGTGGTCCTTTTACCAGATTACAGCTTGATTTCATTGAAATGCCACCCCATAACAAGTTAAGATACGTCTTGGTGATAATCTGTCTGTTTTGGAGATGGGTGGAAGCATTCCCAACTCGTCACAATGATTCAGTTACAGTGGCAAAATTGCTTTTAAGAGAAATCATACGAAGGTATGGATTTCCGGTGACGGTCGAGACTGATCGTGGCACACATTTTGAAAACAGATTTTTACAATTGATTTGTGAAGCACTGGATATAAAGCAAAAGCTACACTGTGCTTACAGACCAGAAGCATCAGGAGTTGTTGAACAAATGAATGGCACAATAAAGAATAGAATAGCCAAAATGTGTCTAGCTACAGGAATGAAGTGGACTGACGCACTTCCACTTGTTTTGATGTCTTTGAGAAGTACTCCAGATAGAAAAACAGGTTTGAGCCCCCATGAAATTCTCATGGGCAGAGTCATGAGACAAGCATTTGTTCCAATTGACAAACTATTGAGCATTAAGGATAGCGTCATAATGGAATACTGCAAGAACTTATCTGATGTGGTGACTTCTGTGTTCCATCAGGTGGGAACTGAAGTGATTTCAAAAGAGAAGGAACAAGCTCATGATCTGTTACCACGAGACTGGGTGAGGACAAAAGTACACCGAAGAAGAAATTGCCTAGTACCCAGGTGGCAGAAGGCAAGACAGGTGATACTTGTCACAACAAATGCAGTAAAGTGTAGAGGATTGAAGAGATGGATTCATGCTAGTCACACCATTCGTGTGCCAGCTCCTGAAAATCCTGATGAAGGTGACACAACAGCTGTTTCAGATTCTGAAGAAGAACCTGAAAGAAATCCAGATCCTGAAGATCGACAAGAAAGTCGACATCTGGAAAAGTCAAATGTGAATGAGGCATTGAATGAAGAAATTGAAGAGATTGTGATACTAGACTCTGAAAATGATGAAGATCTGCTAAATCATGAAACAGAAAAGGGGTCTGAACAAGAAGTGATTCAAGATCAGGAGAGTATTGAAAAGCAGATTGGACGCTCTGGAAGAAGGAACAAAAATTCTGAAACTGGTGGATTGGAAGTAAGTGAAGAGGAAGAAGAAGACGAATTACCAAGTACCAGCTATAAGGATGATCTTCCTAACAGAGTGAAGCTGCTGAGTAAAGAAGTACCTGGATCTAGAGCTGATTTCACAGAAAGCGAAACAGATGAAAGTGATGATGAATCCAAAGTGAAAAGATCAAGAAAAAGAGCTTGGAGAGTGGAGTGTAATCTAACTGAAACAAAGAAGAAATTATCAAGAAAAGGAGATAATTGGCCAGGTGAAAATGAGTGCCTAAAATTCAAATTAGTGAACAGATCAAAGGAGCAGGTTAATGAGGTCTCAAGTCAGAAGGAAGGAGACTCAGATAAGAAAAATCAAGCAGGAAAGAAAATAGAAGTGATAAGCAGTAGAGCAAAAAGAGTGATAAAGCCAAATCAAAAGTATAAGTCACCTGAATGGACCTACATTATTATCCCACCAGTAGTAGAAGTGAATAGTAGTAGTCAAGAAGATTTAGATGATACAAGTGATAATGATTGATTTTGTTTTGATACAAGGTTGAAAAAAAGAATTGTATTTGAGACATTGTTGAAGAAATTTTGTTAGGTGACACAAGGTCGAAGAAATTGTGTTAGCTGGAAAAACACATTGATGTAAGACGTAAGGTTGAAGAAAAGCTGTTAGAAAGTAGGGTTTTCTTTAAAAAAAAAGAAAGTAAAAAGAGGGGGGTGTATATTTAGTGATTTTTAAATTTTTTATTTTTTTTGAAAGGCTCTTGTTTCAAAGTAAAGATGCCTTCTACTAATAGCAATTCAAGATGTTCTATTTTGAGGAGATGTTGCAAAATGTCAAGACTTTTATCTGAATATGTTAAGGTGATGGATGTGAAAGATTGTTACATTTGTATGAAATTACCTACTTCTGTCTCTGAAGGCGTGACCTACAACATGCTTCCTCTTACTTACTCTTGGCATCACTTGTAGTGTAATAGCTAGTTTATTTTATCAGACAGGTTCTTTTAGAGTATTACTACTCAAATTATGATGAGATTTTTGCTAATTTAAAAGTTGATAACAGCCTGAATAAACTGAAACATGCTAAACAGATGAGGGAATTTTTCATAGTAACTAATGAACTTACTTATGAGTATGCTTTTAAAAATAATTTAACATGCAAATTGAGATCGGAAGAAAAATCATTTTTAAACATGGTTGAAGAGAGAGGGCTATTTACAAGCGAAATGAGATGCTGAAACAAACCAAATCTAAGTTTTGGCAGATTGAGGATGAAAAGCTCAATGGTAGAAAAGAGAATGTTGCAATTCATATAGATAAACCTGTTAGCGGAAAACTTTGTATAAGAAGAGATAACACGTTATTTGACAATTACTTTGTAGGTGCTAGTCAATGTGAAGATACTTATCAAATCTTAGGGGGATGGGGATTTAAAGGAGGCAAGGATCCAATTTTTCCTGGAATTTATTTTATGTGTGGGAATAAAGCTTATTTCAATCTCCCAGACCACTGGTATGGGACCTGCTATGTAGGTTTAGTTTTTCCTAAGATTTTTCATGTAGATAGAAATGTAAAAGGGTCATTCGAAATTGGCAAACACCTGAATAGGTTCAAGAGAGAAAGTTTTTCAGAAATTTAGGGAGATATATTTGGTGCAGTAATACCTATGGTAGGAATAACCCTGAATGCAAATAATATTAGAAAAATGTCTACAATTGTTGATAGATTGTCTACTGATACTGCTAGTGGATTTCAATTAGTAAATACAGAGCTTATTGCCATGAGGACAATGATAATGCAGAACCGTCTTGCATTAGACATTCTGCTAGCTAAAGAGGGAGGAGTCTGTGGAATTTTGCATGCTCAGCATTGCTGTACATATATTCCAGACAAGAGCCAGAACATAGAGATGTATATCAAAAATATAACTGAATTACATGCTGAGGTAGAACCTATAGAAGATGAACATTTTTCAGAACGTTTGAGGAAAAGATTTGCAGCAATCAGAAACTGGTTTTTAGAGATTGGTAGTTCAATTTTAGGTAAAATACTTTGTCCTTTAAAAGTCATAGTCATAGTGATACTTTTGTTAAAAATTAGTTGCATGATACACAAGAGAAAGAAATATCTAAGGGAAAAGAAAAGAATTTAAAAACTCAGAAAAGAAAAAGAAATAGAATTAGAAGAGTTTCGTAGATCTCAATATGAGAGTTGCAAACAAACAGCTGATCAAAAGTTTAGAAATACTAATATCAAGAAAGTCCAAAACATGTTCAAGGGTTGAAAATTATTACTAAAACATTTTGGGTGTAGTTTGGTGATTTAGAAATCACCAGATGAGGGAGTTGATGGAGCGAGGTGATGAATACAATTTTGTTCAAACTCGCAAAGTTTTACTTCCATAAAAATGAAACTCTATTAACAAGCATGTGGTGAAAATGAATAATCAACTTAGTTTTAAAATGCATTTATACAGAAAAACACGTGGGATTAACGTATGTGCTCTATGTTGCAATTACGAAGAAAATAATAAACTAACCTTGTTTATTGTCTTTGTCAGTACTAAATGCGGCTGTTTAACTAATGGCATGTGCTTATTTGTGTGCTTATGTTAAGTCTTTTCTGTGGCAAAAGCTTGTGGAGAATCCTTGCAGTCTAAAAGAAGAAGGTAGATATAAATGCTGCTTTGTGTGCTCAGCTAGATAACATAAATTAATGGGTTATTAATTAGCAAAGGGGGTGGGTAACAGAATGGGTCTCAATTCTCTAATTAATTAATGTTTTGTGTTTGTTTAAATAATAGTTTCCGAATGAGGCCTAAGGCCTGCAAAGAAATGGCGTTTCGAATCTTGTCCAGAGAGGAGCCTTGCACAGAAGTGGAAACTTTTACCACGTTGACATCTTTGTCAGAAAATACAGTTTAATAAGTGGTGCTAAACGTGCTCTTGGAGAGAAAGGCTCAAGGACAGGCAGGTGCAAGATTGCCAAGGCAGGAAGTTGTGAACTGTAACTCGAGAGTAAAGTAACACTTTTGAGGAAGCCAAATGACATGAAAGCAAAGGACAATAGGGCTAAAGAAAAAGCCTGAACTTGGTTTTGAAACGGTGATGACCTAATGTGGACTGACATAAGACAGCCAATGGGAAAACCGAATTACTAAGAAAGTATACAAATGTTGAAAAGATTAGCCAGTTAGAAAGGTATAAAACCCGACCTCATGGGCAGGAGGGCGTTCTTCTCGCTTTCCGATTCCTGAATGACGTGACGTGCTGTTGGACTCTTTGGCGCACGTAAGGATAGCAGACTTTTAATGATTATTCTTTTTAGGCGGAGCGAGTTTTAGACAGGGAAATAGAATTAGGGAATGGAAACTGTTATTTTGCCTTTTAGTTCATGCTACTGATTTGCTTTAAAAATGTCAGTCTAATATGTCATTTCCTTAATAAATGCTGCTTTCATATTGCTAATAAAATAAAGATTTATAATCAAAAATGCTCTTTCTTTGAATAATAAAGTAAATAAAAATTCGATTTGAAAAGACAAGCTGGTCTTGTTTATTCATGGTCTAGTTACCATCAGTTGATTCATTCGCCTTAGTGACTTAATTAAAATGATATATGTTTAAAACCATGGTAAGAATAGTTAAACTGCAGTTGTATATAAATTTGTAAATAGTTTGTGAATAGTTCTGATTAATTAGGTCACATGATTCAGTTGCTCAAAAATTGTCTCGTTGGTTTATGGGCCTTGGTAAGTGATTCATGATTAATGGTGAGTATTGTGGTGATAGGTAGCATTGCTGACACAGTTTTTCATTAGGGGAGCTGGATCAATAACTTGGTAGCAGAGTAACGGTTACTATGGTAACGGACATGCTACATGGTAAATACATAGGATTGATTGATAAAACATGTTAAGTTTGTCCAGTTGTTATATGTAGTCGAAAGGTTTTTTCCAGCAGTGTGAAAATTCCTGGCTTGCTGGCAAAAGTAAAAAGTGTAGTGTAACAGGTGAAGTTGCACAGTGCATTAGTTCTGTTTCAAAATAGTGGTATTGTCATATATCACTAGTGTTGTGGACGTACAACACAAGTTTAGGGATTTTAGGTGTGTAAGGTAAAATGTATAGTGAGGATTGTCTATGAAATGGTAGCTTTCCAGTATGAGGACTGGTGTCCTGTTTTAAAACTCACTGTGAAAAGAGTACTAGAATTTCTTACTAGCGAGTGAGGATTTTCTATGGTGGGTTAAAGTCCTACCAAGATTCAAGTATGCATGGTTAGAGATTTTTCCGTTTGAATGTGCGTAAATGATTTTCTAATATACGATCGAGTGAAACTTTGAATTGTCACTATATGTGTATTCAGAGAGAAACAAGTTCGTTATTACATGTTAGAAGGGTAAAGTAGCCATACTTTATCAGCGAATTTAAATATTCTGTGAGAATAGCGTCGTCTATTTCACGCAAAAGAATACTTGAATGACTGAGAAAGCTATCACTTTATTTCAGCGAAACAGACAAATTGTTTGTTTTTGTTGAGTTACTAACTGAATTACATTGAAAAGATTTGTAAAATATGGCGCTGTGAAAATATTTTGTAAAGGAGGTGTCAGTGTCAGAGCGGAGCGAGGACGGAGAAGCTGCAGCGGCAGTATACGTCACTAGTGTCACGCTGTGATTGGCTAGCATACGTCAGAGTATTCGCGCACAGATTGGCTCATGTGACTAGGCAGGCTTGCAGCTGATTGGCTCATCCTGAAAAGCAGTAATTCTATTGGTTGAGCAGAATAGTGACGAAGCTTAACCTGATTGGCTTGTTGGTGAGTTTCGCGCACGGATTGGTTGATTTTACGGAACAACAATTTCTTTGTTGTAAATAGTTACGATCTATTCTGAAGAAAAGAAGCTTTCATGGTTTCAGAAACTGAAAAATAAATTGAAACTTGACAAGAAAATTGGAACGCGAGGTGGAAGATTACTTCATAAGTACAAAACACCTGCAGCTTATATGTTAGGTGAATATGGTTATCATACTTGCCTTTGGATGGAGAATTGGATGGAATATACAAAAATGATGATGTATTAGCATGGCCGGAAGATGGATCATTTAACATTAAGGTTTTGAAAAACTTAAGAGAAAAAATGATGACTCTTGTACCAAAGCCTAGACCTACTCAATTTGAGGCTTTAGCTGAATGGGAGGATGAGATGTTCGAATTAGAACGAGAAAGCAGAGGTGTAACAAAAGGTACTAAATTAGACATTAATAGGGAAACTGAGGTTAGAATGCATCAATGGAGACGTGCAGACATGTGTGATGGTTTGTACCCAGCGAGATTTGGTGAGGCAACTGGTCAAAAGGGTGCTCAAAAGAAAAATAATATTGGGAAGAAAGTGAATTAGAAGATGCGGTTTTAGAAGAGATTTATATCACAAAACCGAAACCGCCACCTTACCAACCAGTTTGTTCATGGTATTCCCCGAGAATTCCAACAAGAATTTCCCAAAGTGCTCCTCCAAGAGAAATTATTGATGAGACATCACCTAGGTCAAATCAGAATATTGGAAAAACTCCTGAAAGAGTAGAAACAAGAATTAATTCTAGTATATCAGGAGAAAATAGAAATTATGCTGAAACCCCAGTCCAGAGAAATGAAATCCCAAGAAATGTAATGAGAACAGAGGGATGTGAGGAAATACCAAATACCTCAGAATATTTTTGATCAAAAGATGAATTAATACAGCATTTAACTAAAAGCATGGAAGCAGTAACAGTACCAGTAATGATTGGACCTGTTCTTCCAATATTTGATCAGAGGGAAGTTAGACATTCAGCTTTGACGGTTCCATTAAATGCAGAAATTCAGAAAGTGGCTGAAAAATTTTATTCAGATTTATCAGAAATTCACAGAGAGAAAACAATGATGCCTGATTTAACTTTTAATCACAGTTTGTCAAATAAAACTCCATCTGGTGCAGAATCTGATTCAGGAACTCCAGAAAAGAGCATAAATAAAATAGATTTAACGCACACCCCACAAACCACAAAATTCAAATTACTTGATGTTGCAAAATTGAAAGCAGATTTGGAGGAATTGATTATTGGCACAAGTGGACCTGACAGTTTGAAGCTATATCAGGATGATGAATTATTATTTATTTGTAAAAGCGGAAAACGAAAACCAAGTATGATCAATTAGAGGAAATGGCTGCTGAATTAGAAGTAGATTTAAGCAGACAGAAAAATTTGCAGAAACATTATAGAGTGGATTTCTCTGAAAAAGATATTGAAAACATGAATACCACAGGAAGAATTATTCATATAAAAGATTTAATTGTGTTTCTAAAAAGATTGGGTGAATTAAGTAAATGGAGAGTAAAATGGACAAAGAAAAGAGAGGAAGACAGAAGAGAAAGAGGAGAAGTAGCAACTGAGTTTCCAATGAGAGAAATACCAGGAGGAGGGTATGTGCATGTCCCTTGGACAAGACAGGATATTTGACTGTTTACACATGATTTTCCTCGGCTGAGAGAAAAATCTGTGGAATGGTATGGACAGGTGGACAGATTTGTTAAGGTTTCAAAAGTTCTGTGGATTGATCTTGATGGATTCTTTGACATTGTTGTCCCATCAGATCTTTGGACAGAATGTAAAATTTCTGTAGATTGGCCTAAAGAAGAACCTGCTCGAGATAGGATAACAGGTGCTCCTTCATCAGATGTTATGAATCTGTATGATAAGGTAATTGTGTGGTTGAAAAACAAGATTTCCCCAAAAGAAGTAGATTGGGTTAAAATAGATAGAACAAATCAAGAGCCAAAAGAATCAGTACATTCATTTTATGGAAGATTACTGCTGGTATTTAAACAATACAGTGGTTACGAAAAATTGAGTGAAAAGGATATGAGCCACTTCATATACAGGTTTGTTTATGGCTTAAGACCTGAAATTGCACACAAGTAAAAGCCCAACAGGCCCACTCGGTGAGCATTCTAGCTCGGTCACACAATGAAAAGGAGGCAGGCTAGACAGTTACTTAGCCAGAAGGCACCTCAGCGAAATGTCTAGCCAAGAAGGAAAGGGTGCCAACGAGGTAAAGAAATATAAAAAAAAAACACCAGACTCACCCTTGAAGCTCAAAAGTGATACTACTCTGGACACAATCCTCAGGAAAGTCAAAGAATGTAACGAGGTTGCTAAGTCCACCAAACAAACAATCGAAAATATGCAGCTAGAGCTAGCAGCTATAAGGGCAGACCAGCATAACACAAACAGCAGGATCGACACAGCAGAGTCGCAAATCAGTGACATCGAGGATTCCAACAACCAGTCAAGCAGAGCCCTACTTTCGGTCTCCAAAGCCACCAACAGCCTACAAAAGCAGCTGGCTGAGCAAGACGACCGCACAAGAAGAGGCAATATAAGACTACTCGGAGTACCTTGAAGGAGAAGAAGATAAGCCAGGATCCTGCTCAGCCCTCCTAGAGGAGCTCATCCCACAAATCACAGGCCTCAATTTTGACAAACAATTCGAACTAGACAAGGCCTATCGTGTTCCAGCGATGAAGCTCCAAAAGGCACGCGGCCCTCGCTCAAGCATCTGCAGACCTCTTAGATCACAGCAAACGGAGGCCATTTTTGCAGTGGCTAGGAAAAAACAAACTCTAAAATGGAAAGACAACAAAATAATATTTACACAAGACTTTTTGCGCCAAACCGTTGAAACAAGGAAAGGCTTCCTGGCACTGAGGGACAGAATGAGAAAGGACAACATCACTTTCAGCTTTGCAGGCCCGGCGAGACTGAGAATTGTAGAGAAGGGGCACACCCTGATCTTCGACGATACGCGGGAACTAAGAAGACACCTACGGGGCCCTCCGCCGGAAGAAATGGATGCGCAACGCTCAGACACTGTGAAGAGAAGAGCATCATTGGACAACACGAGCACAACGGACAACTCCTGCAAAGGACAATAACCAAGGACACATCAGAATTCAAGCCGCTAGATCAACAATTCTACCTCAAGCAACAGCTCAACCTCATTACATAGTTTCTATCCAAAGCAGCATTGGCAAAAAAGAGACAGTCCCTAGCCCCGGCGTGGACCCTGTAAATAACTTGGTGCACTGGTCCTACCTCAAGGGCAGCACGACTACCTCATCCACCCTGGGACGTGGAAAAGCCAACAATGTTAAGAATTTTTTTTACGGACCAATGTATATCCTTTACCAATGATCCCTGGTCAAGCCCGGGGCCAAGACCAAAATAGTTCATTTAGAAACCATCGGGGAGGATGGAGGGAGGAACCTTTGCTGATGCATGCCCACTTTTTGAAATGCGGGGGGGTCGGTGCGGTGGGGGCGAAGGGGAGTCAGGGGGGCGGGCCAGTACAGATCATATACTTCTACTTCTTTCTTTCTCTCTTTCTCACTTTCTTAACGGACACAAACATACACGGCTCGAACACAGAGGACGAGTCCTTCTGGAGAGAGGTAGGGGACAAAGTCGGCAGTCTACCCCAAGATGAGCTCCTGATAGTAGCAGGAGACCTCAATCAGGTATTAGATCAAACCATAGATAGTCACCTACAAAGATCCAGCCATAAAACACAGTTCCAACACATACTTAGGAACCTATGCACCAAACTCCACCTTAGGGACCCATGGAGACTCCAAAACCCAGACGCCAGAGACTACACCTTTTATTCCCACCCCCACAACTCATACAGCAGAATTGACTACATCCTGATCTCATCCACTCACACCCACCTTATAGAACACACAGAAAGTGCGCCAAGAACAGTTTCCGACCACTCCCTCATCAGCCTAACACTTATCGGTCGTCACAAGGAACAAACAAGATGTAGATGGAGATTCAATAGCGATGTCATTAGAGATCCAGCTAACGCTGCCGCCATAGTGGAAGCCATTAAAGACTATCTAGAAATCAACGACAAGCCAGACATAGACAAAGGCGTACTCTGGGACTCCATGAAGCCACAATAAGGGAGAAAATAATAAGCATCAAGTCTAGAATGCACAGGGACAGGAACAAAACAATACTAGAATAAGAGGGGCAGATCAAAGACCTACAGTTGCATCACAGCATCGACCTAGCCGAAAGAAACACACTGACGACCCTGATGAGGAAAAAATATGAGCTAAATAAGATTCTAAGCGGGAGGGCAGGCACATGGATAAACAGCTACAAAGCCATAAACCTCTGCTCAGTGAATAAAGCAGGCAGGGCCCTGGCCTCATACCTTAAGAGTAAGCATAGACAACATGCTATCGCAGCCATGACTGACGCCAACAGGACATCTCAAACAGGGTTTTTAAAGAATTCTATGAGGAACTATACAAAGCAGACAAGAACCTAAACCCAGATGGGGGAGCAGCCCTCCGAGGCAAGCTTAACCTTCCAAAGCTAACAGAGGCTCAACGCGCAACACTAGAACTAGATATTACAGGAGCAGAAATAGACATGGCAGTAGCTGCCCTAAAAGACAACAAGGCACCGGGGCCGGATGGGTAAACAGCCAAATTCTATAAACACTTCCCCCTAATTAGAAACACAATGAAAGAGGTTTTCGCACACTGCAGCAAAGGGGGAAAATGACAAACTCAATGGCAGAGGCCAACATCATAGTCATCCAAAAAGAAGGGAAAGACACACAATTCCCGCAGAATTACAAACCCATCTCTCTAATCAACATAGAATTGCAAGATATAGGCAAAAATACTAGGGGGAGGACTCAACGCACAGCTCCCTAATCTCATACACAAAACGCAGGTGGGATACATTAAAAACAGACTAACACAAGACTCCTATGCCACATAATTAACCATGCCTCTACCAATACGAATCCAGCAGTGATGATCGCGTTAGATGCCGAAAAGGCTTTCGACACAGTTTCATGGCCCTTCCTTGACCACTGCATGCAGAAGTTCGGCCTAGGTGAGAAATACAAGTCAATGGTAATGGCACTTTATAAGGACCCCAAAGCCCGAGTTGTAGTAAACAGGAGCACATCTGAGGCTCTTTCTCTGATAAGGCTGCCCACTGTCCCCTGCACTGTTCGTACTGACCCTTGAACCCCTACTCGCCATAATCAGGGAAAACGGCAAGATAGAAGGGGTGAAGATCAAAGGCAACGCAGTCAAACTAGCAGCATACGCCGATGACTTACTGATCATGACAGAGAACCCAGAGCCCTCGATAGATGCACTAATGGGAACTATCGAAGTAAATGCCCAAGTTGCAGGGTACAAGCTCAACAGAAGCAAGTCTGAATGCAAGCCACTCAATTTCCACACCACCAGGGATGTGTTGGGATCTTCGGGTCTACACTGGCAAAAAAGGAGCCCTAAAATACGCGGGTATCTATTTTGACAGGGACCTTAGGTCAACACTTGATCACAACGAATGATCACTAACAAATAAAATAAAAGATAGGCTCGACACGTGGTCCCCCAAGTACGTCAGCTGGTGGGGTAGGGTAGAAACAATCGAAATGATGATAACCCCGATGTTTAACTACCTGCTGAGCATGCTCCCACTTATAATTACAGTAGACTTTCATCAAAAACTGAACTCCATGATTAACACATTCCTCTGGAGGGGTAAAAAAGCCAGGATTAACCTCCAGAAACTTAGGCTCAGTAAGGACCTAGGAGGGCTCAACGTCACAAACTTTAAGACCTTCCAAACAGCCTGCCTCGCCAGACAAGGCATATATTGGCTCACACCAGCACAGGGCTACACGCCAGCTTGGCTGGAACTAGAAAGAGCCCTGGTAGGTGGCCTGAATCCTGCGGCCCTTCTCACTGCCAACAAACACCCGGAAGCCAGGAATACAATTCTCAGGAACACTAAAAATGCCCTTTTGCAAGTAGACAAAAGAATGGAACAAAAAATCAAAAACACAGAATGGGAATCCATTTGGTTCAACAGAAAAATAAAATACAAGAACAGCATACTCACCTTAACCTCCTGGCTCCAGCGAGGTATCCACACCCCACCCCAACTATAAGAAGGCGGGTCGCCCTCCACTTTTGCCAGCCTGCAACACAACCATGACCTCCCAGATACAGAACTATATAACTTTCTCAAAATCAAGGTGGCAATCACCAAAGCAGGATGATCAAAGATGTACCAACAATACACCAATATCTGACAAACCTCAACATTTTAGGGCACAAAACGTCATACCTATATAAACTACTAAGGACATAAATATCCAGATTAAACAGTAAGGCTATAGAATACTGGGAAACACTACAGGCAGGGCGCTTCAGCGAGAGAGAAAAAGCTCACCTTTGGTCCTCGGCAAGTAGAAACAAAGTCACCACCATACTGGCACAAACAAAATGTTGGCTCCTACACAGAGCGTACTGGACCCCGGGACGCCTAACAGCGGTCGGGCTCATAGGACGGTAAGCTGAGCACAGTGGAAACGTTACTCTGATCTCGAGAATAAAAGACTATACGGCCTATCAAAGTCCCCTTTCTATCTACACCACGACTCGAACATGAACTTTAAATAAGGATAAGGATCGTTGTATACAGTCATTCAGTAATGACTTCCATGGTGAAAACACTAATTTGAATAATATTAGACATTCAAATCATGCACCAAATATTAGGAATACGTATATTTTAGAATAGGAGTTAGCTCTTTGTAGAATTATTTTGATATTGGATACTATAATATTTACTGCCCACTGCTAATCTCGTCCCATAATGCTTTGCAGGGCCTTTGGTTGGGATTGTTTTTATGCCAATAACTGTGCTTGGGGTGGTCTTAAAATGATGGGATCACCACTGAAGTTCAACAAAATGTGCTTTTTGTTTATGCTCTTTGTGTTCAAGGCATCTGCTTGGTGCTCCCCCTAGGTTAGGGGGGACCCCAAAATCATCAGCTCTCTCATTACCTAATGTTTCATTGCAAAATTCATTTTTGTGAATCGGTTATATGTTGTTAAGCATGTAAAAATTGCTTTATTAAAGCATCTGAGAATATTGTTTATTTAGATGCTATGCTACTTGATTAAGCACAGTTTTGGTACTGTACTACGTGCAATTTGCAAAGGATGAATTAGTACAAACTTAGCAATTTCCATCAGCGTAGAGTAGTTTTAAACCCAGGGTTAGATCTAGAGCACATGATTGTCCACTGCTCCAAAGTCAAAACATTGTGAGAGAAAGTAAGGGAGTTTGTCTATAATGTAACCGGGTACACTCCACAACTAGATCTCCTCAGCATAACTAATGCTTTCATGGTGCCAGAGATACACTCGGCCAACGACAGGAGCCTCATTGACCTACTCCTCACGGCGGCATCCAAGACAATCCTCTCCAACTGGAAAGACATGGGGAGGGCCACTTTCAGAGTCTGATTCAACTGGGTCACCTTCCTAAGGGGAGCGGACAACATAACAAAAAATCAAACACCACAAGTTGGGCGGGGCAATGAGATGTGGCTCTCCCTGGACAAATACCTTGACTCACATAAACCGCCGTGAGCGCATCACAGCACCGGACGTCCTCACGGTCCCCTCCCCTCCACCCTCCATACCCTGGCACCACCCATCATTTTACTCTGTAGTCATGCAACCCACAACACAACACACGCATGTCCGTTTCCCCCTTTTCTTTTTCTCGTCTTTCGTCCCACTTACCTCCACACATTATCTTTTCCGCCCTACGGGGGCAACGCATATAACCGGGATGTAACGCCAAGGTTTCAAGCTGTTTTTATGTGTAACCGCCACTCTAGCGCCTTAGCAAGCCAGTTTGTATCATATCATTGTACCTTTCCAACAGGAGCCAGGTGGTGGCCCTAGGAGATCTAGAATAGGACCCATTTGTGCTCCCTTTTGGGGTCCCTCAGGGGTCTTCCCTGAGTCCAACTCTTTTTAACGTATATGTCTCCACTCTGGCCCCAGTTATTAGATTATTTGGCTTCAACTTAACATCATATGCGGACGACACGCAGATTGTAGTGTCGCTGCTACCCTGGGGGAGAGGAAGGTACGGCTAACAGGTTTATAGACTGCATGCGTGCGGTCAGCAGCTGGATGGCAGGGAACTGCCTAAAGCTGAATTCATCAAAGACAGAAGGTCTCCTGTTTGGGGCCAGAGAGAATTTCTGGACTCCAAGATGGTGGCCAGAGGAAATGGGTGTCCCTCCCTCCCCAGTTGCTAAGGTCAAAATCCTTGGGATCCTGATGGATGATACATTGTCATTCAGGCCTCAAGTAAATGCGTTGTCCTCTGCACCCCACTACGTTCTGAAAACAGTATGCAAAGCCTTGCCTTTTCTCCCAGATGAGTGCAGGAAGACAGTGGTGACAGGACTGATTATGTCCCGGCTGGATTACTGCAACAGCTTGCTGCTCAATGCTCAACAAGGGCTGCTTAACAAACTTCAAATCCTGCAGAATGCGGCAGCCCGCCTGATTACGGGTACACCGAAATTTGCCTCGGTCGCCCAGGATCTGGTGAAATTACACTGGCTACCTGTGCGCAAAAGAATTACATTCAAAGCGCTCTGTGTAGTATTTAAGGCACTCAAAGGAGTTGGCCCTCATTGTATGACCCAGCTCTTCCAGTGGTACAAACCAGCAATATCACTTAGATCAGCCGATCAGGGGATGATTGTGGTTCCCAGAGTCAGGAAAGCTTGTTGGAGGGAAGGAGTTTCTCCCTGGGAGCAGCAAAGGCCTGGCACCGGACCTGATGTCCTTTCGGAGGGCCTTGAAAACATGGCTCTTTAAACAATAAGGGGCAGATTTATGAGGCCCTTGCGCCTCTTTGCGCCGCAATTGCGTCACTTAATTTGACGCAACGGCGGCACAAGCAATGTGCCCTATTTACAACGTGACGCATCTAGGAGATGCGTCACGTTGGAAAGCCCTGCGCCATGAGGAGGCGTTCCTGCGCAGGGGGGGGGGGCGTTCCTGCGCAGGAACGCCTCCTAAAAGTGGCTGAGTGAAATCTATGAGATTTCACTCAGTCACTTTCTACGTCAATTCCTTACGCCTGCTTGAATCAGGCGTAAGGGTGACGCACCATGCATTGTAGGGGTGGCCCCTGTGCATTGCAGGAGTCATGTCGCACTTGCGACATGACTCCAGCAATGCGCCGCCCGTACGCCGGAAGATGCGTCACGCATCTTCCCTGCCTTGCACCATGGGTGGCGGAGCAGTGGCGCACTGTGGCGCACATTAACTGGCGCATCCCTGGGGATGCGCCAGTTAACATAAATCTGCCCCTAAGTTTCAGGTCAAGCTATGGAGTGGTCAGTCAGCGCCAGGACACCAGCTGGTAACAGTGCGCTTTAAAAATGTGAAAATAAAATAAATAAAATAAATAAATTATCCACGCGTGAAACAACAGCGAACCAGTATTGCCTTCGTTTCGGTTTACTCTGTACTGTTTTGTAAAAATTCTTCTAATAAAATCTTTTGAAATAAAAAAAAGAAGAAATGTTATTGGACTAAGTGAGCTTGTGTCTGATTTCAACGAGTGCACCTTCCACCTTCCGATGAACATTTTGATCCGATTTGCACCTTGGGAAGACAGGTGCGGGAAGTGTTTTGCACCAAACATATGATTGTTGATGCTACATGTGTCTTGGTTGAGCTGGTCCCTGGTCGGTCGTTCTGTTCTTAATTTTTCAAGCAAGAATATTGTGGTCAATATCGATAATAAGGTAAGAAATATTAGGCCCGATTCACAGAACTAACTTAAGACAAAATCCTAAACTTACTACTTTTGGTATTCACAGAAGTTAGGATTTTGTCTTAAGACAGACTTAAGACAGACTTAAGACAGAATCCTAACTTAAGTCTGTCTTAAGTCTGTCTTAAGTCTGTCTTAAATCTGTCTTAAGACAAAATCCTAACTTCTGTGCATACCAAAAGTAGTAAGTTTAGGATTTTGTCTTAAGTTAGTTCTGTGAATCGGGCCCCTAGTGATTAAAAATATAGAAGTCATTAATATCATTTTCAAAAAATATATTTGTTTAAAGTATAACTTTTTTAATTGGTGTCAAGCATTTTAGTATATATTTTACATTTATGTGAAGTTTTTTTGTAAAAGAATTGTTTATGGTTTTTTCATATATGTGTTAAATGTTTTTATTTATTTAATTGAGATTTTGTAATTTAACTGTGGGAAGTAATTTATCTTTAATTAATTAGTAATTGGTTGTTAATCACTATTAATTAATTCATTGCTAATTAATTATGGTATTTGTGCAATTCTTTTAAATGTGGGTTGTGGGATTTGTGTGGTTTATATGGGAAAAAGGTGGGAAGGGATTTATTTTTAATTAATTCATTACTGTTATTAATTGATATTAATTAATTAACGTATTGAAAATTAATGATGACAATTGTGTAATACATTTTAGGTGCCTGCTGTGTGGTTTATAGGGGTAAAGGGTGGGAAGTAGTTTATGTTTAACTAATGAGTAACTAGTTGTTAATACATATTCATTAATTCATTGTAAATAAGCATGGGCGTAAAATCTGTTACGCTCGCGGATTTTTCGTATTTTCGGTAAATCCGCAATCCGCGAACTCTCGCGGATGTGGCGAAAATACGCAAATCCGTCCGAAGCGGATTTTTTGCTTGTGTTCGCACTGCTCGCGGGCCGCGGCGCGGGCAGCAACAATCTCGCACTCGCGAAAGTACAAAAATTACAATTGGGGAGGGGTGAAGGAAGTGGCCCAGTCTCCAACTTCCTGTTCCTGTCCAGCAAGCTCCTCCCATAGGGGTGGTGTGAAGGAAGTGCCCCAGTCTCCAACTTCCTGTTCCTGTCCAGCAAGCTCCTCCCATTGCTTAGTCCATTTCCTGGCCACTTTGATTTCGATCTTGACTGGGAAGGATTACTTTTTGTGGATGCTGCTGGATATTTGGATTTGAGGCCTTTTGGATTACTTTGGATTCGAAATTTTATTTCACAAGGAAGTAAGTTGATGTTGTTTGTTTGTGGTGATTTTTGTGTGTGTTGCTTGTTTTTTGACTTTTTGGGGGGGAAAATCTGCAAGTTCGCGAGCTGAGGATTTTTTTGCTTGTGTTCGCACTGCTCGCGTCCCGCGCAGCAACAATCTCGCACTCGCGAAATTGTAAAAATTACATTTCTGCACATGAATTGAAAACCACCAGGCTTAGTTATGGGTGCATGGCTGCATGCATGATACAACTGTTTTGTTGAATTTTATTTTTAACATGATTCTGGCCAGGGCATGGATGGCATTGGATTGTGGTGATTTTTGTGTGTTTTACGACTTTTTGGGGTGGTGTTGGGGGCTTGTTATGTGGGTGGGGGCCATTTTATTGCCTGGTCCCGTGTGGGTGGGGGTCTATGGGCCATTTTTAAGCCAGTTTGTGTGCTTTGTGCCATAGGCCTGCACCCAGTGTGCTCTGATTTCATCCATTATGGCCAGGGGGCCCAGAATCGGTCTGTTCGCGGATTTTGCTGGTTTTTCGGCACGTTCGCGCCGTGAAGCAACAATCTCGCACTCGCGAAATTGTAAAAATTGCAATTTTGCACCAGAAAACCACCAGCAGGCAGCATAAGCCTTCTGAAACTTGATGGATGGCATTGGATTGTGGTGATTTGATTTGTGTTGTGTTTTTTGACTTTTGAGTAGGGGTTGGGGGCTGGCTATGTTGGTGGTGGCCATTTTGAGGCATGGTCCTGGCCATGTGGATGGGGGTCAAGCGGCCATTTTGAAGGCAGGCAGTGAGCTTTGTGCCATAGGCCTGCACCCATTTTGCCTTGCTTTCACCCATTGTGCCCAGGGGGAGTCAGTGGTACATGAAACTATAACCCTCTCTGTGTGTGCTCTCTTGGATCAATGTTAAATTCCTGTTTCCCAAAAATTTAGCAATTCTTAATTTTGAAATTTCCATATTGTGTGGTGTGCACGAGTGTATTCATAAATGCCTACTTGCAAACTAATTATTGAAGTGCTACATATGCAACATATATTTACTGATGTTCCTGTGTCTTCGTTTGCTTGTAGGTGCATAAAGTCAATAAATCCGCATCATCGTTGAGCATCAGTGCCAGGAAGAAGTCCTGCTGCGGCCTGTTGTTCCGACATCTGAAGAAGATGGCTCCAAAAAGAGGTGCCCGTAGGTCCTCTAGCAAGAAAGATGTCTCTACTAAGGAGAAGAAGAAGCAAGTGGCACCACTTACCAAGGAGACTGGTGGCACCACCACTAAATTTTTGTGGGGAAAACAAAGGCCCACCATGAGTGCTGCACAGGTAGCCTGTATAATGGTTAAATCACCAACGACCAGTGATGTTGGCTCATCGCAAGAAAGTAGCAGCACACCATCAACACAGGTTGTAACTCATCTCACAAGTACTATTCAACAACCAAAGCCGCAACAACAACTGTATGGGCTACTAGTACAAGCACAAGTACATGCGCAAGGAGCTGTCCGAGAAGGAGCTGTCCGAGAAGGAGCTGTCCGAGAAGGAGCTGTCCGAGAAGGAGCTGGCCGAGAAGGAGAAGGCCGAGAAGGAGAAGGCCGAGAAGGAGAGGTCCATGGAGAGTTGCAAGTAGCGATCAATGAAGAGGCCCATGTAGCGGCGCATGGAGCGGTGCAAGTGCCCACAATGGTTGTTCTTCCAGAAGTAGGGGCACAGGAGGAAATTGACTTTGGAGCCGGGGTATCATGTCAGGAAGACGAAGGCACTCCTCCTGATGATTCATTTTCTCCCAGCTCCCCACCAAAGAAAAGATCAAGGAGTGTGTGTAGAAGTTCCTCTTCAAGCCCCGCTCCATCAGATGATGATCTGGATCTAGATTGGCACCCATCTCCGACGTCTGAGAGGGAGGCACACCATGAGCTGCGAAAGGTATCAAATGTTAAAAGGAAGGGCCCCGGAAAGCTCATACTTATGGATCCGAACGTAGGACTTGATGAAGTGGTTCATTCTGATGTTGATGAACAGGATGACAGCAATGACCTAGTCATCACACACGTCATTCCAGCCACACCGGCCATGCAGCAGACAGACATTTATACCCTATCCCGACGTCAGGCTGAGCGTGACCCTGGCGACGTGCCACTGGTAGCACCACCAATGCAGTCAAGTAGTACAACAAGTTCAACAAAACCTACAGCTCCCATATTTTCTCCCCAGAGGGGGACTCCATCCAGCTCGACCCCCTCAAGTAGGGTTGCTGAAATAATTGCACAACCCAGTAGATGTCTGCAAGGCTCATCCACCACTGCTTCATCTGGCATTGGCAGTATCATCTCGTGCGCCAAAACCAGAGGTTTCAAGTCCCCAGTTTGGAACTTTTTTAGTGTCCATGCAAAGTATGATAACATAGCCGTTTGTTGCATTTGTAAGACTAGCGTTAGCCGTGGTAAGACTGGTACCAACTATGGAACAGGAGGCCAGATAGGTCATCTTGAAAGAAGGCACGCTGTCGAATGGTTTGCGCACCTAGCAAACATCAAGGGAAAGCAATCCCAAAGGGCAAGTGGCCAAAATATACCCATACTAGGTGTTTCATCTGAAGATGACGGGGAGGTAGAAGAAGCGTCAGACATGTGTCCGGTTGCACCCAGTACCCCTGGCAGCACCACACCCTCCGGAACACATAGGAGGCACACTGAGAGGCTGGGAGATACACCAATGCGGAAAATGTCAACACTGATCAGAAGTGGGTCGAAGAAGGCATCAGCATCATCCCGTAAATTTGTCCAGCACACCATTTCAGCCATGTTCTCCTCAGATGTGCAATTTCAACGCAACCACCCAATTGTACGCCTGTATAACACTAAGCTGGCTAAAATGATAGCGGTGGACCTTCTCCCTTTTTCGTTTGTCGAAGGTGTGGGTTTCCTTGAACTCGTGGCAACACTGGCCCCTAAATGGAAGGTTCCTAGCCGGTTCTATTTTGCCAGGGTTGCTGTTCCAGCACTATATAAAGAGGTGCTTGAGTTGGCTGGGGCAGCTTTGCAGAAGAGTGCAGTTCACACTATACACCTGACAACAGACATGTGGACCAGTTGCCAAGCCCTTGATTACATGTGCATCACTGCACACTGGGTCTCCTTTTCAGGGGTTGCACAACAGATAAATGCAGGTGGTGACTTGGTCGAGATTTTTAAGGGTGCTCGTAAACATGCAACATTAGCCATGTTTGGCATGGAGAAAAGTCATACTGCAGCCAACATTTTGGATGACTTTAACAAAAAGGTCTCACAATGGCTGCCCCCAAGAAAATGCAAGGTTGGTTATGTTTCTACTGATAATGGCAGCAATGTAGTTAGGGCCATGGAGGACGGTTTCTATTTCAGAGTGCCGTGTTTGGCGCACTGTATGAACCTTGTCGTGCAAAAGTTCTTGAAAAAAGAACTTGCAGTCGACAAAATACTGACCATCTGCAGAAGAATATGCACACATTTTAACCATTCGTTTAAGGCCCGGAAGAAGCTGAGGCGCAAGCAAAATGAACGTAGTTTGCCAGTGAAAGCACTTATCCAGGAGGTGGCAACACGTTGGAACTCAACCTTCTACATGCTTGAGCGTCTGCATGAGCTGTTTCCAGTAGTCAATGAGTATTTCTACAACCTGGGTGGTGATACGACAGAAATGATGCTAGCGGTGGAGCAATGGCAGCTAGTTAAAAGCCTGACAGACATGCTTCGTCCTTTTGAGGTCTTCACGCGTGACGTCAGCAGGGAGGACTGTTCTTTGAGCAAAGCTATCCCATTGTTGCTGAAGCTCGAGCACCAAGTCCAGGTGGTGTCTTCACAATTAAAAGATGCTGGAAAGAATGAAGCATATGAGTTGGCGCAGAGATTATTACAACGCCTAGTTAGCAATAAATGGCTTGTAAATATCAAGAAACAACAGCACTACATTTGTGCTACTATTCTGGATCCACGTTACAAAAAGCCATTGTTTGGCAAAGTAATAATTCCTTTTGAAACATCAGATGTTACAGAGTACAAAGGTTGGCTAGCTCAGTCAGCCATTCGTTTTGAAAGAGAGCGGAAGGAAACTGTACGAGAAGACAGTACTACTAGTGAATCAGCAGGCCATCAGGCGTCCCAAAAAAGCACTTCTGCATCTGTGCCTCTGGCAGAAGTGAGTGACTTTTCCACTAAGCCGTTAACCACACCAGCAACCGTATCATCTGCACCAGGCCCAGGCGATATGTCTGAAGCGGATTGGCTAAGTGAGCTAGGGTTTCCTTGTCCCAGAAAGGACACAGAAGTGCAAAGTACAGGAATGCGGGAGGACATTCTTTCAATGGTGCAGGCCTATCTGGATGACTCCACAGCGGTCAATATTACTGAGGACCCTTTGGCGTATTGGCATGGGAAAAGAAAAATATGGCGAGAGCTCACCAACCTGGCTATCAATTACTTGTCTTGCCCACTCGCAAGCGTGTCTTCAGAACGTGTTTTTAATTCTGCTGGTGGCATTGTGACTTGCAAAAGGTCCCGCCTCTTGCCCGCAAATGTGGAGCGGCTCACCGTGATAAAGATGAACCAGCACTTCATACCACCAGATTACAAAGTACGAGAATGCACGAAGGAAGAAGAGGACACCGACCTACCTGAGGAAAGTTCTCCTCAGTTACCAGAAGTACAACCGACTGATGAATTAGCAGAGTATGAGGACGAGTTCTGCTTCCCTGACAGCGAGTTCTGAAAATGAGTCAATGACTCATTAACTGTAAATTTAGTCCTCCTTATTCACTTTTATTCCTGTGTGTCTGTCTTTCTTTGTTTAGCAAGTGCTTCATCACATTCACAAAAAAACTGTAATCACCCCATCACAAGCAACAACAAGCCCATCAGCAGAACTGTCTTGATTTTGATGCCGCAGCATTCCTCATGTTCACAACAGTTAGTTGACAAGAACTCAGTCCTGGTCGTCTATCCTCCTCCTCCACTCATCCTATCCATTTCCCGTAATGCTGATGCCTGGATTCTGCACAATGAAGAAACTTACGTTGAGTCCCCTAAAGAGGGACTGGAAGTAGTGAGTCCTCATTTAAATACATTTTGCTAAGTGTGACTTTTTTTCCCCGATTTGCATTTTTGGCTGTTTGGGGGTGTCAACTGTCAAACTTGTTTGCGCTTGGGTTTACGGGTCTTGGCTGGGCCATTGCTGGCAAGGTCTATTAAGGGATGAAATTGGCCAGTTGTGGCCCTGCTGCAGAACGCTTTAGGACTCTGTGAATACCAGGTGGAGCCAGCCCTCAAACACAAATTACAGGTAAGATAAGCGTTTGGATGGGAGGTAGTATAATGGAGTGTTCGGAGAGGCGAGAGAGTGACAGTGGTACTAGTAGTAAAGTCCTAGGGCTCTTGAATTAACAAACTCTGTGACAGGCATTTACTTTGGAAAACATTTGGCCTATTGCACGTGAACGTTTAGGCGTTATTATTGCTCGCTTGCCTGTCTTAGGGGTGCTGTCTGTGGGGCTTCTAGGTTTTTGTGGTGTGTGAGCACCGCTGCCACATTTCTAATGTTGATTGCTTTTGTTTTGCAGAAAATCCACGCCAGGAAACTCCAGTTGTGGCCCTGCTGCAGAACGCTTTAGGACTCTGTGAATTCCAGGTGGAGCCAGCCCTCAAACACAAATTACAGGTAAGATAAGCGTTTGGATGGGAGGTAGTATAATGGAGTGTTCGGAGAGGCGAGAGAGTGACAGTGGTACTAGTAGTAAAGTCCTAGGGCTCTTGAATTAACAAACTCTGTGACAGGCATTTACTTTGGAAAACATTTGGCCTATTGCACGTGAACGTATAGGCGTTATTATTGCTTGCTTGCCTGTCTTAGGGGTGCTGTCTGTGGGGCTTCTAGGTTTTTGTGGTGTGTGAGCACCGCTGCCACATTTCTAATGTTGATTGCTTTTGTTTTGCAGAAAATCCACGCCGGGAAACTCCAGTTGTGGCCCTGCTGCAGAACGCTTTAGGACTCTGTGAATTCCAGGTGGAGCCAGCCCTCAAACACAAATTACAGGTAAGATAAGCGTTTGGATGGGAGGTAGTATAATGGAGTGTTCGGAGAGGCGAGAGAGTGACAGTGGTACTAGTAGTAAAGTCCTAGGGCTCTTGAATTAACAAACTCTGTGACAGGCATTTACTTTGGAAAACATTTGGCCTATTGCACGTGAACCAACACGATGACAGTGTTCAGTTAAATGAACTTACTGCAAAACCACCACCCACCAAGCTCAAAAGTAGTAAAAAAACAGGTATGCTCAGATAAAGTTTGAAAAAGTATATTTATATCCCTAACAAAATAATCTCCCGCAAGACCCTCCCTAACCCCAACAAATAAATAGTCCTTCAAAAGTCCCCAAAAAACCCAACTCCCAATTCCCACCCCCCAAAAGTCTCTAAAAAAGGGGCAAGGGACACTCTAGGGATGCAAGCTGTTAAGTTTGGCCTCCAGGGCATCATGCCTTAGGGCCAGGGCATCATACTTCTCCTGGAGGGTGGCGTGATCTAGGCGGAGGCCCTCCACCACATTCTGATACTCGTTCCATTTCTGGACCTCCGCCTCTAGGTCGGACACTCTGCGGAGTGCACGGCGCAAGCGAGCCTTAACAGTACTGTGAGGTGCAGCCTTTGCTGCTCGGCGGTGGCGTCTTCCAGCACGGCTCCGGTTCGCTGGAGCACTGCGCTTACCGGCAGAACATGGGGTCACGGAGGAGGATGTAGATGTTAGATTTGATGCACTGGAGTGCGTGTCGTCCCCCTCCAGTTCCACCAGCCGCCGATATTCGGCAACAGTTGCTTCCAGCCTCCGTTGCCGGGCCAGTACAGCCAGCATACTCCTCGTCGGTTTGGAGGTTTTAGTATTGCCAACTATATGAAGAAAGAAAGACATAATATGTAACCAATGCTCTTTAAGAATATGATTAACACAAAATAATTCAGCAGGAAGTTGTGTCACAGTACAACTAGCAACTAGCCAGCGCAGTACAAAACTATTCAGGCCAGTATCATGGGCGTCCGCAGGGAGGGGCAAGGGGGGGCGCTTGAATCACCATTTCCCTTCCCACAACTCACTTGTATCCTTGGTTTGATGCTCTTTCATATGAAAGAGATCTGGCAGAAGCCCAGGCGATATGTCTGTTTCCCTCTCTCTCTCTCTCTCTCTCTGTCTCCCTCTTTATGTCTCCCTGTGTCTCCCTCTACCTCGCTGTCTCTCTCTCTCTGTCTCCCTCCCTCACCCTCCCTCTGACTCCCTCCCTCTCTCTCTCTCCTTCTGTCTTCCTCTCTCTCTGTCTCTGCCTCTATCTGTCTGTCGGTCCCAGCCTGCTGTAATTACCATATTGTAATTTGTCACTGGGACACCACTGGATACACATCATATCCTATCTAAGAGTCAGATAGTACCATGATCCAGCTTACCTGTACTCGCCACCGCCACTGTCTCCTTCCTCACAGTCTGTACTTCTTGGTCCGACTCCCCTAGCGCCGCCTCCTCCCCAGAGTGATCCTCGGACTCAGAGTCAATGATCACCACCACATCCGAGCTGGCCCCGCCACCAGATGTTCCACCTACAAAGTAGATTTAAGAATGTTAGATTACACCACTCACTAGTATTTGGTCTATGAATGAAAAAATGTGAAAACAACAGAAAAATTAATTGACTGTCTACTCTAGTCTAAAGTAAACATGTCCCTCCTTCCAGGGAAGGCTGTTGTCTTGCTTCATTTTTTTGTCACAATTGTTGAATGCTTGCTTAATTTTAACACACACCATTTTTCTCTGAACAGACAGAAACTGGACTTCTAAGGACAAGAGCAACATCAACTTCAAACCAGGTGAGTTCCATTACTCATCAACTCAGCACCAAGCACTTTTCCATTTCCAACTAACTTTATTTTAATATATATGTTTACTTAAACTTTTAGTAAAGCTTTTAAACTTGAATAGACTCTGTGGTTTTTGGTCCTCCAGACTAGAGTGACTGAGCGAAAAGTTTTGCAATTTTTGCAAGGAGAAGTCCATTCCTCTGACACTACCAGGTTTATTTATACAGTGTGCCAAACACGCCACTCTGAAATAATATTACTCTGGTCTTTGGTGTCCATAGTTCGGTTTGTGGAGAATTGTCCCTGCAACAGTAGGATTATTGATTTTGCTCCTATCTAAACACTATTTCGAAACAATTAAATTAGGAAAGCTTGGACAACAATAGGTCCTCTATATTTAAATGAAAACTTACTGGGGCCAGCAAAGGAGCACTCGCCGCCCTGGCCTGCATCCTCCTCCTTTGGAGCCACTGCATCCGATTTTTCGGTCCGCTTGCCCCTGGGCGGACCTGACGTACAACATGAAAGAATTAACAGAAAAAAACATTGATGATTGCTGCTTGCCGATGTCCTTGTCAACCAAATCAAACATTTAGAAAGAACAAGAACCAACTATTTCATCCAAAATGAGGGCTACAAAGGAAGGACTGCACCTGAGCCTCTACTCTAGGGGCAGATTTACAAGCCCCTTGCAGCTCTTTTGCTCCATTCTTGCGTCAATTTTGTGACGCAGCGCCACAACAAGAGAGGCGCCATGGTGTGGCGTATATTAACAACGTGACGCATATGGGAGATGCATCCCATTCTAAAGCCCTGCGCCATTAGGGAGCGTTCCAGCGCAAGGGAGGGCGTTCCTGCGCAGGAACGCATGCTAAAAATGGCTATGGGGAATATATAAAATTTCATCAGTCATTTAGGACAATGATGCGTCACTGAAACCCTGGGCCTGCATGAAGCAGACTTACGGCTTGACGCAGCATTGCTGGAGCTGCGCCATCGTTGCAACGCAACTCCATCAATGAGCTGCCTTTACGGCACCGATGCGTAACGCTTCGGTGACGTTTTGGGACCATGGTGTGCAGCATTGTAAATACGGCGCACCATGGGTGGTGCTGGCGTGCCGCACGCTTTGCAGTGATGCGCAGGTAATTGCTAATCTGACACTTAGGGGCATACTTACGAGTTCTGAGCTGGACACCTCCAGATCTGCACCAGAACAAATGCGTAACGCAAAACTAACCTTGCATCACGGCAGATGCGCCGCTATTACAATGCGGCAAACCCTGGCGCAAGGGTAGGCAGATGCGTGACGCATCTCGTGACGAAAAAGGGGCGCATCTCTAGAGTCGAGTCGCGGGCGCGATGCAACTATAGCAATGCTCAGGGCTGCCCAATACTCAACATACCGCATCAGTCCTTACGCCTGCTTCAAGCAAGCAGGCATAAAGAATTGACATAGCAGCGTCGCGGAAGTGCCTGCGTTAAATCTTGTAGATTTCACGCAGGCACTTTTGCGAGGCGCACAGCTGCCTGACCGCCACCCCCCCTTGCGTGGGAACGCACCCATTGTGGCGCAGGCCCAGGCCTTCACGTGGCGCATCTCCTTAGATGGATCACGTTGTACATGACTCGCAGGGATGCGCCACGTTTACGTCGCTGTGCTTCAGGTAAGGCAGCGTAAACGTGGAACAAGGGACTTGTAAATCTGCCCCTTTGTGTCTAGCATTACGCAGTTCTGTAAAATACACTCATACATTACTCAGCCCAATTAAATGAACACAAAATAAAAAACAAATAAGCAGTGGCACCGCCACAGAGAAGGAGAACAGTGCACCTGAAATGCACAGAAGATTTTGAAATATTAATTTACCTCTCTTATCAATGTAATCAGCAGCATTATTGCTCTTTGTAAAAAAATTAAAGCAAACATTTGCAATATAACACAGTCACACAGAGCAGGAGAAAAAACAGAGTAGTGAATGATGAAAAAATTGCTACTACTACTCACCAAGCCCGGGGACCTCCACTCCCAGCACGTCTAGCAGGTCACGCTCACGGTCCAGGATATCGGTCCAGCAGTGGGTGACTTGATTGTAGGTGCGCTGGACCCCCGTGATCTTAAAAAGGGCCCGGCACACCTGCCCCCACCGCTTCCGTCGCTCCTGGGTGTTGGTGTAACCAGCAGCGATCCTGCCGCCTGCCGCGATGGTCCTGGGGAGACGGCGCTGCACATAAAAAACAAGTGCGCCCACCTCCTCAGGGCTGAAGATCTCCCGGGGCATCACCATTTCCGCCCTCAAGCGACCACACGGGAGCCGGGCACGGGCTGCGGTGCCCGTCTTGGGCAGCTTGACAGCTGTCTTGACCATGTTCTGGGCAGGTGTTAGCAGTAAAGAAGAGACAAAATGAAAAAGAATAAGAAAGAAGGAAATAAAAGTTTAAAAAAGTAGTTGAAAAGTAAACAAAAGTAGCCTAAAACACAAAAATATAGATCTCGAAAAATAGAGGGATAGAAAATAAGTTAAATAGATCAAAAAAATATTAAAACAAGCAAAGGATGGCAGAGATATACAGAGGATAGAAACACCATACCCAGACACATAGGAATGAATGAAAAACAAGATGGCGGCCCGATCACGTGCGCGTAAGTAAGTTCGCACGCGATTTCTCTCGCGAACTCGTGCGAACTTGCATTCGCAAGGCGCTCATTGCGCGAGATTACACATAGCGGGCGGAAACGGAAATACGTCACGCAAACAAAATGGCGGCGCCCATACTCAACCTTGGGGTAAGTCGCACGAGTTCGCGGCTTCCACGGTCGAGTTCGCACGACGCCGCGCCTCGCGAATAGGGCAAAATTACCGAAAAACGAGTTTTGCAAAAGCAAAACCAACGAGCAGGTGCAAAAGTTCGAGCTCATCATTTGTAACCATTTACCTGTAGTGCTTCCTGAAGGGGCCCTCCAGAATCCGGTTGCCTACTTGCAACTATTGTGTGACCCTGCTCTGACAGTCACAGAATAGTTACAAGTATGCCATTGCATCCTGTTATTGCAACAAAAAGGAAAGGGAGCAGACAAGCAGGTGCCAGCCTTCATTAATGTCAGTTGGGGCAGGGCAGGTGGTGTTGTTTGCAAAACTTAGTGCAGGTGTGCTTGGCTTTGCCACAATAATGTACACTCACTAGTCAATCAGAGGGTGCTGTGATGACACCGAGGGTGGCATGGGTGTGCCAGCCAGAGGGTGGCATGGGTGAACCAGAGTGCCAGTGTTGACAGAGGATGGCAGTGCTTTGCTTTGCCCCAATAATGTACACTGGTGAACCAGAGGGTGCTGTGATGACACAGAGGGTGACATGGGTGAGCCAGAGGGTGGCATGGGTGACCAAAGAGAGTGCCAGTGGTGACAGAGGGTGGCAGTGATGAAGAAAGCCTTGCAAACAGGCTGGGCACGTAGAAACAACAAGTTCGCAAAACTGGCGACCCGACAAGTAAGTTCGCAATTTGCGAAATTGTACAAAACCCTCGCGAACTTGCAGAAACCCGTGCGAACACACATCCCCCAAAAAATCCGCAAATCCGCAAAATCCGCCCATGCTTAATTGTAAATTAATTATGGAAATTGCATAATTAATTTTAGGTGGTGGTTGTGTGGTTTATAGGGGTAAAGGGTGGGAAGTTATTCATGTTTAAATAATTAGTAATTAGTTTTTAATTAACATTAAATATTTAATTGAAAATTAAATATGGGAAATTGTGTAATCACGTTTAGGTGTGGGAAGTAATTTATGTTTAATGAATAATTAAATGATCATTAATCTTAATTAATTAATTAATATTTATTTGGGTATATGTTTATTTTTTGTTTGTGAGTTTTTACTTTTATCAGGGTAAAGGGTGGGGAGGAAATTAATTTTAGTTTTGTGTAATTTGTTTATTTACAGTTTAATTATAGCTATGGTTTGTGGGGGTTAAAGTGGTGGAGTGTGGGAAGATATTTAAGTTTTATGAGTTTTTATTTGTTTTTTAATAAATAATATTACTTTAATGGGTAATTATGTATGGTAATTATGTAAGTGATTTTTTTTATTTAGATCTGGGTTGTACATTGTATGGTGTTGTACGGTAGGAAATAAGAAAAAGCTAATTAATGTTATAATTTATGTTTTTGTTTCTAAATAATTTCTTCATAAAAATATGTATTTGTTTAAACATTATTTTTGATTTTACTTAAAATAATATCTTTAGATATGTGTCATATACATTTAACATTCTTTTTTTTAATTGGTAATATTAAATATATTTGTTTTTTTATGTTTAACATATTTATATATATTTTTATTTATTTCGGTTTTTTGTAATATTTTTGTTGTTATTATTTTGTTTCATTTTAATGGAGAACTGACTGGAGTGAGAATAGAAATTGTTACCCCACGGCAATCCAACACTTTCTCTACTGCTGCACTGATTAAAATGTGAATCGTAATTTTTACCCATCCGCTATCCAACACTTTTCCAGACTGTTACACTTATTGGAGTGGGAATAGTATATTCTTTCTTTCCGCAATCCAACACTTTCCCTACTGTTGCACTTATTGGAGTGGGAAAAGTAATTTTTACCCCTCTGCTATCCAGGAGAAGTCCATAAAGACAAAGAAAAATGCAGGAAGAAGAAGAGATGTGCAGAAAGAACCAACAGAGGAGCAGAAAGTCCTCCTGTGCGCCCAACGTTTTGCTTATAGGTACTGGTATTAACTGACTCTGACTAACTAGGCCTAGAGCCATTGCTATGCCAAAAGACACTTAGAATACAGTGAAAACACCTACATACACTAGGGAACACTATGTGTTGGGGTACCCTTGTGATTTGCATGACCGCCACTGTATTTGCCATGAGTTAACGCATGGTTCTTTGCATGAGTACATGAGTAGTGAGTGGATGATTAGAGTGCTACAAGGAGAGTTCATGGTGATTTTATAAGTGCTTGGGTTTTGGCGCAGTGATTGGATAAGCACATAGGATTAGCTGGGTGATTGGAGGACTGCATAGATAGTAACAGGGAGAACTGGACTGAATAGGGAGTCCACAAGGTATTGCAGCAGTGCATACTTTAGCGAATGGGTCATTGCATCAGTACATGGGTACTGAGTGGATAATTAGAGTAATCAATAAATCAATCAATCAGAGTACTTGTAGAGCACGCTACCTACCCGTGAGGGTCTCAAGGCACTGAGGGGAGGGGAGTGCTGTTACTGCTCGAAGAGCCATGTCTTGAGGATGTCTTCTGAAGGCGAGTAGGTCTTGGGTCTGCCGCATGTGGGTAGGAAGGGTGTTTCAAGTCTTGGCGGCGAGGTAGGAGAAGGATCTGCCGCCAGAGGTCGTTCTTTGGATGCGGGGGACAGCGGTGAGGGTGTGGCTGGTGGAGCACAGCTGGCGGTTGGGGGTGTAGAAGCTGAGTCTGCTGTTCAGGTAGGTTGG
This sequence comes from Lissotriton helveticus, assembly GCF_964261635.1. NCBI lineage: Eukaryota > Metazoa > Chordata > Amphibia > Caudata > Salamandridae > Lissotriton > Lissotriton helveticus. The sequence continues at coordinate 242,465,047 of NC_136057.1, forward strand.
TCCGGCGTTGTGGAGTGCCTTGTGAGCTTGAGGGTGATCCTCTTGTTGACGGGGAGCCAGTGTAGGTCTCTCAGGTGGGTGGCTGCGGCGGGGGATGTTGAAGATTAGTCGGGCGGAGGCATTTTGGATGCGTTGTAGTCGTCGTAGGTGTTTGGCTGGGATTCCTGTGTAGAGTGTGTTGCCATAGTCCAGTCTGCTGCTGATGAGGGCCTGTGTCACAGTTCCTGTTTCGGTCGGGATCCACTTGTAGATCCTGCAGAGCATGCGGAGGGTGATGTAGCAGGAGGAGGAGATGGCGTTGACCTGCTTAGCCATGGAGAGGGAGGAGTCGAGGATGAATCCTTGGTTGCGTGCATGATTGGTGGGTGTTGGAGCTGTTCCCAGTGTGGTCGGCCACCAGGAGTCGTCCCAGGCTGAGGCGGTGGGTCCAAGGATGAATACCTTCATCTTGTCCGAGTTCAGCTGCAGTCGGCTCATCCAGTCTGCGACGGCGTTCATTCCCTCGCGGAGGTTGGTTTTGGTGGTATGTAGGTACTGCAAGGAGAGTATGTGTTGAATTTATAAGTGCTTGGGTATTGGAGGAGTGTTAGGATTAGTACATGGTAGTGGCAGGGTAACTGGAGGAGTGCACAGGGAGTGACAGTGTGATTGCGGGACTGCATGGGTACTACCTGGGGTATTGAAGGAGGAAATGAGAAGCGTGTAAGTGGGTACCTGACTGTATGGGTAGGGCATATGGGATTGTACCAGTGATCAGTTAGTGCTTGGATCATTGCATGAGTACATAGCTACTGACTAAAATATTAGAATACTGCAAGGAGAGTGCCTGAGTGCATTTATAAGTGCTTGGGTTTTGGCGCAGTGATTGTATAAGAACATAGTACTGGCTGGGTGATTGGAGGACTGCATAGGTAGTCCTCAATGGATTGCAATAGTGCATGTTTTAGTGACTGGGTCATTGCATGAGTACATGGGTAGTGACTGGATGAGTAGAGTGCTGCAAGGACAGTGCATGGTGATTTTATAACTGATTGGGTTTTGGTGGTTGGATAAGTACATAGTGCTGGCTGGGTGAATGGAGGAGTGCAAGGGTAGTGACAGAGGGATTTCTGGAGTGCATGGGTACTACCTGGATAATTGGAGAAGTGAATCAGTAGTGTGTAGGTGGTTAGATGTCTGTATTGGAAGTGTTTAGGGGATTGTAGCAGTGCATCTGTTAGCGCCTGAGCCATTCCATGAGTACATATGTAAAGATTGGAAGATTAGAGTACTGCAAGGAGAGTGCATGGAGAATTTATAAGTGTTTGGGTTTTGGTAGAGTGATTGGTAAGTACATGGTGCTGGATGGGTGATTGAAGGAGTGCATGGGTACTGACAGGGTGATGGCTGGAATGCATGGGTAGTGCTCAGAGTAATGTAGCAGTGCATGTGTTAGTTCATGGGTCATTGCATGAGTGCATGGGTACTGACTGGATGATTAGAGTACTGCAAAGAGAGTGCATGCTGAATTTATGAGTCCTTGGGTTTTGGCAGAGTGATTGAATAAGTACACACATGTCACATCAGTCCCCCCCCTCCCTTCACCACTGTGCAAACGTTCCCTCTGGTAGGTTTTAAGTTGGGGGATTAATTCCTCTACAATCCCGAGGGTCTTTGGGGACCAACTAGCCCACCAGGTAACTCCAGTAAGGGCCACAGAGCTGTGTTGGAGAGAGGTGGTCCAAGGCCACACCCCTTTTTACACCTCTCTGCAATGCAGCTCTGTGGTGCTTACTGGAGGTACCTGGTGGGCTAGTTGGACCCTAGGGACCCTCAGCATTCAAGGGGATTTAATGCCCCAACTTACAATGTGCTAGAGGGCTCATTTGCACAGTAGTAAATTGCTCCCAGTGCAGTCCGCCCATAACACGCACCATCTCTGGCTGTGCACACTCTGATTGCTTCTGATGTCACTAATTCAGTGCACCACAATTCACCACCACATGAATTTAATAAGGCAGAATTCATTAGATAAAAGACATTGCTCCCAGTACAGTCTGCCTGACCATGCATCAACCTCTGTCTCCCTCCCCTCCCTCCCTCTCCCTCCCTTTCTCTCTCCCTCCCTCCCTCCCTCCCTCTCCCTCTTTCTTCCTCCCTCCCGCTCCCGCTCCCTCTGTCTCCTTCTCCCTCTCTTTCCCTCCCTTTCTCCCTCCCTTTCCCTCCCTCTGTCTCCCTCCCTCTCCCTCATTCACTCTGTCTCCCTCCCTCTCCCTCCCTCTGTCTCCCTCTCTCTCTTTCCCTCTGTCTCCCTCACTCTGAGGTCTCCCTCAATCTGAGGTCTCCCTCACTCTGAGATCTCCTTTTGTCTCCCTCAATCTGAGGTCTCCCTCACTCTCCCTCACTCTGAGACCTCCCTCACTCTGAGGTCTCCCTCTGTCTCTTTCCCTCTGAGGTCTCTCTCACTCTCCTTCCCTCTGTCTCCCTCACTCTGAGGTCCCCCTCTCTCTCCTTCCCTCTCCCTCACTTTGAGGTCTCCCTCCTCCCTCTCCCTTACCCTGAGGTCTCCCTCTCTCTCCTTCCCTCTCCCTCACTCTGAGGTCTCCCTTACTCTGAGGCCCCTCTCTCTCTCCTTCCCTCTCCCTCACTCTGAGGTCTCCCTCCTCCCTCTCTCTCACTCTTAGGTCTTCCTCTCTCTCCTCACCTCTCCCTCACTCTGAGGTCTTCCTCTCTCTGAGGTCTCCCTCTCTCTGAGGTCTCCCTCTCTCTCCCTCATTCTAAAGTCTCCCTCACTCTGTCTCCCTCGATCAGTCTCCCTCACTCTGCCTCCCTCTCCCTTTCTTCTTCTCCCTCCCTCCCTCTCCCTCCCTTTCCCTCCCTGTCTCCCTCCCTCCCTTTCCCCTCTGTCTCCCTTCCTCTCCCTCTGTCTCCCTCTCCCTCCCTTTCCCTCCATCTCCCTGTGTCTCCCTCCCTTTCCCTCCCTCTCCCTCTGTCTCCCTCCCTTTCCCTCCCTCCCTCTCAATCTGTCTCCATCCCTCCGTCTCCGTCTGTCTCCCACCCTTTCCCTCCCTCCCTCTCCCTCTGTCTCCTTCCCTTTTTCTACCTCCCTCTGTCACCTCACCCTGCCTGTGTGTGCCCTGCTGAGACAGCTTCTGGGCACACACACAAGCTCTTCACAGGTCTTTAAAAGACCATTTGCATGTTAATGAGGCTTTGTTCATCTCTTAGCCCCTTGCATCCCCACTCTGACTATGGTGGGAATCGCCCGGCCCCCACAGAGCAGCAGTCTCTCTGAGTTGGCTGACACTCTTTTTTTTTTTTTTTTTTAAACATGGGTACAGGTCTGCAAGGTCCGCGAGCCACCAGGGAAGGCTTGCTGGGCTGCTGGCAGCCCGCGGGCTGTACTTTGAGTACCCGTGCTTTAGTACAATGACCAAATTCATCTTCCAAGTCCAAAGGAGCAGTGCATGGCAGTCTACACTGCGGACAGCAGAGCTCAACATTTGAATTCAGTTTTGATTTTTTAATTGCAGAGTGAACTGAACTCTATGTTCTCGGATTTTGTCAAGAGGAAGTGACAAATAGGATTCCTCGATGTCTGTGCTGACTACTGCCTTTGATCTACACCGCGGATAGCAGGGCACACAATTCACATTGAGTTGCAATTGCAGATGATGCAGTCCAGTAGGCAACAGACATTGCTCCCAGTGCGGCTCACCCACACTACGCATCATCGCTGGCTGCGCACACACTGAATGCTTCTGATGCCCCTATCTCAGTGCAGCACAACTCATGGACCCTTTATGCTACAATGTTTTGTGTATATTTTCACATCTGCTGTCCCTACCTCAGTGTACCACAAGTCATGGACTCTTTACGATAGAATCTTTTGTGTATTATTTCACATCTGCTGCCCTTACCTTAGTGCAGCTCAAATCATTGACACATTATGATTGAAGCTCTGTGTCTAATCCAATGATCACTGTTGTACTTGTTGCCAGTACCAACTATTCCCAATACCAACACCCCACATGCATCCAGCACAGACGTCACTGGACATGTGACCCTGGTAATAAAAAGTAGTCGAACGCATGTACCCGTACCCAGTTCCACTATCTATCTAACTGTGTCCGTGTGTTCATTATGTATGCAAGATGCTGCCCCAGGGCCCTACCACATTACAGTGTGCTGTGGACAGCGTATGCAACCATGTTACCTCTGGCAGTGGGGAAAACTTTGGTTATGTAACTTTGTCTCGGTCATTTTACAAGTATGTACGTAGAGACTGGATCATTAGATTACTGCAAGGAGAGTGTATAACAAATTTATAAGTGTTTGGGAATTGGTAGAGTGATTGTATAAGTACTTATGTTGGTGCAGCCTATCCCCGACCACGAGCTTGGCTCTAATTGGCTGCCCTTCTTGTGCCAAAAACTGAAACTTGAACTTTGCATGGCCCTGTATTGCTGCAGCTGAAACACTACACTGAATGTGCAATAAACATTTATATCCACATAGATGTGTCATGTCCACCATCTTTCATGTGTGGAACTATGGATGAATGTAGGGTCAGTGATTCCCCATACCTTCCATGTTTGCCATGTTGTGGTACTTGGCTCACAGAGTGACACATTGGTGCTTGTGACCCGGGTGAGGACACCATTACAACAGAGACACCCGAATCAGTTTATTCCTCATACAGCCCAGGACGGAGCCACGCCCAGAGCTCTGAAGTAATTCTTCACAGCCTCACGCAGGACTGGCATACGCCAGGCCAGCTCACTCCGCTTATGCTTACAGGGAAGGACCACAACGCTACAAGGCCCAGATTTTTAATGTAGTTAACAGCTGGTCACAACCTTGTTGTCAGTATGCCAAAGCCACTCCCTCGCCGCTGGTATATACCCATGCCACACCCATCCAGTACAGGCGTCACAGGACACGGGACACTGCCAATAACAAAGATCGGGCGCACATGCTCTATGCCATTTCAGACTTGCTGTCACTTGAAGCATTGCGGCCCGCGCAGGCACATCGGCACCGGACGGTGACTTTTAGTCCACTGAGATACAGGTACCGTAACTGCTGAGGGGGTGTGCAGCCTGTGATGATTCCCCGTCCTGGCGGTCTGGACAGTTCAGGTTTTGTCTGCCCTGCTGGACCGCAGTGTAAGCCTGAGGCATCAGACAGCGCAGACCTACCGCCACATGCCGTTGCCTCGGTGGTCACAGAGTTATTGGCATCGCAAGGGATGAGCGGGTGTGCAGCCTGTGATGAAAAGCTGGTAGCACTGGTATGTCCTCTGCCACGGCGAAATCAAGATCCAGCACCAAATATGAGACCTGGTGCCCTGTGGAGCTGGGCTGCATGATATGGAGGGTGTCCTGTCCGCGGGCCATGGGCATGGGGCTTGCAGTGGCACGTGGTAGGCCCTCTTTTCTGCACGCAGGTTGCGAAAGGTGAGCAGAGAGGCTTGTTTGCGCAACGATGGGCAGTGACCTCCGGGCAGTGGGAGTGGATGGGGTGCAGCACCCTGGATGCGCAGTGGCGGGCAGTCACCTCCGGGCAGTGGGAGTGGATGGGGTGCAGCAGCCTGGATGCACAGATGTAGGACAGTGATTTAGGTGTGCACAGTTGTATGTACTCTGCCATTACTGATTACATACTTACAGCCTGATTCATGAAACGAAAATCGGCTCGCAAAGGGCCAGATTCTGAGAATCTGGCCCTTTGCGAGCGCAATTATTGCATTTGGGATTCATCATCCCAAATGCAATAATCGCTATTACAGAATTCGCTATTGTGCGAGGAATTGCATTTAAGGAATCTCTATTAAAGATTCCTTAAATGCAATTCATCAACCAATTTTAAATTGCTATTTCGCTATATTTGGCCGCTATTTACCACGAAGTCGGAAAATAGCGAAAAAATAGATTAAAGCACTTTAGTGCATTTTTTTCTTTTGCATGTTACACACACACATGTCCTTTGGACATGTGTGTGCGCAACTCCAATGTAGATTACATTTCAGGGGTGCTACAGGGTGTCCTTTGGACACCCCTGGCACCCTTGAAATCGCTATCTTATTTGCGATTAGCAAATTGCTATTCGCAAATAAGGAATGTCTCCCCATTCATTCCTATGAGCCTTTAGGCCCATAGGAATGAATGGGGAGTTATTCCTTATTTGCGATTAGCAATTTGCTAATCGCAAATAAGGAATGTGTAGGAATCGCATTTCTTTATGCAATTCCTACATGAATCCCGTTTTGCAAGTCCTTAATAGCGATTCGTTATGAATCGCCATTAGGGGCTCGCAAAACGGGAGATTGATGAATCAGGCTGTATGTTTCAGATGAGTAAGCTGAGGGCTCCACTATGTCCCAGCACATAGTTGGAGACACACCGATGGAGGAAAGGTGAGCAATGAGGGTTTTGTCCACAGTGTGGGCACTCACTGTCCCTCTCCATCACTTCCTTTCTCTCCCTCTGACTCTATCTCTTCCTCTCTCTCACACTGCTTCTCTCTTTCTCTCTGTTCCCCTCTCTCTCTTCCTCTCTTCCTCTGTTCTCTCTTCTTCTTACACTGTTTCTCTCTTTCTCTCTCTCTCTTCCACTCTCTCACTGTTTCTCTCTGTCTTCCGCTCTCTCTCACTCTTTCTCCCTTTCTCTCTGTCTTCCTCTCACTCTATCTTTCTATCCCTCTCTCTTCCTCTTTCTCTCTCTCTTTCTCTCTCTCTACTTTGATGGACGCATGACGCACAATCCTATCTTGCTTTTGTCTAGCAGATTGTGATTCACAGATTAATGACCACCCTTTGACACAGACTTATTAGTTTAATAATTGTTTTAAAGTAAATATATATATATATATATTACCTACTGGCGGTCGCCAGTAGGTATATATAGTTAGGATTTTTTCTCTATGGGATTTTTTAAAATTCTATGTCTAATAACTTTGGCGTTTGTGGACGGAATTGGCTGAAATTTTCAGGAAAATGGCACATTTTGTTTCTGAGCAGCCCCTGAAAATTTTGGGGGGGTTCGTCAAGGGGGGGCCGAGAAAAAAGGGGGGTCCCAAAACGCGTTTTTCCCATGTTAATTTCCATAGGGCGGTTGGCCTCACTTTTAGCCCGAACGGCTGAATGGATTTGCACGAAAATTGGCAAAATTGTAGGGACTGGTAGCCCGATGTGCCTTTTGTAGGTCTCAATATATGTGCTCCAGTGGATTTTGAGAAATTAACGTTTAAAAAAAGATATATATCTGTAACAGCGGACCTGGCAGCGTCCCAGGACGGGTACTTTACGCGCAACGGAGCTTTGTGAAGCGAAGCTGATTGGTTCTCCGGCGTCTGTCAACATTCCAAACAGTCCGTAGCGGCCGCCATCTTGTCTCTCGGTAGGATCGAGAGACAAGAGGAGGCGAAAGCGAAGGGGCAAATGACCATAAGGGGGAATAGTAGATCCTCGCTGACCCCCTAGGTTTGATGTGGAGGTTTTAAAAGGGCCCCGCGGGGCAAAAAAAAATAAAATAATAATAATCGAACGGCTGAATGGATTTGCACGAAACTTGGCAAAATTGTAGGGACTGGTAGCCCGATGTGCCTTTGCTAGGTCTCAATATATGTGCTCCAGTGGATTTTGAGAAATTAACGTTCAAAAAAAGATATATATCTGTAACAGCGCTCCGCTTCGCGTACTTTTCGCGTTACGGAGGTTTGCGAAGCTGATTGGTTTTTCGGCGTCTGTAAACATTCCAAACAGTCCGTAGCGGCCGCCATCTTGTCTCTCGGTAGGATCGAGAGACAAGAGGAGGCCAAAGCGAAGGGGCAAATGACCATAAGGGGGCATAGTAGATCGTCCCTGACTCCCTAGGTTTGATGTGGAGGCTTTGAAGGGGTCTCGCAGGGCAAAAAAAAATATACAGTTTTTTTAGTTTTTTTGCGTGGAGTGCGCCCGGTTCGCGAACCGGGAAGCGTTCTGGGGAGCGTACTTTCTTGAAAATTAGTGAAAAAAGTTAGAGTAAAATAATAATTGTGAGTGATCAGATGTAGGGTAGCTCTGAGAAGAGCTTTTGGGTTTATGGTACATTTAGGTACTTATAAGTAGGTACCAATGCACATTCTTAAATTCAGAGTGAAAACTCTGTTGCCCTCATCTGAGAAGTGAACTCCATCTCCTCTGTAGATATCTTGCATGTAGTAACGCAAGTTATTGTTGTACAGGGAGCCCATTCCATGGTCTCTCATGTAAGCTGAAACAGATTTGTTTACATGCTTCCTCGACTTCTCAATTTGTGGACAAAATTGGTTCGACCACCTCCATTTCTGTCTTTGGCATATATTTGAATATACCAAGGCAGTCTGAGGAAAAAGTGCCATCAATTGCTCAAAGGTGTCCTTTAAAAGCATTTCCAGACCTACCCCAGTCAAAGTGCCCAAATCATTACCTCCACAGTGCACAATTAACAGGTCAGGTTTTGGCAAATGCATAAAGGTTTTCACCAATGGTATCAATTGGTGACATTTTAATCCTCTGTGGCCAAACCACTTAATTTCCACATCTTGTAAATTGAGGTTAGGTAAATTCCTGTTTTCAGCGTACCTTTGAGCCCAATATATGTAACTATGTCCAACAATCCAGACAGAAAACATGGTGAGAGAAGGTTCTGCTGCAGTCAGATGAAGTGTGGCAATGAAATGGCAGTTGAAAAAATTAGAGTGTAAAATGAAAAAAACTGAGGAGTTTCTGTGTTAATGAAGCAGTAAGAGTGATTGGTGGATTTTGATTGCTGAAAACAGAAAGTTAGTGTGCATGGATGAGTTCGTTGAAAGATGTATTTTGAGTGGCGAAGAAAAAATCATTAAATGAAAGAATGCTCTGGATATGCAGGTGCACTGAGAGTTCAGAGTTCAATTGCAACATTGTTGTGTGAGAGGTCTTGCAAGAGGTGGTTGCTATGCAGAAAAAGCAGAGAGGGGGCAGAGGGGGGAAGGGTTTTGCTTTGAAAAAAAGTGAGGGAAGAGTTTTGATTGGGTGACATGAGAGATATGTGTGAGGAATTACAGCATTTCTGTGCTTTTGATAGCTGCAGACTCTGGAGTGCATACCTTTTGCTCTGCTGAAGACAAATTGGTGTGTTTCTGAGACTGTTTTGAAACTCAAAGTATTTGCTAAGGTGAGAAAAGATTTCTTTAATTTAGATAGAAAATAGTGTGCTTTAAGGAGAAAATTATGAAGAAAGTTGTGTTTTTCAAATGTTGCTTTGTCTCAAGTGTTTCACAAATAGATTTTGTTTCTTTGAGAAATTGTAATTGGAGAAAATGTGAAGTATTAGTACTGACAGGGCTTTTATGTGCATAGGAGCTGTGGAGTGTTTTCAAATTATGACTTGTAAATCGTTTTTGAGAAAAAGCAATGGTTTTAATATTGATGAGAAGGACATAATGGTGTCTGCTTCTTTATAAGGTAATTGAGAGTCTCTGATGTTATTTTTCCCATTTCAATGTAAGAAGTTTGTCTGTGGAGCAAATTGCTTGTAAATATGCTCCCACCTGTGCATGGCAAATTTAGATTTTGAATGTTTCCGTTACATAGGCATGTTAAAGGTGATTGAAACATGCTGCAAAGGCAATCAATGTGTCTTAAGGACATTTTAAGTCATTTCCCCATGTGCAGTGTTTTCAAATTATGAGTTGAAAATCGTTTTTGAGGTAAAGGAATGTTTTCAAAATTTATGTGCGCCATATGACCCCAAATTTCTTTTTCAGGGGTGCAGCAGGGTGTTCTTGAGACACCCCTGCACCGTCGGAAAAATTCGTAATTTGCGATGAGGTAATTGCTAATCGCAAATTGCACCTTCATTCCTATGGGCCTCCTGCTGCATGGAAATGAATGGGTAATTTGTAATTAGCAAATAGCTCATCGCAAACTAGGAATGGTAAAGAATCGCTATTTATTCCTTAAAGTTCGCTATTTAGGAAATGCAAAAAACTTTGATGATACATATGGCGGTTTATCTCTAACAAGATAAGAAGCATAGGGATAGATTTATGATGACTGGCGCATCACCAGGGATGTGTTAGTCATTCTGTGCCGCTGTTCCGTCACCTATGGTGTGCTGCATTTACAATGCGGCGCATCATGGGGCAAAAACAGCACAGATGCGTGACGTATTTGTGCCGTAAAGTTGGCGCATTGCTGGAGTTGTATCGCAAGTGTGATGAAGCTCCAGTAAGGTTGAGGGGTGCCCCTGTCGCAGGGTTTCTGTTCTGACACAGAACTGTGGACAGAGGATTGGAACCTCGGCGAATTAGGGTGTCCCAAAACTCACCTTAGTAATCAAAACCCCTTAGCAAGCTAGGTACAGTGTCACATTGGATATAACAAACTCTCAATGTTTAGACAATCCAGAATATGAACTTATAGTACCTCAGGATACGTGGAACTCATGAACAGTCGGTCGTTATATATTTCTTAGAAACGAGAAAATGGAGTTAAGAAGAACACATGTGTATTTGAAATGTTTATTTACTAATGCCGTCTTCTCAGGCGTAGTATCTTAGATTATACAAGTACACATATTATCAGTAGCAAAATTACCAGCATAGTCAATAGTACATAAAAAGCGAATGGTGACAGTATGTTAACATGCTGTAAATGAATAAGAGTTAGCAACACTTATAAGCAGCCGCGGGCCGTGGAGGGAGGTACGGTGGGGCAGGGAGGCGGGGAGGGGGAGGGGCAAGGTAGAGAGGGCTCCACCCTGCTTCTCCCCCTCCCCGCCTCCCTGCCTCACCGTAACTCCCTCCACGGCCCGCGGCTGCTTATATCTCACCCTCCCTAATACACATATTATATTATTTGCTAAGAAGGTCTCTTTGTGTTGGTTTAGGGCGTGCCGATACTTTAGTGTCTTAGATTTGAAGGAATCACATCAGCATAGAAAAGATAATCCATATGCCGTGCTTAATATCGCCAACGGCATTGTGCCATAATATTCTAGCATGCGATTGCGGAACAGTGTCAGCAGCTGCAGGGCGGGAGCTTGCACAGGAGGGACATCCATATTTAAAAATGTAAAAAAGCACAAGAGCGTCCGCTGGTAATGCAAGTAAAAATGGGAATCCACGAAGCACAGTGGAAAAATATAGAATGAAAGAAAGCAGGGATGACTCCAAAGATTTTCTCAAATGAAGTCACGAGACCACTGGTAACAATTTTTAAAAAGTGCGCCAGGCCCTTTGTGGAGGACGCGTTAGAGATAGTCCGAACCATCTTGCTGAAATGGAAAGGCGAATCTGTATTTAAAAGGGTCTGCACCTCTGTACGGGTGTTCGCTGTGTGAAGCACGAAAGTTTCACGGGCCGAACTCAAGGCCACCTCTCTCTGAGACAAAATAGCTCTTATTCTTGCCATGCCGTTGAAATGCGCTGCCAAGGTTGGTATTTGTGGCCAGATTGAAAACTCCCTATGTTCATGTGTGGGAGGAAATAGAACATTTCTGCAGCAAATAACCCGTTCATTTACTGTTACGATAAAATGAATACTTTTAATTAACCGAGAACAATCTTCATTATTGAGCATCAAATAACTACCATTTTCCAAGAACTTGAACGTGGGGATGATAGCAGGAACTGGTGTGCCTTGCAACACGCAAGCCATATTTGGTCGGTGTTTGTTGCATGAACCGTGTAACTGTATGTGCCTACACATTAGTGAATGATCTGGCGTCTCAGTGCATTCCTCTCCATTCAGATAAAGTTCTTGATCATCTTTGAAAATCTGTATGTGTATGGAAGCGACCAGACTTCATGAAGAAAACCACTACCTAAAGGTTAATAACGACCTATTGGTATATATTTCATACAATTTGAAAACTTATATAAAGCAAAAGGCAGCGTTATTAAACCGTGGATAAGGCACGTTGCCAAAGCAGTCAACCTTTTGGATTTATACTGGAAATGTTAAAGGAAGAGTTACGGAGTAGGGCCTGTAAATCTTTAATAGACAACGAGTAAAATTACTCCAACCATCATATTCCTCTAACTCCGGGATAGTAGGGGTGTTTAATTTTTTAGAAGTAGCCAATCCAAAGCATTTGGTCTGGGAAATTGTTTCATTCACAAACCACATATGTTTTGGGATGAGACATGCACGGTGGAAAGCCTCAGTGCCTTGTACCTGCCAGGTTCGTGAACCCCAAACTGATGTAGATCCTGGATATTTTTACTCTGTATTACGTTAGCATGGTCTCATTACTGGTTTAAACGCCATTTTTCCTTTTTTGTAACTTCTGCACACGACACTTAGTTGTTGCTTTAGCTTTCAGCCTACCTGCGTCAAGATCTATGCCTGCTTCAAGCAGGCGCAGGGTTTTGATGTAGCTTTGTCCTATCTGATTGTAAATGCGGCACACCGTGGGTGGCAGAGCAGCGGTGCACGTTAACTGGTGCATCCCTGGGGATGTGCTAGTTAATATAAATCTGCCCCTTTACATTTAATTATGTGCAGGGGACACAGAGTAGGTGAGGTTTATCCAAGGTTAAGAAGAGATGAGTCCTGTTCAGTGAAAAATTGGAGATAGGCTTCAGTATATTATATACTTAAGTAGTGTGTTAAGTTTTTGATGACTGTTATTAATTTACTGTTGGGTAATAGTGGTTAATAACATTTTTTATTATATTTTACCACAGATTCAACTGCAGATTATTTCAAGATTTTAGGATGCCTAGCAAAGAAAGAGTAAGAAAGGCTGCAAAACGTCAAAGACAGCAGGACCATGGAATAATGCAGCAGTCCTCTAACAAAAAGATTTGTCAAGTCACCAAGAAAGCACCGGGTAAGAGTCGAAAAACAGTCATAAGAAATATGTGTAGTAAAAAAAATATTACTACTGAAAATGTTTCAGTCCAGAAAAGGAGAAAGAATTCAAATGGTAAGGAAAGGCCAATGAGAAATGTTACTGCTAGAGTAAGAGATAACTCTATGCATGAAAGTAGAAGGAAACAACAGTTTAGGGATATTCGTAAACGAATGTTCCGCCACAGGATAATTTGGAATTTGTTAAAAAATATTAAGAAAGGTCAGCAGAAAGTGGTTTTTTATAAGAGAAAAAAAATAGTTGAGAAAGTTATTGATCAGGCATTTGAAATTAAACGTAAGTTATTTATTTTGACAATCAATAGAATTAGGAAGCTAAACAAGGTAATTTATGATTTCAAAAGAAATAGTAGATGGAAGAGAATAGTTAATCGTAGTAATTTTTGTGAAGTTTTTTCTGGAGAATGGATGCATAGTTCAAGCTCTGAGGCATTTTTTAATGAGGAGAGTTATTTCCAGGATAATGATTTGGTGCATGCAGTTGACACCAGTGGTCGAGCTTATGAAGTGAAAGATGGTTGTCCAGTTGAAAAAGAAAAACTTGTGAGAACAGAGATAGAAGAGGTGTTAGGTAATGAGGTTTTAGGGAGACGTCCTAAGGGTCCTGTGTACACCTGGAAGTGTAGTAGTATTTGCAGTGTACGACAGGATTCCATCAATTTGCTTTGTGATTTTATACGGTCATTTAGTAAGAAAAGTTTGAAGCAGAAAATGAAGTTGTTGCAAGAATTAGATCCTTGCAGAGTGAGAGAAGTGATAGGTTTGCATGGTCATTCACTGGCTTGTCTTTCCAGGAGAGTATGCCAGAGTGTTTTTCATCATTTCAGGATGCTAGCAGTGCATCATAATAAAGTGAGGAAATTAGTTAGAATGTTGTATTATGCTAAGAGTCCAGCAATTATGCTTAAACAATTATGCGCTGCTCTTTTGCATGGTTCTGAAATAGATGTGAAGAATATATGTGAAGAAATTGAGTTTTGTTACTTTGGAAGTAAAGAGGAGAATGTTGAAATTGACCAAGAAGAAGAGAGTAATGTGGAAGATAGTGTACAGGTTTCCAGTACAGATAATTTCCAGAGGGAAATTGCGACGTTTGAGGTGAAATCAAGTGAGAGGCCAAATTTCACTTGTGTGTGTTGTCGACGCACTTATTATAAGAATCAGACTAAGTTAGTGGATTTATATGGAAAAAGTGAAAGGGAAAATAATAGTGAATGGAAGGATTTTGCAACATACTTGATGGTAGAAAATTGTTTTGATTTGGGATTGGATCAACGTGTGTGTACTTATTGTTGTAACAAATTAAATCAAAACCAGATGCCTGCTAGAGCAGTTCATAATAATCTGGAATTGGTTGAGATTCCTTCTGAATTGAAGGATTTAAATACTTATGAATCTATTTTGATTCAAAGTATCCATCCCTTTCAGGCTATTGTAAGAATGGAGCCAAAGACAGGGAAATTGCCTCCATCAGATTTACAGAGAGGATTAAAGGGAAGAGTTGTTTATTTGCCTCTAGATTTGAAGAAAAACATTAACACAATTGGAGTAGAAAAAGTGGAAGAGGAACCTCTTGTTATCTTAGTTAATGGGGTTCCGACAAAGAATAAGAAAATATGGCAAGATTTAGTAGATGTTAGGAAAGTCAAAAGGGCAACATTGTATTTGAAAAAATATAATAAATACTATAAAAATGTATATGTTGCAGAAGAGGAAGTAAGTGAGGAAGAGGATAGCGATTTGTGTGCTGGTCAAATTGAGAAAGTAGAACCCTGTACTAGTGAAGAAATATATGAACATTATAGTGTTCATCCTTTGCATTCCAAGGAAGTCATGGGGAATGCTATTGAGTTGTTTCAAATGAAACAAGCGAAAGGGAGTCCCATTAGTGTTTGGGAGGAAAGTTTGGAAGCTCGGTGTTTCCCACAGCTTTTTCCAACAGGTCAGGGAGGAAGATATGATGAGCGACCTCATCAAATTCCTGCTTCTGAATACCGGACTTTGCGATTGTATGCAGGAGATCCTAGGTTTTGACAATGCATTCCTTATTTGTTTCATCTCCTGTTTGAAAGCGATCTGTCTGGACTGTCATATGCAGTGAACCACATCTTGAAAAGTGGTATACACATGCAAAACATCTCGGCAAGTGACTTTATGGATAAAGTCAATGTCCAAGACAGTATTTTGGATTCTCACCTGATTAATCTCATGGCGTGTCAGCGTGGTACTAATGAGTACTGGTACCGTCGTCATGGTGATTTAAAATGTATGCTGAGGAACTTAGGAACTCCCACATGGTTCCTCACTTTGAGCTGTGCTGAGTATGGCTGGGAAGACTTACTTGAATTTCTACGAGAGGCAAATGCTAACGTAGAAAACATCGAATTCAAGACACCCGGAGAACTGTGCTCTTTGGATCCAGTCAATGTATGTAGGTACTTCAATCATAGATTTGAAGGTATGATGTCTTTCATCATGAATAAGAAGAATCCACCTCTTGGAGAGGTGTTGGATTTCTTCTGGAGGAAGGAGTACCAAGCAAGAGGTGCTCCTCATATATATATGTTGCTGTGGATCAAGGATGCACCTAAATTTGGAACGGATGCAGACGACTCAGTGATGAGTTTCATAGAACAGTATTCTACGTGTGCTGTTCCAAACGCAAAGGAGAAAAAAAGCCTAAGAGAAAAAGTTCTACGTTTCCAAAGCCATCGATGTGGAAAGTACTGTCGTCGTAAATTCCGGAACAAAGACAAGTTCTACACCAAATGTCGTTTCGGCTTTCCACGATCGGTGATTTCTAAAGGAAGAGTGAACAGTTTGATGTCTTCGCTGCGACATAATGTGATGAAGAAATCACCTAAAAACACATACAATTTGAAGAGGAACGAAGAGTCTAAGTACATCAACGACTACAACCCGGTGATTTTGTCCATGTGGAATGCTAACATGGATATACAGTTTGTGGCTGATAACTGTATGGCTGTGGCTCGGTATGTGACATCTTACATCACCAAAAAAGAGAAGACAGAATTGAAGGATATGTGGGAGGACATTTCCCATGAAAAGAGCCTCAGCAAGAAGTTGTACAGTTTCAGTCTGAAGATGTTGTCGCATCGAGAAATCGGAGCTTACGAATGTTCTGACCGGTTGTCTTCAGCAAGTCTCTATGCCAAGTCCAGGAGTATCGTTTGGGCGAGTGTTGGTCTTGCTGCAACGCGTAATCGAGTTCTGAAACCTGTGCGGGAAATTGAGTATTTGGCGGAAAAGGAGCCAAACAGTACCGACATTTTGAAGAGCAACATGTTGGATACATATTATCCAAATCGAAGCAGTCACCTCGAGAATGTTTGTCTGTATGAGGTTCTGCAAAATTACATATTCAAGAGGAACATCAAAGAAGATACTGAGAAAGGAGTGTATGCTGTAATAGGAAGTGAGGGATGTCTGGTCAAGCAAAGAAAATGCCACTTGATAAACCATCGAAAATTGAGTGGCGAATCTCCTGAAAAAAAGGAGTTTTTCTATTTAGCACTTTTGCAACTTTTTAAGCCTTGGCGTGCAGAAGAGGAACTGCTTGGAGATTTCCTTTGTTACGAAGACTCATTCAATGCTGCCAAGGAGACCATAGAATGTCCTGCTTTTCCCAAATATGTAGAAATGTTGAATGTGGAAATTGAGCAGGAAGCAACGATTGCAGCCGAGATTGCCAGAGACAGTTCTCAGGACAGTCAGAGTTCTGCTTCATTGAGTCAGGATCCACTAGGAGGACCTCTTATCGAAAATGAAGCTGCCACTGCTATGAATGAAGTGGAAAGAGCCATGGCACATGCTCAGGAGGATGTGGTTAACTTAGAAGAGTTGGAAAGACAACTCAACGTTGAGCAGAGGAAAATATATGACGAACTTACCATGCAAATTGATCATGGATTAAGTCATGACAAGAAAGAGTGCTCATGTACGTCGTTGAAGCCTGTCCGACTGTACGTGAGTGGAGAAGCGGGAACTGGAAAAAGTTTCCTTATTAAAGCAATTTCATGTTATTTGCAGGAAAGGACAGAGTCATCGCTGTCTTGTGTTGTCACCGCTCCAACTGGACTGGCAGCACATAACATTAAAGGGATTACTTTAAATCGTTTACTGATGCTGCCAGAGGAGCATGACAACAAATTAGAATATCACAAGCTATCTGGAGATGCTTGTTTTGAAGTTTCAAGAGTCTTGAGGAAAATGAAACTTCTTATCATTGACGAAGTAAGCATGGTTTCCAATGTCATGCTTGCCTTTGTGCATTTGAGAATGCAAGAAGTTCTCAAAACAGAGTATGATGTGTTATTTGGTGGCAAACACATCATTGTTTTCGGAGATCTTCTGCAGCTGACACCAGTGAAAGGGCAACCTGTGTTCAAAATGCTCACGCATGAAGATACCAGGAAGTGCTTAGGGAGTATTGGCAACGTCAATATATGGTTAAACTTCAATTATGCTGAACTGCATGAAAATATGCGTGAGGCAAAGGATGAAGTTTACAAGACTATTCTACAAGATGTTAGAATTGGAAAAGTGACCGAGCATGGGAAAGAAGCTTTACATGCACGATTACTGACAAATTTATATCCAGACGAAGATGTTGTGCCTGAGAATATTTTTTAGAAAGTTACTGAGAAAAAATCTGGAATATGTTTGATGCCAACTCTTGCAGAATGTGCCAAATTCAACAACAAAATGTTGCATTTAGAAAAGCAAGAGATTGTGAAATTGGAAGCTATTGACAGAGTAGAGCATATGGGATCAACAATTATTTTGTCTGAGAATCTGAAAACAAAATTGGATTCATTAGAGAAGAGTATATCTAAAACTGCGGGTTTTGAAAAGACTCTGAATGTGTGCTTGAACTGCCGTATAATTTTAAGAAGGAATTTACATGTTGAAAGAGGTCTGGTAAATGGATCAATGGGTAATGTTGTTGATTTTGTGAAATACAGAAATAGAGATGGAATTGAATTTTTAAAAATTAAATTTGATGGCATTGAGGAAGTACAGCTAATTGCTCGTTGTTCTGCTAGATTTTTGCTTGTAAAAGACTTATATGTTCGTCGTAAGCAGTTTCCTGTTTGCTTGGCATATGCGGTGACAATCCATAAATCGCAAGGTTTAAGTGTAGACTGTGCATTGGTGAATATTGGCAGTTCTGTGTTCAAGGAGGGTATGGCATATGTGGCATTGTCACGAGTTAGGACTTTATCGGGATTGTACTTGATTGAGTGTGATGTCACAAACATTTGTGCGGATCTAGATTGTGTTAAGGAATACAATAGGTTGAGAAGAGAGTATGCACCACATTTGCCTCAGTATCCTTTGTTTGAGAAACGTGTGGTAGGCCGGAAACGAAGAAATGTGACCAATACTGGGGAGGTTGTAGCAAAAAGACGAAAAGTCGATGAACCTGAAATTATAAGCAGAAACAAAAAGGATTCTGTTGAAGATGTTGTTGGTTTTCAATTTGAAAACAGTTCTGGTGTCAACTGCTATGCTAATGTAGTGGTTAATGTTTTGTTTTCTCTACAAAATGTAAAAGAAGAGATTGTGGTCAATTCTGATCAAAGATTTTGCAGTTTGTTAAATTCTGTGTTAGAGAAATGTAGCACTGATAGAACAAACATAGAAAGTGTGTCTGAAATTCGAAATCTGTTAGACAGATGTTCAGGCCAAACACAATTCTCTCAAAATAGTCAGCAAGATTGTCAGGAGTTTTTAATGTATATGCTTGATGTATTGTATGCTGAAGGTGTAGATGTAGATCATCTGTTTGGGCTTTCTTATCAATGGCAGCATGACTGCGAGAACTGTAGGGTATCAAGTAGTACTAGTGTAGACTCAGAAAGATTTATATATTTAACTTTGCCAGACAGTAAATCAGTCTCTTTTAATAAGCTAGTAAAAGCAGCTGATCACAATATGGAGTGTAGGCAATGTAAATCTGAAATGATGTCCACATTATTTATACGAACATATGGCCAGTATGTCATTTTAATGTTCCAACGATGTAGGCCTGATGGAACAAAATTGACAACTTTAATGAAAAATTTTGTGGCTTCACAGTTGTCAATATCAGGAAGGACTTTTGTAACTGTAGCAATTATATATCATGATGGTCCTTCAATAACATCAGGACATTACACAGCTTATTTAAAGTGTAGAAATGGCTGGTCATTCTGCAATGATTCTGTTTTAATTTTCAAAAAAAAATTGCCATATGACCTTAAAAACTCTTACCTGGTGTTTTTAAAACCAAAATTTTAGGGAAAGAATCTCGGGATGTGCTCTGAGGAATTTCAAGAAGTTCTCATGGCTCCTACACTATTTGGCCTTGAGGATAAGTGTAGTACAGAGACATAACTTTTTACCATAACACTGGACGTTATTGAGAAATACGTGCACTTTGAATGAGTTCAGAAAAACGATTTCTTTTTATAAGCTAATTGAAGCAGCCAATCAAAACATGGAGTAGAGGGAATGTAAGTCTGCAATGCTGTCTACTGTTTTACATTGCTTTGTGATTAAAAGTGATGTAGAGAATTAAATAATTGTACTAGTCATAAAGGTAGTGTAAGTCTGCTTCATAGTAAGCAGTATCAGTGTGATAGGAAATGTAGAACATGATTGAGCAAGAAGGGGAAGATATTACTAGTCCAGGATTGTGTAAATGATCTTCAACATTTTAATTCTGAAAGTTGCGGAAATGCGAAAAGACGGGATTGGCTAACAAGAAATCCAAGAGTTATACATGGCTCTGACAAGATTTGGCCTTGTGGAATCTTGTGGTAGAGAGCAAGAAGTCATTTATTGTATGTAACATGTTTTTGAAAACGATGGAGGTTTTCTTTCAGAAAGTGGCGGGTTGAAAGTAATAACAGCACAACAGAGTGTAAGCTGTTCATAGGACATCCTTGGCCGTCATGGAAAGTAAGTTAACTTTAAGGAGTTCTGAATTCTGATTTCTAATGTTGTATGGGTTTTTTAAACACAATCATTTTGATTGTGTTTTTTTTTCCCCGCTGTTATATGATGAATACCTTCAAGTCACTGTTTTAGTGAAATTTGATACATTCTGAGAACAGCAAAAATAAACCATTTAACATGTATAATTAATTCTGTTCTGTTTGCATTTATGATGTACATGTAGAACTGTGTAGGAGGCATGGAGAAGGTGAGGCTTCTGTAAGTGTCAAAGTTGTTGCATACAGTGCTCATATTCTACGTAGTCTTTTATATTTCATTACTTTCACTGTTTCTGACTGATCAAAATTTTTTTTTTTAAAAAGAACAGTAAGTATAAGGGAAGGAAACAGACAGTTATGTAAAAAGAAACACAGCTATAGGGAATAAACTAGGGATACTGTTACCCGCAATCCTCTGCTGATGATGTCACTGAGCATGTCATGAATGATGTAATATGTGACATCATCAGCAGTGGATTACGGGTAATAGTATCTCTAGTTTACTCCCTTATAGCTGTCTTTCTTTTAACATAAGTGTCTGTTTCCTTCCCTTATACTTACTGTTCTTTTTTTTAAAAAAAAAATTTTGGTTCGCTTCCGGTTCGCGTACCGGGGAGCGAACTGGGAAGCGAACTAAGAGAAATAGAGGTTGGCACAGTTGCAAATATTGTACCAATTTTTTAATAACGGGGAGGTAGTTCTGAAAAGAACTTTTTTTTAAATTGTTTTTGTTGTTTTATATTTTTTTTATTATTTTTCTGAACATTTTTTTACTTTTTTTGAATTTTTCTGAACAGTTTTATATTTTTTTTGTTTTTTTTTCGGAGGGGGCAACGAAAACGATTCATTGTAAAGGGCTCAACAGGAGCAAGAAAACAAAAAAAAAGAATTTATTGTTTGGGGAGTTTCGGACAAACATGAGTATGATTGTCAATAGCTCTGTTGATCAGAGTGATGCTACTTTCTGCATAGCAAATGAATCCACTGCAATGTACGCAGACTTGTTTTACTTCACGAAATCTCGTTTGTATATTTGGCACCATCTCCCTGCCCTCTGGTCCCGTTACTTCCGGTACAACAGATCTTCTGGCCATAATAGGGAGATTATCTAGGTCGTCCTGTTCCTCTTCTTCCTCTTCTTGCTGAATTATAACTTTAGCAGGTGGTCCACTCTTCCTTGGATGTGGTGGAGGTGGTGGGGAAGCACCAGCCGAAGCTAGTAAAGAAGCCATTGCTCACTGGTAACAAAGGGTCTTTCTCTCACAATGATGAAAGTCAGAGTGAGGAAAGAAGGAGGGATTTTCACCATTTGGGAAAAAAAATAGTTCTCAACCAATGAAAAGTGTTCATTTTAGATCATATGACCTAGTCTTACATCATTAGGAAACCGAAAGTGAAATGAACCAATGAAAAGTGTTATTACCAAGTCACATGATCTGCTGTGTGTATGTTACGCGCTTTGCAGGGCCTCCCGGTTTGCTTCCAGAAACCTGTGCTTTGCGACTCGGTAAGCGTACGAGTTCGCTAACGTAGCACGTCATATGACGTATCACGCGACAACGCGAAACGTCATGCGGACGGGAGGCGTCACGATGTTGTTTTCTAACGCGGCAGTTGCGGTAAAGAAACGTTTACCGGCTTGCGGTCTATTTCGCGGCATCAAGGTCAGCTAACGGGAAGCTTCCCGATTCGCGAAGCGGGAACGAAGAAAAAAAAATATTTAAAAAAAAGTTATTAATAAACATATAAAATATATTTTTGGATTTAAAGAAGAATACATTTTACAGCTACAGATATTAGCTGTTAAAAAACCAATGAAATTCACAGAAAAAACCATAGGTTATAGACCATATATAGTTAGGAATTAGCATTTACAAAACCTTGAAAATTCCCTGAAAAAACCATAGGTTATAGACCATATATAGTTAGGAATTAGCATTTAAAAAACCTTATTTTACTCACACAAAACCATTGAAATTCCATATATAGTTAGTTGCACTAACTATATATCGCGCACCCGCAATCCACTGCTGATCATGTCACATATTACATCATTCATGACATGGTCAGTGACGCGTCAGGCTGCTGTCTGCGTGCGGAGAAGGGATCTTGAGGCGTTGCTGAGCCCGGAGTGCACCTTCGCCAGCTGGGCGATTTTGGAGCATAATATATATATATATATATACATATATATACATATATATACATATATATACATATATATACATATATATACAGTGCTTAATTTGTAAAATATGAAGTCCCAGGTGCTCAAATATTTTTCAGAGGCTCCACCCACTTCTGCCCTGGCTCCACCCACTTCCTCCACTGGCTCCACCCAATTACTCTATTGGCTCTGCCCACATCCTCAACTGGCACTGCTCAAAGTCAGATGTAATAGCCAATCTGAATTTTAGCAAGGGAACCTTCCCGCAAGTAAGGATATGATAGGAAGTTCTCCTGTCCTGTGAAAATTTAAAAAAGATTAAATCAAAAGTGCATTTAACCCCTTCGACGCTAATGACAAAGCCAGCTCGTCATGGGTTTTACCTGCCCTGCGCTCATGACGAGCTGGCTTTGTCACAAACAAGCCATTTATACTTCTTCAGCGCACAGCAGGTAAACGCGGTAGCGCTGAAGCAGTTAAAGCACAATTTTGGAATAAATGAGCTAAAACGACTAATGCATTGAAAAGGACCATGTAAAACATTCCAGCGCTCTATTTGCCAATTGGGGAAAATGACAATACTTGGGCATGCCATTTTTAACAGAGTCTAAGGCTAGCCATGGGCTTAGATCATATATATCAGTTGCTGTCTGTGTATGTAAACCAGTATATAACAACCCCCACCCAATCTTATGTCTGGACTGGTGGCGGGGATTATGCTCATCTTTCTCCTTATATTTTGACTACAGCAGGTTCAACATTTAATAAAAAACTATCTTTCC
This sequence comes from Lissotriton helveticus, assembly GCF_964261635.1. Classification (NCBI taxonomy): domain Eukaryota; kingdom Metazoa; phylum Chordata; class Amphibia; order Caudata; family Salamandridae; genus Lissotriton; species Lissotriton helveticus. The sequence continues at coordinate 242,487,859 of NC_136057.1, forward strand.
CATGAATCACCAGGAATTGAAGTTGAACAGCACTTCAACCAAGCAGAACACAATGTGTCATAATAGTCCTTGTCTCTCATCTATGCTCCTCTTTCTTGCCCCAGCAGAGCACAGATAAGAGATGAGAGTCTCTTAGTTAACTTATCCTAAAGCCGTACTGTTCTTATTTGTGCTTATCCATTTGCCACTGCTTTATGTTAATGTTGTGCCTACATGTTTTGGGGATTTTCACTGAGGGAACACAATCCAGCAGTCTAGTCAAGCTGAGGTGTATACTTTTAAGGTGTCGGTATTGACATACGCCCACTGAAGGGTGCACTAGGGCCATAAATAACATTGTGAGCGCAAGAAGCATGTCTCACTGCTACGGGCATCCTAACTTGTGGGCCTGTTTCACTTGTGCATGGCATCCTATAACACACACACATATAAACATGCACAACTAATGTTGTGTTCAGGATTACAGATTCATCGTGAGCAGCAGAACTTCACATGACTGAGCTTCTATGACCGTCCGGACCCACTCCTAAACGGTCGCTCCCCCACGCTCCCAGAATCTACAACCTCTTCGCGCTGCCACGCGCAATTGCACTCTGCTGACACTCACTCCTTAACGGGCCCGGTATCGTCTTATGGGATAACTTTAATTGCTAGCGCTTTGTGTGATAACTTCAATTGCTAGCGCTTTCTGTGATAATTGTAATAGCTAGCGCTTTCTGTGTTAACTGTAACTGCTAGCGCTTTCTGTGATACTGTATTTGCTAGCGCTTTTTGTGTTACTGTAACTGCTAGCGCTTTCTGTGATACTGTATTTGCTAGCGCTTTTTGTGATACTGTAATTGCTAGCACTTTTTGTGTTAACTGTAACTGCTAGCGCTTTTTACCTGTTACCATAGCTTCACCTTAGGAATAATCATTTCTTCACATTGAGCGTTTTTTTTCTACATAGTGCCGCACTCTCTGCCCTGCTCTCAGCGCGACATTGCTGAGGCTTATTTGTATGTTTGAACTTTGGTTTCACACTCGGTGCCATTGGACATTTGCTGCCCCTGTCTCCCTCTCCCTTTGACCCTCCATTTTGTTGTTGTGGTTTTCCCCTGGCCCGCCCCTCCTCCCTGCTACCACCTCCCTGCTGCCCCTCCCACGCTCCGCCCCCTCCACTAACCATTTATGACTGATGCCCCAACGCGCAGCGTCCACGCGCTGCGGCCGCGCCGAAGGTGCGCCAAAGGTAAGCCCGTCTACGCCCGTCCGTGCCAAGACCACGCCCAGCGCCAGACCCCCTGGCCCCCGCACCACCCACCCCACCCGCATTACATACGAAGCCTCCGCCCTCTTAGCCCTAAACCCCGGCCGACTCCCCAACTGCGCGCAAGCCTCTCCTGGACACACCCATGGACCCTTCACATGCAACTCCTGCAAGTATGACAGCACCAAGACCAACTCCTCATCCACTAACACCAAACAGATATCCGACACCAACCACCTAAAATGCATCCTGCTCAACACCCGCTCAGTCCACAGACACGCCATCGACCTTTGGAATCTACTAGACACCATCTCCCCGGACGTCGCCTTCCTAACAGAAACATGGATGAACGCCTCCTCAGCCCCAGACATCACCATTGCCATCCCGGAAGGCTACAAGATCATCCAAAAAGACCGCACCTTCCAAACAGGAGGAGGCATCGCTATCGTCCATAAGAACTCCATCCGCATTTCAACCAGCTCAGACGTCAACCTCGCTAGCGCCGAACACCTTCACTTCCAGATCCACACCGACCCCAAGACCACACTCAGAGGTACCCTCCTCTACAGGCCACCAGGTCCCCGTGCACAATTTAGTGAAGACATCACTGACTTTATCACCCCACACGCCCTCCCCTCCGAGGACTACATTCTATTGGGAGACCTCAATTTTCACCTGGAAAAGAGCAACGACAGCAACGCCACCACCCTTCTGGACAATCTCGCCAACCTCGGACTCAAACAACTTGTCAACACCCCCACTCACTACGCAGGTCACACACTTGACCCTATCTTCACCTCCAGCAAACATATCTCCTTCAGTCACACCACAGTTCTCCATTGGACGGACCACAGCTGCGTTCACTTTATCTACAAAAAGACCACAACCCACAACCATCCCCAACCTACTTTGCGAAGGAACTGGAACAAAATCACCATCGACCAGATATCCTCATCGCTCCTTCAAAACCCCCCTGCCCACTCCTCGAACCCCAACCAAGCAGCCATTAATCTTACTCAATGGCTAACCAACAGCGCCGACAACCTAGCACCTTTAAAAAACCTCAAATAAAACTAGGCAGCAAAAACGCCCCCTGGTTCAACGATGATCTTAAGAAATCCAAGAAACTCTGTCGCTCCCTTGAGAAAGCCTGGAAAAAAGACCCAAACACCAGCACCAGAGATGCCTTCAAAAACGCTACCCGCATACACCACCAACTGATCCGGACTGCCAAGAAAGCCGCATTCAAAGACCGACTAGACAACAACGCCCACAACAGCAAGGAATTATTCAACATCGTCAAAGAGTTTACCAACCCCACTGCCAACTCCAACGACATCACTCCCTCTCAAACCCTTTGCGACTCCCTAGCCTCGTTCTTCCACGACAAAATCGCTGACATCCACAACAGCTTCGACAACCAACACGGAGACCAACCCACCCAACCTTCTGCCGTACCTTCACCCCCCTTGAACATCCTTAATGACTTGAACCCAATCTCCATTGAGGACACCATTCACCTGATGAACTCCATCCACTCAGGATCCCCCACAGACCCATGCCCTCACCACATCTTCAACACAGCAGATTCCATCATAGCACCACACCTCCGAGACGTCATCAACTGCTCCCTCAACTCCGCCACCTTCCCGGAAAGCTGGAAACACGCCGAACTCAGCGCCCTTCTGAAAAAACCCACAGTTGACCCCACCGAACTCAAAAACTACCGCCCCATCTCGCTCCTTCCATTCCCGGCCAAAGTCATCGAGAAAGCTGTCAACAACCAGCTCGCCGCCTTCCTCGAAACCAACAAATCCCTCGACTCCTCACAGTCCGGCTTCCGAGCAAAACACAGCACTGAGACCGCACTCATCGCAGCAACAGACGACATTCGAACTCTACTGGACAATGGAGACACAGTCGCCCTCATCCTCCTCGACCTCTCCGCAGCCTTCGATACAGTCTGTCATAGCACCCTGTTACAACGCCTCAGAAACATCGGAATCCAAGGAAAAGCACTGGAATGGATCACCTTGTTCCTTGCCGGAAGAACTCAGAGAGTCCGCCTCCCACCATTCAAGTCAGAGGCCACTGAAGTAATTTCCGGCGTGCCACAAGGATCTTCACTCAGCCCCACCCTCTTCAACGTATACATGAGCCCCCTCGCGGCCATCGCGCGCCAACGCAACCTCAACATCATCTCCTACGCTGATGACACTCAACTGATCCTCTCACTCACCAATGACCCTAACACCGCCAAAACCAACCTACATGAAGGAATGAAAGAAGTTGCCGAGTGGATGAAGCACAGCCGTCTGAAACTGAATTCAGACAAAACAGAAGTCCTTATCTTAGGTACCTCCCCCTCCGCCTGGGACGACTCTTGGTGGCCAGAGGCCCTTGGAAAAGCACCCATCCCAACGGACCACGCACGGAACCTGGGCGTCATCCTGGACTCCTCACTCTCGATGACCAGACAAGTCAACGCCTTTTCATCATCTTGCTTCAACATTCTTCGCATGCTCAAAAAAACATTCCGCTGGATCCCCACCGAAACTAGAAAAACGGTCACCCACGCACTGGTTACAAGCCGCCTGGACTACGGAAACACCCTATACGCCGGTACCACCGCAAAACTTCAGAAAAAACTCCAACGCATCCAGAACGCATCAGCCAGACTCATACTAGACATCCCGCGTAAAGACCACATTTCTGGTCACCTGAAAAACCTCCACTGGCTCCCCGTCAATAAGAGGATAACATTCCGCCTCCTAACCCACGCACACAAAGCACTTTACGAACTTGGACCCGAATGCCTCAACACACGACTTTCCTTCTACACCCGCCCCGCCAGCTTCGCTCTTCCAATCAAGCCCTTGCTGCTGTACCACGCATCAACAAAACCACCATGGGAGGAAGATCCTTCTCCTACCTGGCGGCTAAAACCTGGAACTCACTTCCCATTCACCTTCGCCTCACTCAGAACCATCTAGCATTCAGAAAGCAACTTAAAACCTGGATATTCGACAAGTAATTCCCCACCCCTCTTCAAGCGCCTTGAGACCCTCTGGGTATGTAGCGCGCTATATAAATTATTTGACTTGACTTGACTTCTAAGTGTGTATTCATGCCTCACAGGTATAGGCCTGACTGCCACTGTAATTCACCAATCATGGTACACTGCCATCACCATGTTCCAGACATGATACCCACGATAGGGACAGTACGCTTGGTTCAGGAACGGGTCCAGAACCTAATATTACAAAAAGATTGTTCCTCAAGCAATTTACACACATAGAATTAGTGTGTCATGACAAAAATCAGAAACCCAGGATCATAGGAATGCAGTTCAGGCATGCAGGGCTGACAAGGCACACAGGTATACATCATGCAAATGACATTTTAGCCCTAACAAAACAATTGTTTTTAACTTAATTAGTGTATTTAATTCATATATCTTTTTCACTGGGTTGAATTTTGTGTGCTTTAAAAGTTGTCCATTCATAAATCAAAAACAGTAGCAAAATACCGTTAGGTTAAGACATATTTATTTGCCCTGTGCGAAGCAGTTTAAAATCCTAAACTTTGCCACAAAGAATCATGAACATAGGAAGGTCAGAGGCACACAGCCTGCTTTAGCTGCACTGGAGCTAATGTAAGTGATGCAGCTGACCCTGTCTTTTCTGGAATTCTAAACGAAAACAGTGCCACATATAACAGTTGTTTTTGTCCCTGAATTTTAGGAAGTGAAAATGAGCAGGGAAAGAATGGAATAATTTCACTGCATCTTCTCAAGGGCGCAGGCTTCTCAAGCCCCTTGTTCTTGCATGATGGCGTTAAAGGCGTTTGCATTTCCTAAAGAATTCACTGGAAAGGGAGCCCATGAAAAGGTGCTCCCTCCCTCGGTTTGCAAAGCTCAGCCTCTCCTGTGTGAAGTATGATCTCATGTCATCTGTATATTAATTTTTCTGTTTCTAACAAAGTATTTATACAGGCTTCCATGGAGCTCCAACCCTGTTCTTTGGTTTCTTATTGTTCCATTCACCTTTTTTAGTCTGCCTACTCTGTGCTCCCGATCGACCAAAGGAATTCCATGGCAGCCTTGGAGCACCGTCCCTGCCTGCCTTCTCCCGTCTGGCGGGCACACAGTTATTGTGCTCCTCAAACATTGCTGAAAGGCCTGAACTTAATGCCAGGCTGCCCCGGGGCCCGAGAATTGCACAGAGTGCCCCGCCTGGCGCCAGTGGCATGATTGCTCAGGCCTGGGGCAGCAGGCCTCTGAATTGGTTCAGTTGAGTGTCACGGCATCACCAGGCGCAAGAAAAAGCAGTGTGCCGTGAGTGTTGAGTTATTTTTATTACTTACTGCGTTCCGGTCGTCGGTTACTGCTGGACTGGTGGCACTGCCCTTGTCTGTACTACTACTGGGCTTTATTAAGAGGCCTGCTGCGCTGATGCATAAAAGTGCCCGCCTCCACGTCTTGCTAACTGATGCTACTCCGTACTCGTGTACTGGCCCACCATCTGTGGAAGGAAAAAGGGTAGCACGGCACATGCTGCCTGACGTAGCCCCTTACGGTATCCCCAAAGAGCCAAATACAGCCCAATTCGTGGCCCGACCCCCGGAAACAATGAAACTGAAAGCAACTTAACTTGCATAATTGTATGTATTTATCGGGCTCGCTGCGCTCTCTAATCAGCAGCACTGCATGTCATCACTATTCTTCGTCACCGAAGGACTACTGCTGGAGAGTAAACTGTAACAGAGTATGAACAACACTGCAGTAAGCTGGTAATTATATTTAACTTACTTTAACACATGGTGTGCTGACTGCAGTGATATAAGTTGGCAGTAGCAGTGTAGACCCGGCCCCGATAAAAAGGTGCCGGTGCTAAGCACCGGAAAGCACCGACACAAATTAAGCACTGTATATATATATATATATATATCCAACAAAAGCAGGTTAGCCCCAAAGTTGAAGTTAAACCACAAGAAGTTTAATCGGCATTAAATATATATATATATATGTGTGTGTATATATATATATATAAATATATATATATACATTTATTATTATGTATGTGTGTTTGTTTCACTTTTCTAATTTTTATTTTTTATATTTTTAAATTGTGTATATTAAGTCCACTTTCATTTTTAAAAAATATATGTTATTATTTAATACATTTAATAGGTATTATTTTATTTTACATACACATACAAATCAATATTTTTTACCACTATATTTTTAACATGGATATTTTTTTCCCGAAAGTTTAACTATAGGGCATTGATATTTCTGCATTCTATATTTTTTCATCTATAGTTTTGACAACAATATTTTGTCAGTGAACCTAATTTAACAAGGAAATGTATGTAGACTCAAGCTGTCTCAGGGACCGATTATGATCTCGCTAGAAAATGTCACCATATGTCTCTGATCCGGAGGGCTTTTCCAGTGAATTGTGCAGTGCGAGTCTGACCAAACGATTGTGATGCAGCGGTATGGTGATGGACTTGGTTCACTCGGACTCTCATTAAACTCTATGGGAGTCTGTGTACTGATGCGTATACAGGCTCTCACAGAAAAAAAGAGGTAGGTGGGGAAAACCCCACACGCTGTGGTGGGCACTCCATGTTACCTACCACACTGTGCATGCTTTGATGGGGGGACCCATGCGTACCCCCTCAGGACTGATTCAGAGGGCTCCAGGTAAACGGGTGCCTGATACGGCTCCCTGATGTCCAATTCCGACAACTGTTTCGACTCGCTGACACCGAGTCTATACTTCCGTCCAAATTGTGCATCGTAGTCGCTTGCTCGGAGTCCGGCTCCATTGCACGGCATTATTCAGCTCTAAATGAGTCGGACAGACAGAATCCGGTTAGGAAACCATTCGGTTAGCGCTGACGAGATGTTTGCGTCTTACTTCGTTGTTCGGAATGGGGGACGACTCGTTGGAAACATAGGGTCCAAATCTGATTTGCTTCTTCGGGTACTTGTCTGGAGGACTTTCTTGTGAGATCATAATCAGCCCCTTAGATGGGGTTCCAGGATATTGTAATAGTACTCTTGGTAATCAACAGGATTTTGATCTTTCCCTGGATGGTTAACGGATCTGTAGTGGAGTTCTTGCAATCTCAGACCTCATAGTTCGATGGGAGGAGGCATCTTGGCTTTTAGATTACCAAATACTGTCAAAAGTAATTGATGATCAGTCACTACTGTGAAAGGCTTTCCATATAAGAACATATTGAAATCGTCACATGCCCACACCACTGCTAAGCTTTCTTTCTCATGTTATGAATAAACTTGTCCAGTTTTTGGCATGCTTTTACTGCTGTAAGCCACAATATTCTTTTGGCATGTGGCTGTCCATTTTTCTGTGCAAAGACTGTACCAAACCCAACATGGCTAGCATCAACTGCAACATTCTCAATGGCTTGCTTAATTCTCAAGATTAATGAAGCACTGCATTCATTTTTGTTAGTTCTCTAATGGTGCACTGATCTGCCAAAGTCTTGTATGCATCTAAAACAGTTACTGGCTATACCAAGAATTGAACTTAACAGAAATGTCCTGTGGGGGATTTGCAATAGATAGCCGTTCACTTTAGGTGGATCAGGTGTCATACCCTATCAGAAGATGTGACCAAAGAATTTCAGTTTTGTTTTATGGAATTCACATGTGTCAACATTCATCATTTAGCAAATAACATACTTGCATGAGAGCGTTGTCTGCTCTTTCTGAGTAGCTCCAAAGACTAATAAGCTATTGCTATAGTTAAAGACATTTACAACATGCTAGATGGTAAGGCAAATGATGTATTGGAAAAAGTCTTTATCAAAGGTTTCATCAAAACTAAGTCACCTATAGCAAAACAGACAAATGTGTGTAGAGAACGTTGAAATTAACCTGCAATTCTCTTCAACTTCCAACCAGTGATATCCTTTGTTTAAGTCAAGTTGAGAGAACAACTTTTCACAATACAATTGAGTTGTCATTTCAGCAATATGAGGACCTGAGCATTGTTTTCTTCTTGATGCATATGAATGCAAATTAGTACAGGGTCTTCATTGTCTGTTTTAGGCACTACTACTATGGAAGAAACCTATAGAGTTGGACCAGTGGAGCATTCAATGATAGTGTGTCTGAGTAAGAATTATGTTCCTTTTCAACAAATTGTTGCAAGTGAAATGCAATTTGTATGTGTCTTTGGACAAACGAATGAACATATTCAGTTTTCTAACCCATGACATAATGAAAGAAATTGACTTACTATTTTGTGATGAGCATTCTTATTGTAGTTCCCTAATATCAGTGCCATACCAGCAGTCATTGAAAACTGACCAGACAGGCACTTTAAGCTGTACCATGAAATACATGAATGGACACTTGTGCCACTGTTTTCTTGTGTTTTGTTATATCTACAAAATGACTTTTTAAATGTGTTGACTCACACCATGTATATACTTTAGTTTTCAATTACATAAGTTGTGGTAAGGAAGACAAATCACAATATTTCTCCTCAGTCATAATGTTGGTTGACGTACCTGTATCAATAATTAAAGGTAGCGCACACCTATATATCTTTAGGGTAATTTTAGGACAAGTTTGTTTGTCTTTGGTGCATTTACATGTCAATCTTTCATTCAATTGTGTTTTTCTCACATTTGACTAGTCCAACTCGTGCATGCCTTTCTGAAGTAAACATCGACATTGCATAATTATCATTGTCATTTTCAAATGAAACCAACACTGAGGTATTGTTTGATGATGAATTTGATGATGATCAACTTCTTTTAGTGTAGATTTGCCTCACTTGGTGTGGCTGCTTGGCATTGTAGGAGAACGTCCAACATCTTTGAGGCAGTCCTCTGTGTGCCAGTTTGTCTTCACACTGTGATGCACTTAGTTTTCCCTTTGTTATGCAAAAGGTAACAAAATGGTTTACTTTGCTACAGCCATTGCAAATCTGTCCAATGGCACTACATCTACCATTGTGTTCAAATGACAATCCACATCGGAAACACATTTTTTGTGTCGAGAAATCACTGTGCATCCCTCACCTTTTTGCTTTGGCTTAGTTTTCATGATCGTAAGTGATGCTTTCTAGGTACCTTAGAAGTGACAACTTCCTCTACGCTCAGACTTTCCTTCAGCATTCGTAGATGAAAGGAATCTGACAAAGATCCATCTATAACTCTGAGGTGTGTAACTTCCTCATTATTACATTAATTAAACTTACAGTGCTTCATGAGGAGATCCAGTCTCTCAACAAATTCATCAAGGTTTCACCTACTCTCTTGCATTCTTGACTGAAAATGTATATTTCACACCTACATTTGGAACTGGATTGAACTTGACATTCAAAGCTGCTTTCACGTCACAGACATCATTACATGTCCTACCTTTCACATACACTGCACTTTGTACAGGGGTACCTTGGGCCTACATTAGGGGGACTCACATGCCATAAAAAGGAAGGTTAGGGCTTGGCAAATAGGTCCACTTACCAGGTTGATAGAGCCTGCATGCAGCACTGCAGTGGCAGTTTGGAGACCCTGTTGCAAGTCTGCGTGTGTATGTGGCACAATCAGTGCTGCAGTCTCACTAGCACCCTTTGACTTACAGGCCCCGGGCACACTTAGTGCACTGTACTAGGGACTTAGTAGTAAGTGAAACAAGCCAATCATGGAAACACTAATCCATATTCACAAATTACAAGGAAAGCACTTTCACTTTGTCACTGATCAGCAGTGGCAAAGTCCCCAAAGCATCCAGACCTGCAAAAACAAAATTCAGCAAACAGCAAAAACACAGGAGGCAGGTGTAAAACTACAGGGAAAAACCACACGCCAAGGATGCCAGGTCTAACAACTGTGCAGCGGTAACCAACCCGTTACAAATAGTTTTGATCTGTTTATCAAAAATTTTTTAGCAAGGTCTTGGTGTCATTCTGCTGAGATATGATTTTTTTGCAGATGTTATTTTTAACTTTTTTCAAATGTAGCTTTAGATCTTAGTCTAGTCTATATAAATAAAAATGTAAATGTTCGTTTGTTCGAAATCTTAAATCTCCGAAAGTTCTTCACCAATTGATTTGATATTTTGACAAACGTTGGATTTGATTAAGTGCGGGTTTATATATACACAACGTGGGATTAGAATATACACCTGTCCAATACGGGCGTGTTTTTAATCGAAAGGCCGAACAGATCCTATCGCTTTAGTTGCTGCGCAAAAACTACAAGGAACGCATATAGACAATAGTCTACATATATTAGGATGGACAGTTGGTGTCAGGATGGCAGACCAGGAAGTGGGTGGAGGGAGGGGGGAGGAGTTGGTTCACTTTGCAACATTAAGAAAGGACATATAGAGACAATAATCTACATATATTAGGATGGACGGTTCGTGTCAGGATGGCAGACCGGGAAGTGGGTGGAGGGAGGTGGGAGGAGTTGGTTCACTTTGTAACATTAAGAAAGGACGCATAGAGACAATAGTCTACATATATTAGGATGAACAGTTGGTGTCAGGATGGCTAACTGGAAAGTGGGTGGAGGGAGCAGGGAGGAGTTGGTTCACTTTGCAACATTAGCACATGTTTATATATACACAACGTGACAATAGTCACAAAAACATATTGTGTGCCCACAAGCATTGTGAAATTAAACATATAAGAAACGTGCGCTTACTCTTTTCTTTCTCTTCCATTTAACCAGACTGAGCCACAGCAACGCGTAGCAGGACACAGCTAGTTAATTTATAAAAAAAGAAAAATAGTAGCTTTAGTTTTTGGGTCCAGGTTGTTATGGGTAGATTATATCCCTTTGGATTCATGATTAGGTATTATTTGTGTGTCTTTCTTTCGCAGTTCTTCTTTTTATCAAGTTTTATGATGTGCCTGTAAGTGTGTCTTATCATTTAAAAGTATGGTGGCATTGTAATGCTCAGCAAATGCATTGATGAGGCAGACACAGCCTGAACGGTCTGCCACTAACGTACACAGTGCCCCAACCCGCCTTGGAAGCATGAATGTCAAGCAGAGCATAGCGAGGAAGATACAGAAGATATATTCTTCCAAAGCATGGTGCGGGGTGGCCTGTAGAGACGGGCTGGGACAGTGAAAGATGTGAGAAGTTGGCCTGGTATATGATGTCCACAGTTCTGTGGGCACCTTGTATCAGTCCAAACAATCCCTTATGGTGGTGGTTGTAAGTCAACCTTATAGACAAGCTATCCTAGGGGTAGCATGGACTAAGCAGCCTTAAAGGCTTAACTCCAAAGGACATGTGAAGCCAGCTGTTTTACCATATGCAATACTGTAATATCAAATGAAAGGACACCACACAAATTATATATTATCAAAATATATGTATTTATTCTTTAGAATAATCCCCACTACTCTTTATGAGCAATGAAGTGCAAGCGTTTAAATAAAAGCACAGTTAAACATAGACAAGTTGCACGTTTTGGATGAGGCCGGTGGCCACTCAAACCATATATCAAAAAAGTGGTACAACAATCACTAATCGATCGGGGGTAAGGCCTAGGGCCTTGGGAATCGCTTGGACTACCCTGGACTAACCACAGTTAGGACGGGAGTAGCCCGCGGGATTCGGGTGCAGTGCAGAAAGCACAGGCATGCACCAATGCAAAGTCAATGGTGCGTAAAAGTTATCGAGTTACAGTTTTAAGAGTCTTCCGACTGGACTAGAAGGACAAAACTTTAGACTTAGACACTAGAGGTGTAAACCACTACAGGAGCACCAGCGTTCAAGAGTTACCTCACCCACAGGAAGCGGGTGCAAAGGTGTGTCGGGTTTCATCACGCAGCTCTAGGGTGCCTGGAGATGAAGATGCTGCAGGCGTCCAGAAGAGAAGTGTCCAGTGCGATCCAAGGGTGGATCGAAGTTGTAGAGTACCTGAAAGCAGAGGGGACAGAGTCTGGGTCACTAGCCAGTGACCAGAAGGAACCAGAAAGGAACCAGGCAATGTCAGGCGCAATCAGGTCAATGTTGAGTAGCTTCTCTCCGCTGCCACGTGGTCTCTGGGGCATCGAGGATGTCCTGGAGTGAATCACGAGCTGTCCCACAAAGGCTCTCGCTGTCGGCGGTGTCGGCTTCCGGATCACAGTCAACAAGCCTTGGCAAAGGCAACCCACGCATTGAGTTGCAATTGCAGATGATGCAGTCCAGTAGGCAACAGACATTGCTCCCAGTGCGGCTCACCCACACTACGCATCATCGCTGGCTGCGCACACACTGAATGCTTCTGATGCCCCTATCTCAAAGTCAAAGTCAAAGTCAAAAAGCTGTATTTCGATAAAATGTCATTATCATAAAAGCAAGTTAAAAAAGAATTGGTAGTTAATAATAAAATTAGCAGCACATATCCAGTTAATAACAAAGAGTATAACATTTACTAGAATTAATATTGTTTAAAAAGAAATTAAACAGAGTATTTAAGCTTTCTGGCTCGAATAGCCCAAGCCCAGAATAAAAATTTTGCTAGGGCACAGGCATAGGGTACATAGCTATCCGAAACAAGTATCCTAATTGCCACATCATGACTCCTAGTTCCCAGTTGCCGGCACAAGTTCTTCAGCCACGCCCTTCGTGGATTGGCATATTCCTTGCAGACAAATAAGAAATGGGCTAATGTCTCTGGGTGGGCTAAACATGATGGACACAAGTCAGTTTTGTCTGTACAGGATTTCCATGTTTTGGTAAAAGTGTTCAATGGCAAAGTACCCGTTCTAAATTTAAAATACAAGGACCGGGCAAACGGTTTCCCGATTATGTCTAGGTAGGGTTCTCGCCTGGGACAGTCTTTAAACATCAAAAAGTCCTCTGTAAGCCTGCCAATGGATATGCTGGAATGCCTTTGGGAGCAAATCCAATCCCGATAAAGATTTTTAAGTACTTGTTTTGGAGGAGAGGTTCTGCTTGACCAGGAATCCAATAGGCCCAAATTCAACAATAAGGTTTTCATATCTGTTAGCCATTTGACTCTGGCCCAGTGTGGTGACGCCATTATTTCTTCCAGACCTCTGGCGTAGGCACTGAGTTCCTCTACCCGCCAAATACGGGCCCATAATAGGAGAGGATTAAATTTCGCAATTTCGCCAATCTGGGTACAGCCAAGGTCCATAAATAAGGGCAAAAGTGGGGTGCTTTGAGGGAGGGACATTATTTGTCTGCAGAAATTGTTCTCAGATTTTTGTAAAGCTTGAGAAGATGCAAAGCCCCAAAGTTCAGCTCCATAAAGTGCAGAGCTGACACCCTTGGCAGCGTAGATCTCTAGGACTGTTCCTATTGGTTTGAACGAACTGGAACGTTGCTCCCTTAATAGGGCACCTGTGATCCTTTTATGGTTCAGCAGCATCTTATCTAGATGGGGAGTCCAATCCATTTTGTCTGAAATGCGTATCCCTAGATAATCAAATTCTTTTACCCTTTCCAGGGACTCAGTGTTTAAAATAGGGGGACGCACTTGCTGTTTAGGGGGATTAAGGACGAGGTATTTTGTTTTATTGGTGTTTATAACCAAGCCTCGGTCAGTACAAAAGGATTGGAAATTGTCCAAGAGTTTCTGTAGTCCCATTGGGGTTTTGGAGATTAGGAGCGTGTCGTCCGCGAAGAGGAGGGTCGGTATGCGTACCCCCCCCCAGGGATGGTTCGTCGGATGGAAATTTAAGTAAGTGCTCAACCACCCCATTTATGTACAAGGAGAAAAGGGTGGGAGCCAGAACACATCCCTGGCGGACCCCTCTCTCGACCGGAATACAGCCCGTTTTCTCCCCTCCAAAGCCCCACCTGATTTGGGCAAAGCTGTCCTGATGGAGCCTGACTAGTAGGGATAGTAAATACTGTGGGAGCCCCATGTTGGCCAGAACATTCCATAGCAAATCCCTGGGGACAAGGTCAAAGGCAGTCTTTAAATCGATGAATGCGAGATAAAGACTGCCCTTGCCTATCACTACCGTCTTCCAGTAGATCATCATAAGCCTAAAGGCCTGCTCTATCGTTCCTGTGCCTACTCTAAAACCGGCCTGGAAATCGGTAAGTATTTTGTTTTCATCTACCCAGTTAAGTATCCTGAGTAGAATGACTTTACCGACAACTTTTTGGCTTACATCTAGTAAGCTAATCGGCCTATAATTGGACGGATCATCCCTAGGGCCTTTCTTGTGGATGGGAACCACCTCTGCCCCCTTCCATGACACGGGAATGGGGGCACCCCTACAGATGGCAAGAAGGAGGGAGTGGATTAATTTACCCCAATTAACACCATCGGATTTTAGCAGGTCCCCGGGGATGCCATCTGGTCCTGCAGCTTTTTGTGGAATGATGGAGTTAATAGCATATTCTACTTCCTTCAGTGTAAAGTCAGGATCACTAGGGAGAAGAATATAATCAATGTAAGGAGAGGATTGGACTGACCCTCTTCCATTCATGTCGTTACGGCAGGAATAAAGTTTGGAAAAATGAGCCTCCCATACCTGGCTCGGAATGTTGCAGGTTACAAGGTCGCTGTCCGGTCTGTTTCGTGCCCTTATGGTGTCCCAGAAGGATTTAGAGTCTTTTTTCATACTGGCTTCCTTAAGGGTTAGCCAGTAGGTATCCTCCGACTCCCTTTTAGCTACCTGTAAGGCCTTTTTATAGTCTCTTCTGGCAATTTGGATTAGTGGGGGAGACTTCCCTTTGACTGCCTCTATTAAGCGTGATTTGGCCTTCCTGCATAATACCGAATACCAATCGTGTTTGCCTTTAGGTTTAGGTTTCTGTTTCCCTGATGGCAATTGTACCCAAAAGAGGTCCCCAATATTTTTTACGGCAGCTTCAAAAATAGCGGTGACCTTGTCTGCTGCTATAGTTAGATCAATAGAGCCAATTTCGGCTTGCGTGCCCTTAACCACTTCGTCTATTGTGGATAGTTTGTCGGTGTTGCACATAAACTTGCTCCACTTTAGACGCCTGCCACAAGTGGCGACAGTAATCCCCTGTGGGCGGCCAAGAGAGACTGGCAGTACTTCAATGTGCCAAGGATTTTTTAAGGATAAGGAGAGTGGGTTATGGTCGCTCTCTGTAGTGTTGGTAATAACCATGTCATTAACATGGCTCCAGAGGCCCCTATCCAGCAGAATATAGTCAATCCGTGTGCATTGGCCAACTCTGTTGAATGTGGGAGCACCCAGGAGGTCAGATCGAGTGCGACCATTAGCAGCTCTTAATCCAAACTCCAATGTGAGTGCATTTAGATGGATTGCACTGCGAGTCCAGCGCTTGATGGGTGGGATAGAGAGGGTAGGGATACCCCATCTACTGTCCTCTTCTCCTAAATGTGGAATTCCTTCTAGAGGGAGGGGTTCATATGTACAATTAAAATCCCCTGCTACAAGGATATGTCCAAGTCCGCTCTGCTCTCCCAACCGAGCCTCAAGCTCCATCATTGTGGGTGAAATACACCCATTTTTTGTTCCCCTGATATAGACATTGTAGAGGTCAACAGTTATGCTTCCCCGTAGACCCAATAGGGAGACACCAAGAATATCCGGGGTTCCTGCCTTCTTAGTAAATATTCTGCAGTTAAGCAGGATACTTATCCAAATAATAAGCCCCCCCGATGGCAGCACAATTCATGGACCCTTTATGCTACAATGTTTTGTGTATATTTTCACATCTGCTGTCCCTACCTCAGTGTACCACAAGTCATGGACTCTTTACGATAGAATCTTTTGTGTATTATTTCACATTTGCTGCCCTTACCTTAGTGCAGCTCAAATCATTGACACATTATGATTGAAGCTCTGCGTCTAATCCAATGATCACTGTTGTACTTGTTGCCAGTACCAACTATTCCCAATACCAACACCCCACATGCATCCAGCACAGACGTCACTGGACATGTGACCCTGGTAATAAAAAGTAGTCGAACGCATGTACCCGTACCCAGTTCCACTATCTATCTAACTGTGTCCGTGTGTTCATTATGTTTGCAAGATGCTGCCCCAGGGCCCTACCACATTACAGTGTGCTGTGGACAGCGTATGCAACCATGTTACCTCTGGCAGTGGGGAAAACTTTGGTTATGTAACTTTGTCTCTGTCATTTTACAAGTATGTACGTAGAGACTGGATCATTAGATTACTGCAAGGAGAGTGTATAACGAATTTATAAGTGTTTGGGAATTGGTGGAGTGATTGTATAAGTACTTATGTTGGTGCAGCCTAACCCCGACCACGAGCTTGGCTCTAATTGGCTGCCCTTCTTGTGCCAAAAACTGAAACTTGAACTTTGCATGGCCCTGTATTGCTGCAGCTGAAACACTACACTGAATGTGCAATAAACATTTATATCCACATAGATGTGTCATGTCCACCATCTTTCATGTGTGGAACTATGGATGAATGTAGGGTCAGTGATTCCCCGTACCTTCCATGTTTGCCATGTTGTGGTACTTGGCTCACAGAGTGACACATTGGTGCTTGTGACCCGGGTGAGGACACCATTACAACAGAGACACCCGCATCAGTTTATTCCTCATACAGCCCAGGACGGAGCCACGCCCAGAGCTCTGAAGTAATGCTTCACAGCCTCACGCAGGACTAGCATACGCCAGGCCAGCTTACTCCGCTTATGCTTACAGGGAAGGACCACAACGCTACAAGGCCCAGATTTTTAATGTAGTGAACAGCTGGTCACACTCTTGTTGTCAGTACGCCAAAGCCACTCCCTCGCCGCTGGTATATACCCATGCCACACCCATCCAGTACAGGCGTCACAGGACACGGGTCACTGCCAATAACAAAGATCGGGCGCACATGCTCTACGCCATTTCAGACTTGCTGTCACTTGAAGCATTGCGGCCCGCGCAGGCACACCGGCACGGGACGGTGATTTTCAGTCCACTGAGATACGGGTACCGTAACTGCTGAGGGGGTGTGCAGCCTGTGATGATTCCCCGTCCTGTCGGTCTGGACAGTTCAGGTTTTGTCTGCCCTGCTGGACCACAGTGTAAGCCTGAGGCATCAGACAGCGCAGACCTACCGCCACATGCCGTTGCCTCGGTGGTCACAGAGTTAGTGGCATCGCAAGGGATGAGCGGGTGTGCGCCCTGTGATGAAAAGCTGGTAGCACTGGTATGTCCTCTGCCACGCCGAAATCAAGATCCAGCACCAAATATGAGACCTGGTGCCCTGTGGAGCTGGGCTACATGATATGGAGGGTGTCCTGTCCGCGGGCCCTGGGCTTGGGGCTTGCAGTGGCACGTGGTAGGCCCTCTTTTCTGCACGCAGGTTGCGAAAGGTGAGCAGAGAGGCTTGTTTGCGCAACCGTGGGCAGTGACCTCCGGGCAGTGGGAGTGGATGGGGTGCAGCACCCTGGATGCGCAGTGGCGGGCAGTCACCTCCGGGCAATGGGAGTGGATGGGGTGCAGCAGCCTGGATGCACAGAGGTAGGACAGTGATTTAGGTGTGCACAGTTGTATGTACTCTGCCATTACTGATTACATACTATGTTTCAGATGAGTGAGCTTGAGGGCTCCACTATGTCCCAGCACATAGTTGGAGACACACCGATGGAGGAAAGGTGAGCAATGAGGGTTTTGTCCACAGTGTGGGCACTCACTGTCCCTCTCCATCTCTTCCTTTCTCTCCCTCTGACTCTATCTCTTCCTCTCTCTCACACTGCTTCTCTCTTTCTCTCTCTTCCCCTCTCTCTCTTTCTCTCTTCCTCTGTTTCTCTCTTCTTCTTTCTCACACTGTTTCTCTCTTTCTCTCTCTCTCTTCCTCTCTCTCACTGTTTCTCTCTCTCTTCCGCTCTCTCTCAATCTTTCTCCCTTTCTCTCTGTCTTCCTCTCACTCTATCTTTCTATCCCTCTGTCTTCCTCTTTCTCTCTCTCTTTCTCTCTCTCTACTTTGATGGACGCATGACGCACAATCCTATCTTGCTTTTGTCTAGCAGATTGTGATTCACAGATTAATGACCCCCCTTTGACACAGACTTATTAGTTTAATAATTGTTTTAAAGTAAATATATATATATATATATATATATATATATATATATATATATATTACCTACTGGCGGTCGCCAGTAGGTAAATATAGTTAGGATTTTTTCTCTATGGGATTTTTGAAAATTCTATGTCTAATAACTTTGGCGTTTGTGGACGGAATTGGCTGAAATTTTCAGGAAAATGGAACATTTTGTTTCTGAGCAGCCACTGAAAATTTGGGGGGGTCGTCAAGGGGGGGCCGAGAAAAAAAGGGGGGTCCCAAAATGCGTTTTTCCCATGTTAATTTCCATAGGGCGGTTGGCCTCACTTTTAGCCCGAACGGCTGAATGGATTTGCACAAAACTTGGCAAAATTGTAGGGACTGGTAGCCCGATGTGCCTTTGCTAGGTCTCAATATATGTGCTCCAGTGGATTTTGAGAAATTAACGTTCAAAAAAATATATATATCTGTAAGCGCGCTCCGGGCAGCGCCCCGGTTCGCGTACCAGACGCGTAACGGAACTTCGCGAAGCTGATTGGCTCTCCGGTGTCTGTCAACATTCTAAACAGTCCGGAGCGGCCGCCATCTTGTCTCTCGGTAGGATCGAGAGACAAGAGGAGGCCAAAACAAAGGGGGAAATGACCATAAGGGGGCATAGTAGATCCTCCCTGACCCCCTAGGTTTGATGTGGAGGCTTTAAAAGGGCAAAATGTTGTTTTTTTTGCGTGGGGAGCGCCCGGTACGCGCACCGGGAAGCGGTCCTGGGAGCGTACTATAAGGAAAAAAGAATGATAGACTATGATATTTTGAAATATTGTATGTTTATTGATTGTTCTTTTTGTTGTTGTTTTTTTATTTTTTTATTTAAGTAGCAGTATTAATGATTATTAAATATAAATGTATTTTTGGAATTGTGCACAGTATACTATAAGTATGAATTTACATTATAATCAATTTGGTACTAGTTTATGAATTACATATAAAAATGATTAAAGACTCAAACAATCAATATTAAATATAATTTTATTTTTCGGATTGTTTTTCAAAATTTAATAGAACGTCTAACATTTGACTGTCCGATATGTCCTCTTGTTGAGTGAACATAACTTCCCACATTTGACCGTCATCATAATGAAGTAAATAATCCACAGATTCTACACATTGTAGAAGTTCATGGTCTTGTGATTCATCCATGAATTCCAAGTCAATGGGTTCAATTATTTCCTCATTGTTCATGTCTAGGACAATTTCAAAGGAAACGTTCTGTTCTCCTTGCATTTTTGTGCTGAAATTTGAATAAAAAATAAATATATCAGTAGAGATAGGGCACTGTTGGGTTTAAGTTCAGACAGGTACTTTTGAGGCATGAAGTAGTACTATTAAAAAGTGCCTGTGAAAAAGCCTATGTAAATTCATAATTATACCACAGAAACCTAAATCAATCCATAATTATAATAAACAAGCCTTTCTCAATGTCTAACTCTTACAGAGGGATAGTATATAACTATCTGAAAATGTTTTCAAATTTATAAAATAATATCTTACCTTTTAAAAACAAGTTTAAGTTGTGAGTGAAAATGATCTTGCAATGTAGTTCAGGAAGTAGTAGTCAAAATGGCTGTGTTTTTCTCTCTTTTTTATATATATTCAGGTATATAACCAATCAAATGTCAGGTAAAAAAAGTAGAAAATGAAAGTAACATTTTAATTGGTTGTCAATTCCAACACTTCAGATGTGTTTTGTGAAGTAATTTACCTCAGGGTATTTAGAGAGGTCTACAGGCTAAATGGCTAAATGGTATTCCAACCAAATTTGTGAAAATGGTAGGGATTGGTATGTAGTATGAGTTAATCTATATTTGGTGACAGGGTTTTTTCTGTAAATTACTTTCCCACCTTTTTTAATGGAGCGATTCCCGGTGAGCGCCCCGGTACGCGAACCGGCAGCGTTACGGGAGTCCACCATTTTGTGTTTCGGTCGAATTAAGATACAAGATGGAGGGCAAATAATGTTCAGAATGGGTAGAAGGGGGCACGGTAGACGTATCTTGACCCCCTAGGTTTTCTGAGGGTGGCTGAGGAGGCCCATATGTGCGAAAAAAACACATTTTTTAAAAACAATTTGCACGGTTAGCGTCCGGTGCGCGTACCGGGTAGCGCTCCGGGGAGCGTACTTTTTTGAAAATTAGTGAAAAAAGTTAGAGTAAAATAATAATTGTGGGTGATCAGATGTAGGGTAGCTCTGAAAAGAGCTTTTGGGTCCTGTGGCTGATGTAGGTACCTACAAGTAGGTAGCAATGCACAGTCTTAAATTGAGGATGAAAATTCTGTTCCCCTCATTTGAGAAGTGTACTCCATCTCCTCTGTAGATATCTTGCATGTAGTAACGCAAGTTATTGTTGTACATGGAGCCCATTCCATGGTCTCTCATGTAAGCTGAAACAGACTTATTTACATGCTTCCTCGATTTCTCAATTTGTGGACAAAATTGGTTCGACCACCTCCATTTCTGTCTTTGGCATATATTTGAATATACCAAGGCAGTTTGAGGAAAAAGTGCCATCAATTGCTCAAAGGTGTCCTTTAAAAGCATTTCCAGACCTACCCCAGTCAAAGTGCCCAAGTCATTACCTCCACAGTGCACAATTAACAGGTCAGGTTTTGGCAAATGCAAAAAGGTTTTCACCAATGGTATCAATTGGTGACATTTTAATCCTCTGTGGGCAATCCACTTGATTTCCACATTTTGTAAATTGAGGTAAGGTAAATTTCTGTTATCAGCATACCTTTGAGCCCAGTAGATGTAACTATGTCCAACAATCCAGACAGAAAACATGGTGAGAGGAGGTTCTGCTGCAGTCAGATGAAGTGTGGCAATGAAATGGCAGTTGAAAAAATAAGAGTTTAAAATGAAAAAAACTGTGGAGTTTCTGTGTTAATGAAGCAGTAGCAGTGATTGGTGGATTTTGATTGCTGAAAACAGAAAGTTAGGGTGCATGGATGAGTTCTTTGAAAGATGTAATTTGAATGGTCAAGAAAAAATCATTTTATGAAAGATTGCACTGGATATGCAGGTGTACTGAGAGTTCAGAGTTCAATTGAAACATTGTTGTGTGAACTTGCAAACATCAGAGGTCTTTCAGGAGGTGGTTGCTATGCAAAAAAGGCAGAAAGGGCAGAGGGGGGAAGGGTGTTGATTTGAAAAAAGTGAGGGAAGAGTTTTGATTGGGTGACATGAGAGATATGTGTGATGAATTACAGCTTTTCTGTGCTTTTTATGGCTGCAGACTCTGGAGTGCATACCTTTTGCTCTGCTAAAGACAAATTGGTGTGTTTCTGAGACTGTTTTGAAACTCATAAAGTATTTGCTAAGGTGAGAAAAGATTCATTTAATTTAGATAGAGAATAGTATGGTTTAGGGAGAAAATTATGAAGAAAGTTGTGTATTTAAAATGTTGCTTTGTGTCAAGTGTTTTACAAATAGATTTTGTTTCTTTGTGTTACATAGCCATGTTAAAAGTGACCCAAAAATGTTGCAAGGGCCTTAAAAAAAACACTTTCATGTGTCTTAGGCCATTTTAAGTCATTTCCCCTTGAATGTAGGTATATAATTGATTTAGATGATGTGTTTAAAAACGATTTTTGAAATCAATTAGGTTTCTTGATATGTAGTGCTAGAGTTTCATAGGTTGCTTGGGGTATATTTAAAAGGCATTTGAGTCCCTTTGATGTTATTTTTCCCATTTTAATTAAAGATATTTCCCCGTGGTGGAAGGTCCTTGTAAATACACCTCCATGTGTGCTTGGCAAATTTAGATTTTGATGAGGAAAAGAAACTCCACATTTTTCAATTACATCACCTGTGTTTCTAAGTTTACGAATGACATTGTGCAGATGAGGTTTAGGCCTGTCCACGGACACAGAAGAGGTCTGGCCTTTGTTCAAGAGTGAAGTGGACATGACTTACTTCATTGGTAGGCCTTCACATGTATTATCTCCTCTGTACTCTTCAACAAGCGTAAATTTCATCTGCAACCCTGAGTAGGCCTCACCTTAAACAAACCTCTGGATAGGCCACACCTTATCGTCATCCTGAATCAATCATTTAAAATGTTAGGGACAGATTTATGATAGGTGTATGCCTCTTTTGCGTCACTGTGCGTCACTTTTGTGACGCAGCGGCGGTGCAAAAGATTTGCTATGTGGTGACATATTTACAACTTGATGCATCTAGGCAGATGTGTCATGCTGTAAAGTCCCGTGCCACATGAAACCGATGCAGCAGTGATGCAAAAGATGCACCATGTTGCAAGACAGGCCTCACTTCATCTCCAACAAGATAAGAAGCTGAATCTTCTGTAAATGTCAAAATTGTTGTATACACTGCTGAACTTCTGTGTACTCTTTGATATGCTAGACTCCATCTGCACTATGAGATACCTAAGCAAAGGAAACACAGGTGATGTGATTGTGAAATGAGGAAAAGAAACTCCACATTTTTCAATTACATCACCTGTGTTTTCTAACTTTACGAATGACATTGTGCAGATGAGCTTTAGGCCTGTCCACGGACACAGAAGAGGTCTGGCCTTTGTTCAAGAGTGAAGTGGACATGACTCACTTCATTGGTAGGCCTGGACATGTATTATCTCCTCTGTATTCTTCAACAAGCCTAAATTTCATCTGCAACCCTGAGTAGGCCTCACCTCAAACAAACCTCTGGATAGGCCACACCTTATCGTCATCCTGAATCAATCATTTAAAATGTTAGGGACAGATTTATGATAGGTGTGTGCCTCTTTTGCGCCGCTGTGCGTCACTTTTGTGACGCAGCGGCGGTGCAAAAGATTTGCTATGTTGTGACATATTTACAACTTGATGCATCTAGGCAGATGTGTCATGCAGTAAAGTCCTGTGCCACATGAAACCTGCGTCAGTTTTCACGTAGGTGTTTTGTTGCAGGGTATGCATTTATTTGCATGAAAGCCCTGTAAAACTAACACAGTGAAATTTAGAAGATTTCACTGAGTCAGCTTTATAGCATTGCTGAATCAAATCCTTACGCCTGTTTGAAACAGGCATAAGGAGTGATGCACCATACAATGTGAGGCTTCCTCCTGTGCATTGCAGTAGACATGTCGCGCTTACGACGTGATTCCTGCAATGTGCTGCTTTTGCAGCACAGATGCGTGACGCATCTGTGCTGTTTTTGCTCAATGGTGCTCCACATTGTAAATGCGGCACACCATGGGTGGCAGAGCAGCGGTGCACATTAACTGGTGCATCCGTGGGGATGTGCCAGTTAACATAAATCTGCCCCTTTACATTTAAGTATGAGCAGGGGACACAGAGTCGGTGAGGCTTATCCAAGGTTAAGAAGAGATGAGTCCTGTTCACTGAAAACTTGGACATAGGCCTCACCTCCTCAGCATCGCTGGACATGGCTAAATAATAGCTGCAAAATGTTACTCTTGTTAAACAATTTTACTATTATAATCTCTGAGATTTGTCTCTTACTCTGCAACATCTCATTGTTGTTATCTTTCTTTAAAGATAACGACAACATCAACCAAGAGTGATAATGAGCAATCAGTTGATCTCGACCTTATCATTGAACTTGTAATTGAAACGTCAGTGGAAGTAGATCCCTTGGATGATTTAAATCCTGAGGATGATGAAGAACATGATGAGGATGCCGATTTGTCAGAATTGCATGACATAGGGTGGGAAGCTGAAATGAAAAGTAAAAATGTAAACCGTTTCATTTAAAATTAAACACAACTTCAAAAACAGGTTATGTGTAGTGTCTTTAACCCCTTCGCTGCTAGGCCTTTTCCCCTCCTGTGCTAAGCCTTTTTTTGGCGTTTTGGAGTAGTGCGCGCTTAGGCCCTTGTACCTTTTTGACCACATAAGGGATCCGCGCCAAATTTGCGTCCTTTTCTTCCAACATCATGGGGATTCTAAAGGCGCCCAGGGTTTGTGGATTCCCTTGGAGGGGTCCCAGAAATTAACCAAAATATAGTGATTTATTTGTTTTTTTCAGAAAAATGGGAAAAACGGGCTGGAAATGAAAGCCTCTGGGTTTTTCCCTGAAAATGGTATCACAAAAGGGTTTGTGGGGCTGAAATCTCCATTTTCTCAGCTTTCAGGAAATGACAGACTTTTGTCAGAGAACCGAAATTTTTCACTCAGTTTTGGCATTTTTCTGGGACATAGCCTATTTTTGCTATTTTTAGAGCTTTCCACCTCCTTCCAGTTAATGGTAGAAATGAGTTTGAAAGCAATAATGGATCCTGGAAAGCTTTACATTTTCGAAAAGTAGACAAAATTCTGAATTCAGAAAGGGGTCATTTGTCTAAATCCATGAAGGTTTCGTTATAGAAACTAACAGTTAGATATTGGAATATTTGAAATTTTGTTGAAAAAAACAGCCTTTTGTCTCAACGTTTTCACCTATAACTTTTTCTAATTTTGACAGCTCTTGGAAAGCAATATACCGTTATATTTGTTAGACCTTCCTGGTTGTCGGGATATATAGGACTTGTAGTTTCACCAAGAACCCGACGAACCCAGATCCAAAAACTGAGCAGCAACTTGCAATGGTATTTTTTCATTTACTGGGTATAGTGCACTTTGTCTTGGAAAATGTATACATGGAATAATCTGTATGAAAGACACCTATGTATTTCTGAATTGGGTACAAATTATAGAGTTCAGAAACAGTATATAATTGCACATTTTCAAAGTTGGGAATACTCATACTAGCATGAGAATTATTGGTCATTTTTCATAAAGATTTTTTTTTTACACAATGTCTTTTATTGAAAGGGAGAAATGCATGAAAGCTCAATTGGTAATAACAGTTGATTTACAAATCTGAATTACCCCAAGTGTCCCGATAAAAACGGTACCTCACTTGTGTGGGTCGGCCTTGTGCCTGCGACAGGAAACGGCGCAAAATTCAACGTGGTCACACCTAAATTTAGCAGTTACAAATTGACCCTTTTTTGGCAAAGTGCCTACCTGTAGTTTTTGCACCCTAGCTCTGCCGGCACCTAGGGAAACCTAGCAAACCTATACATTTTTAAAAAGTAGACACGCAGGGGAATCCAGGATGGGGTGACTCGACTGCCTACCACCAGGTTTTGTTACCCAGAATCCCTTGCAAAGCTAAGATTTTGACAAAATAAACACATTTTCCTCACATTTCTGTGGTGGAATGTTCTGGAATCTGCGTGGATCAACAAATTTCCACCCACCCAGCGATCCCCCAGGTCTCCCAATAAAAACAGTACCTCACTTGTGTGGGTCGGCCTTGTGCCTACGACAGGAAACGGCACAAAATGCAACGTGGTCGCACCTCAATTTCCCAGTGAAATTTTACGTTCTTTGGACAAAGAGACTACCTTTTGTTTTTGAGCTGTAGCTCTGCCAGCACCTAGGGAAACCTAGCAAACCTATACATTTTTGAAAACTAGACACCCAGGGGAATTCAGGATGGGGTGACTCGTCTGCCTACCCCCAGGTTTTGTTACCCAGAATCCCTTGCAAACATAACAATTTGACCAAAAAAACACATTTTCCTCACATTTCTGTGGTGGAAAGTTCTGGAATCTGCGTGGATCAACAAATTTCCACCCACCCAGCGTGCCCCCAGGTCTCCCGAAAAAAATGGTACCTCACTTGCGTGGGTAGGCATAGTGGCTGCGACATGAAACAGCGCAAAACGCAGCATGGTCGCACCTCAATTTCCCAGTGAAATTTAGCACGATTCGGACAAAAAGACTACATTTTGTTTTTGCACCGTAGCTCTGCCAGCACCTAGGGAAACCTAGCAAACCTATACATTTTTGAAAACTAGACACCCAGGGCAATTCAGGATGGGGTGACTCGTCTGCCTACCCCCAGGTTTGTTACCCAGAGTCCCTTGAAAACATAACAATTTGACCAAAAAAACACATTTTCCTCACATTTCTGTGGTGGAAAGTTCTGGAATCTGCGTGGATCAACAAATTTCCACCCACCCAGCGTGCCCCCAGGTCTCCCGAAAAAAATGGTACCTCACTTGCGTGGGTAGGCATAGTGGCTGCGACATGAAACAGCGCAAAACGCAGCATGGTCGCACCTCAATTTCCCAGTGAAATTTAGCACGATTCGGACAAAAAGACTACCTTTTGTTTTTGCGCCGTAGCTCTGCCAGCACCTAGGGAAACCTAGCAAACCTATACATTTTTGAAAACTAGACTCCCAGGGCAATCCAGGATGGGGTGACTCGTCTGCCTACCCCCAGGTTTTGTTACCCAGAATCCCTTGAAAACATAAACATTTGACCAAAAAAACACATTTTCCTCACATTTCTGTGGTGGAAAGTTCTGGAATCTGCGTGGATCAACAAATTTCCACTCACCCAGTGTGCCCCCAGGTCTCCCGAAAAAAATGGTACCTCACTTGCGTGGGTAGGCATAGTGGCTGCGACATGAAACAGCGCAAAACGCAGCATGGTCGCACCTCAATTTCCCAGTGAAATTCAGCACGATTCGGACAAAAAGACTACCTTTTGTTTTTGCGCCGTAGCTCTGCCAGCACCTAGGGAAACCTAGCAAACCTATACATTTTTGAAAACTAGACACCCAGGGCAATTCAGGATGGGGTGACTCGTCTGCCTACCCCCAGGTTTTGTTACCCAGAATCCCTTGAAAACATAAAAATTTGACCAAAAAAACAAATTTTCCTCACATTTCTGTGGTGGAAAGTTCTGGAATCTGCGTGGATCAACAAATTTCCACTCACCCAGCGTGCCCCCTGGTCTCCCGAAAAAAATGGTACCTCACTTGCGTGGGTAGGCATAGTGGCTGCGACATGAAACAGCGCAAAACGCAGCATGGTCGCACCTCAATTTCCCAGTGAAATTTAGCACGATTCGGACAAAAAGACTACCTTTTGTTTTTGTGCCGTAGCTCTGCCAGCACCTAGGGAAACCTAGCAAACCTATACATTTTTTAAAACTAGACACCCAGGGCAATTCAGGATGGGGTGACTCGTCTGCCTACCCCCAGGTTTTGTTACCCAGAATCCCTTGAAAACATAAAAATTTGACCAAAAAAACACATTTTCCTCACATTTCTGTGGTGGAAAGTTCTGGAATCTGCGTGGATCAACAAATTTCCACTCACCCAGCGTGCCCCCAGGTCTCCCAAAAAAAATGGTACCTCACTTGCGTGGGTAGGCATAGTGGCTGCGACATGAAACAGCGCAAAACGCAGCATGGTCGCACCTCAATTTCCCAGTGAAATTTAGCACGATTCGGACAAAAAGACTACCTTTTGTTTTTGCTCCGTAGCTCTGCCAGAACCTAGGGAAACCTAGCAAACCTATACATTTTTGAAAACTAGACACCCAGGGGAATTCAGGATGGGGTGACTCGCCTGCCTACCCCCAGGTTTTGTTACCCAGAATCCCTTGAAAACATAAAAAGTTGACCCAAAAAACACATTTTCCTCACATTTCTGTGGTGGAAAGTTCTGGAATCTGCGTGGATCAACAAATTTCCACTCACCCAGCGTGCCCCCAGGTCTCCCAAAAAAAATGGTACCTCACTTGCATGGGTAGGCATAGTGGCTGCGACATGAAACAGCGCAAAACGCAGCATGGTCGCACCTCAAATTCCCAGTGAAATTTAGCACGATTCGGACAAAAAGACTACCTTTTGTTTTTGCGCCGTAGCTCTGCCAGCACCTAGGGAAACCTAGCAAACCTATACATTTTTGAAAACTAGACACCCAGGGAAATTCAGGATGGGGTGACTCGCCTGCCTACCCCCAGGTTTTGTTACCCAGAATCCCTTGAAAACATAAAAATTGACCAAAAAAACACATTTTCCTCACATTTCTGTGGTGGAAAGTTCTGGAATCTGCGTGGATCAACGAATTTCCACTCACCCAGCGTGCCCCCAGGTCTCCCAAAAAAAATGGAACCTCACTTGCGTGGGTAGGCATAGTGGCTGCGACATGAAACAGCGCAAAACGCAGCATGGTCGCACCTCAATTTCCCAGTGAAATTTAGCACGATTCGGACAAAAAGACTACCTTTTGTTTTTGCACCGTAGCTCTGCCAGCACCTAGGGAAACCTAGCAAACCTATACATTTTTGAAAACTAGACACCCAGTGGAATTCAGGATGGGGTGACTCGTCTGCCTACCCCCAGGTTTTGTTACCCAGAATCCCTTGAAAACATAAAAATTTGACCAAAAAAACACATTTTCCTCACATTTCTTTGGTGGAAAGTTCTGGAATCTGCGTGGATCAACAAATTTCCACTCACCCAGCGTGCCCCCAGGTCTCCCGAAAAAAATGGTACCTCACTTGCGTGGGTAGGCATAGTGGCTGCGACATGAAACAGCACAAAACGCAGCATGGTCGCACCTCAATTTCCCAGTGAAATTTAGCACGATTCGGACAAAAAGACTACCTTTTGTTTTTGCTCCGTAGCTCTGCCAGAACCTAGGGAAACCTAGCAAACCTATACATTTTTGAAAACTAGACACCCAGGGGAATTCAGGATGGGGTGACTCGCCTGCCTACCCCCAGGTTTTGTTACCCAGAATCCCTTGAAAACATAAAAATTTGACCCAAAAAACACATTTTCCTCACATTTCTGTGGTGGAAAGTTCTGGAATCTGCATGGATCAACAAATTTCCACTCACCCAGCGTGCCCCCAGGTCTCCCAAAAAAAATGGTACCTCACTTGCGTGGGTAGGCATAGTGGCTGCGACATGAAACAGCGCAAAACGCAGCATGGTCGCACCTCAATTTCCCAGTGAAATTTAGCACGATTCGGACAAAAAGACTACCTTTTGTTTTTGCGCCGTAGCTCTGCCAGCACCTAGGGAAACCTAGCAAACCTATACAATTTTGAAAACTAGACACCCAGGGAAATTCAGGATGGGGTGACTCGCCTGCCTACCCCCAGGTTTTGTTACCCAGAATCCCTTGAAAACATAAAAATTTGACCAAAAAAACACATTTTCCTCACATTTCTGTGGTGGAAAGTTCTGGAATCTGCGTGGATCAACAAATTTCCACTCACCCAGTGTGCCCCCAGGTCTCCCAAAAAAAATGGTACCTCACTTGCGTGGGTAGGCATAGTGGCTGCGACATGAAACAGCGCAAAACGCAGCATGGTCGCACCTCAATTTCCCAGTGAAATTTAGCACGATTCGGACAAAAAGACTACCTTTTGTTTTTGCGCCGTAGCTCTGCCAGAACCTAGGGAAACCTAACAAACCTATACATTTTTGAAAACTAGACACCCAGGGCAATTCAGGATGGGGTGACTCGCCTGCCTACCCCCAAGTTTTGTTACCCAGAATCCCTTGAAAACATAAAAATTTGACCAAAAAAACACATTTTCCTCATATTTCTGTGGTGGAAAGTTCTGGAATCTGCGTGGATCAACAAATTTCCACTCACCCAGCGTGCCCCCAGGTCTCCCAAAAAAAATGGTACCTCACTTGCGTGGGTAGGCATAGTGGCTGCGACATGAAACAGCGCAAAACGCAGCATGGTCGCACCTCAATTTCCCAGTGAAATTTAGCACGATTCGGACAAAAAGACTACCTTTTGTTTTTGTGCCGTAGCTCTGCCAGCACCTAGGGAAACCTAGCAAACCTATACATTTTTGAAAACTAGACACCCAGGGCAATTCAGGATGGGGTGACTCGCCTGCCTACCCCCAGGTTTTGTTACCCAGAATCCCTTGAAAACATAAAAATTTGACCAAAAAAACACATTTTCCTCACATTTCTGTGGTGGAAAGTTCTGGAATCTGCGTGGATCAACAAATTTCCACCCACCCAGCGTTCCCCCAGGTCTCCCGATAAAAACGGTACCTCACTTGCGTGGGTAGACATAGTGGCTGCAACAGGAAACGGTTCAAATCGTACGGTGGTGAATTTACATTACCTTATTGCAAAACTACCTTGATTTTGGGGGGGGGCATCTGAGTTTGTGGCCCGGGGCTCGGTGGTATTCTTTGCAAAGTAGCAAACCCAAACAGTTCTGAAAACTAGACACCCGGGGGAGTCCAGAGAGGTATGGCATGCATGGGTCCCCCAATGTTTTCCTACCCAGAACTCTCTGCAAACCTTAAAATTAGGTAAAAATTGCACTTTTCCAAACTTTTTGGCGTGGGATCGCCGTGCCGGCAAAAAAGTCGTACCACCCTGCGTTCCCCTTGTTCTCCCGAGTAAAAGAATACCTCACTTGTGTGGGTGCCCCAAAGCAGAACACGCCAAAAATGAATTTTGAAAAAAATAGTTTTTACTCATATTTACGTTTTACAAATTAAGCACCCCAGCCTAAGTCACATGCCTTTGGCCCACCCACACAAGTGAGGTATCATTTTACTCGGGAGAACAAGGGAAACACTGGGTGGTAGGACATTTGTTCCGGCAGCGAGATCCCACCCAAAAAAGTATGGAAAAGTGGGTTTTTTGACCAAAATTTCAGGTTTGCAGGGGTTTCTGGGTAGGAAAACATTGGGGGACCCACGCATGCCATACCACCCTGGACTCCCCCGGGTGTCTAGTTCTCAGAACTGTTTGGGTTTGGTAGTTTCCAAAGATGCCTGCCAAGCCCCGGGCCAAAAGCTCAGGTGACCCCCTCAAAAAATAAGATTATTTGGCTAAAGGTAATGTTTTCGTCTCCACAGTATGAATTGGGCCTTTTCCTAAAGCAGCCGCTATGCCTACCCACGCAAGTGAGGTACCATTTTTATCGGGAGACCTTGGGGAACGCTGGGTGGGAGGTAATTTGTGTGTGCCCAGTGATGCCACGCTTTCCCACACTAAAACGTGTGAAAAAACTGATTTTTTCCATGCAAAGAATGAGGTTTGCAAGGGATTCTGGGTAAAGGAACGTTGGAGGATCCACGCAAGCCATACCTCCTTGGAAGCCCCCGGGTGTCTACTTTTCAGAAATGTGTGGGATTGGTAGGTTTCCCTAGATGGCTGTCTCGCACGGGGCCAAAAACCCAGGTAACCCCTCTTGCAAAAGCTGGTGGACTTAAGATTTTCACCATTGTTACATTCACCAGCTTTTGCAAGAGGGGTTACCTGGGTTTCTGGCCCCGTGCGAGACAGCCATCTATGGAAACCTACCAAACCCACACATTTCTGAAAAGTAGACACCCGGGGGCTTCCAAGGAGGTATGGCTTGCGTGGATCCTCCAAAGTTCCTTTACCCCGAATCCCTTGCAAACCTCAATTTTAGCAGAAAAAAATCAATTTTTTCACACGTTGTAGTCTGGGAAAGCGTGGCATCACTGGGCTCACACAAATTACCTCCCACCCAGCGTTCCCCCAGGTCTCCCGATAAAAACGGTACCTCACTTGCGTGGGTAGACATAGTGGCTGCAACAGGAAACGGTTCAAATCATACGGTGGTGAATTTACAATACCTTATTGCAAAACTACCTTGATTTTGGGGGGGGGGCATCTGAGTTTGTGGCCCGGGGCTCGGTGGTATTCTTTGCAAAGTAGCAAACCCAAACAGTTCTGAAAACTAGACACCCGGGGGAGTCCAGGGAGGTATGGCATGCATGGGTCCCCCAATGTTTTCCTACCCAGAACTCTCTGCAAACCTTAAAATTAGGTAAAAATTGCACTTTTCCAAACTTTTTGGCGTGGGATCGCCGTGCCGGCAAAAAAGTCATACCACCCTGCGTTCCCCTTGTTCTCCCGAGTAAAAGGATACCTCACTTGTGTGGGTGCCCCAAAGCAGAACACGCCAAAAATGAATTTTGAAAAAAGTAGTTTTTACTCATATTTACGTTTTACAAATTAAGCACCCCAGCCTAAGTCACATGCCTTTGGCCCACCCACACAAGTGAGGTATCATTTTACTCGGGAGAACAAGGGAAACACTGGGTGGTAGGACATTTGTTCCGGCAGCGAGATCCCACCCAAAAAAGTATGGAAAAGTGGGTTTTTTGACCAAAATTTCAGGTTTGCAGGGGTTTCTGGGTAGGAAAACATTGGGGGACCCACGCATGCCATACCACCCTGGACTCCCCCGGGTGTCTAGTTCTCAGAACTGTTTTGGTTTGGTAGTTTCCAAAGATGCCTGCCAAGCCCCGGGCCAAAAGCTCAGGTGACCCCCTCAAAAAACAAGATTATTTGGCTAAAGGTAATGTTTTCGTCTCCACAGTATGAATTGGGCCTTTTCCTAAAGCAGCCTCTATGCCTACCCACGCAAGTGAGGTACCATTTTTATCGGGAGACCTTGGGAACGCTGGGTGGGAGGTAATTTGTGTGTGCCCAGTGATGCCACGCTTTCCCACACTAAAACGTGTGAAAAAACTGATTTTTTCCATGCAAAAAATGAGGTTTGCTAGGGATTCTGGGTAAAGGAACTTTGGAGGATCCACGCAAGCCATACCTCCTTGGAAGCCCCCGGGTGTCTACTTTTCAGAAATGTGTGGGATTGGTAGGTTTCCCTAGATGGCTGTCTCGCACGGGGCCAAAAACCCAGGTAACCCCTCTTGCAAAAGCTGATGGACTTAAGATTTTCACCATTGTTACATTCACCAGCTTTTGCAAGAGGGGTTACCTGGGTTTCTGGCCCCGTGCGAGACAGCCATCTATGGAAACCTACCAAACCCACACATTTCTGAAAAGTAGACACCCGGGGGCTTCCAAGGAGGTAAGGCTTGCGTGGATCCGCCAACGTTCCTTTACCCAGAATCCCTTGCAAACCTCAATTTTAGCAGAAAAAAATCATTTTTTTCACACGTTGTAGTCTGGGAAAGCGTGGCATCACTGGGCTCACACAAATTACCTCCCACCCAGCGTTCCCCCAGGTCTCCCGATAAAAACGGTACCCCACTTGCGTGGGTAGCCATAGTGGCTGCAACAGGAAAAGGTCCAAATCTAACGGTGGTGAATATAAAATACCCTGAAGCAATATAACTTTGATTTTTTGGGGGGGAGGCACCTGAGTTTTTGGCCCGGGGTGGGTGGTATTCTTTGGAAAGTAGCAAACCCAAACAGTTCTGAAAACTAGACACCCGGGAGAGTCCAGGGAGGTATGGCATGTGTGGGTCCACCAATGGTTTCCTACCCAGAACTCCTTGCAAACCTTAAAAATAGGTAAAAATAGCACTTTTCCAAACATTTTGGCGTGGGATCGCCGTGCCGGCAAAAAAGTCCTACCACCCTGCGTTCCCCTTGTTCTCCCGAGTAAAAGGATACCACACCTTAACAGAGTTACTCAAAAGTCAAACATTCAAGCACGGCTATCTATTCCTCAAAGACACACACATACAGGTTGGATTTAGCACGAGGGCGAGTGATGGTTCAGTACATAAAATTTTAAAACAAGATATTTCAAAAAAATGAAATGCTCTGTCAATAAATAAATGCATAAAAACTGAACCAGTGACTCGCAACTCGTGAGCTGTAAAGCCACGACAAGGCACCAACCGTTTTACAGGCCATTCACGCACCTTTCATACCTGATACAAACCAGACCATTGACACCATCCGAATGGAAAAGCAACACATAACAACAATCACAATAAGGGCCAAGGTACACCCTACTGCAGAAAGAGAAAAAAAACAATTATTACTGCACACCCATCTAATCCGCAAGCACACACACATACTGGTTGGATTTGGCACGAGGGTGAGTGATGATTCAGTACATACAATTGTATACGCAAGTAATTTCACAAAAATGAAATACACTGTGTATAATTGAAAGTATGATAAACTGAACCACTGACTCACAGCTCGTGAGCTGTAAAGCCACGTCAAGGCACCAACCTCTTTACAGGCCATTCATACACCTTTCGTACGCGTGACACATACAAAACATTCACACCGCCAGCCGCGGACCCATCACATTCCAACACTCACACCAGCAAACAGCGCCATTCAAGGGCCCATCACTTTCACACGCCGACATTTCGGACACTGCAACTACACAAAATGATGGACTGTGTGGAGTGTCACTCAACTAGCAGTGTGTGTAGTGACCAACAGAAAGTAACTACTCACACACCGCCTGCCGAGCGCCAGTCCACCCACACCACCATCCAAGCACCAGACCATGCACACCGCCAGCCAAGCACCACTCCGTGCACAGACAGCCAAGTACCACTCCATGCACACCACCAGCCAAGCGCCCCTCCACACACACCACCAGCCAAGCGCCACTCCACAAACACAACACCAGCCAAGCACCACTCCGTGCACAGACAGCCAAGTACCACTCCACGCACACCGTCCAGCCAAGCGCCACTCCACAAACACAACACCAGCCAAGCACCACTCCGTGCACAAACAGCCAAGTACCACTCCACGCACACCGTCCAGCCAAGCGCCACTCAACACACACCCCCAGCCAAGCACCACTCCACACACACCGCCAGCCAAGCACCACTCCGTGCACAGACAGCCAAGTACCACTCCATGCACACCACCAGCCAAGCGCCCCTCCACACACACCACCAGCCAAGCGCCACTCCACAAACACAACACCAGCCAAGCACCACTCCGTGCACAGACAGCCAAGTACCACTCCACGCACACCGTCCAGCCAAGCGCCACTCCACACACACCCCCAGCCAAGCACCACTCCACACACACCGCCAGCCAAGCACCACTCCGTGCACAGACAGCCAAGTACCACTCCATGCACACCACCAGCCAAGCGCCCCTCCACACACACCACCAGTCAAGCACCACTCCACGAACACCACCAGCCAAAGACAAATCCAAACACAACACCAGGCAAGCGCAAGAGCACGCACACCGCCAACCAAACACCAGACCACGCACACCGCCAGTCAAGCACCAGTCCGCAGACACCGCCAGACAAGCATCAGTCCACAGACACCGGCAGTCAAGCGCCAAACCATGCACACAGTCAGACAATGGACACTACACGCAAACCAACATCATACATTAGTTTTTTATGAAAATAAAAGAGAAACAAAAACAAATTGCAAATTGATACAAATCTACTAACTCGACAACTAAATCTAAAAAGACTACTTTTCTTTTTTTCTTTTTTTAAGCTTTATTCGGCTCTTTAGTTTAAAAACCATAAAAGCAGCAAAATGAAATGCATTTCATACAAAAATATCTCAAACAATACATTTCCTAATTAACATATGAATTGATATGTACCCAACTAAAATGGATTAACAAAAACTACTATTCAAAGATACACAGAATCCCCCCTGTTTCACCCGATGTTATGGTGATTCGGTGCTCGGGGACCAGGATAGAAATCGTGCAGGTCCCAGATACAGATGGAACCATCTCCAAGTTTGGGTTTGGTAGATCTCAAATAGGGGGCAATGTTCCTATATTTAAATTTAATTAAGATCAGGTCCCCCGAAACATTTTTGGGTAAATGACCAAGCCACCCCACTCTTCTGACGCTCATTATCCCACCGTCTAGTGTAGATGGTAATGATCTATTGTTTTTGAGCCAAAAAATGGCTTTGTTCAGTAGATCCTGATGTAGCTCGCGTTTGCCCGGACTGAGAGGGGGGACCCCAGAGAGAACAGTTACGTATGGGGCAGCTTCGGGGGGTAAATCAATGCGACGTCTTCTCTCAAAGGGGATCATATGAGCTCTATGTGGGGCATGTCCAGAGTTACAAGTCGCTTTTTTTCCAGTATGGATGGGTGGTATCAGAGGGGAGTTGCAAGTTTCAAGTATCCTGGGAGCATTGTTAGACCTTTCACGGGTGTTATGGTGAATATTAGAGGGAGTAACAGTATTACCAGTTGATGGGTATGACCCAATTACAGTTTTTTCAATTCTGGCCAACCTGTCTCCCAATTCATTTATCTTTGCTACCAATGGAGATAGAGCAGTGGTGAGCAGTCGCTCTATTTGGGCCAGGAGAGTCACTTGAAGGGGGGATGCGGAATCATTTGGACGAGTAAATGAGACTGGGTTGGGAGCAGGTAGAGAGGAGCTGCATTTATTGGATGGAGAAAGGGTTATAACGGGAGATGCCTGGGGAGAAAAATATACTAAATCAGTATCTCTGGCCGCTATGGGGGGTGTTATAAAATCTGGGTTATAGTTTGTGCCACAGAGGTCGTTCAGCTCTTCCCAGATAGACATTATAGTTTGTAGTCTGGGTCCGGACGACAACAGTAAGAAGTTAAAAGGATGGAAGCTGACTGTACCTTATACTATGATGGAACCAAGAGTGGTGGCCCGTCCCGTCCTCTTTGTGCCTCTGAGGGCCACAGAGGGCCCACCCTTTGCCCGGGCTTAGCCCGGCGCGGCCCCGCGCGCTCCCGCGATGCGGGAGGGGCAGCTGGGCTTTAAGCGCCTCCAGGCGCGGAAGTCCGGGGACCACGGAAGTCGGCGTCCCAGGGGATCCTGGGTAGTGTAGTTCTACCCAGCGGCCGCGTTTGCCTGCGGCGGCTGGGGACCACACGCGCTGTCACCCGGTAGGTGCAAAGTGCCCCCAAGGTCTGGTGAGTGCCCCGCTCCGCCGGAGGGGCTGCTGGGCTTTAAGCGCCTCCAGGCGCGGAAGTCCGGGGACCACGGAAGTCGGCGTCCCAGGGGATCCTGGGTAGTGTAGTTCTACCCAGCGGCCGCGTTTGCCTGCGGCGGCTGGGGACCACACGCGCTGTCACCCGGTAGGTGCAAAGTGCCCCCAAGGTCTGGTGAGTGCCCCGCTCCGCCGGAGGGGCTGCTGGGCTTTAAGCGCCTCCAGGCGCGGAAGTCCGGGGACCACGGAAGTCGGCGTCCCAGGGGATCCTGGGTAGTGTAAATCTACCCAGCGGCCGCGTTTGCCTGCGGCGGCTGGGGACCACACGCGCTGTCACCCGGTAGGTGCAAAGTGCCCCCAAGGTCTGGTGAGTACTACACAAATACAAACTTTGAAACTGAACAATAACTATTACAGAATAAAGACCAACCAGTTCACTTTACCACTCATTGATACTCCCAAAAATTCTTTTGCGTGTGGTACAATCTAAAACAAGCAGGTACACACAGCCCGGGGTTTGAAGGGCAGTCGGGGCAGTACATGCGAACCTCCTTCCGCAAACCTCTTCGCCAACAGACTCTACATCTCCGACTGGGAAAGTCTTTTGAGGTTGTAGGAGGAATTGTATCAGCAAAGTGGCGATCTTTCAATCTGGCAACATCCTCCACCACTCCAACTCTAGGAACACTTGCCTGTTCCACTAAAACAAGGCTGCCTATTACAGACTCCTGAAACTTTACAAAAGTCAACTTTGACTGGGGAAAAGATTTCTGGAACACAATAAAAGCATTAAAGGTTGCCAAGTGGAAAAGATGGATAGCCAACTTCTTGTACCAAATGTAAGCCTTACGAAGAGCAGCATACGGTTCCAACCTCTGATCAACTCTGTCAACACCACCCATGTACTTATTGTAGTCCAGTATGCACACAGGTTTGCGCACTTCTGCAACCTGACCCCAAACATTCCGCGGTTCAGTGCTTTCATCATGTATTGTAGTCAACATGTAGACATCTCTCCTGTCTGTAAACTTCACAGCTAGAAGCTCCTCACAACGCAAAGCACTGCACTGTCCCCGAGCAAGCTTTCGACAAACAAGTTCTTTTGGGAAACCTTTACGGTTTGAGCGGATTGTGCCACAAGCAACAGTGTCCACTTTGGCCAATTCCCTAAACAACCGCACACCAGTGTAGAAGTTATCGACATACAAATGATGGCCTTTGTTAAAAAATCCACGACCAAGTTCCCACACAATTTTCGCAGTCACTCCAAAAGTCGACGGACAACCAGGGGGGTTAATCCTGGATTCCTTACCAGTGTACACCCTGAAATTAGAGACATATCCAGTCTCACTGTCACACAGCATATACAGTTTGATTCCATAGCGTGCCCTCTTACTAGGAATGTATTGCCGAAATACCAAGCGGCCCTTGAACAACAGCAAAGACTCATCCACTGCAATTTCTTTCCCAGGATAAAAGATCTCAGAAAATCGATCAACCAAATGATCAAGGACAGGCCGAATCTTGAAAAGACGGTCACAATCAGGGTGATCTCGTGGCAAAGCAAGACTATTGTCAACAAAATGCATCATCCGCAGCAGAAGCAAATACCTATCACGACTCATGACTGCCGGAAATATAGCTGTTGCCATCAAGGGAGTAGTAGACCAATATGAAGCCATTGATGGTTTCCTAAGCAAGCCCATCAAAAAAGTTAAACCCAAAAACTTTTTCATCTCCTCCAAATTTGTGGGAGTCCACCGGTTAGCTCTAGCGTGGGGCTTAAGGCTGGCACTGTTCACCCTCAAAAAAATTTCAGCATACAAATTAGTCTGCTCTACAATCTCTGCCAAAAACACATCATCCATAAACAACTTGAAAAAATCAATAGGCAAAAAGTTTTCAGTGTTCACCCTACACCCTGGAACACCAGTAAATTCAGGCAATGCCGGCTGCACCATGCCTGGTGCAACCCAGAGGTCAGAACTTTCATCGTCAAGTCTTGCAGCCGCAGGCCGCCACCCAGCTAACCCTTGTCTCACACCACCAACTGGAAGTCTAGCAGCCCCAGGCTGCAGCCCAGATGTCTCTTGCCGCACAATTGGCACATCACTGTCTTCCGCAACCACAGGCACAAGCATGTCCTCCAAAACCGTAAACACAGCAATGTCCTCCCCAACCACAGGCACATCATCCACACCAAAAGTAGCTTCATGAGCACTCAAAGTGTCTTCATCATCAGATGAAGCCATGCGTAGAGAAAACTCACTACCTGAATCTTCACCCCCCACCTCTGGCTCAGAATCAGAGTCAGACTCTGGACCATGGTCAGAGGAAGAATCAAAAAGCATTCCAACAACTTGCTGAGCAGTAATCCGGCGGCTAGCCATTATCCTTACAAATAAAGGAGTCTGCACAAACAACTCAACAACCCCAACACTGTGCAAAGTAAGATAAAAATGTAAGACTTTTTCACCAAAAAATAGATTTAGAAAAAATATACAATTCACTTACAAGACACAACTACACTCACCAGCACCTACTCTGCAAAGACACAGCAAATAGGCAACGATATCCCACTAGAAAGAAGAAAAAAAAAACTTACATCTACAGAAGGACACATCAAAAACAAATGCAAAACATGTTTTACAATCACAACAAACAGCAACAACACATACTCGTATTACTACACACTTTGCAAAATAAACAATTACATTACAATTGAACAAAAATAAGGTCTCTTACCAAACACATGCAACTACAGAAACAGCAGCACAACAGAACCACCAGTAACAGAACCGCACACTGCAACAATCTAAAGAGAAAAAAAAAACACATTAGAAGAAACAAAAACAACACACATTACAACATGCTATGTCACATGGGAATGTCACAAATGGGGTGTCTGTCCCCAAGGGGGGAAGATTATAAATCATTATAAACGTGGGCCCCCTGGAGCAGAAAAGTCTAAAAAAAATTAGGGCCACTAGGAAGCGACCCTTCCCCAAGGGGTCGCTTCCTTTTCAAATAAAAAACAATCCCTGGTGTCTAGTGGGCTTTTCTGCTCCCCCTGGGTGCAGATCGGCCAAAAAAACGGCCGATCTGCCCCAGGGGGGGGCAGAAAAGTCTGAAAAATATTTTATCCCCCTAAGGAAGCGACCCTTGCCCAAGGGGTCGCTTCCTTTATAAATAAAAAACAATCCCTGGTGTCTAGTGGGCTTTTCTGCCCCCCCTGGGTGCAGATCGGCCAAACAAAACGGCCGATCTGCCCCAGGGGGGGCAGAAAAGTCTAAAACATTATTTGCCCCCCTAAGGAAGCGACCCTTGCCCAAGGGGTCGCTTCCTGCACAAAAAACAAACAAACACAAGCAATCCCTGGTGTCTAGTGGGCTTTTCTGCTCCCCCTGGGTGCAGATCGGCCAAAAAAACGGCCGATCTGCCCCGGGGGGGCAGAAAAGTCTGGAAAATATTTTATCCCCCTAAGGAAGCGACCCTTGCCCAAGGGGTCGCTTCCTTTATAAATAAAAAACAATCCCTGGTGTCTAGTGGGCTTTTCTGCCCCCCCTGGGTGCAGATCGGCCAAACAAAACGGCCGATCTGCCCCAGGGGGGGCAGAAAAGTCTAAAACATTATTTGCCCCCCTAAGGAAGCGACCCTTGCCCAAGGGGTCGCTTCCTGCACAAAAAAAAACAAACACAAGCAATCCCTGGTGTCTAGTGGGCTTTTCTGCCCCCCTTGGATGCAGATCAGCCAAACAAAACGGCCGATCTGCCCCAGGGGGGGCAGAAAAGTCTGATAAATAATATGGCCCCAAAAGGAAGCGACCCTTGCCCAAGGGGTCGCTTCCTGCACAGTAAAATATTGCCCAAACACAATCCCTGGTGTCTAGTGGGCTTTTCTGCCCCCCCTGGGTGCAGATCGGCCAAAAAAAAGGCCGATCTGCCCCAGGGGGGGCAGAAAAGTCTGATAAATAATATGGCCCCAAAAGGAAGCGACCCTTGCCCAAGGGGTCGCTTCCTGCACAGTAAAATATTGCCCAAACACAATCCCTGGTGTCTAGTGGGGCATTCCTGGTGCACGATCGCGACGCTGTGCGCGATCGTGCACCAGGAATGCCGTGCATTGGGACATCAGGGGAGAGGAAACACAGTTTCCTCCCCCCCGATGCCTCAAGGCACCGAAAAACGGCCCCCCCGCCCCACCGCAGCACCAAACACCCACCTTGTTTCTGGACGCGCTGGAAGCAAATGGCTTCCAGCGCGTCCAGCGCTTCCTGATGACGTCGGCGCGCGCTGTGCGCGCTGACGTCACCAGGAAGCGTGGGGGGGCCAGGGGGTGGCAGCGGAAAGTCTTCCGCTGCCACCCCTGCAAAAAAAAAAAAATCGCCGCACAGGGGGGGGGAGCGCCAGCGCTCTCCCCCTGGGCTGTACTGATGACGGAGCGGTTCCGTCATCAGCACAGCCCAACCAATGCTGATGACGGAACCGCTCCATCATCAGCATCAAAGGGGTTAATGAAATAGTAAAATATGCTCATAAAATTAGATCAGATTCACATATAAAACAGCACAGGTAAAATGTAGAAGCATTCCATTTCTTTGCTACTATTTGTGATTTCTAAATTTGCCAATGCACTAAAAATTATTCTATGTCAAAATGACAAGTAGTGTGTTAAATTTTTGATGACTGTTATTGATTTACTGTTTGCTAATAGTGGTTAATAACATTTTTTATTATATTTTACCACAGATTCAACTGCAGATCATTTCAAAATTAAATAATGCCTTCGAAGGACAGAAGGTGAAAGGCTACCAAACATCAAAGACAGCAGCTTAAAAAATTATTGCAGCAGACCTCTACAATAAAAACTTGTCAAGTCACCAAGAAAGGTCCGGGTAAGATAAAGAAATCATTCATAAGAAACATTTGTAGAAAAAAAAGTAGTACTACAGAAAAGGTTTTAGTCCAGAAAAAGAGAAGCAATTTAAATGGAAAGGGAAGGCCAATCAAAAATGTTACTGCTAGAGCAGGAGATAACTCTGTTCATGGTAGTAGAAGGAGAAATCAGTTTAGGGACATTCGTAGACGAATGTTCCGCAACAGGATAATTGGCAATTTGTTAAAAAATATTAAGAAAGGTCAGCAGAAAGTGTTTTTTTATAAGAGAAAAAAAAAATTGAGAAAGTTATTGATCAGGCATTTGAAATTAAGCGAAAGTTATTTATTTTGATAATCAATAGAATTAGGAAGCTAAACAAGGCAATTTATGATTTCAAAACAAATAGTAGATGGAAGAGAACAGTTAATCGTAGTAATTTTTGTGAAGTTTTTTCAGGAGAATGGATGCATAGTTCAAGTTGTGAGGCATTTTTTAATGAGGAGAGTTATTTCCAGGATAATGATTTGGTGCATGCAGTTGACACCAGTGGTCGAGCTTATGAGGTGAAAGATGGTTGTCCAGTTGAAAAAGAAAAACTTGTGACAACAGAGGCAGAAGAGGTGTTAGGTAATGAGGTTTTAGGAAGACGTCCTAAGGGACCTGTGTACACCTGGAAGTGTAGTAGTATTTGCAGTGTGCGACAGGATTCCATCAATTTGCTTTGTGATTTTGTACGGACATTTAATAAGAAAAGATTGAAGCAGAAAATGAAGTTGTTGCAAGAATTAGATCCTTGCAGAGTGAGAGAAGTGACAGGTTTGCATGGTCATTCACTGGCTTGTCTTTCCAGGAGAGTATGCCACAGTGTTTTTCATAATTTCAGGATGCTAGCAGTGCATCATAATAAAGTGAGGAAATGAGTTAGAATGTTGTATTATGCTAAGAGTCCAGCAGTTATGCTTAAACAATTATGCACTGCTCTTTTGCATGGTTCTGAAATAGATGTGAAGAATATTTGTGAAGAAATTGAGTTTTGTTACTTTGGAAGTAAAGAGGAGAATGTTGAAATTGACCCAGAAGAAGAGGGTAATGTGGAAGATAGTGTACAGGTTTCCACTACAGATAATTTTCAGAAGGAAATTGCCACATTTCAGGTGAAATCAAGTGAGAGGCCTAATTTCACTTGTGTGTGTTGTCGACGCACTTATTATAAGAATCAGAATAAGTTAGTGGATTTATATGCAAAAAGTGAAAGGGAAAATAATAGTGAATGGAAGGATTTCACAACATACTTGATGGTAGAAAATTGTTTTGATTTGGGATTGGATCAACGTGTGTGTACTTATTGTTGTAACAAATTAAATCAAAACCGGATGCCTGCTAGAGCGGTTCATAATAATCTGGAATTGGTTGAGATTCCTTCTGAATTGAAGGATTTAAATACTTATGAATCTATTTTGATTCAAAGTATCCATCCCTTTCAGGCTATTGTAAGAATGGAGCCAAAGACAGGGAAATTGCCTCCATCAGATTTACAGAGAGGATTAAAGAGAAGAGTTGTTTATTTGCCTCTAGATTTGAAGAAAAACATTAATACAATTGGAGTAGAAAAAGTGGAAGAGGAACCTCTGGTTATCTTAGTTAATGGGGTTCCGACAAAGAGTAAGAACATATGGCAAGATTTAGTGGATGTTAGGAAAGTCAAAAAGGCAACATTGTATTATTACTATAAGAATGTATATGTTGCAGAAGAGGAAGTAAGTGAAGAAGAGGATAGCGATTTGTGTGCTGGTCAAATTGAGAAAGTAGAACCCTCTAAAAGTGAAGAAATATATGAACATTATAGTGTTCATCCTTTGCATTCCAAGGAAGTCATGGGGAATGCTATTGAGT
Source organism: Lissotriton helveticus (assembly GCF_964261635.1). Taxonomy (NCBI): domain Eukaryota; kingdom Metazoa; phylum Chordata; class Amphibia; order Caudata; family Salamandridae; genus Lissotriton; species Lissotriton helveticus. Next base: position 242,531,409 of record NC_136057.1, read on the forward strand.
TGTTTCAAATGAAACAAGCCAAAGGGAGTCCCATTAGTGTTTGGGAGGAAAGTTTGGAAGGTCGGTGTTTCCCACAGCTATTTCCAACAGGTCAAGGAGGAAGATATGATGAGCGAACTCATCAAATTCCTGCTTCTGAATACCGGACTTTACGATTGTATGCAGAAGATCCTAGGTTTCGACAATGCATTCCCTATTTGTTTCATCTCCTGTTTGAAAGCGATCTGTCTGGACTGTCATATGCAGTGAACCACATCTTGAAAAGTGGTATACAGATGCAAAACATCTCGGCAAGTGACTTTATGGATAAAGTCAATGTGCAAGACAGTATTTTGGATTCTCACCTGATTAATCTCATGGCGTGTCAGCGTGGTACTAATGAGTACTGGTACCGTCGTCATGGTGATTTAAAATGTATGCTGAGGAACTTAGGAACTCCCACATGGTTCCTCACTCTCAGCTGTGCCGAGTATGGCTGGGAAGACTTACTTGAATTTCTACGAGAGGCAAATGGAAACATTGAAAATATCGAATTCAAGACACCCGGAGAACTGTGCTCTTTGGATCCAGTGAATGTATGCAGGTACTTCAATCATAGATTTGAAGCTATGATGTCTTTCATCATGAACAAGAGAAATCCACCTCTTGGAGAGGTGTTGGATTTCTTCTGGAGAAAGGAGTACCAAGCAAGAGGTGCTCCTCATATACATATGCTGCTGTGGATCAAGGATGCACCTAAATTTGGAACAGATCCAGAAGACTTAGTGATGAGTTTCATAGAACAGTATTCTACATGTGCTGTTCCAAACGCAAAGGAGGACAAAAGCCTAAGAGAACAAGTTCTACGCTTCCAAAGCCATTGTTGTGGAAAGTACTGTCGTCGTAAATTCAGAAACAAGGACAAGTTCTACACCAAATGTCGTTTCGCCTTTCCACGACCGGTGATTTCAAAAGGAAGAGTGAACAGTTTGATGTCTTCCCTGCGACATAATGTGATGAAGAAATCACCTAAAAACACATACAATTTGAAAAGGAACGAAGAGTCCAAGTATATCAACGACTACAACCCAGTGATTTTGTCCATGTGGAATGCTAACATGGATATACAGTTCGTGGCTGATAACTGTATGGCTGTGGCTCGGTATGTGACATCTTACATCACCAAAAAAGAAAAGACAGAATTGAAGGATATGTGGGAGGACATTTCCCATGAAAAGAGCCTCAGTAAGAAGTTGTACAGTTTCAGTCTGAAGATGTTGTCACATCGAGAAATCGGAGCTTACGAATGTTCTGACCGGTTGTCTTCAGCAAGTCTCTATGCCAAATCCAGGAGTATCGTTTGGGCGAGTCTTGGTCTTGCTGCAACGCGTAATCGAGTTCTGAAACCTGTGCGGGAAATTGAGTATTTGGCGGAAAAGGAGCCAAACAGTACTGATATTTTGAAGACCAACATGTTGGATACATATTATCCAAATAGAAGCAGACACCTCGAGAATGTTTGTCTGTATGAGGTTCTACAAACTTACATATTCTAGAGGAACATCAAAGAAGATATTGATAAAGGAGTGTATGCTGTAATTGGAAGTGGATGGATGTCTCGTCAAGCAAAGAAAATGCCACTTGGTAAACCATCGAAAATTGAGTGGCGAATCTCCTGAAAAAAAAGAGTTTTTCTATTTAGCACTTTTGCAACTTTTCAAGCCTTGGCGTGCAGAAGAGGAACTGCTTGGAGATTTCCTCTGTTACGAAGACTCTTTCAATGCCGCCAAGGAGACCATAGAATGTCCTGTTTTTCTCAAATATGTAGAAATGTTGAATGCGGAAATCGAGCAGGAAGCAACGATTGCAGCCGAGATTGCTAGAGACAGTTCTCAGGACAGTCAGAGTTCTGTTTCATTGAGTCAGGATCCACTAGGAGGACCAGTTATCGAAAATGAAGCTGCCACTGCCATGATTGAAGTGGAAAGAGCCATGGCACATGCTCAGGAGGATGCGGTTAACTTAGACGACTTGGAAAGAAAACTCAACGTTGAGCAGAGGAAAATATATGACGAAGTTACCAACCAAATTGATCATAGATTAAGTCATGAGAAGAAAGAGTGCTCATGTACGTCGTTGAAGCCTGTCCGACTGTACGTGAGTGGAGAAGCGGGAACTGGAAAAAGTTTCCTCATTAAAGCAATTTCATGTTATTTGCAGAAAAGGACTGAGTCATCGCTGTCTTGTGTTGTCACCGCTCCAACTGGACTGGCAGCACATAACATTAAAGGTATTACTTTGCATCGTCTACTGATGCTGCCAGTGGAGCATGATAACAAATTACAATACTACAAGTTATCTGGAGATGCTTGTTGTGAAGTTTCAAGAGTCTTGAAGAAAATGAAACTTCTTATCATTGACGAAGTAAGCATGGTTTCCAATGTCATGCTTGCCTTTGTGCATTTGAGAATGCAAGAAGTTCTCAAAACAGAGTATGATGTGTTATTTGGTGGCAAACACATCATTGTTTTCGGTGATCTTCTGCAGCTGACACCAGTGAAAGGACAACCTGTGTTCAAAATGCTGACGCATGAAGATACCAGGAAGTGCCTAGGGAGCATTGGCAACGGTAATATATGGTTAAACTTCAATTATGCTGAACTGCATGAAAATATGCGTCAGGCGAAGGATGAAGATTACAAGAATATTCTACAAGATGTTAGAATCGGAAAAGTGACCGAGCATGGGAAAGAAGCTTTACATGCACGATTACTGTCAAATTTGTATCCAGAACAAGACGTTGTGCCTGAGAATATTTTTCAGAAAATTACTGAGAAGAAATCTGGAATATGTTTGATGCCAACTCTTGCAGAATGTGCCATCTTCAACAACAAAATGTTGTATTTAGAAAACCAAGAGATTGTGAAACTGGAAGCTATTGACAGAGTAGAGCATATGGGATCAACAATTATTTTGTCTGAGAATTTGAAATCAAAATTGGATTAATTAGAAAAGAGTATATCTAAAACTGCGGGTTTTGAAAAGACTCTGAATGTGTGCTTAAATTGCCGTATAATTTTAAGAAGGAATTTACATGTTGAAAGAGGTCTGGTAAATGGATCAATGGGTAATGTTGTTGATTTTGTGAAATACAGAAATAGTAATGAAATTGAATTTTTAAAAATTAAATTTGATGGCATTGAGGAAGTACAGCTAATTGGTCGTTGCTCTGCTAGGTTTTTGCTTGTGAAAGACTTATATGTTCGCCGTAAGCAGTTTCCTGTTTGCTTGGCATATGCGGTGACAATCCATAAATCGCAAGGTTTAAGTGTAGACAGTGCATTGGTGAATATTGGCAGTTCTGTGTTCAAGGAGGGTATGCCATATGTGGCATTGTCACGAGTCAGAACTTTATCAGGATTGTACTTGATTGAGTGTGATGTCACAAACATTTGTGCGGATCTAGACTGTGTTAAGGAATACAATAGGTTAAGAAGAGAGTATGCGCCACATTTGCCTCAATATCCTTTGTTTGAGAAACGTGTGGTAGGCCGGAAACGAAGAAATGTGACCAATAGTAGGGAGGTTGTAGCAAAAAGACGAAAAGTCGATGAACCAGAAATTATAAGCAGAAAGGAAAAGGATTTTGTTGAAGATGTTGTTGGTTTTCAATTTGAAAACAGTTCTGGTGTCAACTGCTATGCTAATGTAGTGGTTAATGTTTTGTTTTCTCTAGAAACTTTAAAACAAGAGATTGTGGTCAATTCGGATCAGAGATTTTGCAGTTTGTTGAATTCTGTGTTAGAGAAATGTAGCACTGATAGAACAAAAATAGAAAGTGTGTCTGAAATTCGAAATCTGTTAGACAGATGTTCAGGTCAAACACAATTCTCTCAAAATATTCAGCAAGATTGTCAAGAGTTTTTAATGTATATGCTTGATGTATTGCATGATGAAGGTGTAGATGTAGATCGCCTGTTTGGGCTTTCTTATCAATGGCAGCATGACTGCGAGAACTGTAGGGTATCAAGTACTACTAGTGTATAAAAATGTATATATTTAACTTTGCCAGACAGTAAATCAGTGTCCTTTAATAAGCTAGTAAAAGCAGCTGATCACAACATGGAGTGTAGCCAATGTAAGTCTGAAATGTTGTCAACATTATTTATACGAACATATGGCCAGTATGTTATTTTAATGTTCCAACGATGTAGGCCTGATGGAACAAAATTGACAACTTTGATTAAAAATTTTGTGGCTTCACAGTTGTCAATATCAGGAAGGACTTTTGTAACTGCTGCAATTATATATCATGACGGTCCTTCAATAACATCAGGACATTACACAGCTTATTTAAAGTCTAGAAATGGCTGGTCATTCTGCAATGATTCTGTTTTAACTTTTAAAAAGAAATTGCCTTTTGATCTTAAAAATTCTTACCTGGTGTTTTTAAAACCAAAATTTTAGGGAAGGAATCTCAGGATTTGCTCTGAGGAATTTCAAGAGGTTCTAATGGCTCCTACACAATTTGGCCTTGAGGATAAGTGTAGTACAGAGTCAAAAGTTATTTTTGAGTTTTAAATAGTTCCTGGAAAAAAAGAAGGTTTTCTTACAGAAAGTGGTGGGCACGGATTAGTTAAAGGACAACAGAGTATTTCCCAAAGCAAACGGTGTTCTTACCATAACACTTGACGTCATGGAAAAATAACTGCACTTTGAATGAGTTCAGAAAAACTGTTTCTTTTTATAAGCTAATTCAAGCAGACAATAAAAACATGGAGTAGAGGTAATGTAAGTCTGCAACGCTGTCTAGATTATTTGACAAAACTTTTGGTTATAATGTCATTTTAAAATTCCAACTATATAAACCTGATGAAAGTAAGTCTTCAACTTTAATTACAAATGTTGTGGCTACACAGTCGTTTATTTTAGGAAGAACATTTTTAACTGCAGCTATTATATGACATGATGGTCCTTTGACAAGATCCGCTTATTACACAGCTTATTGAAAATGTAAAAAAAGCTGCTGTTTCGTAAATGATTCCTATTTGACTACGATACAATGTTGCCTTTTTACTTAAAAATATTCTTACTTTCTGTTTTCAGAAAAGAGAATTTAGGGTAGGTAACTGGCCTATAATGATTCTAGGGGTTGATATAATTTTATCTACTGTTTTAAATTGCTTTGTGATTAAAAGTGATGTAGAGAATTAAATAATTGTAGTAGTCATAGAGGTAGTGTAAGTCTGCTTCATAGTAAGCAGTATCAGTGTCATAGGAAATTTGGAACATGAGTGAGCAAGAAGGGTAAGATAGTACTAGTCCAGGATTGTGAAAGTGATCTTGAACGTTTTCTATCTCAAAGTTGCGGAAATACAAAATGACGGGATTTGCTTAGAAGAATTCCAAGAGTTATAAATGGCTCTTACACGATTTGGCCTTGTGGAAACGTGTGGTAGAGAGCGAGAAGTCATTTATTGTATGTAACATATTTTTCAAAACGATGGAGGTTTTCTTTCAGAAAGTGGCGGGCTGAAAATAATAACAGCACAACAGAGTGTAAGCTGTTCATAGGACATCATTCGACGTCATGGAAAGTAAGTTAATTTTAAGGAGTTCTGATTTCTGATTTGTCATGTTGTATGGGTTTTTTAAACACAATCATTTTGATTGTGGTTTTTTTTCCCCGCTGTTATATGATGAATACCTTCAAGTCACTGTTTTTAGTGAAATTTGATAAATTCTGAGAACAGCAAAAATAAACCATTTAACATGTATAATTAATTCTGTACTTTTTGTATTTATGATATACATTTAGAAATGTGTAGTAGACATGAAGAAGCTGAGGCTTCTGTAAGTGTCAAAGTTGTTGCATACAGTGCTCACATTCTACGTAGTCTTTCATGTGATAGACTACATTTCCACAATGAGATACCTAAGCATAGGAAACACAGGTGATGTGATTTTGGAATGAGCAAAAAAAATTGCACGTTTTTCAATTACATTACCTGTGTTTCCTAACATTACACATCACATTGTGTAGATAAGGTTTAGGCCTGTTCCAGGAGATAGAGGAGGTCTGACATTTGTTGAAGAGTGCAGTGCACATGAGTCACTTCGTTGGTAGGCCTTCACATGTATTATCTCCTCTGTACTTTTCAAGAAGCCTAAATTTAATCTGCAAAACTGAGTAGGACTCACTTGAAAGAAATCTGTGGATAGGCTACACCTTATCAGCATCTAGAAACAATCAATTAAAATGTTAAGGGCAGTTTTATGAAGGCTGTGTGCCTCTTTTGCGCCGCTGTTCCGTCACTTTTGTGACGCAGCAGCAGTGTAAAAGATGCACCATGTTGCAAGATAGGCCTCAGTTAATTTCCAGCAAGATACCGTCAGTTTAAAATGTATATAATTAGGACTGTGTAGGGGGCATGCAGAAGCTGAGGCTTCAGTAAGTGTCAAAGTTGTTGCATGCAGTGCTGCACTTCTGCGTACTCTTTCATATGCTGGACTACATCTGCACAATGAGATACCTAACCAAAGGAAACACAAGTGATGTGATTGTCAAATGAGCAAAATAAATTGCAAGTTTTTCAAATACATTACCTGTGTTTCCTAACATTACGAATCACATTGTGCAGATGAAGTTTAGGCCTGTCCAGGGAAACAGAGGAGGTCTGAACTTTGTTCAAGAGTGCAGTGGACATGACTCACTTTATTGGTAGGCCTGCACATGTATTATCTCATCTGTACTCTTCAACAAGCCTAAATTTCATCTGCAACCCTGAGTAGGCCTCACCTGAAACAAACGTCTGGATAGGACACACCTTATTGCCATCCTGAAACAATCATTTAAAATGTTAGGAACAGTTTTATGATGATTGTGCACCTCTTTTGCGCTGCCATTGCGTCACTTTTGTGAGACAACAGCAGTGCAAAAGATGCACCATGTTCCAAGATAGGCCTCACTTCATCTGCATCAAGATACTGTTAGTTTAAAATGTATATCTTTAGGACTGTGTAGGGGGCCTGGAGAAGCAGAGGCTTCTGTAAGTGTCAAAGTTGTTGAAAAACTGTTTGTCCTTCAATCTTTTCCCTTGTCTTTTCTAATTTTTAAATACATGTTTTAATATTTTTCAAATGTTTGTTCTCTCTTTCACAGATTGAAAGTATAAAAATAACAAGTGACTAAGTTAACGACAATTATAAGGTAAATGTTTTGTACTCTTTTCGTTACATTTCTATCACATTTAACTACTATTAGTTCCACTGCTTCATTTCTTTAACCCTCACTTTCCTGCCTTTGCTACTTCCCTCATTCCTTTCTCTATTACTTACTTACTCTACTCCTTCCACTCCTTTTCTCAGTCCCTCTCTTCCCATAGTTCCTCACTCTTGTTCACTCACTCCGTCTCTATTACTCTTAGTGTCTCTGACTGATCACTCTTTCACTACTTGTTCATTATGCTTTCTCTGTGTAATTGAAACACACTAAGGGGCATATTATGAACACAGCCAATAAAATTATTGCTGCTTTTATTGGCAGAAAACTGCTGCAAAAGCGGCTTTAGCTGCAGTTTTCTGCCCCAAAAGCGGCTTTAGCGACACATTTCTGCCGATAAAAGCTGCAAAACCTTTATCGCCTATGTTGATAATATGCCCCTATGTTATTTACATTTCTTTGCTGTTTCAATTATTCCTTTTCTGTTACTTCTTCTCTTCTGCTTTCTGTTTTTTCTCTCTGTTATTCCACATGTTTTAATCTTATTTTGAACATTCACTCACATTCTCTAAGAAACTCTTCTTTGTTATTCTTCTACTCTCCTTTTTTTCTTTCACTTCCTTATCTATTTTGTTTTTCACAATTATACCCTCTTCCATCTTTTCTTCAGTAAATAGATCTATTAAACAGTATCTCTGGTTTAGTACCTATAGCTGTCTTTCTTTTAACATTACTCTCTGTTTACTTCCCTTATACTTACTCTTATTTTTTGTAAAAAAAATGTTGGGTTCGCTCCCGGTTCGCGTACCGGGGAGCGAACCGGGAAGAGAACCAAAAGAAATAGAGGTTGCCAGAGTGCTAAACATTCTAGCAATTTTTTTATAAAGGGGAGGTAGTTCTGAAAAGAACTTTTTTTTAATGTTTTTGTTGTTTTATATTTTTTTTTATTTTTCTGAACATTTTTTGTTTTTTTTTGTATTTTTTGAACAATTTTATGTTTTTTTTTGGTTTTTTTGGGGGGAAACAACGAAAAACAGGTATTAGAAAGGGCTCAACAGGAGCAAAACATTTTTTTATTTTTTGGGGCGTTTTGAGCACTTGTGGTTTTCATATGCTCTGTTTATCAAATTGATACTCATATTTGCACATGAGAGTAGGTTACCACAATAAAGACACACTATCTTCATGTGCACAAAATTCTGTTGAATGTTTGGCACTGTTTCCCGTGCCTCTGGCCCCGACAGAGTTACCTGTGCCGATGTACTGGCCACAGGAGTTGGTGGGTTGTCTTGGAGGTCACGCATCTCTGCCATGCTGTAATTCAGTGGATGCCACCTCTGCATATGACGGTGCATAGTATAGTTGCCGAAACTATACTTTTTATCTGTGCCTCTAGATAAATCTTCTTTGCATATGAGGCATGTCACATAGCGAGCATTCACTTTTTTTTGTCCTTGAGGAAAAGAAAAAAACTGCCAAATAAAACTATTTTTGTGGTGAGATATCCGGGGCTCCTCACGTAAAAACTGTCTTGGCTGTACTTCCTCTTCCTCTTCTTCGTCCTCTTCCTCCTGTGTGTTGGGAAGGAACTGTGGAGGTGGTCCTCTCTTCCTAGGAGGTGGTGGTGGTGGTGGGGGTGCACCAGCTGCAGCTACTACTGAAGCCATTTTCTACTAAGCAAAATAGGTCTTCCTTTCACAAAGTTGAAAGTCAGAGTGAGAAAAAAGGTGGGGGCTTTCATCATTTTGGAAAAAAAATAGTTCTAAACCAATGAAAAGTGTTATTTTTAGGTCACATGACCTAGCTTTACATCATTAGGAAACCAAAAGTGAAATGAACCAATAAAAAGTTTTATTAACAAGTCACATGACCTGTTACGCTTACGTTACGCGCTGCGGGCCGCGCCCCGGATCGCTTCCGGGGAGCTGCGCTTCGCGCCTCGGTTCGCGTACCGGAGCACTTCCGGGTGCGCTAACGCGGCGCGTCATGAGACGCATTACGCGACAACGCAATACGTCGCGCTTCCGCGACGCGTCACGATGTTGATTTCTAACGCGGCAGTTGCGCTAACGGAACGTTTACCGGTTCGCGTACCGAGTCGCGGCACCAAATTGAGCTAACGGGAAGCTACCAGGTTCGCGGACCGGGAGCGAACCAAAACATAATAATACAATTTTTTTTTATTAATAAACATATAAAATATATTTTTGATTTAAAGAAGAATACATTTTAAAGCTTTTGATATTTGCTATTAAAAAACCATTGAAATTCACAGAAAAAACCATAGGTTATAGACCATATATAGTTAGGAATTAGCATTTACAAAACCTTGAAAATTCACTGAAAAAACCATATGTTATAGACCATATATAGTTAGGAATTAGCATTTAAGAAACCTTTTTTTTACTCACACAAAACCATTGAAATTCCATATATAGTTAGTTGTACTAACTATATATCGCGCACCCGCAATCCACTGCTGATCATGTCACATATTACATCATTCATGACATGGTCAGTGACATCACTGATGACATCACTGATGACATCTCAAATGACATCACTGATGACATCACTGATGACATCTCAAATGACATCACTGATGACATCACTGATGACAACATCCAGTGACTGTATGTTTCTGTAAAGTTAAAATATGTCTTACATATTGAAGAATGAGTGGATTTATAAGTGTCTGGATGAAGGATTTATTAGGTGCATGACTGTCTGTATGAGTGACTGATTAAATGTGTCTCACTGAGTGCATGGGTTAGTGACTAAACTGTCTTAATTTGTGCATCATTATGTCTGTTGTTCTGTAAACTGCTGCATGTGTTGATCAGTAGCTATATGAGTAACTATATGGGTTATTGGTTGATTGCCTAAGTATTTGTATGGGAGACTGAGTGTGTGTGTGGGTGGCTGGGAGGTGTATAACTCTGTGCATAAATGTGTGAGCAGTTGATTCACTAGATGTATGGGTTCAAAAGTGCATGTGGAAACAGCTGTATGGGTGGTTGACTGTGTGCATGAGTGTATTGGTGAGTGAATGGATATCTAAGTGCTACATGTCAAAGTAAGTACATATGTAAAACACAGTACATGTGAGAGTTGACATATATAAATAACTATGCATAAGAGCCAGTGAATGTGTGAGTGGCTGTATGGATCATTGTGAACTTGTATCAGGGATTGTATAAGAGAGTAAATATGTGTTAGTATATGTTTGAATAAGTAAGGTGTGTATAACTGTATAGTTGAGGAAATGGAGGTGTGATTGATTCTTTGCATGACTGACTAGGTGTGTGAGTAACTCCATGGATGAGTGACAGTCTGTGAGTGTCTGTTTACACTGAGTGTATCTAAGTTTTTATTAGAGTCTGAAGAGATTCATGGTATTATCACATGAATAATGTCATCAGTGATGTCATCAGTGATGTCTTTTGAGATGTGATCAGTGATGTCATCAGTGATGTCATCGGTGATGTCATTTGAGATGTAATCAATGATGTCATCAGTGATGTCATCAATGATATCATCAATGATGTCATTTGAGATGTCATCAGTGATGTCATCAGTGATGTCATTTGAGATGTCATCAGTGATGTCATTTGAGATGTCATCAGTGATGTCATCAGTGATGTCACTGACCATGTCATGAATGATGTAATATGTGACATGATCAGCAGTGGATTGCGGGTGCGCGATATATAGTTAGTACAACTAACTATATATGGAATTTCAATGGTTTTGTGTGAGTAAAAAAAAGGTTTCTTAAATGCTAATTCCTAACTATATATGGTCTATAACCTATGGTTTTTTCACTGAATTTTCAAGGTTTTGTAAATGCTAATTCCTAACTATATATGGTCTATAACCTATGTTTTTTTCTGTGAATATATATACAGAAGAGCGGTTTCCACCAGATGCGAAAGTATTTGGAAGAGGACCGAGGACCGGGCTGGCGTACTTGCAGGAAACACCCGCTCATTCTCATTGTCAGCCACAGAGCGGGGCACAGAATCGCAGCAATTCTCATCTACCCACATGGGAAAGACATTGACATTGGTTATTTTGAACTGTTTTGCACACCCACACGGGTAAGAAATGGACGGCGCACTACAAGAGCCAGGATGCTTTGCATTTTGCCACGCCCATGGGCAGGTACACAAATGAAGGTGTGCACGTCTGATTGTGCTTACTGTTTCTGCCATTTGAACGCCGCAGAAGAAGGGAGAAGTTCCCGAAACGCGTCCGGCTTAGGAATTTGGATGACAGCTGCTGATGTATTCTCTGTTTGCAGGCTGATAATAAATACATGAGAATATTTCTTCCCAGAGTGGCTTCCTTCAAAAAGTGCAAACCTGCTTTCGGTGGATATATATATATATATATATACATATATATATATATATATACATTTATTATTATGTATGTGTGTTTGTTTCACTTTTCTAATTTTTATTTTTTACATTTTTAAAATGTGTATATTAAGTCCACTTTCATTTTTAAAAAATATATGTTATTATTTAATACATTTAATAGGTAATATTTTATTTTACATACACATACAAATCAATATTTTTTACCACTATATTTTTAACATGGATATTTTTTTCCCGAAAGTTTAACTATAGGGCATTCATATTTCTGCATTCTATATTTTTTATCTATAGTTTTGACAACAATATTTTGTCAGTGAAGCTAATTTAACAAGGAAATGTATGTAGACTCAAGCTGTCTCAGGGACCGATTATGTTCTCGCTAGAAAATGTCACCATATGTCTCTGATCCGGAGGGCTTTTCCAGTGAATTGTGCAGTGCGAGTCTGACCAAACGATTGTGATGCAGCGGTATGGTGATGGACTTGGTTCACTCGGACTTTCATTAAACTCTATGGGAGTCTGTGTACTGATGCGTATACAGGCTCTCACAGAAAAAAGAGGTAGGTGGGGAAAACCACACACGCTGTGGTGGGCACTCCATGTTACCTACCACACTGTGCATGCTTTGATGGGGGGACCCATGCGTACCCCCTCAGGACTGATTCAGAGGGCTCCAGGTAAACGGGTGCCTGATACGGCTCCCCGATGTCCAATTCCGACAACTGTTTCGACTCGCTGACACCGAGTCTATACTTCCGTCCAAATTGTGCATCGTAGTCGCTTGCTCGGAGTCCGGCTCCATTGCACGGCATTATTCAGCTCTAAATGAGTCGGACAGACAGAATCCGGTTAGGAAACCATTCGGTTAGCGCTGACGAGATGTTTGCGTCTTACTTCGTTGTTCGGAATGGGGGACGACTCGGTTGGAAACATAGGGTCCAAATCTGATTTGCTTCTTCGGGTACTTGTCTGGAGGACTTCCTGGTGAGATCGTAATCAGCCCCATAGATGGGGTTCCAGGATATTGTAATAGTACTCTTGGTAATCAACAGGATTTTGATCTTTCCCTGGATGGTTAACGGATCTGTAGTGGAGTTCTTGCAATCTCAGACCTCATAGTTCGACGGGAGGAGGCATCTTGGCTTTTAGATTACCAAATACTGTCAAAAGTAATTGATGATCAGTCACTACTGTGAAAGGCTTTCCAAATAAGAACATATTGAAATCGTCACATGCCCACACCACTGCTAAGCTTTCTTTCTCATGTTATGAATAAACTTGTCCAGTTTTTGGCATGCTTTTACTGTTGTAAGCCACAATATGCTTTTGGCATGTGGCTGTCCATTTTTCTGTGCAAAGACTGTACCAAACCCAACAGGGCTAGCATCAACTGCAACATTCTCAATGGCTTGCTTGATTCACAAGATTAATGAAGCACAGCATTAATTTTTGTTAGTTCTCTAATGGTGCACTGATCTGCCAAAGTCTTGTATGCATCTAAAACAGTTACTGGCTATACCAAGAAATGAACTTAACAGAAATGTCCTGTGGGGGATTTGCAATAGATAGCCGTTCACTTTAGGTGGATCAGGTGTCATACCCTATCAGAAGATGTGACCAAAGAATTTCAGTTTTGTTTTATGGAATTCACATGTGTCAACATTCATCATTTAGCAAATAACATACTTGCATGAGAGCGTTTTCTGCTCTTTCTGAGTAGCTCCAAAGACTAATAAGCTATTGCTATAGTTAAAGACATTTACAACATGCTAGATGGTAAGGCAAATGATGTATTGGAAAAAGTCTTTAGCAAAGGATTCATCAAAACTAAGTCACCTATAGCAAAACAGACAAATGTGTGTAGAGAACGTTGAAATTAACCTGCAATTCTCTTCAACTTCCAACCAGTGATATCCTTTGTTTAAGTCAAGTTGAGAGAACAACTTTTCACAATACAATTGAGTTGTCATTTCAGCAATATGAGGACCTGAGCATTGTTTTCTTCTTGATGCATATGAATGCAAATTAGTACAGTGTCTTCATTGTCTGTTTTAGGCACTACTACTATGGAAGAAACCTATAGAGTTGGACCAGTGGAGCATTCAATGATAGTGTGCCTGAGTAAGAATTATGTTCTTTTTCAACAAATTCTTGCAAGTGAAATGCAATTTGTATGTGTCTTTGGACAAACGAATGAACATATTCAGTTTTCTAACCCATGACATAATGAAAGAAATTGACTTACTATTTTGTGACGAGCATTCTTATTGTAGTTCCCTAATATCAGTGCCATACCAGCAGTCATTGAAAACTGACCGACAGGCACTTTAAGCTGTACCATGAAATACATGAATGGACACTTGTGCCACTGTTTTCTTGTGTTTTGTTATATCTACAAAAGGACTTTTTAAATGTGTTGACTCACCCCATGTATATACTTTAGTTTTCAATTACATAAGTTGTGGTAAGGAAGACAAATCACAATATTTCTCCTCAGGCATAATGTTGATTGACGTACCTGTATCAATAATTAAAGGTAGCGCACACCTATATATCTTTAGGGTAATTTTAGGACAAGTTTGTTTGTCTTTGGTGCATTTACATGTCAATCTTTCATTCAATTGTGTTTTTCTCACATTTGACTAGTCCAACTCGTGCATGCCTTTCTGAAGTAAACATCGACATTGCATAATTATCATTGTCATTTTCAACTGAAACCAACACTGAGGTATTCTTTGATGATGAATTTGATGATGATCAACTTCTTTTAGTGTAGATTTGCCTCATTTGGTGTGGCTGCTTGGCATTGTAGGAGAACGTCCAACATCTTTGAGGCAGTCCTCAGTGTGCCAGTTTGTCTTCACACTGTGATGCACTTAGTTTTCCCTTTGTTATGCAAAAGGTAACAAAATGGTTTACTTTGCTACAGCCATTGCAAGGGGGGGCATGGCTTGGACGCCGACGGGGATGGCGGCGTGAGCTGGTAGCTCCGCGCCCGATCCCGGTTATTCTCCTGATAATTCTCCTGGTCGTTGCCTGTAACACAGCACCGGACGTTGGAACACCTGGGGCAGCTGTTGCGACCAGTTCTGAGTCGGAGGAGGGGTCCGCTAGGCGACGACATTCGACGGAGCTGATCGGGAGCCCGGTGGTGACGACAAAATGGCGGCGGTCCCCGGCAGCATAGGGAAACTCTAACTCGATGGCCCGTGACTGAGAGGGGGCACCAGGTCGAGATTCGGATCCAGACCGTGGCGCACTTGTTTTCTGGAGGTGTGCACCGGCGAGCGGATGGTGGGGGACCCCCCTGATGGCGGCGCTGCTGTGGACAGTTCGCTCCGTGTTGGAGGCCTAAGATGGCGGTCGGCGAGGTGACGCACTTGGAGGTTCACAGTGTCTGCCTCGCCATCTGAGGGGGGCTTTGCTCAGTGGAGTAGCTCCGAGCATGGTATTTGACGACACACCCTTAGTGGAGGGACCCCTGAGCAGGTACCGGCACCCAGAGGCCCGGGTCCCCCGAAGGGGCCACGGTGACGTCGCGACTGAGGAGCGAAATGCTTCGAGGGCCGCAGTGGCGGGGGTGCTGAAGCCGACGCAGCAGCCCGACCGTAAGATGGGACGGGACGATGACCAAGGGGCCCATGGGTCTCCCACGGACTCAACACAGGAACAGCGGCTCAATAAGCACCTCGATGATATCCTGGAGGCTATAACCTCGACGAAGGAGTCGTTATACCAGGACATAGCACAGGTGGCGACGGGACTGGGGCTCCTGAAAGCGGACCATGCCAAACTGGTGGACAGGGTTAAGGACACTGAGCTGTCCCTCCAAGACCTGAAGCCTGCTGTGGTCACGGCGGAACATAGGCTAAAGGATGTGCTGACCCACCTTGAGAACCTGGAACGGAAGGCCGAGGATGCCGAAAGTCGCAATCGGCGCAACAACGTCCGAGTGGTGGGCCTTCCGGAAAAATCAGAAGGTGGGGACATGGTGGAGTACCTGGAGAACTGGTTCAAGACTGTGGTTGCTCCGGAAGGCCTTTCTTCCTTCTTCACCTTGGAAAGAGCCCACCGGGTCCCGGCCAGGCCGCCTCTGCAGGGTGGACCTCCTAGACCGGTGGTGGCCAGAGTGTTGCATTTTAAGGACAGGGACCTGTTGATTCAGAGAGCTCGCTCGGCGGGACCCTTCCAGGTGGATAATAGTATGGTTACGATATTCCCGGACTATGCTCAAGACGTTCAGAGGCGAAGGGCCTCCTACCTATCGGTGAAGAAAGAACTACGAGAAGAAGGGATTCAGTACTCTCTGCTCTTCCCGGCCAAATTGAGGGTTATCATGGACGGAACTACGCATTTTTTCCTCACTCCGGAGGAGGCCTGGACGTGGCTGGAAACGTACAGAGCTGGTACGGACCGCAGAGGGAGGGAAGAGTGGGAACGGCCGAAGCCGGTCCGGGTGCGAAAATCGCAGAGAATCCGCAGGCGAAATAGGGCGCTGCTGAAACAACAAACTGATCTAATGGTCGCCGACAAGCGAGGAGCTCTGGTAGCGACAGCGGTGATCACAGGCTCCCAGAAAAGTGGATCAGCAATGGGGTCAGACTCTGAGGAAGCGGAGGAGAAGTCGGGTCCGGAACTTTCTGATTTGGACAGTGCGGGAGGCCCTGTGGTCACGCCTCAGACGGCGGACGAGATCCTCGGGGAATGAACCTTTTGGAGCTGGATTTACTGGGACTTGGCCCTGCTGCAGCGGATATCCTGAGTATCCATTGGTGCTGGACTTCAGGTGACGTACTTTTATACGGGATGTCGGACTTGGAGTGAAAGCGGTGCATGCCGCCCATTGGCCCAGACCCACCTCTTCTTGCCCTTAAGGCTTACTGTGGTGACTACCACAGATTAGGATTGTGTGTGTTGTTAAGGGGGTTTGGATGGGGACTGATGTGTTATTGGGTCCTGTTCTGGGAGGGAGGACTTAGGGAGTTGTATGGGGTGTTGTGTTTGGGGGTCAGTGCTGTTTGAGTGTGGGCGGGATGACTGGTACGCTTGAGGTGCTGAAAGATGATCATAATGGGGACTTCACCTGATTTGAAATGTCTAACATGGAACGTACATGGCTTGCAGACTATGGCAAGGCGCCATAAGGTACATGCATACTTGGTGCGACGTGGCGTCCAGATTGCCCTGCTTCAGGAGACCCATCTCACCAAGTCGGAATGCAATGCCTTGCAGAAAAGATGGCGTGGCCAAGTGTTTGGCACAGCATACTCTGCATTTGCTAGGGGGGTCTTGGTGTGGATGCGGGCTGCAGTTTCCCTTCCAGGCTACGAACCAGGTCATAGATCCGGAGGGACGATTTGTGGCGGTGGAGGGCAGGTTATATGGTAGGGATGTGGTGCATTGCAGTGTTTATGCTCCTAACTCGGAACAAGCCCGCTTCTTTGATAAATTGTCCGGTTCTCTGGCACATTTCCTGGCGGGACAGGTCCTATTAGGGGGCGACTTTAACTCGATTGCAGATCCACTGCTGGATAGGTCACACCCACCATTACATTCCTCCCCGGTCCATAGGCTGGCTACACAGAGGAGGGCGTGGCAGAATCAATGGGGCCTCATAGACGTTTGGAGAGGTCAACACCCTACTGATAGGGACTACTCCCACTTTTCCCCACTCCATGAGTTGCATGTTCGGATCGACTCGATCCTCTGTAACACTACAATAGCAGCCCTGGTGTCGCATTCGGAGTACTTGACCAGGACCATATCTGATCACAACCCCCAGTTGGTGCACATCAAATGGCAACGTGTTCGAACCGTGATTCCCACTTGGAGGTTGCGGCCCGAAACTTTAGAGGACGGGGCTTTTAGTTCTGACCTCCGAGCGGGAATCGAGGGTTATTTTGCGGTCAACGATGGGACCGCCACCACCAGGGCTTTAGAATGGGATGCGTTCAAGGTGGTGGTCAGAGGACTGTGCATAGGAAAGTACTCCGGTGTACTGACAAGCCTTCTAGCTGACGTGGACAAGGCGGAGGGGGCACTGTGGGACCTAGAACGCCGGCGACCGGAACATCCGGCCCTGCACCCACAATTGTGATACCTGCCGAAAGCTCATGTGGAGGGTGATAAGGTGGGAACGCTGCCGGCGAAATTGGCCAACCCGATTCCCAGGGGCTGCCCGATCCTGAGTATACGTGATGAGTCGGGTGGGATGGTCTACTCCCAAACGGCGGTTCTTTCCTGCTTTCTCAATTACTACACGACTCTTTATAGTAGCCAGCTGGAGGTAGGGATCCCCGAGATAGAGGATTATCTTGCAGAGATCCAACCCCCGACACTGGATGAGGATAGTGCTAAGGATCTAGGTAGCGCAATAACGCTTCCTGAAATAAGGGGTGCGACCAAGCAGATGGCCCGGAATAAAACACCGGGTGTGGATGGCCTTCCAGTGGAATTTTATGCTCACTATGTTGATGTTCTGGCGCCTAGACTGCTGGTGGCGTATGCCGAGGCGCTCGAACTGGGATACTTACCTCAGTCGATGAGAGAGGCTCTGATAATTCCACTCTTAAAGCCGGGTAAGGAGGACGTCGAAGTGACCTCCTATAGGCCATTGTCCATGCTAACGGTGGACTATAAAATTCTGAGCCGCATTCTGGCTACTAGACTCTTGCCCCACATGACCACGCTGGTCCATCCCGATCAGGCTGGGTTTATCCCGACCAGAAATACATCGATCAACATCCGCCGCCTTGTGCGCGTATTGGATAGTTCATGGGACCCGGAGCAGATGCCAGCAGTATTGTCTGTAGATATCGAGAAAGCTTTTGATAGCTTAGAGTGGAGCTATCTCGACAAAGTGCTGGAGAAATACGGTCTGGGTGAACACTTTGGACGCTGGACGAGAGTCCTTTACTCCTCGGCGTCTGCCAGGGTGCGGCTGGGCTCGGTGATCTCTTCTGACTATCCGGTAGGGAGAGGCACGAGGCAGGGATGTTCTCTTTCCCCGCTGTTGTTCGCACTGGCGATGGAACCCTTGGCGGCCCGGGCTAGAACAGGAAGGGCCTATGCCGGAGTGCTGAGCGGAGGGTCTCCACAGTACATCTCACTCAATGCGGATGACTTGCTGGTGTTCTTAGAGGACACGGCTATGGCCCTGGATGGGGCGACTGAGTTGTTGTCGCTTTTTGGGAAGCTATCCGGCCTTCGGGTGAACTGGAGCAAGACCTGCCTCTTTCTGTTGCGGGAGGACGCGCCCAGGCCGCAGCTAGCCCGGAACATTATCTGGGAACCTTCGTGCTTTACCTATCTGGGGGTCCGCATTTACCACGGCGTCAATAACCTGCGGGATGGGAATGGGGGGCGTTGTATACGGGCCTTGAGAGGCTGTATGGCGTTCTGGGCGATCCTTCCCCTTTCGATACAAGGCAGGGCGGCGCTGCTGAAGATGGTGGCTTTGCCCAGGCTGCTTTATTATTTCCGAACGCTGCCGCTGTGGATCCCACAGAGGGTCTTTAGGGAGTTACGTACCATGACAATAGACTTCCTGTGGGGACATGGCCAACGCCGTGTGGCTCTGACCACGCTCCAGAGGCCAAGAGCAGAGGGTGGCCTGGCGGTACCTAATTTTGAGCTCTACTATTTGGCGGCGCAGTTGCAGATCCTCACTCAGAACGTGGCGAGAGTTTTCAGAGGCCCTGCAAAGACATGTACTATCTTATATAGTGATGCAGCAGAGGCTCGAGTTGCGTGCTCTGACGCTGGAGGAACGTACCCTACATTTGTGCTGGAACAGGAGCCAGAGGCGAGTGGGGGTAGCCCACCCATATGCTCCTGAAATCCCGTTGGGTATGTTGACGGCACTACCGCATGGTGGGGACTGGTCCCCGCTCCTGGATTGGGAGGAGCTGGGTCTCCACATGGTGGGCGACCTTTATGCCGATGGCGAATTGTTGCCTTTCCGGGTGGTGCAGGACCTCTTTGGTGTCCCGGATGGTGGTTTTCTCCTTCATGCGGCTGTGACGACGGCGATCCGTAAACACTGGCAGATGGGACAAGTGGAGCCTGGCACGACTACAGCCTGCCAATATGTGGTGATGGCAGCGGGCACTTATAAGGCGATCACTTGTCTCCACTCCCGGATGTTGGCCGAGGGCTTGGAACCACTTACGGTCTTAAAGTTGAAATGGGAGGACAGCCTTGGTAAGCCGATACCAGACGCGGTGTGGGGCCACATACTACGGAGGACGTGGAAGGGGAGCAGAAATGCCCGGTTTCAGCTGGTACACTTTTTTGTAGTGCATAGAGCCTACCTTACCCCGGGGAAGATTAGGACACACTTCCAGGTCCTTGACACTGTATGCCCTAGATGCATGGCGCCTGCTGTGGAGTTCGATCATATGTTGTGGAGCTGCCCGCAGTTGGGAACTTATTGGTCCGAGGTGGGGGAGCTGCTTCAGGCAATCACTGAGCGCCAACTGGAGTTTGATATGGCTACCTGTTTACTGCTTTGGTTTCCCCACACGGCTAAAACAAAGATCACTAGTAAATTTATTGACTTGGGGCTCATATTGGCACAGAGGGAAATCATCTGGCACTGGAAGTCGAGGGAGGGCCCATCCAGTAGGAGGTGGACGAACGAATTACTGAAATGGGCCCAGGGAGAGAGTACAGTCAGGTTTCAGCAGGCCAATAGGACATCCAATGAGAGGAGCATGGAGATGGCGAGGGCATGGGAAGGGCTGGTGCAAGCGCTGAAAGATCATTTGCTAGAGGATGAGAATGACGATGAGTAACCACATGAGGGTTCCATGAGACACAACTAGATATACTGATGACCGGATCTCTTTGGATCATAAATGCATATATTGAAATAAAGCCCACACCAGCAGCGACACTGACGGGTGGTGGAGGGCGGGAAACTGTTTTTTTTTGTAGCAGTACAATTGTTGGGCTGGATGAGTGTGGGGATGGAGAAAAGCAGATAATGGTTCAAGTGACTGCCTGAGGACGGAGATTTTCCAAGCTTTCTTTCTCCTGATTTTTGTTTCTTCTAGACATCGTGTGGCTACTGCCGCCCAACCTCCGGGTTGTGGGCTGAGCGGCTGTGTTATGTTCTCTACGTCCTCTGATGATGGTCACCACCGAATGTCGTGCTATTGAAATGTAAGCTTGTATTCCCCACGAATCTGCAATAAAAATATATTTAAAAAAAAAATAAAAATTGCTACAGCCATTGCAAATCTGTCCAATGGCACTACATCTACCATTGTGTTCAAATGACAATCCACATCTGAAACACATTTTTTGTGTGGAGAAATCACTGTGCATCCCTCACCTTTTTGCTTTGACTTAGTTTTCATGATCGTAAGTGATGCTTTCTAGGTACCTTAGAAGTGACAACTTCCTCTACGCTCAGACTTTCCTTTTGCATTCGTAGATGAAAGGAATCTGACAAAGATCCATCTATAACTCTGAGGTGTGTAACTTCCTCATTATTACATTAATTAAACTTACAGTGCTTCATGAGGAGATCCAGTATCTCAACAAATTCATCAAGGTTTCACCTACTCTCTTGCATTCTTGACTGAAAATGTATATTTCACACCTACATTTGGAACTGGATTGAACTTGACATTCAAAGCTGCTTTCACGTCACAGACATCATTACATGTCCTACCTTTCACATACACTGCACTTTGTACAGGGGTACATTGGGCCTACATTAGGGGGACTCACATGCCATAAAAGGGAAGGTTAGGGCTTGGCAAATAGGTCCACTTACCAGGTTGATAGAGCCTGCATGCAGCACTGCAGTGGCAGTTTGGAGACCCTGTTGCAAGTCTGCGTGTGTATGTGGCACAATCAGTGCTGCAGTCTCACTAGCACCCTTTGACTTACAGGCCCTGGGCACACTTAGTGCACTGTACTAGGGACTTAGTAGTAAGTGAAACAAGCCAATCATGGAAACACTAATCCATATTCACAAATTACAAGGAAAGCACTTTCACTTTGTCACTGATCAGCAGTGGCAAAGTCTCCAAAGCATCCAGACCAGCAAAAACAAAATTCAGCAAACAGCAAAAACACAGGAGGCAGGTGTAAAACTACAGGGAAAAACCACGCCAAGGATGCCAGGTCTAACAATTGTGCAGCGGTAACCAACCTGTTACAAATAGTTTTGATCTGTTTATCAAAAAAATGTTAGCATGGTCTTGGTGTCATTCTGCTGAGATATGATTTTTTTGCAGATGTTATTTTTAACTTTTTTCAAATGTAGCTTTAGATCTTAGTCTAGTCTATATAAATTAATATGTAAATGTTCGTTTGTTCAAATCGCAAATCTCCAAAAGTTCTTCACCGATTGCTTTGAAATTTTGACACAACGTTGGATTCAAATAGGGGGGGTAGTTTTATATACACAACGTTGGATTCCAATATGTGCGTCGAATACGCGCGTGTTTTTAATCGAAAGCCCGAACAGACACATACAAATGTCAATGTTACTTCGTTCGAAATCTTAAATCTCCGAAAGTTCTTCACCAATTGATTTGATATTTTGACAAACGTTGGATTCGATTAAGTGCGTGTTTATATATACACAACGTGGGATTAGAATACACACGTGTCCAATACGGGCGTGTTTTTAATCGAAAGGCTGAACAGATCCTATCGCTTTAGTTGCTGCGCAAAAACTACAAGGAACGCATATAGACAATAGTCTACATATATTAGGATGGACAGTTGGTGTCAGGATGGCAGACCAGGAAGTGGGTGGAGGGAGGGGGGAGGAGTTGGTTCACTTTGCAACATTAAGAAAGGACGCATAGAGACAATAGTCTACATATATTAGGATGGACAGTTCGTGTCAGGATGGCAGACCGGGAAGTGGGTGGAGGGAGGTGGGAGGAGTTGGTTCACTTTGTAACATTAAGAAAGGACGCATAGAGACAATAGTCTACATATATTAGGATGAACAGTTGGTGTCAGGATGGCTAACTGGAAAGTGGGTGGAGGGAGCAGGGAGGAGTTGGTTCACTTTGCAACATTAGCGCGTGTTTATATATACACAACGTGACAATAGTCACAAAAACATATTATGTGCCCACAAGCATTGTGAAATTAAACATATAAGAAACGTGCGCTTACTCTTTTCTTTCTCTTCTATTTAACCAGACTGAGCCACAGCAACGCGTAGCAGGACACAGCTAGTTATTTATAAAAAAACAAAAATAGTAGCTTTAGTTTTTGGGTCCAGGTTGTTATGGGTAGATTACATCCCTTTGGATTCATGATTAGGTATTATTTGTGTGTCTTTCTTTCGCAGTTCTTCTTTTTATCAAGTTTTATGATGTGCCTATAAGTGTGTCTTATCATTTAAAAGTATGGTGGCATTGTAATGCTCAGCAAATGCATTGATGTGGCAGACACAGCCTGCACGCTCTGCCACTAACGTACACAGTGCCCCAACCCGCCTTGGAAGCATGAATGTCAAGCAGAGCATAGCGAGGAAGATACAGAAGATATATTCTTCCAAAGCATGGTGCGGGGTGGCCTGTAGAGGCGGGCTGGGACAGTGAAAGTTGTGAGAAGTTGGCCTGGTATATGATGTCCACAGTTCTGTGGGCACCTTGTATCAGTCCAAACAATCCCTTATGGTGGTGGTTGTAAGTCAACCTAATAGACAAGCTATCCTAGGGGTAGCATGGACTAAGCAGCCTTAAAGGCTTAACTCCAAAGGACATGTGAAGCCAGCTGTTTTACCATATGCAATACTGTAATATCAAATGAAAGGACACCACACAAATTACATATTATCAAAATATATGTATTTATTCTTTAGAATAATCCCCACTACTCTTTATGAGCAATGAAGTGCAAGCGTTTAAATAAAAGCACCGTTAAACATAGACAAGTTGCACGTTTTGGATGAGGCCGGTGGCCACTCAAACCATATATCAAAAAAGTGGTATAACAATCACTAATCGATCGGGGGTAAGGCCTAGGGCCTTGGTAATCGCTTGGACTACACTGGACTAACCACAGTTAGGACGGGAGTAGCCCGCGGGATTCGGGTGCAGTGCAGAAAGCACAGGCATGCACCAATGCAAAGTCAATGGTGCGTAAAAGTTATCGAGTTACAGTTTTAAGAGTCTTCCAACTGGACTAGAAGGACAAAACTTTAGACTTAGACACTAGAGGTGTAAACCACTACAGGAGCACCAGCGTTCAAGAGTTACCTCACCCACAGGAAGCGGGTGCAAAGGTGTGTCGGGTTTCATCACGCAGATCTAGGGTGCCTGGAGATGAAGATGCTGCAGGCGTCCAGAAGAGAAGTGTCCGGTGCGATCCAAGGGTGGATCGGAGTTGTAGAGTACCTGAAAGCAGAGGGGACAGAGTCTGGGTCACTAGCCAGTGACCAGAAGGAACCAGAATGGAACCAGGCAATGTCGGGCGCAATCAGGTCAATGTTGAGTAGCTTCTCTCCGCTGCCACGTGGTCTCTGGGGCATCGAGGATGTCCTGGAGTGAATCACGAGCTGTCCCACAAAGGCTCTCGCTGTCGGTGGTGTCGGCTTCCGGATCACAGTCAACAAGCCTTGGCAAAGGCAACCCACGTAGGATTTAAAGATGGCTTAACACTCGGACCAGCAAAGTCTGAGCGGGTGCTCCTTTTCAGGGAAGCTAGTGCCAGTCTGGAGCAACCAGACCAGCTGTGTAAATTTGTAGTTTCGTCGGTTCTGGGGCCACTAGCCAAGGGGCAATCGACCAAACCAATGCATCAAGCAGGAAAATGCAAAAGGGCCCCACGCAGCACTCGTCGAGTGTGGAGGGGTGAGCTTTGGTGCAAAAGCTGCTCGGGGCTGGAGCTTCTCAAACTCCAATGCACAGCTTCGGGAAAGCCTCGGGTCCTGCACTGTCAGCGCTTCGTGGTTTATTCAAGATGGCCACTCCCACGCTTCAGGTCGCCTCCACGGGTCCCAGCTCTGCATGGACTGTGGATCGGGCTGTTGGAAGTCAGGATAGCTGGCTATTGTTGGTCTCTGTTGCTTGAGTTCTGGCGGGAACTGCAACAAAGCAAATGTTGAGGTGCTGGATGGTGCCATAAGGGAG
Organism: Lissotriton helveticus; assembly: GCF_964261635.1. Lineage (NCBI taxonomy): Eukaryota > Metazoa > Chordata > Amphibia > Caudata > Salamandridae > Lissotriton > Lissotriton helveticus. The sequence continues at coordinate 242,556,107 of NC_136057.1, forward strand.
ATTCTTCAGTCTTCCACGAGGAGTGGGATGTTGAAGGGTCCAGAGTTTCATTTCATAAGTTTCAGTCAGGATAATCTGATGTGCATTGGCACTGCTCCCACCTATATTCCAAATCTGGGGGCTGGGCTACCTGCTAGGTCCCTCCTATGGGTGGGACCTGAGAAGGGGGTGGTTACACCCCTTTCCCTTTGTCCAGTTTCACGCCAGGACTGGGGCAGGATGGCCCCAGAACCGGTTTGACTGGAATCTGCCCAGGGACACCTTGTGCGCCCCAGGCAGTGTCTAGTTTCTTTCAACACTCCCTGCTACAATCCACTATCTCCTGTCTGGGGTGGTGTGACACCTCCCTGTGACAGGAAACCCTTTGTCCAGGCGTCCTCTGCTGAGTTTCGGTCAGCAGCAGGAGGCCAGACATGTGTCTGTGGCAGCAGCATCCATTTTGTGATGCTGGGGCTCTGGTTAGGATTAACCGCATTTGCAGTAAGTAACATGTCTTCTCCCTCTAGAAGGGTGGAATGCTACCCCCGTCACCAGAACTGGCGAGGGGGTAGTATTCCAAAATGTATGACACCAAACATGACAAGTTTTGATAAATCCAAACCAAAGTTAGCATTAACCGCGAGGATTATAATGCACTTAAGAGTATATGGTATGGCAGTATCACTAGAACAGCTCTAAGGAAATGGTTCTGAAAGCTGCAGACAGGCTCAGCTCATGCTAGAGCACCATCTCACATAAAACCAAGCACTCTGCCTCCAGGATTGTTAAGGCCTGCCCTAGGAGTGACTGATAGGTATATATGTGTCCAGATATAGGTTTAGACATTGGTATACTATATCTAAGCAAGGGGTGATTACACCACCTTGCCCCAGCTGTGGGATCAGCCAGTTGTGTCGATTTAAGTACCAGCCAGGGGTGGCAAAATATATGCTGCACCCCCTGGTAGGCCTTGGATGCACCTATGCCCTTGGCCCCTATAGTGCACTGGATAGGGGCTGACAAGGTGTCCAGTACCAAATTGGTTATGTACCTATAGTACATGTCTGTGAATTTAGAGAGAAAACAGAGGCTGGGGGTCTGATTAGCAGGCCCACAGCCACATTAAGTCAAAAACCAGTGAAGCAAAAAGCAAAAATTGGGGTGACCATAGGATAGCAGACCCTACTCTCCTACAAAAGTGAAGACTGGAGGAAAGAAATTTCTCGACGGCCATCAAAAATGCCCAATAAGCTTTACAAGCAGAGGACCACAAACACAGCCCTGCTGGCATATGTGAAAGCGAACAGATTCAGGGAGTCGGGACAGGCTGGCCTTGCCACCAGGGAGGTGTGTCGCAGGCGGAGTCAGAAGTGTAATCAATTTGAAATATCTTACTCAGGAGAACCAAGGAGCTGGGGAATATGGTGAGGATACTAATCAAGTGTGGTCAGATGTTCTTGCTCTGCAGTGCTATACACTTCTGCAGGAGTGGTAGGCTTCCATATGGGTGGTGTGGTGTGCCAGGTCGTGTGGTGATGCCTTGTCACATGAGACGTGAGGCCCACCCGGTTCCCCAAAAAAGGGCACACGCACACTGTGTCAGTAGGTGTGGGAAAAGGCCCAATTCGTTGTTAGCCCCTTTATTAATCTCCTCTAGGCAAGCCCAACAGGAGGAGTGATACAGGGTGCAAAATTGTTGGGCAAGGGTCCAGTGGTTCACTGAATCCATCCTTTTTCTTTAGCTGTCTACTCTCTACTCAGCTGTCACTCCTGAGGCATGAAACATACAAAGTCTTGGAGTCATTGGCTGGGTGCAGGATTTGGCTGGAGAGCATACCTCTGGCTCTGGGAGCTGGAAATGGCTGCTGCTCTGGCTGGGCTGTTTGAGAGGGATGCACTTCCTTGTGTGGAGCATGGCAGAACCTCATTCACTACCACTCCATCTGTTATCATTGGCCCACAATATTCTCTGCTGGCCCCAGGAGAGGACACAGGATCCCTTACAATGTCATCTTTCATTTCTGGATCTGCATCCCACTCCCACCCAGACCTGGGTCCGATCACCTTTTTGAAGCAGGACATATTTCTGGTTACCACTCGTGCACCCCTTCCTTCTGGCAGAGATCATGGTCCTGTAGGTAATGATGGCCTGCCATACCTCAGGTTCATAGGGCATCTGGAACTTCCACTCGGGTGCCTGTCCTTGATGACAACTTAGTCGCCCACACACAAAGAAGAGAGCTGGGCCCTTTAAGCAAACCTTGCTTTTCAGTTGATGGCTTCACTCCTGTCTTGGGTGGCCTCACTATCCCTTTCTGCTGGGCACCAGGTGGCATCCCCAGAGATATTGTCCCATGGGGCGCGTTAGAAGAGCAGTTGAAATGGGTCACAATGAGTGGTACTCTTTGGGGTCTGGCAGTATGCATTCAGAAACTGGTTGAGGCATGCCTCTGAGTCTCCTCCTTTTTCCACCTCAATCCTCAATGCTCGATTGAGGGTCCACATGAAACACTCCACCTCACAATTGGCCTGCAGCCATTGCAGATTGATTTTCCCATGTTGAATGAAGCGTGATGCCAGACAGTCCTGAAATTCTTGACCCTCAAACTGCGGACCATTGTCAGACTTGATTTCATCGAGGAGGCTCATCATTGTAAATGTGCTGTCGAGGACACCCTTGACTTGAGAAAAGGCTATGAATGAGACAACCTCCGAAATGGGAAACTTGCAGCGCAAGTCCATCATGATCAAGGTGCTGCAGCCATCGGGGAAACAACCAAAATGAATGCTGAACTTTGACCATGGTTCGCCATAGGGCTCTTCTGCGAGGACAGGTGCTGGTGCAGGTTCCCTCCTGTTGATCGTGCTGGAGTGGCAATGATGAATCTCCGACTCTACCATGGTGTTTATGTCAGTTAACCACACTTTACTGCAGAGGCGGGCTTTCGTCTTGGCTAATCCTTGGTGCCCGACCTGAGATCGATGACCTGATGCTGTAGCTTCCTCAGGATCACAATTGCTTGACCTTGTAGTACAACCCCGTGGATGCCTTTACTGAGCTTGCTGTGAACTCTCCACAATTGTTGCCTCATACCCTGGTGTTCTGTGTTCAGCAAGCGGGCGCCATCCAGAAAATGTTGCTAGCTCCTGCGAGTCAGCGCCTCCTTGATCCTTGCCAGATTTCTGACTTGGGCGGTCACTGCCTCAATAGCCTCCAGCATCAGTGTTTTAGGGCATGCCTCTTCGGTGACCATCTTCGCAAACTCCTCAGTGTGTTCTCCGTCTGTGTGCAGAAACAGCGTTTCTGCGGAATGGGGTGGTATGACAAATAGTCTGCGGGGTTACTGGAACCTGGACGAAAGCCCACCTTCCTGGTTTGAAGCAGACTCAGTACATGGCCATTCCCAAAATACTGTGGACTTCTGTCTGGATGGCATGGATTTGCGCAGTCCGGATGGTGATGGTTTTCTTCAGGTCTACTAGTAGTCTATAGCAGTGTCGTGCAGGTCTCAGCCAGGCCCGCTAGTGCAAGGGGTTCGCCCTTCTGCGCACGAAGTCGTCAGACCCAAAAGGAAAAAGTTGGAACGGAAACTGGAAATGCAAAACATAAAGTTTATTACACCTCATGAGGTGGTGCTAAAATTCAGACAGTACCCTTCGGCACTGCGAGAAGTAGCACAAAGGGCTACTGAACGCATGGTTTATTTATACCCGCACAGGGGCTTAGAAGGAGGTGGTACAAAGAATAAGAGCACATTTTATGTCCATACAAGGTAATATCGAGAAGCACAATCAATCAGTGGGAGGAGTTAACAGTCTTGGGGTCTCGGCTAACATATTTCAATCAATTAGCAGAGGCGGACCCTAACACAGAGATGCTATTATTAGCCTGTTGCCGGGCAGATTCAAAGGTCATGAGCAGAAAGGTAGGACAACGCACATGGTCGACACGAGGCAGCGTGTGGCAGACAAAATGGCTGCCGAGAATCCAAAATGGATGCAGCTAAATGTCAAGATAACGGCCAGAACTAAGATGTCTTTTGCTAACTCTCAATTTAATCGCTGTCAAATTACAACAGACGACCCTTTTAGCGTTAGCTAAATACATATGCTCTTTTAGGGTAATCTGTGCATTCATCTTGTATATCTATGCACATTATATTTGTCACTTCTTTATCCAACGATTGTTGCGCTTTTACGGCATTTCGTTTTGATGGTATACAGGCATTTATGCACTTAGAACATAGCATTGGACTACAGTGGATACACATACAACAAGTGAAAATCAATGCAACTGCAATACATAGAATAGTCAGTAATTTCCAACCCCAGGCGGAAACTAAAGCCCAAAACCATCCAGCAAAAGTCCAGGTGCCATTTTTCTCATGAATATCGGCAGCTATTTTATGCAGCTTAAGAATTGCTTCATATACAGAAGGCGAATTGTCAGGGATAAATACACAACAACTACTTCCGATGACTTTACATGCTCCTCCTCTATCTGCTAACATAACATCTAAAACCATCCGGTTCTGAAGAGTTACAATTCTAGCAACTTGCAGTTCCTCGGTAATATTACCAAGGGCTACAGCAGTTTCATTGGTGACATCTTCTACAACTTTAGTCAATCGTCGTATTTTCCTACTATTTAATGCAGCACCTACAAAAGGAAAGAGGCCTAAATTGAAATCAACATATTGCTGCAGACTTGTGTCTGTTTGGTCAATCTCCTCAATCTGTATTGTCCTTCTATAACGATTCATGGAAATATTTCTACACAGTTTAAAATCTCGGTGATATGAAGCAGATGCAAGAAAAACAGGTGGCAATAGAAAAGACACATAGCAGATGCCAGACCACCCTATAGGTAGTCTATGATACCCATGACTCCCACATACTAAAAATGTGTTATGTGAGGCCAAAAAGGTGCTGTCATTAATTCCATCCATATTTAATTCAACAACACAATCACTAGTTCCTACTGGAATTCGTCCAGTACTAATTACACAAATGTCTGCTTTTGTTCATGTTACAGTAATTACAGATTTATTGCTTGTGTGGTACGGTCTCTTGTATGGGTGAAAACATAAGGCGTTGAAGCATTGTCCGGTCGATATTCTTCCCATTCCCATATAGTTCCATTCACTTGAGGATACCCATGTTCATCTTGATAACACTATCTATTCAAACGGAAGAGAAGTCTAGCTACTGCAGGTTTTCTGTTCGAAAATAGAAGAGTGTACCAGGCTCGACAAGAACCATTATGCGAAAAAGGAAGTGGAATAAACGGTGTTCCACCTTTCTTCAGATGAGCTGGAAGCATACCACATATCCAGCAATTTGTGGTATTAGTTGCATTGTGCGTATGGTGGAGCATCTGAACAAATATATTATTCAAATAGGACTCTCGATGCTTGTACTCATGATATGGAAGAGTAAAATGCTGATGCTCTTCTGGAATTGGAGTAGTAGGAACCACAAGAAATTTACAAGCAGGGATCAATATTTCAACAGACCAGGTGATCACTGCTATAATTGTCAAAACAACAAAAACACCTAATACTCCTAAAATCTTTTACTTAGTAGTATTCATAGTCACAAAAGTTTTCTTCAAACTAAAAAATAGAAAAAACCAAAAATAGTCAATGAGATCTTTGCCCTTGGGTAGACGTTGTTTTCTTCACCACAGATCAAGACAGGTGTCACTACACTACGCAGGGCTGATCACCCTCCCTTGTCATATTGACGTTCCGTTTCCACTACCCAGAGTGGTTGCTCAACCAGTCTCGCAACAAAAAAAAACTATAAATCACTTTCTTAATCTCAAATTGTATTGCGCTACTCCAGGAGTCTTCTGGTCCGGGAAGAACTCCGCAGATCCGTCAGGCGATACAGCAGGGCCGTTCTCCGTAGTCAGGATGTCTCGATGATCAGTCAGCACAGCAGGTTCCACCAAGGTCGACAATACCTTCCGACAATGGGTGCTATGCACCCAATTTCTTTTGTTGGTAACCCGAACCGCCGTTCTCGTGGCGAGGAGTACTTGCTCTGGTCCACGCCACCTCGGCTCCAAGCTGCTTGACCTCTCGAAAACTTTCACGATGACAAAGTCTCCGGGACGGAGTTCATGGCCCTCACCTTGGGATTTATCATGGAGCGCTTCTCAAACCTGTTGATGAATAGAAACCAAGCTATCAGTTAATTGTGCCAAATAGTCATTCATTAAAACACAAGGTACATCATACACAGAGCTTGGTTTCGGAACTCCCCAGATATTCATAGGACGTCTGAATACCACCTCGTACGGAGTGAGACCCGTTCTAGAATGTGGTACTGATCTGATGGACAACAATGCCAATGGCAGCGCATCTGGCCAAGTCAAATTTGTAGAAGCTTGAATTTTTGCAATTTTCAGCTTGAGAGTAGCATTATACCTCTCCACCAATCCTGCAGATTGTGGATGGAACACAGCATGAAACTTCTGCTTGATTCCTAATCCCTTCAGGACATACTTGATAACTTCCCTGACAAAATGAGGTCCGTTATCATTCTATAAAAGTCTGCAAACACCGAACCTCGGGAAGAACTCCTTCAGTAGCACCTTAGCAGTAGTAATAGCAGCATTATCTTTCGTAGGGTATGCCTCAATCCATTTACTGAAGGCGCAAACCACCACTAGGACATACTATAAATTATTACACCGCTCAAGCTGAATGTAGTCCATTTGCAGGACTTCAAAAGGTGCAGTTGGTGTAACAAAACCTCCAGATGGAACTCATGTCCCTTTCCCAGGATGGCATTGCAAACAAATCAAGCAAGACTGTGCTACTCTCTTAGCTGTGCTAGCAATCTGTGGATGCTCCCAAACTTACGTAAGCATTTTCATTATTGCGGAAGCTCCAACATGTGCCAGCCCATGTGCCATCTGAACCATAGGTTGTACGAAAGCTATAGGCAGCTTCCATCGATCCATCTGCTTATGTCTCCAACAACCTTCATCATCTAACTCTCATTCTTTAGACCACTGTTCACGTTCTTTGTCAGAAGCTGTTTTCTGTATCTCTCGCACTTCCTGCCTAGCATCATGCCATCTTTCAGCTTGTGACTTCACTACGTACATAGAAGTGGTATTTCTCTTCATCGCAGTTTCACGTGCTACGCGGTCTACAAAGGCATTTCCCTGTCCAATCTTGTCTGTTACTTTCTTGTGTGCACTGCACTTCACTATAGCAATTTTCTTTGGATATGTCAATGCAGTCAAAAGATTATGCACTAAGTCTCCGTGCATTATCTGTACTCCGTGAGATGTAAGAAAGCCTCTTTCCTTCCAGAGTAGGCCAAAATCATGCGCTACTCCAAAAGCATAGCGGCTATCTGTGTAAATGTTCACACACAAACCAGCACTAAGCTACATGCTCGTGTCAAAGCTATCAGTTCAGCTGCTTGAGCCGATTTCTGTGGTATGCGGGCTATCTCCACTATTGTCTCAAGCGTGGTAATTGCATATGCGGCTGAGGTCGTGCCATCTGGTAATTTCAAACAAGACCCATCAACCTACAATTCACCATCTATATCTGGAAGGGGCGTATCCTGCAAATCAATACGACCCTTTGTCTGTTCCTCAGTCAGAAAAATACAATCATGCGTTTCTTGTGACTGAGGCTGGGTCACCGGATATGGCAACAAAGTAGCTGGATTCAAAGTTGCACATCTCTTCAATGTAATGTGAGGAGCTAGCAATGTCAGTTCATATCCTGTAAGACGAGCGCTAGTCAAATGCTGCGTCTTTGTCTGATTCAAAAGGGCGTCAACAGCATGAGTTACTAGCACTAACAATTTTTGTGACAAAACTATTCCCTCACTCTGTCGAATTGACACCGCTGTTGCTGCTACTGAGCGAAAGTACCCAGGTAATGCTCTAGCAACAGGATCAAGAACTGCTGAAAAATTTGCACACGGACGTTGCTTATCGCCGTGTAACTGAACCAACACTGATAATGCACATCCATCTTTCTCGTGCACGTAAAGTGTGAAAAGCTTCGTGTAATCTGGTGTGCCTAACACTGGTGCTGAACAAAGGGCTTGTCGTAACTGTCAAAAAGCACTTTCACATTCTTCTGTCCATGGAAGGGGTACTGGAGTATCTTTCATCAAAAGTGCTAACAAAGGCTTAACAATGTGTGAAAACCCCAAAATCCACTGTCTACAAAAGGAAGTAAGACCAAAAATGCACGTACTCCTTTCTGTGTGGTAGGAACTGGTGTGTCTAAAATTGCTTGTATGCGATCTGATGTCAATGCACGTCCCTCCTTAGACAAAAGGTGACCTAAGTAGGTTACCTTTGGTCTACAGTATTGCAACTTCTTTCGAGAGACTTCATGATGATGTGAAGCAAGAAAAGAAAGCAAATATAGAGTACATTTTTCACACTGTTCAGGAGTGTCGGCTGCCAGCAAGATGTCATCGACATATTGTATGAGAGCCACACCTTCAGGCAATGTAAAAGAATCAAGTTCCCTTTTCAATGCTTGACTGTAAATACTCAGACGATCGATTATTCAAAGTGAAACCGAACAAATATCGGCTATCAGGATGAATAGGGATCGAAAAGAAAGCGTTTTTCAAGTCTATCACAGTAAATGTAGTGGCAGTCGGAGGAACCAAAGTAAGGAGTGTTGTGATATCAGAAACCACGGGATACTGTGGTACTACGATCTTATTCACTACCCTCAAATCAATAATGAATCTGTAAACTCGTGTGTCAGTATCTCTTTTCAGAATTGGAAGAAGAAGAATCAGACTATTGCAAACATTGTATGGAACTTCCTCAACAACCCCAACTCGTATCAAATCATGTACAATTCGTATGAGTGCATCTTCTCCCTCCTGTGAGATTCTATATTGTGGCAAACGAGGTAATACAGCTCCCTCCTTGACACTAATCTGGACCGGAGGATTAACCATCTGACCCACATCAGTGTCTGAGGTAGCCCACAAAGACTCAGGAAGTGTGGCTAATGCAATATCTTCTTGAACAAGATAAATTCTGTCAAGTTCAGTGTAATTATCATTTAAAATGACTCGCACCCCTTCAGGAAAACATCGTATCGTGGCTCTAAAGTACTTCAACATGTCAAGACCCAAAATATTGTCTGGTGTGTGGAAAGCAAAAATGGACATGGAGCACTGAATTTATCAACATAGAATGAGAGTGTTTGTGACAATGGGCTAAGGGAAGGTGTTCCATCGAAACCTATCGAAGTAATAGTTGTCATTGTCAAAACAGAGGCCGGAGAGGAGGTAGTCCAAGAACTCTCGCTGGCTTTTAGGCGGCTAGCTATCCCTGGTAACAGATTCGTAACATATTTATCGACAAACAAATGCCTGCTGGTATCATCTGTTAGAGACTGGCCACTAAAATCATGGAAAGCTTCCTCGAAGCGAGTAAAGAAATCAGAAACTGATTCATCTATCTTTTGTTTACACGATGCTAAAAAAGTCCAATCGATCTTTTTACGGGGAATAATCGTTTTAAGTTTAGTCAGAATGGCTGCAGGAAGTTCTAATATTAACCGATGTGGTTTTTGGGCGGGCTCTCTAAACGTTCTAAATCTTTCCATTCAGCACCGAAAATAGCATGGTCAGCAATTTTGCGAACAGTCCTCCACAAATCAGGGGGCAAAATTAAACCGAAAAACAAATCTATATCACATAAAGTCATAGTACAAGAATTTAAAGCGCCTTCGACTTCCTCATAAAAGGATTCCCTTAGAATCAACCGAACTTTTGTCATCACAATCACCCGTTCCTTTAGGAGGAACATACAAGGGCGCGGCTTCCCGCATAGGTCTCATGTTGGCAGGTTTTATCTTATCTGTCTCGACGAGGGAGGACTGCGACTCTCCAGGCTGGCTGGGGAACGTTGTTCGCACTCTTTTTCTGCTCCTGTAGATGGCACGCCTCGTTTCGTAATTTAATCAGTCGTCTAGCCGTGTCGTCTACCTGGGAAAAAACAAAAGAACCATCACGTAACTGTTTACGATCACTTGCGATATCATTAGGTTCTAAGACTGGAGAGTATTTTCGAAACTTTTCTACAACTTCATCCGCATATGTTGTAAGAAAATATAACTGTTCTTTTTCCGACCAATCTGTCATATTAGCTAAAAGTTCAGGAGCAGAGTCAGTGTTACATAATGCCAAACGAGCAGCTTGTCGAAGTCCGGCCGCACGTGTAGTAGTCAACAGGGATCGAGTGTCCCGCGTTGTGGGTTGATCCGAACTATAATACTATAATAAAGAATTCCCAGGATTCTTTTAACTTGGATCCATACTTTACTTGATGTAGTTACAATTTTGAAGTCAATCTGTTTAAAGTACTTGGGGTGACCTAATTTTAATAGAAAATAATGTTTTCCTTCTTCAGAGAGATGTTTTGTTAGCACCATAAGGAGTGATGGTATATCCGCACTGTCTTCCATTAACAGCCTTCTTGTATTTTTTTTTAAAAGCCCAGAAGTAAAGTTGAAAATCCGGAAGTGCTATTACTTCATTAACATCCTGTTTCCAAAGTTTACTCCACGCTTTTCTTACACTCTTTTCCCTCCATATAAAACTACTAAGTTCTCCATGCAGCTTTTTAAACCTTTATTTTTTAAAATGCAGAGGAAGGGTATTGAAAATAAACGTAACGTTTGGGAGGATCATCATTTTAACTATGTTTGTTCTCCCTAGAATGGACATCGGGAGATGAGCGCAGAAGTTTTTTAGTATGTATCATAAGTCTATTAAAATGTATGTATGCCATATCCACCAGATCTTTAACCACAAAAATCCCTATGTATCTAATTTCTTACTTTTCTAAAGAATTATCGGTTAGTGCTTTCCACTTCACAGTCTCTGTTTTATTGTCATATCCTGAGATTTTCCCGAGGTTATCTACTAAATTCATTATCACCAGCAGTGACGCTTTACAATCATGTGTATAAATTATCCAAATATCTGCATATAAGGCTTCTTTTTTAATCCACTCTAAATAACAAAAGGGTAAAAAATATATATTCTGCTCCTATTCTTCTAGCCAATGGTTCTATATATAAGTTGAATAACAGGGGCGAGAGCAGAAAGCCTTTCCAGGTACCTCTACTTATATAGAGGAGTGTAGTCAGTGAGTCATTGACCAAAATTCTTGCTGTAGGGGGCTTATATGTATGTTTTATTGCTCTGAGGAACTTTCCCCCAATCCTTTTTGTTCAATTAGCTCATAGAAGTAAGGTCAGCTAACTCTATCAAAAGCTTTAGCTGCTATTTACGGTTACAATAGTTAAGTGGCTTTCCGTGACTACGGCTACATTGGTCGCACTGACCAAATCTTGAGTTAAATCGAGGAGCGTCTACCTTTCATGAAGTCTTTCTGATTTTCATGTACAATATCCCCTAGGACCTTATCCAGTCTTTTGGCAAGTATTTGCGTGTATATTTCATAATCTTAATTGAGCAAGGATATTGGTCTATATGACTCACATTTTTTGGGGTCTTTGAGGTTTAAGAATTAACATTATTATTGCCTCATTCCATGAGGATTGGAGGCAAAAATTATCAGTATAGATCAAATTCAGTAATTTAGTAAGGAAAGGCAAGAGCTCTTCTTTTAATACCTCATAAAATTCATTTTTTTAACTTTTGATTAACTTTATCCATCTCCAAAGTGGTTATTTTATGATTCAGAGATATTTATTGGTCCATACCCAGAGGAGGAAGGGTATCCTGTTGCAATCATTCCCTGAGTTTTACTTGTGTTTCTTTTGTATCATCAATATATAAATCCTGAAAAAAATCCAAGAAAGCCATGCCAATTTTCAAGTCTTCAATGCATTGCTCTTTGGCGGCACAGAGCACTACTTTTCTAATTTCATTCTTTTTTTTTTCTTTGTAACACCATCCACTTTGAGGATTTACCTTTGTTTTTTTGTGTTGAGATTTTTTACTGAATTTTACAATAAACTACATAGTAAATACCAATTTAGTAAAACAGTAGATCATTGATAAACAAGGATTACATGTTGTGATAATAAATAGGAGCGAATCAGTATAATAAATAAGATAAATAAGAAATCAGTATGTATGAATATTGAAATATGAATAAATAAATAGATAAATTAGTGAATTTATAGACATTAACAGATATAAGAAAAGAGATTAACATTGTATACACCAAAATCTGTTATAATGCACAACAATATATAAAATAAATGAATACATCTTACATTTAAATACAAATAATATCTTAATAAAAATAACTAGATTGATAAAATCAGGTCACAAAAGTTTAAAGAATAGCAAAAAGATGATATAGAAACCGAAAGAGAAATAAAAGAAAATAAAGAAGATGAAGCAAAACAGTGAGAGAAAATGAGAAATAATAAATAAATAAATAAATAAATAAATAGAGCCAGAGTAAAAAGGGGGGATGAGAAGGGGTAAGATAATGCAATAGTAAAAGAAAAGGATATGAAATAGTGAATTAAGTAATTGGGTTAGTTACATTAGAAGAGAGAGTTGAATTGGAATCATTGTCGGTTTTAGCTTCCAGAAAGGGAGACCAAGTTTAAAGAAGAATGGCAACTTGATCCTGGAGATTGTAGATTGTGCGCTCATCATTACCACCAGCCATTCTTCCTGAGAGGGTGGCGATGGAATGCAAAATGCAAATCTTGGCTGTGGCTAATGCAGTGTGAAGAAGACTAATTTGTGACTTATAAAGTTTTGGAAAATAGCGGAAATTATGCGAGAGGATGGTGACAGATGTAAGTGGTAAGGATAATGACATTGTGGAATTCAGAGTTTTGCCAATGAAAATACGAAAGGACTTGGTTTGTGAGCATTGGCAAATGATATGGGCTAACCAATGGAGGCCATTTAAAAAATATATAACGCGAAATGTATTGCTATAGCCACATATGGCGCGCCCCTATGGGGGTACCTGTCCAATGATCTACTACAAAGGGCTGAAAACAAATTCCTTCGTCGATTATTTTCTGTTCCTCAATCAACACCGACTTTTTCACTGCCTGCAGAGTTGGGTCTAGATTATATCTCTGACAAGCTGAAATTGGCTCCCTTAACGTGTTGGTTAAAGGTATGGTAGAATGATGAATTATCCCGCAATCATGTTATTTTGAAAGATGTCATGTCCCTTGACCAAAGGAGGAAAATTCCCTGGTTAGAATACGTGCGCCTGGCGTTTGAAAAACTTGGACACCCAGGCCTTTTTAACCTGCCATCTTCTATCAGGGTTGAAGAAATTAAATGGGCTAAAAAATATTTTATGGAGAATGCAAGGTTAGCCCGGGAGGAAGACGAGTTGACTAAAAAATCAGTAAGATCACATTATATGTTGCTATCCTCCCCTTCCATAGCGCCTTATCTTACCTTTGTTAGCAAACCACTACACAGACATCTTCCTATTAAATTTAGATTTAACCAGATTCCCTACGTGCTGGGCTGCTTCCACCGTTGGAGCACGCCAGAATCCGGAGCCCCATGTAAATATGATGAATTTTCAACACAGGACACGTTGCACTTTATAATGTTTTGCAGTTTTTTCAGGGAGCCAAGAAATAAATACTTAGTACCTGTTTTAAAGGATGCCGGTTTTATACAAGTTAGACCTGCCATGTTGTACTTACAGTCTTTAGTTAATATCTTCATCACATATTCTGTAGCTAGTTTTTTAGTCGCTGCATTTAGAATCAAGTCGAGACTTAAAAAGGGTAACGTTGTAACTTGATTGTTGATATTTTTGTTCCGTTATTCATGACTGTCTAAAGTGTTGCACATCCTGAAAATCTGTGTGTACTTTTTAAATTGTAAATATTACTATGTTTTTATTGGCTTTTATGATTTTAACCAAATCGAATAAAGTGTATTTTGAACTTGAACTTGATATGGGCTAATTCACAACCAGGATTGGAACATCTCCAAAAAATCAGTGTGTGAGAGTAGTCCAGCTTAATTTAATCGGTGTCCAGTGCCAATCATGGAGAATTTTAAATATGCAGAATTTAAGCCACGCTTCATGGGCACCTTTATGCAATCCCTCCAGTATCAGGTCCCATTCACAAGTCATATATGAAATAGATAAACGGGATTGCCATTTATTGCAAAGAGTATGGGAAAGAGGCTGAAAAAAAGAGGGAGCAAAAAGGTTTTATAAAGACCAGAAATCACACCCTTAAACTTCCCCCATATATTTAGGTAAGATAATATTGGAGAAACATGAAGCAGCCAAGGGGGAGACCCCAAGTGTTTCTTCAAACATTGTTGAAGCTGAGAATATTTAGAAGAATATTGTATCGCAAAGTTGGGAGAAAGTTTTAAAATCGCCATTATGAAGAAGTTGATCTGGGGAAAATGCCGGTTTCTTGCCATAAAGGCCAGGATAAAGTGCGACCATTGATACGTATGGCTGAGTTATTCCGTAAAGGAGCTTTAACATGAATTTGCGCATTTGAACTGAGTATGAGATGACCCCTCTGCCAAGATTTGTGCATGGCTAATAAGATTGGATTTTTTGGGTCAGAAGAACTAGTGCCATTACCATATAAAAGAGATAGATCTGAACCCTTAGATAGAAGGTGATGTTCGATGGAGACCCATTGTGGTACATCTTTAGATTCAGGCAGAAAATAGGAGAGTTGGGAAATGTGTAATACAAGTGAATAGTGTTCGATGGATGGAAGGCCCATACCCCCATATAACTGGTGAGCCTTCAATTTATCCGCAGCAAGACGTTGTTTAGCCGAACCCCAGATAAAGAGTTTAATCTTGGAGTCTATTGATCTAAGGGTAGCTAAAAGGAATTTGGAGGGGAAGCATGCCTAAAGTATAGATTAATTTAGGCAAAGTGACCATTTTGATAGCTTGAACTGTACCCCAAAGAGATAATCCTAGAGCCTTCCACTTATCAAATTTCCTCTGCATTTGAGAAAATAAAGGAGCTAAATTATCTGCAGTCTTTTTTCCAAACCTTTATTGACTAAAATTCCTAGATATTTAAGATGTGGAGATTGCCAGTGAAAAGGGAATCCATATATTACTGACTTTGTCGGGCCATTCGAAATGGGTAATGCTTCACTTTTGTCCCAATTTATTTTATAACAAGAAAAGGATGAAAGATCATTAATAATTTGAAGCAGGGCTGGGATAGATCAGGGAAGGTTAGTAAGAGTAAGAAGAATATCATCTGATATAAGTACATTTTAGAATGCCCAAGTGGGAGGGGATACCTATAATATCATCAGATTGTCGGATCGCAGCATTAAGAGGTTCCATTGCTAAGAGAAAAAGAAGGGGGACAACAGGCAACCCTGGCGTGTACCTCTCCAAATTGAGAATGAAGTATATAAAAAACCTCCACAATTTACTTGAGCTGAGGGGTTATCATATAATAAACCCACTTTAGTGATAAATTGATCACCCAACCAAAATCTGTACATTATAGTATAAAAATATTTCCACTCAATGCGGTCAAGCGCTTTTTCTGCATCAAGCGAGAGGGCCAAGGCATCTTCTGAAAGATGTTTCGCAGACCATAGTGTATGGGCCAGTGTATGGAGATGATTCCTAGAGGAACGACCAGGAACAAACCCCATTTGAGAATTACGTCTCAAGGAAGGCAGTACTTTTGGGAAAACAGGACGGCAATATACTAGCTAAAGTCTTAACATCACAATTCAATAAAGAAATAGGACAATAGCTACTACATAAAAGAGGGTCCTTGCCAGGTTTAGGTAAGACGGCTATAATTGCCTTATTAGAAAGGGGTCCCATTGATGATTCTTTATCAGCCTCGAGAAATGCAGCATGCAAAATTTCAATGCTATTCTGACCTGCCCATCTATAAAATTCAGCAGGGAAACCGTCCTCTTCAGGGGCTTTATGATAAGGCAAAGCAGCACTAGCTTTAGAAATGTAATCTCTTGTGATATTACCTTCAAGCAAAGCTCTGCCATCATCAGAAAGTCGCAGGATATTTTTACCAGCTAGAAAAGATTGCATCTTATCTAAGCCAATATGATTATTTGGAGTATATAGAGATTGGTAAAAGGAGGCAAATTCATTAACTATTTCCTGGGGCCTGGTGAGCATGTCACCTTGAATCGATCGAATAGCTGGAATAACCATAGCAGCTTCTCTTTGATGCAATTGTGCAGTTAGTAATTGCCCCGCCTTCTCCCCTTGTTCGTAATGTCTTCCTTTCATTCTTTGAAAAGCATACTCAGCCTTAGATGTAAAGAGACCATTAAGAGACATGCGTGCTTGCTCTAATAATTTGCGATTTTGTAAAGTAGGATCTAATATATATAATTGAGAATAATGTTGAATGTCCCGTTCCAATTCTGCTTGTTTTGCAATATAATTCCTAATAATGAGAGCTGCGTCACACATTAACTGCCCTCTAATGATGGCCTTGGCTGCTGCCCATACTGTTCTCCTAGAAGTAAAAGAACCCTGTCTAATAGAGAGATAATCTTGGAGATGGGATTGTAGATAAAGTTTACCCAAGGGGTGTCCTGTATGTCTGTATACTCATATGCCATGGTTTACGCCCCGGTTTTGATAGACCTAAATCTAGAGATAAGAGAACAGGAGAATGATCGGATAAGGCTGCTTCCAGGATTTTGCGATCTGTGACCAGTTGAACCGCATTGTGTGATAGAAGAAAATAGTCGAAGCGAGAAAATGTGCCATGCAAGGAGGAAAAGAATGTATATTCCTTATCTTGTGGGTGACTGAGATGCCAATGGTCAACCAAACCATTATCAGAGAGTATATCTTTTAAAATGACCCTATCTGCTGCATTAGCTCAATCAAACTGACCCGTTTTGTCTAGAATAGGATCTTTTACCAAATTCCAAACCCCACCAATGAGGTATTGTGAGGCATTGATCTCTGTGAGAAGATAATTCAGTTGAAGAAAAAAGGATTATTTAGTGCCAATCAGAGCATACATTTTTGCACTGTATTACTGAGCGTGTGGAGCGAGGAACATCCGACTCACCCTGACTGCTTGTCATTATTCCAGCATCCTTCCTGCAGCTTCAGTAATTGTTTGCCCGTCCCGCTCCGCGGGACCCGCTTCACCAGGACAGCGAGTGAGCGTGGGCTGCGGAGGCTCAACGGGGCTGCGAGCATAAGTGCAGGGACTCCATTGTCCAGGAGTCCCTGCGAGGCCAATCTGAGTCACCTGGCCCGCTCTCCCCGGAAGCCACGCCCCCAGCGCCCTGGACCCTTGATTACTGGCCCTCCCTCGTCCATCTGTTGGGACCTGTTTGCACTGTATTACTGAGCGTGTGGAGCGAGGAACATCCGACTCACCCTGACTGCTTGTCATTATTCCAGCATCCTTCCTGCAGCTTCAGTAACTGTTTGCCGGTCCTGCTCCGCGGGACCCGCTTCACCAGGACAGCGAGTGAGCATGGGCTGCGGAGGCTCAACGGGGCTGCGAGCATAAGTGCAGGGACTCCATTGTCCAGTAGTCCCTTCGAGGCCAATCTGAGTCACCTGGCCCGCTCTCCCCGGAAGCCATGCCCCCAGCGCCCTGGACCCTTGATTACTGGCCCTCCCTCGTCCATCTGGTGGGACCTGTTTGCACTGTATTACTGAGCGTGTGGAGCGAGGAACATCCGACTCACCCTGACTGCTTGTCATTATTCCAGGATCCTTCCTGCAGCTTCAGTAACTGTTTGCCGGTCCCGCTCCGCGAGACCCGCTTCACCAGGACAGCGAGTGAGCGTGGGCTGCGGAGGCTCAGCGGGG
The DNA here is from genome assembly GCF_964261635.1 of Lissotriton helveticus. Classification (NCBI taxonomy): domain Eukaryota; kingdom Metazoa; phylum Chordata; class Amphibia; order Caudata; family Salamandridae; genus Lissotriton; species Lissotriton helveticus. The sequence continues at coordinate 242,573,906 of NC_136057.1, forward strand.
CTGCGAGCATAAGTGCAGGGACTCCATTGTCCAGGAGTCCCTGCGAGGCCAATCTGAGTCACCTGGCCTGCTCTCCCCGGAAGCCACGCCCCCAGCGCCCAGGAGCCTTGATTACTGGCCCTCCCTCGTCCATCTGGTGGGACCTGTTTGCACTGTATTACTGAGCGTGTGGAGCGAGGAACATCCGACTCACCCTGACTGCTTGTCATTATTCCAGCATCCTTCCTGCAGCTTCAGTAACTGTTTGGCGGTCCCGCTCTGCGGGACCCGCTTCACCAGGACAGCGAGTGAGCGTGGGCTGTGGAGGCTCAACGGGGCTGCGAGCATAAGTGCAGGGACTCCATTGTCCAGGAGTCCCTGCGAGGCCAATCTGAGTCACCTGGCCCGCTCTCCCCGGAAGCCACGCCCCCAGCGCCCTGGACCCTTGATTACTGGCCCTCCCTCGTCCATCTGGTGGGACCTGTTTGCACTGTATTACTGAGCGTGTGGAGCGAGGAACATCTGACTCACCCTGACTGCTTGTGATTATTCCAGCATCCTTCCTGCAGCTTCAGTAACTGTTTGCCGGTCCCGCTCCGCGGGACCCGCTTCACCAGGACAGCGAGTGAGCGTGGGCTGCGGAGGCTCAACGGGGCTGCGAGCATAAGTGCAGGGACTCCATTGTCCAGGAGTCCCTGCGCGGCCAATCTGAGTCACCTGGCCCGCTCTCCCCGGAAGCCACGCCCCCAGCGCCCTGGACCCTTGATTACTGGCCCTCCCTCATCCATCTGGTGGGACCTGTTTGCACTGTATTACTGAGCGTGTGGAGCGAGGAACATCCAACTCACCCTGACTGCTTGTCATTATTCCAGCATCCTTCCTGCAGCTTCAGTAACTGTTTGCCGGTCTCGCTCCGCGGGACCTGCTTCACTAGGACAGTGAGTGAGCGTGGGCTGCGGAGGCTCAACGGGGCTGCGAGCATAAGTGCAGGGACTCCATTGTCCAGGAGTCCCTGCGAGGCCAATCTGAGTCACCTGGCCCGCTCTCCCCGGAAGCCACGCCGCCAGCGCCTACGTCATAATCTGCACCTTCCCCGCGCTGGCGGGACGCGCGCGGCACGAAGCGCGGAGCGAAGCCCGGGCAAAGGGCGGGCCCTCTGAGGCCCTCTGAGGACGAGGAGGTCGGGTTGGGTACACCCCCCTAACATTACTACTTCGTCATCATGTAGGTAAATCTGACTTTTTAATCCGCTTGTGATTATTGTGATCAGCCTTACAATAATCTCTATAGGGCCAATATTATTCTGACATTGGACTGCTTTGCTCTGAGATCATTAGAGTCAACTGAATTTTTCTTTGACTCCTGAGTATCTACGCGTATACTGTGATGTCTACCAGGGGAAGTAGAAGTAAGACAGCTGCGGCCAGTACATCCATCATTGGCCCTATCGATAGTTTCATTACAAGAACAAATGATGCTTTTGATCTCAGTATATCTATCACTCCTTGAACGTAGAGTCTCACAAGACCTAGAAGTTGCCAAGCGTAGGGTTTCACAAGAACTATTAAAAACTAAACGCTCCTCTCTTGGTAACATTTTGCTGGTAAAAACTCCAGCAAAACATAATGACTTACAAGTGGGCTGCCCTCGAGAAATACGACCTGACCTTCACACCATTCCTAATGAAATTGTAGAAGAGAATAATGCGCCGCTAACAAGACTCAGTCAAGAGGGTGCCATCCAAAAACGGATTCAGCAATCAACGAGATTTATTCCTCCTGTTGAAAAACAACGTAATATAACAAATGCAGTAACCAGAAAAGGTACAACCAAACATCCCACTGCTAGTGGAATAACAATACACACAGGGGCACCAACTGAAGATATCCAGGGGAATACTCAGGTGCGTGTGGATAATCTTGACGCACCTACAAAAAATACAAAAAATGATCAATTAATAGAAAGAGTTGGCGACCTTTTGGCCATCTTTATGTCACCAATTGAATCCAGACTGGCCCGTATTGAAAAACAACTAGAGGAACTTATTGCTGTCAACAAAAAAGCTCCTAGCGACATCGTAATCACTAATACAGCCGCAAAAACAACTATCATTAAACCTACCACTTCCAAACAGAAAGTAAAAGCTGTTCCATCTGTAGATACGGCGACAAAATTACAACCAAAACCAGTCGTTTCTGCAACCAGAGAAAGTCCTTTAAATAATTCTGTTATAGGAAGTAGTTCTACCCCGAGCATAACTACTAACACCCAGGCTGCAACTGTAAACGCAGGAAAGAAGATAGTACAATCTCATGACAAGACAAAGATACCTAATCAATCAAATTCAATTTTTGCAACTTCTCAAAAACCTCGGCCATTACATGATCCACCATACAACTCAAGACAGATTCCTTCACGAATCAATTTGCCACCTGAATGTGGTGCTTATGTACTGGTCTTGGTTAATGTTCCTAAACTCAGACACGATCAGGAGGAAACTTTCTCCTCTTTGAAAAACAAGATCTTACATTGGCTGATAGCAAACTGTAATTTTCCGATAGAATGCACAGGAGAAATAAATAATGTACAGAGAGTAGGATGGATAGGCCCCCTGAAGAAAAAATTTGAGGGTGACTGCATTTCCATAAGCTTTAAGAACCCACAATGGGCTGAGAAAACCTTGGCAAGGGCCCCTTCACCTTCGGTCTGGGAATTTAATACCACTCTTCTCCCGGTGGGATATTTTTATAGGCATTTGATTACAAATCCCACAACTATGGGATCTAATCTAGCTACTCCTCTTTTTGATCACTATCAAATGATAGAAAATAACTCCCCCTTTTTACATCAGTATCCCAAATTCACTTATCCGAATGCTCCTACACAAAGACATCAAGCACAGATACACTCTCATTTTATGTCTCATCCTTATTTGTCCACAATGCCGCATAAAGAATATAGGGACCCTCGTTGGCATCAAGTTGCTGCTGCACCAGGCAATTCCTATAGCATCCCAATCCAAAATAGGTTTACTGCACTGTCTACTCTTGATTTTAATGAATGACAAAAGAATGACCACTCTGAAGGGACAACTACGTATACATTAACTTCAGAGGGGCAGGTGATAGATAGTATTCCAGATAGAGAGGAAAAGGATACAGCAAACTTCTCTGATAAACATACTCTAATCCCTCTCACCCAAATAGGATTAATCGATGTGACCAATTCATTACAACTAAAAACTAGTGCTGTACCACTGGAAAATGTATAAATTAAAACCACTTCCCCTTGTCATAATAGCAGTACCTCTTTAATACATCTAACATTTTGGAATATAGCTGGCTTGCTGGCTAAAGTGACGAACCCCAACTTCCTGAATCAAGTTAACACGAGTAGTGTTATCTATCTCCAGGAAACATGGGCCATTGACCCAATACATATAATTGGGTACAAGACCTTTTTTTCCCCGGCTAAAAAATCTCCATCTGGAAGAAGTAGTGGTGGCCTAATTATTTATATAGCAAATACTCTATGCAATGAGGAAATTGTTCCTCTGAAATTAAAAGAGAACTATCAAATAATTATTCTAAAGAGAACCAAACAGAGGATATATATCATAGTAAATTTTTATAACAAGAAGAAACTAGACGATCTGACCAACCTCCTCTCAGAGATTTCTCTAATCTTACAAGATTTAAAGGAGAAATATGCTAATAAAACATGTATAATACTTTGGGGCGGCGACTTTAATCTCCACTTATGCGGGAATAATAATACTGATAAATGTGGAATCGAGGAAGATGATGGCAACAGGATAACACACTTCACACATTCAATTGAGGGTGAAAAAATGAACAAGGTCCTAACAGAATTAGAACTGGGCTTCGCAAATGAATTAAGGCATTTCCGAGTACCCTTTACACCAACCTTTAATGGAAGGGGACTGATGAGTCTGATAGACTACGTTTTGATCTCAATACATAAAGGCCCAAATATAGAATTATTTGAAGTAGCTAAAAACCCTCTGAGCGATCACTTCCCAATTATTATCGCCCTGAGTGATCAAAAAAATCAAAAAGACCCTGATACATTGATATTATTAGATCAACAAAATCTTGAGTTGGGCTCTTTGAATGGCTACACCTTAAAGTGGGGAAATATCGATAAAAAAGCAATCACTGTAGGAATAGTCACTGAATGTAAAAAAGATATATTAATCTGCCTATGGTGTGAGACAAAATGTAGCGACGTAATAACCAGCTTCAATACTATCTCACAAAATATAAAGAAGGCACTTACTAGATCCTGCAAACAAAAAAACCAGGAGAAGAAAGGCTGGTTTAATCCAGCCTGTACCAAAGCACACTCAAAATTAAAAAAAGCGCTCGGAAGGGACAAAAGAGACAGAGAGGAGATCATTACCCTAAGAAAAGAATACGCCCTAGTGATGAAAATCAGATACAAGCTGATCTATGGGAGCGTCTTAGGCAAAGCTCGGAACTTAAAGAAAGCGCAGAGTTCTGGCAAATAGTAAGGTCACCATATCTCACAGATAAAGAGGATTTACCATCCATTGACATTGCAATTACCATCAATGAATGGGTAAACCACTATTCTAATTTTTTTGGTATAGGGAAATCACATAGTATGGATTATATGGATCCATTGAATCAAGTCACCTATCCACTAAGTTTGCACTTCACACATGATGAGGTAAAGAAAGCATTAAAGTCCTCAAAAACAGGTAAGGCCCCAGGGCCAGACGGGGTTCCTGTTGACATTTTTAAATATAAGGAAGAACTTTGGTCCCCGCTCTTGACGAATGTACTAAATGCCACTGTAGAAGAAGGCCTGTTAAAATCATGGAAAACATCTGTACTCGTCCCGATTTTTAAAATGGGAGACCGAAATTCACCAACCTATTACAGGCCCATTTCACTCCTGGACTGTCTTGGGAAGGTCGCCGGTCGGATCATTCTCGAGAGACTCCAGGAGTGGTCAGCTACACAAAACATCATATCAGAAATACAGTATGGATTCCGAGAGGGGTTAGGTACTGTAGATCAAGCATTAAACCTGTCTTTATTGGCAGGAAAATATGTGGAGGCTAAGGGGTCTGTGTTCCATATGGTGTATGTAGACCTATCCGCAGCCTTTGACTGTGTTATACATTCAAGGCTGTGGAGAATTATTCTTACAATGGGAGTTGATCCTCCTATCGTGGATTTCCTTCGAGAACTCTACACCGGAACAACAGGTAGAGTGCGATTCGGGACAAAGGGCCAACTGACAGAAAGCTTTAGAGTGGGAAAGGGGGTCAGACAGGGATGCGTGCCGGCCCCCTTTCTATTTACCCTTCACACAAATGGCCTTGAGGCCGCCATGCTGGAAGGAAGCAAAGATCTCCCCTCAGTTGGTCATCGGCAGATACCTGCCTTGTTATATGCAGACGACGCGGTCATCTTAGCTAGAACCTCGGTGGAATTACAGCGAGCATTGGATAAATATTGTGACTTTATGCTGAGCCTGAACTTGTTTTTAAATGTAAAAAAAACTTTTACTATGCATGCGGGGAAAAATAGTGTAAAACCCAAAAGACTATTTGTGAAAGGCGAAGTGTTGGAGAGAACATCAACATATCAATATTTGGGAATCGTAATCGACGAAAATTTTAAATGGAAGGCAGCAATCAACGCCAGGAAATTATCCTTTTTAAGAGCAACAATGGCATTGAGATCATTTGCACAAAAATTGGGACAGAAACCACCTCCAGAAATGTTAAAAATATACAATACCAAATGCGTCAGTACCGCTACTTATGGGGCAGGGATATGGGGCTTCGCAAATGTGACTCAACTACAAAAAGTAGAAAATTCCTTTTTAAGATTCCTACTCGGATTACCGAAAAATTCCTCTACATATGCTTGTCATGTAGAGCTGGGCATAGACTATTTAGAGGACATTATAAAAGCCCAGTCTGTAATGCTATGGCGTCGAATTTGGGTCACTGAACAATGTCACCTAACAAGATCCATCATACAAGACATTCAGACGCTTGATCATTACAGAAGGATAAAATGGACAGCTTACGTTAAAGCCCTTTTAACAGATATGGGATATGAACATTTTTTACAGACCCACTATCTTTAAATAATATCTCCAAATTAGACCTAAAAAAAGCATGCCTTGCACATTTGCGCCAGGTACGCCTGTTAAAAGAGATTCATAAACCTTCTGTCCAGCAGAGTCTATTGGTACAAACTGTGTTCCCTGTTGAACCCTATTTGATGTATAGAGTAACCCAATTTGAAAAACTGCTGCTGACACGTTTAAGGTTTAATATGTTCCATTTAATGGTTTCCTTTCCCATACAGAATGACTGGTCATCAAAACTACTACCATGCCCCTGCGATTCCCAATCACAACAGTCAACTATACACACAACATTATTTTGCAAATTTTTTATGGCACCCCGTAGGCACTGGCTACTGCCCATATTAAAACATTGGGGCTTACACCAATGCCGCCCAGCATACTTGGCGTTACAATATCTTGAAAACGAACTAATAGTAAAAGCGATTGCACGCTTTCTTAAATTTTGCATACGTCATCGCTCTAATCTTTGATATTGAAAAGTATGAACTGAGCACAAAGAACATAAGTAAAAGCCAAGTCATTAAGAATAGTCTGTTTTTATAAATTGGTTCTTTAAAATTTAGTTTTTGAACTGCTTTTATAAATTGAGTCAATGTGTAAAAATGTATTTTATGAACTTTTATGGTGTTTCTATCATTATGAAAAACCGAATAAAGTTGGTTTTGATTTGATTTGATTCAAGACAGAATGAAGAATTCCCAATACGTAATGTAACAACTATATATCGCCCATCAGGATCTGACCAGGTCTTGGACATCTTAATTGGAAGTGATTTCCAAATAGGAATTGCAACTCCACATTTACGGACAAGATTGGCATCTGTGGGGTCATTTTTGTGAATGGTGCAAAGAATGACCTTCCCCATCCAGTCTCTACAGAATTTGTCAGATTCAATTTCATCAAAGTGTGTTTCTTGTAATAAGGCTATGTCCACATGCTTGGATTGCAAATAAGAAAGGACTTTCTTCCTTTTAATGTAATGGATGAGACCATGAACATTCCATGTAATAACAGATAGAGGATGAGTATTAGTCATGATGGGATATATTCAAAAGGTATTAATAGTTAATATAATAAACATACAATAATGAGAGGGCGAAAAGATTAATGGGAATACAATGAAAGGGAAAAAGGTAGGGTGGGAAGAGGGTTACTCTGGCTTTTAAAAAATAGAAAAGGGGCAGTATCAGAAACTTATAAGTGTGAAATGTAATAAAGAAGAAAAGGAAAATATAGGAAAAAAGGAAAGGAAGTCCGTACAAGAGTATATGAAGAAGATCCAGCTATATTATGCAATCAGAATAACTGTATCCGTGAAAATAGAAAGAAAAAACAAAGTGTATATAGGTCCGTTACCTACAACTAACCGTGGGTCTGGGCTCACTGGAGCAACACCACGAGTACGAACCCCTCCGGAGAGTAGAGTATTTGTGTAAATATCAGCCAGGACAATTAATTAGAAAAACTAAAGTGAGAAAAAAACTCCTCCGGAGACCCAAATGCATATGGAAGCATGTATTAGAAGGAAAAATTCATTCATAGCAAAGCATAAATATATTGTATGTATTCTAAAAGGCAGTTAAAATTATCATTCAAAAATTTAATTATAGTTCATGCAGCATGTATATAACAAGAAACATATATTTAAGATAAATAACTATAAATATGAGTATCAGTCCTCAAAAAACAAGCAATTAAGGGTCTTGGTCGAGAATTCTGAGATTTACGTGGAGGTCTAATACGATGAGCGCGTTGGATTTCTAATGGTTGTTCAAAAGTAGTGCCTAGTAGCTTGGGAAGAAGGTCACATAGGAATAGCCGAGCATTCTGGCCTTCAATTTTCTCTGGAAATGCAAAGAATCAAATAATGTCTCTTCTATTGCAGTCTTTTAAGTCAACAGGCTTACTGCGAATAAATAGAAGGTCTTGATCATTACCTTGCACTGAGTCAAGTTTATTTTCTACTACTGTTAATCAACCATCTAGCCCTTCTTTTTTTTATGGAATTGCGCAATATCCGCGCTAATGGATTTGGTTTTTGATGTAAGGGAAAAAATGTTATTGTCCATCTCAGTCAAACGGCAGCTGATAGATGAGATTTCCTGTAAAATTTGATCCGTAGTTGCCTCTGCCTCTGTTGTTAAGGTGGCTGAAGGTGGACTAGGTGGTGATGGAGGTGAACCTTTAACAGGGATATTACGCAACTGTGTCAAGAAAAGAAGACAGTTTTGACGTTTTGGTTGCCGTTTTTGTGACTTGACATCTGAAAATGCTTCCCTTCAATGTGTTGCACAGACCAGACACACTTGTAAATATGAGGATGAAAAAAGACTTCCACACTTAAATCAAAAGGCTGTTATGAACTAAAAAAGCTGGTGATTATAAGCATTAATTGTTGTAAGTAACAGCGTGCAGTATTTTAAAACATGAAATAAATAGTGTGTAACACTTTAGAACAATATCAGCGTAAGTAGCTAGTGATTATACTGTACGGAAAAGCAATGCACGTTTAGGAAATGCAATATGGGGCTAAGAAGATATTCAAAGCATTGAGCAGGAAGGACATACTGTGTCACTAAGTTTCCTCACACAAAATATTTAAAAGGCAGAAAAATATTTCCCTTTGTTAAATGACACAAATGCTGTGGTAATAATGTTCTGCCCCATGAAAGGATCAGCTCAGCTCGTCATGAGCACCCTAGAGGTATATGCTATAACGAGCTGAGCTCGTCAAGAGCACCGAAGTGGTTAAGAAATCTCGCAAATTATTGCTTTCTTGAAGTTGAGATAAGTGTTGTTTAATTTCTTGAAGTGTAGATTTCTGAAGCCACTCAAGGCACAGCATCCCTACACTGTAAGTGGGTACTATCCCTGGATGTTGTCTCTGGGAATATCTTAAATCTGGCCTATTCATTTTGAAACCCTGTGTTTTGTTCAGGAATGTATCTTGACAGTTATTTGTGAACAGTGTCATTTAAAAACATAATTTGTTCTGGGAGGATGCAGGCTCTAAATAGTGCTTCTATACCTTGTACCTGCCAATCTTTAGTGCCCCAGACGGTTTTAGTCTCAATGTTGTCTTTCCAAAAGTTAAAACCTAATGCAGACAATTGAGCATAACATTTCGCAGAATAAATTTGTTTAGTATTGGTCAACATTGTTTTCATTCTTGTCTTATTTATATTTTTATAATAAAACGTTTCCTGATTAGTAACAAGAAACCCTGAGAAGTACGAAAACTTTTCTTGAAATGTTTTATAGCTGCCTTTAGGCGGATTAGGACAATGTTTCCATTGATTATAGTGAAACACATTTCTAGGGCTTAAGAAATCTTAAACTGATGTGATCAGTTCTGTCCCATGCTATACCCCCAGGTATAGGAACGGCTGTGATGTTCACTGCTGACAGGCTTCTTCTTTCACGATGAGATGATTTGTAAGGTTTCAGGACCAAGTTGATATTCTTACTTGCTGTGTCCATATTACTATATTTTCCATCAATCATCCTCCCCAAACTTAACACTAGTACGAGCCAGAGCAGGAGGAAAAATATACCTAAGCCGATCCAAAATTCAACCCATGGTGAAACCAGATATGTTTTTTCTAGTAGATGAAGGAGTTCTGTTACTTTTGATTGAATGTTTGTCTTTGCTGGCTCATCTTCAGGTTCACTGGGATCCTCAGAAAAGTTATCGAAGTTGATAAAGTAGCCAGAAGCAGTTCTGTCAATTTTTGGGATTGCATCAGGATTACTTGAAATCACTGGAGCTGTTTCTCGTTTCACCATGTTTGTATAGTCAGATATCACATCATTGTAGACAGGCGTGTCTTGGCGAACTGTTATTTGGATTTCCAGAGGTATAGGTTCCATGGCTTTGTTGCATAGTCCTTCTTTTCTTATTGCAAGTTTATCAAAGGTGATAAGTCTTTCAGTTTGAACCTTGTAGCAAGTTTCGGTCGTCTGCTACTTCTCGGGAGTCCACTGGGCCTACTACTTATTATCCGCAACATGATTGTGGTTTAGCCAGGTCATTGGATACAACTCTGTTCTCCCTTTTACCAGCAAGGGGCGGTAGTACTACTGATCTTGTTCCTTGGATTGCCAAGACAGGTACTACTTTTCTGTATGAAGGCCCAAATTCCTTCTTCACCGCGATTTTCTCTCTGACCAGATCCCCAATCTTTGGAATTCAGACAGGCCTTGCTGGGAAAGGTGGATTGTCTTCAGTGGGCGTTTGATTCTGTATTGTATTACTCAGATTTATTCTTGTTTCATTTAAGTCCTGTAAAACAGTCAAACGATCTTTGACATCAAAGGGTATTTGTTCCACCACAGAAGTCTGACAATCGAGGTCCTCGATTATCATTCTAGTACCGAACATTAGTTCATACGGAGTGACTCCACCCAGAGAACTTCTTGGCAGATTGTTAAGACTACGTTGGACACTTATTAGATGTTTGACCCACCCATCGCCTGAACCTAATACCTTAGCTCTTATGGATTGCTTTATGTCACGTTTTTTTCTTTACACTACCGCATTACCCTCAGGATGGAAGGGACTAGAATAAACCAATGCAACGCCCAAGCTAGCCAGGGCCTCCTTGTAAGCTCGAGAGCTAAACGCAGGACCCTGGTCAGAATGTAGTGTGCCAATTGCGTATGTGCCGATAAAGACTCGCAAATCCTTTATAACAGTTCTGGCTTCAGCCGAGCGCTGGGGCCATATCCAAAAAAATCTTGTCCTAGTAGTTGTGGGACTGTATTCGTCCATTATGACGTTTGCAGTTAGACAGTCTAATGCTATCTAGTAATGGTATCTGAACTGGGCTGGCTACTCTGTAGTCAGGTATCTGGTGGCTTTCGCTGCTGCGATCTCTGTTGCAGTTAGGGGAATATATTGTGAAATTGTACACATCAACTCCCAGTGCTGGCCACCAGTACATCTTTTCTAATTGTAATAGAGATATCAAGATCCTTTGATGTCTCAGACCCTCTCCCATATGTGCTTCTTGAACCAAGTAAGCCCTCCGCTTCCTGTTTGGTATTACTCTGTTCCCCACTCCATGGATTTGAGCAAAAGGAATGGAGTTTGCACCAATTATGTATGTATTACCGAGTGGATAGTTTAGAGGTAAAACTGCATCGCTGCCTGTCATTGAGGCTTTTACTGCTAGCTACATTTCACCGTCTATCACTCTTTTCGAGCGAGCGATTGTAGCTACAGAAGCCGTTTGCACAGTTGCCTTTGCGGCTTCATCAGCCAATGAATTCCCTGCAATGTGAACGCCATCAAGCTGTTGACTCAGTGTATGAATAACGTGAGCCTTTTGTAGTTATTTCTGTAAAAGAACTATTTGTTCCCAAACCGTTTTATGCTTGATTGTGCCACCTTTTGCATCTTTAAAACCGTTTTGAACCCAGTTCTGTAGATCCTCATTGTAAGACTGGACGCAGTAATAGGAATCGCACACTATTAGTGTGGGGAATTCGCGATCTGTATTTTCAAGTGCCTTCTTGAAAGCCTGTAGTTCAGCTCCCTGAGCTGTACATTCTCCAAGTGATTGAGTTTTAGTGACCATAGGTCTGAATTTACTTTCGCGCCAACGACCTTTAAGGATCGCGCATGCAGCACTATAAGCTTGTTTAACCCCAATTGCGGACTGTGCTGATCCGTCTGTATATATTATACAGCCATTGTATCCATCTCGGATGTGAAGCTTTGGCATTTGGAATGCTCGCTTTCGTCACTGCCTCTAAGGCAGGTACAGGTGTAACAATCATTATGCGTTTACCCTGCGTGAGAGCTCTCTCTTTTGCTATTGCAGTTTGAACTGCTCTCAGAATTTTTTCAGTTGAAGTGAATTTCATTTGAGCTTGTGTGTACAAGTGGGATTTGTATGCTATTTGTATCTTTTTACCTTCATTAAAGGTCAGGTATGTGAATCCGCATTTCCCTGGGATGACACGGATCACGCGATTGGGGGCGTTATTGTGTGTATCTAATTGTGTTTTTGCTAACATGTCTGTTTCTACTGAACGCAACATTTTTGTGTGTTTCTGAGTCCAATTTGTTGGTTTGAAATCAGGTTTGATTAGTTCGTAGAGAGGTTTAACCCTTTCTGCGTAGTCTAGAACATAAGTTCTTCCAAAATTCAGGAAACCTAGAATTGACTGTAAGTTTTTCAGCCTCTCTGGAGGTTGGAGCAGCGCACATTTCTCTAGAAAGTTTGCTGCCAGGGTTTTGCCTTCACTTGATAACTCGTATCCTAAGAATAGGACGTTGAGGTGGGCAATTCATGATTTCTTAAAAATGAATTTGTACCCTTCATAAGCGAACCCAAGTATTATGGTGTTCACTATTTTCAAGTGCACGTCCAACTCATCATCTGTAAGATAGATGTCATCGACATATGATAATGCTTCATCATCGTACATTTGTAGTATTTCTGTTACTCTGGCTGAAAATAACCCTGGACTATTCTTGAATCCCTGGGGGAGATGGAAAAATTGTCTTTACGTCCTCAAGATTGAGAAAGCGGTCAAGTGCCTACTTTCCGGTGCAATGTTTTGACAGAAAAAAAAATTCGAAATGTCTAATGTGGTTTTATAATTTTTGCGCACAATGTTATTCATCAGTGCTGCACTATGTGAAAAATGTACTGCAAAGGTTTTGCAACAAGAGTTTAGATGTCTGTAATCCAAAACTAGATGATATGAATTGTCTGGCTTGGAGACAGGAAACAAAGGATTGTTCGTAGATGAGGTGCATGTTTCAATCACCCCTTGATATTCAAGTTGATCTAAGATCTCTCTGACTTGTTTTTTAGCTTCTTGCTTGACTGGATACTGCCTCTGTGCAGTAGGTTGATTTTTTAACTGGATTTTGTGGTGAGGAGAGTCCCATCCTACGTTATTTTTATATAATGCTTGGGCTTGAGCTACTGCCCATTTCCTGGCATTTGTATATTTTTTATGAATTGGAATGTGATTTGAGAAGGCTGGCATAATTATCTCTTCGCCATGTGGGCACTCCCTAACAACTGTAGGTGGCCAGTCTCTTTCAGCCAGAAGTATGTCATAGCCCTTGGAAAGCTTGTCCCAAAAGAGAGCTTTTATTTTTCTAGTTATGTCCCCCTCCATCTGGAGTGTTACTTCATATAACTTGTGGGGTACACTAACCCTGGTGTCGACAGTTTCAACTTGAATGCATTCATTCAAGTCCACTGTCTCCAGATGATCCATCAGGATCTTGCGAACTATGGTTACTTCTGCTGCGCTGTCTAGCATTGTCTGAGCCCATTCCCCGTTCTTGAGTTGTGTCCTCAGAATCCTCGGCATGTCTGATTTTTATGCTTGCTACCTTCTTTTTGGAAAATTGAGCTTTTTTACTTTGGTGAACGGGTTCTTTGTCTTTGGACTTGACGCGTTCTTCTTTGTGTTCTGACCGTCCTCTTCTTTCCGATTTCTGTGAGGAAGTCTGAAAAGATCAAGATGGACGTGTGTCATTATCTTGTTAACTATCATGTTTTCTTAAAGTATCCCTATTTCTACGGTTATACCTTTTTGGGACCTTCCCCCCCGTTCAGGAGACCTAACTCTCCTTTGGAGAGACCTTCCTCTGGACTGAGAACGCTTCTCTCTAGGAAGTGTCTGTTTGCTGTTTTCCCACTTCTTTTTAAGAATAGTAATATTATTTTTTATAAAAGCTTTTTCAGGATTCTCTGTTAGTTGTGGTTTTAGTGGTTTCCCACCTAAACTATCTCTACCTAGTTCTTCTTAAGAATTTCAATAATTCTGGCAAGCTCATAAGGTTGCTCAGTAATGTCTGTTTCTTTGAATTTCTGACAGATTGCCACTGATGCTGCTTCACCTTTAATGTTGGCTAATAGTATAGCCGAGACCTGATTGAAATCTTTCAGTAATTTCATACCTAGATTTAAGGCCGGTTCTGGACCGTATTCATTTTGAATCTGTCTTAGAACATTCGGTATTACCGCCATGGACGGAACACCATGTGTTTTAATGTAGATTGAAGCAAAGACTGTACACTAAGTGTCACAGTCCTCTATGTGTGGTGCAATCCCGATAGGTAAACAGATTGTCAGAATCCTGTGTTTCTCATGAGGTGTACTATCAGGAAATACTGCCTCTATTTGAGTAATTTTTTGTGCTAACCAGAACGGAATTTGTTCTCGTTTTGCTGGTAGTTTAGCAATGACTGACTGTATAGTCTGTGGTGTGATTTTGTTTGTGTTCCCCTGGTGAGGGGTGTGCTGTGGAATCCTTACAGCTGGTTGGACTGCTAATGTCCGCATGACATATTGAACCAATTGAATATGTATTTTAATTAATTGGTTTAGTGGAGCTAATAATTCTGCATCTGACATCCTTTCAATGTCTGGATGTGGTGTATAGCTGGCTAGTATCTGCCATGTTGCTCCTGGTCTACCTAGTGGACCGAGCCTGGTAATGTGAGTTTGATGTTGTAGGGCGCCTTTAAACCAGAGCTGATGCTCTTGGTAAGTTAATGGAATTTCAATGTCCTTGAAAGGAACGTATTCCGCTGGAGGTTCCTCTGCTTTGTAGTAGTGGAACTCTCGTGTTCCCGCATTTGCTGCTGGAAACTGAATCCATGAATAGAAAACCTCTGTCTGCCGATATTCATGTGCCTCTATGACAAAGATTACTCTGCCACCTCTTGCTGATACTCCATTATTTATCAGTTTGTAAGTTATACTTTTCCTTACATTTACCAGGAGCAGTATAGCATCTGTGTCATTTTCTAGGATCTCAGCGTCACCTAAGATCGCTTGAGCTGCTGCTGCAGCTAATTCTTCGTCAGTAACCACTATTTTTACTGATTGAAGAGTTTGCAGAACAAGTTTCATGGAAACAAAGATTAGGTGCACAATATTTTGGAACACTGTATCCTTCAACGTTGTATAAACCAAAAACTAATACATAGGATTTTTCGTCCTACTCAGTTTTGGCGGATATTTAGCCTTTCACCCACTCCAGACGTCTATTGGAGTTTTTACGGGAGAAAGGGGTCTGTGTGAAAAGCACAACTGAGTTACTTTAGTATCTAGCATTAAATTATCGACTTACCCAACATTGGGTGCCATGTAGTGTAGTTCCTATATTCCCAATAGGCTTTACGCATTGGAATAATATATCTTGCAGCTTAGACGTCAGACTTAAGTCGACTAGGTCTCTGACGAATATATTAGACTTAGTGCCAGCTAGCTCAGAGGTCACTAGAAACGTTCTCGAAAGTACAAGAAGGGATTAGTCTCTGACAACCATATAACTTGACAACTTTGTTTCCCCAGAATGAAACGTATCTCTAGAGTCGTGGAAACAATAGACGGCTATTTCACTCAGTCAAAGGTGCATGCTTCGTTTCACCAGAGTTGCTTAGAAATAGAGAGACGGATGTTTTCAATAAAAGTATTTATTGAACAGTCTTATTTCTTAAGCATAAGAAGCGCACTGCTACAATTGAAATGATAGTTAAGAAGTACAATGCATATAATACGAATAGTATTATAAAATAGTACTGTAAAAGCATGATATGGTTTCTAAGCCATAAACACAGAATACATAAAATGCATAGAATACATACAGTGATACAATAGTGGCTAAAAGTACTCAACTGGTTCTCCTAAAATATGCCTACCCCGGTGTACCTAACCTAAGTTTAGTACGAGGGAGGAGTAAGTGTGGTGTAGCTTAAGTCTAGTAATTTTCTGCCAAGAATTTGTTGCAAGAATTCTCTAGGGGTCTAATCAGCTCCGTACCTTGGTTTTAGAATGATAGAGGTCTTGTATCTCTCTCTCGGGAGTCGACTTCCCAGCAACCCGCAAGGGTAGCCTGAAAACACCGGAGCTGGATTTCTTGGCAAGAGAAAAGACAGCGTGTTCTCATTGCTTCAGTTGGAGGGTCGGCTTCCTTCGGCACTTGCATTAGCAGGGCGTTGGGCAAGTAGTTAGTCGATCTGCTCCTAAACCACTGTGTCTTTGACTGGGTAAATGTAGGCATATTTATACTTTGAAGGTGCAGAGTTTGACGTAAGATTGGACATAATATCGTCACTAGTGCCTCCGTTCCTTGAAAACTCCAGGAGTTCTTGGATAAATTAGTATTCAGGCAGGGAGAAGTCCCTGACTGCTGAAGGCTGGTTTTTCCAAGAAATTGTTGTGGATTCTCGGAGTTTAGTGAAAGTAGCCATGCCGTCTTTGGGCTGCACAGGCTAAGACTAAATAAGGCAATGATGAGTGGAGAAGTGTGGCTCACTGGTTAGAGGAGGCAGACCCTGAAGCAGAGGTCAGACCCGGGACCAGGGTTCAATTCCAAACGCGGCAGGGTCTTGATCCCAAACGTCCACGGACTTAATAATTCTCGCTTCGGTAACTACTCGAATCATGGGTTCACACTCTGCAACTCTGGGCAATAGCTTGCTTAATCTCCACTAAGGCCCCCCCACGGCGGGATGCCTGGCTTTCACCTTTGGGATGCCCAGTACGGGTTATCTCACAGGGAAAAAGCCCGGATGGGTTCCCAAAGCAAGCGCCTTGAGAACTTGCGGTGATAAGGCGCTATATAAGAACCTTTGACATTTTGACTTGACATTCCTTATGCCAATATAAGGACTGGGTGATTTATACCTTTATATGGGCATGAATCGGGAATATTACACTAGGGTCCTAGATTCCCACATAACAGGATGAGTGTCAGATCTCGAGAAAACTCTGTATAACTTGACTGCACAGGAACAGAGATGCCTTTTCCCGAATCCTCCCAGAACAACAACCCAGAGATCGAATATTTATATACGAGACTCTCGATTATTATCCGAGGGGGAAGGGGGATATTGGATAAAATAACAAACTGAGAGGGAAGAGTAGAGACTGCTCTGGTTGATTCCTTCTTCTCCAGTCCGACCTGCAGACCTATCTTATTTGGAACCTGAAAAAGAAAAGATTATTTACCTTTTATTCTATTTAACCCTATTCTAATCTTACTCTCCTTACTACTACTAACTTACCTATTGCCTTCCAGTAACTAGCCTCTCTTCTGCGTTGCTGTTAGCTGGCTTGAAATTATCCTACGACTTCTCTCTCTGGTGTTTCTATTTCTGTTTAATTAAACAAAAGAGGTAAGTGTTTGTTCTATTCCTAGTCTAGAGTTACTGGGGAATATTTGCTAAGTACTTGCTATTTATTATTGAATAGGGCGTCTTAATAATAACTCAGGTGTATTTCTTCGGTTTCCTCTATCACTCGCTAATTTTATTCTATCTCTCTTTCTTCCTTAGTTCTGGCGTATCCCTGGTGTTTGTTCAGGTAAGTTCATTTCTAGAAGTTTCTCAACTGTATATCTTTTGAATTCTTGCCTACAACTTAAGGTCTTCTTTTTCTTTCCTTTTTAGAACGAACAAGTATTCTGAAATCTTACAGGTAAGTTCTTTTGCCTTCAGATTTTCTCATTTACAATTCAACGTCTCTCGTCAGATATTACGTCTTAGAAAAATCACTTATCTGTTTTCTTTTATTCTTCTTCTTAGATGCTTCGAATTGCGCACGTCACTCCCTTCAGCGGTGACTGCACTGGACTTGGACTCTCGCTCTTCTTCTCGACTGCAACTCTTGATAACTCCCACAGGAAATGCCGCAAACCGCCTAATGTTCACGCTAACGGGTTTGTTTTCAAACCTTTTCAATGTCTCTAGATTTTAATTTCTCTTATCCTTTGGCCATTACACTTCGGGATTCTGTGACACAATTTCCATACCGCGCAGGCTGAATTCCTCGGTGAAGTGCGCAGTTCGTTGGCATCGCGCGCCTCACCTGAGCTGCGGTGGAAATTTTCAGCAACACTAGACTGCTAACTCCACGCGACCTCGGCAGCCATCTTAGTGAGCCGAGATCCCGTTAAAGTGGACCAGGAAGCATTTTTAGACTTTCTGCTACACTTCTCAGGCTGGTAGTGTGTTATTGCGGACAAACGGGGAGTGAGGGTTCTGACAGTACCCCCCAACAAGGTGGATCCTTTCCTTCTTGGCTTGGTAGGAAAACGTTGATGGAACATTTTTATTAACCTAGGAGCATGGACATCTTCCTATTTTTCCCATGATCTTTCCTCTGGTCCATACCCTTTCCAATCTATCAAATAATGCAATTGATCTTTGGACCATTTGGAACCTTGAATCTCTTTCACCTCAAAATCCATCCCAGTTTCCATTTGCACAGGTTTAGGAGGTAGAGTCTTCCGTAGATTAGTTGGAGCTTTCTTCAGCAAGAATACATGGAAAACTGGATGGATCTTTAGATTGGATGGCAGTGTGATTTGATAAGTCACCTGGTTTATCTTTTCTTCCACTGGGTATGGACCTATGAATCTCGGCTGAAACTTTTGGTTTCCTTTTAGTCGTAGATTCTAAGGGCCTTATTTATGAAGGCCTTGCACCACCAGTGCGTCACTTTTAAAATGGGAAAAAGTGACGCACTGGTGGCGCAAGGCCTTCATAAATAAGGCCCCTTGGGCCAGATGTAGGAGCCCAAATGCCGGTCGGTAACGGCCGATTTTGGCCGTTACCGACCGGTATTTAGAAATTGGCATGTAGGGGCATTTATTTTACAGAATCAGTAAATTTACCGAATCGGTAAATTTACTGATTCTGTAAAATACCGAATCGGTAATTTTACCGATTCAGTAAATCCAAATGTAGGTGAGACTCTTCTGAGTCCCAAAGGCCTTACAGATTCGGTATTTTACCACCCAATTCAATTGGGTGGTAAAATACCGAATCCAGGTGTGCATGCACATGTGTGCATGCACACCTATGCCATGTGACAGACAGACTTGCCCTTAGGGCATGTCTGTGTGCCACATGGCACACATGCCTGTATTTGGGTGCTAGAGGGTGTCAAAGTGACACCCCCTGCACCCTGGCAGAAATCGGTATTTATCGATTCGGTAATTACCGAATCGGTATTTCCCATTGATTCCTATGGACTTCGCAGCCCATAGGAATCAATAGGAAATACCGATTCGGTATTTACCGAATCGGTAAATACCGAATATTAAAGATTCAGTATTTCAATTTCTATAAATACCTACATCTCCCCCCTTCATATTTACCGATTCATAAATACCGAATCGGTAAAATTCGGTATTTATGAATCGGTAAATACGAATTACCTACATCTAGCCCCTAGTGTTCAGCCAGACTCGATCCCCAATCTTAATTAGAGGACCTTCTTGCCTCTTCTTGTCTGCATAAAGCTTATCAACAATCACAAAAAGACCTAGTCCTTTAGGCACTTTATCTTATAGACCTGTGAACATCTATGGGTTGTCAAAAGATCATTCCAGCTACACCTCTAATACTAGAGATTATTACCATGTTCCCGTCTATTGCCAAGATAAAAGATAGCCATTCTCTGATCAACATATAACCAGACAGCACAGGACATACATTCACTAGAAGGACAACATTTGAAAAAGTGTGAATAGCTAGATGGCACCTCACGGGCGCACCACCAATGGGACCCATGGTTGGTACTCACCAGGATGGCCCTGTTCTCATCATCGGTGCCACCTAGCTTAACGTAAACGTGTCCGAAACCCAAAGGAAAAGAGACAGTGAATGGTGCAGTGTACGCAAAACTTATATGTTGATCAGAGAATGGCTATCTTTTATCTTGGCAATAGACTGGAACATGGTAATAATCTCTAGTATTAGAGGTGTAGCTGGAATGATCTTTTGACAACCCATAGATGTTCACAGGTCTATAAGATAAACTGCCTAAAGGACTAGGTCTTTTTGTGATTGTTGATTTACCGAGTGGAGGGCGACCTAGTTCTGTATTTCCCTCTTGACTCCTAGTATATGTATGCATAAAGCTTATACCGTTCCTTAGCTAGGTACAAGTTTTCTTTTGCATTTAGATGAACCTGCTCCAGATGAGACACAATTTCTGCTACGGCTGGAACAGATATTTCAGCCTGCCTGATGGTTGAGTTTGGGTGTCTGCCATAATTCATATAGAACGGTGAGTAACCAGTGGACACATTCTTGGCACTGTTGTGGGCAAACTCTGCTGCCCATAGGTAATCTGGCCAATTCCCTTCTTGTTTCAAAAGAAACAGCCTCAAATACTGTTCTACTTCCTGGCCATCAGTCTCTGGGTGATAGCTTGTAGAATATCTCACCTCGGTTCCCAGGCCCTCCATAAAAGATCTCCAGAAATGGGAAATGAATTGGGCTGCCCTAACTGAGATTATAATTTTGGAGATTCCATGTATTTTGACAATTTGGGTACTGAAATGGGTTGCTAACTGTTTGGCACTAGGAATCCCTTTTAAAGCGGTGAAATGGGTCTTTTGGTAAATGAATCAACTACTACTAAAATAGTGTTGTAACCCCCGCTAAGTGGTAAATTAGTGATCAGATCTAATGTGACTGTATGCCAGGGATGGGGGGTTGGCAAAGGTTGAAGTAACCCTTTCGGGGCCTGCCGTTCAGATTTTCCCAGAGCACAAGTTTCACACGTCTTGACATATTCTGAATGAATGAATGAAATTGCACTTGTATAGCACTATCTACCCGGAGGCCTCGTAGCGCTTATGACTAAAGCTAACTTAGTGCAGGCTCGGGCAGATTAGCGGGATTTGGCAAACAGGTGAGTTTTCAAGGCTTTTCTGAAGGAAAGATGATCGGTGGTTCCTCGAAGGGGTAAGGGGAGGGTGTTCCAGAACTTGGCTGCTGTGTATGAGAAGGAACGACCTCCCCATCAGGCTTTCCTCACTCTAATAGAGGAGGCCAGCTGGAGGGTACTGGAACGAAGGGAACGTGAGGGGACATAGGGGGTGATCAGGGGCTGCAGAATTGCAGGACCAAGGTGGTGGAAGGCTTTATGTAGAGTACACATAGCTTTAAATTGTACTCTGGCCGCTATGGGGAGCCAATGAAGTTCTCCAAGGGCGGTCCTTGCTGACTGCCAGCGAAGGAGATTGTAAAGCAAACGGGCCGCACTGTTTTGGGTGACTTGGAGTTTCTGAATGACATAGGAAGGGGCTCCCATATAGAGGACATTGCCATAGTCCAGGCGAGATAGTATAAGGGCCTGGACTAGAATCCTCCTTGCCTGGAATGGAAGCAGAGGGAGCACCTTCCGTAGCATCCTCATCAAGCCAAAACAGGTGGCTGCGGTCTTTGTAGCTTGGGCTGAGAAGTTCAATGCGGTATCAAGCCAAACCCCCCAAGCTTTTTATTTGAGGCTTGGGAGCAGGAGGCGGGCCCAGACATGGTGGCCAGATGGATGAAAAGACAGAGGGGGAAGGGTTACCCAATAAGATGACATCTGTCTTCTCCCCGTTGAGTTTTAAATGGGAGGATTGCATCCATCTGGCAACAGCCTCTAGACAGGGACCTAGGGTGTTGGACGATACCTCTGAGTGGTCCAGAGAGACCACCAGTTGGGTATCGTCCGCGTAGGTGACAATACGCACACCGAAGGGCTGGACAATCCTGTCTAGAGGTTCCATGTAGGCATTGAACAGGGTGGGGCTCAGGGATGAGCCCTGAGGGACCCCACACCTGAGAGGATGTTTGGGTGACACTGCCTCGCCCTCAAAGACCTGAAAGAAGCGGTCAGCCAGGAAGGATGTCAACCAATCCAGCGCCGGGCCCGACACGCCCATGTCTGCCATATCCTTCTATATCTTTAGACATTTCAGGCCACCAATAATGTCTCTTGATTAGTTCTTTGGTCTTTACTTCTCCCTTATGTCCAGCCAATTTTGCATTGTGACACTCCTGCATGACTTGTTGCTGTAAACTCTTGGTAGGTACATATAAGGTGTCTCGATAGTACGGTAATTGACGGATGATGTTTCTATCTACCCATTTCTGCATGGCTTCTAAATCCATCTCTTCCATGATATCTTTTTCAAGATTGACTGATGAAATGGCTCCAATTATTTTATCCTCTGGAATGATGGATTGATTCTCCAGAGGGGTCTTTTGTTTCTCCGTATCTATCCTGGATAAAGCGTCTGCCTTCCCATTTTGAGCTCCATGCCTGTAGGTGATCACGAAATCATAATCCGCAAAATATAGTGACCATCTCAACTGCCTAGATGTGAGAGTTCTGGCTGTTTTCAGAAATATGAGATTACGATGGTCCGTGAACACTGTCACTTGATGCTGCGCCCCCATAAGGTAATGCCGCCACTCCTTAAAGGCATCTTTGATTGCCAACAACTCTTTTTCGGTGATGGTGTAATTTATTTCTGCAGGAGTCAGTTTCTTGGATCGAAAGGCAACCGGGTGTAGCTGCCCAGTTACTTTATTTCTTTGGGACAAAACTCCACCAATTGCTTGGTCAGATGCGTCAGTCTCCACGTAGAAAGGTTCCTTAGGATCCGGATGTTGCAGAATTGGAGCCGATGTGAAATTCCGCTTCAAGGCGTCAAAGGCTTCTTCAGCTTCCTCCGACCAATTGAGGTGAATTCCTTTCTTCAATAGTTTGGTGAGCGGCAATATGTTTTTCAAGAATTCACTGATAAATCGCCGATAGAAGTTCGCAAATCCAATGAAGCTCTGCACCTCCTTGACGCTGGTTGGGGACTTCCAGTTAATTACCGCTTCAATCTTCTTTCTGTCCATAAGTATTCCATTAGGGGAAATGACGAAACCCAGGAATTCAACTTGAGTTACACTGAATGCGCATTTCTCTAGTTTCACAAACACTTGATTGTCTTTAAATTTCTATAAAACTCCCTTGACTTGCTCTTGATGTTCTTCGGTATTTGAGGAATAAATCAAGATATTGTCAATGTACACGATTGCGCATTGATCAATGTACTCTTTCAGGATGTCATTTATGAAGTGTTGAAAGGCTGCTGGGGCATTGTACAGCCCATAGGGCATGACCTGGTATTCGAATAATCCGAATCTCGTCCGAAAGCCTGTCTTCCATTCATCACCCTCTCGCATTCTGACCAAATGATAGGCTCCTCGAAGATCGAGTTTGGTGAATATCTGGGCTCCTTTAACCTGATCTAGCAAGATCGAAATAAGAGGCAAGAGATATCGATTCTTTTTAGTCATTTTACTGATGGCACGGTAGTCGATGCACGTCCTCAAATCCCCTTACTTCCTCGGCACGAAAAACAATGGCGAAGATACAGGGGATTGGGAGGGTCGAATAAATCCATTTGCTAGATACTTGTCCAGATACTCCTTCAAATGCTGGTGTTCCTTTTCAGTGAGAGCATACACTCTACTGCAGGGTAGATTGGAACCAGGTTCAATCTCGATTTTGCAGTTATAGACTCGATGTGGAGGGAGTTGTTCAGCCTCTACCTCATTAAACACTTCTTCAAAGTCCTTATATTCCTCCAGTATTTCTTGAACATCTATGACGCATATGGACTCTCCTGTTTTGCACAACGAATAGGCTGGATTTAATCCTTGTATACTTTTATGATCTCCAAAGCAATTTCTAGACAATAACTTGAGTTCATTTCTATCGTTCTGGTGCTCCAGTTTATTGTCGGATTATGCTCAGTGAGCCACGGAAGACCTAAAATCAGTTCGAATTGAGGAGCGTCTATTAGATTGAATTGAACCTTCCCTTCATGTCCATCATTGGAAATAAGGTGAATCATTTCCGTATGACTCACTATTGGGCCCGAGGTTAGATTAGTTCCATCTACGGCTCTGACTGGTTCACTCTTGGATTTTTTGATTGCTTGTATTCCAACTTTATCTGCGAATTTCAAATCGCAGAAATTCCCTGTGGCTCCTGAATCGATCATCACCGAGACTTCTGTCAAAGTCTTGTTTCGAAACCTTATTTCCATGGACAGAATTAAATGAGGTGCAGCCGACTGCAAGGTGTTGGCCACTCTATGTTCTTCTGGAGTTTCCTTGGGTAACGCATCCACCTGTTCAACTCCTCCAACAGGTGGTGCCACTAGTTATATCGGTGTAGTTATATTCTTGCTCCCAGCGCCCGGCCAGTGACTAAAGCGGCGAGCTAGGCTGCGGATGCACACTCGCTGTGGCTGCTGCATCACTTTTTAAAACGAATGTTTATGCTGATTTTAAAAGCACTTGTGGAATTTTCTTTTGTTGTGTGCTAGCGCGCAATTGTATTTCACTTTTTAACTTACCTGCCACGCTCGTGACCCCGGTCCGCCCCGGCTTGTGCCGTTTGCGCGGAGGGTCAGTGAGAGGAGCGTCACTTCCTGCCTGCCGGCAACACCACTTCCGCCCTGCTTCCAGGCATCGCAGGTTAGCGGTCTAGTATTCCCTCCCATAGGTATAAATGGCAGTATGGAGGACGCGCAGCGGACGAGCGCAGCGGACGAGCGCAGCGGGAGCGCCGACTTCGCGCCGAAGTCGCGCTCAAGTCAAGCCCGTCTGCGCCCGTCCGCGGCCGACCAGGCCCAGGGCCCCGTCGTAATGCCCCTTTGCTAACATATTCCTTCTCTGAGCTTCGTAGTCTGACTCTCCCTCTGCCCATCTCTGACCAGGCCACCAGGGCTGCCCAACAATGCGGCATCCTAGTTCCCTCAGAAATCCCTATCCTGATCACTACCTCCCCCCTTGACCTTTCTCCTTCTCTTCCATCTTCCTCGCCCCCTCCACCTGTCCCTCTGAGGATGCAGTATCTAAACACTCGTTCCTTAGTCCGCCATCAGCTCGAAGTTTACCAACTCTTGCATGATGGCTTGATCGACATCCTCCTCTTGACTGAAACGTGGCTAAATGAGGACTCCGGCCCTGACATTTTAGCCGCAATTCCAGCAGGTTATTATATCATGCAAGCCAACCGACCTGCTGCCAAGACGGGTGGAGGGGTGGCGGCCATTATCCGCTCTGAATTAAAATTCTCGGAGCTGGCTATGACCCCTATCCCCAAAACTGACTGCCTCACTATAAAATTCTCTTCACCCAAATCATCCTTCGTCTGTGTCTTGGTCTACAGGCCTCCGGATCATATGCCTCTCTTCTCCCAGCTTTTTGGCGATTCCATCTCCCAGCTATCGATCAACTATGCTAACATCATGATCATAGGAGATTTTAATTATTGGCCATCCGATCCCCACGAAAGTCATCTTTCCGTGGAATTTACGGACCTACTTGCAGGCATGAATTTTTACCAACATATTCATACCCCCACTCACTGCAAAGGTCATGTCCTTGACCAGGTGTGGACATCTAATCTTGATATTTCCTCTCCTTCGGTACTTCCCTGTCCTTGGTCTGATCATTGTTTAATCTCTTTTTTTCTTTACCTTAACATCCCCTGCCCTCCTCCCCTCACTAAAAACCTATCGGCACGTAACTGGAAGAACGCCAATATATCTGACTTCCATGCTCTACTGGCCTCTTCAGCCCCAGTCCCTGCGGTCTTGGTCAATGATCAAGCCGCTCACCTAGAACAATGGCTGTTAACTGCTTGTGATAAAGTTGCTCCCTATAAAACGATCAAAGCTAAGCGTCCCCACGACGCCCAACGCTGGTTTTCTGATCAGCTTAAGACTGATAAACTTGCGCTGCGTCAGGCAGAGCGCCGGTGGAGACGCAATTACGATCCCCATCTAAAATTGATCTATGTCACTACCCTAAATACTTATAAAAAAGCTATACTATCTGCTAAAACAGCCTATTTCTCTCAAAAAATCCTGGATTCCAACACCAAGGCTAAAGACATCTTTTCCATCGTCACTGAGCTCTCCCTGCCAGATAGGGTTACTCCACAACCTCAACCTACCCAAACCCTATGCGACTCTTTGAATTCCTATTTTACAGATAAAATCTCTACTATCAAAGACAATATTCCTCCCCCCTCATCACCTCCCACTCTACCCCCCCCTCCAATGAACCCAAGCCGTTTGATTCAGTTTCCACCTATCTCTCAAGAGGAATTCTTCGCTCTTCTTCGTAAAGTCAGTTCAGGATCACCTAATGACTGCTGCCCTCCCCATATTCTTAGAGAAGCCTTTCTGTCATGTCCTAGCCCCCCATTAGCCTTGCTTAACCACTCTCTTGCTTCTGGGGAGGTCCCTCGTTCCTTCAAACAGGCAGCGGTTATTCCCATCCTTAAGAAAACCAATGCCGACCCCACCGTTTTAAGTAACTACCGCCCAATTTCCCTTCTTCCTTATTTGGGTAAAATTCTTGAGACCTATGTTACTCGCTGCCTGAGTACCTTTATAGAGAATTCCTCCTTCCTGGATAACCAACAAGCTGGCTTTAGACCCCTCCACTCCACCGAGGCGGTCATAGTGGCCGTCATGGATGCCTTGAGGAAGGGTGCCGACAATAACATCCCCCAGGCCCTTGTCCTCTTGGACCTGTCGGCTGCTTTTGACACGGTCGATCACACTATTCTGATCGACCGTGTCAACAATGCCGGTATCCAGGGGATGGCCCTCGAATGGCTCAGATCTTTTCTGAGACATCGTACTCAGGCAGTACACCTATCTACCTTTTCTGCCTCCTATTCACCCCTTACTTGTGGGGTCCCTCTGGGCTCCGCGCTCTCACCTTTATTGTTTAATTTGTATCTTCAGCCCCTTCTTGTCTCCCTCCGGAATACCCCTGTCACTATCTTTAACTACGCAGATGACCTTCAGTTAATTTTTCCTATTTCTAACCTCCCTTCCTCCCGTTCCAATTTTCAGTCCACCATGCTCAACATCGCTGAGTGGATGCTTCATAGCCAACTAAAACTAAACCCAACAAAAACTGAGCTGGTACTAGTTGGGGGCTCCACCAATCCGTGGAATTCTAGCTTTTGGCCCCCCTCTCTGGGTACTCCACCTGACCCGGTTGGCACGGCGAAGAGTCTGGGGGTGATCATTTCGGAGGACCTCTCTATGAGGCCACAAATCAATGCAGTCACCTCATCCTGTTTTTTTCACCTTAGACGGATTCGTAAGATCAGCAGGTTCCTCACTAGAGATGCTCTGATCCTAGTCATCCTAGCATTGATCACCTCCAGACTCGACTATGCTAACACGTTGTATGCCGGAATTCCATCTATCCACCTCCACCGGCTGCAACTTGTCCAGAATCAGGCAGCTCGCCTCATCTTCCGCCAGCCGAAGTACCAGCATGTCACTCCTCTCCTGCGTAGTCTTCACTGGCTTCCCATCACCAAACGCTGTCTTTTTAAGCTTGGCTGTGTCATTTTTAAGGCCTTGTCTGACTCAGCCCCAGCATTCATTACCTCCTGTCTGACACGGTACGTCCCTCATAGAGACCTCCGCTCCGCCACCCTCAATCTCCTGGTCATTCCCAAATCCAGGCGGAAAAAGCATGGCGGCCTTAGTTTCTCCGCCATGGCACCTGCCACCTGGAATTCCCTTCCCACTGCACTTCGTCTCTGCCCTACTTACGATCATTTCCGTAAGCTCCTTAAAACTTTCTTATTTCAACAACTACCTGAGTAACTTCCCCACCCTAGCTGCTGTTACGTCAAGAGCGCCATGAAACCGTTGGTGAACGTGCGCGGTACAAATATTTTTAACGTAACGTAACGTAACTAGTTTTCCTTCGGCTTGAAGGCCGTCTTAGGTTTTTTAGGACAGTATCTAACAAAATGGCCTCCAGCGCCACAGTACATGCATAGATTATTGGATCTCCTCTTCTCTTTCTCCTCCTTCGACAGAGGACCACGTATTGTCCCTATTTGCATAGGTTCCGACCCTGTTTCTCCATCATGGCTTCGATTATTCTCTGACCGGACTCTGTAAAATCGAGGTGCCGCTGGCCTGAAGTCTTTTAGTTTCTCACCCTTCCTTTCTCCTTGCCGAAAATCAATTTCTAGCACCCGATCCACTAACGCTGAAATTTCTGTTGGTCTGTTCGGTATGGCCGCCAAAACATCTTTTAACTCGTCTTTCAGACCACAATAGAACACTGCGGCTCTCTTGCTCTCTGGCCAATTAGTCTCTACAACAAGTTTGTTAAATTGAGCCAAAAAGGACACTAAGTCCCGATTTCCTTGCCTTAAGTCAAGCAACTCGTTGTCTACTGCTAGAGATATTCTTCTTCTGTCGAAGATTCGGAGAAACTCCTGTTTAAATTTATCGTAATTCCGTAGTATTGGGTAATTTTTGGTGATTAAGGGCAAGAACCACGATGCGGCGTCGCCACTCAAGTATGACAAGATGAATGCAACTCTTGACTGTACATCTGGAAAAATTGAAGGGCAGCACAAGAAGTGCAAAGAACACTGTATAATAAATATTTGCGCCTTTTGTGGGCCTTTTGCTAAGTACTTACTATTTATTAATGAATAGGGCGTCTTATTAACAACTCAGGTGTATTTCTTCGGTTTCTTCTATCACTCGCTAATTTTATTCTATCTCTCTTTCTTCCTTAGTTCTGGTGTATCCCTGGTGTTTGTTCAGGTAAGTTCATTTCTAGAAGTTTCTCAACTGTATATCTTTTGAAGTCTTGCCTACAACTTAACGTCTTCTTTTTCTTTCCTTTTTAGAACGAGCAAGTATTCTGAAATCTAATAGGTAAGTAATTTTGCCTTCAGATTTTCTCATTTACAATTCAATGTCTCTCGTCAGATATTACGTCTTAGAAAAATCACTTATCTGTTTTCTTTTATTCTTCTTCTTAGATGCTTCGAATTGCGCACGTCACTCCCTTCAGCGGTGACTGCACTGGACTTGGACTCTCGCTCTTCTTCTCGACTGCAACTCTCGATAACTCTCACAGGAAATGCGGCGAACCGCCTAATGTTCACGCTAACGGGTTTGTTTTCAAACCTTTTCAATGTCTCTAGATTTTAATTTCTCTTATCCTTTGGCCATTACACTTCGGGATTCTGTGACACAATTTCCATACCGCGCAGGCTGAATTCCTCGGTGAAGTGCGCAGTTCGTTGGCATCGCGCGCCTCACCTGAGCTGCGGTGGAAATTTTCTGCAACACTAGACTGCTAACTCCACGCGACCTCGGCAGCCATCTTAGTGAGCCGAGATCACGTTAAAGTGGACCAGGAAGCATTTTTAGACTTTCTGCTACTGTTCTCAGGCTGGTAGTGCGTTATTGCGGACAAACGGGGAGTGTGGGTGTAACAAATTGATGTCTTTAAGTCCAGTATATGAAACAGATTAGGTTTATTGAAGATAAGATTCAGGTCATGTAGATAAAATACAATAAAGTAGATCCAATAATAGAAACCCCGCCAGGAGCAGATGGACTCCAGCTCAGCCTCAGATGTAACTGTCCCTGCTTTCAAGCATATACAATTGGAACACTATGTGACATCATAGATGCCTGCTGAGCAAGTAATGACAAACACTAAAGAAGGACAGAGTAGAAATGAAAGCAGGATGCAACACAGGGTTCTGACAATGAGTCTTTCCCTATTAAAACTCAACGGTGACAAGACTGAACTCCTGTTACTTGGTAACCAGCTAAACTTTCAATCCAAAACTATGTGGCCAACCTGTATGGGTGCAGTACCCACACCCAAAAAATAATGGGTGGTTGGCTGGACCAAGATCTCTCATTAAAAGTTCAAGCCAGAAAAAACACTGTATATTGTTTTGGCTTGCTACTACCAGATCAAGCTAAAACAACATTGGTACAAACACTTATCCTATCAAGAATAGACTGTAGCAATGCCCTTTACCTGGGTGCCCCCTCCACGTAATTTCAGAATTGCAGACCATGCAGAATTCTGCTTAAAGACGGCTTATGGGACCCCAGCAAAGAGGCTCTGCAAAACAGGCACTATGCTTGCTCCATTGGTTACCAGTGCAGAAAAGAATCAACTTCAAGGCCCTGTGGATCGCCCATAAGCCCATAGGTGGTGATGGACCTCCCATTGTTAAATCCTTGATCCACCCTAACAAGGCCTGCAGAAGCCTCCGTTTGGATGATATGTACCTTGCAGTGGTACCATGGGTAAGGAAGGCCAGAAGTGGAGGCTGTTGCTTCTCACATAATGCCTCCAAGCTGTGGAACAGCGTGCCATTTCAGCTGCGGAGACAACCTAACCACTTAGCTTTTTGTAAATAACTTAATACCTGGCTCTTTCCTTAGAAGGCAGTCCCTACTCTAGTGATCACACAGCGCTGGGATGCTTCCGGGTAGCCATGCGCTATGTATAAAAACCCTTCTATTCTATTCTATTCTTCCATGTAAATATAGAGTTACTTCTTATTTTATCAAGGGTATGTGAGGTTTCTGTGTTATTAATTGGGATGAGACGGAACAGAGTTGTGGAGTTCCGTGTAGTGGTACTCCACCAACTTCACCCACCCTTACTCAAACCAAGAGGAGAGTGGTTTTTTTCTGAAAAGTATAGTTTTTCCTCTGAACTGCCTTTAACCTCCAGATATCTACCTGGCCCAGATTCTGTATTAAATTATGCTTACTCTCCCTCATTCTTGGTGAGTTCATTGTTGGTCCAGATGTGGATTTGTCCAAGGCTGGGTCCAACAGCATATTGAAATCACCCCTATGAATATATAATATGTTGTTCCACGCACACGATGATTTAATATCCTATGTGGAGATGGGTCAGATTCTGCATTCTGTCCATCAACTGTTGTTTTGCATCATCCACATTAGGCCCATAGTACTCTACAAATGCATACACTATATTATGTCTTAACGTTACTAAGTAGCCAGCTACCCCATCCTTCTGCAATGATTGCCACTCCATTCACATTACAGCATTGATTAGTACATGAAAAGTGGGTGATCCATTTATTCCTCCTAGGAATCCCATCCCATTCTTCATGGCGTAAATGTGTTTCCTACAATATTGTAATATTGTTGTCAGAAACCTTGAGTAGTTCTAGATCTTTTTTCTTCTACCACTAACTCTTAATCCAGTTATGTTCCAAATCCTCAATCATCATTTGTGTATCTATGGACCGGCCAACTTCCACTGATGAGCTCTTCCTCTCTGACTCCCTGTTAAGGACCTTTCTGCATCTTTATCTGAGAAATTAGGTTCTCAACCTCGGATACCTCTCTCATGTTATTCATTTTATTATCCCACATGACTCTCAATAATGCGCGAAATTTTAACTGTGCAGTCACACCCAAGGCTTTTAGGTATTGTATATGTATATGTATCTATGTATTTATGTATGTAACGTGCACTTGTATAGCGCAGCTGTCACCCCAAGGGTATCCAGGCGCTTAGATTACCAACCAGCGAATAACAGGAATGAGATAGTCAAAGATCTAATCTCTAGGGAATAGTCTAGTTCCTTCTTGAATCATGACAGGGTGTTCAGTTGCCTGAGCTCCAGGGGTAGTGCATTCCAAAGTCTGGATGCTGTGAAGCTGAAAGATCTGCCACCCATTCGAACTTTTTTAACATGAGGAACGCAGACCAGATTAGCAGAAGAAGAGCGCAGGGATCTAGCAGGGGAGTACCATACAAATTTCCTTTGTATGACTTTAGGCCCAATTTTGTGTACTGCCCTGTAGACAATACAGAGTGCCTTAAAATAGACTCTTTCCTCAACAGGCAGCCAATGGAGGTCCTTTAAGGCCAAAGAGGCCGAGGCTCCTCGTGGCCGGTTCAGTGCCATTTTAGCCGCCATGATCTGTATTCTTTGTAACTTCTTTAACTGAGAGGCTGGGGCACCCAGAAGGAGTGCATTACAATAGTCTATTCTGATCAGAAAAATACTCCATACCACTTGAGGTCCAGCAAGAGTGGGTAAAAACTGGAGAATCTTGTGAAGAGCTCACAGACAGACAGGAGCTCACCCTTTTGTTCATCGGAGAATCCAACTATAAGTTGCTGTCCAGCAGCAAATTGCGCACTGTGTTAGCGGGCACAGAAGAGTTGCTAGCCAGATCTGGCCAAATGTCTGCAGGAAGGGGATGCTGAATTTTACCTGCGGTACAGCACAGGACTTCAGTTTTTTGCCCATCAAATTGTAGAGAATTCTCTTTCAACCAGTCTGCTGTTCTGTGTAGGCAATTATGGAATTTTTTGAGAGAGACTGCATTATTGCCCTCAACCGCGAAGACGAGCTGAGTGTCATCTGCATAGTTGATGACATCAATGCCAAATGATTTTATTAAAATAATAAGAAGGCGAAGATATAGATTGAACAAGATTGGGCTGATGGTCAAGCCCTGGGGGACCCCCTGTTTACCATCTCTGTACTGAGAAGTAAACGGCAATAGCGTCACTGCCTGCTGTGTATTGGAAAGATAAGAGTGCAACCTGTCCCTTGCCCTGCCAACAACACCCAATTCCTCCAACCTCTTAATCAGGATCCAGTGATTAACCGTATCGAACGCGGCCGACATGTCAAGCAGCACTAGAAAGGCTGCTTGACCACTGTCAGCCTGTATTCTCAAGTCATCCAAGACTGCTAACAGGGCAGTCTCGGTCCCGTGTGCAGGGCGAAACCCAAATTGGGCTTCATCCAGCAGGTCATTGTCCTCGACGTATTTTGAAAGAGATTTTGTTGCTACCATCTCCATGGAAATTAGTCTGTAGTTAGCGGGACATTGGGGATTCAAGGAAGTCTTTTTTAGGTAATGGGGAAACAACTTCCTTTTTCCAGCAGTCCGGAACTACAGCGTTACTTAAGGATTGGCGGCAAATATGGTATAGATGCGGGAAAAGCTCACCATCAAAAGGTTTCCAAAACTTGTGAGGGAGTGGGTCCATAGGGGAGCCCGAGGAAATACCGGCAGCAATTGCATTGAATTCCTCTTGTGAGGGAACCTGGAAATGATCCAGAACTGTTGCGTGTTCCCTCTCAATTATGCCACAATTTATTAAAGTATTATTGCCAGTGTGCTGGTGTGTATCATCATTTCCAGGGGATTTAAGACCAGTTACATTTTACACATTTTCTCCTTGAAGAATATTGCCAAGTCATCACATAATTCTTGTGATGCCGGGGAGTTAGGCTTGACACATTCTGGATTGGACAGGCCTCTTACTAGACTAAAAAGAGTTTGAGATTTGTTAGCCGAGTGTAGAATAGTCTACTCAAGGTATTTGGCCTTGACCTTACCTATCGACTCCTTGTAAGTTATCTGACTCTAAGTAGTTCCTCCTCCATTTCCTTTCCGCTTGTTTACAACTAGTCTTCATCAAACCTCAGCTCTTTGTTGTACCAGGGAGCAGAAGGTTTTTTGCAACTTTTAGCTTTCCTTAAAGGCACTAACTGGTCCAACGAACTAGTTATTTGATGGCATGGATTCAGGTAGTTCACTTCCACCGAATCATGCATGACTTAACTGTTGTCAACAAGCCGGGGAAGGTCCTTTAGTTTTGACATTTTGGACCATTCTCTACTAGTACGAGTGGCTGACGTTCAAGCATTGTATTGTTGAAGATTATCAACTCTCAAGGCGAAAGAGACCAGGAAATAGTCTGTCCAGCATTGTGGAAGTATTTCCTTTATGACTATGTTGTTTTCACCAGCAACGATAAGGTCGAGCACATGGCCCTTCTGGTGGGTACGGTGTAGTACTAGCTGTTGTAAATTGACATTCTTACAGGCCTGGCAAAGTTCTTTAAAAACTGTGTCAAGGGTGCCATTCTCCCAGAGATTGAAATCTCCGAGGATCAATAGCTTAGAGTAAGAATATGATAAGTTATATATGGCATCGATCAGTTCTTGATAGACATGGACAGCACCGCCTGGTGGTCTATAACAAAGTAAGCCGAACACCACTAGTATCTTTGAGTGAGAACCCCAGCGATTCAATCCCCGGGATGTCCTCTACACAAAGTGAGGTCATATTCCAAATGTCTTTGTATATATAACCTAATTCTGCCCCTCTTACATGCAGCCCGGGCTTATGGCAGATTTTATAACCTGGAGGGCAAGCTAAACCAAGCACCACTTCGCTATGTATTCGTGTCTATAAGAAACAGGACATCGAGGTCGTGATCATCCAATAAAATAGAGATCTCCAAGTAATGTTTGCTCAAAGATCTGGCATTAATCACTCCACAATTAAGAGACCCTGAAATTACTTTCTTAAGAGGATACTTACCAGACACTTTCATTACTCATGGTCCCATCTCTCCGAGTATCGAGCCGGTCAAGCTCGTCTCTAGAATAGACCAAATGAGGAGCGATTGGGGCAGCATATCTGGCACTGTGTGCATCCAGGGTGTGGACGGGCACAGACAGGATTTCCTTTAGCACCTTCAGCGTGCTTGCACCACCTCCATTAAATAGGGAGAGTGAAAATTATCGACTAGAAAGCTACCCAAGATGGCATTGCTCCGGTGACTCGCTCTCACAGACGAGTAAAACCGGCCCATCAAGGGAGCGTGAGAAGAAAGTGACTATGTGCTGCAGAAAAGGTAGGGGGTACAAAGGTACACACTATTTTTGTTAAAAAGCAGTATCTTTGATTAATTACAATATTAAAATACACAAAATGCCCCACTGATTTTTTTACATTTTTTTAAAAATTATTTTTATTGGTTTTATGCAACAACAAAAAAACAAAACAGTCAAAACAATATGTCACTAATCACAAGTATAAGGTTTTGTAGGTTTGCCGGGCAGACCAAATTTTGTCCCATTTCTTGAGGCATCGCCGACCCTCACAAACTACCCGCTCTGCCAACATACACCAGTCCATGTCTCTTTCCAAGTCAGTAATTTCTGGCCCCATTTTGCGACTATGAGCCCTTGTGAAATCCTCAGTTTTGGGTGTTTTGGTATTGTTTCTTCCCCACACATTCAACATATACCATTTTGCCATATTGACTAAAGGAATATCTGTCAATTTTGCCATGCATTGTGCCAATCCCCCCCAAAACTCTGCAGTTTGGCCCACTCCCACACTATATGGAAAAAGGGAAAGAAAAGACAGGACCAACAGTGGAACCTTCTTAAAGTTAGCACCTAATAAACGATAACCCCAAATGGTGATAAGTACCCCTGGTGTTTGTGTGGGGGTCTGTGTGCACACTGAATAGCACCCACTGTCACAGTGCTTATTCCCTAGGGAACTTTAATTAACTAAACATAACAGCACAGGTGCACCACAAGATTCAACATTGATATTTTCAATGAGTCAAGCAGAATAGAGTTCTTCAGTTTAGATCCTTTCTTTTCAAAAAGATGAAGCACCGTACAGCTGGCGCGTTTCGTCCCCAACATGGTTTAACATGGCTGTTAAATACAAACATACAAACAAACACATATCAGACACAATTAAAAAAGCCTATATCTAAAGAGATATATGCGTAGAATGGGCGATCCACATAAAATGATCTTTATCCACATGTGCGCGGCGGGTTTTTCCCGCTGCGCGCTGAAGTTTTTAAAACCCCGCGGTTCATGACGAGCTCAGCTCATCATGAGCGCACGACAGGTAAACCTCATGACAAGCTGAGCTCGTCATCAGCGCAGAAGGGGTTAAAGAAGAATTTTTAAAAGAAAAACCAGCGCAGCAACAACAAACCCTTTTTTTTACACATTCATTAGTTTTTGCTTTGTTAGTCCTGTAGAAATTGCTAACATATATGTACAAGCACAAGCAGACAGAAAGCATTGACAATACTATATATACATCAGAATAATGAATGTTAGATGAAAAGCATCTCGTAATGGATTATCACATCTTTATCATCCTATATGCAATCATATAGATGCATCAGGATTTGGAGAAAGCAAAGAGTAGAGAGATCATAAAACATTATGAAAGTGGAAAAACAAGGAAGACAGATGACAACAAGAAGAAGCATGAGAAAACAATAACGATGTCAACCTGAAGAGCTAGTGTAAAGATATGCCAAGTGATATAAGTCAAAGCATAAAGAGAGAAGAAAAGAACAGAATTGTGGGAGGATAAATATCAGATCTACCTTCTGCTATAGAGAAAAGATTTCAAACGAAGAGTCTATGTGAGATTTTGATGTAAGTCACCGCTGAGGATGGACAAAATTATGTCCCATTGAATCTGAAAGTAAAATACGCTATGGTCAAAAAGACACTCTATCACCGTCAGAGGAGGGAACTTCAGCAAGAAAGAGGGCGAAAATAGGATTCACTTAAAATAAAGCTTAGTATTGTCTCTAGTAGATAAGGTCGTAGGTACATCTAGAGGTAATCATTGGCATCCTTGTGGTCCAAAAAAGAAGAAGAGGAATTGAAGAGTCAACCCTTTAGAAGTATGATGTACAGGACCCAGAATATAAATGAAAAAATGCTCAAACTTCTGTTATTCACGGAGTGTCTATACTTTCAGAAAGAGTTTTTAAAACCCTAACTGGTATAGGAAAAGGGTGGGGGGGGTCTACTGTAAATATAAATGCACTCCCCCCTAATAAAACAAATCGGGGTATACTTGAATCAAGGAAATCTCGGCACAGTTAGTGGATGTTAAGAAACCTCGATATGTTTATGAGGAGAGGCCCCGCGGTCCAGTTAAGCATCTGACTATAAGGCATACGAAGGCTTAGCATATGGCCAAAGGAGAAATGGCCAAATCGGGTAAAAATTGGCAAATAAACCTCGATTATTACAATGATACGCTTACCTATTATTTGTCCATAGAAGATCTAAGTTCCAGAAACACGTGGATAATGGATCCAAGTTGTAATGAAAAAGGCCTCAGTCTGTCAGATAATTAGAACAAAGTCACGTCTAAGCTTTACTTTCCTGATAACTGTTATTAAACTGATAGAATGTGCTCAACACAGTAGAGAGGTCCAATAGCCCTAATTTATGTACTCAGGACTAAACTTAATAAAAATGCACCTCTACATCCACAGTGACAGAATGTCCATATTTGAATCCTGCACTTGGAATATAAATACAAAAGCGCCAAAGTGCCCATATTAACAAATGTGCAGGGGGTAACAAGAAGTCAAGGGTCTAAGGGGCCATCAATATATCTAATGGCAGAGATGGCTAAAACAGTCAAAAATTAAACAACAGGGTAGAATCCCATCTTCTGCCATAAAGCAAGTTCCCAGAAAAAGACCTACCGGTATCTGATAAGACCGAGTGGCAGAATTCGGAAATCCTTGGGTCGTGACCGCAGCGCGTTCCCCAGCAGCTTAAACGTATTGGAATTACTGGCTCCCTTTATATTGAGCCCAGTTCCGTGCAACTAGAACCACCTGTGAGCCTCGAAACGCAACATGTACAGGTTGGTCATACTGTGAATTGTGAACGAAAGTGGCGGCCATTTTGACATGTATCGCTCTTAAACGCTTTGCTGTTTAATACATGGCTTAAGATCAAGAAAGAGACCTGTATGAGACGTAAATACCTGCTACCCTAATTATAAAAAAGTCATTATAAAAAGCCCACCTATGCTGAGTTTAGAAAACAACATGTGTCTCCTTATCGATGTCCACGGTACAGAATATACAGCCGTTCAGGAAATCTCTGTATTTGCGTGGCGTGTGTAAATACCGGCTCCTGACTTCAAGTATATTGAGGAAGGACATAATATCACCCTGGTAGCGTGGAGAACCAGGATGTGATGAAATTACATACTACAAGATAAACGAGCGGAGCAGGAAACATAGGGCCAGTTAGACGCGTCCTCTGCAGTCATCTTGGAATGACTGAGTGTATATAAAATATAGTGATATACAAATATATGAGAATAATACCTTAAGCATTTACGATGTAAAGGGCCGTAGCGACTCGATATGGATCAGGAATTTAGCAGCTTTGGTGAAAGTATGTCACCAACATGAATGTTTCTGTTTTGGCTTGGTGTGTGCGAATATGACCACCTGGCTAGAAATAGATTAGAGGAGATTTTGCATGATCCAAATTCCATACCCAACCTGGTTATAATATAATAGTATGCTTCAAAGTGAGATGGGTCATATGGCCTCTAACATGCGTATATGGTGGCCATCTTAGAGTGACTGACTATATAGGAATTATAGTCAAGCGGGGACTTAGCGGAGTGTGTGTCAGCAGCGTCCAATTATGGTCATTTATGTGTGACTACATTAACATGGGCTAAATAAGCTTAAATGAGACAAACAAATGCCCTATAACCTGGACAGTTCACCTAAGGTTGATTATAAAGACATATATAGATAATAATTTAAACGTCAGATAAAGAAAAAGGTAGAGCAGTAAGTGGAAGAGGAGATGGAGATGTGTAGATTCAAACCCTGAACATGTAACATATAAATTACAACATTGTGGCGGAGACAGTAAATCCATCAATCGATTCAAGATTTACAAGTGTACAAGTGGATCTATGTGACTGTTTGTCCCCATTTATGCACCTCAAATGAAAAAGCCTTTTTGGAGGAGATTGAGTAAGGTGAAGGATAAGCAACAGTCTCTTGTAAGCGTATTATAAGGCTCTACAATGGGGGAGCGAATCTCATAAGAAACAGTTTGTTTATAGTGCCTAGGACGGATCTTGATTCTCCTGACATTGTATGGCTACACTCATGTTATCCAGTCGTTCCAAGACGTAATGCAGTTCATCTTTAGTATTATGACCTAGTTCAATACAGTGCAATCTACATATCCAACCCGCCTCCTTCTTCCTTAGAGCCAGTTCCCGGTTGCCACCCCTAGGATGCGCTGGTTCATGATCAAAGCCTATGAACCAGAAATCCTCCCTTGTGTGATTTTCCTGCATGTGATATGTGAGTGGATATTTGAGGTCTCCATTTCCTCTAGCCCGGACATGTTCTTGTATACATATTTTCAGCGTCCTGTTTGTGCTCCCAACGTATATTTTGTTACATGGGCAACCCAGTATATATGTTACAAATTTAGAATTACAGTTGATCAAATGTTCGACCGTGTATTTCTTTTTTGTATTGAAGCAGAATTCTTTGGTCTTATTTTTCCCAAGTTTACACACATTACATTCTTTGCATGTGTAAAAGCCTTTTGTTGTTGGGGTTAACCAACTCGATTGTTTAGGAGTCAAGATGTAAGTGGGGCATAACAAATTTCTTAGAGTTTTGCCTCTTCTGTAGCATACTTTGGGTTTTGTTGCGAGGGTGCTCTGTAAGCTAGGTGTATCCAGGAGTAGGTGTCAATGTTTTCTCAAAACATTGTATACCTGATTGCTGCGGTCATGACCTTTTTTTGTGCTTTCTTCAGAGTATCTCTAGGATATCCTCAGTCTCCTCCACATTTTGAATGAAGGTCTCCTCAGTACTACAATTCCGACGCATGTGGATCATTTCCCCATATGGAATGCTGTCGATAACATGTTGGGGATGAGAGCTTTTGTAATGCAGGGTGCTATTAGACGCAGTACTTTTACGATGGGTGCGACTATGTATACAGTTGTCCTGAATAAAGAAAGTAACGTCTAAAAAGTCAATTGACTGTTATATTCAATTGTAAAACGGACGTTGAAGGGATTGTCATTCAGGTAAGCAAAGTATGACATAAGGTCAGGGGCAGGTCCATCCTAGAGCATTATCACGTCATCGATGTACCTGCCCCAAAAAATGATGTTTTCCATCCACCCTGACGCATGACGTCCCCAGGCGTGCTCCCTCTCAAACCAACCCATAAAAAGGCCGGCATAAGCGGGAGCAAATCTGGAGCCCATTGCTGTTCCCTGTATTTGCCGATACCAATTGGAGTCATGGAGAAAGAAGTTTTTTGATAGAATGATCTCCGTCATTTCAAGGAGGACTTCATTGTTCAAATGGTGGTCTGCAGTTCTTTTGCCCAAGTAGAATTCTAGTGCCTTGACACCAAACTCTTTTTTAATACAGGCGTAAAGACTGGTAACGTCTAGTGTAACAAAGGTCAAGGTATCAGAACAGATGAGGACTTCAAATTTGCCCAGGATGTCCTTTGTATCTTTAATGTAGGCTGGGAGGCTTTGTACCATAGGTTGTATGAAGCGGTCAACATATTCGGATAGTCTTTCGGTCGGTGAATTGACCCCAGAGATAATAGGGCGGCCAGGTGGAAAGCGGACGCCCTTATGAATTTTAGGCAGTATATAAATACAGGGAAATGATGGATCCATTACTGTCAGATATCTGCATTCCTCTTCGCTCAAGAGACCAACTTCCCTCCATTCAACTAGTCTCATGTTGATATGG
Organism: Lissotriton helveticus; assembly: GCF_964261635.1. Lineage (NCBI taxonomy): Eukaryota > Metazoa > Chordata > Amphibia > Caudata > Salamandridae > Lissotriton > Lissotriton helveticus. The sequence goes on from NC_136057.1 coordinate 242,614,116, forward strand.
GTGACGAGGGACTCGATTGGATTGCCAGCTATTCTAGCGTAACATGATGTATCTGACAATTGCCGATCTATTTCCCGCATGTAACTTTCCTTATCCATAAGGACTACATTTCCCCCCAGGACGCCAATGATTACCTCTAGATGTACCTACAACCTTATCTACTAGAGACAACACTAAGCTTTATTTTAAGTAAGTCCTATTTCCGCCCTCTTTTCTGCTGAAGTTCCCTCCTCTGTCGGTGATAGAGTCTCTTTTTGACCATAGCTTATTTTACTTTCAGATTCTATGGTACATAATTTTGTCCATCCTCAGCGGTGACTTACATCAAAATCTCACATAGAGTCTTCGTTTGAAATCTTTTCTCTATAGCAGAAGGTAGATCTGATATTTATCCTCTTACAATTCTGTTCTTTTCTACTCTCTTTATGCTTTGACTTATATCACTTGGCATATCTTTACACTAGCTCTTCAGGATGACATCGTTATTGTTTTCTCATGCTTCTTCTTGTCATCTGTCTCCCTTGTTTTTCCACTTCCATAATGTTTTATGATCTCTCTACTCTTTGCTTTCTCCAAATCCTGATGCATTTATATGATAGCATATAGGATGATAAAGATGTGATAATCCATTACGAGATGCTTTTTATCTAACATTCATTATTCTGATGTATATATAGTATTGTTCATGCTGTCTGTCTGCTTGTGCTTGTACATATATGTTAGCAATTTCTACAGGACTAACAAAGCAACAACTGATGAATGTGTAAAAAATGGGTTTGTTGTTGCTGCGCTGGTCTTTCTTTTAAAAATTCTTCTTTAAAGATCATTTTATGTGGATCGCCCAGTCTACGCATATATCTCTTTAGATATAGGCTTTTTTAATTGTGTCTGATATTGTTTATTTATATGTTTGAATTTAACAGCCCTGAAGAAGTCCCATGTTTGGGACGAAATGCGTCAGCTGTGCGGTGCTTCATCTTTTTGAAAAGAAAGGAACTAAACTGAAGAACTCTGTTCTGCTTGACTCATTGAAAATATCAATGTTGAATCTTGTCGTTCACCTGTGCTGTTATATATGGAAAAAGGGGCTTTCCTGTAATGCACTACCTAACGCACATTTGCGAGGTGCCCCTACCCATCCTGTGCAAAACTGTTTTGGAATAGTAAGCTGTGTCCAGTATCCCAAGTAGGATAAGCCAACCCTTGCCCTAATGGTGATCTCTAGGGGGCCTCTGAGGGCTTCCTCCCACTCCTCCTCTAGTAGATCTCACAGGTTCCTTTCCTAGTTGAATTTCAGCCTAAGTAGGACATATGGGTAATTATTCAGTATTTTTAGGTCAAGCCTAAGCAGCGTTTGTGCTGTCTCTCTGAGACATGTTGTATACGTTGTTGTTGTATGACTTTATTCGATATACAAATATCATAAAAGTGTACACAGTTCATTCATCAGTGTTATAAAAGGAAAAGGTATTGTTTTGTCATACATACATTACAAAAGGGAATTAAAAAAACCAAGATATACAAGGTATAAAAAGTTCATTAAAAAATATGCAGGATTTAAGAACAATTTATATACAATTTCAACCACAACAACAAAGAGGACATTGCTGGAGCTCCATGAACTACATCATGTTTGCCCGGAGGAGCTTAGATCTAGTTAGCCTGGCACATCCCAAATATTCTGCTGTCCCAAAATTACACTGGGGATGGAGGTGTCCGTTGTTAGAATGTGCAATGCCTCCCTATGGTTCTTGGACCCCAGATTGGAACACAAAGGTTTCAACCATTTTCTTCTCGCCTGTTTGTACACTGGACAGGCAAAGAGAAAATGGGGGATAGATTCCGTGAGAGAAGCACAACCAGGGCACCCACTATCTTTCTCCCTCGAGTGTGTCCACCCCACTGTGAAGTCATTCAGAGGGAGTGTGCCTGACCTCAACCTCAGGTAGAGTGCCCTGTCTCTCAGGGATTCAATAAAATCTAGAAAGGGTTCGAGTTTAGGGGTGGGCTTGAAGTCTAGAAACTTCTTTATCAGAGAGCCATGTTTCAAGTTTCGTATGGCTTCGTTAGACACCCACTCCCAATAGGCCTTCTTGACTACTTGCTTTGGTGGCGGGGTCTAGCTTTCCCCGGCATCTGCCAGACCAATGTCCCCCACCAAATGTTTCAGTTTGGATACCCAGGATATCTTATGGCCTGTATCTATTCGGACCAGTTCGGTCAGGGCGGAGGCATAGTTGCACAGTTCCGGGGTCCTTCTGAGACGTACCCAGAATAAAAGAGGGTGTAACCTTGCTATATCTCTCATTGAGTGTTTCCCATAGTCATGACGGAGAGGAACCAGAGGGGTCGATGGAGGAAGCAAGACCATGTCCCTGTAAAATTTGTTCTCCGATCTCACTAGATCCATGATGTTCTCAAAACCCCACAATTCCGTCCCAGATGGACCTTGATGGCAGGGGTGACAGGGCGACTGTGGGAAAGACGCTGGTGTCTTGCAATAGCCCCCGACACGCATTTGTGATTGAGTAGCATCTTTGACAGATGGGAGTTCCATTTCATCGAGTTGTTGACCCGTACACCCAGATAGTCGAATGCTTCGACTAGTTCTAAAGGGGAGTCATCCAACTTGATGGTATTTCTGAAATGTTTAGATGGAGCCAGTGCCATTAGCTTGGTTTTAGTTGTATTTATGCACAAGCCTCTGGAATCGCAAAATTGGCTAAACCGGTCTAACAGTTTTTGTAAACCCATCGGGCTTTTAGAGATCAGAAGGGTATCATCTGCAAAGAACAGCATGGACGATTTTTCCCCTGCCAGGGTTGGTGCGTCAGCTGGGTCCTCCCTCAGGTGGTCCACCACTCCGTTGACAAAGATGGAGAACAAAGTTGGGGCCAAAACACAACCCTGGCGTACCCCTCTCTCAACCGCTACCCTCTCGGTCAGGTGTCCCTGGCGGCCCCACCTCACTCTGGCATAGTTCCCCTCATGAAGGCGTATGATCAGATCCAAAATCAGGGGAGGAATGCCTTAAAAGATAGAACCTGCCAGAGCCTGGCACGAGGGACCAGGTCGAAGGCTGTTCTCAAGTCAATAAATGCCAGAAAAAGGCTGCCTTTCTCGATTGTTACAGATTTCCAAAAAATCATGAAAAATACGAAGACCGGGTCCATCGTGCCCACCCCCTGCCTAAATCCTGCCTGGAAATGAGACAGAACCTCATTCTCGTCTATACATGACCTCAATCTCGTGAAGGGGACCCTGCCAACCACTTTCTGAACTACGTCGATCAAACTAATCGGTCTGTAGTTGGCAGGATCCTCCCTGTCCCCCTTCTTATAGATCGTCACTACCTCAGCACCTTTCCAGGAGTTTGGGACCGGGTGGCCACCCGGGATGCGATTCAAAACCCAAAGGATGAAAAGGGCCCAAAGAGCTCCATCATGACGTATTAGATCACCAGGAAGGCTGTCGGGGCCCGCCGCCTTACCCGGCGCGATGCTCGAATAGCCGATAGAACCTCCCTGAGCCCAAAAACATCCCCCGAGTCAGGAGTCCCAGAGGTGACTAGCCGGGGCCCCTGCTCGGATGGTGAATTCCCCCCCTCCCAAATACAGGCCATGAAAATGCTCAAACCATTGATGGCCTGTGATATGGTTAGGGTTTGGGGCATCTCCCTTCCTCGTGCTGACATTGATGAGCTCCCAGAATGTGGTAGAATCCCTTAGCTGGGCTGCAGATTTAAGCTTCTGCCAGTTTGTTTCTTCCCACGCCCGCTTTGCTTTATCTAGAGTCCTATAGTAGATCTTTCTCCCTAGGGTTATTTTTGTCTGGACTTTTGCTCTGAGGGCTAGTGATAGGTCCTGTTTCCTTTCCCTGCATAGAGCCATGTACCACAGATTCGTTGCTTGTGTGGAGTGTGCTTTGTGACCCCCGTTATCTTTTATACGGAAAAACTCCCCTATCTTTCCCGTCGTCTCATGTTGTATACACTTTGTGGGCTTGCTGCCCGTCCGTTGCATTTTTTCCATCCCTTTGAATGTCCTTTAAAATGCTTACTTGCTAGTGGTGAGTCCTTCCTCTTTGTTCCTCCTTTTTATGTTTTGGTTCTTCCCACAGAGCACGGGCAAAGTTCTGGTATCTTTACGCTTGGTGTTTATGTGTTCATTTTGTGGGACTATTTTTTTCTGTGTTACAATGTTTGCCTGTCTTCACTGAGTGTTCAGCTTTGGGGGCCGGCACTGCTTGCATTTTATTACATTTTCTGTAGTTCACTTAATCTCCCCATGCAATACCCCACCACCACCTCCTGCCCATTGCTGCTTGCATTTTATTGCATTTTCCATAGTCTACTTAATCTTCCTGTGTTGTCCCCCACCACCAGCTCGCGCTCGTCGCTGCTTGCCACACTAAACTCCTGTTATTGTATACAGAGCCCCTCCTCTCCCCAGATCCCTTCCTCCATGACTCTGCTTTCCCCACTGCTACTGCTTGATCCTGTGTGCATTGCTTAATCCCTGTGTGCTTACAAATTTTAATGTGTTCTTGTTTATTGTAACTGGGTTTATGTAAAGCGACTCAATACCTTCGGGCCGAGTTTGAAGTATAGCATATCAGGATGCACGGACTTCAAGGCACGAGGTCAATCAGAGGCAAGGGAGAGGCACATCGAGGGGAGCATTAGGTAGGAGGTCACAGTGGGGTGCAGGGGCTGGTAGAACCTCAAAAGTGTAGCACCGCATGTCAGAATTTCAGTAGTGGTAGATACATGACCACTGCATCACCCCATTGTAGGGACAGTGACTTTTTTTTAATCTCTTTATTGGCATTTGCAAAAAGAAACAACCATCGCAATCATTGATAGTAATTATCAGCAGTAGATATATATGCAGTGTTCCCAAAAATGATGTTAGGAATACATTGAAAGAAGGCATCACTCATACTTAACGAGGATTCAGGACCACCATATCGCGCAACAGGTAACCCATCCGTTGCGGACCACCTCCCTGCTGCTCAGGGGAACCCATCAAGTCGAATCCTACTTCCATCCCATATCGCGTCAGTTTGGGTCTGTGCGTGTGTCTGCGTCTGCGTCCTCAATCAGGGCTGTGCTATTCGTCTGACTATGTGCGTCCTCATCGTCCTCAGCATCGCGTGCATGTCGTCTTTCTAGGAACAGTGTCCAAAAGTTTTCAGGCCTATTTTGGGGGGTAGTAAGTTGCTATAGAGCTCCATCTGCGTACTGCAATAAATAATTTCCCTGGTCCACTGTGCCAGTGTAAGGGCAACACATTGCTTAGCGAGCAGGAAGGCCATGTCGACCAGTCTTCCGTGTGCCTGCCGCTGGTGCTTTGATTCACCCAGAATGGCCAGCAATGGGTCTAGTGACAGTGTCAGCTGTGTGATATTATTCACTTCTGTGTATACTGAGTGCCAGAAAGTTAAAATGTCCGGGCAAGTCCAGGCAATGTGTAGAAATCAGCGTGTTGGTCCCGCATCTCTCACAATTAGGGTTGTCCCCCAGCCCATATCTATGTAATCTTTCAGGGGTATAGTATGTCCTATGCAGGTATTTAAAGTGCAGCAGCCTATGTTGGCCATTCAGAGATATCCGTCTCGTACTCATACAACAGTACTGCCATGTCTCTTATCCCAGGTCCATTTGTAAGTCAGCTTGCCATGCTAGTCTCGGCTTTGCGTATTCCGCCGTCCTCTCTGAGAGAGCTATTTGGTACAGAGTGGTTATCAATTTAGTAGGGGTATTAGCATTGACAACATAATCAAAAGCTGCAACTACCGTAGGTTTGTCCAAGTCTTCACCCAAGAGCTCCCTGAGAGCGTGTCTCACTCTGTAGAACTGAAAGCATGACAGCAATGAATGTGGTTTGTCGGCCGTGTCTATCTCACTCCAGCTGCGGACTCTGCCCTCTGGAAACAAATCACCCATGGTGTGTATCTGCAGTGCACTCAGCGCTTCTAGGACTCCCTTATCCCAGCACGGGGGCAGCCAGGCGCACCAAGCTATGGGTGCCTTTGGGGCATATAGTAGACTGCACGCTTGAGTGTCCATCATGTAATGCCACGCGTGAGTAACCGCGTTCAGAGAATCGAGGAGACCCGTTCTTTGGTCATGAGGTCTAGCCAGCAACGCCAGCAGGGGTGTTGGGTCCACTACAATTGATTCAATACATATGTGTGGAATATCTATGGGGCCATGTACCCAATGATAAGCGTGTGCGCTTTGTGCCGCCCGGTAATAGAGCTCCAGGTCAGGTGCATTCAATCCTCCTGCCGCATACGGGCGCACCAGTATTTTCCATGCCACTCTGGGCTGTTTCCCCGCCCATGCCAGATGGACCATTAACAATTGCAGTTGTCTGAAAAAGTGACTCGACAACACCATTAGTATATTGCTGAACAAGAATAAAAAGCGCGGCAGCACGATCATTTTCATAAGTAAGATCCACCCTAGCAGTGATAGCGGTAGGGCAATCCATTTATCAATATCCTCCTCTAGCTTAGAGATCGCTACTCCATAGTTCTCCCGCATGACTACCTCCGAGTCCATGTGTAGCCGGATTCCCAGGTAATGTACAGCGTCCGTAGTCCATTGAATGTGGTATTCTGGGTCAAAGGGCCGCACAACTGGCGTAAGCGGGACCATTATGGACTTCTTACAATTACCATGGATGCCCGAGAGAGAGCTGAACAAGACCACCGTGAGAAGCACCGCTGGCAAGTGTACCTCCGGATCTCTGACATATAGGAGGTTGTTGTCCGCGTACGTAGACATGATTAAATTAAACGTGGGGAATTGAATACCCCTATGGCTGTGGTACTCCAGCAGAGCACAGGCCAGTGGCTCTGCAGTCAGCGCGTATAGGATAGGGGAGAGGGGGCACCCCTGCCTCGTGTCTCTACCTATCTGGATAGGGTCCGTGATGAGAGATCCTATTCGTATACGACCCATCAGGGAGGTATACAGTGTGGCTAGCAGCTGTAAAAACAGCTCTCCTACACCCATGCGGCGTAAGACCTGTCTCAGGAAAGGCCATTTGACAGAGTCGAAGGCCTTTTCCATATCAAGGAATTACTGGGATCTCCAGGCGTGTGTGCTGGAACGCAGCAAAGACCGTCTTCAGGTTGCACGTGAGGTTACGAGTGGGGACAAATCCGGTCTCCTCTGGGGCAACTAATAAAGCCACCATGGGGCTGAGGCGATTGGAGACCAACTTCACGAAGGTCTTCGCGTCTACGTTTAATAACGACAGAGGGCGGTACTAAGCACAGTCCCCCAGTTCCTTTCCTGGTTTGAGAATAGCAACTAGTATTGCCTCCCACAAAGTAGGCGGCATGGTGCCCGTTTCTGCCATATCTTTACAAAGGGTTAGCAGATGTGGGATCAGTAGATCGGGGTATGCCTTGTAAAGGGCAACAGTGAGGCCATCGCTTCCCGGCGCGCTACCAGCCTTCATCACTGACAGTGCCTGTTGGACCTAGATTACCCAAGCCTACATATGGTAGCCTGGCACAGTAGTGGTCTACAGCTAACTCCAAGCGCTGGTTAAGTACTTACAAATCTTACCCACAGTAACTCAGTGATGAACCACTAAAATAAAGACACAACACCACTGTTTGGAAAAATACCGATACCTTTTATAAAAATAATATGCTCTTCTTGTTATGCTTTTTAGTCAGGGATGAAAGACAATCAAATACACATCCACATGAAATTTAAATTACTCTTCAATATTTTTCCTGCTCAGAATTTGAGAATCAAAGGTACATTTAGGTTCTTTAGTTATTTAGGACACAAGACACTTCACTAATAACTTTTACAGGAAGGCAAAATACAGTCTGGCAGAGTAATATGTTTTTAAAGACACATTTGCAGGTACATTACATTTGTGATAAGAGGCTGTCTATAGTACAACCCACTACTCCACTAGGAGGTTACAGCTAGGGATTTGCACTCTACAGTTTCAACATGTTATTTAACCACTCTTAGGCGTGTACATTACCCCTCAGCTCTTAGCCTTCTTCTCACTCAACAGACCTCTACCACAGGGGTGGATCTTCTCAACATAAACCCCCAGCCATGTGGCTAAAAGGAGACAAAACAGAATCAACAATGTTCTCCCTTCGATCAATTCACAGGTTGCACCTTAATGGTGAAGGTTCTACTTCCTTAATTAATAACAGGATATAAGGGCTCTTCCTAGTGAGCCTGGTAATTCTCCCTGCCCACCACTCTCCCCCTCTTATCTCATTAGGAGCTAGAGTTTTTACGTGGACTGGGCAGTTCTGTCACTCGGTTTCTTTATATGTAATTCTGGCGGCTTAAAAGTCAATTGCCTGTCTTTAAGATTTCCCGCTTTGATGCCTTCAGTCACCCGATGCTTCCTCTTCCCGCACCCCCTCTACCCGGCTTACTTTTGAGTTCCGGACAGTGCAGCTGGTGTTGCCTGGGTCCCGCGGTGCCGGGGAAGTCTCCCCGCAGTTGTAGAGGCGTCAGGGATGCCTACCTCAGACCGAGGCGCTCCACCGAGGTGACCGATGCGGCGCTTCTGCCTCTTCAAGCTTACCGCTGGCTGGAGCTCTGCCTTGACGCACCTCCGATGACGCGACCGGCCCTCCTCAGGCGCACTACTCCGCTGGGCATGCGCGGAAGCGCTCGCTCTTCTCCCGCCTCCGCACTCACTCAAAGGGAGGACGCTGGTCTACCGGTGACGCTGCTCTCCCGGGCCTGCCCGATCATAGGCCCCTCCTGCCTCACGAAAAGCGTCTAGCTGCTGGTCATGCGCGGAAGCGCCGATCTCTTTGTTTTGACGCGGCCGGTGCCCCCGGGGTCCCGATGCCGATCAGAGCAGCGTCGCTGCTCCCCTCCAGTCACTTCTCACTTGGGCTTCACAGGAAGGATGTCCACACACGGCGCCCTTGCTCCACAGGTCGCCAGGGTGCCACAGACCCCCGCACTCACTTCAGCTACTCCACGTCCCCGGTAAGCTCAGCGCTGATCAGGGGTAGCCAGGACTCTCTTCAGTCAGGGGTATCCTGAGTGGATTTATTGAGATTCCAAGATGTGAGTGGCTGCTTCCTCAAGTAGCTCGATTTCTTTTCCAATAGTTGATGTTTTGAGAGAGGGATCGGTCAAAGGCTGAAGGGGGAACAATCCTCTGAAGTAACTGTCAGCCTCAGTGACAAACTAGCTGCTCTCAGTGTGTCCACCTCCTCTCACCACTGTCTCACTCCTCTACTCTGGGGTCAGCACAAAATGGCTGCTGGTCACTGGCCTTATATAGGGTGGCCTGAGACCTGCAGAATTCTCTAGGGTATTCTAGAAAGTTCCCTAATGTTAACCTATGGACCTGTCCTCCAGTGGTGTCCGTTATGGCAGTTGGTGGACACCATCTTAGGTCTCTGGAGATCCCTAGATTTTCAAGGGGGCTGACTAGGCCTCACAGGTTATGAGGGAAAAATGGCGTCATCGCCAAGGAACACCTAGCCCCCTGACAGCATTAAAAAATTCCTGATGGACATATGTAAAAATAAAAATAGAAACTCTGGGAGGCTAAGGGGGACAAAAATAAATCACGATGGTTAGAGTCTTCCCAGAAGCAGACAGGTCTAACACGCGTCCCCCCCAGCTGAAAGTGGGGAGAACTACCCAACCCCTTGGGAGTCCTCATCACTAAGGCGGAAATATCTGGATAGACCGTCTGCGTTGGCATGGTCTGCCCCAGGTCGGTGTTCCACCCTAAAGTCCATTCCCTGTAGGGAGATGGACCACCTTAACAACTTGGGATTCTCCCCCTTCATTTGCATCAGCCAACGAAGGGGGCGATGGTCAGTCTGAACTAGGAAGTGCGAACCAAACAGGTATGGTCGCAGCTTCTTCAGAGCCCAAACCACCGCAAAGGCTTCTCTCTCAATTGTACTCCATCTCCTTTCCCTGGGGAGTAGCCTTCTGGACAGGAAGACCACGGGTTGATCCAAGCCCTCATCATTTAGCTGCGATAACACTGCCCCAATGCCATGTTCAGACGCATCTGTTTGGACAATGAATTCTCTAGCAAAATTAGGGGCCCTGAGAATGGGAGCGGAACACAATGCTTGTTTCAAGGTCATGAAGGCTCGCTGGCAAGCCTCTGTCCAGACTACCCGTCGGGGTTGCTTCTTGGAAGTAAGTTCAGTGAGGGGGGCCACGATAGTGCCATACCCCTTCACGAAGCGACGGTAGTATCCCGTGAGGCCCAGGAAGGCTCGGACCTCGGTTTGAGTCTTGGGGGGCTCCCAGGCGATGATGGTCTCAATCTTTGCCTGGAGGGGCTGCACCGTCCCCCTGCCCACCAAGTGACCTAAGTACACCACCGACCCTTGTCCGATCTGACACTTGCTGGCCTTGATGGTCAAGCCAGCCTGTTGTAGGGCATGAAGAACAGCTTGCAGGTGCTGCAAATGGTCCTCCCAGCTGCTGCTGAAGACAGCAATGTCGTCCAGGTATGCAGCAGAAAAAGCTTCCATTCCCGAAAGGACCCTGTTCACCAGCCGCTGAAAAGTGGCAGGGGCATTCTTGAGCCCAAAGGGCATCACACGAAATTGGTAGTGTCCCTCAGGTGTAGAGAAGGCTGACCTTTCCTTCGCCTCCTCGGTAAGGGAAATCTGCCAGTACCCTGAAGTTAGGTCAAAGGTACTTAAGTATTGGGCAGCTCCCAGCCGGTCAATAAGCTCATCCGCCCGTGGGATAGGATGTGCATCAGTTTTAGTCACTAAGTTCAAGCCTCGGTAGTCCACACAGAATCTCAATTCAGGTGTGGTGCCTGGTGGGGCAGCTTTCGGTACCAAAACCACCGGGCTAGACCAAGGGCTACCAGAAGGTTCAATCACCCCTAGCTCCAGCATCTTGGCGACTTCACTTTTGATGTTGGCCTTCACCTTGTCCGACAGCCGGTAGATTTTAGATTTCACAGGTGGGCTGTCTCCTGTGTCCACGTCATGGGTACACAGGTGGGTCCTGCCTGGGACAAGGGAGAACAGGGGAGAAAATTGCTCCAGGATCTGGCGGCAATCACTTTGCTGTTCAGAAGTCAGGGATGGCGAGAGAATCACTCCCTCCACTGATCCATCTTTTTCTTTGTACGAGAGAAGATCAGGGAGAGGTTCACTTTCTTCTTCCTCTGCCCCATCGGTCACCAGCATTAAGACAACCTCGGGCCTCTCATGATGTGGCTTGAGGCGATTGGCATGCAGCACCCTGAGGGGCTGCCTCGGGGTCTTAAGATCCACCAAATAGGTAGACTTCCCCTTTTTCTCTAAAACCTCAAAGGGGCCTGTCCAACGATCCTGGAGGGCATTTAGCTCTCCAGGTTCCATTACCCACACTTTCTGTCCAGGCTCCAGTTCCACTGGGTGAGCGTTGTGGTCATACCACTCTTTCATAACTGCTTGGCTGGCCTCCAAGTTGTCTGAAGCCTGCTTCCACAACTTAGCCATTTGGCTCCGGAAGGCCAGCATGTAGCTCACCACGTCCTGGGGAAGCTTCCTGGGAGTCTGTTCCCATCCGTCTTTCACCAGGCTGAGAGGTCCCCTTACAGGGTGCCCATACAAAAGTTCGAAGGGGCTGAAGCCCACTCCCTTCTGTGGCACTTCCCTGTAGGAAAACAAGAGACAGGGTAGGAGGATGTCCCATTTCTTCCGTAGGCTCTCAGGAAGACTCCGTATCATACCTTTCAAGGTTTTGTTAAACCTTTCCACAAGGCCATTGGTTTGTGGGTGATAGGGAGTAGTAAACCGATAGGTAACGCCGCACTCCTTCCACATGGCCCGCATGTATGCTGAAAGGAAGTTAGTCCCCCTGTCGGAAATGACCTCCTTGGGGAAACCCACTCTGGTGAAAATCCCCATCAGGGCCCTTGCCACTACAGGTGCAGTGATGGTCCTCAGAGGTATTGCCTCTGGGTACCGGGTGGCATGATCCACCAAAACCAGTATGAACCGATGTCCAGCTGAAGTTGGTGGATCCAATGGCCCTACAATGTCGATGCCCACCCTCTCAAAGGGGGTGCTAACGACGGGTAGTGGTTCCAGGGGAGCTTTTAGCTTCACCCCAGTTTTCCCACTGGCTTGGCAAGACACACACGTCCGACAATATGTATCCGACGCCACTTTCATTCGAGGCCAGTAGAAATGGGGGACAAGCCGGGCAAAGGTCTTGTCCTGTCCTAGGTGTCCTGCCAATGGTATCTCATGAGCCAGTTCCAGTAGAAAGGCTCTAAAGCATTGAGGGACCACCAAGGCTCTGGCTGAACCGTGGCCAGGTGTCTTGGGCTCACTGTAGAGGAGTCCATCCTCCCAGTAAATCTGGTAGCTCCCTTCAATGTTTCCCGCTGCCTGGGCGTTGGCCTGTTGCCGCAGCCCCTCGAGAGTAGGACACTCTTTCTGAGCTTTGCAGAATTCTTCCCGGGAAGGACCTCCCTCCACATGCCATTCAGTTGGGATGGGTAGGTTTTCCAGGGAAGCAACATTCTCCCCGGTGGACTCCAGATCCACCTCCGCAGGTGGTCCAGTTGTCTCACGAGGTGGAGATGTCGAGGCAGGGTCCTCCGGCCTCCTGTCCTTCTCCTCTCTGGCAGCCGGCTGGGCCATTGTTCCAGGCTCCAGCGTCAATGAACTCCCCCTTCGGGCAGTCGCGGACCTTGTGCTGACACAAGTCCAGTCAGGGGGTCCCAGCATCTCAGAGTGAGTCTGGTACTCCACCCTCCTCCAAGCATTGTGCTCCATATCATTCCCCAACAGGCAGTCAACAGGCACGGCAGGGCTTACGGCAACTCGAAGTGGACCTGCAACCCCTCCCCACTCAAAGGGAACCTCGGCCACAGGATAGTGGCCCAATCTGCCGTCAGCCATTACGGCGGGATGGAGTACATCTGGGATGACCTGCTCTGAAGACACCAGCTGACTCCTTACCATAGTCATGCTGGCTCCTGTGTCTCTCAGAGCCTCCCCTCTTCGGCCATTGATGGTGACCCACTGCTCATACTTAGTAGTATTAGAGGGCAGCTGGGTCTTGGGAACCATCTCCTTATCTCCTAGGGACACTAAGGTGACACCCGCCCGCTCCCCCCCATTAACCAAAGGCATCTCCTCCCCGAGCACTACACTAGTGATTCCCGGGGCTTTTCCTCCAGTGGGAGGGGGTGGTCTTTTTGGGCACCTCACATCTCCTTTATAGTGTCCCACACCACCACACTCAAAACAATGAACAACCCTTGGCTGCTGGCTTTGGCCAGGGGTAGGGTTGCGAGGGGGGTTACTCTTGGGGATGAATCCTCTGCCCCTTCCTTGCGAAGTATTTTGTGGCCCTTTTGAGAACTCCCTCTTAGTTTCCCCTCCCTCTTTCCTCTGGGGGGCGCCCTGTCCTTGCTTCTGGGAATTCCCTCCAGTCCCCTTAGTCGACACCCGGGTACTAACCCAGATGTCCGCCTCCTCAGCAAGCTTCCTGGGGCTGGTCAGCTTGCTGTCCACCAGATGCTGTCTTAGTTCGGGAAGACACTTCTCGAGTAGGTGTTCCTTGAGTATGAGGTCATATAGTCCCTCATAGTCTCCTACTTCGCTGCCTCTTACCCAACCCTCCAGGGCCTTCCTGGCGTAGTCCAAGAAATCTACCCAGTTTTGCGTGCCCAGCTTGTAGCTACCCCGGAACTTTTGCCTATATTTCTCAGGGGTCAACCCAAACTTCTTGAGCAGCGCTGATTTCATAGCCGGATAGTAGGTCTGTTCACTCTGGTCAAGAGCCAACAAAGTATCCCTGCCAGTGGGGGGCATGTATTTGTATAACCCACCTCCCCAGTGGACTTCCAGAATCCCATGGGCCCTTAGCGAGACCTCGTAGGCGGCTAGCCACTTAGCAATGTCGTCACTGGGTACATAACAAGCCATAATATCTTTTGGTAGGTACGGTCTAGGTTCTTTGATGTTGGTCTGGGTATCGCTGCCACCATTCTCTAATTTGGGGGATCCTCGGTTTAGGGCTTGTAAATCCATCTCTTTGATGGTTCGCTCATGTGCCAACCTCCTATCCTCCCTTTCCATGTCCATCCTGGCTAGTTCTATTTTCAACCTCCTCTCCTCCCTCCTATCTTCCAGCTCGGCTTCGGTTAAGCCCCTGTCTGAAACACTGCTGCTTGCCCTTGAAGGTAGCCTGGGACCTGTCAGAAGATTCCCTCTCCCCATTTGGTTCAGCAATGCAGCCTCAGTAACAGTGTCCCCATCACCCATTTCCGTTTCTGGTTCCTCCCTTAGGCGAGCTTCTAACCATGCCCTTATGCTTGTCAGCAACTCTCCTTTCTTGGCACCTTTATTGAAAAATACCCCGTTCTGCTGACACCAATCCCTGAGTTGGGCCACAGTATTGGCTTCCAACTCTTTAAGATTCACCTCCAGCTTTGCCATGGTATAAAATTACTCACAGGAGAAAACCACGAAGTGACTTGAGGTTAACCTCCACCCACCACCAGAAGTAAATTTAGAAAAATCAAAAATATAAATTAGGAGGGCCGCAGGGAGAAAACTCCAGGTGAGGTCTTGTGGTTAGCACTGCGTTACTAATAAGTGAGTGTAAGTACAAATCCGTTATCCCACCGCTGAAACACCAATTATGTTGGACCTAGATTACCCAAGCCTACATATGGTAGCCTGGCACAGTAGTGGTCTACAGCTAACTCCAAGCGCTGGTTAAGTACTTACAAATCTTACCCACAGTAACTCAGTGATGAACCACTAAAATAAAGACACAACACCACTGTTTGGAAAAATACCGATACCTTTTATAAAAATAATATGCTCTTCTTGTTATGCTTTTTAGTCAGGGATGAAAGACAATCAAATACACATCCACATGAAATTTAAATTACTCTTCAATATTTTTCCTGCTCAGAATTTGAGAATCAAAGGTACATTTAGGTTCTTTAGTTATTTAGGACACAAGACACTTCACTAATAACTTTTACAGGAAGGCAAAATACAGTCTGGCAGAGTAATATGTTTTTAAAGACACATTTGCAGGTACATTACATTTGTGATAAGAGGCTGTCTATAGTACAACCCACTACTCCACTAGGAGGTTACAGCTAGGGATTTGCACTCTACAGTTTCAACATGTTATTTAACCACTCTTAGGCGTGTACATTACCCCTCAGCTCTTAGCCTTCTTCTCACTCAACAGACCTCTACCACAGGGGTGGATCTTCTCAACATAAACCCCCAGCCATGTGGCTAAAAGGAGACAAAACAGAATCAACAATGTTCTCCCTTCGATCAATTCACAGGTTGCACCTTAATGGTGAAGGTTCTACTTCCTTAATTAATAACAGGATATAAGGGCTCTTCCTAGTGAGCCTGGTAATTCTCCCTGCCCACCACTCTCCCCCTCTTATCTCATTAGGAGCTAGAGTTTTTACGTGGACTGGGCAGTTCTGTCACTCGGTTTCTTTATATGTAATTCTGGCGGCTTAAAAGTCAATTGCCTGTCTTTAAGATTTCCCGCTTTGATGCCTTCAGTCACCCGATGCTTCCTCTTCCCGCACCCCCTCTACCCGGCTTACTTTTGAGTTCCGGACAGTGCAGCTGGTGTTGCCTGGGTCCCGCGGTGCCGGGGAAGTCTCCCCGCAGTTGTAGAGGCGTCAGGGATGCCTACCTCAGACCGAGGCGCTCCACCGAGGTGACCGATGCGGCGCTTCTGCCTCTTCAAGCTTACCGCTGGCTGGAGCTCTGCCTTGACGCACCTCCGATGACGCGACCGGCCCTCCTCAGGCGCACTACTCCGCTGGGCATGCGCGGAAGCGCTCGCTCTTCTCCCGCCTCCGCACTCACTCAAAGGGAGGACGCTGGTCTACCGGTGACGCTGCTCTCCCGGGCCTGCCCGATCATAGGCCCCTCCTGCCTCACGAAAAGCGTCTAGCTGCTGGTCATGCGCGGAAGCGCCGATCTCTTTGTTTTGACGCGGCCGGTGCCCCCGGGGTCCCGATGCCGATCAGAGCAGCGTCGCTGCTCCCCTCCAGTCACTTCTCACTTGGGCTTCACAGGAAGGATGTCCACACACGGCGCCCTTGCTCCACAGGTCGCCAGGGTGCCACAGACCCCCGCACTCACTTCAGCTACTCCACGTCCCCGGTAAGCTCAGCGCTGATCAGGGGTAGCCAGGACTCTCTTCAGTCAGGGGTATCCTGAGTGGATTTATTGAGATTCCAAGATGTGAGTGGCTGCTTCCTCAAGTAGCTCGATTTCTTTTCCAATAGTTGATGTTTTGAGAGAGGGATCGGTCAAAGGCTGAAGGGGGAACAATCCTCTGAAGTAACTGTCAGCCTCAGTGACAAACTAGCTGCTCTCAGTGTGTCCACCTCCTCTCACCACTGTCTCACTCCTCTACTCTGGGGTCAGCACAAAATGGCTGCTGGTCACTGGCCTTATATAGGGTGGCCTGAGACCTGCAGAATTCTCTAGGGTATTCTAGAAAGTTCCCTAATGTTAACCTATGGACCTGTCCTCCAGTGGTGTCCGTTATGGCAGTTGGTGGACACCATCTTAGGTCTCTGGAGATCCCTAGATTTTCAAGGGGGCTGACTAGGCCTCACAGGTTATGAGGGAAAAATGGCGTCATCGCCAAGGAACACCTAGCCCCCTGACAGCATTAAAAAATTCCTGATGGACATATGTAAAAATAAAAATAGAAACTCTGGGAGGCTAAGGGGGACAAAAATAAATCACGATGGTTAGAGTCTTCCCAGAAGCAGACAGGTCTAACAGTGCCCATACTATTTCCTCCCGTTGAATTGGGCGCACCAAGAACTTGCGGTGTGTGTTTGAAAGCCAGGGCAGTTCAATATGAGTTAGGTAATCGAGTATGTGTTCTTCCGGAGTAGGCCCTCGTGAGGCATATAGTGTCGTATAACACTCCCGGAAACACTCCGCCACTTGTGTGTCTGAAAGCAGCTCACCAGTAGTGGGTGACCGCATTTTTCTGGTGTCGTTATTCTACTTCTGCTCCTCTTAGCCAACTGCCCGAGAACCGTGCCGGGTCGCTCCCCCTCGCCGTACGATCTAGCTATTGCATACTTTCCTAGGTGCTTGACTTCAGATTCAACCTCTTCATGGTTTTCCATCAGAGTTAAAGCTAATTCTCGTGCGAGAGTCTCGCTATTATCATGCAATCGCTGCAGCTCTAGATCCGTAAGTTTGGCCTCCAAAGTAACCAGCCTGCCCCTGATCGACTTGAGGGCTCCTGAATGTTTTGAGATAGCGATCCCCCTGATGTACACCTTAAACGTCTCCCATACAGTCTGAAAAGAATCCACAGAGCCCACATTCTTGTCAAAGAGTAACTCAATGGCCACCGCTAGTTCCTCCCTGAATGCCGCATCCAGCAAGGAGTATGGGGGGAAGTGCCAAGAAAACGGTGGTATACGTCGCAACGACGCAGCTAACATCAGTAATATAGGAGAATGGTCCTAGTAGGTGTGCGGTAGTATAGTGCAGTTCTGAAGTGCCTGAGTTAGATGCGTGGTGACAAGCCAATAGTCTATCCTAGTGTGTATGTCATGTGGGGCCGAGTAATGAGTATAACCACCTTGGGTAGGGTGTCTGTACCTCCATACGTCGCATAAGTCCGGCCTAATCACTTGTGTCTCCAGCACTCTTGCAGAAGCCGATGGCCGGCGCTCGGGACCGTCTGATCTGTCAATGTGTTGTTGCCTGGTCATGTTAAAGTCACCGCCCCAGAGTATGTCTCCACCCGAGTGCGTTGCAACCTTGGCAGCTAGCACTAAATAGAAGTCCGGATGATCATAATTGGGACCATAGATGTTAACTATGCAGAGCTCCATACCCTTACCGCAGAACCTCGTAATCGTGTAGCGTCCGTCTCTGTCAATCTCCAGTGGTGTTATCCTCAAGTGTGACTTCGAGTTGACCCACGTAAGCACGCCCCTAGAGTGTGATGTAAACCCAGCAGCATGTATATTACCCATAAATCCCCTGTAGCGAAGTATGTGGCTGTGTGTAAGTGTGTCTCCTGTAATAATGCAACATCAACGCCTTGTCTAGCAAAGTATTACAGAACCTTCCGGACCTTACGATGGTCGTTTAGACCCAGAACAGTCCAGGTTAGCAGCATCAAAGTGTCCAACTTGTCTCTAGGTGTGGTCATCCTGCCTGTAGCGGTCTGTTTGAGTGTGTCAGTAAAAACGTCTGAGTGAACATCTCAACATCGTATCCTGCCTTAATCATGACTGATTACTTCAAATAAACACTCTCCCACGGCAAACATTCCCCTCTCACCCCAGCAAATCTCTACAACTCCTTCCCACCCCCCTTCCGCTCCCTCCCACGCCTGCCCATCCCAACTAGGCTGCGAGCAACCCCTCTCCCCATCAAAACCACCCCATGAACCTAATCCCTCCCCAAAACTTTGGTAAAACAGACAAAACCTTTGTCGAAACTGAGTG
This sequence comes from Lissotriton helveticus, assembly GCF_964261635.1. NCBI lineage: Eukaryota > Metazoa > Chordata > Amphibia > Caudata > Salamandridae > Lissotriton > Lissotriton helveticus. Next base: position 242,632,616 of record NC_136057.1, read on the forward strand.
GGATTCACACGGGGTGAAGGTAGCCGACAATAAGCAAACTCTCTGTCGGGTCTAATCCTATAGTCGCCCGTCCCACCCCCCGTCTCAATGAAAAGTTGTTGTGGGTGTAAACCTAAAGCACAATCTTGGAGCACACCAGGTTGAGCAGAAGGAATCCTAAACAAATATCTTACTCCAGTAAACCACATAATCCGCTAAAATGTTCCTTAAACAACAGCAAATTACAGCAACAGCGCAGGACTGTAATTAAGTAAGATGGGTCATCCCCCATCCAGTATCCAAGACCCTACCCTACCCACTTCCCCCTGCATAATGCAATGTAACTCATGGTTCTTATCTGCTAGAGTCCCATTCAGTCCTGATCGTCCATTGAGCCTCCCGCCCTTCTTCCATCCTGTTCGGGGAGGATCGATTCTCTTTGCGCCAATCCTTGAGGGCTCTATGGAGGGCTTTTGGGTCTGTAAAGATCATTGATTTCCCTTTCTGTTGATTCTCAATTTTGCCGGGTACAACATCGTGTAATCTGCGCCTAACTCGTGGAGCTGTCGTTTCATCGGCATAAACTGGCGTCGCGCCTCTTGCACCCTCGCAGTGAAGTCCGGGAACAGTGAAAGGGTTGATCCCTCAAATTGGAGACGTTGTTTTTCCCTAGCCAGTCACAAAGCCACATCACGGCCCCTGTAGTTGAGTCGTTTGGCAATGATAGGCCTCGGTGGCGCCCCTGGCTTAGGTCTTGGGCCCAGGGAAAGGAGTGCCCTCTTGACAACAAACATTGCAGAGAAGGCGGTGTCACCGAGGAGGTTCTTTACCAGATTTTCAATGACGATCTCCATGTTTCCGGTCTGCGTGGTCTCCGGTAGGCCTGTGATGCGGAGGTTGCACCCCCGAGAGTGGGCCTCCAAGTCCTCCGTCTTGTCCTGTAACATCTGCATCCCTCTACTCAGCTGTTTGTGTTCTGTGTCCAAGGAGGTCTGCACCTCCTACACCTCGGTGATTCTGCGTTCAGACATATCTATGCGCTCTGCTTGTTTGTCGAATCTCTCTGCCATGCGGTCCATCCGGTAGGTGAGCGCATCCATTTTGGTGCCTAGCGATGCTATTCCCCCTTGTAGGCTCTTTTCCATAGCCAGAAGAAGTCCGCGGATATCTTGCTGAGGTAGGTCCTCCGTCGGCTCCTGCTCCCCTCGTTCCCTTCCCATGGAAGAATCCCCTGGCTTGTTTCCTTTAGGATCAAATGACAATTTGGTTTGTGTCCTAACTGTACGCCCCATCTTGACAGGGTCTGGCGGCCAACCACAGTTCGACATGTGAAGCGGCTCTCAGTTTGGTGTATTCCAGGACCCCACCTTGCAGCCTCCCAATCAGAAACAACGTCGCACGTCGGGCCCCTGGCACCAACCCGGGCCGAGTTACCCCAGATCTTCCCTGCTGTGGGCAAACGTACTGCAATTCTGGGATTTCGGCCAGCATGGCCTCCACGTGGCCCACGGTGGTTGCCGACGCAACCGGTCTCGCCGGGGCAGTAAGTGGGAGCGCTGTCATTGTGCCCTCGGTCACTCTTGACTTCCCTGCTCCCCAACGGCAGGACACAATGTCCTGTGCACCTGTAGGAGGGGGGAGCAATTGTCTACTTACCAGGCTTCTGATTGATCCAGAGCACCCAGGTCCCGAGGTGATCACCCCAGCCGCTGCCACCACCGCCCTGTGTGTGGCAAGCTCACTGTCGCCTCGAGCCAACCGTCAATGAGCCCACCAGGTCTGTACCTTCACGCTCTCCTTGCCATATCGTTTTGCCGGGTGCGCAGCACTGTACAAGGCTTTAATGCATGGTCACTGAGAGGCTGCCCTGACCTCGCTCTTTGTCTCCATCAGGGGCTCTCTCAGCGCTCAAATGACCCCAGCGATGCCACTCCAAGCCCCTGTGCGGGACTCAGGGCTCCCGTAGGCGCGAGGGGCTCCGTGCTGACTGCAGTCAAAGCCTCGGCGCCTCCCCTGAGATCCCGGGCCACGCAACGCCACTTCTTGCCACCACTCTCGGGTCCAGTATCGGGTGCCGCTGATGGCGGGGGAACACAGGCTGCCCCCGGGGCCCAGTCTCTCCCGTATAAATAACGTGTTGCTGTCGGGCAGAGTAACACAGGCCGCCTCCGTTCCGTGGCAGGGGACGCTGATCAGTTCTTCGCGCTTTGTGGGCCGACCCAGGCCTCAGGATCTCGTACCACATTACTCAGCGCTGGGGATGTTTACCATCCAGGCCGTTGTATTGACCCTGGCATACGCTGCCTCAGACACACCACCGCAGCGGTGCGTGCTCTGCTGGGAGGTGCGGGGAGAAGGTCGCTCTGAGGCCCTCTAGCTGCCGGTGCTCCCTCCGGCGTCCTTCTTCATTCTCAGCCACGTCGCAGACTCCAGCTCGCCTCCGTCACCCAGGGCGCAGGTCTCTCGCATGCCACTGGGCCTCAGCATCCGTGACCAGGCAAGCAGGGAGGCTCAGGGGTCAGACCCGCACTAGCCAGCGTCTGCCAGAGTTCAGCGTCGTGGTGGGTAAGATCAGGGGTCTTCAGGTGCAGTCAAACATGCAGGATTATTTTAGGATAGACAGTGAGACGCGGGAGATCTTGGCTCAAGCAGCCATCTTGGCTGCGAGCTAGCTCCTCCCCCCATGCCCCACTGAAAATTAGCAACCTTGAATGCACAATCGCGCTTTGGCTATTGCGCTGAACGTGCTGCGGTAATTTCTTAGTCAGGATCCGGTGATTAACCATATCGAACGTGGCCCTAGCTTCCATTGCTGATTATGTGTTGATTTCCCAATATTTGACCTTACGGTAAAAGACCAGTCATTCCTTTTAAACAGTTTTACTCTAAGGGATGCTGTGAAAAGAATTCCTTTATTGTATAGGTGCGGAAGTTTGTTAAGATTTTTATCGGTTTTCCTCTTCCAGGGTTTTTCTTGAAAGTATCCAGATGAACTCTTTGAATATCCTGCTCCAAACTCTGCCCAGTTTCATTCCAAGCTGGAGTCCTGGAAGAAGGATTGCTGGAGCTTAGATTCCCACACTGCAGTTATGGGGTACTGCCTTCAACTTCCAGAGATGGCAGTCTTTTTTCACAGCAGCCAACAATGAAGGCATCATATGGAAATTAATTTATAAATGGTCAAAAGACTGAAATCTCAACTTGTGAACATATGTACAATGAAAATAATCTTTCTTTGCGCCATTGTTTTCGAATTCTAGCAACAAATAATCAGAATCAAAATATGCTCCTGCCCCAACAATTACATTACAGGTCATATTCTTGTAATAAACGTTACAGTTCTCTTATAGGCAGCTCAATCCCTGACCATGATTATCCTTTCCCTTATCTTTAATAGAATGGTGTTATCCTCAAGTGCGACTTCGAGTTGACCCACGTAAGCACGCCCCTAGAGTGTGATGTAAACCCAGCAGCATGTATATTACCCATAAATCCCCTGTAGCGAAGTATGTGGCTGTGTGTAAGTGTGTCTCCTGTAATAATGCAACATCAACGCCTTGTCTAGCAAAGTATTACAGAACCTTCCGGACCTTACGATGGTCGTTTAGACCCAGAACAGTCCAGGTTAGCAGCATCAAAGTGTCCAACTTGTCTCTAGGTGTGGTCATCCTGCCTGTAGCGGTCTGTTTGAGTGTGTCAGTAAAAACGTCTGAGTGAACATCTCAACATCGTATCCTGCCTTAATCATGACTGATTACTTCAAATAAACACTCTCCCACGGCAAACATTCCCCTCTCACCCCAGCAAATCTCTACAACTCCTTCCCACCCCCCTTCCGCTCCCTCCCACGCCTGCCCATCCCAACTAGGCTGCGAGCAACCCCTCTCCCCATCAAAACCACCCCATGAACCTAATCCCTCCCCAAAACTTTGGTAAAACAGACAAAACCTTTGTCGAAACTGAGTGGGATTCACACGGGGTGAAGGTAGCCGACAATAAGCAAACTCTCTGTCGGGTCTAATCCTATAGTCGCCCGTCCCACCCCCCGTCTCAATGAAAAGTTGTTGTGGGTGTAAACCTAAAGCACAATCTTGGAGCACACCAGGTTGAGCAGAAGGAATCCTAAACAAATATCTTACTCCAGTAAACCACATAATCCGCTAAAATGTTCCTTAAACAACAGCAAATTACAGCAACAGCGCAGGACTGTAATTAAGTAAGATGGGTCATCCCCCATCCAGTATCCAAGACCCTACCCTACCCACTTCCCCCTGCATAATGCAATGTAACTCATGGTTCTTATCTGCTAGAGTCCCATTCAGTCCTGATCGTCCATTGAGCCTCCCGCCCTTCTTCCATCCTGTTCGGGGAGGATCGATTCTCTTTGCGCCAATCCTTGAGGGCTCTATGGAGGGCTTTTGGGTCTGTAAAGATCATTGATTTCCCTTTCTGTTGATTCTCAATTTTGCCGGGTACAACATCGTGTAATCTGCGCCTAACTCGTGGAGCTGTCGTTTCATCGGCATAAACTGGCGTCGCGCCTCTTGCACCCTCGCAGTGAAGTCCGGGAACAGTGAAAGGGTTGATCCCTCAAATTGGAGACGTTGTTTTTCCCTAGCCAGTCACAAAGCCACATCACGGCCCCTGTAGTTGAGTCGTTTGGCAATGATAGGCCTCGGTGGCGCCCCTGGCTTAGGTCTTGGGCCCAGGGAAAGGAGTGCCCTCTTGACAACAAACATTGCAGAGAAGGCGGTGTCACCGAGGAGGTTCTTTACCAGATTTTCAATGACGATCTCCATGTTTCCGGTCTGCGTGGTCTCCGGTAGGCCTGTGATGCGGAGGTTGCACCCCCGAGAGTGGGCCTCCAAGTCCTCCGTCTTGTCCTGTAACATCTGCATCCCTCTACTCAGCTGTTTGTGTTCTGTGTCCAAGGAGGTCTGCACCTCCTACACCTCGGTGATTCTGCGTTCAGACATATCTATGCGCTCTGCTTGTTTGTCGAATCTCTCTGCCATGCGGTCCATCCGGTAGGTGAGCGCATCCATTTTGGTGCCTAGCGATGCTATTCCCCCTTGTAGGCTCTTTTCCATAGCCAGAAGAAGTCCGCGGATATCTTGCTGAGGTAGGTCCTCCGTCGGCTCCTGCTCCCCTCGTTCCCTTCCCATGGAAGAATCCCCTGGCTTGTTTCCTTTAGGATCAAATGACAATTTGGTTTGTGTCCTAACTGTACGCCCCATCTTGACAGGGTCTGGCGGCCAACCACAGTTCGACATGTGAAGCGGCTCTCAGTTTGGTGTATTCCAGGACCCCACCTTGCAGCCTCCCAATCAGAAACAACGTCGCACGTCGGGCCCCTGGCACCAACCCGGGCCGAGTTACCCCAGATCTTCCCTGCTGTGGGCAAACGTACTGCAATTCTGGGATTTCGGCCAGCATGGCCTCCACGTGGCCCACGGTGGTTGCCGACGCAACCGGTCTCGCCGGGGCAGTAAGTGGGAGCGCTGTCATTGTGCCCTCGGTCACTCTTGACTTCCCTGCTCCCCAACGGCAGGACACAATGTCCTGTGCACCTGTAGGAGGGGGGAGCAATTGTCTACTTACCAGGCTTCTGATTGATCCAGAGCACCCAGGTCCCGAGGTGATCACCCCAGCCGCTGCCACCACCGCCCTGTGTGTGGCAAGCTCACTGTCACCTCGAGCCAACCGTCAATGAGCCCACCAGGTCTGTACCTTCACGCTCTCCTTGCCATATCGTTTTGCCGGGTGCGCAGCACTGTACAAGGCTTTAATGCATGGTCACTGAGAGGCTGCCCTGACCTCGCTCTTTGTCTCCATCAGGGGCTCTCTCAGCGCTCAAATGACCCCAGCGATGCCACTCCAAGCCCCTGTGCGGGACTCAGGGCTCCCGTAGGCGCGAGGGGCTCCGTGCTGACTGCAGTCAAAGCCTCGGCGCCTCCCCTGAGATCCCGGGCCACGCAACGCCACTTCTTGCCACCACTCTCGGGTCCAGTATCGGGTGCCGCTGATGGCGGGGGAACACAGGCTGCCCCCGGGGCCCAGTCTCTCCCGTATAAATAACGTGTTGCTGTCGGGCAGAGTAACACAGGCCGCCTCCGTTCCGTGGCAGGGGACGCTGATCAGTTCTTCGCGCTTTGTGGGCCGACCCAGGCCTCAGGATCTCGTACCACATTACTCAGCGCTGGGGATGTTTACCATCCAGGCCGTTGTATTGACCCTGGCATACGCTGCCTCAGACACACCACCGCAGCGGTGCGTGCTCTGCTGGGAGGTGCGGGGAGAAGGTCGCTCTGAGGCCCTCTAGCTGCCGGTGCTCCCTCCGGCGTCCTTCTTCATTCTCAGCCACGTCGCAGACTCCAGCTCGCCTCCGTCACCCAGGGCGCAGGTCTCTCGCATGCCACTGGGCCTCAGCATCCGTGACCAGGCAAGCAGGGAGGCTCAGGGGTCAGACCCGCACTAGCCAGCGTCTGCCAGAGTTCAGCGTCGTGGTGGGTAAGATCAGGGGTCTTCAGGTGCAGTCAAACATGCAGGATTATTTTAGGATAGACAGTGAGACGCGGGAGATCTTGGCTCAAGCAGCCATCTTGGCTGCGAGCTAGCTCCTCCCCCCATGCCCCACTGAAAATTAGCAACCTTGAATGCACAATCGCGCTTTGGCTATTGCGCTGAACGTGCTGCGGTAATTTCTTAGTCAGGATCCGGTGATTAACCATATCGAACGTGGCCCTAGCTTCCATTGCCGATTATGTGTTGATTTCCCAATATTTGACCTTACGGTAAAAGACCAGTCATTCCTTTTAAACAGTTTTACTCTAAGGGATGCTGTGAAAAGAATTCCTTTATTGTATAGGTGCGGAAGTTTGTTAAGATTTTTATCGGTTTTCCTCTTCCAGGGTTTTTCTTGAAAGTATCCAGATGAACTCTTTGAATATCCTGCTCCAAACTCTGCCCAGTTTCATTCCAAGCTGGAGTCCTGGAAGAAGGATTGCTGGAGCTTAGATTCCCACACTGCAGTTATGGGGTACTGCCTTCAACTTCCAGAGATGGCAGTCTTTTTTCACAGCAGCCAACAATGAAGGCATCATATGGAAATTAATTTATAAATGGTCAAAAGACTGAAATCTCAACTTGTGAACATATGTACAATGAAAATAATCTTTCTTTGCGCCATTGTTTTCGAATTCTAGCAACAAATAATCAGAATCAAAATATGCTCCTGCCCCAACAATTACATTACAGGTCATATTCTTGTAATAAACGTTACAGTTCTCTTATAGGCAGCTCAATCCCTGACCATGATTATCCTTTCCCTTATCTTTAATAGAATGTGTGAAGTTCTTTAAGCATGTGGAACAATCCTATATCATTATGGTTGACAATCCTGCAGATTTACTTGTTTTTCCCATGCCAAATAGTGTAGCTATTTCTATATGGCCACTTTATGTGGTATATTTATTGTCTACCAATATCCAGTTAACAAGTGGATACAGCTGACACATTTTGTGCCATGTTAGTTTATTCTTAGATTTTGTAAATATGTGATGAAATCAATTAATTACAAAATCCATACATTTGATCACTGATTAAGAGAGATCTTCACACCAAAATATGTCAAGGGAAATCCTGGCAATCTGGAGTGAGCCTCACTTTAATTCCAAACGTTGCGAAGAAGGTGTCTTCACTGAGAACCCATATTTTGCTTATTCGGATGAGCTCTGATAAAGAATTGCTTAAGCCTGAATAGGTGCATCCAGCTATACAAACGTATTCTAAGAAACTCGAAATTCGAAAGCCATGTTTTTTTTATTTTAGTCTTTAGCTAAGCAGTATCATAATACTTTTTAGAAATTGCTTTAGCGTGTCAGATTGTCAGAAACGAGTGCTTTCAAGTTTCCACTGCCTTTGCGCAAATTCTAGTCCGTTCTCATCTGTTTCATGGTCTGTATCTCATCCACAGCACTGCTACCGTGCTTCAGCACTCCGTTGGTTGTTTTTGTCTACCTTTCCAGCATGTTTTGTAGTATCTTACAGTTTAGTCATTCCAATTGAAATACAGTTGTCATTTCCATAATTTCTTCAGGATATTTTGCTCTTGCCACATCTTTTGTTTACAATCAAGATAATTAGTGAGCTTTATACACAACATCTATGTTGTATGGTTTTATTGTTTTTATTATGACAATTCTCTGAGCTCCCACAAATAAGGTGGTAACATTATTCAATTAATGTACTGTTCTTTTTGCAGTTGATTGCAAACATTGTTTGTCACAATATCAAGTGTTATTTCATAATCCATAAATAATAAATCAGGTGATAGCAATAAAGCACCAAGTATTGAAATTTCAGAATAATGTAATTAAATTACGTGTAATTATGCAACAGACACATTTACCACTAACATCAAAATGCATCCGTTTTGATCATCCGTGTATATTTTGTGCAAAAAAAAGGCAAAAACAGAACTGTTATCGATAAAAACTTCTGTTCCTGTAGTTCACAAGCTCCTGATAACTTTTCTGTGACTTAACTTAATGGTGTAATCTAGGGAATTTCACTTAATATGTGTAATATGAAGCTCCTAAATTAAATCAGCATAATTGAAATGTCACCTGCACCCTTTCATAGTCTAACAGTGACGGTGAGCTGCTAGTAACAATTTTGAATCATGGCAGGGCAGATCCTGCCTTCCACTATTTCAAAGTCAGCAGTGCAGTACCACAATAGTGAGTTATAATGTAATCTGCTTTCTATACTGGTTAATACAGACTGCAGTGCTATACGTTATTATTTACACTCTATCATTCAAAGTTAAAGCTTCTCCTACTAAGTAGCAAGATAATGCATCCATGCAACAATCTCACATTCAGTGCTCACTGCTCTTAATTTTTCTAAAGCGAATTATTTCCTGCTTGTACATTTCATATAAAAAAGAAAGGTATATTGTATGTTTGTCTTCCCTAAGGAGAGCTACCTGGCACAGCAACGCCAGAGAAGAATGCAGTCCCACTAGCACACTTCTCCCATTACATATGCACTTTATTGAATGCACTTCCATAGACCTCAGAGATAAGCAGGAGAAAGCTCTGAGAACATTCTCACCCAGCTAAACCTAAAAAATGGCATCTATGCACTTACCAAAGGATGCACACTCTCACATAAACCCTAAATGCACTTCATGCCTGCACAGACTGCAGAGAAAAACACCTTTGAAAATAAAGAATTTAAAGGATAATTTCAAGGAGAGCATATTGTCAAAAAACCCCTCTGAGTTATGTACCCCACTACAGAGAGAGGGATGACAGTACCATAGTTAAAGTCAATAAGTCTGTTTTCATGTAAAACACATGAAAAGTGCAAATGTGTGTTTATCTGTGCTTGCATGTGTTAGCGCACTTAAGCCAAACATATGGGCTATGCCCCCGGTTATTTTAACGTGTAAATGGCACAATAACATGTATGATCAAATACAGTGAAATAAACAAATAGACAATTATGTACACATTTTGTACATTGGATTAGATGTTTGAATATGACAGGTTGCAGTAAAGCAGCAGGAAACTGATTTGCATTACTGTTCTACATGTTTATTCCAAATCCTTGAAGTCAAATGTGTCCGACAGGTTGATGAATTATCTTGCCATCCCATGGAACCAGCTACAACTTAAAATTGTCAAAATGAGTTGGAGTCCCAAATGGAAGTCAAAGAATGGAGAGCTGATGTAAAAGATCAGAAGAACATGTTGATGCTTTATCTCTATATGGAGGCACTGGTCTTTCCTAAGCATTTTCTCAGGGCTTGCTTTATCTCGTGGTTTCGAAAGCTGTAAATTAGCGGGTTAAGCGTAGGAATTATTATCATATGAAAGACGGATGCCACATTGTCCATGGCCATTGAGTGGCTTGCACTGGGCTTGGCATAAATAAAAACAAGTGTGCCAAAAAATAACGTTACACAGACAAAATGAGAAAAACAAGTGGAGAAGGTCTTTTTCCTCCCCTCTGAGGAACTTATCTTTAGAATGGCAGAAATGATGTAGACATATGATACAAGGATGATGATTAGCGATATCACTATGAGTCCACCTGCCACAGAAACAAGGACCACTTCATTGATGGTGGTATCAGAGCACGCAAGCTTCAAGAGTGCAGGGACATCACAGAAGAAATGACTGATCTTATTGTTCTTGCAAAAGGGCAGCGTAAATGTAAAAACAGCATGTGTTAGTGAATTGATGACAGCAATTGCACATATGATAACAAGAAGATAGATGCAGGTTTTATTGCTCATTATGACAGGATAGAGCAAGGGGTTACAGATAGCTGTGTACCGATCATAGGCCAGCAATACCATCATAAAAACATCTACACTTCCCACCACATACGATAAAAACATCTGTATTACACACCCTGTAAAAGAAATTGTCTTCTGTGTCCACAGGAAGTTGACCAACATGTTGGGGACAGCTACAGAGGAAAATGAGATGTCTACAAAGGCCAAGCTAGACAGCAAGAAGTACATGGGGCTGTGAAGTTTAGGGTTTATTGTGATCAACACCATGATCCCAATATTACAAAGAAGGTTAATACCATAGACCAGGAGGAAGAAACAGAACAGAGGAACTTGTAGTGCTGGGTCCTCTGTGAGTCCTAAAAGAATGAACTCCACCACATTTGTCCTGTTGCCTGTTTGCATGGTTCTCAAAAATAGTACCTAAAAGGAAAGAAGCAGATTTATAGAGATGTGAAATTTCAGAACGCACAGCCGAACACCAATATTTATGTTATTTATTTGTTTAAATATTGTAAGGTTGTAAGTAAAGTATGTTATGCTTGAGCGCATTTTTAGCATACCCATTACCCAGGTGGTCTCTTTGGGCCATATGTAGGTACCTTGGAAATACTGATTCCTAAATACCGAATTTTACCAATTCTGTATTTAGGAATCGGTATTTCATATGTAGGGAATAATTCGGTAAAAAATACCAAATCGTTAATATTCCTTAATACCCAATCGGTAATATTGATTCGGAAATAAGGAATCACCTACCCATTCATTCCTATGGGCTTGGAGGCCCATAGGAATGAATGTGAAGAAATTCGGTATTACCGATTTAGTAATCGTGGGAGGTATTTTAAGGGTGCCAGGATGTCCAAAGGACACCCTCTGGCACCCCTGAAATGTGCATGTGTGCACATGTGGCGCACATCCATGCCCTTATGGATGTGTGCCACATGGCACACTTCGAAAAGCGCGTTTTGAAAGGAAATCGCTATTTGCCACCCACTAGGAGTTGGTGGTAAATAGTGATTCCTTAAGGCTGAGGTACACTGTTTTAAGTGCTACCTACATTGCATTTAAGGAATCGGTATAACCGATTCCTTAAATGCAAGGCCATAAGGAATCGCCGAATCCTCTCTACATCTCAAATGGCTAAATACCGGTCGGTAACGGTGAAATGTAAAGAATTTCACCGTTACTGAACAGTACTGGGCCACCTACATGTGGCCCTCTGTGTTAGTTTTGCATCACTATGTTCACAGATGTGTGTGAAGAAGCATGAAAACAGCAAAATTATTAAATGTTTATGGATGTAAATATTAAAGTTCTGATCTAGAGTTTGGTAGACAAACTACAGTCTGTCAGGGTGGCTCAGGATATCCCCCAGCTAGGTAGGTTAATGTACAAATTTAGAGTTCACCATTGAGAAATAATCCCTGTATCTTGATAGGAACAGCTGTCGAGGCAGTTCCTTTCATGGTACAAGAACTTTGGCAGATGACATTGGTTTTGATAGCTGTTTATCAAACTAAAGTTTTATGTTTTAAAAAAATAAACTCCCTAAGTGAGATTTTGGTATTGAAAAACTATTAACTAATGTCTCCCACACTAAGGGGATTGTTTTTTTTTTTTTTTGCAGAGTTTTATATAGCGCAAACTAGACCCGAACCGAATCAGGTATCTGAGCGCTTTACATATTTTTTAAGTTACGTTACATGAGGACACACTTTCATTTTTTAGGCACGGGGAGATTAAGTGATTTGCCCAGAATCACAGGAGGTTTTGGCGTCGTTACCGAGACTCGAACCCAGATCCCCAGGTCCGAGGTCGAGCGCCCTAGGCGTTAGGCCAACTCCTCTCCCAACATTTACCCAACCTGCAACATCAAGAGAGAAGCAGGTGAGCTTGACTTCTCAGAATGATGTTCCTTACATCCGGAGGGCTAACTTGAATGTACCATCGGGCAAAAAAAAATGCTAAAGCTAACTTGCTTTTAGGAGTTTGGTGGAGCAAGTGGAAACTTTTCTGGGAGCACTTAAGTAGTCCTGGGATAGGCACATTATCAAGTACGGTTACAAATATTAAAATAAATGTTAAAGGGATAATGGGGGTAGAATTCACATATGAAATCGTCAAAGAACACATTGTTAGCTAGAGATTTTAGATCAAGTTATTACATTTGAAAATATAGATTGTTAACTCAATAAGAAGGCATTTAGTCACTGCTGTTTAATGGTGTCAGTGGTACTAATTATGTGAGCTGGGGGGCTAAAGTAGTTTAGCATTTGTCAAAAGAAAGCAGTGCTAGACCTACATCATTTCAAGTGTAATTCTTGGTTTTTAATGTCTTTCAGCCTGATTCATGAAGCGAAATTGCGCCCGCAATGGCTGCGAAAATGCAATTGCGGGTGCAAAACACGGAATCGGCATTCAAGTACAAAATAGCGATTTCGCAAACACAGAATAGCGATTAAAATAGCGATTACGCTATAATAGTCGCAGAGTCCCGGTAGTCGCGCATTAGCGATACGGAAATAGCGACCAACCACGGAATCTGCGAAATGAATAGCGAAACGCAATTTATTCTCAATCGGCATTCATGAAAAATAAACAATAGCGGAAAACCCCAAAATCGCATTTTTGCGCGGCGCAAATTAAGGACAACTCAAAGCAGGTGGTAACCATAAAAGCCATGATTAAGTAAAATTTGAAAAACAGTTGGCCAATCACCAACAGGTCCAGGCCTGACCAATCACACATAAGGACATTCAGCAGCAGCATTAGGCGTTCCACAATGCCAGGAATGTACATGGTGGTGAGGCGGCGAAGGCTACAGCGAGCAGCACGGAGGAGACGCATGAGGCAGGAAAGGATTTACCGGCAGCGGGTCACCTTGCTGGGCCAAACCAAAGAACAGATTTATGCCAAATACAGGCTGAATGGGGAAATGATCACCTGGCTGATACAAGAACTTGACCCCCTCATGCAGCACCCAACAAGGCGAAACAATTCTGTGCCTACACATGTGCAGGTATTGTGCAGCCTGCACCTCCTGGCCTCCGGCAGTTTCCAGGGCATAGTAGCGGCTGCTGGGGGGATATCCCAGCCCACCATGTCACGCTGCCTCCACACGTTTGTTGACGCCATGCTCACCCAGCTCCACCGCCACATCACATTTCCCACGAGCCAACAGGAATTGGACCTGACAAAACTACAATTTTACAATGTAGCCCATTTTCCCCATGTCCTCGGCTGCATCGACTGTACCCACGTCGCCATCTGCCCACCAGCTGCCACGGAGTATATGTACCGCAACCGGAAGTCCTACCACTCCCTCAACATACAGATGGTCTGCAATGCCAAGACCATCATCACTGACATTGTCGCACAGTACCCAGGGAGTACACATGATTCCTTTATCTTCAGGCACAGTGGACTCCACACACGACTGCTCAGAGGAGAGTTTGGGGAAGGACACCTACTTGGTAAGTACACTTTGTCGACAATGTCACATTGCAATGAAGTCACTGCGCTGCACAAGCAATCAACATCTGCTCCTCTCATTCAGGTGACAGTGGCTACGCCCTACGGGAATACCTCCTGACCCCTTACCTCAACCCTGCCACACCTCAGCAACGGCGCTACAATGTTGCGCACATCCGGACAAGGAACTGTATAGAAAGGACATTTGGCCTGCTCAAGAGCAGGTTCCGTATACTGCACAAGACAGGTGGGGCCATGTATTACAGTCCTGCTGCGTGCTGCCGTATTGTGGCTGTCTGTGCAATGCTCCATAACATTGCAACCAAGCGCCGGATACCTGTTGACATCTCAGGCAGTGAATCTGAAGGGGACGACCGGCCACCAGCACATGTGCACCATGCACGCGGGGAGAACCCAGCTGAAGGCCACAGACGTCGCAACCACATCACAGTGAACAATTTCTAGCCCACCCTCTTCCCCCACCCCACATATCACAATTGCATGCAAAATGTAATGATTACACAAGGCTAATGTGTGCAGCAAAATAAATATATTTGTTTCATTCACAACAAAAAGGGAATCAGTCCAACTATTTACAAATACCAGTATTGCGTCATACTGCAGTGTGCATGTACTTGGCAGGCTTAGCGTCAGCCTGTGCCAGTGTTATGCAGACAGTGTCAATGGCGCCTCCTGCGCGTAATGCCCAAGCGCCTCTGAGGCTCTTCCTCTTCCTGGGCACCTGTACCAGGCGTTGCCCTGGTGCTGCGCCTAGGTGGCGGGACCAGTGTGGCCGATTGGCTGCTCACGCTGGAGGCACCCTCACTGGCATCGTCGCCCCCTACAGTGGCCGGTAGCGCAGGTGTGTGTAGTGCCGTTACCGCGGTGGTTAGGTGCTCCAGGACCCTGGTGATGTCCTCACAGCACTGCACTAGTTGGTGCTGCTGGGTGAGAGAGCGCCGCGACAACTGGGTGGTGGCATTTGCTGCCACATAATTCGACCTGCTATAGGCCGACAGCCGGCTCATCAGCTGGTGGTGGCGCCGGCTCGCTACACTGCGGTGCTTGAGCAGCGCAGCAGTGTTCTCCTCCATGGCTGCAGTCATGCGGCCCATGGCCGCCGTCATGCGGTCCATGCGCTCTCCAACTCCCGCCACATTGCGCCCAATTTTGTGCAGCTGGAGCTGGATGGCACCTTGCTGCTGTGACTGGCGCTGGTGGATACGGAGCATGCGTCTCTCAACGCTCATGCAGGCATAGCGATGTCCATTGCCCCTCCTGCTGATTGCCCGCGGTATTGCCGCTGTCGCAGGCCCAGATCTATTGGCACCAGCTGCAGGTGGTGTTGCAGCAGGCGTTGCTGGTGCGGCAGGGACTGGGGGCACATTAGTGGGGTGCCTGGCTCTGGCTGCGGGTGGGGCGGCAGATCCAGATGCAGCAACGGTGGGGGGCCTGGCCTTGGCTGCGGGTGGGGCGGCAGATCCAGATGCAGCAACGGTGGGGGGCCTGGCCTTGGCTGCGGGTGGGGTGGCAGATCCAGATGCAGCAACGGTGGGGGGCCTGGCCTTGGCTGCGGGTGGGGCGGCAGATCCAGATGCAGCAACGGTGGGGGGCCTGGCTGCTGGTGTTGTTGCAGGGGCTGGTGCCTGGGTTTCTGGTTGTGATTCCTCCTCCTGGGCCTCCTCATCTATCAGCAGCCTCTCGCTGTCACTGCTGTCTGCGCCACCTGTGAGGGTACGTGGATACTCATTAGTTGCATGTGACTGTCAGACGTGCTGATGTTACATGCATGCTGGGTGACATTCCCTGGATGGCTGTGGATTTGCGTACTTTGGGACCTGTCTGGCTGCATTGGGGTACTACTACATTGTGGACATACTACATCTCCCACAATGCTTCAGGGCATTCCCTGATGCGCAACAAAGGCATGACTAAGGGCCAATAAGTGAGCCTATTTGGTCAGGGACGGTCATAGGGGACAGGGTCGCAGTCGCATGCCACTTACCTTGGGTGTCTTCGGTGGGGCGGGAGGAGTCCAGAGGGGTCACGCCAACGCACGCCTCCCTCTCAAGGGTGTCCTCGACCTGGTCCTCCAAGGGTATGTTGGGTGGGACTGTCGGTCCGCCACCTCCAGTGCCCGATGCCTCTCCAAGGCGCTCCGCCACCCTCTCCTTGGCACGACCTCGGAGGTCGTACCAGCGCTTCTTTAGCTCCTCCAATGACCTATCGGCCACACCCACCGAGTTCACGCTGGCGGCTATACCCAGCCAGATCCTCCGCTTGTCTTGCTCTGGGACCTTTCTGGAGTTGGTCCCAAAGAGCCGGTCATGGTTGGCCACCACCCCTTCAATGAGGTTCTCGAGCTCCTGCTCTGAGAACTTGAGCTTTCGCTTTCGTCCTGCGCTGTTGCTGGGGCCAGGGACAGGTTCCTCAGACATGGCAGCAGATATGTCGCTATTTCAGTCGGTAGAGAAGTCGCTATCGCTGGTTTAGCGTCTGCTTTCCGACTTGCTCCCTCGGAGGTTTGCCTCGCTGTGGTGTTTGGGGGTGGGAACTGCCTGCTTCCTGGTTGTGATGTCATCACTGTGCTCGGAAAGCGACTTCCCGTTTTCCCGATCGCGCGAGAATGCGAGTCGCATTCCCGATCGCACGGGATTGCGAGTCGCATTCCCGATCGCACGGGATTGCGAGTCGCATTCCCGATCGCACGGGATTGCGAGTCGCTATCCCGACGCAGGTAGCCGGGAATTGCGATTTTTCTGCGTTTTTAGTTGGTCGCTAACGGATTTAGCGCCCGCGTGCGAGTCGCTATTTTTTCCCCGAAAAGTACATGAATGCCGTTTTGCGTTTCCTCAATAGCGAGTCGCTATTACTCGCTATTAGGGACACGCAAAACGGCCCGTACATGAATCAGGCTGTTTGAGTGTACTCTACACTACCTTCATCACCTAGAACTGACAACATGAAGATTATGCAAATTATATGCTACTCAGGATTTGAAATGAGATATAGGTTTTCTTGTATGGTGGCCTGCTGTACAAAGAAAAAACATCCTAACTGTTGATTTGGGATCCAAAATGAATAGAGGAACTGGAGGTTGAATGTCCAATACAACAACAGTGGAGAAAATAGATTGCGAGTTTCCACTGTGATTTATGGTTTCTTGCAGTCCTTGATATCTTTTGAAATACATGCTTTTTGAATTAGATTAAAGTGTGAGAGGCAAGCAAGTGATCAATGGAACAATTTTCAGCAATTAAACTTTATGAAGCTCAAATCTGCCTACAGAAATGCTGTTTTACTGGCTAGGTTACGGACTCTGGAACACAGAGACCTGGGTACTAAGACTGACTAAGAACCTTAATTAAAAAACAATTATCGATCATTAAAACAATACATCTCCCAAGCTAAAAACTACAGGTATAAATATGAAACTAGTTAGCCCATTTTGGAACCAGTTACCCCAACTCCAGCAGAAATTATTCCAAATTGAACGGTTTCCGGAACTAAAGAAAACGTGAGTTGTCACCTAGGTGTGGGGGATCAATAGTTAGTTCTTTTTGTCGAGAAACATACACATAAAAGGGAGGGAGGGGACCTCCTACTTCAACCTCCTCTACGTTTGACTAGTCAAACACTGAGAAGTAGGAGAGTATAAATTGCTTTTTTTAGAGAGGTACAAAAGGTAAAGTTGGCAAACTAAAAATGTTTGAAAAACTGCCTTCATCCACAAACACTATTGGCCACAATAGAGGTAGCCGGGGCAGAAACAGAGGAGGATGACCAGAACCCCAGAAGCCCCCCTGAGGCACAGGCCAGGACATCGGGATCAGGGAAGGGCAAGGACAAGAAGAAGAGGAAGACGTGGTTCAGTCTGCCGGAAAACAGGTTCCTGATAACAGAGGTGATAGAATACCACCAACAACTGTTTTTCACCTCCAATGTGTCATTGGCGACAAAAAATGGAATATGGCAATCCATTGTGGACGAGGTGAATGCAATCGCAGTGCTGAGGAGGACAATTGAAGAGGTCAAGAGGCCCTGGAATGATGTTAAGCGCAAAACCAAGCAGAAACTCAGAAAAAAACAGAAGGCAGCAATGCAGACTGTAGGTGGGAGTCCAGCACCACAGGAGGAGCAGGACGAGATGGAGGAAATTGTGTCTACATTCATCGGTGTGGAGACGGTGGCATGAGTTGGGGGACCGGACAGTGCTCGACAGGAGCCGAAACAACAGCAAGAGTGTGAGTAGTCACCAGGGACTGAGAAACTGCAAGTAGGCCCCCGTCGACTATGTGCCCAGAGGGGTTCCTCCCCATACATTACTAATCTCAGAACAAACCCATGCACATGTTCTGAAACCAGCAAGATGCGGGTCCGTGACCCACACAGACAATGCAAGTGACACTGCATGATGATTAGCATGGCAGCAGTCCAATCATCATGACATGGTGCATGCCACAACACTGAGGTGGCTGAGTATGGACCACATCCATAAAGGAGCAGGTCACACTCTGACACATCCATGTGCACAAACAACCCTTGACGTCAACAAGTACAAACACACATCCACTGTCCTGCATCAAATAGGCAACTCCTCCCAAACAGTCACAATATACATCAATCAATCAATCAATCCATCAATCATGAAATTTGTAAAATGCACTACTTACCCGTGAGGGTCTCAAGGCGCTGGGGGGGTGCTGCTACTGTTGGAAGAGCCAGGTCTTAAGTAGTCTCTTGAAGGTAAGTAGGTCTTGGGTCTGCAGTAGGAGGAAGGGGAGGGTGTTCCAGGTCTTGGTGGCGGGGTAGGAGAGCAATCTGCTGCCGGTGGTCGCTATTTGGATGGAGGGGAATGGTACCGAGTGCGGGGTCAGCTGAGCAAAGCTGGCGGTTCGGGGTGTAGAAGGTGAGTCATCTGTTGAGGTTTTCTGGTCCGGTGTCGTGGAGTGCCTTGTGTGCATGGGTGAGGAGTTTGAAGGTGATCCTCTTGTTGACGGGCAGCCAGTGCAGGTCTCTCAGCTGGAGTGTGATGTGGCTGAGTCAAAGGATGTCGAGGATCAGGCAGGCCGAGGCGTTCTGTATGCGTTGCAGTTGTTTCAGCAGTTTGGCCGGGGCTCCCGTGTAAAGGATGTTTCCGTAGTCCAGCCTGCTGCTGAGGAGAGCCTGGGTGACCGTTCTTCTTATGTCGGTTGGGAAACTGTAGATCTCCTGGAGCATGCGGAGGGTGTTAAACAGGAGGATGAGACAGTGTTGACTTGCTTGGTCATGCAGAGTGTTGAGACGAGGATGAACCACAGGTTGGGTGCGTGGTCGTGGGTGTTGGTGTTGCTCCAAGGGCGGTCGGCCACTAGGAGTCGTCCCAGGCTGAGGGGGTGGAGCCGAGGATAAGGACCTCCAACTTGTCCGAGTTCAGCTTCAGACAGCTGTCCTTCTTCCATTCAGCGACGGCTTTCAACCCTTTGTGGAGGTTGGTTTTGGTGGTGAGGGGATCCTTGATGAGGGAGAGGATCAGCTGAGTGTCATTGGCGTAGGAGACGATGTTGAGGTCGTGCAGTCTGGCAAAGTGTTAGAGCGGGGCAATGTAGATGTTGAACAATGTCAGGCTGATGGATGACCCTTGGGGTACGCCGCTGATGATGTTGGAGACCTCGGACCGGAAGGGGGAGGCGGATGCTCTGGATCCGCCGGAGAGGAAGGAGGTGGTCCATTCCAGAGCTATGTCTCGGATCCCTGCATTGTGAATGCTTTTGCGTAGGGTGCGGTGGCAGACAGTGTCAAAGGTGGCTGATAGGTCCAGGAGGATGAGGGCCATGGTTTCGCCTATGTCCAGCAGGGCCCTGATGTCGTTGGTGGCCGCGATGAGGGCGGTTTCGGTGCTGTGGTTGCTGCAGATTCCGGACAGGGATGGGTCCAGGAAGTTGTTCTCCTCAAGGTAGCGGGTCAGCTGTTTGTTGACAGCTTTCTCGATAACCTTTGCCGGGAAAGGGAGCAGAGAAATGGGCCGGAAGTTCTTGAGATCTCTCGGGTCCGCCTTGGGTTTCTTGAGCAGGGCGTTGATCTCTGTGTGCCTCCAGCTCTCCGTGAAGATTGTGGTCACGAAGGAGATGTTCATGGCCTTGCAGAGATGGGGTATGGCGGTGGCGCTGGCTTTGTTGAAGATGTGGTGTGGGCATGGGTCTGACGGGGAGCCGGAGTGGATGATGTTCATAATCTTGATGGTCTTGTCGTCGTTGATGTGGGCCAAGGTGAGCAGGGGGGCGCTGTGGGTGGTGGCCGTGGGCTCTGAGGTGTCGTTGGTTGTTGGGGTGGTCAGGTTGTCGGCGATCTTTCGGTGGAAGAAGGTGGCAAGGGAGTTGCACAGGTCTTGCAATGGTAGAATGTCGTTGGTGTTGAAGAGTTCCTTCACGATGTTGAAGAGCTTTTTTACTGTTGTGTGCGTTGCTGTCGAGGCGGTCCTTGAAGGCAGTCCTTTTGGCGGCTCTGATGAGGTGATGGTGTTGGCGCATGGCTGTCTTGTGGGCTTCTAGGTTCTCCGGTATCTGTTCGCGGTGCTATTTCTTCTCTAGTTTTTGGCAGCTTTGTTTGGAGGTCTGGAGTTCTGCAGAGAACCAGCTGGCATTCTTGGTGGGGTGTCTTTTGGAGGGTTTCCTAAATGGGGCAAGAGTGTTGGCGCAGTCGTCGATCCAACGCCTGAGGTTGCTGGCGGAGGTAGACGGGTGGGCTTCAGGCGAGGGCATTGTTTAGCTGGTCTTCAGTGATTTTGCTCCAGCAGCGGCGGGGAGCCTGTTGGGTGCAGTGGTGCATGGTGGGTTTCTGGAAGGTGAAGTGGATGCAGCGATGGTCGGTCCAGTGGAGTTCGGTGGTGTGGCTGAAGGAGATATGGGGGCTTGCGGAGAAGATGGGTTCAAGCGTGTGGCCGGTGGAGTGGGTGGGAGCAGTGACGAGCTATCTGAGTCCGAGGTTGGGGAGGTTGTCGGTCAGGGTGGTGGAGTTGGGTTTGTTGTTGTTCTCGAGGTGGAAGTTCATGTCTCCGAGGAGGATGCAGTCCAAGGAGGCGAGGGCATGCATGCTGACGAAGTCGGCAATGGAGTCGCTGAATTGAGGCCGGGGTCCAGGAGATCTGTAGATCAGCGTTTCTCTGAGGGTGGTGTTGGGATCAGTGTGGATCTTGAAGTGCACATGTTCGGCGGTGCTGAGGCTGTCGTCGGAGTTAGTTGAGACCATGAGGGTGGTCTTGTGGATGATGGCGAGTCCACCTCCTACTCCATTGGTGCAGTCTCTGCCGGTGATCTTGAAGCTGTCCGGATGGCTATGGCAATGTCGGGTGCCGAGGAGTCGTTCATCCAGGCCTCTGTCAGGAAGGCTACGTCTGGGGTGTAAAGCAGGTCCCAGAGTTCGACGGTGTATTTGTGTGTGGAGCGGGTGTTCAGTAGTATGCATCTAAAGTGGTTGCATCCTGTCCTGGTGGACGGGTTGGATGCTCAAAGACTAGTGAAGCTGCAGTTCCGACATGAGAAGGATCCTTTGGTGAGTTTCAGGGTGGCCAGGAAGCAGGCGTGTGCTCGTCCGTTGTTGAGTACGTGGAGTGTGTTGGTGTTGCCGTTACATCGGGTGCCATGGTGTTCGCTGGGGCCAGGGGTTCTGGCACTGGGCATGGTCCAGGCGCAGACAGGCTTGCTTTAGGCGCACCAGTGGCGTGCCAGCAACACGCAGCCATGCAGCACCACAATAAGAAGGGGAGGATGGAGGAGCAGCTTGGAGGTGGGAGGAGATGCATGGGAGAGCGGGAGGCGGGGCCGCGGCAGACGCGGCGGTGGAAGATACCACGGGAGAAACGGCAAGAAGGAAGAAAGGGCACAGAATAGCACAAGAGGGAGAAGGTGGAATGAAACAAAAGCAGAAGCAGACAATAATAACAAAATGCAATGCAATGACACTAAGCAAACTAAGGCCTACCACTGGCCACCAGGGATGAGGCACAGGTGGTAGTCTGCCATGAGAGGAGGGCCTCGAACTTCCATCAGCAGCAGCGGCAGCTGGGCTAAGGGCATGGGCACACAGGTGGTGCTGTGCGGCGTGGGGAGTGACCTGCCTAAGAAAGGGGCAAGGGTTATGCAGTCAGTATGTAAACTTCTACAATGCGTCAAAATACATGTGCATACAAGGTTAAACTGCATCTCCCCTTCACATTGCAGAGGGAGAATCTACACCTCCTGCAGACCAGACCCAACAACTTTTCACTGATGATGAAGAGGACCTCCTCACCTTCGACACCGATGCCCTCCAACAGCTCATGGACACTCTCAGCACCCCACCCAAGGAGCAGGGTAGCCCAGCTGCATCGACCACACAGCAGGAAGCACCAACCACCACAGCTGTCTCCCAGGACCACACAAACAACACATGGCCTTCCAACGACATGTGTTAGGTTGCCAGGAGAAGATGGGTGATCAGGGACCACTTACAGTCCCTAACAGACACCCACAGTCCGCTCCATGCTCTCTAATGATCCATGGATGACATCACTGGAGTCCTGGCTCTGAGACAATGATAACTGTCTAGTCAGAGTGGTCCAGCGGTGTCATCCGGGAGTTGGGACACATCTTGAGGACCATGGAGATAATGGAGTGGGTGCAGGCGGAAATAGTGCCTGCCACGGCTGCACACCAGCGTGATGTAGCTGGGATCTACCATGCCCTGTAGATCCTTGTCATGGCATTGCTGCCAGAAGGCCTGGTGCAGATGATTGCTGCTGCTGCTTTGACATCCACTTCTCCGCCCCCTAATGTGTCAGTGCCACACAGTGCTGGAGATCTAGAAGACCACCACCCACATGTGAGGCACATGAAAGATCAGATGACCGAGATGGGGATGATTCTGGCTTAGTGGTAAGAAGGAAGCAGTAGCATTCATCTCTGCCACATGTCCAGTTTTTGCTTGGCTTTTCCCTCTGCATCATCAGCTTTCACTGTCCCCCGATGCACTCTGCAACACTCACCTTGGAACTCGACATGGACTGCATATTCTGTTTTGTCACCAATAACACAGCTAGCAGACTGTGGACTGAACTCTTTCTCTTCTGATGTACTTGTCATTCCCTGAAGGACACTGGCTGTCCCTTCACGGGCCAACAATGTAAATTCAGGTTTGCTTGGCCCTGTACTGGTCCAGCTACAACACTCTACTGAATGTGCATTAAAGATTGAAATTCACGCAGATGTGTCATGTCTACGATCATTCAAGTGTGAAAGTATGGATGAATGTCGGGTCAGTGATTCCCCCTTACCTCCATGTTGCTCCTGTTGTGGGACTTGAGTCACAGGGTACAACATTACCAATTGCAGTCCAGATGGCGCCGACACTACAACAGAGACACACACATCAGTTGCTTTGTTGTCCAGCCCAGAACGGAACCACGCCCAGAGCCTCAGGGTCATTGTTCAAACCCCTACGGTGGATGGGCATACACCAGGCCAGCCTACTCTGCTTATCCTTACAGGGGGGTAACAACACTACATGTCCCAGGTCTTCCCTGTAGTGATATGCTGATCACAGGTCTAGTTGTCAGCATGCCACAGCCACTCCCTGAGGGCTGGTTTACACCCACACCACACCCATCCAGCACAGGTGTCACAGGACATGTGACCCTGCCAACAAAATGGGCCAGACGTACATGCTCAAGGCTATTTCCACTATCTATCCGAGTGTGTCCGTGTGGTCATTATTTATGCAGGATGGCTTAGGGCCCTAGCTAATCACATTCCTCACTGCCGGAGGTGACTTGATGGCGTCCGCACCACAACACTCAGTCATAAAGGGCCCATGACTTGCGGTGCACAGAGCTGGTGGCAGCTAAGGCACTTTGGCTGGCACGGTCCTACCGCCAAGAGACGGTGACTTGCAGTGCACAGAGTTGGTGGCAGCCAAGGCACTTTGGCCGGCACAGGCCTACCACCACGAGACTGTGACTTCCAGTGCACAGAGTTGGTGGCAGCTGAGGCACTTTGGCCGGCACAGGCCTACCGCCACGTGGCGATGACTTGCGGTGTACTGAGTTAGTGAAATCAGAGCTGAGTGGGTGTGCAGCCTGTGATGATGCGTAGGCCTATATACGCCGTCCTGCCAATTAAGATTTGATTTGAATTGTGAGCCCAGCTGGACAACAGTGTACGCCGAAGGCAGCAGGCTGCACCGACATGACTCCGTGGAGTGGTGCAGCATGTGGCGCTGAATCCAGCGATCGGCTGAGGAGGTTGCACCAGCAGGTGGTGGGCCCTTTTGGAGACACACCGATGGCGGCAGGTGAGCATTGAGGCCTGGGTGCGCAGGGGCGGGCAGTCATCACTGGGGGGGCGGATGCCATGGGGACCAGGGCTGGGGTGCAGCAGGTGCACAGGATCGCATAGGCACCACCGGTAACGGCGGTGCGCTCGTGGCTGGATGGACAGTAAAGATGCATGGGTATCAAACTGATACAAACCGTGATGCTAAAAGGTGTGAGGAATCCTGCATCATGAGACAGTAACAGTAGTTTGTGTGACTATAACCTTCCTTTTCTTTCCTACGAAGGTTATGACCAAACGAAGGTTACGGTCTTTTTGAGCAGGATTTGTCTTTCCTGTAAGCATTCCAATTTATCCATGTGCTATACACTGTACCAGATTAGGTGTGTGAGTATACGGACGCTTGACGATTGTCACCATTTGTCCAACAGGTTTCTAAATACTGACATTCGGAGAATGGAATTGTATTGGGGGAGTTCCAGCAGTTAATGCAGTTACTTGAATCCACATGTTGCCCTGATGAAGTTCCCCGTTGGGCATTGGCTGTGCTTTTCATATTGTTTATTTGTAATAAAGGACTGTTTTTGCACTACTGTTGACTACTGGACTTCATGACCGTGCGCACTCCCTTTTCAGTTACTACAATATTGGATCAGAGGCGTCTGGCACCGGCTGGGGTAGGAGTTGGTTAGCAGGAACACTACGAATTGGAACTGTTGTGTGGTGCAGATACAGGGGCCCGCCGTTGCTATTGTGGACATGCATCCAAGACATGTGTGAGGAAGTTTGATAGGGCTGGCCGTGAGACTCCTCCGACTCTGGCAGATGTTGTTTGGGAGGTACTAGGGGCCAACAGGTTTGTCTGTGGAGGGATGTTAGTTGTCCGCTGTGTTGGTACCGTCAGCCTGTGGACAATGTGGGTCTGGTTGCGGAGGATGGTTGTCCTTTCAAAAATGTTGTAGTTATGGCATCTATTTATGAATACACCAATACATTTGTATTGAAAAGATAAAAAACAATAAATTAAGCAATTACCTTGAATGCCCTTAATATTTTTGCCTATGGTCTAACCAGAGTGGTCAATATAATATATGATGTATGGCACATTTGAAAATAAAATTGGTAGAGTCTTTCCTTTGTGAATGTTGGTCTTTTCCCCTGCTTCTCTACCTACATCCTCCCTCAGGAGCCCCCCTTTCTTATAGTGGTTGGTTGTCCTTTGGTGTCCGTAGTGGGCAATGACTTCCTCTGGCATTGAGTCTCTGAGGCTGGTGCCTGTTAGGAACATCCTCTGTCCTGTTCTGCGCTGCCTCTGTGGTAGTCCGGGGGGGTGTGGTCAGGGGGGTATGGGGGTGGTGGCGGTGGGTGTTGTGGACATCTTGGGTCTCCGAGCTGCATGATCAGTGTCTCCGTGACATGTGTTGGTCTTCAGATGTGGCTCTGGGCTGGGCTCCCTGTCATACTGCAGGTAGTCATCCCGCTTTACACCAGTAAAACCGGCAGTTCGGGCTGGACTGTTCCCATGAGGCACAGGGTCAGACTGATTTGCGTATAGCCGGTTCTGAACTGGGGTGGCAGAGTGGGCTAAAGAAAGGTGATGGATCAAACCCAGATCTTTTGACTGAGTGTGTTTGATTGGTTCATATGCTCCGTCCATCACCACCCCCTTTTGTACCGCTTTTGGCCGCCATAAGTGTGGCAGGGTATGCTCAGATGTGAGTCCCTTGCTCACTTTGCCACTGGATTCAAGCAAGCCGGGCTGAAGACGGCTGGAATGCCAGAAACCGGTCCTCGGAAGCTTGTTTTCGGTCCAGGGAAGGCATGGCTTGGCAGTTCGGGCTGGTCTGTTCCCTTGAGGCACAGGGTCAGACTGATTCGCATATAGCCATGTCTGAACTGGGGTGGCAGAGTGGGCTAAAGAACGGTGATGGATCAAACCCAGATCGTTTGACTGGGTGTGAGTGTTTGATTGGTTCAGATGCTCTGTCCATCAACACCCCCTTTTGCACCGCGTTACACCAGTAAAAGGCAGGTGTTAAATGCCTGCTGCTAACACACCTTATCACATGTTTTTGGGTCGCATTGCAGATCTGGCTGGTCGTTGGGAATATTGAGAAGTGGTATTTTCTTATATTTTTACACGGGAACGCCCACTCTGCTTATCATTAGCATTAGTTGTCGCTCTCATCCATGGCGAGGTTTTTTGTGGAAGCTATCGCTGAAAAATCTGACGATTTCAGCTGTTTGCACCAGCTTGAGAATGGGGGGATAATTCTTTTGCCAATTTTGCTGCACTTAAGTGTAGATAACTCAGCGATAACTCATTGAGAATATGCCCCTCAAAGTAACTAGATGATGTCATGAGTGATGTCATCAGTGATGCCATTTGAGCTGTCATGAGAGACGTTGTGGGAAATGTCATTGACCATGTCATGAGTGATGTAATATGTGAGGTCATGGGCAGTGCATTGCGGGGGCATGAGTTATAGTTTCCCAAGCTGACTATAACTGCTGAATTCCGCTGGTTTTGTATGAGTGAAATGTAAGCCTTACTATAATGTCCCTGTAACCTTTGTTTTTTCAGTTAATTTCTATGTTTTTTCAAAATCTATTTCCTAACTGGGAGACATCCTTTACTACGCAACCTTTACAACATGATACTTTTCCATCTCGGTTTTCAAAACGCAAGTCGTTACAACAACTTGCACTGGATGGCGCTGTACACTATGGATTAGTATGATATACTATTCCAACACCTTCCCTACTGTCCGCACAGACCGGAGTTGGAATAGTAAATCATACTATTCCAAAGTCCAGCGCCCCCATCGCAAGCCGTTGTAATGACTTGCGAAGTAAAAACCGCAATGTAACATACCACGTTGTAATGGAACGCGTTGTATTGTCATATATTTTTCCTAACTATTTATTTAATTTTTCAGGTTTCATATAGCGCGGACAAGGCCTTTGTGGATATCAGAGCGCTTTGCAGGGCAGATGTAAGAAACAAATACCAAACATCGAGAAAAAAAAACCATAAGTGATACCTTTACATAGTGATTGATAATACAACTTGCAAATAAAATACACTAAGATGTGAGTAGATCAGGTACATTTGGCCCTGAGAATCGATTTCACTTCTCTTTTGAAGGAAGCAGTGGAAGGATTCAGTCTTATTTCTGGGGGAAAAGCATTCCAGATTCTAGGGGCCATTCCTGAGAAGGTCCGGTTGTAAGTTTTCTTCTTGGCAAATCATTGCATTTTCAGAAGAATATTCCTGGAGCTCCTGACTGATCTATTACCACAAGAGAGTATCAGATTCTGGGCTAGATAACTCATATGATGTATGGCCTTGTGCGTCATGCAAGCGATTTTCAGATGAATTCTAACTTCGAAAGGTAGCCAGTTCAGGGCTCTAACATCTGGTGAGATGTGACACTTTCTTTTGGAACCTTGAGAAGTCGAGCAGCAGTGTTGAGTGAGGCTCTAAGATGAGCCGTCATAGATTTGGGCAGGCCGCAAAGGGCAACACTCCCGTATTCCAGTCCTGGGATTACTTGAGCTTGAACTGCCTGTTTAAAGTCATTAGCGAGCAGGAGAAGGTTTCAGTTTTCTCGAAGTGTTCATATGGAAATGTGCTCCTTTAATAGAGGCTTTGATATGCATCTGCATGTTCAGATTTCAGTCCAGAGTCACTCCCCGCAATTTTGCTGAGTCGATAAAGAGACCTTGGCCTTTGAGTGCTGTTAGGTGATTCATCCAATCGAAAATGGTGGTCAATTTGTTGGGGGGGGGGGCGATTAGGAGTAATTCCGTTTTGAGAGGGTTTAGTTTCAAGTGGTTTTCGGCCAGCCAGGTCCGAGTTTTTTGAAGTGTTGGGTTGAGAGATTTAATGTCCTCAAGTGAGTGGATCCTTATGTAGAGTTGAGAATCATCTGCGTGCATGTGATAGTGGACATTTGAGAAGCTGAGCAGTACGGTGAGAGGTTCCATGAAAAGGTTAAAAAGTGTGGGTGTGAGGGATGATCTCTGAGTCACTCCTAAGGTGACTGGGATGGGTTTGGATAGGCATTGATGAACCTTGAATCTTTGTGATCTGGTTCGGAGGAAGGAGATAAACCAAGTAATAACATCACTGTTACCTTTAATTTTTTTCAGCAAATTTCAACAATTTTTAAACATTCTATTTCATTTATATAACATCCCTGTTTTTTTTCTATAATTAGATATTGAGCAACGCCTCCGCCCGACTCATCCTGGATGTCCCCCGACGCAGCCACACCTCCAGCCACCTGAGGAACCTGCACTGGCTCCCCGTCGACAAGAGGATCACGTTCCGGCTCCTCACCCACGCACACAAGTCTCTCCACGACCTGGGCCCCAAGTACCTCAACGACCGCCTGACCTTCTACACGCCCACCCGCCAGCTACGGTCCACCAGCCTCGCCCTCGCAGCCGTACCACGCATCCGAAGAGCCACCGCCAGAGGAAGATCCTTCTCCTACCTGGCTGCCAAGACTTGGAACTCCCTCCCCATCCACCTTCGGCTGACCCAGGACCATCTCGCCTTCAGGAAACAACTCAAGACCTGGCTGTTCGAGCAGTAGCATACCCCTCCCCCCAAGCGCCTTGAGACCCTCCCGGGTGAGTAGTGCGCTATACAAATGGCATGATTGATTGATTGATTGATTGATTGAGCATTACATCTGCAAGGTGCACCACTTATTGCTGTATTTGTCATCTATTTCTTTTAAAGTACATTATTCATTTAATTTAAGTTATTTTCAGTGTTTGCGACAACGTCACAATAATCTGGGACACAGTGCGAATACCGCTTGTTTATGACAAATTGTTGCACACATATTTAATCATATTTTACATAAACTTTGAGTCTAGATGTTTAGTGAGATCTTGATTTAACTTTCCCTTTTGTATATTTTTCTTAAACGAATTGCATCTGTACCTGATTTTCTTGGAAAATCCTCACTAGACAATCTTACCTACTTTATAAAACAATAAACATAAACCTCTCCAGTTTATAAACATTAATATCTATTTCTTTATACCCTTTCACAATATACCCTCTGACAATTCTCCGTAGAAATCCACTAGAACAAGTAGGTTACAAGTTCACAACACATTCCAGAAGGACCATACTAGTTACAAAATAAAGTAAACCAGGTGTGGTTTACTGCACACACTGTAAAGCATAGCCAACTCTCTATTACATTTTGTTTATTT
Organism: Lissotriton helveticus; assembly: GCF_964261635.1. NCBI lineage: Eukaryota > Metazoa > Chordata > Amphibia > Caudata > Salamandridae > Lissotriton > Lissotriton helveticus. The sequence continues at coordinate 242,661,899 of NC_136057.1, forward strand.
ACCAAAGTCAATGAAACATTTGTTTACTAATCATTTACAAATCCAAACAACTTTTATTCACCTGCATATTCCCTGCATCTAATCAAATTTTGAGTTATTTTCAAACACTCAGCACACATGCATTTTCACTGTCTTTCACAGTACCAAATGTAATTTTCAGCTGCATACTTGTCATGTGTGCTACTCCTTCTTAGAGAGTAAAGTGTGGACCATAGCTATGTCTATTAGGCTACAGAGGCTGCAAAAAACAAAGATATTGCAAGGGACTTGGGTTTGCCAAAAATGGAGATTAGTTGGTTTGGACAGAGAGGGTTAAAGTTTCATCGGCTGCTACCATTGGTTAAAACCATGGTGGATTTCCAAGCTCCTCACCTCTTGATTGTGCACTTTGGTTGCAATGACCTTATCACATTGACTGGGGTAGGGCTGTAAATCCTAATGAAAGATACCTTTGCAAAACTGATGTTGCTTTTCCCTCACACGCTCTTGGTGTACTCTAATATATACCAAAGACAGACATGGAAGTGGTCAAATCAATTCTATCCACAGATTGACAAAGCCAAGAAACATGTTAATAAAACTCTTCTTTCCTCAGATACTATAACATGGGCTCTATCTCCAACAACAATCTGAATTTTTATATGAATGGAATATATAGAGGTGATGAAGTTTACTTTACAGACTAAGAGGGGGGTTTCTAGGCAACCTGAAACTTTGCATGCAGTCTTACATATAGCTTTCTTATACACCCTCTCAACACAAATGCTCTTGTCAGAGCCACCCAAATAGTTGTTAATTTTATTTTTAAATGATTTTGGGGGGGGGGGGATTTTGTAACTTCACGATGACGATGCTATGATCCCAATCACATCCAAACCCGCAAAACAAATGCAAACATTTAACAGCCACCACCACATAAAAAAATCTAAAAAACTCATTCTAACTATAATAAAACACACATTACTAACTTAAAGAACATGTTTGTACACATCTATTTGTAGTAACTCTTTTAAAAACTGTGTTTGAATTCTACTTCCTGTCTTCACAATTACACCGGAAGTCAGGATGACTTTGGTAACGTGACAATGGTGCCTTTTTTAAGAGGTGTAAAACACATTTATGCATATACTTTACATTATTTTAGACATAAGGGGTTACTGCACTGTTTACCATTATACTGTTATGGGAAGTCCGTACAAAAACAATATTTTAAACCAATTTTCCATGTTTGTGGGGACTTCGATAACCACAGCACTAGGGGTTTATTAGTGAACCTATTAAAATCATAATTTTTTAAGGAAGTTTGTGAAAAATTAATCTACAAGATTGATCTTTTGTTTTCATGGGAATGCTGGGCATCGGGAATATGGTGATACCCATGACGTTTCATGTGGCCGCGCAGGCAGTTGCGGCACAGTAGCGAATATTGGGTTTGATAAAAAAAAAATCAATATTGGACACATAACTTGTGTCACTAACACCCCATTTGTCAAACATAGGGCCAGAGTAGCTCTGCCTTGACCTCTTATGTCACTTTCAAAAAAAGATTTCAGCCCCAGAAACTGTCCCAGTACATAAAATGGCAGTCGCAACCTTCTGTTCAGGCTGCGTCCAGCCAATCAGATCATTACCCTTGGTGGGCTTTCGCGATTCACCTCCAACATGTCACAATAAAACAGCAAGCACAGTGAAACCATTGCAAGATTCTGTTAAGGTTGCATCCAGCCAATCAGAGCATCCCCTTTGGTGTGCACTTTGGCAGTTTACCACAAACTCCTTTCAATTTACCACAGTGAATTATCCGCGACCAGAGATATAACTATACCGTTTTCTCAAGAACTACTGAACCTATTTGTATAAAATGACAAAAAGCACAATCTGAGTAGCAACATCTACCTTGCTACCAAATGTGTTGTAAATTTCTCTGATGGGTCTGGCTGAACGTTCAAAAACACAATCCTATGGGAATTAATATTACAAATGCACCCTCATTTTGCACCCCTATTTCTCAGTCCCCACTACAGGGATCACCCCCAAACATTCCATGACACACAGAACCTACTTTGACACTTTTTTGGGATAATTAACAAAGATTTGTCACATAATAGATTAAGAGCGGACTCCTGAGGCGGAAAGCCGGGAGTAGGACCGACTGTTTTAAAACTATTTTGTGTCACTGATAATTTGTATTTTAAGAAAACTACTGTCACAGATTACTTGTGTGCAACTGACTCACCGGATCTAACTGTTGTGGTCGCAGCGGAGCCAGCGCTGACGCCACTCGCATTCTCCCCCTCGCGCCCTCCCGCCACGAGCGGAGGCCACGCCCCCTTCAGGACACGCCCCCAACAAACACCCGCGCATATAAGGCGCCGTGTTAGGGCACTTAGCAAAGATTAAGAGCGGACTCCTGAGGCGGAAAGCCGGGAGTAGGACCGACTGTTTTAAAACTATTTTTGTGTCACTGATAATTTGTATTTTAAGAAAACTACTGTCACAGATTACTTGTGTGCAACTGACTCACCGGATCTAACTGTTGTGGTCGCAGCGGAGCCAGCGCTGACGCCACTCGCATTCTCCCCCTCGCGCCCTCCCGCCACGAGCGGAGGCCACGCCCCCTTCAGGACACGCCCCCAACAAACACCCGCGCATATAAGGCGCCGTGTTAGGGCACTTAGCAAAGATTAAGAGCGGACTCCTGAGGCGGAAAGCCGGGAGTAGGACCGACTGTTTTAAAACTATTTTTGTGTCACTGATAATTTGTATTTTAAGAAAACTACTGTCACAGATTACTTGTGTGCAACAGACTCACCGGATCTAACTGTTGTGGTCGCAGCGGAGCCAGCGCTGACGCCACTCGCATTCTCCCCCTCGCGCCCTCCCGCCACGAGCGGAGGCCACGCCCCCTTCAGGACACGCCCCCAACAAACACCCGCGCATATAAGGCGCCGTGTTAGGGCACTTAGCAAAGATTAAGAGCGGACTCCTGAGGCGGAAAGCCGGGAGTAGGACCGACTGTTTTAAAACTATTTTTGTGTCACTGATAATTTGTATTTTAAGAAAACTACTGTCACAGATTACTTGTGTGCAACTGACTCACCGGATCTAACTGTTGTGGTCGCAGCGGAGCCAGCGCTGACGCCACTCGCATTCTCCCCCTCGCGCCCTCCCGCCACGAGCGGAGGCCACGCCCCCTTCAGGACACGCCCCCAACAAACACCCGCGCATATAAGGCGCCGTGTTAGGGCACTTAGCAAAGATTAAGAGCGGACTCCTGAGGCGGAAAGCCGGGAGTAGGACCGACTGTTTTAAAACTATCTTTGTGTCACTGATAATTTGTATTTTAAGAAAACTACTGTCACAGATTACTTGTGTGCAACTGACTCACCGGATCTAACTGTTGTGGTCGCAGCGGAGCCAGCGCTGACGCCACTCGCATTCTCCCCCTCGCGCCCTCCCGCCACGAGCGGAGGCCACGCCCCCTTCAGTACATGCCCCCAACAAACACCCGCGCATATAAGGCGCCGTGTTAGGGCACTTAGCAAAGATTAGGAGCGGACTCCTGAGGCGGAAAGCCGGGAGTAGGACCGACTGTTTTAAAACTATCTTTGTGTCACTGATAATTTGTATTTTAAGAAAACTACTGTCACAGATTACTTGTGTGCAACTGACTCACCGGATCTAACTGTTGTGGTCGCAGCGGAGCCAGCGCTGACGCCACTCGCATTCTCCCCCTCGCGCCCTCCCGCCACGAGCGGAGGCCACGCCCCCTTCAGGACACGCCCCCAACAAACACCCGCGCATATAAGGCGCCGTGTTAGGGCACTTAGCAAAGATTAAGAGCGGACTCCTGAGGCGGAAAGCCGGGAGTAGGACCGACTGTTTTAAAACTATCTTTGTGTCACTGATAATTAGTATTTTAAGAAAACTACTGTCACAGATTACTTGTGTGCAACTGACTCACCGGATCTAACTGTTGTGGTCGCAGCGGAGCCAGCGCTGACGCCACTCGCATTCTCCCCCTCGTGCCCTCCCGCCACGAGCGGAGGCCACGCCCCCTTCAGGACACGCCGCCAACAAACACCCGCGCATATAAGGCGCCGTGTTAGGGCACTTAGCAAAGATTAAGAGCGGACTCCTGAGGCGGAAAGCCGGGAGTAGGACCGACTGTTTTAAAACTATCTTTGTGTCACTGATAATTTGTATTTTAAGAAAACTACTGTCACAGATTACTTGTGTGCAACTGACTCACCGGATCTAACTGTTGTGGTCGCAGCGGAGCCAGCGCTGACGCCACTCGCATTCTCCCCCTCGCGCCCTCCCGCCACGAGCGGAGGCCACGCCCCCTTCAGGACACGCCCCCAACAAACACCCGCGCATATAAGGCGCCGTGTTAGGGCACTTAGCAAAGATTAAGAGCGGACTCCTGAGGTGGAAAGCCGGGAGTAGGACCGACTGTTTTAAAACTATCTTTGTGTCACTGATAATTTGTATTTTAAGAAAACTACTGTCACAGATTACTTGTGTGCAACTGACTCACCGGATCTAACTGTTGTGGTCGCAGCGGAGCCAGCGCTGACGCCACTCGCATTCTCCCCCTCGCGCCCTCCCGCCACGAGCGGAGGCCACGCCCCCTTCAGGACACGCCCCCCCCCGTCCTACAAACCCAAAGCAACATAAAATATGTGCAATCCTCGGTCGCGCAGCGGGCGAGCGCAGCGGGCGAGCGCAGCGGGCGAGCGCAGCGGGCGAGCGCAGCGGGCGCGACGTTTGCGTGCCGAAGGCGCGCCTAAGGCAAGCCCGTCTGCGCCCGTCCGCGACCGACCGGGACTAGGGGCTATACCCCCTACAGGACTTAGCTCACCCACGGCCAAATCTACCTGTTATACACGTAGCGACCTACTAGCTCTCTATAAAGCTACCATGGGTGTTAGATCTCTCCCATGTATCCAAACTGGCCCTGGCCTAGCCTATGGACCTATCTCCTGTCGCTCATGCCGATGGTCATGCATGGAACAACTCTCAACTGATCATCATTTATCTTCCACTAATAATCAGTTGGAATTAAAATGCTTATACTTTAATGCTAGGTCTCTACCTAAACATGCACTGGACATCTGGGACATGTTGAAATCCAGGACCCCTGACCTAGTTTTTATCACTGAAACCTGGCTATCTGACTCCAGTGCTCCAGATCTGGCCAACGCCCTTCCCCCTGAATACAAAATAATTACACAAAACAGACCAGGCAAAAAAAAAGGAGGTGGAGTTGCCGTGATTTTCAGAGACCACCTAACATGTCTCACGGAAACGATAACTATCTATCCCGAACATGAGATATTACCATTCAAAATTCTTCTGGAGGGCCTTATCATACTAGCCGGTGCTGTTGTCTATAACCCCCCAGGGCAACAAACCAGTATTGGTGCCAAATTATTGAACCAACTACTACCATCCTGCCTAAAACGTAACAACTACATGGTCGTTGGCGACTTCAACGTCCATTATGAAAGTACTAATGCCCCCGGATCCGCTCAGTTGAAATATGACATGGAACTTCTACAACTTAAACAGTGGGTCGAGGGCCCTACGCACTTAGCAGGGCACACCCTGGATCTTCTCTTCACGAACATTGAGTCGACCATTATGAAGGAAATCCTCCCCCTGTCCTGGTCTGACCACTCCATGCTATCTTTCTCATTCAAACTCCTCGGTAAACCCGTGAAGCCCAGACCCATTCCATCCATCACCAATAGAGCCTGGAGACTTATCAATGACTCCAATTTTCAAAACCATTTCCTTGAGACAGATGTCACCCTGTGTGACGACTCCTCCATTTGCAGTAACGCCACTCTTCTAGAAACTGGAATTCGCCAAACGCTAGACAAACTAGCGCCCCTGCGGGTGTTAAGGGAAAAAATAGTTACCAGGGAAAAATGGTACACCCCTCTCCTTAAAAGCCTCAAAAGGGAATGTCAAAAAACCGAACATCGATGGAGACAAACAAAAGATTCGGAAACCAGAGTAAACTATGTCACCAAACGGAAACAATACATCTTAGCCATCCGAGACGCAAAAAAAGTATACTTCAGTCAACGAATCCACGAAAACCAAAACTCCACAAAAGAACTGTTCAAAATTGTAAAGGAGCTCAGCAATCCATCTAGTACCTCACAAACCCTCTCCCCTTCAACCGAGGCCTGCGAACGCATTAGCACTTTCTTCGTGGATAAAATTAATAAAATATACTCTACCTTCACCCCTTCACATACCTCCACTTTATCCGACAACCCTGACGAGAACTCACTAACATCAGACAATGGCAATTCCCAACCAGACACAGGCAATTCTCCATGTCTAACGAGTTTTCAACCATTCTCCTAAAACGAGGTACTATCGGTACTAAAAACAATTAAATCGGGCTCTCCTGCGGACCCATGCCCCCATTTTGTGTTTTCCAAAATTGCACCAACGCTCTGCCCTTCCATCACCAAACTTTTTAACCAATCACTCACCACTGCGTCTTTTCCGGAAGCCTGGAAACACGCATCCGTGACCCCCCTTCTGAAGAAAGCCGGATCCGACATCTCCAACCCAGAGAATTACAGGCCAATCTCCCAGCTCCCCTACCTCTCCAAGGCTCTGGAAAAACTGGTTAACATACAACTGTCCCGATACCTGGAAGATAACTCACTCCTGGACTCCACCCAGACCGGCTTTAGAGCCAACAATAGCACCGAGGCAACGCTGCTGGCAGTGTCGGACGGTGTGAGATGCATCACAGATCAAGGGGGATCTGTGGCTCTGATACTGCTCGACCTGTCAGCGGCGTTTGACACGGTGTCACACGATTGCCTTTTAAACATCCTCCTAAGCAAAGGAGTGCAAGCTACAGCATTAAGCTGGATTAAATCATTTCTTAGCAATCGCAGCCAAGCAGTTCACATGGGCCAATTCCATTCAAAACCCTACCCCATCAGCTGTGGAGTCCCACAAGGGGCTTCACTGAGCCCCACTCTCTTCAATGTCTATGTTTCATCCCTGGCAAACATTGGAAGAAAGTGGGGCATCGGCATATGTTCCTATGCCGACGATACACAGCTGATGGTGAAAATGGATGAAGGATCGGAGACAGCAAAAGAAAAGCTACACGGCTGTCTCTCCGAAATGGCAGACTGGATGCGCAACCATTGCTTAAAGCTAAACGCCGGCAAATCGGAGATACTACTGTTTGGAGGAGCTAAACTCACATGGAACGCTACATGGTGGCCACCATCACTGGGGTCAGCCCCCATCCCGAAACAGCATGCCAGAAATCTCGGTATCATCATGGACGACGCCCTGTCCATGAAGGACCATATACGATCACTCTGGGGTAAAGGATTCGCAATACTCAAACTTCTGGCAAAAATTTTCTCCTGGATACCTATGGACTGTCGACGTACAGTCACTCAAGCCCTCCTAGTCAGCCGCCTGGATTATGGCAATGCCCTATTCGAAGGGATGAACGAACAACTGTTCTCCTGCCTACAGGTCCTTCAAAACCAGGCGGCTAAATTGGTATGTAACAAAGGCAGGCGAGATTCGGCATCCGCATGCCTCAAAAAACTTCACTGGCTACCGATGCGCCAGAGGGCCACTTTCAAACTACTCTGTCACGCACACAGAGCCCTTCATAAAACGGGCCCCACCATTCTCCAAGGAAAAATTGAGTTCTATATCCCCAACAGGAACCTAAGATCGAATCACCTGGCCCTGGCTAAATCTAAGCGTGTTTACAAGGCAAGGACAGGCGGACGCGCTTTCTCATACCTGGCTGCCAAAAGTTGGAATGAGTTACCTGTAGATCTCAGACACACCATAAACTACCTTCAATTCCGCCAAAAATTAAAAACTCACCTCTTTCCTAAAAACTAATTCCCCAGCACAGTCCTCGGTAGTCTCCTTTTGATTCACAGCGCCGTGATATCCCATGGGATGAGTGTCGCGCTTTACAAAAACCAGAAATAAATAAATAAATAAATAATGCTAAAGTTGTAGTCAAGTCAAAAACTATAACTACCTACTGGCTAATGCGAGTATGTTCCTGCTAGAAAGAGAGAGATCAGACTTTTGCCAAGTGGCAGTTTTGATGCCATAAAGTAGCACAGAGGGCCTGCTGCACAGAACAGATCTGTATTATATGTGGAGAGCTGAGTGGAATAGTAAAGCCAGTCATTTCAAATGCCTTAAATCAAATGAAATATGTGTCAGATAAAGGCAATGGAGGGCTGAGGGCATGCTTGCTGGGTTGTAGACAGGGCCTCTCCGACAACTCCAGCATAATAAGAGCTAGCTGGATCTGTTTCCTGGCCAACGTTTGTTCACTCCCCAAACATGCCATCAATATCTGGGATTTACTCTCCTCCTCTCACCCGAATATTGGATTCCTAATGGAAACATGGTTGAAACCCTCCTCTACTCCTTCCATCGCTATCGCTCTTCCTGATGGCTACCGCATCTTGAAAATGGACAGACCATGCAAGGTGGACTGTGGGATTGCTGTCATATACAAAGATCTGATAAAAACCACAATACTAGATCAATACAGCAGCCACACAATGGAATTTCTCATATTTAGAATAGACCTCCACTAACAGCTGAGTTGGAAAGGAGCCCTCGTCTATCGCCCTCCCGGACCGCTCTCCAATGCCATTTGTCACCTCATAAATATGATTGCTCCCCATGTGATATCCTCCAATAAATTCCTTCTCCTGGAGGGCTTCAATGTCCATAGTGAGAACCCTGTGGTCTCAGAGGCTGCTATCCTTCTGACCGAGATGTCCGCACTCAGCCTTACCAAAACGAATGACGCACCCACGCACATTGCAGGCCACACTTTCGACCTGGTTTTCTCCAACTCACCAGACACAGTCTACAAATCTACTAACCCTTTGACGTTGTCAGACCACTCTATGATTGATTTTGACCTTGTAGGCCCCCCAGAACGCATAGCCAAGAGAATCCCAGTAACACGTACCTATAGACAGTGGCACAAACTAACTCCTACTATTTTTTGTGAAGCATTCCCATGAGGCACAGGGTCAAGACTGATTTGCATATGGCCATGTCTGAACTGGGGTGGCTTGGTGAGCAAAATAACGATGGATTAAACCGGGATCAAGTGACTGGGGGTGAATGTTTTGCCATTGTGCAATATTTTGTCCAACATCTTGTGTGTTTTGCTGTTCACCCTATGTGGAAAGGGTATGCCCAGACGTGGGTCCCATGCTCACTACGCCACTGGAGTCAAGCTATCCTGGCTGATGAAGGCTGATAGCCAGAAACCGGTCCTAGGATGCTTGATTCCTGTCCAGGGAAGACGTGGCTTGTCAGTTCGGTCTGGACTGTTCACATGAGGCACTGGGTCAAGACTGATTTGCATATGGCCAGGTCTAAACCAGGGTGGCATTGTGAGCAAAAGAATGATGGATTTAACCCAGATCTCTTGAATGTTTTGATTTGTTCTGCATTCCGTCAATCAATTGTGTGTCTTTTGCTTTCTCGCCCTAAGTGTGCCAGGCATTCCTAGAGGTGGTTCCTGGGCTCACTGTGCCTGGCAGCAGCGTTGTGTCACCAACAATCTCCAAAACACAAGTGCGGTAGTGAAAGCTATAGAGATATGACCCAATGGCTTATGGCATGCTCCACCACCCAAATCGCGGTGATTCGTGTGGACGTATGTGTTAGATTTGGGTGTCTCTAGTTGGCAGAGGTAAGTACCTTTGACCAAATAGGGACCCTTGTGTCTAGTCAGGGTAAAGGTGTACACTCCTAAAATAATTCCTGCTCACCCCTTTGGTAGCTTGGCACGAACAGGCAGGCTTATCTCAAAGGCAGTGTGTAAAGCATTTGTGAACAAATACAGTAACACAGTGAAAACACTACAGATGGACACCACACAAGTTGTAGTATAAAGGTAGGTATTTTTATATAGACTTTACACAAGACCACAAAAAAACAAAAATCCACAATACTGTACTTTAAAAATTGTAGAAATAGCTTAGTTCTCTTTAGATAGTAATTGCGACACGTTATACTAAATCTACCTTTGGAAGCGTAACGCTATACAATGAAAGTGTTGCAGTTCCTTACACGCAAGAACAGTAATGTGTAGGTTCCCTCGTGCAGTGTAGGGGATGAGTCAGTTCTTCTCGGCATGGGGAGGTGATGCTTCGGTTTTTTACTGCGCTTCCATGGCGATGCGACCAGCAGCTTCGTGTTGCGATGGCGATCCGGTGCAATGATAAAAAATGCCATCTTCTTGAGGCAACAACGATGCATGCACGCCCAACGGCTGTAAGGCGACTCAACAAACCTTCAGAGCTGCAACTGGCCCTGCAACATACTTTTCTGGTGATGCGAGGGGTCTGCTGCGACGGCTACACTCTTCTGGAGTGGTGTGGCTCACTGGTTAGAGGCGGCAGACCTGTTAGCAGAGAACGGCCCGGGACCAGGGTTCAATTCCCGACGCGGCAGGATCTTGGACCAGGGTCAACGGACTCGATAATTCTCGCCTCAGTGCCTACTCTAACCAGGGAACACACTCGGCAACTCTGGGCATTAAGCTTGCCTCATCTCTACAACGGCCCCCCACAGACGCCGGGGATGCCTGGTTTCACCCTGGAGATACCCAGAAAGGGACCATCTCAAAGGGAAAACCAGGACGGGTTCCCAAGCGGTCTACAGCGCCAGGACACTCGGGTAGAGTAACAGTGCGCTTTACAAGAATCCCACATTTACATTTACATTCTCTGGTGATGCGAGGCGCTTCAGCGATGAGACAGTTGCAATACCCTTCTTCAGTGATGTGACAACAACGGCTGCGGCGGCGCCGCGTTTCTCCAACGATGCAATGGCGTCTGCTGCGACGGTGAAACTCTTCTCCGGCGATGTGAGGTGCTTCTGCAATGCGATGCAACAGCGGCGACACCCTTCTTCAGTGATGCGATGACAACTGCTACGGCGGCGTCAAGCTTCTTTTTCGTGAGTCTTGCTTCCAGCTCCTTGCGACACACAGTCCCTCAGAAGGCCCAGCACAATGGTAGGCATTTCAAAAGAACTCTGGAAGATGAAGTCTGTTGTCCCTGAAACTTCAGCAGGAGGCAAGCTCTATCTTCAAGCTCTTGGAGATCCTTTACAATTTGATGATAGTAGCAGAAAGTTCCCTTCTCCTTTCTTTGGCAGTCAGGTAACCACTGCAGACCATTCCACCAAACAGCACTCAGCTTAGGGATAGTTTCCTCCTTCAGTTTCTCTCTGATTCCTCCCCTCAGCAAAGGTTCTTCTTGTTTCTCAAAAGTGATCTAAAGTTCTTGGGTCTGGGTTCCAATATTTATACTAGCAAATCCGTTGTCCTCTGATGGCAGAGGGTTTTGTACCCAGTCCATACCAGTTCTGTGTAGTCCTGGAGCACTTTGTTGACAAGACTCCTTCTTTCCTTTGACAGTGTGGGCCAGGGACATCAGACGCACCACAGGGGGTGGAGCCAGCATTCTGGAAGGCAGGTCCAGCCCTATTCAGGTCCCATGTGCAACTCCTCCCACCCATCTACAGGCAGATATTTATATTCAGCCCTGTGCTGACTCACCCTGTCTCCTGGAATCCCCCAGCCCCTGTCACTCAAACTCCAGACAATGAATACACAACCTAGCAGAGGCAGGTTTGGACAGTTAGGCACGAAAATACCTACTTTCTAAAAGTGATATTTTTAAACACAGAATGACAACTTCACTAAAATATGTACTTTATCATTCTGAGCTCAGGCATACTAAACTCGAATTTCTACCTAGTTCCCTGAGTAAGTTAGGATTATAAGATGTTATAAACAAACTGCCCATTACGGCCTATTGGGAACAGTGAGCAGTGCAATAGTGAAAAAAGAAAATAGCTGTGATTCACTATTAGGACATGCCGCACACACCAGGGCATGTCCTACCTTTTACCTACAATAGACCCTGCCCTTGGGCCTACCATGTGGGTGATTAATATGCAGAAATTAGAAGGTTTAGGGACTGGCAAGTGGGTGTACTTGCTCAGTCAACATGGCAGTAATAGACTGCACACAGACTCTGCAATGGCAGACCTGAGACACACTTTACAGGCTGCTTCTGTGGGTGGCACAACCAGTGCTGCAAGCCCACCAGCAACATTTGACTTACAAGCCCTGAGCACACTCAGTGTACTGTACTAGGGTCTAACAAGTAAACCAAAACAGCCACTCAAGGAGTCACTCACCCATACATCAATTTACCATAGGGAGAGCATATGTATTTTAGCACTGATCGGCAGTGGTAAAGTACCCAGAGTCATAAAACAGCCAACAACAGGTCAGAAAAAGTACAGGAGGAAGGCAAAAAGTTCAGGGATGACCCTGCAAAAAGGGCCAAGTTCAACAGTATGGCACCCAAATCATGGTAGCTACCACCTGGCAGCAGCGGTGTGTCACCCCCAATGCCCAAGACACAATTGTGGTAGTGATAGCCATAGAGTCATGCCCAAATAGCTTTTGGCATACTCCGCCAGCCAAATCACGTTGACTCATGTGAATGTATTTCACCCAAATCACTGTAATTACCACCTGAGAGCAGTGGCCTGTCAACAAAAATCCCCAAAAGACAAGTGCGGTAATGATGGCCATAGAAATATACCCAAATGGCGGTTGGCATGCTCGGCCGCCAAAACGCGGTCACTCATGTAAATGTATGGCACCCAAATTGCAGTAGCTACCGCCTGGCAGCAGCGGTGTGTCACCCCCAATGCCCAAGACACAATTCTGGTAGTGATAGCCATAGAAACATGCCCAAATATCACCGCCATGGGCCATGCCCTTATAGCCAATGGGAACCTTAATTGCGGTAGCATGATGCGATTTTGAAAATCGCGGTAGGTGTGCTCCGCCACTGTGGAGCCGGTCATTGAATGCAATTGATAGATGAACCACCGCAGTATCTCCCTTCTGGCCCCTGCGGTGTGTCACCAGCATGGGCTATGCCCTTACAGCCAATGGTAACCTTACTTGCAGTAGCATGATGCAATTTTGAAAATCGCAGTAAGCGTGCTCCGTCACCCCGGAGACGGTCACTGGATGCATTTGAAAAAGGCAGACCTGGAACACCAATTGCCGCAGCTTAACACCACTGAAACAACCCCAGGGGGCTATGTATGTGTGGGAGTGAGCCTCACATTTCCACTGCTCCCAGAGCCTGCTGCCTGAGACCCCTCATCTGCTGCTGCCTCCAAGAACTGCTGCCAGAGACCCTCATCTGCTGCTGCCTCCAGGGACTGCTACCAGAGACCCATCATCTGCTGCTGCCTCCAGGGACTGCTGCCAGAGACCCCTCATCTGCTGCTGCCTCCAGGGACTGCTGCCAGAGACCCTCATCATCTGAGCCTCCAGGGACTACTGTGGTAAATAAATAATTAATTACCTGATCTATTTTTGACTATAATCAATAAACGGTTAGCTCAATAAATAAGAGTCAAGATACGAGGTAGCTGGAGTATACATGCTTTAATTAATCATAAAAGGACAGGAACAGGACAGCCTGCATGGGAATAGGATGGCAGCTGCCGGGGGCAGGATCTGGGAGCATAAGGGGTAACTTTTAATAACAGTGCACAATATTTATAGTTAAACAAATACATTACATTCAATACAGGGGGCGTAGCAGTAGGCGGAGTTTGTAGCAGTCGCGAAAGATAAGGCATAAAGTGGGTGTAACAAGAGGTGTGTACAGGGCGTATACATAGACATGTGATGTAAACGTAACAGAATATGTCATAAAAAGGGGCGGAAACATGGAGGGGGCTACTTGAGCAGCTGGGACCTCTAACCTAGTGGTGCGCGCAAACTGGCAATGACGTGTTACCAGGGAGAACTGGGGGCTATGACTTCTGCCCTAGAAGAGGAGACTAAAGTCTGGAGGGTCAGAGCGACATGTACCTAGGCATATCTAGTATCTGGTGTTTATAGTACATGTTGATAGAATCCAAAAGTTATCAGGGCAAAGGCTAACAGACACTAAGACTGGTGCATGCATTATTCTAAATGTATTGCATGTACGAGGAATATTCTATGAATATTAATACAGTATTTCTCTTACATGGAGACATAAAGGCTAGACCATGACGGAAACTATTGATGTGATTCAGTAGCTTAGGAATGCAGAGAAGGAGGGCTGGACTGATAACTAGAATCATAACATACTCTTGGCAGACTGGGAGGCAGAGCCAGGCCGGGCCGGGCACTGCGTGGCAAGAAAGTAAGTGAAGGGTCAGGGATACAGGTGGGGGCTGTATCGCTCCTCGGAGAGGGTTCAGGAAACAGGAGCTGAATCTGAGTCCGGGCCCTTTTGAGGCCTAGAAACGGGGACAATTCAATGAATTAACGTGCACACTGTAAAACGTGGCAACGTAGGTTTACATAGGCCTAATATTCGTTGTATTCACGAGGACTGGAAACTGACATACTAGAGATGGACACAACTGTAATTGCGTCTTTAATCGATCAGAAAGGGGATACATGCATATCGATCATGCACATATGACATAACATGGGGAACACGTAGGCACATATAACATGGCAAAATTTACTTTTCCACATTCCCTCCTTGTGCCCTACGTTTCCATCAGGAAACATCAATATTCATGATACCATCTATCATTTCATATAGCATCATTTGCTCGTCTCGAATTGTCTTGGAACGGGATTTAGGACTAGGAATACAAGAGGTAGCACAAATGCCGCAAATCGCAGGGCCACATTGTATACAGAGGCAGCAACTGAATATGATCATTACTGCAATACCTAGGAATGACAATACTTTCCATCCCCAGGCAGATATAATACTCCAGAGCCAACCGGACCATGTCCAGGTGCCTGGATTCTGGTGTAACTGATGGGCAATTTTATGAAGTCTGGTTATAGCTGAATAAACAGACGGTGCGTTATTAGGAATGAAAATGCAGCAACTAGATCCGATGACTCTACATGCTCCTCCTCTATCGGCCAGTATGACGTCAAGAACGAGACGATTTTGGAGCACGACAAATCTCATAGCAGATTGCTCTTCAGTTAAGTTACCTAAAGCAGAAGTAGTTTCATTCACTACTGCTTCAAGGGTTCTGGTTAACCTACGTATTAACTTACTATTCTGGACAGGGCCTATAAAGAAGAAGAAACCTTTATTGAAGTCTTGATACTGTTCTAGAGCAGTTTCAGTTTGATCGACAATTGGGGACTCGATCTCCCTTCTAGGTCTGACGTGTACTAGATGTGTGTTTCTATGATAATCAGATGGGGCTAGAAAAACTGGTGGCAGTAGGAAGGCAATATAGCATGTTCCATCCCAATCGAGGGGCAGACGAATATATGCGGTCTGACCACAAACAAAATAAGAATGACGTGAGGCTTTGAAAATAGATTTCCCACTGTCACTATACTCGACAGTAGTAGTACAATCACTATGTCCTACATGTGCGGAACCATTCTTTCTGACACATAATTCGCCTTTGACTGGTAGTACTGAAATAGCAGGCAAATCTGGAGTAGTATCAGACTGAACATTCAGGACCATAAAATTCGAAGAATAATTACCTAAATTATAAACTTCATTTTCTAGATCTAACCCTGTTCTATGGGAGAGACCTTGCTTGTCTGGAAAACATGTTCTATTCAGAAGGGACATATCATTGGAGGATGACGTTAACGTGGACCATGCTCCACACGAACCATTATGTGAAAATGGATAAGGAAAGAGTGGCAGAACTCCCTTCGGTGTCTGGAAAGGGGGGAGTCGACCACACACCCAACAATTAGTGGCATTGCTGGTCTGGTGTGAATAGTGTAACATTCGGATGAATGTATTATTACGCATAGCAAGACGATAGGATAGCTCGTGAGGAGGCAGATCACTAAATGTGTGCTCTACTGTAGCATTAGAAAACATATTTACATGTGAACTTGGAAAACATAAATGCAATGCATAACTTGTGCAGGTAACCATTAAACTTAGAAACAATAAGAAACTTAGAAAAACGATACATCTGATAGAGTTTTGACTAACTCTCTCACTATGGGGGTCTATCTCATACATGTCAGAAACCTGTCTAACCGTTTCACCCGAGAGGGACTTAGACAATTAAACTGGCTGACTTATTTTACTAGACCGGAGTTTTAACTTATACTCCTGCTGCGGAGTTTTCTCTAACAGAGGAACTTTTAATTCAGATTTAAGTTCTGGTTTCAGGCAGTCTTTAGAAATGGAACAGTCTTTGGAAATGTTCTTGGCAAAAGTTTTGTCACGGAGTCCATGGAATTTCTTGATATGCGACAGATGGACCCATCCCTTGCGGCCTTCCAACTTCACGGCCGTACGGGTGGTCAGAAGGACTAGTCTCGGTTCCTTCCAGCGAGGCTCCAGCGGACTTGAACGATCAAAATTCCGGACCAACACGAGGCTGCCTGGAATGACCTCATGCGGTTTCACTTCAGTATTGTCTGGAAATGCAGCGGCAACCTGTGAACGACAAGAGTGTAGGCAGACATCAAGGAAGCTAGGTAATCTGTCAACATATTACTGGAAACATCTGTAATACTGCGGGGTCTAGGTGTACCCCACATATTTGGGGGGCGGCCGAATACGACCTCATAAGGGGACAGACCTGATCTGGAATGTGCAACCATCCTCATGAAGAATAAAGCAACTGGCAGGGAAACTAGCCAGTCTACACCTTTCTCTTTACATGTCTTAGCAATACGGATTTTCAGGGTCTGATTATGTCTCTCTACGAGACCGGCTGCTTCAGGATGGCGCACACAATGGAACTTCCACTGGTACCCTAACAGAAGGGAAACATGTTTCATTAGCTCGGATGAGAATGGCTGGCCGTTATCAGAATATACGACCCTAGGGAGTCCATAACGGGGAAAGAATTCACGAACCAACTGCCTGGCAGTGGTCGCAGCGGTGTAATCTGGAACTGGATATGCTTCTGTCCACCTGGACAAAGCACATACAACTACGAGGACATACTTGAAACCTCGACATCGCTCCATCTGAATGTAATCCATCTGGAGGACTTCAAAAGGGTGGTCAGGGGGTTGGAATCCACCTTGTTCCACCGGGACACTTTTACCTGGATTGAACTGACAACATATCATACAAGTACGGACTTTCTGCTTGGCTGCAGCTCGTAAGTGCTTGTTGAACCAGAGGTTCTGTATACTGTCTAACATAGCTTTTTCTCCTAGATGTGCTGGACTATGTGCGGTATTAATAATGACTTGAACCATAGAGTCGGGGAGAAACCATGTGGCTTTTCCCTTCGTCACCCATCCCTGATCTGTCTGGACCCCTCCTTGTTCAGACCATTTCTTGATTTCTTCGGGAGTAGCATGTAACTGTATGTCTATGACATCTTGTGTAGGGTCCTTAACTGTCATACAAGTAGTCTGTTCTGGAGTGGATGTCTGTGTCTTGTTAACTGGAATGTCTGGAGTCTGAGCTGTAAGCTTGGCTGTTCGATCGGCTAGATCGTTACCTTGGGAAATGATGTCAGTAACTTTCGTATGTGCCTTGCACTTCATGATCGCGATAGCTGTCGGTAAATGTATTGCATCTAACAGAGCTTGAATGAGGAGACCATGCTGAATCTTGGTTCCATGAGAAGTCATGAAACCTCTCTCCTGCCAGAGCACTCCGAAGTCGTGTACAACTCCGAATGCGTAACGTGAATCTGTATATATGTTTACTTTCAGGTTCTTGGCACGTATGCAGGCTTGGGTCAGAGCAACTAGCTCTGCTGCTTGAGCAGACAGGGTGTCAATACGATGTGTTTCTATAACTTCGGTTTCAGTAGTCACTGCATACGTGGCTACTAGTTCTCCTGTACTTGTTCTCATACTTGAACCATCCACATAAAGTGTCAGGTCGGGATCAGGTAATGCAATGTCTGTCAGGTCTTGTCTTGGCTTAGTCATAGTGTTAATGACTTCCACACAGTTATGTGTGGCAGGATTTGAAGTAACTGACGGTAACAGTGTAGCAGGATTTAGAATGTTGCAGCGTCTGATTTCTATGTGTGGCTGGAACAGTGTCAATTCGTAACCTGTTAAACGTGCAATTGTCAAGTGCTGAGTCTGTGTTCGGTTTAAAAGAACTTCCACGGAGTGTGGAACTTGTACTGTCAGGGAGTGTCCTAATACTATGGAATCACTTTGTCTGATAGCTAGAGCTGTGGCTGCAACTGACTTGAGGCACGCAGGCAAAGCCTGGGCTACTGGATCTAATGTGCTCGAAAAATAAGCACAGGGCTTGTACTGTCCGGATTGATCTTGTGTGAGAACAGATAATGCAGTACCATCACGTTCTGTGACAAAAAGTGTAAAAGGCTTATTGTAGTTCAGTGTAGCTAGAACAGGTGCTTGGCATAAGGCTTTCTTTAATTCATTAAAAGCAAGTGTATGTTCAGATGTCCAAGGGAGGACAGTCGATACGGCTGCCTCCTGTGTCGTTAACTGTATCAGTGGCTTAGCTAGAAATGCATACTGAGGAATCCATTGTCTGCAGTAAGATGTGAGGCCAATAAAAGCTCGTACCTCCTTCTGTGTCTTGGGCTGTGGAAGACTCGCTATTAACTGGATACGGTCTGGTGTCAACTGCCTACCCCACTTGGACAGTAAGTGGCCTAAGTAGATCACTTGCTGGACACAGAATTGAAGCTTCGAAGGGGACACCTTGTGCCCCTGCTCGGCCAGAAAATACAGGACTATAAGTGACGCACGCTCGCAGTCACGCTCAGAACGGGCTGTGATCAGTAGATCATCGACATACTGGAGCAGGGCAGTGTCAGTTGGCATGTGAATGTTGTCTAGTTGTCTCTTAAGTGCTTGACTATAAATACTAGGACTTTCTGTGAAACCTTGAGGAGCTCGTGTGAATTTATAGCTCCTTCCATTTAAACAAAAACCAAAAAGGTACTGGCTGTCTGGATGAATGGGGACACTGAAAAATGCATTCTTGAGGTCTATGACAGTGAAAAACGTAGCTTCAGAATCAATAGCTGTCAATAGGGATGAAATATCTGGGACTACTGGGTACTGGGGTATGATACATTTATTAAGTTCTCGAAGGTCAATCACTAATCGATATACTGGAGGTGCATTTGGATCAGTACGTTTCATGACTGGAATGATAGGAGAATTACATATATTGGAGTCAGTTTCTACAACCACTCCTTGAGCAATGAGCTCGTCAATAATTTTGGATAAGGCTGCTACAGCCTCAAGTGGCAATCTGTACTGTCTGATTCGTGGCAAGACTATACCTTGCTTGAGAGTCACACGATGGGGTGTGATTTGCATAAAACCTACATCAGTTGGACCTTGCGCCCATAAATGCTGCGGTACATTTGACAATCTTGGATCAAAATCTCGTAATACATAGTGACCTTTGAAGTCACGTAAAAACAAACGTATTCCTTCTGGAGAGCAGCAAATAACTGCACCTAATTCTTTCAATGTTTTAATGCCTAACAAATTTTCTGGACATGACTTCGTAAGCAACAAATCAGTAGTTCGGGACAATGGACCAACTTCTAGAGAAACTGGCTTTGAAATCTCATTAACAATCGGCTTTCCTGAAAATCCAAGGGAAACATTTCTAGAGCCTGAGAGCGGAGCCCCTGGAACCTCGTCATGACTGATAGTAGTCCTACTTGCCCCTGTATGTAAATGTAAATGTAAATGTGCTGGACTTGTAAAGCGCACAGCTGCCCGTAAGCGTCCCGGCGCTTGCTTAGGGAACCCGTCCTGGTATTCCCCTGTGAGAAACCCCAGCAGGGTGTCCACAAGGTGAAAGCCAGGCATCCCGCCGCGAGGGGCCGTAGTGGAGATTAAGCAAGCTATTGCCCAGAGTCGCAGAGTGTGACCCCGTGAGTTGAGTAGGCACCAGAGCGAGAATTGTCGAGTCCGTGGAATTTTTGAGCCCGAGACCCGCCGAGGCGGGGAATCGAACCCTGGTCCACGGTCGATCTCAGCTTCCGGGTCTGCCGCCTCTAACCACTGAGCCACGCTTCTCCAATCTATCAATCAAAAACTTTCTGTCTTTCCCTAATACTTGACTGTGTACATAGGGACCCTCTTGATCTACAGGTATCTCGATGAGAGGCAAGCCTACCTCCCTCTCTAGGCTGTTTCATGAATACTGTTGATACTCTGGATACTCTGTCTGGGCATACTGGTACATCTGCTGTGTAACATGCTGTGTTGCAGCGATAGGCTGCGGTGCTGGAACTGTCTGTTGTGCATTCTGTGGTGACTGAGAAGTCTGTGAAACTTGTTCTTGTCTAGGCGGACGTGGTCTTTCTTTAGTCTTACCAGTTGCTATATTGTGTTTCAGAACTGCACACTCGTTTATAAAATGACCTGGCTGTTTACAGTAATTGCATGTCCCTTTAACGGGAGCTGCAGGATGACTGGCTTGATTCGGACCCCTCTTCTGACTGTCTTGTGGAACAGATTGTGCAACTAATACTTTCATTTTCGTGTCTTTCATACGTCTCTTTTCGTGTTCTTGCTCTTCCCTGATTCTATTCTGGTGATACTGGAGCATCTGAAGCATTTGTGACGGGGTACTAGCTTGCCAACTACTTTCGACTTTTAAAACTCGATTTTTAACTTGTGGGCTTGAATTCTCGACTAGTTTAGTAACAAAAAGATGAGGGTATGACTCGCTACCTGTCTTCAGACCACTGTTAATAATAAAGCATTTCTCGAATCTAGAATAAAAATCACTAGTATCTTCATCCTGTTTCTGTTTACATGCTGAGATTGCATCCCAATCTTCTTTTTCGTGGCTAGTAACCTTGGCAAAACTTGTATCAATAACTCGGGCAATTCTTTACATTTGTCCCCAAGACCGGTACCTGGTACTCGTATTTTATCTTCAGCTTCTAGAGCTGTCCAATCAATCTTTTTCTCTCCCACCTCCCATTCTTTTTCCTTGAGTTTTTCATATACCCCTGCGGGCAACAGGACCTTTAGCATTTTAATGATATCTGGATACGTGTATTCTCCCATACGGAGCATGTCTTTTAATTCTCGATGGAACCCTGCTGGGTCTTTGTCGTGACAGGGAATTAATTTCTTCATCTCTAAGAGTTCCATCTTTGTGATAGGGGTGTAAACAAATACTCGTTGCATTTCACCACCCGCTGTCCTAACTGGGTGTACTTCTCGTAACGGATGCTGTCTATCTATGTAAAACGGTTTACTTTCTGGGGGTGAGACGTGAACAAAATGCGGATTCAGAAATGTTCTATATTTGTGGCGCTGTTCTAGAATGACACTAATTAAATCGGTACCTAAACCTCTCCATTTATACTGGAGTAACTCGTTCAGAACATCATGTAACTGACCTGGATCAGAATGTTGTCCCTCATACAGTGTAATGAGGTGCTGGATCATATACATACCCACCAGTCGCTGCTCGGCTGGGGGCAGTTTCAGAAACATTTGTGCCACTATTTCGTCTGGAAAAGTGGTAGAATCAGTAGTCCATCGGACTGCTGATCGGGCTAGTTCTTGTTCATGCATGGTACTAAGTTCACTATAACCGATTCGTGATTTCAGAATGCGATCGGTGGCTTGGAATACTTGTTCAAGAGAGCCTTGTTCTGGTGTTGGAGGAGGAAAGACTTTCTTGTGTTCTAGGCGTGAATGTCGGTCGGGAAGTCTAGATTTACCTACATACGCTATTCTGGTGGGATTCTCGTCGTTTACCTCTTCAGTATCAGAATCGTCTTCTTTCTCGCTTACTTGTGCTGCTTTGCGTTTCTCGTGTAACCTTATTATTTCCTTACGAATTTTCTTGTACATACTCTCTATACAACTTAATGTCCTGTGTCTTCCCTCGGCTATATTATCACTCCACTTTGTCAGGACTCTCATTTCGGTCGGATCTTTAGTCGGATAATCTTGTTCCCTTATTAAACAATTAACTAGAAACTTTAATAGCATGAGCTGAGTCTCAGCTTTCCTTAGAGACATGGCTTCGCCAATACTTTCTGGATCCTCTCCTGTACGGATGAAACGATATATTCTGTCTAGATCTTCTTTCATATTCGGTAGGGTGTCCAAATACTCGGTCACCCGTCTTACACGCAATGAATATATAACCATATTATCATCGCCTGGGACCGGATCATAACGGCATTCGGTAAGAGCTCGTTTGATATCTGCAACGGACTGCTGTTTGGGCGTACGCTGTAATGCACGTTCATGTAACTCGACTAACGTTACACGTTTGTGTGGCGGCGGGGTACCAGGAGGACCTCCCCCCGCGGCCCCTATACTAGAATCGTCGACTGATACTCTTCGTGCTGGCAGAGTGACTGATGTAGCGGGTACTTGTACTGTGGGCTGGACCGGGGGTACCGTAACAGGTGCTGTAACAGGTGCCCCGGTGGCTGGAGGAACAGGAATTACATTATTTACAGGAGCTGGCGGAGCAGAATTTGCATATTCTGGGACTGTGTCGTCCAAATAGGACGAGAGAAAAATATCAGCTGCGGTCTGTTTGTGACGTAGCTTAATCGGAACTAATGGCGGCGGGAAATTACATGGTGCTTCCGGGGTTGCTTTTGGCAAGCCCTCGGCAAGAAGAGGATACATACCCTTAATAAGGGCATTTCTCTGTCTGTCTGACTGTTTGGCTTTTACTCGTTCACCTATTTTGATTAATTCCCTTTCTTGGGCTCTTTCTGAGGATTCCCTACTTAATTCTAACTTTCTGATTTCTTTTTCGGTTCTTTTATGAGATTCTTTGCGCCATAACTCGATGGCATCTTTCTGGGACTGTCTGGATTTCTTTTTCCATAATGCTTCTTCTACTCGCATGATGCACTCGGCATCCCGTGTACCTGATACAGGCCATCTATATTTCTCTTCTAGATCTTTAGTATACTCGACCCATAAGTCTAGATATAATATGGCACTTATGCCATGCTTATGATACATAAAGTGACCTGGACTGTCCCTAGGCGGGACAGGAACTGCTTCCTCGAGCAGACCTTTTCTGGTTTTTAACTGACGTAATTTCGAGAACAGAGGCATGACTTAGACTGGAATCTGGACACAATACAATACACGATAAACACAATAATAACTTTAAGAAAACAAATCACTCATACCACGACACTGAAAACACATGAATTGACATTTAAAATAACAGTTCGGACAGAATATCACCTGGAATACTGAGAACAGAACACATGAATTTCTCGAGAACAGAACTGACTGGACTGACTAGATGTACTGCTAAAACAGTACGAAAACTTACCGGTCTCATAAAGAGACACGTCAGGACCCGCATCCACCTAGGTGGACACTTCGTGTTGGATCTGTGTACCCAAACCCACGGACCAGAGACAAATTAATTGACCCTGTCTAGATACTACCCCAGCAACGGTACTCACCGGGCAGCAAGAACGGAAGGCCTCGGACTGGACTGGACTGCTACGACGACGGACGGACGAACTTCGGACTTCAGTTACAGGTGGGCCTCCGGATACCTCGGACCTTGGACTCTCGGCTTGGGCTCTGGTCGGGACTCGCCGCGTTCCTCCACCGCCTCGTCTGGACGCTGGACCGCAACCTCCGTCTCCTCCGTGGGCCTGAGGGATACTTGAAGCAGAAATATCTGCACGTGGCCGGTATGGTTCCGTCACGGCTGCAGAGGATCAGGGGGCCTGCGTGGCTTCTCCGGCGCGTGGGGAAAGGGCAAGTCCCTATTCGGGCGCCATTATGTGGTAAATAAATAATTAATTACCTGATCTATTTTTGACTATAATCAATAAACGGTTAGCTCAATAAATAAGAGTCAAGATACGAGGTAGCTGGAGTATACAGGCTTTAATTAATCATAAAAGGACAGGAACAGGACAGCCTGCATGGGAATAGGATGGCAGCTGCCGGGGGCAGGATCTGGGAGCATAAGGGGTAACTTTTAATAACAGTGCACAATATTTATAGTTAAACAAATACATTACATTCAATACAGGGGGCGTAGCAGTAGGCGGAGTTTGTAGCAGTCGCGAAAGATAAGGCATAAAGTGGGTGTAACAAGAGGTGTGTACAGGGCGTATACATAGACATGTGATGTAAACGTAACAGAATATGTCATAAAAAGGGGCGGAAACATGGAGGGGGCTACCTGAGCAGCTGGGACCTCTAACCTAGTGGTGCGCGCAAACTGGCAATGACGTGTTACCAGGGAGAACTGGGGGCTATGACTTCTGCCCTAGAAGAGGAGACTAAAGTCTGGAGGGTCAGAGCGACATGTACCTAGGCATATCTAGTATCTGGTGTTTATAGTACATGTTGATAGAATCCAAAAGTTATCAGGGCAAAGGCTAACAGACACTAAGACTGGTGCATGCATTATTCTAAATGTATTGCATGTGCGAGGAATATTCGATGAATATTAATACAGTATTTCTCTTACATGGAGACATAAAGGCTAGACCATGACGGAAACTATTGATGTGATTCAGTAGCTTAGGAATGCAGAGAAGGAGGGCTGGACTGATAACTAGAATCATAACATACTCTTGGCAGACTGGGAGGCAGAGCCAGGCCGGGCCGGGCACTGCGTGGCAAGAAAGTAAGTGAAGGGTCAGGGATACAGGTGGGGGCTGTATCGCTCCTCGGAGAGGGTTCAGGAAACAGGAGCTGAATCTGAGTCCGGGCCCTTTTGAGGCCTAGAAACGGGGACAATTCAATGAATTAACGTGCACACTGTAAAACGTGGCAACGTAGGTTTACATAGGCCTAATATTCGTTGTATTCACGAGGACTGGAAACTGACATACTAGAGATGGACACAACTGTAATTGCGTCTTTAATCGATCAGAAAGGGGATACATGCATATCGATCATGCACATATGACATAACATGGGGAACACGTAGGCACATATAACATGGCAAAATTTACTTTTCCACACTACTGCCAGAGACACACATCTGCTTTAGCCTCCAGTGACTGCTGCCAGAGACCCCTCATCTGCTGCTGCCTCCAGGGACTGCTGCCAGAGACCCCTCATCTGCTGCTGCCTCCAGGTACTTCTGCCTGAGACCCCTCACCTACCACTTCCGCCACTGCTGTCTCATGTCCACAGTGATGGCAAGGACTGAGAAGATTCATGCCAGTCTCTTCACAAGTGAGGAGCTGGAGGTCCTGGTGGACGAGATGCTCACACAGTACCAAAGGCTATATGGTGCCCCAAATATCGTGGTAAGTCTTAACCAGGGGAGCACACATGTATTTGGACTGATGCAGTATGTGCCTGAGAGTGTGGGGTTGTGTCAGGCACTGCCTAACATGCTGTCTCCAGAGGGAAGGTGGGTGTACCCGATGTTTCCCTGCCTGCACATCAACATTTAAGTGACATGTGTTGTCTTGTCAGCCATACAGTGATGCAGAAAGTTGTTAATGCATGAGTCTGGACAGTGATTGCTGGGCTGAATGGCTGTGTGTTCCACTATTATCCATCTCAGTGTGAGCCCACCTGGCCTGCACAGTCACAACCCAAAATGATACGGATACATCACTTAACTTACAGAGGTTTACATGTGTCTTTTCTCATTGCAGTCCAGCTATGAGCAATCTCAGCCCTGTAGATTGCACGGAACCAGCCTTGTGAGAAGGATGATCTTAGATTTGTGAGATCATGTCCCTCATTGTGACATCCATGACATAGTGAGTTATTCACAGGGCAAGGACATGGAGGGCTGCACAGTGTTGATATGAGATGTATGTCTTGCTCAACCTAAAAATGGACAGGAGATGTGGGCAGACTACACATGACCTTCAGTGCTGGCATCCTGCATGTGTGTGAGATGTGCAGGGACTGTTTCCCCCCTCACACCTGCATGCATTTACATCTGCTTTTCCCATGCAAATGTTCCGTGTGAGATGCATTCTTGTCTTTGTTAGACATATCTGTAGATTTGGGATGAGTTAGTATCATGCTACTGTACTGAGAGATGTAGGTACATAACACTGTGTCACTGATGTTTTCCCCCTCTTGTCTCCCATACCTGCAGCTCAAGGTACACCACCGTAAGGCCTTGTGGAGGACCATTGCGTCCAAGGTGCGGGCTCTGGGTGTCTCAAACCGACTGCGCACATATTGCCACAAGCGTTGGGAAGACATCAGCTGGCTGGCAAAGAACATGGTGGAGATGACTTTGGGGCTGCTCCCTCGCAATGGGCAGTTGGCACGGCGCAGCATGACTAATAATGGGCTGCATCTTGGCCATGACACAGCCTGGGCTTAATGCACATTTGAAGGAGCATCAGTAGCAAGCTAGGGGTGAGTATTCTGGGAAGGGTGACTTTGTCTGTGAGTGGCTGCATGTGTATACAGCCTGTGCCAGCGCTAGCCAATGTGATGTTGGTAGTGTGATGCAGTAGCTTGTAAGTGGCCGCTGTGCTGCATGCAGCTGTCATGCATTTGCCCTACCTGTACTTACAAAGGTAATTTGAGTACTGTGCATTTCCATAGCATTCTGATTTTGTGGTCTTCAGGTATCGTCTGCATTGGGGTAGTCTGGGAAATCCCATGGAAGGGAACGGGAGTATGTCCAATCTGAGTGTGCTTTCATCAATGTGTGCATTACCTGACATCAGTTTTGGGAGGCTTAGACATCTGACACCAATGTGCAACAGCCCCAAAGTACAACATGGTGGGTGGCATGAGCTCATGGCCATTGTGTAATGTCATGTTGTAGTCTGTGTCTGTGTATTCCCTTCCTGCTCCATCCAGATCTGTCAGTTGCAACATGTTGTGTGCCCCCATCATGGCCCTAGCTGTGCTCAGAGCTATTTTTGTGTCTGGTTGAACTGAGCCACCAGCAGGAAGTAGTGCTGTGTGGTCATCAACTGGTTCACTTATGCCTGTTTTTCTTATTTACACGCACTCTTTGAGTCAGAAGTAGTGTATTTGCACATTGTTATTGCACAGGGTGGTGTGCAACATGTAGATTTAGTCATCTTCAGTGATGCTTGGCTTGCATATGTTTGATCTGTTGCTGCCACTGAACTGACCCTACTTCACTCTCTCATGCAGCATCTCCTGTGGTCTTGGAGGGACAGGGGATGGACACCAGTGGTGCCTCGGAGTGGGACAGGAGTCTGCTGGATCAATCACAGCCAGAGACGTAAAGCACAACATCATCTGATTCCAGCAGTGACGCATCCATGTTGGCGGGCACCAGAAATGGGGACTCTTCCTCATCTTCCACCATACAGCGAACAGTGCCCACCCTTCCAGCCACTTCCTCTGTGCTGCCCGTGTTCGTACCAGTAAGAGGGGAAGTGTGTCCTTCATCCAAGGCACCCCTGCCCCTGTCACCCTGCTGCCATCAGTGCTGAGTCTGTGGGTCTTTTGCGCCAGCTGTGTGTGAGCCAGACAGCTCTCCTCAATGCATTCATAGACCACAACAAAAAATTGGCACAGGTTGTTGCTTTCATGGGGGGCTTACATTCAGACGTGGTCGGGCTGCACCGGACTGTCCAGTCTTTGTCCTCCACAGTGACGGCAGCCCTTCAACCGGCACAAACTCAGAGTCCAGCTCCAGTCTCTTTGTCTTCCCCTAAGCCAGTGGCCAGGTCTGACAATAGTGACCAAGCTCCACAGACCTCAAGGTCACGATACAGCAAATGAAGCACACAGCAGAAGTAGCAGCCCAAGCGGTCCAGGGCGCAGACGCCATTTCCACAGAAGACTAAAACCACCCCAGAGCGCAAAGACACAAGCCCATCAGGCGACACCAGGGGCCAAAAAGCAAAGAAGCAGACCCTAGGCTCACATGCCTCAGAGGCATCCCCAGCCAAAGACTCTCCTTTCCCTAAAGTGCCTCGCAAAGACAAGCAGAACGTTTCTGTGCCCACTGAGAAGGTGGTGCATGCCAAGGGTTTACACTAAGAAGGGCTCCAAGTCAGATTCACCCACCACCTCGACTCCCATTCCAAGCCCATTGAAGCAGGGGAAGGAGGACACTGTAGGGGTAACACCTTATAAGCAGGGGATGGAGGGTCAAAGGCAAGGTCAGGCGAAGCGTACCACTGGATCCAGCATGTCCCCCTACGGAGTGCCAGCGTCTACACCTGATGCAGCTTTCGTGGTGAGTGTGCCTGTTGTGTCCACACTACTTCTAACTGATTCCAAGTCAGGGAAGCCATTTAGAATCCCCAAGAAGTGTCAAGGGACCCCTCCACATTCTCCCAGCCACACTGTGTCTCACGTCAGCATAACTCCACATGCCACTACACAACCTGGTCCAAGCAGCCCCCCGGCTGCTCAAGCCACTGATAGCTCTACCTTAGCTGAGCCTCTCTCTCCCCGGTCAAGTGCTCCAACTGTCCTCGACACACAGCCAGCTCCCAGTCCGACTGACAGCCAAGTGTGAGTGGTAGTCACCCTCACACACCTGTCTCTCACACAGCAGGCCTGTACTGCCCATTGTTTCCCCCCTGACTGTGTTGCTGACCATGGGAGGGTACAGTTGCACACATTCCCTGTCCGGCTTCTCATGGACTCACTCTGCATTTTGTCCTGCCCACTGGCCTTGTCATTCACTGCTGTGTTCCCCTTGCCTGTACAACTTCTCATGGACTCACTCTGTACTTTGTCCTGCCCTCTGGCCTTGTCGTTCACTGCTGTGTGCCCCTTGCCTGTGCAGCTCATCATGAAATCACTCTGCACTTTGTCCTGCCCACTGGCCTTGCCGTTCACTGCTGTTTGCCCCTTGCCTATGCAGCTTCTTATGGACTCACACTGCATTTTGTCCTGCCCACTGGCACTGCTGTGTCCCCCTTGCCTGTGCAGCTTCTCATGGACTCATTCTGCACTTTGCCTTGCCCACTGGCCTTGTTGTTCACTGCTGTGTGTCCCTTGCCTATGCAGCTTCTCATGGACTCACTCTGCACTTTGTCCTGCCCACTGGCCTCGTCGTTCACTGCTGTGTGCTCCTTGCCTGTGCAGCTTCTCATGGACTCACTCTGCACTTTATCCTGCCCACTGGCCTTGTCGTTCACTGCTGTGAGCCCCTTGCGTGTGCATCTTCTCATGGACATACTCCACACCTTGGACTGGCAACTTGCCTTGCTGTTTTCCCCTTGCCTGTGCAGCTTCTCATGTACTCACTCTGCACTTTGTCCTGCCCACTGGCCTTGTCGTTCACTGCTCTGTGCCCCTTGCCTGTGCAGCTTCTCATGGACATACTCTGCACCTTGGACTGACCACTGGCCTTATTGTTTTCATCTTGCCTGTGCAGCTTCTCATGTACATACTCTATACCTTGGACTGGCCACTGGCCTTGCTGTTTTCCCCTTGCCTGTGCAGCTTCTCATGGACATGCTCTGCACTTTGTTTTGGCCAATGGCCTTGTTGCTCTTTCTTGTGTTCAACTATTCCCTGTGCAGCTTCTCATGTACATACTCTGCACCTTGGACTGGCCACTGGCCTTGCTATTTTCCCCTTGCCTGTGCAACTTCTCATGGACATACTTTGCATTTTGTGCCTAGTTCCTCTCTAATCTTTGTGCCTATCTGTGCAATCTATACTACTATTATAAAGAGAGAAGTCTGTCCTTTGAGCCAGGTAAACTCAAAAAAGACACCACCAATCTATACACCCAAGACATCTATGAAAACCTCAGGGCAAGCAGAAGGACATAGGCGATATAAAAATAAAAAATATATGTTATTTAAAACATTTACGAAAAAAAATAAAGTAGTCCCTAGAAAGTAGCGCCGGCCGCGACGTCTGCGTGATGACACCTGGAGCGTGGGGAGGAGCGGCGTTCGGAGCAACAGGAAGAGCGGAGGACATGAGCGCGGGGAGGAGCTGCGGAGGACAAGCGGGAAGGAGCGGCGAGAAGTGGAGGAGCAGTGGCAGCGCGGGGAGGAGTGGTGGATGAGGTAGCGGACAAGCGGTCAGGAGCGGCGAGAAGCGGAGGAGCAGTGGAGCGGTAAACACAACAGCGCGGGGAGGAGCGGCGGATCAGTTAAGTCAAGCAGCCGCGGGTGCGCAGCAAGGGACGGGCGGGGGCCATGAACAGTGAGTGATGGGACGTCGGGGGAAACAAAGCGTGGGCAGAAGCGGCCAGGACCAACAAAACGGCCGCTCTGCTGCGCCTCTCCTGCTGCAATGCTGCCCCCAGCCCCTTTCTGCCCCGGGCAAGCCCGGGGCAGGCTGCTAGTATGTGAATAAAGACAGTTGTTCCTGTTGTCTGCTTTGTCAGTGTCCTTATTGAATAAAGTTTTTGTCTGTGTATATATGGTTTACTGTGCCACATGCTCTGTGTGCCATTTCAACATTGCCAATGTCTTGTCTCACTTGTTCTATTTCTTACAGGGGTGACAGGGACTTTAGTTCTTCCTGACTCTGATACCTTTGGGGGCAATGATGTCATTTGTATATGAACTGCAGTTATCATTTTCCTAATTTGTTCATGTTGGCTATATTGTACACATGTCAGGTTGGGGGGCACTGCCAGTACAGAG
The DNA here is from genome assembly GCF_964261635.1 of Lissotriton helveticus. Classification (NCBI taxonomy): domain Eukaryota; kingdom Metazoa; phylum Chordata; class Amphibia; order Caudata; family Salamandridae; genus Lissotriton; species Lissotriton helveticus. The sequence goes on from NC_136057.1 coordinate 242,692,511, forward strand.
TGGGATTCTATCCACAGGATTGAGAGCAGGCTGGCCAGGGTCATCATGTATGTGTGTTCTTACTGTATGTGTGCCCAGCAGTGTAGGTGTATGGTCATCTTGTGATGGCCAGTCATCCTAGTCACATGGGCTACTTTCAATGTGTGCACTTCGGTGGTAAAGAAGTGTGCCATGTGAAGGGGTGACTTTGTCGGGAGTGTTGATGTGTGTGTGCCCCTGCATTGTCAACTATACACATTTTTCACCCAGGAGTTGAGTGCCTGTTGTTTGGATTGTTCAGCCCTGTGGATGTGGTTGCATGCATATGTGCGAGTTATATGCTGTGCACTGTGCAGTGTGTTGGTGTGTCCTTGCAGTTCTGGCTGACTCCTACTTGTTGTTTTGGCAATTGTGAGTATGCAGAGTGTGTGACTGGCAAGTCAGTGTTGTGTTTTGTTGATCATCCATGTCTCTTGATACTGTTTGTGGAGACTGTGCAACCCGGCTGATCCACACTGACATTGTGGTTGTTTTTTTTTCTCATGCATTGCTGTCATATGGTGCTTTTTTGCCTCCAGTATGGCATGTTGTGTGTGGTTTCATACCATCCCCTACCTATGCTTCAGATGCCTACCCATTGTGAGTCTGTACTCCCTCTATTTGTGTATAATACACTCCTGCCATGTCCACTACTGACGTGCACAACACTTCACTTTGATGTCAGCTGTCCCCTTGGTTTGCATGTGTGTGTGCCTCCCCCTCACTTAATTTGTGACACTGTGCTTTGTGATGCAGTTCTTTGCCCAGGAGCAATGTGCCACTCAGGGCATTTCCCCAATTGTTTATATGAGATGTTCTTGTGCTCTTTAGCAGTCATGGTTGCTCATATGCACTTCACCTGTGGGTGCTGCTGAGTCCTCTGGTCAAGTTGTATGTGTGTTTGCTGTGGTACTGTTTCACATCCTGAGTGTGATGTTGTTTTTGTGCTGTGTTGATAAGTTTTGTGTAGGTTTATGTTGTGTCACTCTTATCTGTGTGGGACTGGTATGCTTGGTGTGCAAACACTGCTTGTTGTGCATGCAGTGGTGTGGGTGAATGTTGCCTTGTCGTTGCCTGGTATGCATCCTGCTGTGTTTGCTATGTGATTTGTTTGCCTGTGCATCTGTTGTTTGTTTGATGTGGCTGTGTTTTTCTGTGATGGTGCACTTCTTGTCTGTGTTGTGGTATGTTGTCTGTGAATTGTTCCTGAATGATGAGGTTGTGCACTCCTGTTGTGTCCGTGCTCCCATTGCCATTCCACAGTTTTGCTGCACAGGGCATGTCTGTTCTTGTTATGGTTCTGTGTGTGTTTCTGTTGAGTTATGTGTTTGCCTGTTGTTTTTGTGCAGACTTGGTTCTGTTGTCTCTGTGTGTGAATGATGTTTGTGGCTACCCCCAGGGAGTGTAATTGTTTGTCTCTGTATTGACTGGACATTATTGACACCCTTCTGTGTGTTTGACACTGGTGTTGTGTGCTGCAGCTGTGGGGGTGGGTATGTGTGTAGAGTCCTACTTGTGTTTGACAGTCATGGAGTGTGTCAATGGGGCCTGTGTATGGTGCTGCTGGCATACTCCTGTGAAGTAGTTGTATACATATGTGTGGATTTTCACAGTTTGACTTCAGAGCTTTCCTTTCATCCCTGTGCCTATACATGGGTTACCTTGCTGTCTCCCTGGGTTGTTGCACTGAGATGACTGTGGGTTGGCTTCACTCACTGTGCCAGCCATGTGTGCGTTGATGGGCTGAGTGTGTTGTTCTATGTTCCTTGTCTTGCATGTGATGTACACATGCTTGGTGGTTATCTCCTTGCCTTTCATTTGGGTGCACCTTACTTTGACTTTCCTATTTGTTGTGCTGCATTGCTGGTGGCATGTGGTATGTGTATGTGTCTGTGTTTCAGTGTGGGGGTATGTCTGTGTGACTTGGCAGGCTGTGTGTCCAGTAGGAAGTTTGTTCCTTGTATGGGTGTGTGTTAATTTAGTGCTTGTACTCAGTTTTCCTGCCATGAGGGTGGTATTTTTGTGGTGTGTGTGTTGCCCTGGCCCTGTGCTTCTGTGCTGTGTGTTCCTCTGCAGCCACTCCTGCTGTGGCTGTCTCCCTAGTTGTTTGGTGTGTGGTGCAGGGTGTGGATTCACTTGGCTTGTTGCTGTGCATGGGGGTGCACAGGAGGGGCATGTCCCTTCAGGGTTGGGGGCGCCAGTGTGAGGAGGGTGGAGGTCTGGCCCTGTGGTCTTTGTGCCCTGCCCATGCCTGGCGCTGGCCCTGCCTTCTGCATTGTGCGCATGTATTCCCTTGTATTCACCACTGAGGTGACATAACCGGGACATTACAGCAGGATCGCAGAAAGTGTGCGACCTGGATGCGGAGGGGTGACTTGGTGGTAGAAGGTCATGTGTGGGTACACTTGTGGATGTGTTCCTGTCCCCACCTGGGTGCCTGATGTGGATAGGGACCCTGTATCAGCCCATGAGTTGTGTGTTGTGGTTGTTTGCGGGGTTGTGTCATTGCGTACCTGTGGCGGCATCCGCGAAGGTCCATGAGTTGCTGGTGATGTATCAGGTACAGCACCGGAAAGACGTGTAGGGCTGGGTCCGTTACAATCGTAACCGGGTGGAAGGGACAGGGACTCTGGTTTCGGGCTCCGCTGTAGAGCTTCCACCATCTCTGGTTGGGCGGTTTCTCTGCTGCGGTGTGACTGGTTGTTTGGGGCATCCTGATTTGTTGAGCGGAGTGGTCGTCATTACGCACGGCGGTGAGTCTCCATTGGCTCACACCGCCGTGGTGGCAGGAGCACTTTGATGTGGGTTCTCAAAGCACCACGGCGGACGGGAAATAGGCTATGTTTGGCCATACTAATATGGCGGACGCGAGGACCGCTGCTGGTGTGCAGTAAAAGGCATTTGCCACCACTGCATGCTATGTGGTGGTGCCACCGCCCACCATACTAATAGGCCCCTATGTGTGTCAATATTATGTCAGTGCTGTCACTTCCTTAATAGCACCCTCACTTCTTTCTCTCTTTGAATTTTAAAAGTTGTACTTATCTCTGAACTTTTCTCTGCAGCACTTCTGCCCATTGTCCTTTGGCTGAGTTCAGTCCGTTTTTCACTCAGGTTACTTTTGACTCTGCAATTGGATACATAGCACAAAGTGAAGCGGGGAGAGGGTAGGATTGCACAAGCAGCAGCACTGTACAAAATTCATATGCACTGCAGGAACTGCACAAGGCCAAGCACTGCATGCTGCAGGCATAAATAAAATGGTTAGAACACTGGTCATCACACACAGAGAAGAGGTATAGCTTAGGCAAACGTTCGAGCAGTGGAGGTAAACCACAAAAGTAGCTATTCATGCTTCCTTCACACTGAGAAACATGAGCAGATGCAGTGGAATCTTCTGCATACAAGGACTAAAAACACAAAGTGAAAATCACACTCAGCCAAAGCAGCTGCAGTGTGGAAATTTGCTAGCAGGCATGTCTCACACAACATCACTCATCATGGCAAGCAGTTGTGCAATCTTCCTTCATATAGTTACAGAACGCAGCAGTAGAAACCTCCCTCACAAAATTGAAAAGAGTATGATAGGACCAGTGTGTAAACATCTTTCACACAAAATATGCAGTAGCTCTTAAATTATGTAGAGCAAGGGGAACAAAAGTGATGGTTGAGGCAACAATTTAACAGGGAGAGCTGAGCCAGAGCTGAACCAAGCAGGAGAGGATGTGGCCTAATGGCTAGAGCAGTTGACCTTGAATCTAAGGAACCGAGTTTGAGGTTTGCCAGGGATGCGACCGCTCGCAATGAGAAACTACCAGTCCGCATTGAGGAAGCTGCCACTCAAGTACAAATCTAGTCGAGTGGCAGAAAACGACCACTTGCACTGTGCATGATGCCGTTTGCAATGATTGCACAGTGCGGACAAGCACTGTGCAATCATTGCGAACATCATTTCCCAACCACACTATGCAATTTGCATAGCTACGCGTAGCGTGCGTAGTACACTTTGCATAGCAACGCGTAGCGCGACTACGCAAACTACGCCCAGGGTAATTTTAGTATGCCTTCACTAAGTCCCACACTAAGCAGGCTACATAGGGACAACACCCTTGGACCAGCTACAGCACCCTATTTTGTCATTGAATATTAAGCACTGTGAATCTATCAGGGATATAAACCTTTTGGACCACATGCACTGGATGCAGTATGTGTACCAACAGGCAAGGTGCCACTACTGTACTAAGGTTTTTAAATTCATTGCTAACATGGACAATGGATTGCAGGACGTAAGTTTGGTAAGATCAATGTAGGGTTTTACCAAAGATCACAACAATGACTTCTGCATGGATTGTGGTTGTCTCCAATCACTCAGGGTGGCCAGCGAGAGCTACAGTCAACTAAGGGCAAGTACAATGTCATAGGCCTAGTCAAGCCTAAACAGAAGGCCGTACAACCCTTGAGTTGTCAACGTGGCATTTCACATAATCACTCTGTGTATCTCTGGTACCAGCCAATGGGTTGTTGATCACAGCACGTGCTGCCGGATGATGAGTAAAATTTATGAGTAAAATTTATAATGCGCAGACAATAACCCGAAGGTATCAAGGCGCCTAACAGAATAACACAGAAAGAAATTCACTACAACGCTACAGGTACGCTTGCGTAAAGAGGTGAGTTTTCAGGGCCCTTTTAAAAGCCTGAAGGGTGGGCAGTGATCTTATTTCCAGGGGGAGGGCATTCCACCACATAGGGGCCAAGGTGGAAAAGGCCCTGCCACCCCATTTTGCTCTCCTGAAACGGAGGGTCGCTAACAGGAGTCTGCCGGAGGACCGTAGATTCCTAGTAGGGGAATAGCGGGACAGGATAGAACCTAGACCAGAGGGACTATTTCTGGCCAGAGCCTTGTATGTCAAGCATACAATCTTGAAATGGATTCGTGCCTCAACAGGGAGCCAATGTAGCAGCTTTCTAGCCGCTGTGGCTGAGGAGCGCTTAGGAAGATCCAGGACAAACCTGGCAGCGGCATTTTGGACTACCTGCAGGCGCTGCAGTAGGCTCTTTTTCAGGCCCGCATACAGCGCATTGCAGTAGTCTATTCTTGAGCCTATAAGGGCAACTGCTAGTTGTTTCCTGGCCTGTAGGGAGAGGTAATTCCTAATCCTTCTTAGAATATGAAATAATGCCCCAGCAGGTAGAGATGGTACGACTGACCTGCTTGCTCATCTCAAGGGCAGGGTCTATCATGACCTCCAGGTTTTTGGCGGAAGTGGTGGGGGTGGGACAGGCTCCTAGTGAGTCTGGCCACCAGCTGGAAGACCATATTTCCTCTTTCCCTCCGAACACCATCACCTCTGTCTTCTCTCCATTTAGTTTAAGCGAGTTTGTGATCATCCATTTACCGACCGCCTCCATGCAAGATCTAAAATTGGAGGCAGTCGGGGCGCTAGCATGGGAGAGAGAGACAAGGATCTGGGTGTCGTCTGCATATGAAACTATCTCCATCCCATAAGATCTAATAAGTCTGGCAAGTGGGGTCACATTAATGTTAAATAGGGTCGGGCTTAAAGCCGACCCCTGAAGGACCCCACATTGCACAGGGAGGGATGGAGATAGATACTCCCCCAGCTTCACTCTTTGTACTCGGTGGATGAGAAAAGACGTGAGAAGATCCAGGGCTGCTCCACGCACCTCAATCTCCCTCAGCCGAGTTGTTAGTACTGTGGGAGAGAGGGTATCGAACGCCGCTGTCAGATCTAGGAGGATCAGGAGGGTGGTCTGGCCCTCATCCACCCGTGTGCGTATGTTATTCAACACAATGGTGAGGGCTGACTCAGTGCTGTGATCCCTCCTGAAGCCATGTTGGGAGAAATCAAGGCATTCCGAGCTTTCAATGAAAGCGGCAAGGTGCGAGTTGAGGTACGCCTCTAGCATCTTTGCTGGGGGAGGGAGTAGGGGGATTGGCCGGAAATTTTTTAAGACCGAAGGATCCAGGGAGGCCTTTTTTAGGAGGGGTTTTACGGCCGCTCTTTTCCACTGAGTGGGAAAGATCCCGTCTCTCATGGCTCTGTTCATGATGTCCACCAGAGGAGGCAGGAGGGTTTCCCTGCACTGTTTAAGGATCCTTAGGGGACATACATCCAGAGGAGAGCCAGACTTGGTCTTATTGAGTAGACAATCAAGCGTGTCCACGGAGAGAGGGGGAAAGGAGTCTAAGGTACTCGAGAGAGATGATACTGTTGGGGCGGGGTCTATAGGCCCTAGGGTGGGGGGCCCACTCATAAGAGATTTTTGTAGTTCCAGAGCTGAGTATATATCAGATATTTTGGTCTGAAAGAAGGAGGCGATGTTATTGCAGAGCTCTTGGGATCAAGTACAGGTAGATTCAATCCAGTCAAGAATTAGGAAATATCTGCCTTGTGCTTATCACTATGAGGGAATGTATATGCCACTACAATACACTGTGAAGGATTCATGGATGACTGCCTGACTAGTACGCATCTGGTGCAGGTGATCCCTAAGTATCGTCATATGCCACGGAGTAGGCAGGCCAGGAGTTGCCCTGATGTATTTACCTACGTGTATATCTTAGCTTGTTATCTTTCAAAGTATTAGCACTGCAGTTGCTCAATTAGATGGGTGTGGTGTGTTTCATAACCTATCTCAGAATCATTTTGTGCCTGAAACAACAACATTTAGAACTTGTGCCTATATGTGAAATGCACTAGCAAGTTGCTCATTTGGGAGCAGAGGTAGACACATACTCATGATACACCTATGACTCCACAGAAACAAACCCTTGTCAAACTAAAATACACAATGGGTTTCATCCAAGGGCCAGAAAGCTTGTTGCATTGCATTAAAAGTCTACAGATTGTGTCTTGGTCACAGTTAGCTTGTCAAACATCCTCTGTGGCCATGGAGACACACTCAACTTCACTTATCTCACAAATACTCATTGAAAAGCTTGGACAACAAATTGCTATCAGCATTGGCATTGGATAGACCATGCATCCCCTATCATGCTGCTTACCATATTCTGATCTGCTGCATCATGTTCCTGGGTGCATGAGCAAATGCAGGGCCATGTGTACCGCGATACAGAATCCAAAGTCACACAACATCAGCATTATGAGGCCTATGTCCAGTTTACAGATTAGGGAAATGCCCAGACTCCTACAATCTAATGGTGGCATAAGGCTAGATTGAAGGCTAGGTGCTATACTCAACAATCACAGCATGTCATCACTAGCATTCTAATTGTAGGACAACCATTCATGTGCCATTTAATGAGTCCACTTGCAACTAAAAAATACAACAATTGTGTCTCTGCAAGGACAGAAAAACACTGTCATTCACTAACACATGACCGGGACACACATTCCATCCACATGATGTACCAACAAAATATCAGGATAAAATGACTGTTGTCTAATTTCAAACGCACTGGAGAATATAGACCACAAACACCTTGCTTAACATTAATATCTGTATAAAGGGTAGTCCTGGAAGGAACAGGGTCAGGACACTGTCAGAACAATACCTACCTTTCACTCAGCATTGACATAGGGTATGTATTATATGGGTCAACCGCCTTGAATGGTATTGGCCTAGAGTGGCATACACCTGAGGCAATGTTGTCATTCCAATTAGTTAACTAGATCAATTGAAGGCACGGACATTAGTACCCCACTATCAAGTCACATATATCAATTGCAACATTACTGTGTATACATATGAGTACCCAAAGTCACTACCATGCAGTCAAATTCCATATGTATCCTTGTGTATTGAGGAGACAGTTGTCTTTCAGCCAATAACATACATATGCAGCATGCTTCTCCAAAAATGTTGTCTTTTGCCACACATGCACTATGTTGACATCTGTAAGCAGAAACTATGAAGAAGTCTAATTTCAAAAGCAAAGGTTTGTGACTTCATGTCACACTCCTGGACAAAACTAATGTAGATATTGACACCCAGCCACTGTATGTACTAGAATGTATATCGCATCCTAACTGAGTGTTTATACTCCATGGACCATATGTAATCCACGCCATATTACCATCATTGTATACTTACATTACAAATGAGCATGAATTACAGTTAACAGCAAATGCAATTTTCGGACACAGGAGTAGCAAAAGAAAATTAATGCATGCTTTATTCAGCATATATGATGCTCTCAATTATGAAAAAGGCCAATGGCCAGTCCAAATGTCTTTGCCATATGGGCCCCAAAGTTCCTTCCCATCTACTCTTGCCAGCACTTGTCCTGCAAAGGTACACCTTCCATGGGAGTAGTATCTAGGGGGGCAGGCCATGCACCAACGGGACAAGACTGGGGAGGACTGGGTTCGTCTTTGGGAGGGGTAGGATCAGGCGGAGGGTTGGAGAACTGCTAAGGGAGGGCTCAATGGAGGGGGGTGGACAACTGCAATGGGAGGGCTAGATAGAGGGGGTGATTGGCTTGGCTTCAGGAGTTTAGAAATATAGTAATGTTTGAGGGTTTGGTAATGTTGGAGGGTTTGTAAGGAAATACAAAGGGTAGGTGCTTTTATGGTCCAGGATTTTTTTGGGGTCCAGGTAATGGGGTGGGATGTAGAAATTAGGGTTTCAGGAGGGGTGGGGACTTTTTTGAACAGGGAATTTTTTTTGTTGAGAAATTTGAGAGGATATTCTAGGTTTCTTGGTTTGGGGAGTCTGAAGGGTATGGCGGGCAGCAGGGTCATTTTCTTCTTTTAGGGATGGGTAGGTCAGTTTGGATATGGAAGAAGTCAATGGCAATCAGGTGGAGTTACTGGGCAGTGTGGGTACAAAGAGAGGCAAGGGTAGGGGCAGTGGAAGTAGAGGGTTGTGAGGCCTGCAGGAATGTTATGGACGCTGTCTTGTGAGTGTGCATGTGTGTGTTTGCACTTATGTCTGGGTATTTTTATGCTGCGTGTTTGCCTGTGCTTTGGTCAGGGAGGATACTTGGGACTGTGGATGGGGAAGAGGCAGGAGGGAGGTAGAACAGATGAATTTGGGACAATGCTGCCATCAATGTGGAGGCAAAAGCCTGATTGGATCTCTGTAGGGCAGACATGTCAGAGTGAATGCCCTCTAGGATACCAAGATACCATTTGGGTAAGGTGACTGGTATGCAGCTGGAGCACCTACAGCACTGATGTCTTCCCCACAGAGATCTGACTCAGGAGGTCAATGGCCTCCTCACTCAGGGTAGCAGGGGAGACAAAGGTAGGAGGTAAGATTCCTGGTGCAAAGGAGATGCCTCATCTTCTAATGGATCGGCCACTGATATGGGGCTAGGGAGCATCTGGGAGGGTAACGATGGTAGGGGTGGTGGTGCACTCTGATGGAATGGATACAGTTCCTAGCACACAAAGATGACCCTAAAAACTCACATATGCGAGCTAAGCGTATGTGGCTGCTAATCTACTTTTGGCATTCACAGAATGCACTTACTACTTTTGGTATTCACAGAATGAATTTACTACTTTTGGTATTCACAGAAGTTAGGATTTTGTCTTAAGTTTGTCTTAAGACAAACTTAAGGCAAACTTAAGACAGACTTAAGACAGACTTAAGTTTGGATTTTGTCTTAAGTCTGTCTTAAGTCTGTCTTAAGTCTGTCTTAAGTTTGTCTTAAGTCTGTCTTAAGTCTGTCTTAAGTCTGTCTTAAGTTTGTCTTAAGACAAACTAAGGACAAAATCCTAACTTCTGTGAATACCAAAAGTTGTAAATTCATTCTGTGAATGCCAAAAGTAGTAAGTGCATTCTGTGAATACCAAAATAGTAGTATGTTTAGGATTGAGTCTTAAGTTCACTGTGAATCGGGCCCTGTAACATTAAGCAGCCACATACGCTTAGCTCGCATATGTGAGTTTTTAGGGTAATCTTTGTGTGCTACACTTAAGTGAACAACTGAATTTCTTGGCACTTCTACATTGTAAAAGATTTGTGTATGTAAGTGTTTGTGTAATGCAGACATGACAACATGACCGTGTTCACCCTATGACATTGGTGTGCATTCATTGCATTGTCATGCGCTATAAGTATGTAGTGCCCCAGATGTCATGCAGTACATGATCCTATTATGTGTACAGATGAACAATATAATTGATCTCACAAACGTAAGTCTAGACTTCTTGGCTTGTTTGTTTTGGAGTATGTCCAGCTTGATTTACATGAACAATCACAGACACTAGTGAAGATTACCCTACTGCACTCTAATTACTGTGTCACCAAACCTTTCAAACCAGTTTAGCAATAACCTGTTTGCTATAATATGTATCTAAGGTCAACATTGTTCATTGAAATGAGTCTTTTCAGTGACATGGAGTTTTATGTGTGGTTATTTGCTCTTTGCTGTTGGTCTAAGTGCATGTTGCTTGGTTCATTGTGAACTAACACTAACCATGTATACACTCCAGATATAGGTTCATTCATTCATTCACCTTCTTTGCGGCCTTGGAGCCTCTATCTAACAATGCTAAATCTTGAAGTGAAGGTGATGGCAGCACTACATTTCTAAGCCATCATTCCAATACACATTGGCAACATTGGGTGGAATGTCCCAGCTGATGCTCAGTAATGTTCTGTGGGATGTGTTGGGGCATTGGCCCAATACATATACCATTACATCACTTTTCCTAAACCTGGAGAATAGTCTGACATCAAGGGAGATTTCTATGCATTAGGACAGATATCCAATGTATTTGGATCTATTGATGACACGTGCTTGTCTCTTTTATGGTACTGTAAAACCGAAATAAAGACGTTGATGATGATGCCACATGTTGTGTTGATACCACCACAATCCACTGAACAGGTGTATCTTAACAGGAAACATTTTCACTACATCAATGTCCAGGTGGTGTGTTTGCCTGACGTGCATTTCGCACGTCTGTACCCTTTTCCCTGGTTCGGCACGTGACGCATATATCCTCTGTAACAACATCATCCCATATTCGATGAGTCAACTGCAACTTGACTCGGCCTGGCTTGTTGGTACTTGATGTTGTGTATGGATGTAGTGTGTGTTAGTTGTATGTCAGATAGTGATATTTATTTATCAATTTATAAAGCACATAGTTACACCGCTGGTGTGTCCCTGCGCTAACACAGACTTTTCAGTGGAGCCGGCATGGAATCTACCAGCTGTGAGAGCTCTGACCAAATAGCGGTACTCATTTATCTAGAATTTAGTTGGAAGGTGTTAACAGCCATGTATTTAATCCTTTGTGGAAAGTGTTTTTGCAAGGTTCAGATCTCAGCGCCACTGGCAGAATATTCCAGCTTTTGGCTGCGAGGTATCAAAAGGATCGAGCTCCCATCCTGACTTTCTGTGTTCTTGGCACAGTGACCAGGGAAGTGCCTTTTGATCTTAAATTCTGTGCTGGTGTATAGGCAGTTATCATAGAGTGAAAAAAACGCAGCCCTTTTTTCCACAGAATTCTGTGACAGTAGCACATGGCCTTAAACATAATCCCCTTCTCCACAGGCAACCAATGCAGGGTAGCTAGCGCTCTCACAGCCACAGCTCTTTTTGGAAGGTTCAAGACTAGGTGGACAGCCACATGTTGAATAGATTGAAGCTTGGTTAGTCCTTTTTTTGATGCTCCTAGGTAGAGATGTTGCCATAGTATATCTAGGAGGGGATGTATGACGTTACAACGCATACTTTTACCACGACTACCTTTACCAAGCAATTTTTACAACGCAGGATCCATTACAACGAAGTACCGTTACAACGCATGTATTTACAACGCAGTACCTTTACCACGCATACCATTACAACGTAAGTATTAGTAAGTATATAATATTTTTTGAAATGTAAATTAATTAAAATTAATTTAATTTAATTTAATTTAATTAATTTAATTTAATTTATTTTAATTAATTTAATTTAATTTAATTTAATATATTTAATGTAATTTAATGTATTTTAATTTAATTAATTTAATTTAATTTAATTAATGTAATTTAATATAATCATTTTTTTTTAATTTAATTTAATTATTTTATTATAATTTAATGTAATTTAATTAAATTAATTTAAATTAAGTTAATTTAATTAATTTAATTTAATGTAATTGATTTTAATTAATTTAATTTATTGTAATTTAATTTAATTAATGTAATTTAATTTATTTAATTTAATTAATGTAATTTTATTTATTTTTATTAAATTAATTTAATTTAATTATTTTATTTTATTAATTCAATCAATTTAATTTTATTTAATTTTTTTTTTTTAATTTATCTTGTACCCCTTTACCCCAAAAACCAAAAACTGACCCTGAACCCTAAAAATACCCCCTTACCCAAAAACTGAAAACTGACCCTGAATCCTAAAAATACCCCTTTACCCAAAAACCCAAAACTAACCCTGAACCCTAAAAATACCCCTTTACCCAAAAACTGAAAACTGACCCTGAACCCTAAAAATACCCCTTTACCCAAAAACTGAAAACTGACCCTGAACCCTAAAAATACCCCTTTACCCAAAAACTGAAAACTGACCCTGAACCCTAAAAATACCCCTTTACCCAAAAACTGAAAACTGACCCTGAACCCTAAAAATACCCCTTTGCCCAAAAACTGAAAACTGACCCTGAACCCTAAAAATACCCCTTTACCCAAAAACTGAAAACTGACCCTGAACCCTAAAAATACCCCTTTACCCAAAAACCCAAAACTGACCCTGAACCCTAAAAATACCCCTTTACCCAAAAACCCAAAACTGACCCTGAACCCTTAAAATACCCCTTTACCCAAAAACCCAAACTTATAATATTTTTAATAAAATAATATACTTACCAATACTTACGTTGTAAAGGTACCTGCGTTGTAAAGGTACCTGCGTTGTAAATACATGCGTTGTAATGGTATGCGTTGTAATGGATCCTGCGTTGTAAAAAATGCGTGGTAATGGTAGGTCGTTGTAAAAGTTGTGTGGTAAAGGTTGTATACCCTAGGAGGTGACCAAGTCATGCACTGTAGTATTACTGGTAGTCATCGGTAAAAGTTCAAGGAGTTTTCTCAGGACTTTGAGAGCCCTGAAACATTTCCCCACCACCCTCTGGATTTCGCTTTCAAACGTAAGTTTGGAATCCATCCAGACCTCTAGATTCTTTCATTCTGCTTTCAGGGAAGGCATTTATCCTAATGCTTCAGGCCAATATGCAGATGTCCATATTGAGGGTGGCCTTACCGACTATCATAACCTCAGTTTTGTTGCCATTAAGTTCAAGGCAATGGTCCACCACGGGTCCTGGGACCAGGTGACAAGTTGCGTATCATTGGCATCTGAAACAATAGTCACATTGATATGTTGTTTGAAAACTTTAATTTGTTCTGCATTCATTGTAGGAGACTCTGGAAGACCCAACCACCCATGTTTATTGACACCATTGTGCTACCTAGTCACCCCAGCAGGAATGCCCTTTAATGAGGCCCACTACCTGACCAGGTGGACAGTGGAGCGGACGTTTGGCTTCCTGAAGTCAAGATTCCGCTGTCTCGATAAGATGGGAGGAGCCCTCCAATATGTCCCAGGAAATGTGTGCCAGATAATTGTGGCTTGATGCATGCTACACAATGTAGCTATATGTAGGAACATACTTCTGTTAGTGGACAAAGGAGACCAGCAGGTGCCACAGATGGAGGATCCAAGCTTGGACAATGATGACAGTGGTGATTATGATGATAAAGTGGAATTGAGAAAACAGCTTATCCACACCTTTTTCACATGACTGTAAGTATGCAATGACAGGAGGTGACTAACCACCATTGTTGTTTGTTATGTAGCTAGTGGACAGTGTGTATGTATGCTTGAGAGTGTAGGATAAGTGTCCTAAAGTTTTTTTGAAGACTGGTTTAAGAAAAGTTAAAATCTACATTGACAATGTTTCAGTGAAGCCTAGCTAGTGTTAACAATGACATTGTTGTGGTTGAGAAATCAAACTTCTCTGACTTGTGATACCTCATTTATGATTGATGAACTCTTTTATTTACTCTTATTTATCAGGGTACATTAGCATGTCATCTACAGAGTGGACTTGCCGAGTTATGACCTCACCAGACACGTGATGCTGTGACAGACACCGACATGGACATTTTGCTGAACTCCATGGCATGCACTTCCTTCAGACATAATAGTCTGGTATTTTTATTATTAGTTCCTTTCAGTACTGTGTGACATAATCATTGTTGTTGATCCTGCACCATGTTGGATCTGGCCAATAAAAGTGTGTTCTACATTGAGGTATGACTTGTCTGATATCCAAGCAAACACACGGAGATGATGGACGATGTGCTGTAACTTTTCAGGAACTCACCCCCAGTCACAGATCCGAGTTGAATCCATCAGCTCATGCTAACAGCGTTCCCTGCAATCTTTAACAGCAGCACCCCAGTGAGGTCGTCCATTTGATATTTGAACCAGCCTATTCTTTGGTTTTGGGATGCCTTCAGCTGTTTGATGTTTCAGAGGATTTGGATAACATGGTCCATTTCTTCCTGGTACCCCTCTTAAACATCGAGTATCCAAAAAAGGTTTGGGTGGTCATCAGCAGCACCAGATGCTCAATGGCATGAATCCACACAACCCTTCCCACCACCCCTACCTCCATGAGCCTGCATAGTTGGCAGTGGTACAGTAACGCCTAAGCCTCTTTCATCATGGACTGTGGTGTTGTGGTCGATCAACTCCAGAGTGCTTTGTGTTGCTGTTGTCATTGGCCATGGTTGCTGTCTCTGTCAGGGTAGGGGTCAGCTGGGTGTCGGTAGCTGAGGCAGGAGTTTTTGCAATGGATCCTGCTGTAGCTTCTGGTGCTGTTTGCCAACCCAAACCTGATGGGCCAGGTTGCTCCTCCTCGTCAAAGGATGAAAAAGACTTCTCAATGCCGGTGAGCATATTGTTGGCTAGAGTCTGGGTCTGGCTGTCATCATTGGGCACTGCGGTGTTCCCAGCTCACACTGTGGTTACAGAAATGACACAGTCATTCATCTGAATGTTGAAAGCACATCAAATTTACCTATTACAAAAGGGACTGGACCAATATAGCAATTTATGATGATAGATTGGCCTCCTTTATCCATGATGATCGCCCATGTTTTGGATGAACAATGCAAGTTTGACAAAATGTGGATTGGTAATAAGTGTCCCCTATATGCAGAAATGGCCATGTTCTGTTTAGCTCTTAAGACATGTCCACTAACATTGACTTCTACCTTGACACTCTGTAGATGACACTGGTGGATTAGTGTGGTCGACATCTGTGGAATAACAATGACATTCGTACACTTTGGATCCTAATGGTAGATTTTGTCAGGCCTGTGTACTGTGCTTAGTCCATGTATCAGCAATCATATAGGTGCAGCTGCCTAGACACTCACAGTCTTTTGCTTTCCCAGGAAATTTGTGATCATAGTGAGAGTGAGGTGCTCAATGTTCTCATCTCATGATCCTCAAGTGAATGCCTCTACGGAGGCAAACGTGGCACTGCTTAGTTTGGTGCATGCACAGCTCATGGATATTTTATTAAGTTAGATGCGCTCCCAAACTGTTCTTTTTGCTAAATTATTTATTTATTTTATTTTATGCAATTTTTAAAGCGCGCAAATACCCATACGGGTGTCTCTGCGCTATTGTTACAGAACTCACTTCTTAAGTTGATGGGGGATTAGGCAGAGAACAGCCATGTTTAAGGCTCTTTCTGAACTTGAGCAGCGTAGGGGCCGTTTTGATGTGGAATGGTAATGTATTCCACAGTTTGGCAGTAGCGATGGTAAAACATCTATCTCCCCAGCTAGCCTTTCTTGTCCGTGGGACTTTCAACAAGTAGGCCGAGGACGATCGTAGGGTCCTAAGTTGTTCCACTGGGCAGAGGGCTTTTTTTAGGAACTGCGGTCCTGAGTTGTTCAGAGTTTTGTAGGCTATACACAGAGCCTTTAATTTGATTCGGCTCCTAATAGGGAGCCAATGTAACTCTTTGATGTAAGGGGACGTAGAGGTGAACTTGGGGATGGATAGTAGAGTTCTGGCCGCGGCATTTTGCACCGTCTGGAGTTTATTGAGTACCCTTTCCTGAGCGTTCAGAAGAAGGGAGTTACAATAATCGGTCCTTGAGAACACTAAGGTGCTGATAAGTGTTTTGCCCGCGGACTGAGGTAAGTAAGGGAGTAGTTTTTTTATTTTTTCAGGGTGTAGAAGGCAGACGTTACCACAGCATTGGTGTGATGGAAGAAAGTCAACTTATTGTCAAATGTGACTCCTAAATTGCGGACCTTGACTACCGGTGTGGGGGGGGGACCCAACTGAGATGGCCACCACTGAGGGGACCATGCCGGATGCAAGTTCCCGAATGTCATCACTTCCGTTTTATCGGAGTTTAGTTTGAGACAGTTTGATGACATCCAGGAGCTTATCGCCTTCATTCCCTCTTGGAAGTTGGCTGCAACAGCTGTTCCATAATTATGGCTAACTAATTTCATAAGCTGGGGTTTGAGTGCTGAAGGGCTATTTGGGAAAATTAAACTAACAGAAAGAGTGCTGTCCCGACAATGATGGGAAGTGTACTTGCAAGATAGATGTCACTTCTGCCTGGTGTTTGGAGCACAAGGCACAGTTGGTGGTTGTGATTGAGTTATACAAAAGTCAACAGCGTCAACCAGTTCGCAAGTACATTTCAACTCACTGTCAAGAAAGCAGAGTTCCAGGTAGGCTGGTTAGGACGAGTGGGAGGAGTATTTGCAACGGCTACATCTCACATTAGCAAAAGACACACAATTGATGGACGGAATACAGAAGAAATCAAAACATTCCCCCCCAGTCAAGAGATCTGGGTTAAATCCATCATTTTTTTGCTCACCATGCAACCCCAGTTTAGACCTGGCCATATGCAAATCAGTCTTGACCCTGTGCCTCATGGGAACAGTCCAGACCTGAACTGCGAAGCCAGGCCCTCCCTGGGCCGGAAACAAGCATCCTAGGATCGGTTTAGGGGTTTCACCCCTCTTCAGCCAGAATAGCTTGATTCCAGTGGCACAGTGAGCCCAGGAACCACCTCTAGGAATGCCTGGCACACTTAGGGCGAGAAAGCAAATGACACACAATTGATTGACGGAATGCAGAACAAATCAAAACATTCAAGAGATCTGGGTTAAATCCATCATTCTTTTGCTCACAATGCCACCCTGGTTTAGACCTGGCCATATGCAAATCAGTCTTGACCCAGTGCCTCATGTGAACAGTCCAACCCGAACTGCCAAGCCAGGTCCTCCCTGGACCGGAAACAAGCATCCTAGGACCGGTTTCGGGGTTTTACCCCTCTTCAGCCAGGATAGCTTGATTCCAGTTGCACAGTGAGCCCAGGAACCACGTCTCGGCATACCTGGTGCACGGATCACTGAAACAATATCAAAAAGCTATCCTGGCTGAAGAGGGGTGAAATCCTGAAACCAGTCCTAGGTTGCTTGTTTCCGGTCCATGGAGGACCTTGCTTGGCAGTTCTGGCAGGACTGTTCCCATGAGGCACAGGGTCAAGACTGATTTGCATATGGCCAAGTCTAAACTGGGGTGGCATGGAGAGCAAAAGAATGATGGAATTAACCCAGATCTCTCAACTAGGGGTGAATGTCTTGATTTGTTCTGCGTTCCGTCCATCAATTGTGTGTCTTTTGCTTTCTCGTCCTAAGTGCGCCAGGTATGCGCAGACGTGGGTCCTGGGCTCACTGTCCCACTGGAATCAAGCTATCCTGGCTGAAGAGTAGTGAAACCCCAAAACTGGTCCTAGGATGCTTTTTTCCGGTCCAGCGAGAACCTGGCTTGCCTTTTCTGGCTGGACTGTTCCCATGAGGCACAGGGTCAAGACTGATTTGCATATGGCCAGGTCTAAACTGGGATGGCATGGTGAGCAAAAGAATGATGAATTTAACCCAGATCTCATGTCTGGGGGTGGATGTTTTGATTTGTTCTGCATTCCGTCCATCAATTGTGTGTCCTTTGCTTTCTCACCCTGGAATCAAGCTATCCTGGTCTGGCTGTTGTGTAGTGGACAGTGAATGTGTTTATAATGTCCATTGTATCTCTGTGTACTTTACCGTCCTCATCCAAAACTTCTAATATGCACTTAGCGGATATGGGAGGGCGTGTAAGCTCAGCTAATGCTTTTTCAGGTCTTTCCCCTTCACCGTACCTCCTAGCTTTCTAGTATTTTCCACGAAAAAGGCTCTCTCACTCCGACGTGTCTTTATACTCAGAGAGCATTTCCCTGATATTCGCTAACACCGAATTTGTCTTGGTTGCCTACACTTGTCTTCCCTGATCCTTTAGTTTGCCTTCGAGTTGGGATAGGGTCTTTCTAAAATCTCTTAAATTATCCCCCCACCATCACCATACATATCCCCTTTACAGTGACTTTTAATGCTTCCCAGATTGTGGTTAATTAGCAAACTGAATCTGTATTGTTTCTGAGAAACCCTTCTAGCTCTTGATTCAGTTCCGTCTGAAAAGCCAAATCTAACAGTGCTGTGATACCATATTGCCTGAGACGATAGGGCACTTTTACCTTTGCCTCTGTCACTGGATCCACGGGAAGCAGCAATAAGGGGAAGGAGACAAGGTAGGCAGAGGCTGAGGCTGGGGGTGAGTTTGAAGCGAATAAACTGGGTAAACTGGGCAAAATAGGTAGACCACAAAAAACAACTAAAGTAAAAACAAAGGGTAAACTTGAAAAGCTTAATAAACGTGGGAGAGTGCAAGGGTCTGAGCTGCAAGTGTACAGGGAGGGCAGTGCTTTAAAAGATATCATAAAAGTACCTTCTGAAAATAGAGAGCTATCTGAGGGGGAGCCAGTGGAAAATACTGACGAAACTCTTTCCCCTATCGATTATATAAGGGAAAAGGCCTAAAAAATACTAGGAAAAAAGGCCCTTCTTTGGAGACTAAAGTTAAAGTAACCCCCTCGCTGAGGTCATATTTTAAGGTATTGCCCCAAGTTTTGGATGTGGTGAAACAGGGCGAAGCTCTCAGGATAAGCAGTGTTCAGCCTGATTTGGTGAAGCAGTCTCACTTCCCCTTTAATATGGCAACAGAGAGTCCTTTGCCCTTGCCTGGGTATTGCCCGTAGTCAAAAATCAGCTCAGACATTTTGCCAATTTCTGGCCTGCCTCTAAGTTCTTCCAACGTATCAGAGCCGCAGCTGCAGCCGCAGGATAAACTGCAGGATGGACAATCCCCTAAGCTAAATGAGTCAGAGGTATTAGGAGCCTCTGAAACTAATGGGATTATAACCCTAAAAAATCTCCCTACAGGTGGAGACAAAGCTGCTACTGTCCACAGAGTGGTGGATGTAAATACAGGAGTGGGGGTGGCGGTGAGCGATGAATTTCCCTCAGGTTCTCCGCTAGAGTCTTTATTCTTTACGATGGCATCTGATATTGAAAAGGGTTTTGCGATCTCAGAGTCAAACCAGGGAAACATTAGACTTTTCTGTGAATCCCTAGAGAAAAATCTTGACATTCTAAATTCCAGGACGGGGGTCTTAGAAAACTCAGTGGAAGAACTTAAAACATACCTGGGAGCAGCTAATGAAGACATTTCCTTACTTAGAAAAGAGGAAGCTGCACTCCGAGACCGAATGGAGTTATTAGAAAATTACTCCAGGCACAATAACTTGCACATTTTGAAGGTGCCGGGAGGGACCGAGGGGGAGGATCTAAAATCCTTTATTGTGGCCCTCATCAAGGAAGTAGTGCAGATCGATGTATCAGAAGAGGTACTAAGGCAAGATATCCAGAGGATACACAGAGACCCTTTTAGGAGAAATCCTAATCGTACAAAACCAAGAAAGAACCTGATCAATTTCCTCACCTTTGAATTAAAAGAGAGAATACTAACGGCTGCTCTTAAATTGAAATCTTTGAAATCAAGGGACTTCACTTTTGAGATTAGGTCGGATCTTTTGCGGGTCACTCTAGATCACCAATGGGAGCTGGGGAAAAGAATGGAAGATTTTAAGAAGTTGGGGGCTGTGGTCCAACTCAAATTCCCAGCTCAATTGAGGATCATGTTCAATAATAGGATGCATAATGTGTGAACAGTGCAGGAGCCAGATGACCTGCTAGAGAGTTTAAAATAATCTTTCTTACACTATGACAAAATATGTACACTGCGCAGCTTACCGGCTAGAATTTGGGTGAGGTACATAAAGAAGCTGGCTGAGTACTGTCCCACTAGTTGTAGATATATTTGGCATACACCAGGTACATATGAGTTAATTATATTTCTGAAATACATACATGTATCCAGCGCCAGCACTATCATAAACTAAAAAGTAAAAATAATGGCAGAGCAGGGTCTACCGGCCGGCAGAACCTGGACTCTCCAGGTAAATAGGGGTTGGGTTCTCCAAGAGGGGAGGGGTAGGGTTGGAGGGGGGGTGGGGTGGAGTGAGCACGGGTGAGGGGGCAGAGGGGTAAAAAAGAAAAAAAAGTAATTCTCATTAGTCTTTTAGCCCTATTAGGTTTTTTTATCCACTTTTGCTGGTCAGGTGTAGATTCCTGGCAGAATGAGGTAGGGTCAAATTGTGGTCTCCTTAATCCTCCATGAGAACGCTCCAATGTTTATTATGGAACGAAAATGGCCACTGAGTTAAGAACAGGAGAGACATTTGTTTACAATATTTGAAAGATTCATTCGCACATATACTGAAATGTGTCGGAAGCTTAGGTGGGTGGAACACTGTCTCTGTTCTGGTCAATCGTCCAATGTCAGGGGGTTGCTATTTTAATCAAAAGGCAAGCTAATGTCAGCCTTCTGGATTTGAAGATGGATGGTTTATAGCAATGATTTCTGTAGAGAGTACCCCTATTATGGTAGTTGGTTATTATGGTCATAATTAGGATGATCCTTTAACCCTACAAACAATCTTTTTAAATCTAATGGGGCTTCCTGACAGGACAATTTTTGCAGGGGATTTCAACATAGTTTAAAATCCTCAATGGGATAAATCCCCAAATAGCAGAACTAACATCCCGTCTAAATCTAGAGCCTTTTTGAAAATGATGATGAGGCAAAATGCGCTAATTGATATCTGGAGGGAGAGGTCAGGCACCCAATTGGGAGTGTCTTTCTATAACAAAAAATAAAAAAACACATCTAGGATAGACTATATTCTAATAAGTAGTGATTTAAGAAATAATATCAAAGATATAGGCTATTAGACCCCCCACCTTTCGGATCATGCGGCCGTCTTGATGGAATGGGATCTTGTGGAGAAAACTTAGCAAAGGGTTTGGTCATTCGATCGTACAATCCTTTTAGATAAAGAGGGTATTACTTATCTGTCCCAGGAAATAAATCTTTCCTAGACATCAACATTGGTTCTGCTGATGTTACTGTGGTCTGGGATACTCTAAAATCCTTTTTGAGGGGATTGGTAACAAACAGGGTCAAATGAAAGAGGTCAAACAAAGTATAATGAAAGAGACAGACCAGGAGCGAATTCAAAAATCAATTGATACAATTGAACCTCTCAAAGCACTTCTGGAAAGCACAGTTCAGGCTAGAATCTCCAGCAGGTGGGAGGTGAGCAGGCTTGCTCATTTTTAATACAGCGAGGGGGTGGCAGATTACTAGCCTAGAACGCTAAATCAGACAGGGTGCACAATTTGATCAAGGAAATAGAAGTTGCAGACTCCAATAGTACAACAAGTAATGAGTGTAAAGGATACAAGATGATTCCACAGGAGCGTCAGGAGTCCGAAGATTAATCCACAGCCTTCCCCTGCGGCCTTCCGACTCTATCGAGCACTAGAGCTCGAGAGGCGCGCCAGGGGAAAACAGGGAAACAAAACAAAGAAAGGTTGGGGTAAAAAATGTGTGATGGTAATCTTCAGACAGGATGTTTATCCACTTCACTTGAGTGCTTGGTAAGGAGTTGGCTGTAATACAAAGAAGTAATAACATGTATCTGAATACAGCAATATTCTACAATCTCTACAACCGTGACACATATGAACCTCTCCTACCCTGTGTATGCTAGGATTAGCTTAAATATCGCAGAAGGGTTGTGGATGAACCTCTTGTAAGGAATTCTTCTGAAGCTGTAGGAAAAGATGGTAATATCAGTAAGTACAGTGTGCCTGAAATACACGTAGTGTGATATATAATGACCAATACACTGCTCACTCTGGTGTTTGTGTAGTGCTCGAAATACACTTTTACAATACAGATGGAACGCTTCAACTCTTGTACCAAAACACAGGATAGCTGTACTACCATCTGTGGAAACAAACATATATTCAAATACTGCAATAAGTCATAACATGTAACCAAATGAAAATGCAGCGCTACCGCGCTGTTACCGTGATTCTAGACGAGTAGAAATGCGAAATCCCCTCTGGTCCACGCAAGAATCAACTGCCAAATAAGTGATATCCCAGGATAACAGTATTGCACATTAAAAGAATGGACTGGGAGAGGGGAAAAATGTATTGTGGGAAGGGGAAAGGAAGTGACACAATGAGGATGCAAAACCTTACTAACTAACTAATCAGGAGCACTGAAGTAAACCCAGCCGGGCAGCGGATAACAAGACCGGCATGCCGGGCGAAGCAACTCCAGTGAGGGAAAAGGAGAGTGATAGCCCGGCCTGTCAGCGGAGCACAAACCCGGCTGAAAGGCGGAGCAGAGGGAAAAAAGAAGCACGGAGACTGAGCCCGGCAGGTCGGCGGGGAGAAAAATCTGGCCGCCGTGCAGGGTTCCACAACGGTAGAAGACTCACGGAAGCTCCGTGAATTGAAATCCAACAGACGAGCGTTAGCTGGAAACAACGCTCGACAAATGCTGGAACCCACGAAGGGAGGGAGGAAAGGCCGGAGCCCGAGTAGGACAAGGGGGCCAGGAGCTCCCTAAGGGGGAAATACGGAAGACTCAAAATACCGGAAGTCAGGCAACAAGACAGTAGGACGGAAGGAAACCAACGGAGCTAGACGCAAGAACGTGAAGCGTCGCTCCATGGATCGGAGAGTCTTAAATAGTGAATGATTAAAGGGACAGTGTAGGAGGAGGAGAATGTGTGAGGCATGACAGTACACTCCCCCCACAACAACCCCCAACTGTTTTGGGCTTGTCAGGATGTCTCAGGTGAAACGCCCGTAACAAACGGGGTGCATGAATGTTAGAAGAGGGTTCCCATGTACGGTCCTCTACACCGTATCCCTTCCAATGGACCAAATATTGAACCGTACTCCTCACTCTACGGGAATCGAGAATAGCCTCGACCTCATATTCTTCCGAATCATGCAAAATTAATGGAGGAGGTTTCACCGGCAACGTGGTTCCTGGTTCACCCGGTTTTAGCAAGGACACATGGAATACCGGATGTATCTTGAAAGAAGATGGAAGTTGTAATCTCATGGCGACAGGATTGATTATCCTCTCCACCTTGTAGGGACCTATGTATTTGGGGTTGAACTTGCGTGGACCCCCAAGAGCAATGTATTTAGTGGAGAGCCAAACCTCGTCCCCTGGTGTGTATATAGGTTCCAATCTCCTGTGTAGATTAGCCCCTTCTGTGTATCTCACCTTAGCCATTTCAAAACTCTCTAATGCCCTCCTTTGTATGTCATGTAATCTCTCTACCCTATCTGAAGCAGCGGGGGTCAGACACTCTGCAACCGCTCCTGAGGGTAACAACTTAGGGTGGTAACCATATGAACAAAAGAACGGAGATACATTGATGGAGGAGTGTATGCTGTTGTTATAGGAGATTTCTGCTACCCACACCAATTCATCCCAGTCCACCGGAGACTGTAACACCTGATTCCTTATGAATTGCTCAAAACACTGGTTAACTCTCTCCGTCTGCCCATCTGATTGAGGATGATGGCTCGAGGACAGACGTACTTCTATTTGGAGCAACGAACATAAACTCTTCCAAAATCTGGACACGAATTGGGCTCCTCTATCAGAAACTAGGACAGAAGGGAACCCATGAAGTCGCACTATGTGTTGCATGAATATGGATGACAATTCAACGGCTGTGGGTAAACCCTTTAACGGCGCAAAATGGGCCATTTTAGTGAACAGATCCACCACCACCAGCAACGTATTGTTCTTTGCTTTAGTGAGCGGTAGTTCCACTATAAAATCAAGGGACACAGTATGCCAGAGGCTGGGAGGGGCTGGCAGTGGCATAAGAAGGCCCACAGGATTGAGGCGAGATGTCTTGGTTTGTGCACATACATAACAGGTCTTGACATAATGTTCTACGTCTGAAAGCATATTAGGCAACCAATACCTGTCACGCACTGTCATGATTGATTTCTTTATCCCAGGATGACCAGCTATAGGATGGGAATGATACCATTTCAAGAATTGCTCCTGTAATTTCTTTGTTGGTAATACCACTCCCCCTTGTACACACACAAGGTCTCCAAGGTCTCCTAGTTTGGAAGTGTCATGGGTACCCACCACAGTCGTCATGTCTGCTGAGGCCTGACTGATTCGAACCTGCTCTAGGAATGCTTCCTCGGTCAGTAAACTTCCTACGATATTCGTTCTGGGAATGATAAAGGTCTGTTCGATTGGATCTGCTGGGGCCTCAAATCCTAATCGTGATAGGGCATCTGCTTTGCCGTTACGTTTTCCAGGTCTATATTGGACAGTGAAGTCAAATTCACTAAAAAACTGGGACCAACGCAGTTGTCTCATGGACAGCGCTTTGGCCGCCTTAATGTATTGGAGGTTACGATGGTCTGTGTATACTACTGCAGGATGCCTGGCCCCTAGGAGGTACTGCCTCCACTCTTCAAACGCCTTCTTGATGGCTAGGAGTTCCTTATCCCCCACGGCGTAGTTATATTCCGCCGGGGTGAACTTATGAGAGTAATAAGCCACCGGATGGAACTCACCGGACACCGCATCAGCTTGAGAGAGAACTCCTCCCACTGCCACCTGAGAGGCGTCTACCTCCACCACAAAGGGCAGAGCTGGATCCGGATGGCGCAACACAGGGGCGCTGGTGAAAGCTTCCTTCAGGAGCTGAAAGGATTGCTCTGCCTCACAGGACCAGACAAAGGGAACCCCTTTCTTCAACAGAGACGTAATGGGTGACACCAAGGCAGAAAAATTGTGGATAAACCGCCGATAGAAATTGGCCAGACCCACAAAACTTTGGGTCTCTTTAACTGAACGAGGGGCTGGCCATGCCAGAACAGCCTCTACTTTGGCAGGATCCATACGAAGACCCTTAGGGGACACGATATATCCCAGAAAGGGAACCTCTTGGGTGTGAAAAGTGCATTTTTCTAATTTACAATATAAGCGATTGTCGAGCAACCTTTCTAACACATTGCGTACATGCTGCTGGTGGATAGCCAAGGTAGAGGAAAAAATCAACAAATCGTCAATATATGCAATTACGTATATTTCAAGCATGTCCTTCAAGACTTCATTTATGAAGAATTGGAATGCCGCAGGGGCATTGCAAAGCCCGAAGGGCATTACAAGGTACTCGAAGAGACCGTATTTGGTGCAGAAAGCCGTCTTCCACTCGTCTCCCTCCTTGACCCGCACCAGGTGATAAGCGCCACGTAAGTCCAATTTCGTAAAGTATTGGGCATTGCGGATTCTGTCAAGGAGGGAGGCGATAAGAGGCAGAGGATAACGGTTCTTTATGGTGACATCATTTAACTTCCGATAGTCAATACAGCACCGCAGACCCCCTTCCCGTTTCGGAATGTAGAACAAAGAGGAAGAGGCCGGGGAGCGTGAAGGTCGGATAAATCCCTTCTCAAGCATGGTGTCTAAATAGTCGCGTAGATATACGTTCTCTTTTTTAGTCAGTGAATAAACTCTGCTGCAAGGTATTCTGGCCCCTGTCTCGAGATCTATACGACAGTCATAGACTCTATGTGGGGGAAGAACGTCTGCTTCCTTTACATCAAAGACCGCCTTAAGATCTTGATAACAGAGCGGAAGAACAGGACAACCCTCAGGATCCCCTTCAACTAAGCATGCATCTTCCACTGCTGCCCCTACCACGGGCTCTGGTGTAACAGGAGGAGGGAAGGTTATAGTTGAAGTCTCCCAATTTATGTCAGGATTTTGAGACCTCAACCATGGAATACCAAGTAGTACCGGGAACTGTGGAGAACAAATTAAATCAAATGTCAAGTCTTCGTGATGATCTGGTGCTATGGCCATATGTAAGGGGGTGGTACGATGCGTAACCGGACCAGAACTAAGAGAGCTACCATCTATGGTGGTGACATTATTGGCGATCTCCTTTTCAGTACAGGAGATCCTGTTTTCCCTAGCCCATTCCATGTCCATGTAGTTCCCCGAAGCCCCCGAATCAATCATTATCAGAACGTGTAAACCAAGTGCACCTTGTGATAGATAAGCTGATATGTATAAATGATTAGTAGGAGTGTAGGTATATTCAGAGGAAGAGACTGTAAGTCCGGATCTACCTGGGTTCCTCGTCTCACAAGAACCCAGGCTAACTAGTTTCCCGAAAACTTAGACTGAGCAGGTTTAACCGGACATTCTCTTAGAAAATGACCTGCTTTGCCACAATACAAACAGAGCCGAAGAGCTCTTCTCCTCTGTCTTTCCTCTGAAGTCAGAGGTCCTCGGACTATACCTATTTGCATGGGTTCGCTGTCATCATTAGACTTTTCTGGGACACTCTTCTTCTCCTTCATAGTGACATAACGGTACTCATGCTTCCCCTTCTCTCTCTTCCTTTCATGTAACCGATGGTCAATCTTCACTACCAAATCAATGAGAGCATTACATGTATTGGGGAGATCTACTATCTGTGACAAGGCGTCTTTCAGATCATCTCGTAAACCCCTGTAAAACATGGTACTGCGCTTTTCTTCAGGCCAATTGGACTCAACCACTAACCGGCGAAATTTGGTTATATAGACTACCAGATCCTGAGTACCCTGTTTAAGATCCAATAATTCTGTATCAGAAGAATGGGTATACATGTGTCTATCGAATAATTTACGGAATTCTCGCCTGAAGTCTGTATAGTTATGTAATAGAGGGTCATCCCTATCCACTAAGGGTATAGCCCAATCAGCCGCAGAACCACTGAGGTAAGAGATTACAAAGGCTACTTTTGCCTGATCAGAAGGGAAACACTGAGCTTTACACGAAAAGTGAAGTTGACATTGACTAAGGAAGGCTGCGCATCGCGCTGCCTCTCCTGCAAATCTTTCAGGGGGTGCTAGAGGTATTGTAGAAGGCGTGATTACTTGTACCACCGATGCCCCTCCTCCTGTAGCCCCCGTAGGCTGATGTCTCTGTATAGAGTCTACTCTGGCCATCAATGTTTGTGTTTCTACTTGCAGACTCCCTAGCATCCCCGCTAAATCCGCTAGGGTCACTGCTTCGAGATCCATGACGCTCAGGCAGAACACACCACTTGGGCTTCACGTTCTGTAAAGGATACAAGATGATTCCACAGGAGCGTCAGGAGTCCGAAGATTAATCCACAGCCTTCCCCTGCGGCCTTCCGACTCTATCATGCACTAGAGCTCGAGAGGCGCGCCAGGGGAAAACAGGGAAACAAAACAAGGAAAGGTTGGGGTAAAAAATGTGTGATGGTAATCTTCAGACAGGATGTTTATCCACTTCACTTGAGTGCTTGGTAAGGAGTTGGCTGTAATACAAAGAAGTAGTAACATGTATCTGAATACAGCAATATTCTACAATCTCTACAACCGTGACACATATGAACCTCTCCTACCCTGTGTATGCTTGGATTAGCTTAAATATCGCAGAAGGGTTGTGGATGAACCTCGTGTAAGGAATTCTTCTGAAGCTGTAGGAAAAGATGGTAATATCAGTAAGTACAGTGTGCCTGAAATACACGCAGTGTGATATATAATGACCAATACACTGCTCACTCTGGTGTTTGTGTAGTGCTCGAAATACACTTTTACAATACAGATGGAACGCTCCAACTCTTGTACCAAAACACAGGATAGCTGTACTACCATCTGTGGAAACAAACATATATTCAAATACTGCAATAAGTCATAACATGTAACCAAATGAAAATGCAGCGCTACCGCGCTGTTACCGTGATTCTAGACGAGTAGAAATGCGAAATCCCCTCTGGTCCACGCAATAATCAACTGCCAAATAAGTGATATCCCAGGATAACAGTATTGCACAGTAAAAGAATGGACTGGGAGAGGGGAAAAATGTATTGTGGGAAGGGGAAAGGAAGTGACACAATGAGGATGCAAAACCTTACTAACTAACTAATCAGGAGCACTGAAGTAAACCCAGCCGGGCAGCGGATAACAAGACCGGCATGCCGGGCGAAGCAACTCCAGTGAGGGAAAAGGAGAGTGATAGCCCGGCCTGTCAGCGGAGCACAAACCCGGCTGAAAGGCAGAGCAGAGGGAAAAAAGAAGCACGGAGACTGAGCCCGGCAGGTCGGCGGGGAGAAAAATCTGGCCGCCGTGCAGGGTTCCACAACTGTAGAAGACTCACGGAAGCTCCGTGAATTGAAATCCAACAGACGAGCGTTAGCTGGAAACAACGCTCGACAAATGCTGGAACCCACGAAGGGAAGGAGGAAAGGTTGGAGCCCGAGTAGGACAAGGGGGCCGGGAGCTCCCTAAGGGGGAAATACGGAAGACTCAAAATACCGGAAGTCAGGCAACAAGACAGTAGGACGGAAGGAAACCAACGGAGCTAGACGCAAGAACGTGAAGCGTCACTCCATGGATCGGAGAGTCTTAAATAGTGAACCATTAAAGGGACAGTGTAGGAGGAGGAGAATGTGTGAGGCATGACAATGAGGACGAGATAGGAGATGCCTTCCATACCTTTTTTAAGGAATTATACTATGAGGACAACAGCATAGATAAAACCGTTGCTAGAGATTGGTTAAACTCGGTCCATCTCCCAGCTCTGGAATCTACTGAGCGGCAAAACCTAGAGGTGGAAATCTCGCAGCAGGAAGTTAGGAAGGCACTCTCCGCTTGTAAAACTGGAAAGGCGGCTGGGCCGGACGGCCTTCCAGCCGAAGTCTATACATCTATAGGTGAAGTCATAATTCCATTCATGACCATACTTTTCAATAAGGTACTAGTAGACGGGGTTAAACAACCTTCTTCTTGGGGAGAAGCAAATATTACTTTGATTTTGAAACCAGGTAAATCCTCTACCAACTGTGGGTCGTAGAGACCCATTTCGCACCTCAACTCTGATTATAAGGTCTTTAATAGGATCCTGCCCGATAGGTTAGGAGCAGCTGCAGGAGATCTGCATTGTGCATAAAACTGAATTCAGTAACTATAGATGATTGTGCATAGTTTAATAATGGGAAATAGAATGCGGTCCCACGGCACATATTGGTCTAGGGACCGCGAGCACGTCGCACAAGTAAGTCCCCCCTATCTTTCAGTCTCCTTACCCTGGGCAGTCATTCTGAACTAGCGCCCTGATGTGTAGTCCTAATTTATTTCAGAAACTTCTGGAGCTTTGACAAGGCCCATTTACAGACGGTACAGATGGCGACCGTCCTTTGATGTAGGTACAACCGCATTCTATTTCCCATTATCAAACTATGCACAATCATCTATAGTTACTGAATTCAGTTTTACGTTATCCCTTAGGCTCTCCCTACCTTCCTGATGAAGACCCCAACATGAGGCTTGAATCAACCCTTTAGCGTAATCAGGGGTCGAAACGTAGAACTACGCCTTTTCTCCACACACCATAGGATCTAAATATGAGATTGATTCTTCTTCTCTATGTGTGATGTAATTTGGGAACCTTTGCTCATTAATTTGACTGTAAAGGTTTTTGCAACTGTAACATGATGTTATGAACATGTCACTACACCTTTACCCTGTCCCTCTCACTTTTCACTTACCCCTCCCTTCTTCACTGAGAGCACTTGATTCCAAAATCGAATGTAATGATTTCACAATTACATGGTAATACTTGCGTTTTACATGATGAACTATTGGCTGCAATTTGATCAAACATTGACTTTGCATGAATAAATGCCAATGAAACTGAATTGAATAATTGAATTTTGTGATAAATATTCTTCCATTTAATCATTTTTAAGTTGATGATTGTGTGTTGAATTAAATATCTTTGAACTGTATGATATTACTAACTTGCAACTCGGACCAACCCTATTTTGTACTGTTCCATGGACCCAGGTCCTGAGTTCTTAAGGGCCTACCCCTTTAATACTCACACAGTACTATGCGTGGGCATTTCAATTAACTCACTCAAGAATGCTGTTAAAATCTCCAGATTCTTCCGATAGAGGGAAAAATGTTAAAGCAATGCTGGATCAGTCAGAGCTTCCCCAAGAAGGCGTTCTCTTTAAATATGGAGACAACATTTGGGCCAGAATTAAAACATCAATAACGGGACTGGAGTATTGCTCAAGATTAGCACCATGGTGGGACAGTCCAGGGCCTCCTAGTTTCCTTAAGGATATGCTGGCCACACCATTAAAAACAGCAGGCTTAGTAACATGGGAAGACTTAACTGAAGACGGTTCTCTACTCCCTTGGGCAACATTTGAAGAGAAATTGGAAGGGGGTATGTCGAGATTTAAGTATATTCAGTTAAAAAGTAGGTCCCAAAATCATACAAAAAAGATTGGATTGCGGAATGATCTTGAAGAACTCCTGGTTAAAAGACCAGCAGGCAAGAAGGAGGTAGCTTCTTTCTATTGGGCAATTGAGGAGGCAATAGACGGAGATTTCAGACTAGCTGGAGAATTATGGGTAGAATTGATTTTGGAGGGGGATTGTACTGAGTTATGGCAGGTCTCATATAATACTTTGTTCTCAGTTGTGAAGCCAGCCTGGCTGAGAAGACATCTTTATTTCACTATGCACAGGGTTTACCTGTCCCCAGCTAGACTCTCTAAGATGTCCAATGATCCACCTGCCGGATGTAAAAAGTTCTAAGAACAAAAGGGGATAGGTCCATAGACACGTGGTGGGGGCTAGACCCTTTATGAAATATATAACACAAATTGCCTGAACCACAAAATCTCCACAAGCGTATTAAGAGGGAAGAGATCAATTTATTGTGATCACCCTCGACATCCTACTTAGTGTCAATGTTTTTTATCTTTTACAAGTTATGACAAGCTATATGACAGAAAACAACAATACATTAAATATTTACACACCTATATATACTTTGTACATACATGAAAAACAAATTCTTTACACAGTACAACAAGAACATTTCTTGCATCAAACATTACAAGAAACTAAGAATACATCACAAACAATATTAGAACAAACATTACAATCAAAAAATGAGAAAAATAGGAAAAACCAATCCTAGGGGGAATTATAAGAAAATGAATGGCTCTTAAACTAATCAATACTGGACCAGCCGGTCCTAGTATCGTCGAGATGACATTTTATTCCACCCTATGAAAGTGCCGACGCATTTCGAGATCAGGCACTATGTCGCTGATCTCTCATCAGGGATGTGTTATTCTTTGTATCTGCAAGATGCAAAGAAAGTATTTTACTCATCACTCTCAAAACCGAACTTCTTTTACGGCAATGGGCTGAGAAAGAAAAATGCTTCATACCAAACTTGGTTGAAAGTAGAGCAGGGCATTGGGGCGTAAAGGATTTCAAACCAAATATTTCTAAACGTGGCCAGGCAGGACAACCTACAAGAAATTTTAAGACATTTTAGTGCATTGGTAAATCTAACCGGCTCGTGGTTTCATTACTAAAACGTCACCCAATGCTACATAAAGCATACCTTGCTATTGTCGACTGCCGCCAACCGGCGTTCTTATATGTAATACACCACCATGAAGGCAGGCTCCTAAAACAATAGTGAAAAATGTTTTAGTGGTGGGGCTGTTGATTACAATGTTCACATAGTGCATGCATTATTAAAATCCCAGAAAGGGCAGGAGTCATTTCGCCTACCTTAATGAAGTGTTTCTATTCCCTTTTTAATTTTTGGAAATGTGCTCTCAATTTGCCCTCCTGTGTTAGCAAAAAAACGAAAAAAAGAGTATAAGCGCTTATAGCCAAAAGTATGACCATTCAAACAGATTCTAAGCGTAAAACATGTCCTGGCGTTTACCTGCTCGAAAGTAACAGCACGCCGCTGGTGTGATCAAAGGTTTATCACAAAAGATGGCCACGCAAGCACTTCCTGTATTTAAAGCCCACCTCCAAAAAAGGCATGATGGGACTTGAGTGTCCTCAAACTTGCGCTGTGAGAAAATTATGTTTAGTATGGAAAGCGCATGTAATATCAGAGCTCGCCTGTTGCGTGCTGTCGTTCTCAATGAATAGAGGCAAAAAATCCATTTTTAACTATTTTAGTTACGCGCTAAGTTTGAAGTAAAAAACATCAAAACTTTATTGGCAACTCGTATGTGAACACTAATATTAAAACAGGCCATCTGATTTAAATTTGATGAATGCTGGTTTAAATAGCATTTACTTCACAAGTACGGCGAGCACATTGAGGGTCATTATTGTAATAGTATATTGAATGCACCCTTACAAAAATAAACTTTAGTAATCCAGCATGTGGGGAGTCTGAAGGTGACGCTGCACCTATTATTTAGATTGCATATATCTACCTGCCAGGCAGTGGCCACGCTTGTTTTTTATACACAAGATGTATTAGTGAAAAGAGGACGTAAGGCTACAGATTAAGTCCAGGGATGTCTAACAGATGCCAGTCCGCTATACTATGTGTCTCTGCCAATTATATATGGGCTATCTCAGACTACTGTTATGGCCTGTTTGAGTGCTATTGTATTTCAAAATGAGATAAGCCTCTTTCTGCAGTAAGGCACGCTCGATGTCGTGACATTTTGTCATTGAATTCACAGTGAATAACACCGACCATTTAAATTCATGTTCATTATGGCCTTCATCGCAGAAGTGCTCAACCAGCGGAGCGGTCATTATTTTTTTCTTTGTATGTGATCGATGCTGACTGATCCTTTGGTTGACTTGTTGACTGGTCTTGTCTATGTAGATTAGTGGGCACGGGCAAAGAATTCCGTAAACGACATTTTTTGTTTTGCAGTTGGAGAATTCTGTATGTCTCCACTTAGTTCCCTGATGGACAAATTCCTTGCCCTCAATCGTGGTAGAACAAGCAACACAATTGCCACATCTGTGATGACCTTCGACGGGCTTTAGGTTCCATTGTGCCAAAAGGTCACTTTTAGGTTTTGGATTGGAAATATCAGCTCTAATCAATTGTTGGCCAATACTTCGATTTTTTCTATAAGCGAAGATGGGCTTAGGAAATGGACAATTCAAACCTTCTAATAGATGCCAGTTCTTTAAAACAGCTTGGCGCAACTTGTGGGTGTCGGGACAGAACGTTGTGACGCACACCATTTTGTTCATTGGTGGGCGTTGCTTAAGCTGCAGAAAGCATTCTCTCGGCGTATATCTAGCACGTTTGAATGAGTGCTTCAGGAGCTTCTTAGGATAGCCCCTGTCCTGCATATCATGACAAAAAGATCTCGCATGTCTTTCATAATCTGCAACATCCGAACAATTACGCCTAATTCTAAGCAACTGCCCATAGGGCTAATTGGCCTTTAAATTGCGTGGATGGGTGCTTCTGTGGTGCAGAATGGTGTTCCTATCAGTCGCCCTTTTATGGAGCGATGTTACCAATCGTCCTTCCTCACATCTCACTTCAACATCCAGAAACGTCATGCGACTAGTGCTGTTTTCTATTGAGAATTTGATGTCCCTGTGTCTTGCATTAAGCCATCCATGGAAAGACATTAGCTCCGCCTGGCTCCCCTGCCACAGGAGCCAGAGGTCGTCAATGTATCGATACCACTGTAAAATTCGATCTCTGAATGGGTTGTTAGCTTCCACGAACTTCTGTTCGTATTGTGCCATGAAGAGAACCGCCATTTCTGGGGCATAAGGACACCCCATGGCGGTCCCCTTCACTTGCATGTAATACTCACCATTGAAGGTGAAATAGTTTTTCTTAAGCCATCCATGGAAAGACATTAGCTCCGCCTGGCTCCCCTGCCACAGGAGCCAGAGGTCGTCAATGTATCGATACCACTGTAAAATTCGATCTCTGAATGGGTTGTTAGCTTCCACAAACTTCTGTTCGTATTGTGCCATGAAGAGAACCGCCATTTCTGGGGCATAATGACACCCCTTCACTTGCATGTAATACTCACCATTGAAGGTGAAATAGTTTTTCTTAAGTGCTATTTCCGCCAATTCGAAGATAAAAGCAGTGGGGACCCGGTGTGGTCTTTCTCTCTGGTCAAGATAAATCTCCATCACTTGTAAAGCCTTTTCTTGGGGAATTTAAGTGTATAGCGACGTTACGTCCATCGTCACCATGATTTGAGACTGTACATCAAAGCTGGTTCCTTCAACTTTAACCAATAAATCAGTTGTGTCTCGCAAATATGACTTTACCTGACTGAAAAAAGGTTTTAAGAAAAAGTCCACATACTGTGCGATCGGCTCTAGACATGAGCCGCACCCCGAAACTATGGGGCGGCCAGGGGGCTCTTGCATGCTCTTGTGGATCTTCGGAAGAAGATACAGGACCGGAGTCCTGGGACATTTCTTAAGAAGGTAGTCGTGTTCCTTGTATCCCAAGAAGCCATTCTCTTTGCCATAATCTAAAACTTTGGCAATTTGTCCCTGAATGTCTTTTTTTGGATCCTCCGATAGTGGACGATACCAAGTGGTGTTCTTTACTTGTTTCCTCATCTTCTGCCAGGTACATCGGGCGGGGCCAGATGACTACTGCCCCGCCTTTATCTGCTTGTTTGATGATGATAGATGGGTCATCTTTAAGCAAACCAATTGTCTCTCGTTGCTTCTTACTCGTGTTCTGGTGGGTGAAGCTCTTACTTTTCTCCATCTTATTGATAGAGGAAAGCAGTACCTGTTCAAATGCCAGCACCTGGTGGATTATTTGCAAAAAATGCCTTCAATCTTATTTTACGGCAAAACTGTATCGCCTCTAATTTGAGTTTGGTAGAGTCAGTATTCTTGCTTGGCACGAATTTCAAGCCAAGATTAAGTACTGTTTCCTCTTCACTAGATAGTGCTCTTGAGGACAAATTAACAACCGTTGTAGATCTTCCTACGATTTGTTGTTGCTGCTCCTGGTTCACATATCCCATGGTATCTTGTACCTGGGTTTTGTTTGTTTGCCCTTCTCTAAAAAAGTCACCTTCTTCTTTTGGTTCCTATTGTCTGATCCCGAAGAATCAGAGGAAGATGTACTGCAAAAAGTAGTGAATCGATTCCTGGACCTGCCTTGGTAAGTTGACAAGGCTTGGCGAGAGTAATTGTAATTGTAATTGTAATTGTAAGTGGATTTATATAGCGCGATTGATGCCCGGGGGCGTCCAAGCGCTAAGGGACCAACCGATGGTTAGTCAGACTGCGAGTATTAATCCTCACGTAGAAAAGGATATAGAAATGTATATTTTTTTCAGGAAACAGTACTTAATCTTGGATTGAAATTCGTGCCAAGCAAGAATACTGACTATACCAAACTCAAATTAGAGGCGATACAGTTTTGCCGTAAAATAATATTGAAGGCATTTTTTGCAAATAATCCACCTACTGAGAGTACGGAAACAACAGGTCTTAGAAACAAGTCAACATTTGTTCCTTATACCAACATCCCTAAACAGGTGCTGGCATTTGAACAGGTACTGCTTTCCTCTATCAATAAGATGGAGAAAAGTAAGAGCTTCACCCACCAGAACATGAGTAAGAAGCAACAAGAGACAATTGGTTTGCTTAAAGATGACCCATCTATCGTCATCAAACAAGCAGATAAAGGCGGGCAGTAGTCATCTGGCCCTGCCCGATGTACCTGGCAGAAGGTGAGAAACAAGTAAAGAACACCACTTGGTATCGCCCACTATCGGAGGATCCAACTAAAGACATTCAGGGACAAATTGCCAAAGTTGTAGATTATGGCAAAGAGAATGGCTTCTTGGGAAACAAGGAACACGACTACCTTCTTAATAAATGTCCCAGGACTCCGGTCCTGTGTCTTCTTCCAAAGATCCACAAGAGCATGCAAGAGCCCCTTGGCCGCCCCATAGTTTCGGGGTGCGACTCATGTCTAGAGCCGATCCCACAGTATGTGGACTTTTTCTTAAAAACTTTTTTGAGTCAGGTAAAGTCATATTTGCGAGACACGACTGGTTTTTTGGTTAAAGTTGAAGAAACCAGCTTTGATGTACAGTCTCAAATCATGGTGACGATGGACGTAACGTCGCTATACACTCAAATTTCCCAAGAAGAGGCTTTACAAGTGATGGAGAT
Organism: Lissotriton helveticus; assembly: GCF_964261635.1. NCBI lineage: Eukaryota > Metazoa > Chordata > Amphibia > Caudata > Salamandridae > Lissotriton > Lissotriton helveticus. The sequence continues at coordinate 242,728,892 of NC_136057.1, forward strand.
TTATCTTGACCAGAGAGAAAGACCACCCGGGTCCCCCCTGCTTTTATCTTAGAATTGGCGGAAATAGCACTTAAGAAAAACTATTTCACCTTCAATGGTGAGTATTACATGCAAGTGAAGGGGACCGCCATGGGGTGTCCTTATGCCCCAGAAATGGCGGTTCTCTTCATGGCACAATACGAACAGAAGTTCGTGGAAGCTAACAACCCATTCAGAGATCGAATTTTACAGTGGTATCGATACATTGATGACCTCTGGCTCCTGTGGCAGGGGAGCCAGGCGGAGCTAATGTCTTTCCATGGATAGCTTAAAGCAAGACACAGGGACATCAAATTCTCAATAGAAAACAGCACTAGTCGCATGACGTTTCTGGATGTTAAAGTGAGATGTGAGGAAGGACGATTGGTAACATCGCTCCATAAAAAGGCGACTGATAGGAACACCATTCTGCACCACAGAAGCGCCCATCCAGGCAATTTAAAGGCCAATTTTCCCTATGGGCAGTTGCTTAGAATTAGGCATAATTGTTTGGATGTTGCAGATTATGAAAGACATGCGAGATCTTTTTGTCATGATATGCAGGACAGGGGCTATCCTAAGAAGCTCCTGAAGCACTCATTCAAACGTACTAGATATACGCCGAGAGAATGCTTGCTGCAGCTTAAGCAACGCCCACCTATGAACAAAATGGTGTGCGTCACAACGTTCTGTCCCGACACCCACAAGTTGCTCCAAGCTGTTCGAAAGAACTGGCATCTATTAGAAGGTTTGAATTGTCCATTTCCTAAGCCCATCTTCGCTTATAGAAAAAATCGAAGTATTGGCCAACAATTGATTAGAGCTGATATTTCCATTCCAATACGTAAAAGTGACCTTTTGGCACAATGGAACCTAAAGCCCGTCGAAGGTCATCACAGATGTGGCAATTGTGTTGCTTGTTCTACCACGATTGAGGGCAAGGAATTTGTCCATCAGGGAACTAAGTGGAGACATACAGAATTCTCCAACTGCAAAACGAAAAATTTCGTTTACGGAATACTTTGCCCGTGCCCACTAATCTACATAGGCAAGACCAGTCAACAAGTCAACCAAAGGATCAGTCAGCATTGATCACGTATAAAGAAAAAAATAATGACCGCTCCGCTGGTTGAGCACTTCGGCGATAAAGGCCATAATGAACATGAATTTAAATGGTCGGTGTTATTCACTGTGAATTCAATGACAAAATGTCACGACATCGAGCATGCCTTACTGCAGAAAGAGGCTTATCTCATTTTGAAATACAATAGCACTCAAACAGGCCTTAACAGCTTGTCTGAGATAGCCCATATATAACTGGCAGAGACACATAGTATAGCGGACTGGCATCTGTTAGACATCCCTGGACTTAATCTGTAGCCTTACGTCCTCTTTTCACTAATACATCTTGTGTATAAAAAACAAGCGTGGCCACTGCCTGGCAGGTAGATATATGCAATCTAAATAATAGGTGCAGCGTCACCTTCAGACTCCCCACATGCTGGATTACTAAAGTTTATTTTTGTAAGGGTGCATGAAATATACTATTACAATAATGACCCTCAATGTGCTCGCCGTACTTGTGAAGTAAATGCTATTTAAATTAGCATTTATCAAATTTAAATCAGATGGCCTGTTTCAACATTAGTGTTCACATACGAGTTGCCAATAAAGTTTTGATGTTTTTTACTTCAGACTTTGCGCGTAACTACAATAGTTAAAAATGGATTTTTTGCCTCTATTCATTGAGAACGACAGCACGCAACAGGCGAGCTCTGATTTTACATGCGCTTTCCATACTAAACATAATTTTCTCACAGCGCAAGTTTGAGGACACTCAAGTCCCATCATGCCTTTTTTGGAGGTGGGCTTTGAATACAGGAAGTGCTTGCGCCGCCATCTTTTGTGAGAAACCTTTGATCACACCAGCGGTGTGCTGTTACTTTCGAGCAGGTAAATGCCAGGACATGTTTTACGCTTAGAATCTGTTTGAATGGTCATACTTTTGGCTATAAGCGCTTATACTCCTTTTTTCGCTAACACAGGACGGCAAATTGAGAGCACATTTCCAAAAATTAAAAACGGAATAGAAACACTTCATTAAGGTAGGCGAAATGACTCCCGCCCTTTCTGGGATTTTAATAATGCATGCACTATGCGAACATTGTAATCAACAGCCCCACTACTAAAACATTTTTCACTATTGTTTTAGGAGCCTACCTTCATGGTAATGTATTACATATAAGAACGCCGGTTGGCGGCAGTCGACAATAGCAAGGTATGCTTTATGTAGCATTGGGTGACGTTTTAGTAATGAAACCACGAGCTGGTTAGATTTACCAATGCAAAAACATTTCCTAAAATTTCTTGTAGGTTGTCCTGCCTGGCCACGTTTAGAAATATTTGGTTTGAAATCCTTTACGCCCCAATGCCCTGCTCTACTTTCAACCAAGTTTGGTATGAAGCATTATTCTTTCTCAGCCCATTGCCGTAAAAGAAGTTCGGTTTTGAGAGTGATGATTAAAATACTTTCTTTGCATCTTGCAGATACAATGAATAAAACCGCCCTGATGAGAGATCAGCGACATGGTGCCTGATCTCGAAACGCATCGGTACTTTCATAGGGTGGAATAAAATGTCATCTCGACGATACTAGGACCGGCTGGTCTAGTATTGATTAGTTTAAGAGCCATTCATTTGCCTATAATTCCCCCTAGGATTGTTTTTTCCTATTTTTCTCATTTTTTGATTGTAATGTTTGTTCTAATGTTGTTTGTGACCTATTCTTAGTTTTTTGTAATGTTTGATGCAAGAAATTTTCTTTTTGTACTGTGTAAAGAATTTGTTTTTCATGTATGTACAAAGTATATATCGGTGTGTAAATATTTAATGTATTGTTGTTTTCTGTCATATAGCTTGTCATAACTTGTAAAAGATAAAAAACATTGACACTAAGTAGGATGTCGAGGGTGATCACAATAAGTTGATCTCTTCCCTCTTAATAAGCTTGTGGAGATTTTGTGGTTCGGGCAATTTGTGTTAGATGTAAAAAGTTAGCATGGAAATGGCCCCCGATACACACATGTTTTGGACTTGTCCTGCTATTTCGGATTTCTGGCAAAAAGTGTCTTCCACTACAAAGTCTATCTTAGGATATCCAGTACACATTACAATCAGCTTAATCATTTTTGGTATCCAAACTGAAATTATGACCATAGTAGGGGTTTCCTCTTCTTTGCTATTCTGTTGGCGAGAAATATGCAAGAAATGGGCAGAGGTCTTGCCTCCTACACATTCGGAATGGCTTTCATCGGTGTACAAAACATCCAGAATTGACTTAGGCAGACTAAAAAATAGCAAAAGGAGACCAAATTGGGACTGCCTGTTAAATTGTTCCCCAGTTCAGACAGATAGATAAACAACTTGTCTCTGTACTTTGTAAGGAAAACCTTCTTTTTGGCCTATGATTAAGCCTCTCAGACCGTAATGGATCCCCTTGGTATCACTGGGTCATCAGGTACTAGTGATATAAGGAGGGTTTTATTTCCAACTCCGGTCTTTGATTTCGTGAAATCGGTGGAGAGCCTGACCACCCTCTCATAAACAGCGAGAGGTCAGCAACTGGTAGGATGCAGGTGAACCACTAGTAGGCGGGCGATATGGGGATGGGGCAGCACCCCATAAAAAAGCCTACCTCTCCAAAGCGAGCAACAGTGGCGACCGGCGGATTACTAGTTTGCGGGGTTCAGAGGCAAATGAGGATAAATAATTAAATAAAAAAAACAGTGCTGTGATAGGCAATTGCCATGCCATATTTCTATTTCAAACTTTTGGGGTAGTCAACCGCATATAGACTGGGGAGTGGTCTGAATATGTTCCTGCCAGATGTTGTGTGGAAGCAATATGTGCCACTATTTCTTTGGAAGTTAACCATATGTCAAGCCTGGACCAACTACCATGCACTGTAGAGTGAAATGTTTCTTCCTCCAAATTAGGGTGGCAGTGAGGCCAGGTGTCTACCAACTAATGTTCAGCTACAATCTGTTGTACTTGACACTGCGCTTTAGTGTAGTGATGTGGCTGAGGATGTGATCAGTCTTGGGAAGGACATAGTGTGAGATTGAAGTCTCCTCCCCATATTATGTGCGTGGATCCTATGTTTAAAATCAGCCCCCAAAGTTTGATAAAAAAAAATCTTCATCATCAGTATTTGGGCCATAACTGTTTACCAATGTAATAGACTGCAAAGCTAGTCTGACCCAAGCTATACAATATCAAGCTTGCGGATCATTTATCGACCCCTCTTCGACATAGGACGTATTTTTTTCATGAGAATAGCAGAGTCTCTTTAATATGACGAATATGAGGAAACATATCGATATGAGGCTCATCTTTCAGCACATCTAATTGTGTTAGAGGAGGTTGTATGCGCTTTCTGGATCAAAGCAATATTCACATGATGTTTATCCATGTAGCCTAGCACATGCTATATCAATCATATACCCGCAGATTGCTCTTTGTTATCACTATTACGTAGTATTATTCTGCTTTAGTGCGCCCATTTGACCCGATATTGTGAATCTGCTGAAACCAATTGCTAGTAGATGACATGTCTTTTTGTACTCTGTGTCTGATGCTGTCTCTGCATATCCCCAACCCCTCTCCCAGAGCGGCCATCCCAACTTGCCGTGTAGCAGCCCCTCACTCCTCAAACACCCCGTAACTAACATGTGAGCCAATTGCACCATTGCTTTCTCTGTATCGTTCCTGTGCACATGTCCCATGTTTTATGCACATTATACTTTTTGGGTAATTAGTGATTATAGTGGTATGGAATAGCAACTTTCTCATTGGCACAGTTCACAAACTTTACAGCAATCGTACAGCTTACCAACAATACAAAAAACAAACCCTCGACTTGAGGGTAGATAGGATAGTTGTCTTCCTCCACATAGGGAGAGATATGGGGAGCTCCCTTTGGGGTGTGTTCTCCAGGGGGCGAGACAGAGTCTCCTGTCCAGCTGACGCTACACTGGAGGTTGCCCGGGGTTTTACTAGTTCAGTGTCTGGCTGCTTTTTCTTTAATCATTTTGGTTTCCACTGGGCTGTACACCGACTTCCGTTGAGTGTTCGTGTGGGACAAAGTTCCAGAGTCAGCAGCGGGTTCTTGTCCCATTGTCACCCGTTGTCCTATCAAGTCACTGTTGTTTGAGCACATCTGTCTGGATGGGACTCAGGCCTGCATCTTTTTATAGATACTGCTCCTCTTCATGGTGGGGAGACGATCCTCTGATAGTTGATGGTGAGTGTTCCGTTCGCTTGGCCTGCCTTATGGTACTTTCTAGGAACTCAGCTGCCGAGTGGAGAGTGCTGCAAAAGTGTTGTTTGCCTTTATAGGTGAGGCGCAATCTAGCAGGATACATATAGCATTGCATATTCCAACGCCACCTGCTGCAGTTTTTTCTTTAGCAGTAGGAATTGTTTGCGTGCTTCCTGGACTGCCAACATAAAGTCAGGGTATAATGATATTGTGTTATTTTCAAATACTACTGATTTCAGTTCCTTGGCCTTGCGCAAAGGTATGTCACGATCTCCATAATTTAGTATATTCGCAACTATTGGTCTTGGTGGTGCACAAGCTGGGGTTTTTGGCGCATCACACTAATAGATTTCTGGTTTTCAGGGTATATGATCATCCCCATAATCTTTATGCATATGAACAGATTTACTCTTTTTCATTTTGCACAATAAATTATTTTTCATTAGATCTCAGAAATCTTGGCTGTGCCTAACGTGAAGCAAGTGGCTCTCACCTGCCCTTTTTTTCCATTCAGTTTTTGCAGATGAAATGTTAGAGAACGCATACAGAAGCATTTGCGTATTGGTCATTTATCCCGGAGCGCCCCTGCATGATGATCAAAAAGTCAAGGGGATTGTGATTGGCCTTGCTTAGAAAGTTGTTATCTAATTATCTTGGTTGTAGGCAAGAGCACGAATTAGAAATCCCACTGGCCCTTTAGTTTGTCAATTTAGGGGTCTCAAGGGAGCCCTATTTTTAATTATCATACACGTTCATAATATGACACGTTTTGTTACAGAAACAGTACTTTTTTTAAGCCACTCCAATGTTCTGCTCAGTATGGGGTTGTTCACGAGCTGTAATTGTCAAAGTATATTTTACGCCCTTGTTTAACTTACCTAACAGGTGAAGCAAAACATGGAGGTGCCTCAGAGGAGAAAAGTCAGTTTCAGCACTATCTGGCTGATCTTTACACCACGTCTCGTTCATGGCACTCATGGACAGGTGTGTTGTGCTGGAATTTTATAGTGCCTCAGGTACCAAGGGGCTGCAATTGCTGACACCTTGGGTCCATGGCACGTTTGAAGCCCAAAAACAGCATGTGGTGGATGTTTTACTCCCAAAGGTTTAATTACACTGAGGTTTTCATTGAAAGCTTTGAGTTAAATTTGCAATCATTAATGATACATGCTTCCTACTGACTAGCAAATTACCTAAACTGTTAGTGCTTTTTTTGCAAAATTCTTGGAATCTCATCTCATCTCATCTCACACTTCTCGTAAATATCCAGGGAAACATCCTTTACAACACAACTTTTACCACGCAGTGCCTTTATGACGCAACTTTTACAACGCAAACCATTACAACGCATTGCACTGGGGGGCGCTTTAGGATAGGGAATACGTTTAATTTACTATCCAACACCTTCCCTAGTGTCCACGGGGACTGGAGTTGGAATAGTAAATTAAACTATTCACTATCCAGCAACCCAAAGCGATATGCGTTGTAAAGGTTTCCGTTGTAAAAACCACGTTGTAAAGGCATGCATGGTAAAAGCATGCGTTGTAATGTCATACATCCAAATATCCAATAGAAAACTTGGGGGCATATCAGCAACGCTTTGTGATAACTATCGCAAAGCATCCTTAGTGCTCCTTTCCCTAACACCCGCTATCGCAGGTTTTTTTGGCAAAGATATCATGTTATTAGCAACGCGTATCTCCAAGGCGATAAAAATTCCTGTGATAGCGGGGAAATCGCCATTTTGCAGGGAACATCGCTGGTTTTCCAGCGATGTTCCCTGCAAAACGGTGATAACCTTGCTGATACGACCCTGTGGTCGTATCAGCAGAATCCACCCCCTATGTTAGGGGTGGCTAAGTCAAGAATTTAGCAGACGTTCGTTTTTGGAAAAAACAACAGTTTTCTCCAAAAACTAACGTCTGCTAAAATGCTTGGGCATCCTTGCTGATAGCGCGAAGCCGCGCTACTGATGTACTGACATGTAGTGTATGTCAGGGACGCCCACTTTGCATCTGATTAGAGATGCCAAGGTAGGGATTGTGCAAAAGGGTGCTAACATGCAAATATGCATGTCAGCACCCTCTTGCTGATAGGGCGATGGTTTCATCCCCGCTTTTCTGGCTTTTAAAGCCAAAAAAGCAGAGATAAAGCCCTTGCTGATATGCCCATCGAATCTTTGGACATAGCAGTGCCTGGAATATGGGAAAATCATCAGGGGTCCCTTGTTAATAGTTGCATATGTGGCAATTCTCCAAAGTTGGAGCTGGATGTCAGTGGTCTCTTCTCCAGTGAAGCATTCTTGTAATGAAATGACTGTATTGACCTCTAGACTCGACTCGACTCTTGCTCCTACATAAAAACCACCTACGTTTAGATAATTACGTGAAATTAAGGGGTTATCTGCCTAAAACCAATGCAGTTATAACTTAACACTATGTAAAAGGGTCGGCAGATTTCGATCGATAACCTTTAAGTATTGCCCGGCGTTAGTCGCCTCTTATACCACTCGAGATTATCAAACAAAGAGGCAGGCGCTGGAGACTGGAAGGCAGGAAACAGAAGTTTATTCCGACGGAGCAGAACACGTCAAATCAGACAACAGGGCATCTTCTTGAGGTGCTCAAACTGCATCTCTGAGGCCTGGCCTCTTATACACAAGTTTTATGGCTTTATTGCATGAAACACATTCTTGTCAATACTTTGATGTATGGAAAGACATCCTCGGAATCCCCGCTTCAAGCCCATTCCCACACATATCTACAGTAGAAGTCCCCACCCCAATCTCAGCATGTGATGGCTGTCGCGCAGCTGGACATTCCACCAATTCCCGGAATGTGTGCGACTGATCGGATCTCATGAGGTGGGGGCTTTGATCAGTCGTAGATCCTTTGAAGAGGGACAGCTTCCTACTGTAGGGGGCAATAAACTGCATCTGCAGGACCAGGTGGTGGCATGGGATTGGGTCTGACAATCGGGCACAGAGGAAAGGAGGTTCATCAAAGGATGTGTGATCACAAAAGGGGATGGGGGGGAGGTGTTAGCCGGGTACGGGATGTGGTTCCACGGCAGGGCCACGCTGAAGGGGGAGTTTTATGGCCCAAGCATGTGAGAGCGGGGGCTGTCAGTGCGCGGGGGATGCTTGCGAGGCCACAGAGAGAGGGGGGAGATGCGCTGGCTATCGGCAGTGGGCAGAGAGGCCATGGCATTCAAAATGGCTGCTATTTACACGCACATACAAGCCTGAAAAGGGACAAGATGGCGCTGATAATGTTTACGCCGCAATCTAGATTTTAACAGTCCTCCCTTTTCAACATATCTAGCCAGCTTGTCAATCTATATATATCTATATAACAAAAAAGGAGTACCACCTGACTCAAGCTCAAAGAGCGATTTTAGGTGGGATGGTTTCCTAATGAGACAGAAAGAAGAAAGTCCTTCTTTAGTTTTAATAAACCCCTCACTCACCGACCTAGTCGGTGACATGCTTCATCATCGGGGCCACCTTGATAGCCGAGTGCCATCAAGGTGTGCTACGACACCTGAAATACAGTGGAGCTGGTATATGAGTGATGAGTGCAAAAAAAGAAAGTAGGTGAGTTAAAAATTGTCTTGGTATGGCTTATTGGTGAAAAAATACTTTATTCTTAAGACTACTGGACAATATTAAAATATGTGTAGATACAATAGTAGGTTTAATTATGACCAAGTGTATCTGAAATGTGAAGTGGAAGGTCTACATGTTTCAAACCGTATTTGGGATTACCGGTTTTTCTTCAGGACCAAAAAGAAAGAAATGGGTGGTCAGGGTACACTAACACCCTGCCATACCGTCAATCCTTTCCGCCCTAAGTAACAAAAATCAGGTTACAGGGCAAAAGAGGGGGTAACCCGGTGGTGGTTATCCAAGGAAAAATTGACCTATGGAGAAAACAAGGGTATCAGTCACAAGAAACCTCATTACAAGCCTGCAACGTAGTGAAGTGACGAAATCTCCTGTCTCCGTGAGTCATCCCACACTGAATAAATGCGGACTAATAAAGTGCATTGTGCTGCTCAAATACTTGAAGGTTGCGTATTGGCGCATAACAGCCCGTTTGGCTTCCTGGCACACCTATCAATAGAAAGGTGCATGGTGTGAATGAGCCTCTGAGTGCGTGACTATGCGGCAGTCATATCCTTAAAGGTGAAAGGCACAACGACGTGCTATTGCTTCATCATGATCCACACTAGACAATAATAAACAAACACGACAAAAAACACACACAGTAAGAAAACGGGGCTTACTCCTAATTCCGGGTCGTAGGGCAGCACGGGATTAGAGGGAAGGGTGGCCTTAGTTCGAAAAACATATTCTGCAGTGGGAAAAAAATGGAGGGGGGAGGGGGGCTTAGTATCGATTTTGAAGATGGTTGCAAGGAGTTCGAGTGGAGGAGCGAAAGATGTCTTGTTTCCTCACTGGACATAGGGATTCTACTTACAGTTTTCGTAGGTCAAGTCATGCGGTGTACCTAATCTGCCCCTCCATGCGCCCGTAATGTCAGCGAGTGGAGCGCCGGTAAAAGAAGGCCGCCATCGTTGTTAGGGTGGGCGTGGTCGTCAAAACGTGATGACGTCACGCGCATCCCGAGCGCTCTGTACGGAAGCCTCTAGGGTGAGGTGATGTTACCATGGAAACGTCCCAATGGAAACGTCTCCGTATGTACAGACATAACAGTGGAACATTATAGGTGGAAATCACCAGCTTAAACGCGAGAGACAGAATAGTCACAGTCACTCGTCCGATAATTACCAAAAGGGTGGGGATTGGGGGGGGGGTTCAAAACAGAGTGGGAAAACTTAATCCTGGCTATTCAAATGTTTTGAACAGTCCTGGTTTGTCTCACTAGTATAAATGGCACACACAGGGATTGATTGAGTAACAGTCTTACGGGATACCAGTTACAGGGAGATTATATGGGTATCAGTCTATAATGACTCAGGGCTGGATACAGTTTGATAGAGGAGGGAAAAAAAGGTAACAGAGTCATAACTCAGGGGCAGTTTTTACAGAACACTAGCCCACGGTATGGTATCATTAAGACCATAGGTGTGTGTAGATAATCTGTAGACCCATCTTTGCTCTTTCTCAAACAAACGTTTCTGGAGGTTAGGACCAGGAGATAACTGTTCAATGATGGTCCATATCATATCGTTTGGTGTATGGTTGTTCTCTATGAAGTGGTCCGTCAGTCTGGTTGCACGTTTTTTGCAGCGGATAGTGCTGCGGTGTTCACAAATTCGTTGCTTAATCTTGCGGGTGGTCTTTCCTATGTACTGTTTTTTGCATGTACACTCAATCAGATAAATTACGTTACTGCTGTTGCAGTTAGTATGGGAGACCTTGCCTCCATACTTTTCCTGCTTCAAGGTCTAACGTTTTCGTGTTTCTTGTCAGGTGGCAGACGCAGCAGTTGCCGCAGCGGTAATGTCCAGTGACATCAGGGAGGCCCCATATCCTGGTGATAGATTGATTGGCAGGAACGGTCTTTGCTTTAGGCCGAGTGTTAACCAAGGTGTCCTTTAAACTGTGAGACGGCGGTTGGTTGTAAGGATCTTGAAACATTGGTGGATTGAAATTAGGCCAGAGATTTTGCCCTCTTCTACCACCTCTGCCTCGCTGTTTATTACCGCTGGTATTAGACCCATTGCTGCTATTCGATGAGTTGCTTGAAACATCAGAATCAGATGCCGACTTATCAATCCACCAATGTTTCAAGATCCTTACAACCAACCGCCACAATTCCCCATGTATGGATGGCAACCCCCTTTTCAACCACATTTCCAACTACCCCCGTTTCAACAGAACCAATTTCGGCCTCCTTTTTTTCGCAGGGGCCGACGGGGAAGAGGAAAAAACAGACAACCCAACCAGGTACATTGGGAGGAGGACGATCCAGTGAGCAATCGAACAAAGAGCAAGGCAGGGCCCAGCAACACGAAACCCTAGTTACTAACCTATCTTCTAGACCACTATCAACTACAGAAGAGAGTGTTTTGAATAAAGGTCTAGGTTTTGTCCCCACAGCCCGTCTGGATAAATTCCAATTACAATGCGAATTGGCAGGTTTTTTCAGAAAACTAAGACTGAAATGTTTTTTTAAAAAACAGGGCCCTCTAAGAGAAAATCAAGTTGAAAATGAAACCGGACTAAGAGTAAAATCCACCTTCATGCCACCCCCACATACCACCCCAGTGGAATTGATCGCCTTTGAACAGCCCGTGTATAATGATGTTGAAAACATGCAGGTCTCTACCCAATTTCAAAATATGAGTAGAGCCGAGAACACAGCACTTAATGAACTACGTGCTTGTGAAACAATCATAATAAAACCCGCCGATAAAGGTGGGGGTCTAGTGGTTATGGACATAACTACATACCGCGAGGAATGCATGCGGCTTCTCAGCGACACCAGGAATTACCAAATATTGGATTCAGATCCCACTAATGAACTGAAAACAGAAATCATACAATTAGTGGAAACTGCAGAAACAGCCGGGAGGATATCCAAACAGGAAGCGGATTACCTGTGTACCACAGAAGGAAAAATCCCATATTTTTATATCCTGCCGAAGATGCATAAGGGCAGGCAACCACACCCAGGACGCCCAATCGTTTCAGGCATTGCTTCTTTATTAGAACCTCTGTCTAGGTTTTGTGATTTCTTTTTAAAGACTATTGTCCAAAACACGACTACGTATTTACAAGACACTAAGAGTCTACTAAATCTATTACAAAATCTGGTTGTAGACGAGAACACTGTACTACTAAGTTTTGACATAGAAAGTCTTTACACGAGTATACCTCAAGATGACACCATCCAAGTTCTTGGAAACACCCTGGAAAACACCGATTGGCCCCACAATACCCCTAGAGCTTTCATACTGGAATGTGCAAAGATGGCATTAAAATGCAACTACTTTGAATTCGAAGGTACCCTCTATCTACAGACAGGAGGCACGTCAATGGGAAGTGTTTTTGCCCCAAGCATGGCGGGGTTGTACGTCTACGACTTCGAACAAAAGTTTATCCTGAACGAGGTTAACCCTTTTCGCAAAAATGTGACTTTCTGGAAACGCTATATCGACGACGTCCTGGCAATTTGGCAGGGACCGGTCGACCTTTTGGATCAGTTTATTCTCTGGATCAATACCTGTGATGAGAACTTGAGATTCACAAACTGCTATGATAAAGAAAAAATTGTGTTTCTGGATGTGGTGATCAGCAAGGAGAGTAATCGGCTAGAGACAAAAACTCACCATAAACCAACTGCGAAAAACAATTTATTAAGGTTTGAGAGTTTCCACCCTCGCCCACTCAGAGAAAACTTTCCATATGGACAAATTCTGAGGTTGCGCAGGAACTGCAGCAAACTTTCTGAATGCAAGGAACAAGCCAATGATCTATCTGAGAAATTTAAAAAACGTGGATACCCAAACAAAATTGTAAACAATTGCCAGAAGAGGGCTAGAAATCAGCCCAGAGAGTTCCTTCTTGAAAAAAGAGCTAACGTCAATAACTCCATACCCCTAACATGCGTGACCACATATAGCGCAGTATCAAATCAAGTGACCAGGAGTATAAATAAACATTGGGCAATTATAAACACTGGTAATCTACACTGGGAGAAACCCCTCTTTTCTTTCAAGAAGTCTCACAGTTTAAAGGATACCTTGGTTAACATTCGGCCTAAAGCAAAGACCGTTCCTGCCAATCAATCTATCACCAGGATATGGGGCCTCCCTGATGTCACTGGACATTACCGCTGCGGCAACTGCTGCGTCTGCCACCTGACAAGAAACACGAAAACGTTAGACCTTGAAGCAGGAAAAGTATGGAGGCAAGTTTCCCATACTAACTGCAACAGCAGTAACGTAATTTATCTGATTGAGTGTACATGCAAAAAACAGTACATAGGAATGACCACCCGCAAGATTAAGCAACGAATTTGTGAACACCGCAGCACTATCCGCTGCAAAAAAAGTGCAACCAGATTGACGGAACACTTCATAGAGAACAACCTTTCACCAAACGATATGATATGGACCTTCATTGAACAGTTATCTCCTGGTCCTAACCTCCAGAAACGTTTGTTTGAGAAAGAGCAAAGATGGGTCTACAGATTATCTACACACATCTATGGTCTTAACGATACCATACCGTGGGCTAGTGTTCTGTAAAAACTGCCCCCGAGTTATGACTCTGTTACCTTTTTTTCCCTCCTCTATCAAACTGTATCCAGCCCTGAGTCATTATAGACTGATACCCATATAATCTCCCTGTAACTGGTATCCCGTAAGACTGTTACTCAATCAATCCCTGTGTGTGCCATTTATACTAGTGAGACAAACCAGGACTGTTCAAAACATTTGAATAGCCAGGATTAAGTTTTCCCACTCTGTTTTGAACCCCCTCCCAAACCCCCCCCTTTTGGTAATTATCGGACGAGTGACTGTGACTATTCTGTCTCTCGCGTTTAAGCTGGTGATTTCCACCTATAATGTTCCACTGTTATGTCTGTACATACGGAGACGTTTCCATTGGGACGTTTCCATGGTAACATCACCTCACCCTAGAAGCTTCCGTACAGAGCGCTCGGGATGCGCGTGACGTCATCACGTTTTGACGACCACGCCCACCCTAACAATGATGGCGGCCTTCTTTTACCGGCGCTCCACTCGCTCACATCACGGGCGCATGGAGGGGCAGATTAGGTACACCGCATGACTTGACCTACGAAAACTGTAAGTAGAATCCCTATGTCCAGTGAGGAAACATGACATCTTCCTCTTCTCCACTCGAACTCCTTGCAACCATCTTCAAAATCGATACTAAGCCCCCCCCCTCCATTTTTTTCCCACTGCAGAATATGTTTTTCGAACTAAGGCCACCCTTCCCTCTAATCCCGTGCTGCCCTACGACCCGGAATTAGGAGTAAGCCCCATTTTCTTACTGTGTGTGTTTTTTGTCGTGTTTGTTTAGTATTGTCTAGTGTGGATCATGATGAAGCAATAGCACGTCGTTATGCCTTTCACCTTTAAGGATATGACTGCCGCATAGTCACGCACTCAGAGGCTATGGATGCTTGTGACTAATGATATAAGGATCATTCACACCATGCACCTTTCTATTGATAGGTGTGCCAGGAAGCCAAACGGGCTGTTATGCGCCAATACGCAACCTTCAAGTATTTGAGCAGCACTATGCACTTTATTAGTCCGCATTTATTCAGTGTGGGATGATTCACGGAGACAGGAGATTTCGTCACTTCACTACGTTGCAGGCTTGTAATGAGGTTTCTTGTGACTGATACCCTTGTTTTCTCCATAGGTCAATTTTTCCTTGGATAACCACCACCGGGTTACCCCCTCTTTTGCCCTGTAACCTGATTTTTGTTACTTAGGGCGGAAAGGATTGACGGTATGGCAGGGTGTTAGTGTACCCTGACCACCCATTTCTTTCTTTTTGGTCCTGAAGAAAAACCGGTAATCCCAAATACGGTTTGAAACATGTAGACCTTCCACTTCACATTTCAGATACACTTGGTCATAATTAAACCTACTATTGTATCTACACATTATTTAATATTGTCCAGTAGTCTTAAGAATAAAGTATTTTTTCACCAATAAGCCATACCAGGACAATTTTTAACTCACCTACTTTCTTTTTTTGCACTCATCACTCATATACCAGCTCCACTGTATTTCAGGTGTCGTAGCACACCTTGATGGCACTCGGCTATCAAGGTGGCCCCGATGATGAAGCATGTCACTGACTAGGTCGGTGAGTGAGGGGCTTATTAAAACCAAAGAAGGACTTTCTTCTTTCTGTCTCATTAGGAAACCATCCCACCTAAAATCGCTCTTTGAGCTTGAGTCAGGTGGTACTCCTTTTTTGTTATATAGATACCTGACCCGGGGGACCAGGAGTATCTTTCCGTCCACTCCGGTGGATAAAATCCCTTTACTCTCTCATTTTGTTTATTGTAATCTATATCTATCCCCATTATATTTTGGATCTCCACTTCATACAAAGCTTTCATGGGTTCAGCTTCAAAGTCCAGAGTCTTAGGGCAGATACAGTTAGCAAAAAGTGAGCACAGGGGTGGCAAGCATTGAATACCCAGGCAGAATCCACATATTACAACAATCGGTATCAATATGATCATGAACAACCTCCACCCCCAGTCCTTTACAGCACTCCAGAACCAACTTCCAAGCGACCATTCTTCTTGTTCCTGATGAACCTCTGAGGAAAGTCTGTGGAGGTGTTCAATGGCTTTGTAAACTGAGGGCGAATTGTCCGGTATGTAGGTGCAGCAGCTGGACCCAATGATACGGCATGCTCCTCCACGATCTGCTAGAACCACATCTAGAACAAGACGGTTCTGAAGGGCCACCAGGCGGACCGCCTGAAGCTCGGCTGTATTGTTTGTGAGGATGCCAGCTGTAATGTTCATCGTGGTTTCAACTGGCTGGGTCAAATGTCGGATGGCACGGCTGTTCGCCATCGGACCCCAGAGCGGAACAAGTCCCTTCATTGCGTCCAGGAATTGTTCTCCGGCAGAGTCGGCTTGCTCAATGTCTCTTGCTCGCTTTTGTCGGTGATGGTTTGCTGGAGCCACATAAGTTGTCGGAAAGATGAAGGCAATGTAGCAGGTACCTCCCAGCCCTTTGGGAGCCAGGTGTAGGCTTTCGTACCTCAGAAAAAGTACATGTTCGGAGAGGTGACAAAAGAGGGTGGATCAGTTGAGTCCAAAGTTCTGGTGATGCGGCAAGCGATGTGGCCCACCATTTGTGTCCCAAGGCCTTCGATGCATACAAGGCCCGAGACATTGACGACAGATAGGGCCACAGTCAGGGTGGCAGCTGTTAGTTTCCGGAGGTAGGAGAAGGTGGGTCTGGCTGGGTTGTTGAACCCCTGCATTTCAACCCGTTCTTTGGCGGGAATGTCCATGTGAAAAGAGGCGTTGGATGTCAGAGGGCAAAAGGGGGCAGCAGCTCTTCTTGTTTTGTTCAGCCAGACCCCATGATAAAAGTGTGACATAGTTTAGCTGGAAGTGGCATTATCCCTGTAACTCTCTTGCAGGAGGATCAGCCAAGCAAGACAGGAACCATGAACGGAGAAAGGTGAAGGGATGAATGTCTGACAAAATATCGATAACACAAATATCGATATACAAAAATATCGGAACAAAAATATCGAAGTCAAAAATATAGGAATCCTATCCCTAACAAGGTAAGTGCAAATATATCGAAAAAAATATATAGAATGACAAAAATATAGTTTTTTTGTAAAATATCGTTTTTTTTAATAAATAAAAATCTAATATTAACAAAATAATACTTATAAATGTAATAAACATATTTAAAAATGTACTATAATATTTAAAATTAATACATAATGTAATACAAATTAATATTAATAAATATATAATACATAATATATTTTTCATTGATATTAACTCTAAATTAATTATTTTCATAACTTATAAAAAATAAAAATATAATAAATTACTAATACATTTATATACATAAAATAATCACATAAATAGCAATTAATAACAACATAATACTAATAAAAAAGCTAAATACATTTTAGATAGTGTATGAGTAAAAATTACTATTCCCACTCCAGAGAGTGCAACAGTAGGGAAAGTGTTGGATAGCGTAGGGGTAACAATTACTATTCCAACTCCAGAGAGTGCAACAGTAGGGAAAGTGTTGGATAGCGTAGGGGTAACAATTACTATTCCCACTCCAGAGAGTGCAACAGTAGGGAAAGTGTTGGATAGCGTAGGGGTAACAATTACTATTCCAACTCCAGAGAGTGCAACAGTAGGGAAAGTGTTGGATAGCGTAGGGGTAACAATTACTATTCCAACTCCAGAGAGTGCAACAGTAGGGAAAGTGTTGGATAGCGTAGGATTAAAAATTACTATTCCAACTCCAGAGAGTGCAACAGTAGGGAAAGTGTTGGATAGCGTAGGGGTAACAATTACTATTCCAACTCCAGAGAGTGCAACAGTAGGGAAAGTGTTGGATAGCGTAGGGGTAACAAATACTATTCCAACTCCAGCGAGTGCAACAGTAGGGAAAGTGTTGGATAGCGTAGGGGTAACAATTACTATTCCAACTCCAGAGAGTGCAACAGTAGGGAAAGTGTTGGATAGCGTAGGGGTAACAATTACTATTCCAACTCCAGAGAGTGCAACAGTAGGGAAAGTGTTGGATAGCGTAGGATTAAAAATTACTATTCCAACTCCAGAGAGTGCAACAGTAGGGAAAGTGTTGGATAGCGTAGGGGTAACAATTACTATTCCAACTCCAGAGAGTGCAACAGTAGGGAAAGTGTTGGATAGCGTAGGGGTAACAATTACTATTCCAACTCCAGAGAGTGCAACAGTAGGGAAAGTGTTGGATAGCGTAGGGGTAACAATTACTATTCCAACTCCAGAGAGTGCAACAGTAGGGAAAGTCTTGGATAGCGTAGGGGTAACAATTACTATTCCAACTCCAGAGAGTGCAACAGTAGGGAAAGTGTTGGATAGCGTAGGATTAAAAATTACAATCCCAACTCCAGAGAGTGCTACAGTAGGGAAAGTGTTGGATAGCGTAAGGGTAACAATTATTATTCCAACTCCAGAGAGTGCAACTGTAGGGAAAGTGTTGGATAGCGTAGGGGTAAAAATTACTATTCCAACTCCTGAGAGTGCAACAGTAGGGAAAGTGTTGGATAGCGTAGGGGTTGAAATAACATACTTATAAAAAATAATTCATTATTACTTAATTACATTAAAATTAGTTCCCACCATATTCCCCTATAAACACACAACCCACAACAGAACACATTTATCAATTACTGAATTATTTAAAATTAATTACCAATTAATTTTAATTATTTACCAATTAATAACAATTAATGTATGCTTCCTACTAATTAATAATTAATTCTACATAATTAAATTACTTCCCACCCTATTCCCCTATAAACCCATAACCCGCTACAGAACATATTTATCAATTAATCAATTAATTAAAATTAATTAAAAAGAATTCTCAATTAATTAATTAATAATTCCTACTAATTAATAATTAATTTAACATAATTAAATTACTTCCCACCCTATTCCCCTATAAACCCATAACCCGCTACAGAACATATTTATCAATTAATCAATTAATTAAAATTAATTAAAAAGAATTCTCAATTAATTAATTAATAATTCCTACTAATTAATAATTAATTTAACATAATTAAATTACTTCCCACCCTATTCCCCTATAAACCCATAACCCGCTACAGAACATATTTATCAATTATTCAATTAATTATAATTATTTAAAAATTATTCTCAATTAATTAATTTATAATTCCTACTAATTAATATTTAATTTAACATAATTAAATTACTTCCCACCCTATTCCCCTATAAACCCATAACCCGCTACAGAACATATTTATCAATTATTCAATTAATTATAATTATTTAAAACTTATTCTCAATTAATTAATTTATAATTCCTACTAATTAATAATTAATTTAACATAATTAAATTACTTCCCACCCTATTCCCCTATAAACCCACAACCCGCTACAGTACTAAAAGACAACATTTAATTAAATTACATTAAAAATAAATTATTAAACATAATAAATACAATATAATATACACAAAATGTATTTAAAAATCGATATTAGTAACATCGAAATTATTTACTTCGATATTACTGACATCGATATTTAAAACTTCAGTATTACTAATATCGATATTAAGAGTGTCGATATTACTTACCTTCTATATTATGTCCCTTCGATATTTAAACTTCGATATAATTGTATATCGAAATTTAAAACTCGATATTTTGTCTGTGTACCGAAGGGATGAAGGAGATGGAATGTCCAGTGGCATGTGGTAACAACCCACAGATCCAGCAATTTGTGGCATTGGCGGCAAGGTTGTGTTGGTGTAGCAACTGCACGAAGGAGTTGTTTCAGAACTCCTTACGTCTTTCTCGGAGTTGAGGTGAAAGAGTGACCAGGTAGTGTTCTTTCATGGTGGTATGCTGTGCAGTAGTTAGAAATGTATTATGAGCTGGTGCTCTCTCTTCCATGATCCAGAGGCTGGTCATGAGGAGGAGGCAAAAGAGAAGGGCGATAAAGAGGGCAATAGTCTTTGAGCTGTGTATTTTGTCAGTCTTTGGGTTTCTGTTGTTGGTCTTTGGATGTCCGGTTGCTTCCATCATCTTCGTATCGGGCGCTTCCATCATCTTCAAGGGGCTCGGTAGTGGGCAGAACCACAAACTTCGTTTGGCTTCTCTCCTGGCAACCTTAGTAGTGTTAGGCCACCGCTCTGAGAATTGTAACTTAGTCAGTGGTCTGCTTAGCCGAAGCTCCCTCCTTTCGTCGCAGGTTATACCCTTCTCAGGATGGCACAGTGGGATCGGGAAATTCTGCCAATTCAAGTGTCTCTGTATCAGGGTAACAGCTCAGGGATGGTCGGTCTTTGTTCAGGAGCTCTTCTTGGGTGGCCATGTCTTCGGTCGTCGTCAGGGTTGAGGAGATTTTCTTACAATGGTGTGCGTGCAGCCAGTTCCGTTTCCCTTCCACTCGAAGAGCTGTTCGGGTGGTAAACAAGACTTGCCAAGGACCCGTCTATCGGGGTTCCAGACTCTTTGCACGCTGGAAGTTTCGGACTAATACGTAGTCCCCGGGATGGATGTCGTGTCCGGGGCCCCTGGAAGAATCGGGGATGGCCTGCAGCACCTGTTGATGGATAATAGACAGTGTTTTGTTCAAATTGTACAAATAGTCAGACATAAGGACGTCCGGGACGTCGTGAATGGATGTCGGTTTTGGTGCAGACCAGATGCTCATGGGCCGGCCGAAAATGACCTCGTAAGGGGTCAAGTGGTGTTTGGTGGGGGTGGAACGCATTGACAGCAATGCCAGTGGGAGAGCATCTGGCCATTTCAGTCCTGTGGTAGCCACTATCTTTGCTAGTTTGAGCTTCAGTGTGGCATTATGTCGCTCAACCAGTCCAGCAGATTGGGGGTGGAAGACTGCGTGGAACTTTTGTTTTACACCCAACCCCTTCAAGATGAGTTGGATAACCTTGGCTACGAAGTGAGGGCCATTGTCACTCCACAAAATTCGACAAAGGCCGTAGCGAGGAAAGAATTCCTTCAGTAGTACCTTTGCAGTGGCAATGGCAGTGTTGTCACGAGTTGGGTAGGCTTCCACCCATTTGCTAAATGCGCACACGACAACAAGTACATACTTCAGTCCTTGGCATCTTTCTAGCTGGATATAGTCCATCTGTAGAATTTCAAATGGATGATTGGGGACCCCAAACCCTCCCCGGGGTACGACAGTTCCTTTCCCAGGGTTGTGTTGCAGGCATATCAGACATTGTTGGACCAGACGTTTAGCTGAGTCTGTGATTTTGTCATTATACCAAACTTTGGAGTCAAGTTCGGCCATAGGGGCAGATCCTATGTGCGCAGGGGAGTGAGCCATGGTCAGTATAGGGATCAAGTACGAGTTGGGTAGAAACCATTTGTTCGTGTCTTTTGTCCGCCAGCAGCCTTCATCATCTTTCAATCCCACCCGTGCCCATTCAGTCAATTCGTGTGGTGAGCTGGCCATCTGGATGTCCCTAATAGGTTCCCTAGATTCCTTCCATTTTTCTGTTTGTGACCTGGTCACGTATATGCGTGTCGTCGTCCTATTCTCGGCTGTGGTCCCGGCAGTGATGTCGGCCAGTGCATTCCCCTGCCCAATGATGTCCGTCACCTTTTTGTGTGCTTGGCATTTGATTACATCAAGTTGTTTGGGAAGGAGGACCGCTTCAGTCAGAGCGGAGACTAGATCTCCGTGCAGGATGGGTGTGCCGTGTGAGGTCAGGAATCCCCTCTCCTTCCACAGGAGCCCAAAATGATGAACCACCCCGAAGGCATACTGGCTGTCTGTGTAAATATTTGCTGTCGTCCCTGTTGCTAGGATACACGCTCGTGTGAGGGCAATCAGTTCCGCAGCCTGTGCAGATCGTTGCGTGATGCGGGCGGTCTCAACTACAGTTCGGGCTGTGGTAACTGCATAAGCAGCTGAGGTGGTGCCATCGGGGAGTTTAATACAAGAGCCATCCACCCATAACTCTCCGTCAGGATCTGGGAAAGCTGTGTCCCGGAGGTCAACCCTACTCCTAGTCTGGTCGTCCATGAGGGTCACACAGTCATGTATGGGGGACACATTGGGGTCGTTCTCAGGTAGGGGTAATAAACTGGCTGGATTCAGCGTGGTGCATCTTTTCAGTGTGATGTGGGGTGCAAGCAGAGTCAGTTCGTACCCAGTCAGTTGTGCGCTAGTCAGATGTTGCATCTTAGTCTGGTTCAGGAGGGTGTCAACCGCATGGGGCACTAACACCGTAAGGGGGTTCGAGAGCACGATCCCCTCACTTTGTCGGATAGAGACAGCAGCGGCAGCTACGACTCAAGGCAGGCAGGCAAAGCTCTGGCTACGGGGTCAAGAGTGGCAGAGAAGTAGGCACATGGGCGTTGCTTGGGGCCGATGGATTGAGTCAGGACAGACAAAGCGCACCCCTCCCTTTCGTGGGTGTAGAGGGAGAAGGGCTTCGTGTAATCGGGGGTTCCTAGGACTAGTGCGGAACAAAGGGCGTCTCATAGTTCTTAGAAGGAGGATTGGCATTCAGGGGTCCAAGGGAGCGGGAAGGGGATATCTTTAGACAGCAGGGAAAGTAGTGGTTTTACAATGAGGCTGAAATTTGGCAACCACTGTCGACAGAAGGAGGTGAGGCCTACCAGGGAGCAGACTTGTTTCTGGGTTTTAGGGACAGGGGTTTCTAGAATGGCCTGAATTCGATCTGGTGTAAGCTTTCTCCCGTCTTTGGACAAGAGGTGGCCTAGGTAAGTGACCTGGGGTTGGCAGAATTGCAACTTCTTCTTGGAGACTTTGTGGCCATTTTCCACGAGGAAGTGCAGGAGTTGGATGGTGGCTGTGACTGCAAGTGGAGTGGTGTCGGCCGCCAAAAGGATATCATCAACGTACTGTATCAACACCACTCCATCTGGTAACTGGACTGCATCCAGTTGTCTCTTGAGGGCCTGGCTATAGATGCTGGGACTTTCAGTGTAGCCTTGGGGTACTCTACAAAATCTATATGAGCGGGCTTTCAAGGTGAAGCCTAAAAGGTAGAGGCTGTCTGGGTGGATGGGGATGGAGAAAAATGCGTTCTTGAGGTCGATTACAGTGAAGGTGGTGGCAGTGGAATGAATCAGAGTCAGAATGGTGGTGATGTCTGAGACTACGGGGTACTGAGGTACAACTACTTTGTTGACCTCTCGTAGGTCGATGATGAAGCGGTACGCTTTCTCATCTCCCTCACCCTGCTTCTTTACAATGGGTAGGATAGGGCTGTTGCAAACATTGCTAACTACTTCCTCTACCACTCCTGCATCTATCAGGGATTGGATGATCTTTTCTTTACCAATGCCTTCTCGCCCTCGGGCCATATCCAATATTGTGGAAGTTCTGGGAGTATTGCGTCCTGGCGAACAGTTATGTGTACTGGATCGATCATCATGCGTCCTACGTCCGAGTCAGTTTTGGCCCATAGATACAGAGGGAGAGTGTCGAGTAGGGACGAGTCAGCATCAGTGATGGAGAACATGCGTCGTGTGGGACAAGGTCTGAGCAGAGTCGGGTTGTCGTACAGAATGACTCGAACTCCGTCTTGTGAACATCTAATAGTAGCTCGGAAATGTTTCAATAAGTCAAGTCCCATAATGGCATCGGGGGTGTTGTATGAAAGTAAAAACGTCGTGTCAGTGGTGTTATTATCCAAGTCAAAGGAGATCGGTGTGGACAAGGGATTAGTGGAGGGTGTTCCATCAAAACCTATTGATGTTACGTGTGAGCCAGACAAGGGTGCCCTTGGAATCAGTCGTTTAGATAACGCACTACGTGTCGCGCCAGTGTCTACCAAAAATGGAGACTTCGTACCCAGGACCTTAGCGGTGACATAAGGACCTTGTTGGTCAACATAGAGCTCGACTGGATCCCTCCCTTGCCCTTGGCAGTCCTATGCGAAGTTGTGGGCATTGTCGTAGTCAGACTGTTGGCACTGGTTCTGTCGGGGACGGTCAAACGTGTTCGGTCTGCCTGGCCTGTCGTTTTTGGTGTCGTTTGTGTACCCTCGTCCCTGTCCTCTATTTCTTGGCCCACCCGCTACGTCCCTTGTGTCCCTATTTTTGTTTGCTTCTTGCAGAACCGGACACTGGGATTTCCAATGACCAAATACCTTGCAAAACGCACACTGGTTCTCGTCGATGTCTTTACGTCCAGCGTAGGGTGCAGATGTACGGTGTCTAGGGGGTGGATTTCTAGGAGCATTCGATTGGTAGCTTCCTTTGTACTGCTCCCTTCCTATAGTCACCCCTTGCAACTGAGCAATCATCACCCTTTCCTTCAGGTCCTTTTTCTTTTTCTCAGTCGCCCTATCGTTCTCATTCTTTTGATGCTCATAGTACTGGGCCATCAGAAGGATAGCCGCAGGTTTGGAGGCTGCCCAGCTACTCTCGCTATTTAACAACAAGGGGTGGTGATGGACAGAGTTTCTGAATTAAGCAGAATACTCTCACCCAGTCAAGAGATCAGGGCTAGATCCAACACCGTTTTTTTAGCTCACTGCACCATCCCAGTTCAGAACCCGGCTATATGCAAATTAGTCTGTTCCTGTCCCAGTGCATGATGGGAACAGGGCAAACCAAACTACCAAGCCAATTCTTACACTGGGAAGGAAACAAGCTTCCGGGGACCGGTTTCTGGCATTTCAGCCGTCGTCGGCCCGGCTTGCTTGAATCCTGATGGTGCAATGAGCAAGGGACTCACATCTGAGTATACCCTTCCACGCTTAGGGTGGACAAAATATTTAACAACAAGGGGTACTCTCGCTAGTCTGCAGCTTCTGTGAGACTTCTTGTGACAGACCTTTGACATAATTCTGGACAAACAGGTGATGTCCAGTCGCAGTGGTCATGTCCTGGCCACTGTAATCGGAAAACACTGTCTCAAACCGGGAGAAGTATTCCGATACGTCTTCCTGGGGTTTCTGGCGGCAGGCCGTTACTATCGACCAATCCACCTTCTTCTCTGGGATCAGGGTTTTCAATTTCTGCACGATCTTGTCTGGGAGGTCTAAAATGGATTTCTTTTTTTTCCCCTCATATTGCGAAATACTATGTGTTTGGAGTTTCAGGTTTCTGCCTCTGATTCTCTTTACCGGAGCTGTCCCTTGATCTCTCGTATTTGGGGAGTTTACCATCTTCTTGATGTTTTCAGAGGAGTACCCTTAAGCCATTACATAGTAACAAGTCTGATTTGGGAATGCGGAGGGAGCTAGCCACCTTGGCTACTCGACGAGTATCATACTCGTCCACCAGAATGTTGTTTCGCATTAATCATGGGACCGTGTGTGCCAACCCTATATTGAGATTTAGGTGATTTTCCAAGATTTCCCAATATTTAAACCTCTTGCAGGTATTACCCCTCCTGTCTAGTTTATTAATCCTTAAGACAGAATTCATCCAGTCTCCATGTGTTGGAGGGGATGTTCCCACCCAGTTGATGCAGATTTCCCTCCTTGCTAGTACAATTAACACAAAGAGTAGATTTTCTTGACATTTAGTTAATCCCCCTCCATCTCTTGTATCTTCAATCCCAAAAAGTGTAAGGGTTGTACTTACAGTTAGCTGTTTTTGCATGATCATGCTCATGGTCTTACCAACTTCTATCCAGTATTCTTTTAATTGGGGGCAGTTTCTGAACATGTGGACATCATCTGCCTTTTCTTCCCCACATTTTGGACATTTTTTTACGCCTGCGTTTTTAAATTTGGACAGTTTTTTCGGAGTCCAGTATGCACGGTGTATTGTATACAAATGATTCCTTTTCAAAGCCGCCGACTTTAGCGTTGACCAACATTTTCCTACAGATTTTTCCCATATTCTGTCCAGATCGGCTATTTGTAAATCTCTCCCCCAGATTTGATCCTCAATATGTGTGTCCCCATCTCCCACAGCTATGAAGGCCCAGTACCACTTTGCAACCTCTTTATTAATGGGTGAGTCTTTTACCATTTCCTTTTCTAGTTTATCATTCTCTTGGTTATTTGCAGGAATAGTTCTGGCCCAGCTTGACATTTGGTAGTATTTACATTTGGAGACTGTTTCGTTGGTGATTCTTTGAAGTTCTTCCCATGTAATCAGAATTGATCCTTTTAGTAATTGTCCCCAATAGTTGATATTTGCTAGTTTCAAAGGGTTTGCCATTGAGTCTTTTAGGCATTCTGGTTTTCCTGGTGACTCCCATATTGGGGCTCTTGCGCTGTAGTATTGAATGTTCAAAACTGCTCTAATTTGCGTCCACAGCTTAGCTGCATCCCTTAGGATCTTCAATTTTATTTTTTTAAAGTATTTTGGATGACCAAATTTGAATAAAAAATTATCCACAGATTCTGTCGTTGCTTGTAAATATTTTGGATAGTATTGGTGGCTTTTTAGCAGTGAACGCATGTTTTTAAACTGAAACGCGTTGTGATACTCCACCAGATCTGGGCTTGATAGCCCTCCACCTTGTTTTCCCCTCCTGAGTTTTTTCCAAGATATCCTCGTTCCCTTCGAGGCCCATATAAAGCTGGTAATATCTCCCTGTAGTTTTTTTAAAAGGGCTTTTCCAAATTCCAAAGGGATGGTATTAAAAAGGTATGTATACTTGGGCAGAATTGACATTTTGACAATATTTGATCTTCCTATAAAACTTAGGGGTAGACTGGACCACACTTTAAATAGCTTTCTCACCTCTCCTGCCACTTTATTGAGATTACGCTGTGGAATCTTCTCTAGTTCATGGTTTACTAGAATACCTAGGTATTTTATTTCCTTCTTGATGTTCGAACTTTTAAACTGTGTGTTCCAGGTCATTATTTCGGTTTTAGTACGGTTTACCTGGTAGCCTGAGACTTTTCCAAACGTACTTATGATCTCTTCTATGGCTGACTTAGAACTGACATAATTGTCCGTAAAAATCATCAGGTCGTCTGCGTACAGTGCGATCTTTTTTTCCCATGCTTGATTTCTGAACGGGGTTATTTCTTTAGGATTTCTTAATTTATTTGCCAGCGGCTCTATATATAGGTTAAAAAGCAGAGGCGAGAGAGGGCATCCCTGCCTAGTTCCTCTTTCTATGTTCACATCCTCTGTAAGATTGCCATTAATCAGAATTTTAGACCTCGGTGTCTTGTAGATTTCATTCACGACATGCAAGAAAGGTTGACCTAGGTTGTTTTTGGTGATGATTTTTTCAAGAAAGGATCAATTGACTCTATCAAAAGCCTTTGCGGCATCGACGGTGAGTATAGTAAGGGGGGTTTTCTTTTGCGTGGCTATGTCTATGGTGCTTAGAAGTTCATGTGTGATTTCATGCAATTGTCTCCCCTTAACAAATTATTTTTGATCCGGGTTTATAAGTTGGGCCATTACTCTTCCTAAACGGGCAGCCATGATTTTTGTGAATATTTTGTAATCTGCATTAAGCAGCGATATAGGTCGGTATGACTCACATCTAGAAGGATCCTTGCCAGGTTTTAAAATGATGGTAATTATTGCATCGTTCCAGGAATCGGGTATTTTGCTTTGCTGTTTAAGGATCAAGTTTGCCATCTCCGTGATGTGTGGTGACAGAATGTCTCTTAATGCCATATATAGCTCATTCGGTAGAGCATCAGGGCCCGTGGCCTTACCTTTTTTTAAGCTTCTTATTACCTCCTTTACCTCGCTTATTAGGATCTCTTTATTTAGTTCTTCCTTATCCTCCTCTGTTAGAGCTAAAGAAGGGATGCCATCTAGGTATGTGTCCATCTGTCCTTCTTGAGGGTTGGTATCTTCCGTATATAAATCAGCAAAAAATGTCATGAACTCTTGTCTGATTGTATTTTTATCCGTACTTTGGCTCACCTGACCGTCTTGATGTATACTCCTTACTTTATTCCTGGCTTGATCTGTTTTCAGTTTCCATGCAAGCCACTTTCCGCTGCCTTCCCCATATTCATGGTTTGCTAATATGCTTGATTCCCACTTTGTACGCACTCTATCTTCTAGGATATCTTCAAGTTTTTCTTTCTGGTTTTGTCTATCTATTGCTAGTTTTTTTTCCTACTTATATCTTGTTCCACTATTATTTGGGCATCGAAGGAAATAATGCTTTTTTCCAGGTCTGTTAACTCTTGCCTCGTTTTTTTGTTTTTATATGCTCCCAGACTTAATAATTTTCCTCTTATCACCGCCTTGTATGTGTCCCAGGTAATCTGTTTTGTCGTGCCGATTTTATTATTTTCGAAGAAGTTTTTTGTTTCTAATTCAAGTTCATTCACCATTTGCTGATCTGATAGTATGGCCCTTTCTACTGTAAATCTTCTTTGCATATTAGTTGTCTTTACCTGGAGTGTTAGTTGAACAGCAGAGTGGTCTGATAGGTGGGCCGGGAGATGAGTTAAGTTCTTTACGCTTCCTGATAGAACTCGGTCAATAAGCAAATAATCAATTCTTGACCTGTGCCCCAGTTTTTTATTGTGTAGCGTGAAGGGCTGGATTTTTTCTCCTTTTTCTCTCCAAATGTCTATCAGCTCTAAGTCTCTTTTATAAATGCTGATCCACTCCCTCATTTTCGGTAAGTTCGCCTGTCTCCCCGGGGGGGACCTATTAATGTTGGGATCCATTATAAGGTTAAAGTCACCCCCCAGAATTATTGGGGTGGTAGCTAGTATTAGGTGAGAGTAAAGTCTCCGTAAAGGGTCTGCGTCGTCTAGATTAGGTCCATAATATCCTGCTATTGTGAGTGGGTTATTTTCTATCTTTACTCTAGCTATTGCCCATCTTCCCTTACAGTCTACTTCTTCTGATTCCAGGGTTGCTTTAAGTGACTTTTTGATTATTATCGCTATCCCTTTAATGTTACATTCTTGTGTTGTACATATGTACATGTCTACCCATCTTATAGGGCCCATTCTTCTTTTAATAAATGTGTCTCTTGTAATATGATTATTTCACTTTCTGATGTTCTGAGATACTCAAGGATTTTGTTCCTCCTGCTTTTTGTCCTCATACCGTTTACATTCCAGGAGAGTATTTTAACGTCTTTATTCATACTCCCCATCTGGCCTGTTTCCCCCTAACACATCACACTCCGATATACTGTTTGTTTTGTTATTCTTTATGGTAAGAAACTCCTTTTCGTTTTTCCATCTTCTCAGACTTTTGAGGATTTTTTTACTGATTTTTTCCCTATTTTGCTCCCCAACCTTTTTCTGTTTCGTGCATTTTTTGTGTTTTCTTTTTTGTGCTTTGTCGTTACCCTCCCTGGGGAAGCCTCCTTCTTCTTTTCTTAGGGTTATCTGCTTAATCCTTAGTGGCTCCTTGACTCCTGACTCTCGACCTGCGTGTGTTGAAAATTATTATTGCAACGCCTTACACCATTATCTTACTAATATTCTCCTGCTTCTGAAACTCTAAAAAGATTTCTTCGTTAACTTATTGGTTCCTCCGACAGGGTTTTTTCTCGCATTAGCTCTATAAGAGTTTTAACTTCCTCTGGGTCTCTTATGTTTCTCATTTTGTTTCGCCACATTATCCTTAGTGACGGAGGAAACTTCATCTTATAGAGAGGCGATCAGAGGTTATAAAGAAGGGGTCAGGGCAGCCCAGGCAAGCTACTATTCCGATAAAATCTTGGGAGCAAAATCAAAGCCCAAGGAAATCTTTAATATAATAAAGCAATGTACCAATGTCGTCACTGCTCCCCCTCTGACCAAGACCAAAGAGCAATGCAATGAACTGGCGGAATTCTTCCACAACAAGGTGTTAAACATATACTCCACCTTTCCAACTACAGCCCCAAATCATGAGTTGCCTGACTCACTCTACTCGGAATACTCCCCCCCTCCAGGCCAGTCTACTCCTGAGCCGACTCTGGATCATTTCCCCCTCCTGGACCTTGACACTTTAGACAAAGTGGCATGCCAGGTTAAGTCGGGCTCCCCCCGCGACCCAGCCCCTCCAGAAATCCTGATGCAGGCAGGTGAAGCCATCCTCCCTGTAGTCCTGGAACTGCTAAACTCGTCCATAACCACATGTACAGTCCCCACTGCCTGGAAGCAAGCCTCTGTACGGGCACTTTTGAAAAAACCTAATCTGGATCCTGATGACCACTCCAACTACCGCCCCATCTCACTTCTCCCGTGGGCTGGCAAGGTGCTGGAGAAACACATAAATGCCCGCTTGGTCCAGTTCCTGGAGAATCATTCCCTACTGCATACTTCCCAGACAGGCTTCAGACCAGGACACAGGACTGAAACCGCCTTGCTAGCAGTCACCGAAGAATCTCGAGGGATACTAGATCAGGGAGGATCAGTGGCAGTGATCCTCCTTGATCTAAGTGCTGCCTTCGATACGGTCAGCCATGCCACTCTGCTGAACCATCTCCAGAACATCGGAATCTCGGGAAATGCATTAAGGTGGTTCAGTTCCTTCCTAGCTGATAGATCTTTTCAGATCTTTGATGGCAACACAACATCTACCATCAGGCCTCTCAGCTGTGGAGTACCGCAGGGCTCGTCGTTGAGCCCTGTACTATTCAACGTATACATGAAACCGCTGGCTGGGGTAGTCGAACCGTACGGCATTAAAATCGTGTCGTACGCCGACGATACCCAGCTAGTGGTTTCATTGGCCCAAGAGAACAGTAGGCAATCCTCGGCCGGCCTGTTGAACTGCTTGGAGTGCGTGAGGGAGTGGATGACCAACTCCTCCCTCAAACTGAATGGAGGAAAAACAGAACTCATGCTCCTAGGTCCAGCTTCACCAGTACCCTTTTCTTCCTTGTGGCCCATTGGTCTAGGTGTCCCCCCTACTCCCAAGGACAGTGTTAAGAGCCTGGGAGTATGGCTAGACAACAAGCTCTCTTTCTCCACTCAGGCCACCAAGCTGTCTGCCACCTGTTTTGGCCTACTAAGAACGCTGAGGAAGGTCCTCCCACTTTTGCCTCTAGACGCCAAGAAGGTGGCGGTACAGGGCCTCATCCAGTCCCGTTTGGACTCAAATAATGCCCTATACCTAGGGGCACCTGAGATGACCCTCCGGAAGCTGCAGGTGGTACAAAACTGCGCAGCACGTACCATACTCCAGATCCCACGATCTCAGTCCGTCAGGCAGGGACTGAAAAGCCTACACTGGCTGCCTGTGAAACAGAGAGTGGCATTCAAGGCTCTGTGCATCACGCATCGGGCTTTTTGGAAGACCGGATCAGCAATCAACAACAGCCTTGTCACCCCTTACCACCCTAATAGGAACCTCCGGTCTACGGGGGCTTTTCTGGCAGTGGTACCCAGAGTGAAGAGAGCCAGGTCCGGGGGTAGGCTGTTCTCGTTGAACGCCGCCAAGCTTTGGAATGCCCTTCCCCTCGCTCTTCGATCCACACCCGACCTGCTCTCATTTCGTAAGAAATTGAAAACAACACTATTCGTGAAGCCCCTCTAGTTTCTTCCTTCTGCTCCGTCACGTCTCTGTCTAAACTCAGCGCTTGGACGCCCCTGGGCAGCAACTGCGCTTAACAAATCGATAAATAAATAAATCTGTACCGTTGCGCCGAGTTGTTGCAGTTCTGGTATTAGATTTCCTAGCTCCCGTTGCCTATTTTGGGAAGCCTTCGACATGTCAGACCTAATTCTGAAGGTCCAGTTATCTTTGTTGAAGTTTCCCTTTTTCAATGCCTCTCCCAGAACTTTCTCCTTTAGTACACATGTTTTGAAGTTAATAAGTATTTTCCTGGGTGTTTTTCTCTCTTTGTTTTTACCAAATGGGTCTCTGTGTGCTCTTTGTATATCTTCCTCGAGCAGTGCTTTGTCAGCCCATGGAAAGTGTTCTGATAAAAGTTCCACCACAAATTTCTTAATGTCTGAACCTTCCTGGTTTTCTGGTACATTTAATATCCTTATATTGTTTTTCCTGGCTTGGTTTTCAAGCGACTCCATCTTCTCGTTCATTATTTTATTCTTCTGTCTCAGGGAATTTATCTCCTTATGATTCTTTTCCACTTTTAAAATGGATTTCAAAGGTTTCTGTCCAGGCTCTCATTGTTTATCTATGCCATCGAGTTGTGACCAGGTATGTCCGAACAGCTCAAGGTGGTCGACTTTCCGAATTTGCTTCCACACATCAGCAGGCAGACATAGCCCGAAAAACAAATCGATGTCCGCTAGGGTCATAATCGTCGAACCTAAGGCTGTGCCTAATTCTGTGGAAAAGGCAGTGGGGTTCTTTCGTAAATCAGGCAAGGACTTTCGGAAAGTCAGGATGTCTTGCCGATCCCATGGTTGGTAGACCCAGTTATAAACTACCCTCCCTCTTGCATCTTGGTGGTTAATGTCATCATGTGTTCCCTGTCCTCGTGGGGGAACCCAATAGGGAGCGGCCTCCTTTATAGGCATCATCGTGTCAGTTTTCTCTGTTCGGAGTTCGGTCACCACAGGAGTCGTAGTGTTAGTTCCTAGTCTTTGTTCCGTGAGGTGGCGGAAAACTTCAAGCGTACGCGTGAAGAGGTCCGTCACATCACACTCGCCTTCATCTCCAATGTCAACTTTCCTATACAGAGTCGTTAGGCTCTCAGGGCCTTTGTCTTGGTATCGGTCCTCATAGGCATTAAGGGTATGATAACAAAATCGCACAACAAAGTGCCGTCTGTGGCTGTTGGCATATGAATTGTACATATCCGTTACGTATTCCTCACTCTCTTTTCGTTCCACCAGTGTCTTCACAACCTTATCGATCCCTGCTCGTTCATCTTTGCTTAATCGGTTCATTCTAGCGGAGTCTGTGTTTCTAGTTTCAGAGTCATCTAATGTTACTGCTTGCGCTGTGCTGAGTACAAGGGGCTCGGCCGGCGCGGGGGACGTGAGGACCGAGGTTCTGGCACTAGTCTCACCTGTACTTGGGGGCTGTGGGTGCTGTACTAAGGGTTGGGAAGGGGCATATGGAGGGGGCATGTAGATGATTGGGGGACCTAGTAATAAATCATCGTTCGCTCGTTGTTTCGAGGGTAACTCAGGGTAGAGCGCAGAGGGTGTTCTAACGGGACACTGGCCCGATGTTTCAGACTCTTGCTTCTGCTTGACTTCCTCTCTCGCCTTTATCTCTTCCTCTAACCTTTTAGTGGCTAGGTGAGCTGCTTTTCGTAGCTCTTTTTCTAACCTAACTTCGTTTCTCTTTTTCCGTTGCTCTGCTTCTTTGCGCCACATGCCGAGACTATCAAGCATAGTGGGCGTTGTCTTATTGTTACGAAGGGCTGTTTCCAGCACGTTTATTTTATCGTTATCAAAGGATCCTATCAGTGGCCACTGACTTTCCTGATCCTTTCTTCCCATAATGAGGTATAATCGGCCTCTCTACAATTACAATGATGATGAGCACAGAATAAATAGGTTGCCTGCCCCCGCCCTGTCTTGATGAAGACCCCGCAGCAAGGGCATCATTAATCCCTGCATACTCTGAGGGTCGAAACGTCGACAACTGTTTTTCTTCTATCAGCTTCACACCAAAACTGTTACATTTATGTATTAGGTGGAGCATGTTTTTGATCAAGTGATATACCTGCATTTATGTTCGTTTGTATGTTCTAATTGACCTACAAATGCGTTCACATTACTGACTGATTTTATGTCACAATTCCCCATCCACACTATCCTCACCATAACACCTTTCCCTTGTTCCCTGGGGCACTATACAACCTTTTTGAAATGGTTATTGCTGGATACTATATCCTGGTTATATCTACGTTGTAAATAAAAACAGTGTAGTTTCATTCAATGCATTTCTATTTTTTTGTTTATAATACGTGGTAATTGCTTATCTCTTACTGGGACCCCTTCTCTCTCAGTACTGCTATGACCCAGGTCCCAGTGACTCTGTCTGGGTGAACCCCCTATTGATACTCTGTTCTCCAACTAGGCTGCAATACAGCCTGGATGGAGCACGTGCCCAGGCCCCCATTCCCTGGCTGAACGTTGAACCAGATAAGGTAATTTATTTTCAACTATGAGGATTGAAATAGACATTCCAGCTGTTTGAAATGATAAGTTTGACAACATAATTGTTCTTCTCATCTTCCTATACAGCACTCATATGCAATGCTATATTAATTGGTAACAGTTATATCCCAGGCAAACATGATCCTCACTGGAAAGAACGCATGATGGCAACTGAATTATACACAAATAATAACTTTTCTCTTCCATGCCTCTTTGTCACCCTGACCATACCAAGAAAGAAAACCACTCATCCACTCAAAATTCTTTACACACTTTGAAAATGTGAATTATTGTGAGCTGAAAAGGGACAAACATACTTATATACAAATGAACCAGGCTATGACCATTGCAGGGTTCTTTCTGGGGAAATTAACTCAGGCTTCAAAACCACTTTATATGCCCTTGTTCCACCCTAAGGAATCTGAGACATTTTGGTCATCAGGGAAGAAATGCCACCCTCTACTTACTACTCCAGTGCCATGGGACAAACCGATATATAACCTACCCTCAAACTTCTCATACCCAAGTAAAATACAATCTTCTTCTACAGGTATTTAATAGATGCTCTGAGGGTCCAAAAGTTCTCCTCTTCCCCTCTGAAGCCTCTGGGGGGACATGTTAGCACATACCACAATTAGGTGCTTTATATTCTGGATGGCTCTTTAAGTGGCATTACCAATAAGGATACATTGCTGTTTGTGCTTCTGTGCTAATATCTCTGGACGCCTGTTTGGGTTCCCGATTTGCTGTGCACGTTTCCTTTTCAAGACACAGAAGATCCCCTGCCTTTGTGACTCTCTGTACGAGAGCCTCGCAGAATCAACCAATGATTTATAGGAGCGTGTCATGTTGAGCTTCATTACAAACAGACGGTGTTTGGCACATCAGAGGAATATTGATCCTGTTTGCCACAGACGTTCCACTTAAGACTGCCCTTTACCTGGAAACACTATGCATTGCCAGGCTTCTAGTATACATTGCTTCCTGATGAAGGCTCCTTGAAGTCTGGGTTGACAAAAGACTAGTGTCAGGTTCATTTGTGTGTGGAGATGGTAAGCCCTTTTGAAATGTAAGTGGGAAAGGGAACAGCTAAACCCTAAAAATCCTGGCAGGATGGCCAATCCTTCCTACAACATTTTGTCTCAGAAGCAGGCATCAAATGGTAACAACTAGGAAACACCTCTACCCCCGCGCAAGTTGCTGCGCCGAGGTACCAATGGATAGAGCGGGGCCTCACATACACACACTCGAGTGGGGTGTCGAGAGAGGTGAGGTTCATTTACAAATCAATCAATCAATCAAAGTATTTATATAGCGCACTACTCACCCGGAGGATCTCAAGGCGCTGGGGGGGGGGGGGGTCCGCTACTGCTCGAACAGCCAGGTCTTGAGCAGCTTAGTGAAGGCGAGGTGGTCTTGGGTCAGGCGGAGGTGGGTCGGAAGGGAGTTCCAGGTCTTGGCGGCCAGGTAGGAGAAGGACCTTCCTCCTGTGGTGGCTCTTCGGATGCGGGGGCGTGGCTGGTCGATCGAAGCTGGCGTTTGGGAGCTTAGAAGTTGAGGCGGCTGTTGAGGTATCCTGGGCCTTGATTGTGTAGGGCTTTGTGTGCGTGGGTGAGGAGCCGGAAGGTGATTCTCTTGTTGACCGGGAGCCAGTGCAGGTCTCTCAGGTGTCCGGAGATGTGGCTTCGGCGGGGGATGTCCAGGATGAGTCATGCTGAGGTGTTCTGGATCCGCTGGAGTCTCTTCTGGAGTTTGGCGGTGGTTCCGGCGTAGAGGGAGTTGCCGTAGTCCAGACGGCTGGTGACGAGGGCCTGGGTGACCGTCTTCCTGGTCTCGGTGGGGATCCATCGGAAGATCTTACGAAGCATGCGCAGGATGTTGAAGCATGACGAGGAGACGGCGTTGACTTGTCTGGTCATGGAGAGGGAGGAGTCCAGGATGAAGCCCAGGTTGCGTGCGTGGTCTGTTGGTTTGGGTGCGCTGCCCAGGGCGGGGGGCCACCAGGAGTTGTCCCAGGCGGAGGGTGAGGATCCCAGGATGAGGACTTCCGTCTTGTCCGAGTTCAGTTTCAGGCGGCTGTTCGACATCCATTTGGCTACGTCTGTCATCCCTTCGTGCAGGTTGGCTCTGGCGGTGGCGGGGTCGTTGGTGAGGGAGAGGATCAGCTGGGTGTCGTCGGCGTAGGAGATGATGTTGAGGTTGTGCTGGCGTGCGATGGCTGCGAGGGGGCTTATGTATACGTTGAAGAGTGTTGGGCTGAGCGAGGATCCTTGAGGAACGCCGCAGATGATTTTGACAAGCTATGATGTGAAGAAAACCATCACACTTGTTACAATGAAGTTACAACTGAATATCAAGTATGTAATACAGTTGTAGATAATAATGCAGTGACATTCGAAATATAAGGTCCTGACGAAAGCCAGAGGGATATCCTCACTCTATGGCTGAAACATGTTGACTATGACTATGTGGACAGTCAAAAGGTCATAAACTGTCCTTCACTTTGGTTTTTACTTCGGGAGACTCAATCAATCTAGTATTGCATAACAGTTCTGTTGTCTATCTGATTTTAACTACCCTTCTTTCACTAATTGCACTGCTTTCTTCAGATATAAAACTCAAAAATATCTTCTTTCCCATCTTGCTTTTTTCTTTGTACATACCACAAAAGGATACAACTAAATATAGTGTCATTCTCGATTAATCTAGAGCAAGCACTACTTAGTTGTTTTTTGGTAATACCCAGATGATGACACTGGGCACACTTCTATGTGCAATGATGGGATACCAAAAAAAACTACAATAGGTATTATTCTTCTTTTCATGCCTTATCTTTTGTCCTATGTGATAGTTGCTTTTATGAACTACAGTGCCTTTGATTCATCATTCTCACAATTTTCCAGAGAGATTGAGGGCGTATATAGCGGTGTAAAGAGTATACTGCTTGTTTGTTTGATAAAGACCACCACATTTTTTCAGGTATAGTGAACAAGAAGAGAATGCCAACTTTCCAACAGTTACAAAGCTCCCCCCACTGGAAGGAGACTCCCGGTGCACAGCTGGAAGAAGACAATATTGTCTTATGTAGATATTTCAGCTCAAACAAAGTTCGATCAAAAAAAGGCTGGAAAAGGTTCCTCAGTAATTTATTCCATGAATCAAAGTTTAAAAAAAAACACAATTCATCAGTGTTGATTCATGGAATAAATTACTGAGGAACCTTTTCCAGCCTTTTTTTGATCGAACTTTGTTTGAGCTGAAATATCTACATAAGACAATATTGTCTTCTTCCAGCTGTGCACCGGGAGTCTCCTTCCAGTGGGGGGAGCTTTGTAATAGTGCTTTACCTTCACGCTGAAAGGCCAGTCGGCGTTGTTCTGGGAGCACGCTATAAACATAAAATTTGTCCATCGTAGATTTACCTGGCTGTGCAAGTCTGCTTTGATTTTTTAACTTTCCAACAGTGGCAGTTTTATAATTTTGACAGAAAATCGGACTTCACGTTCAAAGAGGATTTTAAATTAAAGTTCATTTGGTTGCACCATGACTTTCTACCTGCTTCAGATCAAATGTTTGCACTTATTATATGTAATAAGGTAAACTAATGTTATGTAATAGCAGACATAGGCTGTTCATTAGTGAAAAGTAGATCTTGGAGTTTTTCATACTATCCTTATGGGCTTTAGGGCCTCCCGTAGTGGTGATGTATATTAACAAGCATTTGCAATGCAATAGGTCTCGTGTTCACCCGAGTTGAGCTATTGGCATTGTAAATGACAATGCCTTTTATTTATGTTTTGGAATTTAAAATCATAAATGAAAGGCATTGCCATTTATAATACGAATAGCTTAAACTCTCTCAAATGCGAGACCTATTGCATTGCAGTAAAGGGCCTTCTCAACTGCCTGTTAGATTGTAAATATCAGAGGAAGAGACCTGCCTGCGACATCTTCAATATAGTGATAAATAGTGCAGTGAAGATGTGTAAGTGTTGTAAATTACACAGACATAAAGTGTGAAGTGATAGTTACATATTATCTGAGCTATAAACCGTAACAAAGCACCCCAACACCTTTCACTGTGTGTTGCGTTGTGGTATTGTGTAATTTCATTGCTATCTTTGGCCTAATAACAAAAACTCTCCAGATGTAGTAGGGCCCTGGCTTCACCTCCTGGTACAGGATGGGCTGTGCTTTATGATAGGCATGGAGGGAGGGAGGGATGGTCTTGGCTGCAGCGCTGGCCTTGTACAGTGCCCCTGCTATTACTAGTGAGCGAGAGGTGCTAAGGGAGAGGAATTGGTATTGGTGATATAGGTGATATTGGTGGTGGTGGTGCTGGTATTGGTGGTGGTGTGGTGGTGGAATTGGTGGTATTGGTTGTGGTGGCATTGGTGGTGATGTTATATGTGGTGGTAGTATTGGCATAGGTGGTATTGGTATTGGTGGTGGTATTGGTGGTACTGGTATAGGTGGTGATGGTATTGGTGGTGGTATTGGTGGTGGTGGTATTAGTGGTGGTAGGATTGGTGGTGGTGGCATTGGTGGTGACATTGGTATTGGTGGTGGCATTGGTACTGGTGGTGGTGGTGGTATTGGTATTATTGGTGGTGGTATTGGTGGTGGTAGTATTGGTGGTGGTGGTGGTATTGGTGGTGGTGGTATTTGTGGTGGTGGTGGTATTGGTGGTGGTGGTGGTATTGGTGTTGATGGTATTGGTGATGGGAGTGGTGGTGGTGGTGGTATTGGTGGTGCTGGTATTTGTGGTGGTGGTATTTGTGGTGATGGTGGCATTGGTGGTGGTATTAGTGGTGGTATTAGTGGTAGCATTGGTGATGGTATTGGTGGTGATGGCGGTATTGGTGGTGGTGGTGCTGGTGGTGGTGGTATTGGTGATTGTTTTCATGGTGGTGGTATTGGTGGCATTAGTGACAATGATGGTATTGGTGGTGGTGGTGGCATTGGTATTGGTGGTGTCGTATTGGTAGTGGTGGTATTGGTGGTGGTATTGGTATTGGTGGTTGTGGTATTGATTGGTGGTGGTGGTATTGATTGTGGTGGTGGTATTGGTGGTGGGGTTGATGTTATTGGTGGTGGCGGTATTGGTGGTATTGGTGGTGGTGGTATTGGTGGTGATGCTTGTATTGGTGGTGGTATTGGTATTGGTGGTGGTGGTGGTACTGGTGGTTGAGGTGGAATTGGTAATGGTGGTGCTGGTCGTATTGGTGGAGGTGGTCGTATTGGTGGAGGTGGTTGTATTGGGGGTGGTGGTATTGGTGGTGGTGGTATTGTTGGTGTTGGTGGCGGTATTGGTGGTGGTTGTGGTATTGGTGGTGGTGGTATTCCATGGTGGTATTGGTGGTTGTGGTATAGGTGGTGATATTGATAGTGGTGGTGGTGGTAATAATGGTGATATTGGTGGTGGTGGTGGTGGTATTGGTGGTGTTATTGGTGGTGGTGGTGGTATTGGTGGTGGCATTGCTATTGGTGGTGGTGGTATTGGTGATGGTGGTGATATCAGTGGTGGTGGTGGTGTTGTTAATAAAAAAGGCTTTTGAAAACAATCCCTCGGGTGGCTTTAGTACAGATGACATGTAACTCAGATGTGCTGTTGTCAGCTTCAGGTCATTAGCACAGGATTATGTGCTACCTGGAATCCACATGACTTATTTTGCTAATCATTTCTAAATCCATTTTACTTCGGGGGGGTTAAAACAGACACGAGATAACGCCAGGTTAAAGTGATTGAAAACGGGTGCCCATGTTACAGGGGAGGCTGTGTTGCTTAACAAAAACACAATCGGTTTCAGCTGAAGCAGCGCATGTCACTCCAGCAGTAAGAAAAACTCAATAAAGTAAAATAATGTTCACAGACTAAAGAACAGGTCCAGTGAAATAACCGAAGTAAAAAGGCCAGTCACCATGGGAGGGTACAAATTAAGACAAGGCTGTACTAAGGAGGGACTAACAAGCCGGTTCAGGAATCCAAAGGCAGCATTTACGAAAGACAATGACACAAGCCAATGAAAAATATGGGAGGAGCATGGGGTTGGCTTCTCTTCCATACACTTCGACAGCAGTCCCGCAGAGTGAGCAGTGCATGTGAGCTGTCGCTAGGCTCGACCTAAAAAGGAAGGGTTAGGCCTGGCAAAAGGTTTATTTTGGTAGGTTGAAATCGCAGTTTCAATACTGCACTACAGGCAACTGTGGCATGCCTGTGACATGCTTTAAAGTGCGTTTCAGGGTGAAGTGGGTGGCAAAAGGAATACTGGAGGACCACTAGTTGCATTTTATTTATAGGCCCTGGATAAATGTAGTACCATCGATGGGGACTTATATGTAACTTAAATGTGCCAATTAGGTGTAAGCCAAATATATCTTGCACAAAAACCTGGAGAGAGCACAAGCACTTCGGTACTCGTTAGCAGTGGTAAATTTTCAAAGCCAACAAAAATAAAATCCAGCAAAAAGGAGGGGTTAAGTTTGGACAAAGAGGCAGCCACTGCAGAGACTAGATTGCCAAGAAGCCTGTCCCTGTACCTGTATGCTTGGTGGTGGAGGAGGGACATGCAGAGGCACTATAAAGAGTGATCCAGTATCCAACTGCATGGGGTGTTATTTACATGCAGTCACAGCAGTAGCTACATAATCCAGAAGTCTGTGCCTGTACCTGTTTGTGGTGGGTGAGAGGCATAAACCTATTGTTTGAAACATGCAGGTACGTGCCTGGGAGTGGCCTGGGAAAATACTGGGCCAAGAGTGGGCCTGCCCACACCTGTCATGCCCGGATTAAGCTGGGTTGGACTGGACTTGGCTCAAGGATAAATCCATTGTATTTTTGCATTGTTGTACTCCTAATTTGACTTGATTCTGTGCTTTCAATCGTTGTCAAGCGGAGTTTTTTTGTTGATGTGGATGATTTGGAGCTGACTAACCCAGTAAGAAAGATGTTTACTAATCCTGCTGGCGTTGCTGCATTTTTTTGCTTGGTTCTAACCAACAAGCCACTGCCCTTTTTGCCATTTTTACTTTGCAAATATATACATAAATATGGACAAGAGGAAAAACATCAGCTCAATACCTGAAGGCGAGCAAAATAGAATTACTCTGGATTCCTTATTAGCATGGGCGGTGGGAGTTATCTTCAAGGATATTACCTTGCCATGGAGGCTGCACTCACTAGGGGCCCGATGTAGGTCGGTCGGTAACGGCCGAAAATCGGTATTTTCGGCCGTTACCGATCGGAATAGAGACAACGGGATGTAGGAGGCCGAAATCCTGCGAAATCGGCGATTTTACCGAATCGGAAAGTCACCGAGTCGGTAGAATTCCGAATTGGAAAAAAGTAGGAATCGGAAAAATCTCCGATTCGGTAGAATACCTAATCGGAGATTTTTCCGATTCCTACATTTTTCCGAATCGGAATTCTACCGACTCGGTGACTTTCCGATTCGGTAAAATCGCCGATTTGGTATAAATCCGATTCGGTGAAAATCCGATTCGATGCGAAAAGCTGAAGATTGAGATGTAGGTAAGCACTGAAATACCGAATTTGCTTCAAATTCGGTATTTCAGAGTCGGAAATTACCATCGATTGGAATCAGGTGGTAACCAGGTGCAACCTATAAAAAAGGACCCAAAATGCAGTTCTACTTGCAACATGGCAGCTTTCTATGTCATAGCAAGACGGCTACGGCTACAGCAGGAAGGAGAGAGGGAATGGCTGAGACAGGAGCAGGTGTACAGACAGCGGATCACCCTGTGCATGCTGACAGATCCAGAGATCCTACAGAGGTACAGGCTGGACCCAGAGACCATCAGAGACCTCATTAGGGACCTCCAACCCCTGTTGCAGCACCCCACCCCAAGGGCACACGCAATCCCTGTGCAGGTGCAGGTGCTATGCTGCCTACACCTGCTGGCGTCTGGCAGCTATCAAAGTGTAGTTGCAGTGGCAGGAGGGGTGACCCAGAGCAGCCTGTCAAGGTTCTTCCACAAGTTCCTTGATGCCATGATCCAGAGGATGGACCACTACATTTCCTTCCCTTCCACCCATGCAGAACTGGCACAGACAAAAGCTGAATTCTATCAGATGGCAAGATTCCCCCACATCATTGGCTGCATAGATGACACACACATTCCGATTTGCCCCCCTGCTGACACGGAATACGTATTCCGCAATCGGAAGTCACGGCACACCATAAATGTGCAGGTGATATGCAATGCTAAGTGTGTCATCACTGACCTGGTTGCAAAGTTTCCGGGGAGTACCCACGACTCCTATATCTTCCAGAGTAGCGGCATTTATGCACGGCTGATGGCAGGGGAATTTGGTGAAGGATACCTCCTAGGTAAGACACAGTGTCAGACCCCCATAACCAAAATTACATTGTGAAGTACATG
Source organism: Lissotriton helveticus (assembly GCF_964261635.1). Lineage (NCBI taxonomy): Eukaryota > Metazoa > Chordata > Amphibia > Caudata > Salamandridae > Lissotriton > Lissotriton helveticus. The sequence continues at coordinate 242,770,827 of NC_136057.1, forward strand.
TATGCATTTGAGTAATGTTACCCCTTTTCCTTGTAGGCGACAGTGCATATGCCCTACGCTCGTTCATTCTCACCCCCTACCTCAACCCCTCAACACCTAGCCAAAGGAGGTACAACCGTGCCCACAAAAGCACGAGGAATGTGGTGGAAAGGACCTTTGGCATCTGGAAGAGCAGGTTCAGATGTCTGCACAAGAGCGGAGGTGCAAGGCAATATACCCCCATCACCTGCTGCAAGATTATTGCTGTCTGTGCAATGTTGCACAACCTTGCAGTCAGGAAAGGCACTGAGGTTGAGTTATCCGACTACGAGGACCCTGATGATGACAATGCTGTGCCATTACCACAACCTGCTGGACTCCCTGCACCAACTGACGGCAGATACAGGCGTCAGGAGATAACAGACAACTATTTCTGAGTGAGTACAGATGCACAAACAGGTCAATGTATGTTTTCAGAAATTAAATTTAATAATGTTGCATCAACGTTACTGCACTGATGTGCAACAAAAGAAAAGTTAAACAAGAAGGGGTAGAAATGTCCATTGTCCGGGTTGCCTCACCTGCACTGGCAGTCTTATTTTTTGCTGCGCTTAGCAGGCCCACTAGGATGAGCCTCACCCCCTTCTGAATGCCCTGCAGCCTCAGCTGAGCGCCTGCTGCTCCGGCGCGGCTCTGACACTGCGCTGGCCGGGCTGCTGCGGCTGCTGCTGTCCCCAGCCTCGCCCAGGACGGGATTCACTACGGTGTTGGAGATCAGTAGTGTCTCCATGGCGGTGGTAATACGGCCCATGCCCCTAGTGACCTCGGACATGTTCTGTGTGAGGCTGGCCTCCATGTTTGCCCCACGTTGGCATAGCTGGGCAGTCGCAGCTGCAAGGCGGTTGAGTGACCTGTTCTGTATTCGTGCATCCCTGCGACGACATAGCTCATGGTCATCCAATCTGTTGCAGAGCTGGGTGATGGCAGTGGTCATTCGGCCAATAGATGTAGCTATCTCCTTGTTGCTGTCAACAAAGGTCTTGAAGCCCTGTGTCATTTCACCCATCTGCAGGTTGTGCAGTCGCAACTGGCGATGGCAGGCCAGGATGGATTTTGCCTGCATCCTCTGTATCGTAACCATACTGGTCTCCAGCCCTGCGAAGACGCTGCCTCCCGGAGCTTGTATTGGGCTGCTGGTTGCACGTGGCCTCCGTGGATTTCTGCTGCCCTGCTGTGTGTGCTGGGGTGACGCTGGTGTCACAGGGTCTTGTGCAGGAGCCTGACCCGCTGCCCCCTCCATGATGACTAATGGAGCAACAATTCTCCTCCGGGCCGGGGATGTGGCAGGTGCAGGGTGGCTCTGTGGTGGTGTGTTCTCCGGGGAGAATAGCAATGTGGGCGACTGAGACAGAGACAGTCGGGGGGAGTGTGGATGTGTGAGGGAATGTCCAGAGTCCTCCTCATTGCCCAGGGCACAGCTGTTGTCCTCCTCCTGTGCTGCTGCACTGGTGCTGGCCACCGCACTGGCTGTTGGTGCTGGAGCTGATGCTGCTCCCCCGCCTGATGGTGCCCCTAGGTATAAAGAAGCATTTGTCAACTGGGTGCTAATGTGTTCCAGTCACTACTATTAAAGCATTGCACATCTCATTACAAACACGTTGATGCTGTATTACTGTTATTTTTCTTATGCTTCTGCTGTGGCATTTTTGGGTACTTTTGCTGACTACATTTAGCAAGATGCATTGCTCATGTCTGTTGCTAGCAGTACTGGCCTGGGGTTTGGCTGTGCATTGGGTCTATAGGGGAGGTGTCTGGTATGGTGTGTCAAGTTGCGCATGCTTCTTACCTGTAGCTGTAGCTCGGAATGAGCTATCCAGGTCCCCAATTCCTACGACACTGGCCCTCTCGATGGTGGTCGCCACTAGTTCCTCCAGCTGAGTGAGGGGTGGCGCCCGGTTTGTTCCTCCTCCAGTAATTCCAGCCTGCTTGTGCAGGTCAGCCAGTTTTCGCTTTGTCACGCCACGGATATCGTAAAACCTCTTCTTGAGATCGTCTAGGCTCCTGTGGGTGACACCAACAGCGTTGACTTTCTCCCCGATGTCGATCCACAGCCTCCTCTTGGTGCTCTCTGGAACAGTGAGGGACAGCCTTCCATAAAGCTGCGTGTGCACCCTCACCACCTCCTCCACCAAAGTTTGCAGCTCCATGGTGCTGAATTTTGGATTCCTCTTACGCGCTGCCTTCTGGCTCTCAGTGCTGGTTGCCATGTCTCACAGGGATCCTGCTAACACTGCTGCTCACTGTGTTTGCTCAGCTCAGGCAGCTTTCCAGAAAGTTCTGATGAGTTGCACCTGCCTGGGTTGCCACTCCCTGTGGGGGAGGGTGCTTCCAGCTCATTGGCTGATGTCTTCAGTGTCAGTTAACCTGCTCGACGAATCGGCATTCTCCGAATCGGTATTTTCCGATTCGGAATTTACCGAATTTGTTCGGAAAATACCGATTCGGAATGTATTATGCGTTCCTATTGGCCTTTCGGCCCATGGGGCGTATTTCTATTTCCGATTCGGCGTTTACCGATTCGGTAGGATCCGCATTTTTATTTACCGAATCGGACGTGTCCGATCCGGCCTATACCGAATCGGTACTTGTCGAATCGGTACGTACCGACTCACGATACCGATTGCTACCGAATCGATATTTTTCCGACTAATTTTTCCTACATATCATTTTCCGATTTTGAAATACCGATTCGGTACGGATCGGTATTTTAAAATCGGAAAATGCGTTTTACCTACATCGGGCCCTAGATCATTGTGACTCGATTCCAGTCCCCCCAATTGGCAAAGACTATCAACAGGCTTAAAATGAAGGGTTTTGAAGCAATAATACCATTATGATGTGACCCAACTGCACTTGATTGTCCGAATAGTAGCAATGTTCGCCCACTTGGGAAAAGGAAAAGAAGGGGCGAATAGACCTACAGTATAGTCTGAAACACAGGCTAACCACCACCCAGTCCCTCGTCTGTTTGGGAATGAGGAGAGCTCCCTGGGAAGGGAAAGACCATGACTTAGATATGTTTTTTTGATAAACTCAAAGGTATTGTTGAGTCTAGTGTCTGCCGTCTGGTGGAGCGACTGTATGTATTTGAAAATGAAATTGTGAAACTAACTCCTTCTAGGGTGACAAATGATTGCAGAGCTGAGGTTGCTACACATCCGTCACCCACACTTATTTCTATTCCATTGGAGCCAACCCTGGCAGCCTGCTTCAATCAATCATACCTGAATGTCTATATAACGCCACAGCTTCAGAATGTGAGAGAACACAGACTCCTGGTCCCATGGTCCTGTTAAACAAGTTCAGCAATCAACTTATCATTGATTTAACCTATACTGGATGCATGCCTTAATATTATTGCTATGCCTAATGGGCCAATTTTGAAACAAAGCAAAATAGAATATACTGTACAGCTAAAGAATAAGGTGTGCCACTGATTCTCAAAAATGCCAACTTTAATGCTGCTAATTGTGGAAATTGATTTGGATAAGGCCCTCCTGAAACTCCTTTAATTGAAACTGTGTAGTCATCAACTGTAAATATTCAACTGAAGCACATCTTTTTCCCCAGAACTGTTCAGGAATGAGATGCTTACTAGCCTTTTATGTGTGGGCTTGTTTCACAAGCATTTGCGGCGCAGGCCTGCAAAACATCAACCAAGCGACAAACCTTTTTCCTGATTGGGTGTAGGAGGCCTGGTGCCAGCCATAATGAGTTTTTCTCCACTCTCTGATCTGAGGACTTGGACTGACAAAGAGTGGAGGGAACTGCATCGATTAGGATTGAGGGAAACATAATAACTACTCAGGCAAAGCCCAGCGTGTTAATTGCTCAAATTTGACTTTCTGAAACATTTCATGAATAGGTTGCAAATTAACTATGAAAAATGGTTAACTGATGTAAGAACGTATGATAGTATCATGCTTGAGGAAACCTGGCAACACAAGGTAATTTGGGATGGATATGTCAGTTTGTTTGTACCAGCAATTCCTTCCCCAGCGGGAAGACCGAGGGGGACTTGTAACTTTTATTTGGTCTTCTTTGTGCATATTCCAATTATGCTTCATGGGATCCAAAGTTTCTGTGTCATTCATTTCTTTTAAATTAAAGTTTTGCAAGGTTGTACACCTGCATGAAAAGACCTGTATTATTGACATCTTTGTCTCTGTTAAAGAGGTATTTGAGGATAGATCGAACTGGATTACATGCCTAAATAAACTCTGTTCACCCCCTTGGCATGAAGGGGGGTAGGAAGAACCCCTCCATCTATAGGCCCATTTCCCTGTTAGACTCTGTTGTGAAAGTTTTGGGGCTAATTGCATTGCATAGGATTTTTGTTGGATTACTGGACATAACATGTTAACACCAGCCCAATATGGCTTTAGGGAGGGGCTTGGAACGCATTAGCAATGGCTCAATCTTCATCAGATATACTATAACTAAAATGAGTTCATTCTATTTCACTTTTTTGGAGGTTAGTAGTGCCTTTGACTTGATTATTAGTTATAGGCCATATTGCTTGAGATGGGCTTAGATCAGAACATTGTCGAACATCTGCGATCCCTATGCTTTGGAGTCAAGGCTTCAGTAAGGTGTGTGATCGAGGGAGAATGTACTTCATCTGTTGAGCTTAAATGGGGAGTTTGTCAGCGATGTGTTTTGGCTCCTATGTTGTTTCCTTTGCACATCAGGTGGCTATTTGATTCCCTCTGGGAAGGATATGCCCACAATTAACAATGCCCCATTCCAGTTTAACCCTATGTCAACGATGAAGTGTTAATGTGCCAGTTAGAAATGGTTGGCTAAGGCTTGCGCCAAAGACAGGCAGAGACCACCACTCTAGTCAGGGAAAGGAAGTTACACACCAAAGGTAACCTCTTCTCACCCCCTTGGTAGCTTGGCACGAGCAGTTAGGCTTATCTCGGTGGCGAAATACCGAATTTGCTTCAAATTCGGTATTTCAGAGTCGGAAATTACCATGGATTGGAATCAGGTGGTAACCAGGTGCAACCTATAAAAAAGGACCCAAAATGCAGTTCTACTTGCAACATGGCAGCTTTCTATGTCATAGCAAGACGGCTACGGCTACAGCAGGAAGGAGAGAGGGAATGGCTGAGACAGGAGCAGGTGTACAGACAGCGGATCACCCTGTGCATGCTGACAGATCCAGAGATCCTACAGAGGTACAGGCTGGACCCAGAGACCATCAGAGACCTCATTAGGGACCTCCAACCCCTGTTGCAGCACCCCACCCCAAGGGCACACGCAATCCCTGTGCAGGTGCAGGTGCTATGCTGCCTACACCTGCTGGCGTCTGGCAGCTATCAAAGTGTAGTTGCAGTGGCAGGAGGGGTGACCCAGAGCAGCCTGTCAAGGTTCTTCCACAAGTTCCTTGATGCCATGATCCAGAGGATGGACCACTACATTTCCTTCCCTTCCACCCATGCAGAACTGGCACAGACAAAAGCTGAATTCTATCAGATGGCAAGATTCCCCCACATCATTGGCTGCATAGATGACACACACATTCCGATTTGCCCCCCTGCTGACACGGAATACGTATTCCGCAATCGGAAGTCACGGCACACCATAAATGTGCAGGTGATATGCAATGCTAAGTGTGTCATCACTGACCTGGTTGCAAAGTTTCCGGGGAGTACCCACGACTCCTATATCTTCCAGAGTAGCGGCATTTATGCACGGCTGATGGCAGGGGAATTTGGTGAAGGATACCTCCTAGGTAAGACACAGTGTCAGACCCCCATAACCAAAATTGCATTGTGAAGTACATGTATGCATTTGAGTAATGTTACCCCTTTTCCTTGTAGGCGACAGTGCATATGCCCTACGCTCGTTCATTCTCACCCCCTACCTCAACCCCTCAACACCTAGCCAAAGGAGGTACAACCGTGCCCACAAAAGCACGAGGAATGTGGTGGAAAGGACCTTTGGCATCTGGAAGAGCAGGTTCAGATGTCTGCACAAGAGCGGAGGTGCAAGGCAATATACCCCCATCACCTGCTGCAAGATTATTGCTGTCTGTGCAATGTTGCACAACCTTGCAGTCAGGAAAGGCACTGAGGTTGAGTTATCCGACTACGAGGACCCTGATGATGACAATGCTGTGCCATTACCACAACCTGCTGGACTCCCTGCACCAACTGACGGCAGATACAGGCGTCAGGAGATAACAGACAACTATTTCTGAGTGAGTACAGATGCACAAACAGGTCAATGTATGTTTTCAGAAATTAAATTTAATAATGTTGCATCAACGTTACTGCACTGATGTGCAACAAAAGAAAAGTTAAACAAGAAGGGGTAGAAATGTCCATTGTCCGGGTTGCCTCACCTGCACTGGCAGTCTTATTTTTTGCTGCGCTTAGCAGGCCCACTAGGATGAGCCTCACCCCCTTCTGAATGCCCTGCAGCCTCAGCTGAGCGCCTGCTGCTCCGGCGCGGCTCTGACACTGCGCTGGCCGGGCTGCTGCGGCTGCTGCTGTCCCCAGCCTCGCCCAGGACGGGATTCACTACGGTGTTGGAGATCAGTAGTGTCTCCATGGCGGTGGTAATACGGCCCATGCCCCTAGTGACCTCGGACATGTTCTGTGTGAGGCTGGCCTCCATGTTTGCCCCACGTTGGCATAGCTGGGCAGTCGCAGCTGCAAGGCGGTTGAGTGACCTGTTCTGTATTCGTGCATCCCTGCGACGACATAGCTCATGGTCATCCAATCTGTTGCAGAGCTGGGTGATGGCAGTGGTCATTCGGCCAATAGATGTAGCTATCTCCTTGTTGCTGTCAACAAAGGTCTTGAAGCCCTGTGTCATTTCACCCATCTGCAGGTTGTGCAGTCGCAACTGGCGATGGCAGGCCAGGATGGATTTTGCCTGCATCCTCTGTATCGTAACCATACTGGTCTCCAGCCCTGCGAAGACGCTGCCTCCCGGAGCTTGTATTGGGCTGCTGGTTGCACGTGGCCTCCGTGGATTTCTGCTGCCCTGCTGTGTGTGCTGGGGTGACGCTGGTGTCACAGGGTCTTGTGCAGGAGCCTGACCCGCTGCCCCCTCCATGATGACTAATGGAGCAACAATTCTCCTCCGGGCCGGGGATGTGGCAGGTGCAGGGTGGCTCTGTGGTGGTGTGTTCTCCGGGGAGAATAGCAATGTGGGCGACTGAGACAGAGACAGTCGGGGGGAGTGTGGATGTGTGAGGGAATGTCCAGAGTCCTCCTCATTGCCCAGGGCACAGCTGTTGTCCTCCTCCTGTGCTGCTGCACTGGTGCTGGCCACCGCACTGGCTGTTGGTGCTGGAGCTGATGCTGCTCCCCCGCCTGATGGTGCCCCTAGGTATAAAGAAGCATTTGTCAACTGGGTGCTAATGTGTTCCAGTCACTACTATTAAAGCATTGCACATCTCATTACAAACACGTTGATGTTGTATTACTGTTATTTTTCTTATGCTTCTGCTGTGGCATTTTTGGGTACTTTTGCTGACTACATTTAGCAAGATGCATTGCTCATGTCTGTTGCTAGCAGTACTGGCCTGGGGTTTGGCTGTGCATTGGGTCTATAGGGGAGGTGTCTGGTATGGTGTGTCAAGTTGCGCATGCTTCTTACCTGTAGCTGTAGCTCGGAATGAGCTATCCAGGTCCCCAATTCCTACGACACTGGCCCTCTCGATGGTGGTCGCCACTAGTTCCTCCAGCTGAGTGAGGGGTGGCGCCCGGTTTGTTCCTCCTCCAGTAATTCCAGCCTGCTTGTGCAGGTCAGCCAGTTTTCGCTTTGTCACGCCACGGATATCGTAAAACCTCTTCTTGAGATCGTCTAGGCTCCTGTGGGTGACACCAACAGCGTTGACTTTCTCCCCGATGTCGATCCACAGCCTCCTCTTGGTGCTCTCCGGAACAGTGAGGGACAGCCTTCCATAAAGCTGCGTGTGCACCCTCACCACCTCCTCCACCAAAGTTTGCAGCTCCATGGTGCTGAATTTTGGATTCCTCTTACGCGCTGCCTTCTGGCTCTCAGTGCTGGTTGCCATGTCTCACAGGGATCCTGCTAACACTGCTGCTCACTGTGTTTGCTCAGCTCAGGCAGCTTTCCAGAAAGTTCTGATGAGTTGCACCTGCCTGGGTTGCCACTCCCTGTGGGGGAGGGTGCTTCCAGCTCATTGGCTGATGTCTTCAGTGTCAGTTAACCTGCTCGACGAATCGGCATTCTCCGAATCGGTATTTTCCGATTCGGAATTTACCGAATTTGTTCGGAAAATACCGATTCGGAATGTATTATGCGTTCCTATTGGCCTTTCGGCCCATGGGGCGTATTTCTATTTCCGATTCGGCGTTTACCGATTCGGTAGGATCCGCATTTTTATTTACCGAATCGGACGTGTCCGATCCGGCCTATACCGAATCGGTACTTGTCGAATCGGTACGTACCGACTCACGATACCGATTGCTACCGAATCGGTATTTTTCCGACTAATTTTTCCTACATATCATTTTCCGATTTTGAAATACCGATTCGGTACGGATCGGTATTTTAAAATCGGAAAATGCGTTTTACCTACATCGGGCCCTAGATCATTGTGACTCCATTCCAGTCCCCCCAATTGGCAAAGACTATCAACAGGCTTAAAATGAAGGGTTTTGAAGCAATAATACCATTATGATGTGACCCAACTGCACTTGATTGTCCGAATAGTAGCAATGTTCGCCCACTTGGGAAAAGGAAAAGAAGGGGCGAATAGACCTACAGTATAGTCTGAAACACAGGCTAACCACCACCCAGTCCCTCGTCTGTTTGGGAATGAGGAGAGCTCCCTGGGAAGGGAAAAACCATGACTTAGATATGTTTTTTTGATAAACTCAAAGGTATTGTTGAGTCTAGTGTCTGCCGTCTGGTGGAGCGACTGTATGTATTTGAAAATGAAATTGTGAAACTAACTCCTTCTAGGGTGACAAATGATTGCAGAGCTGAGGTTGCTACACATCCGTCACCCACACTTATTTCTATTCCATTGGAGCCAACCCTGGCAGCCTGCTTCAATCAATCATACCTGAATGTCTATATAACGCCACAGCTTCAGAATGTGAGAGAACACAGATTCCTGGTCCCATGGTCCTGTTAAACAAGTTCAGCAATCAACTTATCATTGATTTAACCTATACTGGATGCATGCCTTAATATTATTGCTATGCCTAATGGGCCAATTTTGAAACAAAGCAAAATAGAATATACTGTACAGCTAAAGAATAAGGTGTGCCACTGATTCTCAAAAATGCCAACTTTAATGCTGCTAATTGTGGAAATTGATTTGGATAAGGCCCTCCTGAAACTCCTTTAATTGAAACTGTGTAGTCATCAACTGTAAATATTCAACTGAAGCACATCTTTTTCCCCAGAACTGTTCAGGAATGAGATGCTTACTAGCCTTTTATGTGTGGGCTTGTTTCACAAGCATTTGCGGCGCAGGCCTGCAAAACATCAACCAAGCGACAAACCTTTTTCCTGATTGGGTGTAGGAGGCCTGGTGCCAGCCATAATGAGTTTTTCTCCACTCTCTGATCTGAGGACTTGGACTGACAAAGAGTGGAGGGAACTGCATCGATTAGGATTGAGGGAAACATAATAACTACTCAGGCAAAGCCCAGCGTGTTAATTGCTCAAATTTGACTTTCTGAAACATTTCATGAATAGGTTGCAAATTAACTATGAAAAATGGTTAACTGATGTAAGAACGTATGATAGTATCATGCTTGAGGAAACCTGGCAACACAAGGTAATTTGGGATGGATATGTCAGTTTGTTTGTACCAGCAATTCCTTCCCCAGCGGGAAGACCGAGGGGGACTTGTAACTTTTATTTGGTCTTCTTTGTGCATATTCCAATTATGCTTCATGGGATCCAAAGTTTCTGTGTCATTCATTTCTTTTAAATTAAAGTTTTGCAAGGTTGTACACCTGCATGAAAAGACCTGTATTATTGACATCTTTGTCTCTGTTAAAGAGGTATTTGAGGATAGATCGAACTGGATTACATGCCTAAATAAACTCTGTTCACCCCCTTGGCATGAAGGGGGGTAGGAAGAACCCCTCCATCTATAGGCCCATTTCCCTGTTAGACTCTGTTGTGAAAGTTTTGGGGCTAATTGCATTGCATAGGATTTTTGTTGGATTACTGGACATAACATGTTAACACCAGCCCAATATGGCTTTAGGGAGGGGCTTGGAACGCATTAGCAATGGCTCAATCTTCATCAGATATACTATAACTAAAATGAGTTCATTCTATTTCACTTTTTTGGAGGTTAGTAGTGCCTTTGACTTGATTATTAGTTATAGGCCATATTGCTTGAGATGGGCTTAGATCAGAACATTGTCGAACATCTGCGATCCCTATGCTTTGGAGTCAAGGCTTCAGTAAGGTGTGTGATCGAGGGAGAATGTACTTCATCTGTTGAGCTTAAATGGGGAGTTTGTCAGCGATGTGTTTTGGCTCCTATGTTGTTTCCTTTGCACATCAGGTGGCTATTTGATTCCCTCTGGGAAGGATATGCCCACAATTAACAATGCCCCATTCCAGTTTAACCCTATGTCAACGATGAAGTGTTAATGTGCCAGTTAGAAATGGTTGGCTAAGGCTTGCGCCAAAGACAGGCAGAGACCACCACTCTAGTCAGGGAAAGGAAGTTACACACCAAAGGTAACCTCTTCTCACCCCCTTGGTAGCTTGGCAGGAGCAGTTAGGCTTATCTCGGTGGCGATGTGTAAAGCATTTGCACAACACACACAGGAACAACACACTAGGCACACCACAAAATGAACTCTACACAAGGTTATATAAAAATAGCCTTTGTATTATAATAAAAACACATCAGAAAGTAATCACACAATATACACTGTGCCAAATGGCACGGGCAAAATTTACAAGGGATTATTTACACAGGGCCACGTGGGCCACTGTCAGAATTAGCACTTGGGAAAGAATGGAAAACGTAAAAATATATATGAACTTAGAACACAGCCAGTAATCACTGGCAGACACTATACTCGGCGCCGTCAACCTGTAATATAAATCATAACAGGTACAGTAGCACATAAGGCGAGAACTCTATTCTGCGCCAACCTCATAAGCTAAAATAGGATAAACCATAATCTCCTAAACATAACTTGCATTAGGAAATAAACTTAAGAACATAACCTGCATTAGGGAATAAATCAAACCTAGACCACAGTAGAGAAATAAAACAGTAGGTAAAACCTAATAAGCATAAAAGCACAAATGCCCTCTGTCCAAAGTCAGGGCGCGCTGCCAAATGCAGCGACAGTCACAGGGGCGCACTCGGCGCAAACCTAAATGGGGCAGCTGCCCACTACTTGCTGGGAAGTTCAATGAAGGCCTAAACGTTACAGCTGGCACTAGGTGCTGCGCAGCTGTGCAGGCAGGGGTGGGGGCAAAGGAGTGCGTCTCACTCCTGGATTCAAAGTACATGTCCCCCTAAATCAAAGAACCTAAATGGTGCAGCTGCCCACTACTTGCTGGGCAGCTGTAAATAAGCAAAATGTGGCATGGGCTCTCACTGGCCCTCCAAACAAATGTGTAAGACATTGGAGCCATCTGGCTCTGACAATGAGGTATGTCCCTTGGAGCACTCTGACTCCTGAAATAATTATGCGCCTAACGTTGGAGTCACGGGGCTCTGGAAAGGAACATCAGCAACATGTGGGAGCCATCTAGGCTCTGAAAACCACTGGGACGTCGTTGGAGCCATGGAGGATCTGGCATGAATCTGCCCCATGGAGCACACAGGCTCCTTCAACCACTTTGCGCCATTTAGGGAACGAGGAGCTGGTCCCCAAACTACTGTGTAGCGCACTGGCGCTAAAAATAATATCGCCCAATGTTGGAGCCCTGCACAGGCTTTAAAAAAATTATCAGGGTGACTTATGGGGGTAGCGGCCCACTCTCTGGCTATGCCGCCCAAGAGAAACAACAATGGGGGCAGGTGTGGCGAGCACGGGCCCCTCTGGGCCCTTTAACCACAATCAGAGGCCCCTCGGTGGAGCGCCCACAGCTGAGGGTCCGCTCCGCAAGGCAGTAAAAGGAAACACCCTCGAGCCCTCTCTTACCGGCTCAATCTGCTGCGTCTCTACTGCGGTCTCTGAATTCACCTGGTCAGGGCCGGTCCTCCGGACAGAAAGGAGCTCGCACAGCTCCCACGTTCCACATGCGGCGGGGGCAGGCACCGACAATGTGCCTCGTGCCCCATCTGCCATCGATACCTCAATGCGGCATCTTCCGGGCTTTTCCAGCGGCAGCGGCGGCGTACGCGGGACTTCCTCCGGCAAACCGGAAGTCCCGTCTGCCGCCAGGCACAAAACTGCCGTTTTCGCCGCAGGGCGCGGCGGCGATCATTTTCTCGGGGCAAAAGCGAGGGGTAGGCTCCCTCTAATTACACATATAAAAACGGGGGGGGGCACCCCTAATTTAAATAAAGATAAGTGGCCAAAATGCTGGGTGGGCACCTGCGAGGAGCACAAGGAGGATGGGGATCCCAAGTCAGGGGAACCCCTTGCACACAATGCAGCCCGAAGTTGATGGATAATCTTGACCTATAAATACATTTGTTAAAAACCTATTTCATGACCTGTGGAGCCAAACCCGGTAAATGTGAGACAGTTTTTTATTTAATGTAAGGGTGCTGAAAGGGAAAATGACCTCTCCTATTTAGAAGTTACAGTGAATTCCATTAAGAAGTGGCCCCCCTGCCTTGCTAAAAGATGTTTGAAGTTTCACCAGTCAGAGGGGGTTCTTTTGAACTGTGCCATGAGAGTTGGGAAGAAGCCCACAGGACCTCTGTTGGAAATATGTAAGCTTAAAGGCTTGCCAGGTTTGATATATGGGACAGTATTCTATTGTGGGCTAATGTGAAATCATAACATTGTAATTTGAAGAGAACAGATTTTGTATGCACCTATTAGGTCTTTCTCCATGTAGTCCACACTATTTCACTAAGGGAAGTAGGCTTTAGTTTTGTGGCAGTTCAAATTACGCTAGTCCTATCGCTCCTTTGGCTGTCAATATGATGAAATGAAAGCATTGCCTCAGGTGTGATCATGAACATAAAATTCCCTGTCAGAGGCATATTAAGCAGGTCACTGATGTTCTCAGAAGACTTTGGGGCATATTAACAAAGGCTTTATCTTCGTTTTTTGCTTTACAAGCCAAAGCAGCAGAGACATAAATATAGCCAGTTCTTAGTGACATCTTTATTGACGTCTTATGTCCAACCTTACGTCAAACCTGGCACCTTTCAGGTATAAATATACCAACGTTGCCTTAAGCAAACGCACGGAGGTTTTGGAGCAGAGCGGCTATCTACTTGCCCGAGAGCCCAGCTGATGCGAGAGCCCACGGACGCCGCCCCTCCCTTTTGACGCACTGAGAGAGACGCTGTCTTTTTCTCCAGCCGAGAAAATCCAGCTTCGGTGTTCTCCGCTGCCCTTGCGGGTTGCTGGGATATCGAGTCCTGAGAGAGAGATACCAGACCTCCTGCTTTCTATTACCCAGGTACGGAACTGACTAAACCCTTAAAGAGAATTCTTGATTCAGATTCTTGGCAAAACCAACTTAACTTAAACTGCTACTTACTTACTCCTTCCCACGTATTAGGCTTAGGTCAGGTACAACGGGGTAGGCGTATTTAGAAGCACCAGTTGAGTACGTTAGTCAATGTATATATGTGTGTATATATTTTATCCATTTTAAAGTATCATATGGCTAAGAAACCAAATCAATGCTTTTACAGTATTATTTCATAATACTCCTTTTACTGTACGCACTTTACTTTAATATAAGTATTGTTTGTTTGTTTGTTTACAATTTTTTTTTCGATCTATTTGGATCATAAAAGATTACAACAATTTAAAACAATTGAAAATAGTGTCAAATATAGAAGGGTTTAAAAAACAACACAAGTAAGCAAAAATTAGAGACAATGCAGAAAACATATTTAAAAATCAGTTGCAATGCATTACATTTAGAAATCATCAAGCAATGCATTTGTCAGTATTTAACTTAATACAGCGGTTGCGAGTGTACCACATTGCTGTTACAAATGTTGCCACTGCAAACACAATTGGGGGGGATAGTTCTGTCTTTAATATTCTGTAGGCTGGGAGGTAGAGCCTTAAGCCAAGGTTTTTTAGGAGTGGGACAAGCCAGTATTTCCTGGGTCTTTGATAAGCTTTACAAACAACTATAATGTGCAGATCATTTTCTTGGGGAAATATGCAGACTGGGCACTGTGTGGAGGGCTGGGACTTGGCCCAACGGTCCGTGAATGCCCTTAGAGGGAGAGTGCCGTATCGCCACTGCATGAATAGTTTTCTTGTCAGGACGGGACTAATTTCAGCAAGGACAAGCTCTAGGAGGTATCAATCTTTGGACTTGATAAACAGATTTGTTAGAGACCCCTCGCGTGTACTCTCAATCGAGACAAGTAACTTTTGCTCGTAAAACTCTCTCGAAAGAAGTTTGCGTGGGGTCCTACAAAAAGCATTTCCCGGATCAAGCCATAGTTCCGGCCTTCCTAGAGTCTCGCAAGTTTGTTTAACATATCTCAGCAATGGGATTAGAGTAGCATTTGGTAAGCTTAGGGTCTCCTCGAGCTCAGCCCTATAGTTCGATAATTCAGGGGTGCTCCAGATTCTGCGCCAAAAAGTTATGGGTTTTAGTCCCAACTCTTCAGTAATGGGTCTAAGACCCAGATCTAATGTCAGCGGGAGGAGGGGGGTACTAGGTGGTAGGGCTGCCAGCTGCCTTATGAAGTTGTTCTCACTAATCTGCAGTTTCTGGGCGATTGTATGACCCCACAGTTCTCCGCCATAGGTGACGGCCCCTCTTGCCTGCATTTTATAGATATGAAGAAGGGGACCAAAAAGCTTGTAGTTCGACCTACTTGCCATCCTACAAATGCCGCCGGTTAGCTGAACCAGTTTCATATTGGCCTTGGTGCAATGTGAGTCCCATGTCATGTTCTGGTTGATGGTTAGCCCCAGGTATTCGAAGGTGAAAACCCTCTCTAGTCTCAACGGCCCTATGGTAGGATTTGGGCGAGTTGAGAAGGGAGGGTTAAAGATCATGAATTTTGTTTTCAGGGCATTGATCTCTAGCCCACGCTCCACACAAAATGTTGAAAACCCGTCCAAAACCTGTTGTATACCCATGGGGGACTTAGATAGCAGCAGGGTGTCGTCCGCAAACATGATAGCTGTCACCCTGCTGCCATTGACTTGGGAGCGTCGATATCAGCCAACCTATTCAAGTGGTCGATCACCCTGTTGACAAAGAGGCAAAACATGGTCGGTGCTAGCACACAGCCCTGTCTTACCCCTCTGTCAACGGGGAAACTACCCGAGAGTGCACCACTTCTGCCGCACCTGATCCGAGCGAAATTCCCCTGGTGTAATCTAATCAAGATTGACAAAATGTCCGCCGGGATCCCTAGCTCCACCAGGACGATCCATAGTCTATCTCATGGCACTAGGTCGAAGGCTGCTCGCAAGTCCACGAATACCGTGTACAAGCTGCCGCCCTCAATTGCCACAGTCTTCCAAAACAAAAGATTCAGACAAAAGATCTGGTCCGTGGTTGAGACCCCCCTTCTGAACCCAGCCTGGTAGGGACTCAAGATAGCATGTTCCTCAATCCAGTTTTGGAGGCGGTCAAGTATCAGCCTACCGAAAATGTTCTGAGTTACATCAATAAGGCTAATAGGCCTGTAGTTGGCTGGGAGCAGAGGCGACCCCTTCTTGTATATAGGGACAATCTTTGCGCCCAGCCAAGTACCTGGTACCTCCATGCCCCTCAAGACAGCGTTGAATAACGTCATCCGGTTAGGTGCCCATACATCGGGCTCCTGTTTGAATAGGTCTCCCGGTAGACCATCCAAACCAGGCGCCCTACCTGATATCAACCCTGCGATGGCTACTCGCACCTCCTTTTCGGTGAGGAGGTCCCCCTCTGGTACAGTGCTGATGGTTGGTTAAGGATTATTAAGGGCGCCATCGTCCACCCCATAGAGGGACTGAAAGTGATCTTGCCAGGCCTTGGCTGAGATGTTAGGTTCAATTGTTGAGGCTAACTCCTCAGACCCCGTATTAACAATACGCCAGAATTTGCGTGAATCCCTAAAAGATAGTGAAATGGTGAGGTTTTCCCATTTCTCCTGTTCCCATTCGCTTTTAGCGTGGGAAATCATGGACTTGTAGACCCTTCTCCTGGCCCTAATCACAGATCTGTCTCTGCCTTCCTTAATCGAAATCAACAGGTCAGATTTAGCCTTACGGCATGCAACATTGTACCGGGTGGGTCGGGTGTAACGACCACTACCACTCTTTCCTGTCGAGAAGAAAACTTCAGCCACAGACTTAATCAGGTGCTCGTGCATCAACCACAGCTGCTCGTTAGTACCCTCCGTGCTTGGTTGCTCCGTTATTGCACAAACCTTTTCAAGTGTGGGAAGGACCGGGGCATAAAGCCCTGAGACTTTCTCTGGATTTGAGGCAAGCTTCTCCCACCTAACTCTCCATCTGTTATTTGTCAATACTAGCCCATGGGTGAGGGGGCCTGCCACCAGCCCTCTGTCATCTAGGCCAGGGAGGGCATATTCCAATTCCAATGCGTTGTGGTCGCTGTCCTCCCTAGTTATCACCCGGAAGTCGTTAATGTATGACCACAAGGAAAGTGGGACTAGAATGTAGTCTAGTCTTGACTCCCTGCCTACTCTATTGTAAGTACATTTAGGAGGGATATCAGAATTTGTGCGTCTATTGCAGGCCCACACACCATGTTTCAGGGTCATGGCAGTAATTTGAACGGCCAGAGGAGTCCAGGCTCTGGGTGCAGGTGCTGCAGTTGGGGGTACGGACCATAGTGCATCCTCCTCCTGGGAAAGTTTATCCACAAGACCAAAGTGGCAATTCAGATCTCCTCCGATCAGGAGGGGGGTGCCCTGAGAAATGTCACTAAGGGCGACCGAGAGTTCGTCGATGGTACGTGACTCTTGTGTGATGCCAACCGGCCTAGAGTAGACATTTATCACCACAAGTCTGCTCGAATTCGGCCACTCCAACAAAAGACCAAGAATGTCCTCTGTGGCTAGGGGAAGAACGGTGACCGTACATACCAAGTCAACCGCCACCCAGGTCGCGAGACCACCTGAGGGGCGACCCTACCCCCCCACTTTGCGGGGATGGAGTATGCTGCAAAACCTGTGCGAGGGACTTCCTCTCTCGCCCAGGTTTCTTGGAACAAACATATATCCCTACCCTCAATGAATGAGCTCCAATCCGGGGAGTTTAGTTTGTTCCCCAGGCCAGACACATTCCAAATTGCAATTGTTGGAATTCATTTCTCTTGCATGAGAAAGAAGACTGCTCAATAAATAACACTTTTTATTGAAAACTCCCGTCTCTCTATTTCTCTGCACTCTGGTGAAACTAAGTATGCACAATTGACTGAGTGAAATAGCTGTCTATTGTTTTCACACGACTCTAAAGATACACTCTTATTCTGAGGGAGCAAAGTTGTCATGTTTTATGGTTGTCAGAAGCTAATCCCTTCTTGTCTATCCAGGGAAGTTAAACTCCTCCTTGTTTATTCGAGAAAGTTTCTAGTGATCTCTGAGCTAGCTGGCAAAACTAATTAAGTCTAATATAGTCAGTAGAGACCTAGATGACCTCAGTCGTACGTCTAAACTGCTGTTTATATTATTCCAATGCGCAGAGCCTATTGGCAATATAGGAACTACACTACACTCCAAGGGCTTCAAGTAGAGCGTGCCTCCTGTTCAAGAAGTCTCTGGAACATCAAAAACTTCAACTTCTTCTGCCATCAGCACTGGGGACTGTTTGTTTTGTGCTGCAACAGAAAAAAAGCAACCCAACACTGTCTACAATGCCCCAGCCGACTCCGTGTACTGAAGGCACCGCAGAGGGCACCACCGCACGATGCACCGCAAGCCTGGTCTCACAACGACGACACCACAGTGCCGCTGCTTGCTCTGCAACCTGTGAGAACCACACTTCACGCACCTCACTTCACAATGCTGCCTTGGTATACCCAGTGACACTGCTCCATGCCAACAGTGATGCGGGTGCTTGCATCATGACTCATGGGCACCACTCGTAAGTTACACGATGCACCGTCCTCATCCCAAACTGCAGCCTTAGCCCACCGACACCGCCGTCATCGACTCCAGTGTGTCAGCTGACAACAGCACGTCAGCAATGACAACGACACTGCTTGGACAGTGACTTGCCAGCACCATGACAAGCACTGTATGACTTCGCACCGCAACCCTGGTCTCACTGATGCTGCTGGATGACTGTCACAAGCCCCTGCCTGCACCTCAACCTGAAGGCACTGCGCTCCAAGCCACCTTGCTTCACGATGCTGCCTTGGTATCCCCAGCGCACCGCAGAGGGCACCACCGCACGATGCCCCGCAACCCTGGTCTCGCGGCCACGACACCACCGAGCCGCTGTTTGCTCTGTGACCTGTGAGAACCGCACTTCACACCACCTCACTTCACAATGCTGCCTAGGTATACCCGGCAACACCGCTCCAGCCCAACATCGAAACTGCCCTTGCACCGTGGTCATGGGCACCGCTCGTAAGTTACACGATGCACCGTCCTCTTCCCACACTGCAGCCTTGGCCCACTGACACCAGCGTCATCGACTCCAGTTCGTCAGCCGACGACAGCACTTCAGCAATGACGATGCCGCTGCTTGCACCATGACCTGCCAGCACCACGACGAGCACTGCATTACTTCGCACCGCAGCCCTGGTCTAACCGCTGACGTTAGACGACCACCACAAGCTGCTGCCTGCACCGCAACCTGAGGGCACTGCATGCCACACCGCTGCACTTCGCACTGCAGCCCTGATGCCTGCTGACGCCGGACAGAGCTATCAACTTCAATGAACTGTGTTTCAATTCTATTTTAGATTATTGAAGATTTCGGAGAACTACATAGTGGATTTTTATAGTTTTTGGTCTTTTTGATATACATAAAAATATTGGAAATTTTTCTAAAGTGGTGTGGTGTCCTTTTGTAGTGCCTTCATTATATTACTGTGGTTATGTGCAAATGCTTTACACACTGCCTCTAAGATAAGCCTGACTACTCGTGCCAAGCAGGGGTTATTTTAGGGGTGTAACTCCATTATCCTGACTAGAAGGATGGGTCTCTACTTGTACAAAGGTGCAAACCCTTACCAACTAGAGACCCACATTTCTAACATCTAGAACCTCCAGTGAGCTTGAGGTTGTCCACCAGGTAATGGGGAGTGTATGTGGTTAGAGCTTTATGGGTGATGCAAGCAGTATTATACATTGCCATGTTTCAGCCAGCGGGAAGTGACCAGCATAGGTGTAATGTTGTCATACTTTGGCCCTATAGATGCATGCAGCTAAATGTAGGATTGATATAAGGGGGTTGTTATTGTTATTGTTATTGTTATTGTTATAGCGGGTTTATATAGCGCCGAATCACCTGCAGGTCTCAGGGCGCTTTTGACCACAGAACATAACAACCGGGATACTGAAAAAAGGGAGGAGGGAAGGGGCAGGACTCAAGCTAAGCTGAGTGCTGTTCTGAAAAGGTTGGTTTTCAGGGCTTTCCTGAAGCGGAGTAGATTACCCTCCTTACGGAGTGCCTCAGGCAGGGCGTTCCAAAGGTTCGGTAGTAGGACCGAGAAAGATCTCCCTCCCATTGTGGCCAGTTTGAAACGTGGGTATACAAGGAGTTGGGCGTCTGAAGACCTGAGGTTTCTTTCCAGTCTATATATCTCAATCCGTTCCTTTATGTAAGCCGGGGCCTGCCCGTAGATGGCTTTATGGGCTATACAGAGGCTTTTAAAGACGGACCTCTGCCCGATTGGCAGCCAGTGTAGACTCTTTAGTAATGGAGAGGCATTTGCTCTCCTCGGGAGATTAAAGATGAGTCTGGTGGCATCGTTTAGGACTACCTGAAGTCTGTTTATTAGCATTTTTGGCAGGCCTAAGTAGAGCGCATTTCCATAGTTGAGTCTTGACACTATGGTGGCAGAAACCACTGTGCGAAGCATCGACTGGGAGAGGAGAGGAACTAGCTTGCGCAACTGTCTTAAAAGACCAGTGCAGGTACCAACCACGGTAGAAACCTGGTTGGTCATGGAAAGGGCACTGTCTAACTTAATGCCAAGACTCTTGACTGTGGCAGCTGGCTGTGGAGTTGGGCCCAGCTCCTGGGGCCAGTACATGTCACTCCAAGAGGAGCACTTGGATGGTACTATCAGCACCTCTGTTTTTTCCGGGTTGATTTTTAACTGGTTAGTGGCCATCCAGTGGACTGTGTATCTGAGTATGTCCTGGGCGTGTGACTGGGCTTGTACGGTGTCGTCTATGCCCAGCAACAGCTGTGTGTCGTTGGCATAGTTAAACACTCGACAGCCCATCCCTGCTAGTGTGTTAATCAGAGGCTGCAGATATAGGTTAAACAGGAGTGGGGATAGTGCTGAGCCCTGGGGGACACCACAAGTCAGACCTCTCACTCCTGATATGCTGTCTCCCATCTGGATTCTCTGGGTTCTCCCAGATAGGAATGATTCCAGCCACCGAAGAGCCAAGCCCTGAATCCCAACCCCAGCCAGCCTGTCCAGCAGAAGGGTATGGCTGACAGTATCGAACGCCGCTGATAAGTCTAACAGAATCAGGGCGCTCGTTCTCTTACTGTCAGCCATCCTTCTGAGCTCGTCCAGCACCGAGAGCATGACAAGCTCGGTGCTGTGATGTGCGCGGAAACCTGCCTGCCTCTCATGGAGTAGATGGTTAAACTCCAGGAAGTTTGACAGAGATTTTAGCACTTGTTGCTCGAGTACTTTGGACAGGAAAGGCAGCTGGGATATGGGTCTATAGTTTTTTAAGGTGTTGGGATCTGCCCCCACTTTCTTTAGCAGCGGTCTTACACGAGCTTCTTTAAAGCTAGTGGGGAGCCTGCCAGTGCTCAAGGATTTATTTAGTGTGGCTAGGATATGGTCCTCTAGAATAGGACGTGCCAAGCAGAAAATACTTGGGGGGCATGGATCTGCAGGGGAACCAGATTTTGTCTTCCTCATCAGCAATTCGAGGATTAGTGGGTCCATAGGGGGAAATGATGATAGGCAGCTGGCAGCTGGGTTTAGAGTGGCCTGCTGCTCGATTGGGCCGTACCCCATACTTTTTATTTCGAGCATAATGGTGTCTACTTTATCTAGAAAGTATTTCTGGAAAGTATCACAGTTTATGCTGCTTTCTGCATCCTGAGCTCTTTTAGTTAGTTCCTTCAGGATTTTGAACGTTTCCTTTTGAAAATTGGTCGCCCTATTTATTCGGGTCTCATAAAATGAGGCTTTAGTTTCCCGGGTGGATTTTTTATAGCTGCGAAACGCCTTCTTATATTGTCCACAGGTATCTGTATCCTTATTTTTCCTCCAGTTTCTCTCCATATTACGCAGAGCCTTCCTTTGATCCCTCAAAGCGGGTGTGAACCATGGGGCTCCATTTTTTCCACTATTTTTGTTTGGAGTTTCTCGGGTGCTATCTGATCGATGGCTTTTGCCAAACAGTCCATCATGTCCTTACAGTCTTGATCTACATCTTTATTGGGTGTTATCGGCTGGACAGTTCCCCTGAGTGACGTGTTCAATGTGTGTTGGTCCACAATTTTCCACTGACGGATCAGTCTGGGTTTAGGTGCTGGGCGTAAGGGTATAGTATCCAGGGGGATGTCACAGTAGATCAGATAATGGTCTGACCAGATACAAGGGAGGATTCCAACTAATACCACCCTGGAATCTGTAGTCCATATTAGATCTAGGGTATTACCTTTTGTATGAGTAGGTGCGTTTACGAGCTGCCTAAATCCCAGAGAGGACATGGTTGTCTCTAGGGAGCTAGCTGCTGGCTGTTTCTTTTCTTTGTCCCAGTGAAAATTAAAGTCTCCTGTAACTATGACATTTCTATATCTGGAACACATGTCAGACACAAAGGTCATAAAGGAGTCATTAAAGCCTGGGGTGGCGTTGGGGGGGCGATAAACTGTGAGAACTGTAACACACATGTTATCAAACATGATTTTTATCGCCAGCAAGTCGGCCAGATCCACTGACTCAGCCAGTATTTTGGTCACTGCTAGATGTCTCTTGAATAATATTGCCACTCCTCCCCCTCGGGTGTTCCCTGTGCGATTCTGCCAATGAATGTCATAGTTTATAGGGACGGCGGCTATGATGTCTGGTATGGAGCTGTCCCCCATCCAGGTTTCGGTCAGGGTCAGGATGTCAATGTCTTCGCCTTGCAATAGAGTGAAAATCTCAAGACTATGACAACATAGTGACCTAGTGTTTAGACTAACCAGCTTTAGGGTATGCGGGGGGGCTGGGGACCTACCTATCTGCGGTGCCTGGATGGACAATTCCTCTACACGAGTGAGTGTACCCAGGTCTAGAGATATTGTGTCCTCATTCAGTTGACGGATTTCCTCCCAGAATAAGTAATCCGTTTGGTGAGGGTCACTGCCCCTGCGCCCGTCCATGCACGGACGGGCGCAGACGGGCAGGACTCTGGCACGACTCCGGCACAGACCCAGCGCGTCCGCTGACCGCGTCCGCTGCGCGGAGACATGGCCGACCATTTTTATAGTGGCAACTCCAGCCCAACCAAAGATGGCCGCCACGTAATCCGGGACCCGGGCCTTCACCAGCCCTGCCGAGCGCCTTAGGATCGTGGGAAGAGGAAAGTGATAATCCTCCAACTATAGCGCCAGTTCCCCAGGTAGAAATATGGTTTCCCCAGAAATACGAGTGGGAGAAAGTGCAATTGTGCAAAGCAGCGAGGGGTTTCTAAAAATGGGTCGGACACAAGGGAGAATACAATGTTTAAAAGTAGCACAGGTAAAATAAGTGATCCGCCCGATTTCAATCTCGGGGGTGTATGTGCAGCAGATCTCAGATCTTTTTCAGGAATTTAACAATGGATTTCACAGAGAAGACGTAGGCGATAACATGCATGTCTTACAATGGTGCTGATTTGAGGAATGTAAGTCTTATCTAGGAAGACTCCTAGGGACATGGCACTGTCAAAATTGGTGGTTTTATTTTTATTAATGTTGTGTGTGTCCATCTAGGACTGTAGCAGAAGTGTTGATCTTGTCAATTATGTGGTCAATGCATTCCCCTACAAATACTGTGTTATTACCTGGTGGGTGATAGATGGAAATTATTCTGAAAGGAGAATTGTGTTAAGCACGCAGATCTAGATATTGGAACATGGAGAAAGAATAATTTAGTATCTTACTACATTATATTCATCTATAAAAATGGTTGTGATACCTCCCCTGACTCCCTTCCTTTCTGATGATGGACTTATTTTGGAGGAAGTAGAATCTCAAAAGACCTGTGAGATGTATCATTGACCTAAGAGGTCTAGTATGAGGAATTGGCATGCTGCTTCACTCGGGTGTGAGGCCTGGTCAATCAACAGCTACAAACCCTTGTAGGGTGAACAACAAAAAGTCGCTAAATTAGCCTGGTCTTAACTGGGTAGCTTGGCACAAAAAACAGTCAGGCTTAACTTAGAGGATATATGCATTATGAATGTCTGACATAATATCGACAGACAGAATATCTACATACAAAAATATTCGACACAAAAATATCGAAATCAAAAATATCGAAATTATATCTACATAATGGTAAGTACAAAAATATCGAAAAAATAATATTGTACAAAAATATCAAAATTAAAAATATCGTTTTTTTAAATGTATTAATAATAATTGAAAATTAATTTAAAAATACATATAATTTTACGAATATTAAATAAAAACATTAAAACATATTTAAAATATTATAACTAATACCTATACATTTAAAATAAATTTTAAATTGTACATATCCATTTATAAATATACTTACTCCACATATTACAACAGTAGAAAAATCGTTGGATTGCGTAGGGTTTAAATTACTTCCCACACTACTCCCTCTGTAACACACAACACACTAAACATTATAAAAAAACACAATTAATACAATTTCAATTAATCAATTAATGTAAGTATTAATGAACTATTTAACACTTATTAATTACCAATTAATTAACAATAAATACCAATAAATAAATACAATCTCTTTAATTAATTACATGTAATTATATAACACCCTACTCCCCTAAAAACACGGATGTATGACGTTACAACGCAACTTTTACAACGCACTACCATTACAACGAAATTTTTACAACGCAAAAACTATTACAACGCATACATTTACAACACGTGTTTACAACGCAGATACTTTTACAACGCATACCATTACAACGTAAGTATTGGTAAGTATATAATAATTTTTTTATGTAAATTAATTAAAATTAATATAATATAATTTAATTTAATTTAATTAATTTAATTTAAATTTAATTTTACATTATTTTTACACTGTACCCCTGTACCCCAAAAACCCAAAACTGACCCTGAACCCTAAAAATACCCCTTTACCAAAAAACTAAAAACTGACCCTGAACCCTAAAAATACCCCTTCACCAAAAAACTAAAAACTGACCCTGAACCCTAAAAATACCCCTTTACCCAAAAACTAAAAACTGACCCTGAACCCAAAAAATACCCCTTTACCCAAAAACTAAAAACTGACCCTGAACCCTAAAAATACCCCTTTACCCAAAAACTAAAAACTGACCCTGAACCCTAAAAATACCCCTTTTCCCAAAAACTAAAAACTGACCCTGAACCCTAAAAATACCCCTTTACCCAAAAACTAAAAACTGACCCTGAACCCTAAAAATACCCCTTTACCCATGGGTATGCGTTGTAAAGGTATCTGCGTTGTAAAAACATGCGTTGTAAATGCATGCGTTGTAATAGTTTTTGAGCTGTAAAATTTTCGTTGTAATGGTAGTGCGTTGTAAAAGTTGCGTTGTAATGGTTGTTTCCCTATAAACACACAACCCACTACACATAAATAAATGAAATAATTTAATCACTTAATAATTATTAATTACCAATTAATTATTAATTAACAATATCAAAAATTAATAAATTAAAAATATTAACATATTAACTCTAATTAATTTAATTTACTACTTAATATTATTTCATTACAAATTAATTATTATTTAACAATAACACTAAATTAAATATATTAGCACAATAAATCTAATTAATGTAATTAACTAATTAACATTAATTAATTACCAATTAATTATTAATTAACAATAACAATAAATTATATATCTTAGCACATTAAATCTAATTTTTTAATTAACTAATTAATATTAATTAATTACCAATTAATTATCAATTAACAATAACACTAAATTAAATATATTAGCACAATAAATCTAATTAATGTAATTAACTAATTAACATTAATTAATTACCAATTAATTATTAATTAACAATAACAATAAATTATATATCTTAGCACATTAAATCTAATTAATTTAATTAACTAATTAATATTAATTAATTACCAATTAATTATTAATTAACAATAACACTAAATTAAATATATTACCACATTAAATCTAATTAATGTAATTAACTAATTAGTTTCAATTAATTACAAATTAATTATTAATGAAAAAATATTTAAAAATATATTAATTATTTATTTATTATTAAATTACTTCCCACCCTATTCCCCTATAAACCCACAACCCGCTCTAATACTAAAACGCAAAATGTTAACATAATTACTAATTTTCAAACATACATTTCTAAACATATTTAGCAAACATATAAACAACATAATAAAATACATAACACTAAACAACACAATTTCGATATTACTAACATACATACCTTAATCTCGATATTCTGTCTGTCGATATTATGGCACATCGATATACTATACCATCGATATTAAAACATCGATATTATTGTATATCGATATTTTAATTTCGATATTTTGTCTGACTACCATGCATTATGCATGACACAAACAGCAATAAAGTGTAAACACTAGACAAGAGAACTCCCAAACCAATTTGTCTTATTTCTCGACAGGTGATTTGTCCTACCTATTTCCACCTATTTACTTATTCGTGATATTCTTTGCTTTATTTTTTCTTTCTCCCCTTAGCTCCCTTTTCCAACTTTCTTTACTTTTTCCTTTTTTTGGGGGGAATTTTTTTTTATTGAGAATTTAAACGGTATCAAAAAAGAGGTGCAATAGTTATACAATGATTAATATAGCACAGTTCATAAAAAAGATCCTCATGACAATACATAAATACATAATTACACTTCAATATTATTACCAAGAAATGAAGTAGAGGGCCAAGATAGATACAAATATATAAGTATGTCAATATATATCGTAAAAAAGAATAAAATTCATACTGAAGATTGATAGATTATGTCGGGACAGAATTAGCAACTATACCCTCCTTCCATACCTTCAGTGGGGCCCACATTTTATAGCCAAAATCCCGCAATTTTCTGCCTTTATGTAGATAAAGCGAAGATTCTATGTTATGAATTGCAAGGAGTCTGGCCAGCCACATTGAAAAGGTCGGGGGAGAGGGGTCCTTCCAAGCAGCTGATAACAGGATCCGTAAGACGGATACAACCAAAAAGATAAAAGCCTCTGTTTCTCTACTACTACTCAGACCCATCTTACAGTCACTCCCGAGGATCATCACTGTTGGGGATAGACTGATCTTCGAGCCTAGCAGCCCCTCTAGGAATTTCTCGATCTCGGTTTTGATTGAAGTAAGTTTATCACAAAAAAAGAACATATGTAACAAATCAGCCGAGCCTTGTTGACATCTCGGGCAGTTACTATCCCTCCTCATACCCCAGTGATGTAACTTAGAAGGGGTATAATATAGATTGAAGAGAGTCATAAAATGTTGAGCCTTCAAATTAGAGGACCTAAGTACCTGTTTATCTAAAGATAGGGCTTTATCGAGATCTACATCTGGGTCTTGTAATTTTGCTGCCCATGCTACCTCGTGTTTCTCCAGATCATCTGGTAGCTTATCTATTAGCTCCTGGTAGACAACCCTAATCCTATCTCCGCCCTTCAATAAATATTCAAGAATAGAGCTACGAACGAGAGAAGCGGTGGCCAATACATCGATTTTGAATGTTCGTGAGATCTGGAGATACTTAAAGCTGTGGCCCGTAGGTAGATCATATTTCTGCTGAATAGCTTCAAGTGACATAACCTTACCATTACATATTACATCCCCCACCGTCTGGATGCCTTGTTGTTCCCATACTTTCCAGGCCCCATCTATACTCAGGTTCGGGAAAAAACCTGATTTCCACAAAGGTGTATATCTGTTGATTCTGGGAATCTGTAGGGATTTCTGTATCATTTTCCATAGATCCCAGGCTCCCAACGGGACCTTAAGCCTTGATTTCTTAAAAAACCTATGCCCAGTTTTTCTTAATAATGCACCTACAGCTTCCTTCCCCATTAAGAGCTCATATATTGAAGGGAGGGTATATAGGTCTGAGGTCGGATCTAGAATGTGTATCTCCCTACTAACAGCTTCAAATAAGACAGACATCTGGGTCAATAAACAGGCCCAGTGATAAAATCTTATATTTGGAGCTCCCGGACCTCCATGTTCCTGGGGGAGAGACATATATTTGGCTGCCCTTCTTATCTTACCGTATTGCCACAAAAAACTATTGAAGATAGACTCAGTTTTTTTTTAGCACCCGTTCCTCAATTAAAAAAGGAATAGATCTATATAAATAAAGGAGCTTGGGCAGCATAGTAATTTTCAAAACATTTGTTCTGCCTATAAGGGACAAATGTAATGCATGCATACGTTTTAAATCTGTTTCTATTTTTTTGAGGAGTGGATTAAAATTATCTTGTATAACTGAGCCTGTATCTGCATTAATAATAACCCCAAGATAGGTAGCAGAGTCAACATACCGTTGATCCATTTTTACTATATTCTTTGAGCATATCACCTGTGTTTTTGCCTCGTTTAATCGATACCCAGAATAAAATCCAAAATGCTTGGGAACCTCAACTAGAATTCGTATGGTCTCTACCGGATCTGGTGTAAGAACTGCCAGGTCATCAGCATATGCTAATATTTTACTCTTGAACCCGTTGGTTATTACTGGTTTGATGTTGTTATTCACCAATATCTGCCTGATCAGCGGATCGATATATAATGCAAATAAAATTGGTGAGCAGGGACACACCTGATGGGTGCCCCTTTTTATCATAATTCTGTCCGAACTCAGGCCCATCATCTGTATACGAGCCATCGGATCACAATACACGGCCCTAATAGCTGTCAAACGTTTTGGGCCAAAACCTCTCTCCAAAAGTACATCCCAGAGATATTGACACCTAACACGATCGAACGCTTTTTCCGCATCGAGGAGGATCATGGCGACCCCAGCATGGGCCTCAAATAGCGATATAGCTCTTCTCACATGGTCCCTTGTACCGCGACCTGGAATGAACCCATGCTGCCAGGGGGAGAAGAGCCCACCGATGATCCTCCCCAACCTCGTGGCAATGATCTTCGCATACAGCTTATTATCAGAATTTATGAGAGAGATCGGTCTATATGATCCAGTGCTTTCTTTTGGTTTTCCCTTTTTATGGAAGACGACTATATTAGTGTCCCTCCAAGTTTCGGGAATTTTTCCCGTACAGATAATTCCATTAAACAGATCTAATAATAATGGGGCGACCTCAATCGTCAGGCACTTGTAGAGCTCCAGGGGTATGCTGTCAGACCAGCCGCTTTACCTGCAGCCAAATGAGATAATGCTTCCCGTACCTCTTCAATTGTTATATTAGACTCTAGGTTTACCGCCTCATGTGGCTCCAACTTGGGACCTAAGTTCGGATAGTGACCACCTAAGGCATTCGAACTTATATCACCTACTTCTTCCCTATATAGATTATGATAAAATTTCGCGAATACCGATATAATCTCTTGAGGTTCAACATAATCCTGCCCCTCATCGTGTATGCTTGTTATAACATTTTTAACACTATCTTGCCTGATTCTTAGAGCCAGTGCCTTTCCCAGCCTGCTCCCCTGTCTCGTACATTTTCTTCCTGTACGTACAATATTCTGTTGATGCCTTTTCAGCCATCTGTTTCTGTATTTCAGCTTTAATGAAGCAGATTTTGGTTTGACTCAGAGTACTTTCCTTCCCTAATGACAGTTCGAGGCAGTGCTGTTCTTCTGCCTTGACCAATTCATCCAGAAGTTTATTCTTCCCATCCTGTTGTTTTTTCCTTACCTGGGAGGTATAACTGATAATTTCCCCTCTTAATGCTGCTCCCAGACCGAGTTTCTTGAGGCACTATATTGATTTGCGTCAAAAAACTCGTGAGCCCATGTTCGTAAATGTTCTACAAATAAAGCATCAGCCAGTAATTTACGATTGAATCTCCAAGGCCTTCTCTTTCTAGCTGGACCTAGGCCGTTATATCTAATTACTAGCGGACTGTGGTCCGAGGGGACTTTAGGGAGCTTCTTAATGTTGACCTTCCCAATCTCTCCTGAAGAGATTAGAGCATAATCTAATTTACAGTTTTTCTGATGGGGGCATGAAAAATACGTGAAGCCTGGGTCATCCGGATATTTTGTCCCCCATATATCGACTAGGCCATGTGATAACATCATAGATAAGAGTGCCCTAGAGGCTTCCTGCCAATATACGGTACATTGTTAGTCAGATCTATCGAGATGTTAAAATCGCCACATACCAAGATAGGTACAGGCCAATTTGACAATTCCCCCTCAAGTATTTCAAACACTGCTGGGTCATCCTGGTTTGATCCATATATCCCACAGATCGTTAAACCACACCCTAATTCTGCTATAGCCCATCTTCCCAGCGGATCCGATTTAGCCCGTTTAGCCCCCCCAGAATTGTTTTACCTAAGATTACCACCCCCCTTATTGTTGAAGTCTGAGAGGAGCACGATAATATCTCGAAGCCACCAAATCTTAACAGTTTTCTTTTTGCCCAGGAAAGATGTGTTTCCTGCATACACAAGATGTCAATGGGTTCGGATTTAACGAATTCTGCCAGTCTGGCTCTTTTTCGCCAATCATTCAGCCCCCCTATATTGATCGAATACATACTAAGACTTAGCATTTTCGTTTTTCAATCGTCTCATAATTTTTGAAACCAGAAATTGATTGCAGACAATAACCATTCTATACAGATGACACCACAGGAATCTAAATTTTATACCGTCAATTCTCATTTTTTTTATGCTTTCCCCCCCACCCTCCACCACCGTGACACCTTTACCTGCCCTTAGAACCCCCCCCGCCCTCCCACCCTTCCATATCTCCCTCTCCCTCTAGAAGCGCTCAGACCGGGGTCTGTGCGTTGATGGATGAATGCAGCAGCGTGATGCGTGGGTGCAACTGTAATTCTCCAAAATCATACCAATAACATAACATATCCTACCCCCCAGAAACCCCCATATCCCCTTGCAAAGATCAACACAAAAGAAGGAAAAGTGAAGGCTAGCGACATTTCTAACCGTACATCGCACCTCAATCTCTCAACTTCTTTTTCCCAATGTTAATAAATCACAGAGAGTCCAGAAACTCCTTTGCCTTCACCTCAGATGAAAATTATTGAGTCTTGCCCTCTCTCACAACCTTGAGCTGTGCTGTATTTACTAAGTAAACCTGCATATGTTTGTCCTGGAGAGGCTTGATCAGCTGCCGAAGTCTCCAGCGCCTCTCAACCGTTGCGTGGCAAAAGTCTGGTCTGACAAAAAAGGATACGCCCTCACTAGATCTTTTGGCGTCGGGTCTGGCCTTATCAGATATAATTTGTCTGAGGATAAAGTTTCCGAAGAATATTAACACTGCCCTTGGTTTGTCACTAGTAGCCCCTGCACGGATTTTGAACGGAGTGCGGTGGGCTCTCCGGATTTCAGATGACCAATTCCAGTCTGACAACTCCGGGAATGCATTTTTGAATAAGGTGATCATATGGGCCCTGGTGTCTGACCCCTCAACCCCTTCCGGAACCCCCAGGACGCGGAGGTTGTGATAGAGCGCGCGAGGCCACCCGACCAACAGTTTTCGCCGTTTCCGGCTTCAGGGCCCATATACTTTTCAAACCACCATATACATCGATCAGGTGACTTCACGAGCTCTATCAAGTTGGTGTGTGTGTGTTCCCTGCTACCAATTTTCAGTGCACCCGACTTACCATCCACCGACGCGGGTGCCTAATGACCACAATGAATCAGGGAGCTAGCTGTAAAGGAAAGGCAGCAAAATACAAACCCAACCAATATCATTCAAATACTGTTTAAATGACCACGGACAACTGGAAGTTTAAAATGTTTATCTAAAATTCAATATTTTCTTGCATGAGATACAGTAAAATAAGGCAATTAATAACCAAGATAACGTAAATCACATAGGCAGAAAGAAATAATGACAGAGTAATCATCAAAGTACTAATAAATTGTAACAAGAAAATACTATGTAAAGTCAGTATTATCTAGACAGGGATAGACTAAGTGTGTGTGACTATAGAAGAGCTTATAATGAATAACACGCTTCACTTAAGGTGAAGGGGCCTTTGAACAACCTAGGCAACGAAGTTCTAGACCATATCAGAAAATGACACACTGCTATGCAAAATATGATTTCTAACAAATGAGAAGACATAGGAATAACTTTGCAAAATTATAAATGACTGTTCAACAGTTGCGGAAAGGCATGGAAATATAACATATGCAATGTTGAACTTTATTTAAGCAAAAGTTAGAAATTCAGAAGGTGCAAGAATTTCAAGAGGTTCAGAGTAATATTTACCTAGAAAAGGTGTGGAAACCAAACCCTGGCCACGGGTCAGTTAAGGACAGGAAACCCTCAAGGAAGGATACCCCTCAAAGGACAGCAGGTGCAGAATGGACACCCAGGACAGGACAGGATACCCTCGGAAAAAGGAATCAGGACAGGACCCTCAGGACAGGACGGCAAACCCTCAGGACAGGACCCTCTTCAGGATAGGACCGGAACCCACAGTTCGGAAGCAACGCCTGCGCTCCACCCGCTCTGCAGCTATCGATCAAGACCCCGATTGGGTCAGCGAACTCCCAGCTAAGTGCCTTGCCAGCACTTTAAGGTTCAGTAGAACCTCAGTCTATGGTCAAATTCGGACAGAGTGCTCCGCAGCGCTCTGTATCTTCAGTCACCTATTGAGTGCGTTGGGTCAGTGACAGGTCAGCTAAACCAGACAAGTCGGACGGTTCACTAGGTGAACCCAGGGTAGATATACAGTTTGGGGACAGTGTACCACCCCCCAATGTTGCAAAGTGTCAGAATCCCTCAATTTCAATTGGTCCTAAGGTAGGGTTTGGGTAACACACCAATCACAATACGCGAATTGAAGCCTTCATTAACATATTTGGGTACCGCCTAGCAGATTTGGGGTTCCCATGAGCTAACAGTAGCGCAACAATACAATGTATCACATAAGGAGCCACATTCGCTGTTCTCGCAGGGCAGAGGTGACTTTCTCAGGAGCATCTCGCCCATCACTGCCAGCTGGCTATGTTCCATCAGCCAAGGTCCCTCGTGCTGCCGAATGTCGCACAGGCGCAGAAGGGACCTCCAATATGGCTCTCCTCTCACTCAGACCCCCATTTCCCGCGGTACATGAAAAGTAAGCGAAAACAAATTAATACATAATAATGTCATTATGAAAACACATCACAGGGTTTGTACTTTTAACTCATCATCAAGAAATAAACTTAATTGCATTAACTGTTAGCTACATTGACACGGACACAAGAGCAGTGGCACGAGCAGTACCACATGATAAGCACAGCTATGAATTACGCATGCGCATAACTTTCCCTCCACTTCTGCAGACGCGTCAGGACACGTGAGTGTGGCTGACGCATGCGCAGTAACTAAAATACAAGCGGCGGCCATTTTAGAGGACACAGATTAAATTCATTAGAAATACACATAGGCAAGCGTCTTAAACCTTTACTCAAACTTAATATAAATGTTAGTAAGACGTACATTTATTACCTTGTTATACATAAACGAGGTTCTTGATTTCGGCAAGCCGCAAAATATGCGAAGCTTTGCTTCATCAATCCCCTCTTTGATGATATTTACTATCATCACAAATTATAATGGAACCAGATGCCAACTTTCTTTCACACTTTATAAAGTTCTATTTCTTCCAGTAACCGCTCTAACTTTTCTCTTTCAGTTTTAGCAGGGTGAGAAGTTTTCACCTTTTTGTATATCTGATCATTCACTTCCTCTAATTCAATCTCATCCACACTTCGTTTCACTCCTCTTGCATTTACCTCGTGCTTTTTGGTGCGCTTGCGGTATTTACAGCATAAGAAAATGGAAAGTATAATAAGACCTATAATACCAATTGGCATCAGAATTTTGAATAATAAGCTTTTACCTATGCTAGCAAGCCAATGACCTACATTTGAGAGACCATCTACCCGTCTCTTCCAGGCACTATCAACCTCGAGTGGTTTGAGTTCCTTTGCCAAATTAGTAATGTTTTTCACATATCTTTTGATCTGTACACTTTTATCCGGAATATAAGTGCAACAATGTTGCGCCTTCAACATCCGGCAGACTCCGCCCTCTTTCGCTAATAAGGTGTCAAGAGCAAGTCGATTTTGTAAAACCATTGATCTGATCGCAACCATTTCGGTATTGACCAGCAGAAATCCATGAGCTGTTTCAGTAGACAGCACATCTACTATAGTAGACAATTTGCAAATTCTGTGAGTGTTCAGAACCACTCCCACTCCAGGTATCAGTGCACTGAAAATACTACCCATAATTTCACCTATACTTTCTCTTTTACTACGCACTAAGCCATTAGTATCTTCATTGCTTCCAGCTTTTCCATTCACATGGTATATTTTCGGGAAAACAATGCCAAAGTAGCAGCTCCCATACCAGTGATCCGGCAATTTGAAATAAGCCTTGTCCCCACAAATATAATAAATTCCAGGAAACACAGGCTCTGACCCATTTTTGAAACCCCAACCTCCAATTACCTTGTAATTATGTTCGCATTCACTGGAACCAATGAAAACATTATTATAATAGCTAGTCTTCTCGCGGTGAAGACATAGCTTGCCTTTCTTTTCAAAATCCAGCAACAGAGCAGGACCCGCTCCACCAGATGAGGTGCCTTCCATGTTCTCTGCCCACTTTGGCTTTTTCTGACTTTCGTCATTAGCCTTCTTCTGAATTTTAATTCTCCTTTTCTCTGCCATGTTCAGGAACATCTTTTCCTGCTCACGCAAAGAGCAAGTCAAGTTATCTCTGTGTGCGTCTGCTATGTCAATGTTCCCTATAGTCAGAAAGTAGTCTCCCATATATCTTATGGTGTCAGTTTTGGTATGTACAGGATTCAAGTTCCCACGTATAGGAAGTTCAGAAAAGATCACGTCATTGTTAGAGTAATAATACTGTAACGGTCCCCTTTTGTAAAATAAACTAGCTAAAATGCTACAGGAAATTCCATATGTTAATGGGAGATGATGGTATGTCACGCCTTCAGCCACCGAAGTAGGTAGCTTCATGCAGACATAGCAATCTTCAATTTCCATAGTCTCTACATAATGTATTAACAAGTTTGCGAAAACATTCAAATGTGTCCTGTTTTTCATTCCATGATAATGTAGTCCTTTCTCATCTGATGCTTCTAAGTCTCGTTTAGTTTGTCTCAATGCTCTCTCATGTCTTTCTACACTCTGTGTTGTCAGCTCCTCATTGTCAGTATTTACAACTTCAGTAGGGACAATGTTAGTATCTTTACTTACAGCAAAGGGAATGAAAATTGTTAATCCTATCCAGATAACTATCAGCACTACTACACTACATATACACACCTTGCAACACGTCTTAAAACGGCTGCAACTAGGTCTACCATTCACTGTTGAATCAGACATTTTAGCTCAGTAGGAGTGTTCTCACCCCTCTTTTTTACTTTTTACACAACTAGCTTACTTTGTGCAAATTCACGGTGGCTCGTCTTCCTCTTCAGCTGAGTACTCTGGGACAGGTTCTCCGTCGCTCACGTCAGTTATATCAAGATCTTCAAGTTCTTCCAAAACCAGTGTCCATTCAGGAGATTTGTACTTTTTGTTTTGTCTTTTTATTCGCTCACTCCTTCTTTTGGAAGAGTCTTCTTCTTGCTCTGCTATTCGAGCACTTCTTCTTGCTTCTGCACGTTTTTCTTCCACTGTCTTTATCCTTAGTCTCAGTCTTTTTACAAACCTAGGCTCAAGGTTGTTTCTTTTCTTTAGTCTCTTAGTCGGTACTTGGACTTCACTTTCTTTTCTTCTTCTCTTGTTCTCTTTATCTTGTGGTAATTCTTCTCCACTTTCTTCTCCTACTTCCCTTATCTGACTAGTTCCAGGGCTAGCATCAAATTCTTCTGCCTGGTTGCTAATCTGGCCTTGTTCAGGAATATTTTGTTTTTGGCTTTCAATTATCTCTGTTTCTGTTTCTGTTTCCTGAACCCGTTTTTCTAACCCTATCTGATCCTGTTCAAGCACTTCGATCTCTTGATTTTCTTCTGCTCGAACTATTACTCTATGTCCAGTCTGTCCCTTATCCACATCAGGAGTTAGTGGAGGAGTATCAAACACTTGCTCTGTATCCTGCACTTGTTCAGTATCGGGTACTTGTTCAGTCTTGTTCACTTGATCTGTATCAATCACGTGCTCTGTCCCTGTCTGACCTTCTCCTTCCTCAGTTTTGATTTGAATCTCAAGTGGCTGAGGTTCTTCGCCTGTGCCTTGCTTTTCCTGACTAGTCCACTCTCTACCTTCACTAAGTCGTTCTCTTGTTCTGATAGGATCTTCGGTCAGATCAATCATCGGTATCCATTCTTCTGGCCATATGCTTGGCAGCTCGTCTTCAGCTACTCCTGGCTCAGTTTCCTGGACCTCTTCAGCAGGCTGGTTTCTTGGCAGTTCGCAGTCAACTACTCCTGGGCCAACGTCTGCTGTTCCTGCAACCTGACTGGTGCTGGGCTGCTCGTTGTCAGTTGCTTCAGGTCGGGCACCTTCAGGGTCCTCTGCTGGTTGCCCTGGTTCTTCAAATCCTTTGTCTGGCAATACCTTCTGGGTGTGTCCAGCGTGGATCCACTGAGGAACACCTGCGACTTTCACTGCAGTGGTTGTCACCAGGATTACTTGGCGTTTCTTTCCCCACCTTGGTGCCAGACAGCTTGATCGAGTGTGCTTCTTTATTTTGACCCAGTCTCCTGGAACCAAGTTGTGGAGAGGAGTCGTTGGATTAAGGATGCCGTCGTCTCCAATCTGGCGAGAGATAGAACGCACTTGGTCACCCAATCTTCTGCAGTATTCAAGCACCAAATCATCAGTAATACTCAACAGTTTGCTTCCTGGCACCCATGCTTGTCTCATCACTCTTCCCATAACGATTTCATGGGGACTTAGGCCTGTCTTGCGGTCTGGAACACTTCTCAGTCCCATCAGGACCAGGGGCAGGGCCTTCACCCAGGTCATGCCAGTAGCATCTGTCAGCTTTGCTAGTCTGTTTTTGATAGTTCCATTTACTTGTTCCACTATTCCAGAAGCCTCTGGGTGGTATGCACAATGGAGTTTCTGCCTTATTCCAAAGGCCTTACACAGTTCAGCCAGTATTTCATTCTGGAAATGTCCACCCTTATCTGATTCAATAATGCATGGTATTCCGAATCTAGGTATCAGTTCTTTTAGTAAACACTTCGCTACTGTCAGTGCGTCACTTTGAGGAGTAGGGTAAGCTTCTACCCATTTTGAAAATACGCAAACAATGACAAGGACATATCGTTTCCCTTCACAACGGGGCATGGTGATGAAATCAGTCTGTATCTTTATAAAGGGACCCCCTGACCTCCCAATCTTGCTCAGTTCAACCATTGTCCTCTTGCCTGGGTTCATCTGTTGACATGACAGGCACCTCTGGCAGAGGGACTCTGCTACCTTCCTGAACTTTTTATTGTACCAAGTCTGTTGAAATACCAGAATCATGGCATCCCTACCAATGTGTGATCCTTCATGTATTAATCTTGCCATTGTGCCAAGCAAGTGTCGGGGTAACACAGGCATACCAGTTGGACCTATGATGACACCATCCACACGTCTCGGTCTACATCCATCCTCCTTCCATTTCTCTCTTTCTTGCCAAGGAGCCGACTCCTGCCACTCTCTCACCTCATCCCATGTAGGCACTTCCTCAAACACCTGAAGCTGGCAGCTGGTTCCTGGCCCCCCTCGTTTTGGATTTACAATATACCGATCTTTTGCACACCATTGAGCCACTCGATCAGCATAATCGTTTCCCATTGATACTCTGTCCATGCTCCTTTGATGAGCAGTACATTTTACCACTGCCAGTTCTTTGGGCAACTGGATGGCCTCTAAAAGGTCATGAACAACTTTTGCATTCCGAATGGGAGTACCTGAGGAAGT
The DNA here is from genome assembly GCF_964261635.1 of Lissotriton helveticus. Lineage (NCBI taxonomy): Eukaryota > Metazoa > Chordata > Amphibia > Caudata > Salamandridae > Lissotriton > Lissotriton helveticus. The sequence continues at coordinate 242,808,435 of NC_136057.1, forward strand.
CATGAATTCCCTCTGCAGCCATAATTGGCCAAAGTCATGCACAACGCCATAACAGTACTGACTGTCAGTATACACTGTTATGCGTAAATCCTTCCCAATTTTGCAAGCCATTATCATGGCTATCAATTCGGCTACTTGTGCAGACTTGATGTTATATAGGTAACCTGCTTGTTCAATTTTTGTGAAAGACACTACTGCATAAGCAGCACTCAAGCCTCCTAATTCATGTCTTAGGCAGGAACCATCCACAAATAGTTCTTTATCATGCTCAGGCAATGGTACTTCTTTTATGTCAGGGCGTGGCTTGGTACTGAACTCTGTCAGATCAATACAATCATGTTCATCATCATCCCCACCTTCCATTTCCAAGGGGTCGGGGAGTAAGGTGGCAGGGTTCAGAATACCGCACCTAACAATGCTCACATTTGCTGCACCCACAAGAATCCTCTCGTATTTAGTCAGCCGACTAGGGGTGAGATACTGTGTTTTAGTTCTGGTCAATAGGATTACCACTCCATGTGAAACATACACGGTCACAGGATGTCCCATGACAATGGACTCACTCTGCTCCAAACTTGCACAGGTAGCAGCTACTGCTTTCAGACAGCCTGGTAACCCAGCGGCTACTGGGTCCAGTGTGGCAGAGAAATAGGCCACAGGCCTCCTGGTCATGCCATGTTCTTGAGTCAGGACTGACAATGCGCAATTATCGCGAGTGTCACAGAAAAGGGCAAACTCTTTGGAATAATCTGGCATTCCCAACGCAGGGGCTGTACACAGACAGTTTTTCAATCTTGTGAAAGCCATTAGACTTTCATCGTCCCACTGTACAACATCTGGCATTCCTCTCGTGGTCATTTTTATCAAGGGCCTGGCTAAGGCTGCAAATCCCAGAATCCACTGCCTGCAGTACCCTAATACACCCAGGAACATTCTGACATCTTTTTGAGTACGGGGCAACTGCATTTTTTGAATTATTCTCACTCTTTCTGAAGTGACTTTTCTGACACCCTTTTCTATCTGGTGTCCTAGATATTTCACTGATTTTGCACAGAACTGTAGTTTGTCAGGGGCCACTTTATGCCCTTTCTCACACAGGTGATTTAGGAGGGCAATGGTGTCAACTACACAGTCCCTGTGACTTTTAGACGCCAATAGAAGGTCGTCTATGTACTGCACTAATACAGAGTTCCCAGGTAAGATCAAAGTCTCTAGACATTTTTTCAAGATCTGATTAAAGATAGAGGGACTCTCTGTATACCCTTGAGGGACCCTGTTCCAACAATACACGTGACCCTCGAAAGCAAATGAGAAAAGAAATTTGCTGTCGGGGTGCAGGGGTATCGAAAAGAATGCATGACACAAATCAATCACAGTGAACCACTCAGCATCCCAAGGAATCTGGTACAGAATTACTGCAGGGTTCGGGACAATAGGGCAGCAAGGAACTACAATTTTGTTAACCTTTCTCAGGTCCTGCACTACCCTATACTTGCCACTAGGCTTTTTGATACCCATAATCGGTGAGTTGCACGGGCTGCTCATCACTTCCTGTATGATGTTTCCTTCCAATAATTTTTGTATTTCCAGAGTGACACCTGCTTTCACTTCAGCATTCATTCGGTAGGGCCTAGTGTTAGGATATACTGCATTGTCCTTGATGGCTATTTGTATGGGGTCCACATCTTTCATCAACCCCACATCCTTTCCAGTGAAATCCCACACCTCTGGCTTTACGGCTTCCTGTAGTTCTTGGGGCAAGTCCTGCAGGGTCAATCTTTTAATTTCTGAGTCAGGTCTAAGCAACAATAATTTATAAATGCCGTCTTCATCTGGGGTCTGTATTTCAACACCTTTTGGTGTGCAAAAGATGGTACAGTTCATTTTGCACAGCAAATCACGTCCCAGTAAATTTACTGGACTGGTGTCACAGACGACAAATCTATGCATCTGTTTAAAATTTCCAATTGAAATCTCCATTGGTTCGGTAACAGGAGTACTAATCAATTGATTAGATACACCTACTACTTGGATATTTTCTCCCGAGAGGGGTAGGTTTGGAACGTCCACTGTTCTTACAGTAGAACGGGTAGCGCCAGTGTCCAACAGAAAGGTGACATCATTTCCGTCAACCTTTCCTTCAATATATGGTCCAGACTGGTCTACCGGCAAGGAAGCGCCAAGTACGCACTCCTCGTCCTCCCCTCTCAGGCCCCGTCAGTCCTGATCATTACAAAGGAAGGTATCATTCAGCAGATACTGCGAAGTTGCTGTATTTCTGTTCTCCCCGCTTTCCCAAACCTCTATCTCTTCATTTTCTGCCTGTCTTCCCCTGTATACCTGTTTGGGTGCTCGAGGCACCTGAACTGTTTTTACCTGGGGTTGAGTCTTTCTTGGTCTTTCTTTCTGCGTCTGTGGAATTAAATCAGGAGTTTTCTCATTAACATCGATTAATTGGGGACACTCGTTTCGCCAGTGTCCAATTTCGCCGCACTGATGGCAGGGAAATTTTTTCATAGCCTCTTCCCTGCTAAATTTGGGCCGGGGCTTTCCTCCACCCCCTCCCCCAGGACTTTTGTTCTCAGCATTTTTAACCATGTTACTCAATTGTTTTTCCTGTTGTTCTGCGAGCTTCACCTGAGCCCACATAACCTTCTCCTTAAGGGCCTTTTTCTTTTCTGCCATCTCGTCCTCGCAGTACTTAGCGTACCGCAGGACCTCATCCATTTTCTTAGTATGCCAACAGATTTTATTGTCTTTTATCCACTGACAAATTTCAGGTCTTAAACCATTTACAAACCTGTAAATAAAGTGCGTCATATCCTTCAGGTCGATGTTGTCAATACCACTGTATGTTTTAAATACCTGCAATAACCTCTCATAGAAGGAGTGCACTGTCTCGTCCCTTTCCTGTGTTGTTCTATCTATTTTTGTCCAATCAGTTTCCTTTGCGGGCACCTTTTCTTTCAAGTGCTGAATTACCTGCTCATATTTTCGCATGACATCCTTTGATGGCTCCCCTGTTTCCTTGTTTCTGGGATACTCTTCACTGGGCCAATCTATGGCTATTTTACACTGGGTCCATAAATCTACTGGAACCACAATGTCGAAAAACCCATCCAGGTCTTTCCACAGACATTTCTGTACCTTCACGAACCTCTCCACTTGCCGGTACCAGTCAACTGGTTTCTCTCGTAATTTTGGAAAATCGTTCGTGAAGGACACAATATCCTGCCTAGACCAGGGGACATGCACATATTTCCCTCCTGGAACTTCGCGCATGGGGCATAACTGCTCAGGTTTTTCTACCTCTCTTAAAGCAAACTCGGGAGTCACTTGTCGGGAGCGAACCTCTTCCCTCTTTTTCGCCCACCTGCTTCTCCATTTTTCCACATCTCCCCATTTCTGCAGTACCCCCATTAATTCTTTAATCTGCAACTTCTTCCCTGCCACATTCAGGTGTTCTATATCTTTGTCTGAGAAGTCTGCTCTGTACGGTTTCTGTAAGGGCTTGGATTTTGAGATATCTACCCCCATACTAACTGCTGTTTCGGTCAGTTTTTCATGGAGCACTCTGGTATTCCTTGTAAAGCTTTTACATATGAACGACAATTCCTCCTCAGAGTAGGTATTTAATCGATCCAACCCCACATTTCCTGCCATTAATTCTTCTATTTCGACCCTCAGCTTGTAGAGGTCTAAAGGTTTTGTTTGCGGAGTCTGTTTCTCTAATTCACGACTCCAACTCTCAATTTCATCCGGAGTTACCAGAGAGACATTCCTAGTACCTGTTGCTGTCTCTAATTTAATTTCTTTTGTATTAAAAGGATTATACCTCTGCTGTATTCCCTTTCCAGTCTGTTTGTTTGGCAATTCCAAGAACGCAACTTCAGACTCGCACTCACTGGACTGATCATCTATGATGATTGGTTCCTGTCTCGGGGTTGCTATGACTGGGGTCATGACTGGAGTAATCGGATTTCCCTGACCATTTCCGTATAACGGGACCACCGGTCCAATAGTTACTGGAATAGTCAATGCCTCAGGACTAGTATTTATCTGAGAAATTTTCTGAATTATTTCTGTTCTTTGTCTAGCTAGAGCCTCTTGCTCCTTTTCCACTAGTACCCTTCTTAGAGTTGTGTCATGTAATATCTGGGGGGTCAATGGAGGAGTAAAACTCGGGGCAGTAGGATGCGTTTCACTTGGTCCTCCCCCATAATTTGGTTTCGGGAATAGAGTTCCAGTATTAAAGGACCTGCGCTCTTCCCCATATGGAGGTTGAACAAACGGCAGTCCCGAATTCGAGGGTTTCTCTTCGCTTTCATACAAGGGTCTGGGGAAAAAAGTTTTCGTACGTGGATATTTTTCTTCCTGACTTGCGGGCACTTTGGGATATATATCCCTTGTTTCCACCTGTTCGGGTTTCTCAGGATAGGGTAATACTTGACCACCCCCTCCCAGTCCCAGGGACCTGTCTTCCTCCTTTAGGAAGTGGCGTCGGGGAACATCTCCTAACTGGAAGGTCGGGTTCCCTCATTGTAAGGTGGCGGACTTCTGGTACAGATGTCATCTATTAGTTCATCATCTGAATCCCCCAGGGCCCCCCAATGCTTACATTTTTCAGTGCTTTTCTCACCCGCTCCAATGTTATGACATGCCGGCATCATGGGAAACAGACCCTCAACAATCATGCTCTGCCTCCACTGTTTCATCCTTTTATCCCTGGATTCCTGTTTCTGCCTGGGGTACCACTTGGTCAAACCCTTGTCCATTCGGGGTCTTTCTCTTTCAAAAGCCTCAATCTCCCATTCCTCTAATGCCTCATACTGCGTTAGTCTCGGTCTGGGATGCAGTTCATTCATTCGGGTTCTTAAATTAAATAAGATCCTACCATTGAAAGTACCATCTAACGGAAAAGCCAATACTCCGTCATCTTTTGTGTACTTCACCCAATTCTCCAGCCACACACAGGTATTATACCCTCGGTCAAACATCATGAATGAGGCAGGAGTATTGGGTGCTGGGACAAGAACACCTTCCCTAGATTTAATCGGTTTGTCCGTTTTAAAATAATTTTTCACCTTATTTACAAGGGACATTTTTCTCTTGGTTCCGTACATAATATCGTATCTGTTAGCCTTCCACTGATCCCTTTCAAACCCTAGATGCCTTGGATCAGGTCGAGTCTCTGTAGTCCGCGAGTGCCACATACGACTTCTGCGCTAACTTTGTTTACAAACTACCTCCAATCAGAATGCGCTTCAGAAAATTCGTGCAACCAATGGGTGCGCGACACAAAATAAGCTCCGCCAATGGGTGCGCGGCCCCTTCGTGAGACAGTTCCCACGCTCCGGTGCTCACCCCTCCTTTACAATTTCAGCTCCGCTACCCGCCCGCTGCTTCTACCAATCCCAGCGCGGCACAGAGTGACGTCAGAGGCGCTTCGCGACTGACTCCCTCCCTTCACAAGGTAACGGAAACTTTCTTTCTTTTAAAGTGCTCAGTGCTTGGTTATTTTACAACAAATACACATTCGCCACAGTGCTCAAGTGTCTAGACAGAAAAAGAATTCTTTTACAGCAAGTAAACTACTTCCATTTACTTTTCACTCGCTGCGGGCAGATCTCTTCCGCCTACCCTTCACTCTAGCATCGGTGAACCTGTTATTCCCCTAAACTCATCCACTTCTTTCCGGGATATATTCCGAGTTTAAGGTTTCTCAGCGGACCCCTCTGCTTTCACGCTAGCTCCAAGGAACCTGCTACTTTTCCGATGTGACCCTTACTAGGTTACGCCACTATGGGAATTTTGCCAATGAACCCTGTTACTGTCATTTATTCACACATGTATTCAGAAAACCCTAGTTAGTGCTTCCCGGTTATCCTAACCTGCACCTAACTTTCCTCGAACCTGTGACCTCAGGACAATGGATTCTATTCACCACTTGCCCTTTCAATTCCCCGGGGAGTTCGGACAACACTTAACTAAACGATTGACAATTGCATGGATTAGTACATATAACAATATAAGAACAAGAAAAATAACAATACAGCAATTCATGAATTTCAGCAGCGTATTCACAAGAGAGTGATCAGTTCCCTCAGAACAGCCGCTCTTTTAGCAGCATTAATATAATAGCAGCTTCCGACTTAACTAGTCCAACTAATCCTGCCTAACCTTTAGCTAGTCCCTAACCATCCTCTAGCTACCAGAAAACTGATAGAGCGCGCGAGGCCACCCGACCAACAGTTTTCGCCGTTTCCGGCTTCAGGGCCCATATACTTTTCAAACCACCATATACATCGATCAGGTGACTTCACGAGCTCTATCAAGTTGATGTGTGTGTGTTCCCTGCTACCAATTTTCAGTGCACCCGACTTACCATCCACCGACGCGGGTGCCTAATGACCACAATGAATCAGGGAGCTAGCTGTAAAGGAAAGGCAGCAAAATACAAACCCAACCAATATCATTCAAATACTGTTTAAATGACCACGGACAACTGGAAGTTTAAAATGTTTATCTAAAATTCAATATTTTCTTGCATGAGATACAGTAAAATAAGGCAATTAATAACCAAGATAACGTAAATCACATAGGCAGAAAGAAATAATGACAGAGTAATCATCAAAGTACTAATAAATTGTAACAAGAAAATACTATGTAAAGTCAGTATTATCTAGACAGGGATAGACTAAGTGTGTGTGACTATAGAAGAGCTTATAATGAATAACACGCTTCACTTAAGGTGAAGGGGCCTTTGAACAACCTAGGCAACGAAGTTCTAGACCATATCAGAAAATGACACACTGCTATGCAAAATATGATTTCTAACAAATGAGAAGACATAGGAATAACTTTGCAAAATTATAAATGACTGTTCAATAGTTGCGGAAAGGCATGGAAATATAACATATGCAATGTTGAACTTTATTTAAGCAAAAGTTAGAAATTCAGACGGTGCAAGAATTTCAAGAGGTTCAGAGTAATATTTACCTAGAAAAGGTGTGGAAACCAAACCCTGGCCACGGGTCAGTTAAGGACAGGAAACCCTCAAGGAAGGATACCCCTCAAAGGACAGCAGGTGCAGAATGGACACCCAGGACAGGACAGGATACCCTCGGAAAAAGGAATCAGGACAGGACCCTCAGGACAGGACGGCAAACCCTCAGGACAGGACCCTCTTCAGGATAGGACCGGAACCCACAGTTCGGAAGCAACGCCTGCGCTCCACCCGCTCTGCAGCTATCGATCAAGACCCCGATTGGGTCAGCGAACTCCCAGCTAAGTGCCTTGCCAGCACTTTAAGGTTCAGTAGAACCTCAGTCTATGGTCAAATTCGGACAGAGTGCTCCGCAGCGCTCTGTATCTTCAGTCACCTATTGAGTGCGTTGGGTCAGTGACAGGTCAGCTAAACCAGACAAGTCGGACGGTTCACTAGGTGAACCCAGGGTAGATATACAGTTTGGGGACAGTGTACCACCCCCCAATGTTGCAAAGTATCAGAATCCCTCAATTTCAATTGGTCCTAAGGTAGGGTTTGGGTAACACACCAATCACAATACGCGAATTGAAGCCTTCATTAACATATTTGGGTACCGCCTAGCAGATTTGGGGTTCCCATGAGCTAACAGTAGCGCAACAATACAATGTATCACATAAGGAGCCACATTCGCTGTTCTCGCAGGGCAGAGGTGACTTTCTCAGGAGCATCTCGCCCATCACTGCCAGCTGGCTATGTTCCATCAGCCAAGGTCCCTCGTGCTGCCGAATGTCGCACAGGCGCAGAAGGGACCTCCAATATGGCTCTCCTCTCACTCAGACCCCCATTTCCCGCGGTACATGAAAAGTAAGCGAAAACAAATTAATACATAATAATGTCATTATGAAAACACATCACAGGGTTTGTACTTTTAACTCATCATCAAGAAATAAACTTAATTGCATTAAATGTTAGCTACATTGACACGGACACATGAGCAGTGGCACGAGCAGTACCACATGATAAGCACAGCTATGAATTACGCATGCGCATAACTTTCCCTCCACTTCTGCAGACGCGTCAGGACACGTGAGTGTGGCTGACGCATGCGCAGTAACTAAAATACAAGCGGCGGCCATTTTAGAGGACACAGATTAAATTCATTAGAAATACACATAGGCAAGCGTCTTAAACCTTTACTCAAACTTAATATAAATGTTAGTAAGACGTACATTTATTACCTTGTTATACATAAACGAGGTTCTTGATTTCGGCAAGCCGCAAAATATGCGAAGCTTTGCTTCATCAGTTGTTGCGTCTTAGTCTGTTTTCCATATCTTCCAGCTTCCACTGGATATCAACAACCTGCGCTGCCTGAGAATCCACTTTAAGTGACGCAGCGGCAGCTTCTGACTCTGTCGCCACGATCCGGTCTTCTAAATTAGTGACCCTGTCCCCCACATTGGCATGAGCTTTCGACAGTTTTCTGACAACAGTTTGTAACTTACGCATTGCTGACTGTGATTTCCTCGTGTCTTGCCTAGCTTCTTCTCTGTGCTTAAGAATAGTCTGGTATATGACATCCAATAGCGGGGGATGACTGGCATATGCCTCAACATCCTGGGTACCCTGGAGTGGCGTAGCTGAGGAATGATCCCAGGTCAAATCCTTGTTCGATTGAATGTGGATCTTCTCATTACCAGCAGGTCTTTTAGCCGTATTAGGGGGGGTTTGATCCAGGTCACTGTCTGACTCTATATTACTTCCCTCTTGAGAAGAACTCCTCTCATCATCGGACCACTCTGCCTCTTCGGTCAAGGAATAGAAACATTCACTGCTGTCCTTCTCCATTTCCTGCTCACTCTCCGTACCTTCCGCCAGGGTCATTAAAGCGAGGGGAGGGCATAAGAGTGTAATATCTTTTTCCCTGCGATCAGTCTCTCACACCCCGTCCTGACCGACAGTAGCATCTACAAGTTCATCGATCATTAGATCCACCATGCATGTTGTTATGGATGGGGTACAGACATTGGTGCCTTCGCTAGTTGCAAGCCCACCAGCTTGTTCTTGTTCCTGTTCCTGTTCGGTCGTCTCTGTACCAATAGGTTCGGGGGTCACCTGGATTGCACCTTCACCCCTTACTGCAGGCAGAACGACAACAGTCTCAGCAGCCAGTTAACGTGTTGTTCTTCCTACACCCCCCAATAGAGTAGCACATGCAGCGCTGGTACCTGAATCATGTGCCGCTTCTATAGCTGGTATGTGAGGTGCTGCACTTGCTGCATTTTTCTGATTTTTAGCGCTGCGAGCAAGGAGTTCAGAAATTGAAGGGGTCTGCTTCGACCGCACCACCGTTTGTTTGCCTTTCCTAATCTGTTCAGGGGTCTCCGGCTGCTCCATTAGTGTGTGGAAAAGTAAATTTTGCCATGTTATATGTGCCTACGTGTTCCCCATCTTATGTTATATGTGCATGATCGATATGCATATATTCCCCTCTGAACGATTTAAGACGCAATTACAGTTGTGTCCATCTCAAGTATGTCAGTTTCCAGTCTTCGTGACAACAACGAATATTAGGCCTATGTAAACCTACGTTGCCACATTTTACAGTGTGCACGTTAATTCATTGAATTGTCCCCGTTTCTAGGCCTCAAAAGGGCCCGGACTCAGATTCAGCTCCTGTCTCCTGAACCCTCTCCGAGGAGCGATACAGCCCCCACCTGCATCCCTGACCCTTCTCTTACTTCCTGCCTCACAGTGCCCGGCCCGGCCTGGCTCTGCCTCCCAGTCTGCCAAGAGTATGTTATGTTTCTAGTTATCAGTCCAGCCCTCCTTCTCTGCATTCCTAAGCTACTGAATCGCATCAATAGTTTCCGTCATGGTCTAGCCTTTATGTCTCTATGTAAGAGAAATACTGCATTTATATTCATAGATTATTCCTCGCACACGCAATACATGTAGAATTATGCATGCACCAGTCTTAGTGTCTATTAGTCTTTGCCCTGATAACTTTTGGATTCTATCAACATGTACTCTAAACACCAGATACTAGATATGCCTTGGGTACATGTCGCTCTGACACTCCAGACTTTAGTCTCCTCTTCTAGCGCAGAAGTCATAGCCCCCAGTTCTCCCTGGTAACACGTCATTGCCCTTTTGCGCGCACCACTAGGTTAGAGGTCCCAGCTGCTCAGGTAGCCCCCTCCATGTTTCCGCCCCGTTTATGACATATTCTGTTACGTTTGCATCACATGTCTATGTATACGCCCTGTACACGCCTTCTTGTTACATCATTTTGCTTTTATCTTTCGCGACTGCTACGAGTCACGCCTACTGCTACGCCTACTGTATTGAATGTAATGTATTTTGTTTAAGTATATATATTGTGCACCCATATTAAAAGTTGCTAGCCAATTCCCAGATCCTGTCCCCGGCAGCTGCCTTCATTCCCTTCCCGTGCAGGCTGTCCTGTTACTGTCCTTTATGCCTGATTAAAGCCTGTGACTCAAGATACCTCGAATCCTGACTCTTATTTATTGAGCTACCTGTTTTATTGATTATACTGAAAAATAGTACCGGTAATTAATTATTTATTTACCACATAATGGCGCCCGAATAGGAACTTGCCCTTTCCCCACGCGCCGGAGAAGCCACGCAGGCCCCCTGATCCTCTGCAGCCGTGACGGAACCATACCGTGCACGTGCAGATATTTCTGCTTCAAGTATCCCTCAGGCCCACGGAGGAGACGGAGGTTGCGGTCCAGCATCCAGACGAGGCGGTGAGGAACGCGGCGAGTCCCGACCAGAGCCCAAGCTGAGAGTCCAAGGTCCGAGGTATCCGGAGGCCCACCTGTAACTGAAGTCCGAAGTTCGTAGTCCGTCGTCGTAGCAGTCCAGTCCAGTCCGAGGCCTTCCGTTCTTGCTGCCCGGTGAGTACCGTTGCTGGGGTAGTATCTAGACAGGGTCATTTGATTTGTCTCTGGTCCGTGGGTTTGGGTACGCAGATCCAACACGAAGTGTGCACCTAGGTGGACGCGGGTCCTGACGTGTCTCTTTATGGGACCGGTAAGTTTCGTGCTGTTTTAGCAGTGCATCTAGTCATTCAAGTAAAGTTTCTGTTCTCGAGAAAATCATGTGTTAAATGTTATTTCATGTGTTTTCAATGTCGTGGTATGAGTGATTTGTTCTTCCAGTTATTATTGTGTTTATCGTGTATTGTATTGTGTCCAGACTCCAGCCTAAATTATGCTTCTATTCTCGAAGTTACGTCAGTTAAAAACAAGAAAAGGATTGCTAGAGGAAGCAGTTCCTGTCCCGCCTAGGGACAGTCCAGGTCATTTTATGTATCATAAGCATGGCTTAAGTGCCATATTATATCTAGACTTATGGGTGGAGTACACCAAGGAATTAGAAGAGAAATATAGATGGCCCGTATCAGGTACGTGGGATACCGAGTGCATCATGCGAGTAGAAGAAGCATTATGGAAAAAGAAAGCCAGACAGTCCCAGAAAGATGCCATCGAGTTATGGCGCAAGGAATCTCACAGAAGAACCGAAAAAGAAATCAGAAAAACAGAATTAAGTAGGGAATCCTCAGAAAGAGCCCAAGAAAGGGAATTAATCGAAGTAGGTGAACGAGTTAAAGCCGAACAGTCAGACAGACAGAGAAATGCCCTTATTAAGGGTATGTATCCTCTTCTTGCCGAGGGCTTGCCGAAAGCAACCCCGGAAGTACCATGTAATTTTCCGCCGCCATTAGTTCCGATTAAGCTACGTCACAAACCGACCGCAGCTGATATTTTTCTCTCGTCCTATTTGGACGACACAGTCCCGGAATATGCAAATCCTGCTCCGCCTGCTCCCGTAAATAATGTAATTCCTGTTCCTCCAGCCACCGGGGCACCCGTTGCAGCACCTGTTACGGTACCCCCGGTCCAGCCTACAGTACATGTACCCGCTACATCAGTCACTCTACCAGCACGTACAGTACACACCGACGATTCTAGTCCAGGGGCCACGGGGGGAAGTCCTCCTGGGACCCCGCCTCAACACAGACGTGTGACATTACTCGAGCTACATGCACGAGCGTTACAGCGTTCGCCCAAAAATCAGTCAGTTGCAGATATCAAGCGAGCCCTTACCGAATGCCGTTATGATCCAGTCCCAGGCGATGATGGTATGGTCCTGTATTCATTGCGTATAAGACGGGTGACCGAATATTTGGACACCCTGCCGAATATGAAAGAATATCTAGACAGAATATATCGTTTTATCCGTACGGGAGTAGATCCAGGAAGTATTGGCGAGGCCATGTCTCAAAGAAAAGTCGAGATTCAGCTCATGCTTTTAAAGTTTCTAATTAATTGTTTAATAAGGGAACAAGATTATCCGGATAAAGATCTGGAAGAAATGAAGGTCCTGACCAAGTGGAGTGACCATATAGCCGAGGGAAGACACAAGACACAGAACTGTATAGACAGTATGTACAAGAAAATCCGTAGGGAAATAATAAAGTTACACGAGAAATGAAAAACAGCACAAGTAAGCGAGAAAGAAGACAACTCTGATACCGAAGAGGTAGACGATGAGAATACCTAAAGAATAGCGTATGTTGGTAGAACTAGACTTCCCGACCGACATTCACGCCTAGAACACAAGAAAGTTTTCCCTCCTCCAGCACCAGAACAAGGTTCTCTTGAGCAAGTGTTTCAAGCTACCGATCACATTCTGAAATCACGAATCGGTTATAGTGAACTTAGTACCATGTATGAACAAGAACTAGCCCGATCGGCAGTCCGATGGACTACTGATTCTACCACTTTTCCTGACGAAATAGTGGCACAAATGTTTCTGAAACTGCCCCCAGCCGAGCAGCGACTGGTGGGTATGTATATGATCCAGCACCTCATTACACTGTATGAGGGACAGCATTCTGATCCAGGTCCGTTACATGATGTTCTGAACGAGTTACTCCAGTATAGATGGAGAGGTCTAGGTACTGATTTAATTAGTATCATTCTAGAACAGCGCCACAAATATCGAACGTTTCTGAATCCGCATTTTGTTCATGTCTCACCTCCAGAAAGTAAATCATTTTACATAGATAGACAGCATCCGTTACGAGAAGTACACCCAGTTAGGACAACGGGTGGTGATCTAGAACGAGTATTTGTTTACACCCCTATCACAAAGATGGAACTCTTAGAGATGAAAAAGTTAATTCCCTGTCACGACAAAGATCCAGCAGGGTTCCACCGAGAATTAAAAGACATGCTCCGTATGGGAGAATATACGTATCCTGATATCATTAAAATGTTAAAAGTCCTGTTGCCCGCAGGGGTATATGAAAAGCTCAAGGAAAAAGAATGGGAGGTGGGAGAGAAAAAGATAGATTGGACAGCTCTAGAAGCTGAAGATACTTCACGAGTACCAGGTACCGGTCTAGGGGGTAAAGTTAAAGAATTGCCCGAGTTATTGATACAGGTTTTGCCAAGGTTACTAGCCACGAAAAAGGAAGATTGGGATGCAATCTCAGCTTGTAAACAGAAACAGGATGAAGACACTAGTGATTTTTATTCTAGATTTGAAAAATGTTTTATTATTAACAGTGGTCTGAAGACGAGTAGTGAATCGTACCCTCATCTTTTTGTTACCAAGTTAGTCGAGAATTCAAGTCCACAAGTTAAAAATCGAGTATTGAAAGTCGAAAGTAGTTGGCAAGCTAATACCCCGTCACAAATGCTACAAATGCTCCAGTATCACCAGAATAGAATCAGGGAAGAGCAAGAACACGAAAGGAGACGTATGAAAGATACGAAAATGAAAGTATTAGTTGCACAATCTGTTCCACAAGACAGTCAGAAGAGGGGTCCGAATCAAGCTAGTCATCTTGCAGCTCCCGTTAAAGGGACTTGCAATTACTGTAAACAGCCAGGTCATTTTATAAACGAGTGTGCAGTTCTGAAACACAACATAGCTACTGGTAAAACTAAAGAAAGACCACATCCGCCTAGACAAGAACAAGTTTCACAGACTTCTCAGCCACCCCAGAATGCACAACAGACAGTTCCAGCACTGCAGCCTATCACTGCAACACAGCATGTTACACAGCAGATGTACCAGTATGCCCAGTCAGAGTATCCAGATTATCAACAGTATTCATGAAACAGCCTAGAGAGTGAGGTAGGCTTGCCTCTCATCGAGATACCTGTAGATCAAGAGGGTCCCTATGTACACAGTCAAGTATTAGGGAAAGACAGAAAGTTTCTGATTGATACAGGGGCAAGTAGGACTACTATCAGTCATGACGAGGTTCCAGGGGCTCCGCTCTCAGGCTCTAAAAATGTTTCCCTTGGATTTTCAGGAAAGCCGATTGTTAATGAAATTTCGAAACCAGTTTCCCTAGAAGTTGGTCCATTGTCCCGAACTACTGATTTGTTACTTACGAAATCATGTCCAGAAAATTTGTTAGGCATCAAAACGTTAAAAGAATTAGGTGCAGTAATTTGTTGCTCCCCAGAAGGAGTCCGATTGTTTTTACGTGACTTTAAAGGTCACTATGTATTACGTGATTTTGATCCAAGATTACTGAATGTACCACAGCATTTATGGGCGCAAGGTCCAACTGATGTAGGTTGTATGCACATCACACCCCATCGTGTGACTCTCAAACAAGGTATAGTTTTGCCACGAATCAGACAGTACAGATTGCCACCTGAGGCTGTAGCAGCCTTATCCAAAATTATTGACGAGCTTATTGTTCAAGGAGTGGTTGTAGAAAGTGACTCCAATGTATGTAATTCTCCTATCATTCCGGTCCTGAAACGTACTGATCCAAATGCACCTCCAGTATATCGATTAGTGATTGACCTTCGAGAGCTTAATAAATGTATCATACCACAGTATCCAGTAGTCCCAGATATTTCTTCCCTATTGACAGCCATTGATGCTGAAGCTACATTTTTCACAGTTATCGACCTCAAGAACGCATTTTTCAGTGTCCCCATTCATCCAGACAGCCAGTACCTTTTCGGTTTTTGTCTAAATGGAAGGAGCTATAAATTCACACGAGCTCCTCAAGGTTTCACAGAAAGTCCTAGTATTTACAGTCAAGCACTTAAGAGACAACTAGACAATATTCACATGCCAACTGACACTGCCCTGCTCCAGTATGTCGATGATCTACTGATCACAGCCCGTTCTGAACGTGACTGCGAGCGTGCGTCACTTACAGTTCTGTATTTTCTGGCCGAGCAGGGGCACAAGGTGTCCCCTTCCAAATTACAATTCTGTGTCCAGCAAGTGATCTACTTAGGCCACTTACTGTCCAAGTGGGGTAGGCAGTTGACACCAGACCGTATCCAGTTAATAGCGAGTCTACCACAGCCCAAGACACAGAAGGAGGTACGAGCTTTTATCGGCCTCACTTCCTATTGCAGACAATGGATTCCTCAGTATGCATTTCTAGCCAAACCACTGATACAGTTAACGACACAGGAGGCAGCCGTATCGACTGTCCTCCCTTGGACCCAGGAACATACACTTGTTTTCAATGAATTAAAGAAAGCCTTATGTCAAGCACCTGTTCTAGCAACACCGAACTACAGTAAGCCTTTTACACTTTTTGTCACAGAACGTGATGGTACTGCATTATCTGTTCTCACACAAGATCAAGCAGGACAGTACAAGCCCTGTGCTTATTTCTCGAGCACATTAGATCCAGTAGCCCAGGCTCTGCCTGCGTGCCTCAAGTCAGTTGCAGCCACAGCTCTAGCTATCAGACAAAGTGATTCCATAGTGTTAGGACATTCCCTGACAGTACAAGTTCCACACTCCGTGGAAGTTCTTTTAAACCGAACACAGACTCAGCACTTGACAATTGCACGTTTAACAGGTTATGAACTGACACTGTTCCAGCCACACATAGAAATTAGACGCTGCAACATTTTAAATCCTGCTACACTGTTACCGTCAGTTACTTCAAATCCTGCCACACATGACTGTGTGGAAGTTGTTAACACTATGACAAAACCAAGACAAGACCTGACAGACATTGCATTACCTAATCCCGACCTGACACTTTATGTGGATGGTTCATGTATGAGAACTAGTACAGGAGAACTAGTAGCCGCGTATGCAGTGACTACTGAAACTGAAGTTATAGAAACACATCGTATTGACACCCTGTCTGCTCAAGCAGCAGAGCTAGTTGCTCTGACCCAAGCCTGCATACGTGCTAAAAACCTGAAAGTAAACATATATACAGATTCACGTTATGCATTCGGAGTCGTACACGACTTTGGAGTGCTCTGGCAGGAGAGAGGTTTCATGACTTCTCATGGAACCAAGATTCAGCATGGTCTCCTCATTCAAGCTCTGTTAGATGCAATACATTTACCGACAGCTATCGCTATCATGAAGTGCAAGGCACATACGAAAGTTACTGACATCATTTCCCAAGGTAACAACCTAGCAGATCGAACAGCCAAGCTTACAGCTCAGACCCCAGACATTCCAGTTAACACGACACAGACACTCACTCTAGATCCGACTACTTGTATGACAGTCAAGGACCCTACACAGGATGTCATAGACATACAGTTACATGCTACTCCCGAAGAGATCAAGAAATGGTCCGAACAAGGAGGGGTCCAGACAGATCAAGGATGGTTGACGAAGGGAAAAGCCACATGGTTTCTCCCCGACTCTATGGTTCAAGTCATTATTAATACCGCACATAGTCCAGCACATCTAGGAGAAAAAGCTATGTTAGACAGTATTCAGAACCTTTGGTTCAACAAGCACTTACGAGCTGCAGCCAAGCAGAAAGTCCGTACCTGTATGATATGTTGTCAGTTCAATCCAGGTAAAGGTGTCCCGGTGGAACAAGGTGGATTCCAACCTCCTGACCACCCTTTTGAAGTCCTCCAGATGGATTATATTCAGATGGAGCGATGTCGAGGTTTCAAGTATGTCCTCGTAGTTGTATGTGCTTTGTCCAGGTGGACAGAAGCATATCCAGTTCCAGATTACACAGCCGCGACCACTGCCAGGCAGTTGGTTCATGAATTCTTTCCCCGCTATGGACTCCCTAGGGTCGTGTATTCTGATAACGGCCAGCCATTCTCATCTGAGCTTATGAAACATGTTTCCCTTCTGTTAGGGTACCAGTGGAAGTTCCATTGTGTGCGCCATCCTGAAGCAGCCGGTCTCGTAGAGAGACATAATCAGACCCTGAAAATCCGCATTGCAAAGATATGTAAAGAGAAAGGTGTAGACTGGCTAGTTGCCCTGCCAGTTGCTTTATTTTTCATGAGGATGGTTGCACATTCCAGATCAGGTCTGTCCCCGTATGAGGTCGTATTCGGCCGCCCCCCAAACATGTGGGGTACACCTAGACCCCGCAGTATTACAGATGTTTCCAGTAATATGCTGACAGATTACCTAGCTTCCTTGATGTCTGCCCTACACTCTTGTCGTTCACATTGTCGTTGTCGTTCAATGCCGCCGCATTTCCAGACAACACCGAGGTGAAACCGCATGAAGTCATTCCAGGCGATCTGGTGTTGGTGCGGAATTTTGATCGTTCAAGCCCTCTGGAGCCCCGTTGGAAGGAGCCCCGCCTCGTTTTGCTTACAACAAGGACTGCAGTCAAACTCGAGGGGAGAAAAGGATGGGTCCACCTGTCCCATATAAAGAAATTCCATGGAGTACGTGAAAAGACTTTTGCAAAGGACTGCCTTCTTCCTAAAGACTGCCTAAAAACAGACTCTGAACTCAAAGTTCCCCTGTTAGAGAAAACTCCGCAACAGGAGTATAAACAGAAACTCCGGTCTAGTAAAATAAGTCAGCCAGTTTAATTGTCTAAGTCCCTCTCGGGTGAAACGGTTAGACAGGTTCCTGACATGTATGAGATAGACCCCCATAGTGAGAGAGTTAGTCAAAACTCTAAACGATGTATCATTATTCTAAGTTTTTTATTATTTCTGAGTCTTATGGTTACCTGCACAAGTTATGCTTTACATTTATGTTTTCCAAGTTCACATGTAAATAAGTTTTCTAATGCTACAGTAGAGCACACATTTAGTGATCTGCCTCCTCACGAGCTATCCTATCGTCTTGCTATGCGAAATAACACATTTATCAGAATGTTACACTATTCACACCAGACCAGCAATGCCACTAATTGTTGGGTGTGTGGTCGACTCCCCCCTTTCCAGACACCGAAGGGAGTTCTGCCACTTTTCCCTTATCCGTTTTCACATAATGGTTCGTGTGGAGCATGGTCCACGTTAACGTCGTCCTCCAATGATATGTCCCTTCTGAATAGAACATGTTTTCCAGACAAGCAAGGTCTCTCCCATAGAACAGGGTTAGATCTAGAAAATGAAGTATATGATTTAGGTAATTATTCTTCGAATTTCATGGTCCTGAATGTTCAGTCTGATACTACTCCAGATTTGCCTGCTATTTCAGTACTACCAGTCAAAGGCGAATTATGTGTCAGAAAGAATGGTTCCGCACATGTAGGACATAGTGATTGTACTACTATTGTCGAGTATAGTGACAGTGGGAAATCTATTTTCAAAGCCTCACGTCATTCTTATTTTGTTTGTGGTCAGACCGCATATGTTCGTCTGCCCCTCGATTGGGATGGAACATGTTACATTGCCTTCCTACTGCCACCAGTTTTTCTAGCCCCATCTGATTATCACAGAAACACACATCTAGTACACGTCAGACCTAGAAGGGAGATCGAGTCCCCTATTGTCGATCAAACTGAAACTACTCTAGAACAGTATCAAGATTTTAATAAAGGTTTCTTCTTCTTTATAGGACCTGTCCAGAATAGTAAGTTAATACGTAGGTTAACCAGAACCCTTGAAGCAGTAGTGAATGAGACTACTTCTGCTCTAGGTAACTTAACCGAAGAGCAATCTGCTATGAGATTTGTCGTGCTCCAAAATCGTCTCGTTCTTGACGTCATACTGGCCGATAGAGGAGGAGCATGTAGAGTCATCGGATCTAGTTGCTGCATTTTCATTCCTAATAACGCGCCGTCTGTTTATTCAGCTATAACCAGACTTCATAAAATTGCCCATCAGTTACACCAGAATCCAGGCACCTGGACATGGTCCGGTTGGCTCTGGAGTATTATATCTGCCTGGGGATGGAAAGTATTGTCATTCCTAGGTATTGCAGTAATGATCATATTCAGTTGCTGCCTCTGTATACAATGTGGCCCTGCGATTTGCGGCATGTGTGCTACCTCTTGTATTCCTAGTCCCAAATCCCGTTCCAAGACAATTCGAGACGAGCAGATGATGCTATATGAAATGATAGATGGTATCATGAATATTGATGTTTCCTGATGGAAACATAGGGCACAAGGAGGGAATGTGGAAAAGTAAATTTTGCCATGTTATATGTGCCTACGTGTTCCCCATCTTATGTTATATGTGCATGATCGATATGCATATATTCCCCTCTGATCGATTTAAGACGCAATTACAGTTGTATCCATCTCTAGTATGTCAGTTTCCAGTCTTCGTGACAACAACGAATATTAGGCCTATGTAAACCTACGTTGCCACATTTTACAGTGTGCACGTTAATTCATTGAATTGTCCCCGTTTCTAGGCCTCAAAAGGGCCCGGACTCAGATTCAGCTCCTGTCTCCTGAACCCTCTCCGAGGAGCGATACAGCCCCCACCTGCATCCCTGACCCTTTTCTTACTTCCTGCCTCACAGTGCCCGGCCCGGCCTGGCTCTGCCTCCCAGTCTGCCAAGAGTATGTTATGTTTCTAGTTATCAGTCCAGCCCTCCTTCTCTGCATTCCTAAGCTACTGAATCGCATCAATAGTTTCCGTCATGGTCTAGCCTTTATGTCTCTATGTAAGAGAAATACTGCATTTATATTCATAGATTATTCCTCGCACACGCAATACATGTAGAATTATGCATGCACCAGTCTTAGTGTCTATTAGTCTTTGCCCTGATAACTTTTGGATTCTATCAACATGTACTCTAAACACCAGATACTAGATATGCCTTGGGTACATGTCGCTCTGACACTCCAGACTTTAGTCTCCTCTTCTAGCGCAGAAGTCATAGCCCCCAGTTCTCCCTGGTAACACGTCATTGCCCTTTTGCGCGCACCACTAGGTTAGAGGTCCCAGCTGCTCAGGTAGCCCCCTCCATGTTTCCGCCCCGTTTATGACATATTCTGTTACGTTTGCATCACATGTCTATGTATACGCCCTGTACACGCCTTCTTGTTACATCATTTTGCTTTTATCTTTCGCGACTGCTACGAGTCACGCCTACTGCTACGCCTACTGTATTGAATGTAATGTATTTTGTTTAAGTATATATATTGTGCACCCATATTAAAAGTTGCTAGCCAATTCCCAGATCCTGTCCCCGGCAGCTGCCTTCATTCCCTTCCCGTTCAGGCTGTCCTGTTACTGTCCTTTATGCCTGATTAAAGCCTGTGACTCAAGATACCTCGATTCCTGACTCTTATTTTTTGAGCTACCTGTTTTATTGATTATACTGAAAAATAGTACCGGTAATTAATTATTTATTTACCACAAGTGCCTCAGCCTCCAGAACAGCTTTCTTCGTCTGTGCTGTGATACCTGGATCAGCTGCCGTCTGAGAAGCAACCCGAGTAGCCTGTGCCTTTTTCTTCGCGGCGACCGCCGCTGCTTTAGCTGCTGCCCCGGAGACTGCTTTTGGGGCCATTGCCGCTACCGTCTGCTCTCGATATTGCCCACACCAGCAGGATCCGCTCGCAAGCCGTGCTTTCACTCAGGGCTGAAACGTTGCCGGAGACCGCCAAGCACGCCCAGCGCTTCGCTGACGCCGAACCCAGGTCCTGAACGCTGCCGTCAGTAGCCAGAGTATCCTGATTGCTCCCGCTGCTCCCGAAATTGGTTTCACCTGCTGGCTCCTTCGGGCTCTTGCTAGGTGCGATGTTTCGCCGCGGCTACCGTAATCGAGCATGGATAAGCGGGTTATGTTCTGTGTGGAGAGCGGAGACGGTTTAACGATTTACTACCGTGCGGGGGGGTGACGAATCTGGGGGTATGTTGCACCACAACGCGCTGCTGCTCCGCGGCTCCTCTCACTCAGCCGCCATCTTGCTCCTCCCTTTCTTTACTTTTTTCAACGTTCTCCCTCTTGCCGGTCTCCACTGCTGCTGCCCCTGCGGCCCCCTCCCATTCCCAAGTTTTTCCTGCTCCTGACCCCTAGCTGCCCCTCCCTCCCCAGACCTCTACTTAATGGAGGCGGCTTATCGGCCACGCAGCTGGCATGCCGAAGGCACACCAAAGTCAAGCCCATCTGCACCCACCTTCGTCCTGACCCCGACCAGCGCCGGGACCCCTCGTCTGCCAGCCCACCACCGCTACAGTTCATCAGCTCTCCACAAAGTCAACGCCAGCAAGGACCTCAACTGCAAGCTCTCCTCACCCCTCGACACCCACAGGCCCTTCACCTGCAGTCACTGCTACCATTTTTTCACCTCTGCCAAGAACCAGGACCCTACACATCCCTCCAGCAACAACTCCATCCCACCCCAAACACTAAGAGGCATCCTCCGCAATGTCCACTCCCTACACAAACACACCATGGAAATCTGGGACTTCCTTGACAGCACCGCCTCGGACATCACCTTCTTCACCGATACCTGGACAAACACCACCGGACCAGACATCGGGATCGCCATTACAAAGGATACAAGCTCACCCAGGAGTATCTCCCCAACTGCCCTGGAGGAGTCATCGCCATCACCCACAAGGCCAATCTCCCGCTGAGCACCTACTCTGACGGGCCCACAGGTCTGATGGAACACCTCCATTTCAAGATTCAGACCAACCCCCCTCCATCCTCTGAGGTACCCTCATCTACAGACCACCCGGACCCCGCGTTCCTTTCTCCGACTTCATCACTGACATCATCACGCCTTATGCCATCACTTCCACCAATTTCACACTGCTAGGAGACCCCAGCTCCCACCTCAACAACCGCCAGGAGTCCAACTCCGCCTCCCTCCTGAATAACCACCACACCATAGGACTCAAGCAGATCGTACCCGAACCAACGCTCCCAGCTGGGCACATCCTCTGTCCCGTTTTCACAGCAGGGAACTCCATCACCTTCAGCCACACCTCCAAACTCCCATGGACGGACTACCACTGTGTTAACTTCACCTACAAATCCAACATCTCCTGCTGATGCCCATATCAGCTCCAACACAGGAATTGGAACAAGATCTCCAATGACCAGCAGGCTGCTGCCCTCAGCAGCTCCGCTCCCACCACCACAGACAATGAGCCCACCATCTCTGCATGCACTCTACACAACTGGATCAACAATTACGCTTACACCATTGCCCCCTCAAGGAAGCCTCCAAGCCCTACGCCAAGAAAGCCAGCTGGTTTTCCACTGAACTCTGATACTCCAGACACACCTGCAGATGACTTAAAAAACTGTAGAGGAACTCCAACACCCAGACAGACCTTGTCAACTTCAAAACAGCTACGGTGGCCCACCACAAGCTCGTCAGACTCTCCAGGAAGAAAGCCCTTCAGGACACAATCTCCATCAACCCATACAACAGCAAGGAACTCTTTAGCATCATCAAAGAGTTCACCCAACCCAACAGCGAGTCCACAGACATCACTCCCTCCCAGAACCTGTGCAACAGACTCAGCGTTTTCTTCCACCACGAAATCAAGACCATCTACTACAACTTCGATGACAACAACCCCAATGAAGAACCCCCCCACTGCTCCCAAGAGAATGCAGATGACACTTGAAAGATGGACCACCCTCAGCATCGAAGACACTCTGAGGGTAATAAAGAATACCCACTCCTGGGCCCCCACTGACCCCTGCTCCCACAACATCTACTGCAAAGCCACAGACATCATCACTCCCAATCTCCAACATATCATCGACCACTCTCCTGAGAAAACCTTCAGCGGATCCCACCGACCTCAAGAGTTTCAGACCGATCTCCTTATTCCCTCATCTGGCCAGAGTCATGGTAAAAGCCATCAACAGGCAACTCGCCGGCTTCATAGAAGAAAACAGTATCCTCGACTCCTCCAAATCAGGTTGCAGGAAGAACCACAGCATCGGAACCACAATTCTCGCAGCAACAGATGACATCTGTGACCTTCTTGACAGAGGAGAGACTGTGGCCCTCATCCTCCTTGACCACTCCACGGCCTCCAACACTGTCTCTCACTGCACCCTAGTCTGCAGACTCCACGATGCTGGAATGCGGAACAAGGGCCTCGACTGCATCCTCTTTCCTCTCCGGCAGAACGCAACAATTCAGACTCCCTCCATTTCTCTCTGGACCGACTCCAACCACTTGTGGAGTACCACTAGGATCCTTCATCAGCCCAACCCTGTTCAATATCTGCATGGCCCCGCTCGCATCCGTCATCACAGCACACAAACTCAACATAACATCATACCGAGATGACACCCAACTCATCCTCTCCCTATCCAACAGACCCAACAGCACCAAATGCAACTTTCAAAACGGCATGGAAGCAGTTGCCAAATGGATGATGAACAGCTGCCTCCGATTCAACACAGACAAAAGTGAGATACTCAACATGGGTCCACACCCAAATGCCTGAAATGACACCTCAGAGAGGGAATATATATTCAGAAAAGTTTGTTTTTACTTAAAGCTTGGGACATAGGTACAGAAAAAAATTAATTCAAGCAAAAGTTATGAACCGAGATAAACAGTTATTACTCTACAGTTCACAACCAAAAACATCAACTCCAAATGAATGTGACAAACAACCAAAAATAATTAATAGAAAATGGTCGTGAGTTTGTGCCGTTGCAACGTTTTCGGAGATGATGTAGATGTCTATAACTTTTGCTTGAATTCATTTTTTTCTGTACCTATCTCCCCAGCTTTAAGTAAAAACAAACTTTTCTGAATATATATTCCCTCTCTGTGTGCTCTCTGTCTACCTTCCATTGATTGATTTCAACTTTGTACTAAGACTGATATCTTGTGGATACATTAGAGTGTGTTACTTATGTACAACTCATAACTTAGATTGACTGTTCTTCCGAATAAGTCCCTTGTAGCATACCTTGACCTTAATTATATAGTGCCCAAGCCTACAAGGGTCGATTGGGTTTCCCCTGCCAAAAACATGAAATGACACCTGGCAGCCCCTTGCCATCGGAGACCCCCGCCCCATGGACAATGCACATAACCTAAGAATCATCCAGGACGCCAAACTCAAAATGGACCACCAGGGCAACGCCATCACCTCGTCCTGCTACCACACCATCTGCCTACTCTGCAAGATTTTCAAGTGGATCCCCCCAAACACAGGAAAACTATCACACACACCCTCATCAGTAGCAGACTGGATACGGCAATGTACTGTATGCCAGTACCAACAAGAACCTTACCCGCAAACTCCAGAACATCCAGAACTCCGCTGCTTGACTAGTCCTCAACCTACACCACCACTGCCACATCAGCCAACACCATCAAACCCTACACTGGCCCCCCCCGTCGAGAAGAAAATTACCTTCAAGCTCCTCACCCACCCTCTCAGGGCCTTCCACAACAACGGACCCACCAACCTGAACCACACCCCCAGCGCTCACTCCGCTCTGCCCAGCTCTCCTTTGCAACGGTACCTCAGATCAAGAAAATCAAAACAGGAGGGTGATATTTTTCCCTCTTCACGGCCAAGGCAAGGAACTCCCTCCCACTCCTCCTCTGACAGACTTCATTGCTCCCTAAATTCCTCAGGACCTGGCTCTTCGAAGGAACTCAGTGAACCTCCATGATCTGCGTAACCCCCCACTCCCGCCCCCCCTTCCCCTCACCACCTTGAGACGCATTCCGGGCGAGTAGCTTGCACGCTATACACCCTTGATTTATTGATTGAACAAAAGGAGAATGATGCAAGGTAGTGTGGGCAGGACTCATCACATGATGTTGTGTGTAATGTATGAGATTAGAGGGAATGTGGCAGGGGTATATGAGGGGGTGATGGCTAACCCACAGTAGTTCTGTTTAGATGCTTGTAATTGAGAAGAGGATTAGGATGTTATGGGGTTGTCATTGGGAGGGGGAGTGCTCCATTTATGTGTGAGTACAGTGAGAAAGAGTTTGTGTTGACATGGGAGGGTATGGTATGGTAAGATACTTTGATCTGTGTGTGACCTCCCAGGATGGAGGTGTGCCACTGGGCATGGTTGAGGCCTGCAGTTTCAAAGTTGTTCTAGAATGGTAAATGGGAGGGTGGGATTTCAGTGTTTGCTAATCGTGATAAGTAGTTGAGAGGTAGAACATTGTTGGGAAAAAAAGTAGAAGTAGGGGAATTGAGGTATGTTTGTGAAAGTGGAGTAGACATCGGGAGGCATGCTTGGGAGGATAAGAGCACTGTGCCTCAAGTCTGGTTAAAAAACCCTGAGAGTGTTAATAGGAATTGAGGGTGTTATAATGAGGTGTTGAGTTTAGTGTGTGGGATCGTGTGATGTGTTAACGGGAGAGCCAGAAGAAGCTCGAGCAGGACTGGGAATATATAGTCAAAATACAAAATTCATATATCTTTTTGCTGCATCAGTATCTTAACAATAGTTTAGATGGAGATGGTGGGTGCTCCACTGAATACTAATGAGGGAAAAATTAGGAACTTTATGCCATGAGGAGTATTAGTAGATGATGCAACATTGAGTTAGTTCTGGAAATAAATTTAGTCTAGGACTATGGAAAATTGTTGGTTCAGATTTCTGGAGAAGAATATGTGGTCTGTTTTAATATTTCTATATTGGCCACTACGGTATTGATTGACAAAGAGGGTTATATTTAAATCTTCTTGAGATTCAGTGAGTTATAATCCTAAATTGCTTGACCTAAGATGTGCTCACAAAGTATTGTCTCCACTCAATGGACTAAACAATAAACAGTATGATGTGTAGCCACTGCTCCTACAACCTGTCACCTGCTCTACCAGCCAAATATGCCCCTTCTTCTAGGGCTGGTTGGAAAATATTTCTCCTAAACTGCAGATCTCTTCAATGGCATAGGCTGGAAATCTTTTCATTACTAGAAGAGCAGCCAGATGTTGTTTTACTCATGGAAACTTGCCTCCAGAAGGAGTCAGGACCTGGTATTGTTCACGCCCTACACCCAGACTATTAAATACTTCATAGAGATAGAGACGATAGAAAGGGTAAAGGGCTTGCAATCATAATGTAGTCCTCCCTTACTTGAACCACGGACATACAGCCACTCTCCTGTTGTTCTTTCTCCATAACCCTGTCCCATAAATCAACTTTTTTCCAGCGTCCAAATCTATCACCCTCCCAGCTCAGGAGGCCACTTCACCAAGGCACTACTGGAGGCCCCCGCCAGTTTGGCAATAAAAAAAACCTTTTTCACAGTCCTGGGAGACTTAAACCTACATTTTGATGAGCCCTCTGACATATCAGCAAGTAGTGTTATGTCAGACTTAGTTGCTAATCAACGGGGTCAAAAAGTAAATGCCACAACCATGCTTATCCCGAAGAAAGCCTGGTTAATGACACCTATACGGCTCAAACATGTAGACCCAATTCTCTATTGCTTTAGATAGTTATCCTTTCAAACTATCAAACACTTTGTTTTAATCTTGACACTAAGATAGCGCCTATTAAAGTTATTTGTGCCTCGGTAGTCAATTTTAACATTTTATGCACTTTTTCTTTCAACTTTTTTGCACTGCAAATCATCAGCACTACTGATCGAAACACAACTGTGGTTGGATACATAACTGGTATTGATTGGAGTGTAGCTGTCCCCCTGGACAGGTGTGGGCTACACCAGTCATTCAATGTATAACCATTCCCAGATGACGATGCTCCGCCACGATGGTGGGCTGATGGTATTCACTTCGACTCAGTGAATCCAGGTTTTGCATTGACTTTGATATCACGTATTTCTATCTTCATTTGCCTTAACACTTATAGACCGGTAGTTCCCATTTTGTTGTGTCATTGTGGATTGGCGATAGGATACTGCCTGGTCTCTAAATATTGTTTCCATTGGACCCCCCCTTTTTTGTAAATAGTTTGTATATGTGTAAACATTACTCTTCCCACTCCAGAGAGAGCAACAGTAGAGAAAGTGTTGGATAGCGAAAGGGTTAAAATTACTATTCCCACTCCACTGAGTGCAACAGTAGGGAAAGTGTTGGGTAGAGTGGGGTTAAAAATTACTATTCCAACTCCAGAGAGTGCAACAGTAGGGAAAGTGTTGGATAGCGTAGGAGTAAAAATTACTATTTCCACTCCAAAGAATGCAACAGTATGGAAAGTGTTGGATAGTGTAGTGGTTAAAAATAACACTCATGTCAATTTTTTAAAATTAAATAATGATTTAAAAATGTATTAACAATACATTATCAATACCAATAAATATTAAGAAATAATTACTTAAATGTAATAACTTACTTTCCACCCTATTTCCCTATAAACACACAATCCACTCCTAAACTAAATTAATACAATTAATATATTTATCAATTAATTAATTAATGCACATTAATTACTAATTAATAATTAATAGACATTAAATTAATTAGCAATACCAGAAAATACACATTATTAATACATTTAATAGAAATCAATTACTTCCCACCCTATTCTCCTATAAAACCACAACCCGCTACATAACTAACATGCAAATTGTAATTAAAAATAATTAATAATTTCAAAAAATTATGAATTAATGTACTATAATTAAATTACTTCCCACCCTATTCCCCTATAAACCCACAACCCGCTACGGTATTAAAACACAAAATTTACTTTAAAAAAAATTACTAACTTCTAAACAATTAATACGTATATTTAAAAAAAATACAAAACATACAAAACATGTGGAACACATACATATAAAATACATACTAAAATACATAACACTAACATAAACATCGATATTATTAACATAGAAATTTTTACTATCGATATTACTAATTTCGTTATTATTAAAAACGATAATTCTTACCTTCAGGTCGATAGTCTGGTCACTGATATTCTTGATGTTGATATTCTGTCCCTAAAAATTTTTAAAACTCAATATAAATGTAGATCGAAATACAAAACTTGATATTTTGTGCACCATACCCTTCAGTGCTGTGTATACCACACTCGAAAATATTTAGAGGCATGTGAAGCATAGACAAGATTATTCAGCTTATTAAATGTTGATTTTCTTCTACCTAAAAAAATAGAAATTTAAAAAACTTTAAAAAACAGGTCCATGATTTAAAAGCTTACAAATAGATATAGGCTTCTTTTTTTAAATTATGTGCAGATTAAGCCACATATCAGAAAAATTCATACACGATAGAAATGTACAGAGTGAGAAGAAATTAATAACATAAGCGGTTACATAATTCTCGCATTGTTCCATCTAATCACCCACACCCAACCCAAGAACTTAGCGGTTACAACCACTATTGGGCCTTCAACAGACGTTTTTAGGATTCTGAAGGCCTCACGGCTAGATCTAGTGCCCATATTATCACATATAGGTTTAAGCCATGTGCGTCTCGGTATAGTGTATGCGTGACAAACAAAGAAAACATGAGCCACAGTTTCACTTACATCGGGGCAAAAGGGACAAACACTAGAATTTGTGATAAACCATTTAAAGGTGAAAGAGTGCAGAGGCAGAGAACCTACCCTGAACTGGTGGAATAGCTTCCTGTCTCAGGTAGACGTGACAAGGTCCCAGTAACCCTCCAATTTAGTTTCATGTTTTAATTCTAAAAAACCTTTGTCAAAGAGCCATTTGAACAAGATGCAAAGCACTTCATGTTAACCTGATTCCAATAGGCTACCTTCAACTCAGATTTACTGGGGAAAACACTTCCCATAGGAGTAGCCCACAAGTGTTCCAACCCTAATTCACGTGGTAGGATTTTAAGAGCACTAAACCATACAATTTTATGATTGGTGTCAAGATCCCTCACTTCTAAACCGGCCTGGGCATAATGGGCGAGTTCAGGGGTGACCCAAACCCGCTTCCAGTAGGCTAAAAGTCTATATCTGGCCACATCCCTGATTGATTGACAGCCCAGGTCCAGAAGAAGAGGAACTATTGGGGTGGATTGGGGGAGACCAATAGGGGACCGCAGGAATTTGTTCTGACCCAACACTAGATTGTCCAGATTGGCATGTCCCCACAACTCCACCCCATATTAAATTGAAGCTCCAATTTTGACATTATATATCTGAAGCACTGGGGCTATTGGTTTAGTGTATGATCTTTTATGTTCCCTAAAGAGAACTCCTGAAAGTTGGGCATGTTTAGCGGAGAGACAATCTAATTGTGCCTTCCAAAACAATTTTTCTGTCGATTAGTACCCCCAGATATGAGAATGTCTCAGTTTGTTCCAGAGACCCTTCCCTCATTCTAACTTCACCGATTACTTTTTTCGAGTTGTGCAGAACCATGTACTTGGTTTTATTAACGTTTACAATGTGGTCATGGTCTTCACAAAACTCTTCGACTCTTATGAGGGCACTTTGAAGACCCTGCCTGGTTTTCGATAGTATGAGAGTGTCATCGGCGAACATTAATAGAGGGGTCTTGTTTCCGGTTAAAAAGGAAGCATCTATGGGGTAATCTTGAAAATAATTTACAACCCCGTTTATATAAATAGAAAAGAGGGTGGGTGCTAGGACGCATCCCTGTCTCACCCCCTTCTGCACCGGGAACTTTCCAGTAGTCCGACCTGCCGGGTCCCACCTAACCTGGGCATAGTTACCAGTATGTAGTTTGACCACAAGAGCCAAAAGCTTGAGCGGCAAGCCCAGTTTCAGAAGGGTAGGCCACAACTTAGGACGCGGAACCAAGTCAAACGCTGACTTCAAATCAACAAAGGCAGCATAAATGGTCCCTTTCCCCAGGGTGACGGTTCGCCAATATATTAAAATACATTTTAAAACCTGATCCACAGTGCTGATTGATTGCCGAAACCCTGCTTGTAGGTTAGAGAGGATATTTAAATCCTCCGACCATTCCTGGATTCTGCCTAGCACCACCCTGGCAATAACTTTTTGAATACAGTCAATCAGGCTTATGGGCCTGTAATTGCCAGGGTTTGATCGGTCTCCTTTTTATAAAAACAGGTAAGATTACCGCTCCTGCCCTTGTGCTAGGCAGATATGCCCCTTTAGCTATGGTATTTAATAACAATTGTATGTACAATGCCCAAGAATCAACATTGTGAAGAAATAAGTCAGCGGGGATACAATCAAGCACCGGAGTTCTACCTCTTGGAACCAGGAGGAGGGCATTTTCTACTTCCTTTTTAGTAAAGTACTTTAGCAGATCCCTCCAGTGGTCTTCGTCCCAGTCCCTCTTGGCCTGAGATTGAACGACCTTATAGGGCATCCTTTTCTCTCGTATCATAGCACCATCCTTGCTTTTTATGGCAGCAGCTAACAATTTGTAAGCAGTACGACAAGCAGAGTTGTGCCAAACAGCAGCCTTCTGGGCAATGGAAGTATACGCATATTTAGATCTAGCAGTAAAAAAACTTTTAAGTCTGTTAAAAAGGTTATCATGGACCTGTATAGCAGTAGGTGAGAGGGAACCGTGCATTTTGTCATCCTGAAGAGTGGCTATAGCTTCAGGCAACATAATACTCATCTGATTCAGTTGGTCAACCTTGCTTGACACATTGGACCATTTAAGCCGGCGAGTGTCATTTGTTAGGAATACTTCTAAAGAATCTACCTGTGGTTCTAAAACTACTCCAATATTGAGATTTCTCACCTGCATACAAAGGAGCAATGGATTGTGGTCACTTTCCGGACGTGAAAGAACCTTCATATCTATCAAAAAGACCCAGAGCTCCATGGATAAAAGAAGATAGTCTATGCGACTATTACGCAGACCACTAACATACGTGGGCAACCCCTTTTTATCTGATATGGAACGGCCATTGGCCGCTCTCAAACCATGTTCCAGGCACAGAACTTTTAGTTGTAGTGCTGCGCCAGACCACCTATTAATAGGCTCAAGGTCAAGTGGAGGGATTGACCACTTATCGTCCTCCTCTACAGTAAAAAACATGTCATGAAAATCCAGGGGTTCAAAAGTACAATTAAAATCACCGGCCACTATTATGTGATTTCCACCTCCGTGGTTGGTTAAAAAATCATCAAGCAACACTATAGTATTAGAGGCCTTCCCTCCTTGCAGGCCCCTAGAATAAACATTGATTAAAAGAAAATCAGGAAATATAAACTTACTAACCCTAATAATAAGGATATCCTGGGAATCAATATATATCTCATCCAGCTTACAGTTTAAACTTTGCCTAAGCCATGTTATTAAACCTCCTTTGCGGCGTCCCCGTTCTCCCTGTTCCGCATTTTTGTAAAAATTTATATAACCAGGACGAAATACCTGTTCTACCGCCCAGGTCTCTTGGAAAGGCAAAATATCAAACTCTTCAATGAAAGAGGACCATACACTGAAACCATTTTGTTTGCCAATCCCGCTATGTTCCAGGAACCAATCCTTAAACCTACAGATTGTGTCTTCATAACTGTGATACCTTCATGGGGGCTTAGATTACTCCTATGTGGGGCAAAATCCACCACTTGTGGGGTGTAGTTCACATACCACAATCTTGTGCTATACATGAAATGGGCTGGTCTGGGTTGCTACTCTGAGCTTGACCTCGGGTGTCAATTGTATAGGGTTGATCATTCTGGATATGTAACATTTCCAAGGCGCCCCTAGTCAGAGAAGCTACTGGTAATAGTGTCTCAGCGGACCCTGCGGGATTGCCCAGTAAGTCTATATTTTCCAAACCTGAGAGTAGATTAAAGGTATTATAGATGGGTACATTATATTCGTAGGGACCCTAGCCGGCACGAGTAACTTAAAAGTCACCCAGTGCAGGCGGCAAATTGGATTTTCCTATAAAGAAAAACCCAGGGGTAGGATGCTAATATCTACCTCACTAAAAAGCCTAGACCCTGCCCTGTCAAGAATAGTTTTCACTAGATGGGGAGAGCCAAAGTTCAGCACCACACAGTCACCTCTACATGCTTTAGGCGACCTTCCAATCCAAAGAATCCTGCGAATCATTTTGAACTTCCGAAATAAATGGCTACCCAGCCCAGTTTTGTTATTTAAGAAAAACAGTGTCTTGTTTCTTAACGATGCCCAGTGTTCCTCCTTGTCTGTTGGTAATCTGGGAACATTTGTTAGTATTATAGTATAGGGTGTGGCTTCTGGCAATAAATTCAAATTATCTTTAAGGTCAGCCAAACCACCCCGGGCATTGCCATTAGTTAATTCCACTGTTCTCACCCCTGGGGGGACTACATTTGAAATACTGGGAGTTCGGATGCAAGGATCCTTAGACGATGCTAGCACACCTGTTGTGAGACCGGGACCTGGATCAGTGCCTTTTGCTATTGCTGCAGACAATACAGTATCTCTAGAAACTTTAGAGCCCATAGTTACTTGGTTTGGAGGGATGGGATTGGATAAGGATAAACCTTGTTCAATTTTGTCCAGTCTCTGCTCTATTTTAGACAGCTGCGTTAATATTGGTGTAAGCATTGTTGATAGTTTGTCTTCAATTTTCGCCAATATGAGTACTGCAAAGTCACTAAACACCCCACAGGCCTGCACAGTATTCTCAGATGGATTAGATGTGCATGATTCTACATTTCTCTGTGATTTCCCTCGCACCACACCTCTTGTCTTTGCCACCTTATTGACCTGATGAGTAGTAAGTGGCATCCCACCCGCTTTCCTTTTTTTATACAGGGGCGGGGGCGACAGCCTTTCCCTTTCCCTTTGCCTGTGATAAGTGTTGGTTATGGGTAAGAATTTTGACTGGGGGTGACGGGGAAAGAATAGGCACACTGACAGGGAATGGGGAATCAACTGGTGAAGCTATAGGTGACATGGTACTCTGATGATGCGAGGACTCTATGGCTAAATTAGTGTTTACCAGGGAGCCCACTAAAAGTGCTTCGGAGGAAGTGCGACAGGGTTCCAGGAATAGTCTCCATTCTGCGAGTATAATTTCATGATTTAGTACAGACGCGGCCCTCTTCAGAAATGCATCCAATGTGCTTGCAACACTCTGTCCACCCACCCCCTTACGACTATCTTTGCTCATGGTGGGGGAGAGAGAGAAACAACAGCAACAACTTCAATTTTGCAGTAATGCACAAGTATACTGGCACTTGAGATTCACCAAGCAAAAAGAGTAGAAGTGTTCAGTGTTCGTTGAAAGAGGGGTGGCTCAGCCCAGCCTCCTCCGGGCTTCGACGGGTGCGGGACAGGCCCGCGCTTGGCCCAGGCACGCCTGTACGCGTTCCGCACCGCAGGAGGCGCCGCGTTCTTTTAAGCGTCTCCGGGCGCTTGGCTCTGGCATGTGGTATGAGAGACCCTGGGCGCTCTGGGTATTGTAGTCCTCAACCGGCACTCGCGGTGGAACTGGCAGCACATCAACAGGGCTGGAGCAGCACAGAAGCCCCCGACACAGCGGTACCCAACAAAAGCAGGTAAGGGCAGGCACAATTGGAAGGAGTCCCGCGCCACAGGATGCGCCGCATTCTTTTAAGCGTCTCCGGGCGCTTGGCTCTGGCGAGTGGTATGCGAGACCCCGGACGTTTTGGGTATTGTAGTCCTCAGCCGGCACTCACAGCGGAACTGGCGGCACTTTAACGGGGCTGGAGCAGCACAGAGGCCCCCGACACAGAAGCCCCAAACAAAAGCAGGTAAGGGCAGGCACAAGTGGAATGAACTTCCAATACAGGTCCTCCCTGGGATGGAAACAAGCATCCTGGGACCGGTTTCTGGGTATTACCCTTCATCAGCCAGGCTAGCTTGAATCCAGTGGCAGAGTGAGCAAGCGACCCACGTCTGGGCAGACCCATCCCACTTAGGGTGAAAAAATCTACGCAAACAAATGATGGATGGAATGCTGAATAAATCATACATTCAACCCCAGTCGAGCGATCTGGGTTAAATTCATCGATATTTTGCTCACCATGCCACCCAGTTTATACTTAGCCATATGCGAATCAGTCTTGACCCTGTCCCTCATGTGAACAGTCCAGACCAAACTGCCAAGCCAGGTCCTCCCTGGGCTGGAAACAAGCATCCTGGGACCGGTTTCTGGGTATTACCCTTCATCAGCCAGGCTAGCTTGAATCCAGTGGCACAGTGAGCAAGGGACTCACATATGGGGATACCCATCCCACTTAGGGTGAAAAGTGATCCACAAACAAATAATGGATGGAATGCTGAATAAATCATACATTCACCCCCGTCTACGCCAACATCACACCCACCAGGGCATCAGCTTTTGGGCCCGCGCCCTTGTCACTTCCATGCACGTGGACAATGTCACGATTTATGACTGAGACCCTCGGGAAAATCTCACACCCATGACGACGGAGGTGGAGCTATTGGGTTGGTATCCGGAGTCCAGGTCAACTGGAGCAAGTCAGTCCTTTTTCCTCTCACAGATGCTACAAAGTCCTTCACCCCTGAATACCCCTTTGTTTGGGCATCAGGCCCCACTATATACCGCGGCATCTGGCTGAGTAGGGAGGTGGATGAGCTCTGGAAGTCTAATTTCGGCTGTGCGATGGACTGGCTGGTGACAAAGATAGGTGTGTGGCAAAAACTCCCTTTATCATTAGCCGAGAGCATTGTCATTGCTAAAATGGTGGTGCTCCCCACAGTCTTGTACCTCTTTTTAAATATTCCCATCCCTCTCACATCCCATTTTTCTGCTAAAAATGTGCCAACATTATCAGTGATGTCTGGGCAGGGCGTCAACCTAGAATTGCTTATGATATCCTTGCACTACCCCTGGTCCGGGGCGGTATGGGAGCGCCAGACTTTAAGCTTTATGTACTGTGAGCTTAAGCCAGCTTCCGCCACTTTTGGCTCCATCCCACACCTTCCCAACCCCATGTGGAAGTCAAACCGGACATCGCCGCCCCATGGCCACTTCAGACCACAATATTTCTTCCACCCAGGCCCCCAAGCGATGACATTGAAACGGTTGAATGCCTGCGTTTGGTTTGAGATGGGCTGCGTAAATATATTGGCGCCAGCACACTGTATGCTTCTTCCCTGAAACTTGCCAGCAACCCAACATTCCCCCCATTGCAGACAGGAGGCATGGCCTGCTGCGCAGTTCACCTTGGCCTTAACGCTATATCAGACGTCTACCTTGACAGTATGTTTTTTACCCGTCACAAAAATGCTGCTCCATTGGATAAGTTACTGTACTATTAGATCAGAGTGACCTGTAGAAAAGATAACCCTGCATTCCCTCAGGACCCCAGACCAATGCTGCCCTTGAATTTGTCCATTCCTCCAACTCCCCCATAAGCTGGTAACTAGACTATATGCCCTAACACTAGGCGCCTCTTCCACCAGCACTGAGCGTGCCAGTAGTGAGTGGAGTGTTGACTTAGAAAGGGACATTTCTGTTGAGCTCTGGCTTTAGTGCTGCAACCAGATCAAGCGCCTCTACCCCAACTATCGCCTGTGGCTCATTCATTTTAAGTATTTGCACAGACTCTACTGGTCCCCTGCATCACTACACAAGATAGGCCTTCTCAACAATGACAGATGCATGCGCTGCTCGGATCCCAACACGCACTTTGCCCATCTGGCCTGGTTGTGCCCCAGGGTTTCAGCGTTCTGGCATGGGGTATGCACAGCTATCAGTGATATCACACTTGAACGCATCACTCTCGATCCTCTGGTGTGCCTCCTAGGTTACGTCAAGCATATATCAGATGCTTACCGCAAACTCATTGCGATGCTTCTAGTGCTTGCTAAGCGCAGGATATCCATTCACTGGGGGCGCAAGCCGGCACCCACAGTAAATAATTTGCTGGAGGATGCAGCCCATTGCCAGACGCTGCTCGGTGAATTTTGGGATTTGATGACGGCGGCCAGCAGGTCCCCAGACATATGGGCTCCTCTCAAAATGTCACTGAGCACCAATTGTCACTAATTTTCACTTTATGCACCACTGTATAAAGCTGACAGCCTTTTATGCTTCTAAAATGAGAGTACGTATAAATGAATACAATTTATAAAGTATTTTGCAATACTACAGAAGGTTTGGATCTCTTTTCTTATCTGTAATTGTGTTCGCTTTGATTTACCCATCTTGCAATGAATAATTATATATTTGGTAAAATTTTAGAAAAAGTGAAGAAATATGGTGCACCCGAATGAAACAACTGTTTATAATTGATCTTACTGCCCAGGTTCTTAGGGATACTGGGTCACCCCATAGATACTTAACTCCTTTGGTTTGCTAGGCATCCCCATTGGTGCCCATTTTTTGTATTGTATCACTTCACCAACTCGTTCATTCAAAATCTTAGAACAAATCTTTTATTCAATCCACTTCAAAACTGTGTATCACACTCTTATACTGTGATACATCTTACTTACAATGGTATATCATTCTTAAAGCTTTACACACCCTTTCTGTATCCTTATTTACAATACAGAGTGTTTTTTGTTTTTTGTACAGCACCTCATTTATGGTATTCTCCCCATCAGGGTGGAATCTATCATATCACACACACCCCTTTTCTATCTCTCTTCCCTCAATGGAACAATTTGTATCTATCTGTTCAGTTGTGGTTAAATCAAATTGGTTGGTTAAACTCACATGATGGTATTATAAGAACCTCAATGTTCCAATTTATGTTTAACTTTAATCCTCAAACGCTGTATATATGTACAAGCTGTTTGTCTGGAAGAAAAATACATGTAAGGAAGATTTATAACTGAGTGTCTTAAGTTTATTATTTGTTTTTTATTTATTCTTTTTATTTATATTCCTACCTCAAGGCCTTCCGTGACCTCGATTCACGTGAAGCTTTTCAGATAAATGCGTGGAATACCATAGTTCCTTAGGGTTTTGCCCCCTCGAGTAAGTAGTACCCTTAAGAATTTCTCATTGCTCCCTTTGAATGGAGTACCAGGCGTTTTACCATGTACAGATCTTAGGGGCAGATGCATCAAGAATCATTTTTGCGATTCCTTAATAGCAAATTTTAAGAAATGGCTATTACGGAATTGCAAAAACAAATGCATCAATCAATTTGCAATAATTTAGTAATTCTGTAAAAATCGTTATCGCAAATAGGGATTCCGCTATTACCGAATCGCTAATACCGAATCCGCTAAAACCGAATCGCAAACAGTGATTTTCCTATAATGCTGGATTTGGATGACATCACAAACAGGAAGTGAATCTGGGAATGTTCACACCTGTTCACAGAGAGAGCCAGAGGAGGAGGCAGACTGTTGGAGCTGAGCAGGAACAAGCTATTTGGAAGCACAATATGTTTGAAAACAACAGCATGGCTACAGAAACAGGGGACAAGAAAGGTGAAGAAAGGAAAAGGACACTGAAATTCAGCAAAAAAGAACTGGAAATCCTCATTGAGGAAGTGGTGTTAAGCCACGATAAACTCTTTGGAAAAGAAAAATGTGGCTGGCTATCCAATCAATGGTAAATGCAGTGGGGGCCACACAACGCTCAATCTCCTACCTGCGCAAGCACTGGTATGACCTGTGCAGCTGAACAAAAGAGAGGGTGGATGCAAGGCTTGCAGAGGCTAAAAAAACAGGATGGGGACCATCTGCAGAATGTGCCAACACATCCCTGGCAGTTTGGGCTCGACTGTTCCCATGAGGCACAGGGTAAGACTGATTTGCATATGGCCATATCTGAACTGGGGTGGCAGAGTGGGCTAAAAAACGGTGATGGATAAACCCAGATCTGTTGACTGGGTTTGGGTGTTTGATTGGTTCAGATGCTCCGTCCATCACCACCCCCTTTTGTAACACATCCCTGGAGGACGTGGTAGAATCTACACTGCAGCCAAAGGCAGTTGTCAGCATCACCCAGATAGACACCTCTGAACAGGCTCGAACCTCACAAGGTAAGATCACAGCAAAATATCTTTTAATGTTACATCTAACAAAAACAGACACCAATGCAGATCATGCGTAGTGTAGTAACCCTGAGTCCAGTCGACATTTTACTTGCAACTCCCAAAGGCATAGTATACAGACAAATGTAACGGTAAGGTAAGGCAAGAAGGGACCAAAAGAGATTAAGTGTAGAATTTATATTAAACAATGGCATGCGCTATGTGACATACATGTACACCAAAATTTACTGAACTTGTATTGTTTCAAATCACAGGCGCAATTTCCCTCGAGAGTGACGGGCTGATGTCTACGACTCACAGGGACATGATGCACAGTCTGAGGAGGAATCAGGGGTGGCAGCATCCTCAACCATACCTGTAATCGCTCGACGCAAGAGAAAAGTCCCACCACTTCCTGATTTGGAGAGTGAGGAAGAGAGTTGAACAGAAACTCCTACACAACAGGCTGGCCATACACACCCAGAAAAAACAGAGGTGCGAATGTGGCACAGGTCTGTCCCTTTCCGCAGGCAAAGGGCCAGAGCAAATATGACAGATTGCAGAAGACAATGGGGCTGCTGCCTGGAGTGGGCTGGAGGGCAAGCTGCTCAAGGTCCAGCGTCTGCAATGCAAAAACATGAGGATAATGTAGGGCCAAGTAGGAACAATGGCAACAAACGTAGGAGCCATGACTGCTTGAAAGAGCTCACCACTGCTGTTGTGGAAGGCCAAAGGGCAAACAATGAAAACTTTGCAAATGTAACTAAAGCAAAGCATGACTTGTGCAGGGTCACGCAGTATGACCATGCATCCCATCGTTGGAGGCATCAGGAATTGATGGGGTGCCTAGACAGTTACACCAGGGCCATAAATAGGTTGAGCACAACAACAGCTCAGCTTTCCCATCGTGCTGTCGGCATGCAAGTGGAGATGAGCCACTGCTGTGGGGATGAGCCAGGGGCCTTATCCAGGTCACCAATGCAGTGGAACAACTCCAGACTGCTGCATTTGGTGGCAACAACGTTCTTGGAGGGGGGGATAGTGAGGAGGCCTCCAGCCTCAGTAGCCTACAAGCACCAGTTACAAATCCCAGGAGGCACAGTAGTAGACGCAACACTGGCACAAAAAGCCTCAACAAGGGATGTGGCTGAGCCAACTGAGAGGCCCCGGGAGTGCGTGGCCAGAAAAAGTGAAAAGATGGACACATACTATTCCGGTGAGGTAACCAGCAGCAGGAACATTGTTTGTACTGACATTTAATTGCCATTTCAATGTGATAATATTTACTTTCGTCACCCTATATGGGATTAAACTACTGACATATGCTGACGACACCCAGCTGGTGGTTTCTCTCAGTCATCAAGAAAATCCTACCATCGATCTGCACTCATGGCTGAGAGATATAGCCAGCTGGATGGACAGGTCCCATCTGAAACTCAACAGTGAAAAAACTGAGATTTTGGTGATGGGCAACCAATCTCATTTCCGTCCGGAATCCTTGTGGCACCCATGCATGGGCCTGCCTCCAACCCCTAAATCCGACATTAAAAGCCTTGGGATTTGGCTGGACCAAAATCTCACCTTGAACACCCAAGCTAGGAAAACGGCTGGAGCTTGCTACGGCCTCCTGCACACTTCCCGCAAGATCCTCCCATTGCTTCCTTTCCAGTCAAGGAAGCTCCTCATCCAAGGCCTTATTTTGTCCAGACTGGACTACGGAAATTCCCTGTATCTTGGCGCACCAAAGAAAGTGATAACCAAGCTCCAGGTAGTGCAAAACGCTGCCGCCCGGATTCTTACTGACACCAAGAATCGTTGCTCGGCCAAACCTGCCATTAAAACACTTCACTGGTTGCCCATCATGGAAAGAGTGCAGTTCAAGGCCCTCTGCCTAACCCACAAAATTCTTCATGGCAACGCTCCCCCCATCCTTAAAGACCTCATTGCCCCCTACACTCCCCCCAGAACCCACAGATCATCAAATCTCCACCTGACCTTGCCACCTAGGATCAAGAGGTCATGCTCCGGTGGCCGGCGTTTTTCTTATAACGCTTCCAAACTTTGGAACGCACTCCCCCCGGACCTACGTGCCCAACCCAACCTCCTGCCATTCCGGAAACTTTTAAAGACCTGGCTGTTCCCGTAACATCCCTCATTTGTTTTCGCCTGTTTCTTCTGCTAGCGCTGGGACGCTCACGGGCAGTCATGCGCTTTAGAAATCTTTTAACAATAACAATAACAACACTACAGTTTTCTGTACCTGGTATTTGTGCCTTAACACAACCACTATATTGTTACATTAAACCATTGAGCACCTACTTTGTTGTCTCGTGATTACCCACCTTAAAAGAAATGTTGAGTGATTTCTGCATGTCTCCACTCTGCTGCGCTTGGACGGGATGCTGCTTGTGGTGGTTGTCTTAGCTGATTGTCTTCCTCAGACTCGCTGTCAGAGTGTTCCAGGGGTATGCCCCTTTTAGTGGCTATTTTCTGCAACATGGCACATGTGGCGACTATTTTGCAGCAGGCATATGGCCTGTATTGCAATGCACCACCAGTTTTGTGGATGCAGCGCTACCTAGATTTAAGTAAACCAAATGTCGCTTCAATCACGTTGCATGTGGAGATATGTGCCGCATTATATCACTGCTCACTTGGGGTACTTGGATTCAGGTATGGCGTCAGTATAAAGGAGTGCACAGCATATGCGCTATCACCTACAGGACTCAAAACAATAACATTACTCACTGCTATGTGTCACTATGGCAGACGAGTCTGCAAGACAGTATTACATCTGTTTATTAAGCCCATATCCTTCTCCAAATTCACCCACAAGGAGACGTCTGTGAATGCCACGGTGCCTGATGATGTAGGAGTCATGTGTACTGCCAGGGTAACTAGCCACTATGTCTGTGATGATGTGTTTGGAATTGCAAATGACTTGTATGTTCAATGAAGTGTATGATGTTCTGTTCCTGTAAATGTACTCATTCACTGAGGGGGGACAAATGGC
Organism: Lissotriton helveticus; assembly: GCF_964261635.1. Classification (NCBI taxonomy): domain Eukaryota; kingdom Metazoa; phylum Chordata; class Amphibia; order Caudata; family Salamandridae; genus Lissotriton; species Lissotriton helveticus. The sequence goes on from NC_136057.1 coordinate 242,849,456, forward strand.
TACATGCGTCCCATCAATGCAACCAATTACGTGGGGAAAATGGGTTATCTGATAGAAGTCAAATTTAGTTTGCTGCAATTCCTGTGGTGTCTTGGGGAACTCTATGTGGTGGTGTATCCTCTGCAACATGGCATCAAGGAATGAGTTTAAAAAGCATGATAGTGCACTTTGAGAGACACCTCCAGCTGTGGCAATTACTCACTGGAAGCTACCTGATGTTAGGAGGTATGGGGAGCCCGCACCTGAGTGGGGATGGCATGTGTCCTGCAAGGCTGATGCTGCAGTAGTGGATCTAATTCAGCTATGAGATCACAGAGTATGTCTGCATTCAGCTTATATTTATCATATATCTCTTCCTCTATCTGAAAATGCACTCCTGTATCCTCCTTCTTCTATGTGCTGCTGCTCGTAGCCTCATCCTCCTTGCCATGACATAGAGCGCTGCCATTGTGAAACATTCTGAGGCCTTCTGTTACTGTTTAAGTAGTTTGGTGATGATTAGCACCTGATTTGTCCAATTTGTAATGCTTACCACTTAGTTTCATTTGTTCTTATTTAAGAAGTGCTTTTTGCAATTTTTTGTTGTTTCGCTAATTACAAATTTGTCCTGCACACGTTTTGTAATCCTCAAATTGCGATTACCTATTACAGAATCGCTAATTCCAATTCGGTATTTAGGTAATCGCAACATTTTGTGAACTGAAGGACGGATCTGCAAATGGGTTTCATGTATTGCATTGGGCTATTTTGCAATTGCATATGGGCCTTATTTGCAGTTCACAATATAGCTTGATGCATGTGCCCCTTTATCCTTAGAACCTGGCAAAGGAACCAAGATGGTATTTATATCTCTCCCCCGAGTTTTACAGCCTGATTCATCAAGCCGAATTGCACTCGCAAAGGGCCAGATTCTTAGAATCTGGCCCTTTGCGAGCGCAATTTTTGCATTTGGGATTCATCATCCCAAATGCAAAAATCGGTAATTGCTAATTCGCTAAATTGCGAGGAATTACATTTAAGGAATCTCTATTTGAGATTCCTTAAATGCAATTTATGAAGCATTTAAAAATTGCGAAAATGCAATTTTGGGCCGCTATTTACCGAGAGGTCAGACCTCTCGGTAAATAGCACAAACTTAGAAAAATGCTTTTAAAAGCATTTTTCTAAGTTGCCTGTTGCACACACACATGTCCCTTGGACATGTGTGTGCGCAACACCTGTTTCAATTTGCATTTCAGGGGTGCTACAGGGTGTCCTTTGGACACCCCTGGCACCCTTTCAATCGCTATCTTATTTGCGAGTAGCAAATTGCTAATCACAAATAAGGAATACTCCCCATTCATTCCTATGGGCCTTTTGGCCCATAGGAATGAATAGGGAGTTATTCCTTATTTGCGATTAGCAATTTGCTACTCGCAAATAAGGAATGTGTAGGAATCGCTATTTATTTAGCAATTCCTACATGAATACCGTTTTGCGAGTCCTTAATAGCGATTCGCTATGAATCGCTATTAGGGGCTCGCAAAACGGCCCGTTGATGAATAAGGCTGATAGTAGGATGGAAATATAGATAATGTAACGTTCTACCTTTCTATACGGTTATGTCATGCCCAAATAGCAACCTATTGTTAGGTCGAAGAGATGCTATTCCACTTCGTATCACAGGTTTAACCCTATTCAGACCCCTCACCGCTAAACGGGTGTATATGAACACACCTCCAGTAGGGCTTAGAATTAAATTTACCACCGCCTGGTGACCCCTGATCTAATACATATTCAGTGCCCTATCGGCTTACATTTACCGCCATCTTCTACTCATTTCTATACTCCCAATAGAAAAAGGGAAAAAACGAAATGGCCGCCAAACCTGATGTTCAAGAATCTTTCTAGTATCTATCTCGGGGTTATCAGTATTTGAATAAAACAAACAAACACATAAACAAATGTTAACCTGCGGGGTAATGTAATGCCCCTCACATGACCAATAAAGTCAAACTTGGAGTGAGAGATGTAATTGAAGAGCCACCCACATTATTTTCTTTTGAGGATTAAAAAGCTAAATGAAGTTCAAAAGCCATTAGCCTTTCCCACTTTGAGGTTGGTTATCTTCCCCTCCTGTCCCGTTTTAATGGGGCTCTGGGTGGCAGCTGACTCTAAGGGTTTTTTTGGCCACTGGTGCGACGCGGGCACAAATTGGGCTCTTTTTGGGCTACCCCTTTGGGCTGGGGAGCAGAATATATATCCAGCCATCTTGCCCTCTGTGTCCCCATTTTGAGTAAGGTGACACGGCAGCCGGCGGTGAGATAGAAACCAGTTTTCAGGTGGGGTTTTGAGAGCAGCGGTAAAGCGCATGTTTTGCATGTATGTCCGGGTTCAGTCCCCGGCATCTCCAGGGTTTAAGGCGCTCCCTGTATAGCACAGCAGGCAGAGCGTCAGTTACAGCATCCGAAGGTCCTGGGTTTTGATTCTATGGCAGGGCTTTACAAAAAAAAAAAGGTTTGTAATGGCAGTGGCGTCGGGCCGTTTCCCAGGAGGTCTGGAGCAGGCGAATATAGGTTTGGATAGGGGCTTAGGGTGGAGTGGGTGCCCTCCCCATAATTCAAGGGGGGGACACGCCATGCAATGTACCAAAGTAATGAACCTAGCAGAGGGGCGGGGCTGCTTCACATCCCCCAACCAAAACAATAAGGGGGGGCAGGCAAGGGGTTTTTTTTGAGGCAGGAGTGTAGGCGCTTGCTGTCTCAAAGCGCCACAGGCCGGGATTCATGTCATGCCAGGGGCTTGGTTTCGGCACATGTGTCTTCAGGGCACTGTCAGCTTAGCTCACTAGACAGGGAGGTGTTGGCCTGTAGTCCAAGGCTGGTTTTGGGGGGAAGTGGTACAAGGGTTTAAGAGACCAATTATAATGTTGCAGTCAGTGGGGGGCCCAAAAATGGGGGTTGAGTATACGGGGGACACACTGCAAGCTGAATGTCTCAATCCGGTGGGGGGCTTTAAGCTCCAGCCCCCACAAGGTATAAAGGGGACAAGGTTGGAGGGGGCCCCACAGTGGGGTACACAGGTCTGGACCGGGGGATCTCTTTGAAGTGGGGGAGGGATAGACAGCCTGATACAGGAGAGGTCAAAAAATGTAATAACTTCTAGACAGAAGGAAGGGAAAGGCAGATAGGTCTGGCATTCCAGGCTTGCCGGATCTTACTTGGGTGTTGCAGGGGAAGCGGCAGGGATAGTCAGACTTGGGAAAGTCACGTGCAGCTCAAGGACCCCGAGGGGAAGGGATGGCATAGGGAGGAGCGGCCAGCTTGAGTGCGGCGAGGGTCGGATTCAAGACTGCCATGAAGGCCAAAGGTGGCCTCAGCGGTGCAACACCCAGTTGGGTCAAGGCGGCCTCGAGGAGCAACAGGAACAATAGGCTTGAGCAGGAGGGCGTTCTACGGCCCTCAGTACTCTGCAAAGCACATCAAAAAGGTAGCTCAGCAAGAGCAGGGAATACCAGAGGCGAGGGTTAATACGCAATCTAGTTCTTAGATCCTGACGGTAAGCATATAGAGGGAATTGTAAAGAGTGTGGGTGGAAAACCTAGAGGTCCGCAGTAATGCTTTCAGCACTGGAGACACAGGCCCTTGCAGGACAAGGGTTTGGATTGTGCCAATGTTGGAAAATCTAAAGAGGAAAACAAAAACAAAAAAAGGGGAGAAATATTTGAGGAGGAAAAGAGGGAGGTTGGTACCTTAACAATATTGTGCCTGGTATGTTTGTGGCTCGGAGATGTGAAGAAAGATACCCTGCACAGGTTGAAGCCATTTGAGCCCCTTCACGACTGGCTAGGCAGCTGGATCTGGTGCAGACACCTACCTTGATGCCAGGTAAGGGTGATTGGGGTGGGGGCAGACACCAGGGTCGCACAATGGACAAGGTTCTGGGGACTATATTACTTGAGAGTGACAAACACTGGTGGAGCACTTCTTATGTAGCAACCAAAACATGAATAAATAAATATTAATAAGAACATGCAAGAGGAGTCACTGTGACCTCCTGGATAAGGTCTCTGACTCTTACTCTAAAGGTATGTGTTAAAATCTTGGTGTTCCAATGGTTGTGGTTTAATATAACACAGAAGAAAATGGGGGACAGGTGGAGATGTTATATTTACTTCCCAGGTTCCTAGGAAAAGCAAGAGGCCAAAGAGAATGAACTAGAATTGTCTGAAAGGACAATGTCCTGGGAGAATAGGACTGCAGTTTCCTGACTTTGGAGATTATTTTAGGCTTGGAAATACCGAGAAAAGTGTCTTTATTCTAACACAGTTGGGATCAGGAGGGCACAGGTAACACAGGGTGGATAGGCCTCACTACAATGAGGAATTTGGGGCACGGTTGACCTGGGCCCCTGAGGCTAAAAGGGTTGAGATCATCTCAGATCTGTACCAGTAGATGGTTTTGGGGTAAGTTCAGGAACCCGCCTTTACGGCCAGTGGTCTCCAGTTAGTACACCAACCCTGTCAAGAGAGCACCCACATTGGGAGGGGGGATAATCTGATTCAAATTTGATATCTGCAAGCTGACACCCCATTATACAATGTTTCAGGGTGTGGTAGCTGCAGTCAAGGGACGACAGTCTGGCCAAGGGAATCGGCACCTACAGCAGATAGCAGTGGGCAGGGGATGGTCTTGAGGAACAAGATACTGGGGAGCAGGTTGTACAACATTAAAATAATGTTTCGGGGCTTGTCAACCATTTTTAATCATACAACAAGGAGACAAAGTAGTTAAGTTGAGGTTTGCAGGATGAGGTCACACTAAGGTACGAAGGACCAGGTCCCAAAAAAACAACTAAGGTCAGTCCACGAAGGTACAGCATTGGTAAGGCAGGAGCCGTGCAAAATGTTGAGGCAGCAAGAAGGACGGCCATTTTTTGTCAACTTGGCTGTTCAGGGAATTAAGCATCCGACTTATGGAATATAGAATCTGGGCATTTCAGATTGTGGCAGCTCTGGTGTTGGATGGAGGGAGTACCAGGCATTTCATATCTGAAGTACTAAACACGTTTTTCATTCTTAATGACATACGTAGACAGGGGACTGATTAAGAGAGCTGGAAAAGGGGCAGAGAAGGCATAATGAGATGAAGTCGGCTACTGAAGTATAGCAGTGCACCCTGATGATTTCCAGATATTGGTTGTCCTGTTATTGGTCAAAACATTTTATGGACACAACATTGCCACGGGTGATTCATATTGTGCCTAGTTGGAGCATTTCAGTGCAATTTGGCAATGGGTTATCCTCAGAGCAAATTATTAAAGTGACAGTAACACATTACCTTGATGACCCATTCCTGGTGTGCCAAAGCGGTTCAACAGACTGTCAGCAACAGTTGACAAGGGTCTAAGAGCTTGGGGGCATGGGGAATGCCCCTGGCACCAGAGAAGGCACAAGTCCCAAGCATGGTGTTGTCATTTCTTGGAGCTAATTTGGTTTTGGGGACAATGCAAGCATGCCTACAAACAAAGGAATAAGGGCACGTGCAGTTGTGGCTTGATGACATGTTGGCTAAAATATGTTTTCCTCAGGGCAAAAGGATAAAATGATGGTGACACACTACCTTGTTGACTCCTTCCTTGTCGGCCAAAACGGTTCTGTGGACTGTCAGCAACAGTTGACATGGTCTTAGAGCTCAGGGGGTAGCGGGAATGCCCCTGGTACTAGAGAAGGTGCAAGGTCCATGCACGGTATTGGCCTTTCTGGGGACTGATTTGTTTGGTGACAATGATGGCACGCTTAACAACAGATGAATATGAGCCTATGTATATGTGACTGGATGAAAAGTTGGCTAATCTACAAGTAATGGTCCCGGTGGTACAGGTTCTGAAGGCCATTTAACATGTAGGACTTTGGGTAGCAGCAATATCACATACATTTATCCGCAAGGGCTAAGGAAGAGTATGCATGGGGTTTCGAGTTCAGGGACCACTCTATTGTCAGTATTATAAACACACCAAGAAGCGGGGTAGAATGTACAAATGCAATCTGATGCTTCAGGAGCTAAGGATTTGGTTTATATGGGCAGGGTGAAGAGTGCATGGAAGCAGTGGCAGGACGTGGGCAACATGGGGGTAGAGTTTTGCCCTCCCTTAATTTTCCTCTGGGGTATCAGTCAAGGCATGGGAACAGGAGTAGCCGCACGTAACAGTCAATTATAGGATGGACGTTTGCAGAGGTACACGTGGCCATTAGACAGCCTGCCAGTGAGGAACAGTTATAGGCTTTGTTTGTGGGGTGCTTAGAAGATGTTGTAGCCCTGGTCAAAAAGGGAAGATGCTGCCCATTTTACAGGGTCATGTGTGGACAAAGGTCTTTCCAAATTAGGACTGCAAGGAAACTGGCAGGGGGTTTTGCCTGCTTGGAATCAGCCCCTTGAGGTTACGCGCCTACAGCAGGTGAATGGGACAAGAGCATGCTGAAAGGGTGGGCAGAGGAGACGTGGACCAGAACTAGGGTTAAGATTCTTGGCATAAGACAAGTTTGTGTGACTATGTGAAGGGTTTTTTGCATTAGAGATGCAATGGCCTTGAGGAGACAGAGTTGGTTCCTTCTGTGAGGCTTTAGAGGTATGCCAGCATACGTGGAGGTCCAATCGCTGGGGAGATGAGGAGTGCCAGGGTTGGACTTAAAGGCAGTTGGGGGCAGAGGCAGGGAAATAGTTTCTCTGTGGGTGTCACTGGGTCACTATAAGCCAGATCAAGGAGGCAAAGAAAAGTGTTGCTGACTAAAGCTCAACTTTAATTTCCTGGTGTGCCTTGGTGGGTGATGTGGCTGAACATGTTGTGAGACAGGATTGGGTTGGTGTTTTCCGCAGAAACCCAGGAGAGGTAGTGTTACCGCCTAACTAGTTTGGGTCCAGGGGAGGGGTTTTCTCAGTCAGGGAACTCCACCCCCCCTTGAGTATGTTACTTCCACTGTTTCATGGGTTGGTTTGCTATAGATGCAGTGTGGCTGGGTGGGGGCGGAGACTGGCTATGGCAACAGGCAATTGACTTCTGATTGCTTTTGCATATTGTCCGGCTGTGGGAGTGCATGGATCTATAAATGTACATTTCCTTGGCTTACTTGTTTGCCTTTTCAGATGCAGTAGCGGGGTCGGATGTGGCATAGCTGTCTAACTGGGATTAAGACATCCTTTCATACTGGGAAATGGCATGGAGGGCAATATACGAGTGGTCTGACTCTTTGCCAGTCTTTCTTGGATGTGTAGAAGCAGTGGCACCCGTTGCTGTATTTGAGGAACTTCCCATATGTATTGTTGTGGTAATTTTGCATGTAGGGAAGCATGATTTGGTGGCGTATGGTTAGCATTGCGGATAACAGATGTTGAGGGGGTTATGGGACATAGGTAAGTAGTTGTCTGTATGTTTGGCCAGGTGGCAGGAGTTTGTTAAGCAAGGACAATGATATGGAAGGACACAAGAAGCCTGGTATGGAAGAAGGCTTTGGTGAGGCAGAGCTCCGTGAGTTTAGGTCTTTCAGTGGTGGAATTGTTCGCAACAGTGGGATGGCAAGTGCTCGTTTCAGGAGGTCTTTCAGTGTTTAGGATGCAGGAATCCCGGGACAAGGCCCTGAACATAAGAAAGTATCCTAGATTTACTAGCGGGGGTTTAGAAACCCAGGAGAGGTAGGGTTACCGCCTAACTAGTTTGGGTCCAGGGGAGGGGTTTTCTCAGTCAGGGAACTCCACCCCCCCTTGAGTATGTTGCTTCCACTGTTTCATGGGTTGGTTTGCTATAGATGCAGTGTGGCTGGGTGGGGGCGGAGACTGGCTATGGCAACAGGCAATTGACTTCTGATTGCTTTTGCATTTTCTCCGGCTGTGGGAGTGCATAGATCTATAAATGTACATTTCCTTGGCTTACTTGTTTGCCTTTTCAGATGCAGTAGCGGGGTCGGTTGTGGCATAGCTGTCTAACTGGGATTAAGACATCCTTTCATACTGGGAAATGGCATGGAGGGCAATATACGAGTGGTCTGACTCTTTGCCAGTCTTTCTTGGATGTGTAGGAGCAGTGTCACACGTTGCTGTATTTGAGGAACTTCCCATTTGTATCGTTGTGGTAATTTTGCATGTAGGGAAGCATGATTTGGTGGCGTATGGTTAGCATTGCGGATAACAGATGTTGAGGGGGTTATGGGGCATAGGTAAGTAGTTGTCTGTATGTTTGGCCAGGTGGCAAGAGTTTGTTAAGCAAGGACAATGATATGGAAGGACACAAGAAGCCTGGTATGGAAGAAGGCTTTGGTGAGGCAGAGCTCCGTGAGTTTAGGCCTTTCAGTGGTGGAATTGTTCGCAACAGTGGGATGGCAAGTGCTCGTTTCAGGAGGGACTTTCAGTGTTTAGGATGCAGGAATCCCGGGACAAGGCCCTGAACATAAGAAAGTATCCTAGATTTACTAGCGGGGGTTTAGAAAAGTCAGGGAGGAGGAGGAACTTTTCTGAGTGGCGTTTGGCAGCTAGTTTTTACAGGGTTACAGGTTAAGTTTACGGTTGTGAACAAGTTACACCAGAAGGAATCTATAAATGAGAAGTTAAGATAGGAGAAATTTAGAAAGGTAGATGTTTATAGAAGTAGGTAAGAGGGGACAGGGGTTAAAGTTCAACAGTTAATGACCGAGTAGGCATCTTAAACAATGAAAGGATATAAGGGGGGGACATTAGGGGTGTGTGGAGATGACACGTAGGGGAACAAATGTACAGTAAGGTGTAGTTTGGTAAGGCACAGGCCAAGGTGAACATTGTGAGGTGCGCCTGTCTTTAAAGCGGCCTTTTGGTATGTGCTGCGCCCCCTTGGCCCAAAAGAAATCACTCCTCTGGTTTCCATTTCTTGCCTTATTATTATCGGAACTCATTAGGATGGCGGGCGGACTTCAGTCCACCCGCATACTAGCGGTGTAGGGACCGGCCACCAGCAGTGCGGCAGTTCCGTACCACCAACTAGGATGCGACCACCATGCTGGTGGTCGCATCCAGTATTGTAAACATTGCGGCGGATGCTGCTGTGAGCAGCACCCACCACAATTCCAGAAATACAGGTTGTGCATTGCCGAGCACAAAATGGCAGGCACCGGGTGGTGCCTGCTACTTTGCGCGTAGCAATGACCATAGGTACCCCCCAATTTCAGCCACCCACTCCACTGGGGGTATGTAAGGGGCCCCAAAGCAATTCCTGAATGCCATGGAAAGGCCTTACCGCTAGGCATCTTAATATGGATGGCGGTGTCTTTTAGACACTGCCACCATATAATGCCAGAGTTCCCCCCGGGGGGCAATCGTGACAATTGCCAACCGACGGAAATGCCGCAGAAGAACTTTCCGTCCACTGCCGTACCCCCGCCATGGTAATATGGTGGGGTGGGTAAATGGCAGGTGGGCGGGGAGTTATGGCGGGCGAATCGCCACTGCTGGTCGGGAGGTGGCGATTCACAGGCCATCATAATGGCCCCCATAGATTTTTTTTTTGTTTAAAAGCAAATGGTTTGTCCAATCTGAGATTTTCTTCTTCATTCAGAATCCCCCAATTTCTATTAATCACATTTTTGCCCTCTTTATGACCTTGGTCTACCCATAGAAAGTGGAATCTTTGGATCTGTATTGTTGAGGAACCAAAAATCCTCTTCAAAAATCCAGTCACTGTCTCTTGCTTTTGTTAGTGAGCTCACACATTCCTTTTTCAGGGCTCTTAATCTATTATCTGGGATCTCCAAGTAATGTTCTCTAACTGAGATCAGTTTCAAAGCTCTTTTTTCATCATCTGTAGTGTTAAACACTATAGCAAACACAAGGAGATGCTAGACGGAGTGCTGAAACTTTTCAGACACTCACCCCCAGTTACAGATCTGCGTTGAATCCATCATCGTTCTTTAGCTCACTTCACCACCCCACTTCAGACACAGCTATGTGCAAATCAGTCTTGACACTGTGCCACATGCGAACAGTGCAGCCGAACTGCCAAGCCATGTCTTCCCTGGACCGGAAACAAGCTTCCTGGGACCAGTTTCGGGCTAACAGCCCTCATCAGCCAGGCTAGATTGAATCCAGTGGCAAAGTGAACAAGGGACCCAGTCATACCCTGTCAACTTAGGGCGAACAAAGCAAATACAAGGAGATGATGGACTGGGGCGCTGAAACTTTTCAGACACTCACCCCCAATTACAGATCTGGGTTGAATCCATCATTGTTCTTTAGCTCACTTCGCCACATCAGTTCAGACACAGCTATATGCAAATCATCCTTGACCATGTGCCTCATGGGAACAGTCCAGCCTGAAGTGTCAAGCCAGGTCTTCCCTGGGCTGGAAACAAGCATCCTGGTACTGGTTTCAGGCTAACAGCCAGGTTAACTTAAATCCAGTGGCAAAGTGAGCAAGGGACCCAGGTCTGGGCATACCCTGCCAACTTAGGTGAACAAAGCAAAGACAAGGAGTTGATGGATGGAGCACTGACATTTTTCAGACCCGGCTTGGCTATTCGGGCTGGACTCTTCCCATGAGGCACAGGGTCAAGACTGATTTGCATATAGCTGGGTCTGAACTGAGGTTGTGAAGTGAGCTAAATTATGATGATGGATTCAACTCAGATCTGTGACTGGGGGTGGTGTCTGAGAAATTTCAGCACTCCGTCCATCATCTGCTTGTGTTTGCTTTGTTTGCCCAAAGTTGGCAGGGTATGCTCAGACGTGGTTGCATTTGGTTTCAAGCTAGCCTGGCTGATTACCAGTGTTACCCAGAAACCTATCCCAGCATTCTAGTGTCCTTTTTAGGGAAGACCTGGCTTGGCAGTTCGGGCTGGACTGTTCCCATGAGGCACAGGGTCAAGACTGATTTGCATATTGCTGGGTCTGAACTGAGGTTGCAAAGTGAGCAAAAGAAAGATGATGGATTCAATCCAGATCTGTGATTGGGGATAGTGTCTGAAAAGTTTGAATGCTCCGTCCATCATCTCCTTGTGTTTGCTGTGTTAAACACCATATCCATATCCCTTTTAAGGGAACATAGAGCTTCTCTTTGGGCATTATTCAAACTATTGGGGAGATAAAGTGTTTCTGTCAGAATCTCCTATATCCCCATCTCCAATACCCTTTCAAAAACCTCTAAATTATTTCCTACTAGGGATAGGGGGGCGCAAAATTGAATTTAGGTTTTAATTCTGATCCATTGGCCGAATGTCTAAGAGGGCATTCCTGAAAAAACCTCCTTAGTCTTATCTTTCTAAAAAATTATCTGAGGTCTTTTTATAACTCGACCTCGAACCCTGTCTCTTTGGAAAAGTGGTGTCACTCTCTGTTTTTACAGACACCGTCCTAATAGACCAAGTGGAGGTTTTTGTTTTCTACGAGCTTCATTTTTATTATAGCTGTTTTGAAGTGCTATTTTACTAGAGGTATGCTGGATTTTTGTCGTTTTGGTCATGTTGAGTTTTGATAAACATACGTTCTCTTTCTAAACTGGTGTGGTATCCATTTGTGGTGTTATCACTGTGTTGCTGTGTGTTTTGAGTACAAATACATTACACATTGCCTTTGGGATAAGCCTGTCTGCTCTTGCCATGCTACAATGGGGGTGAGCAGGGGTTACCTGAAGTGTGCATCCCCTTACCCTGACCAGAAGCAAGGGTCCATCTTGGACATACATACATACTTTTGCCAATTAGAGATCCCCATTTCTAACAGTCATACTAGAATTGTGTGGGCAACTCAGGGCCCAACCCTTTAATAGAATGTCATACATTTGATCCCCATCCTTTCAGAGTTACTGATGCCTAATTACAACACACAGAGGTGTTAAGTAAGAGACTGATTTGCAAGTCTCTGGTTTATAATGCACTGCAATTAAATGCAAATGGTAGTAAAACATCAAAACGTTTACATCAGCAAGCAATCTAACACTCAGTGGAAATCCACCCTTGAGGGGAGCTTCAATCCATCTGTTGTTATTGTGCTTCTTGTTTGTCAGTGATTGGCTCCAGGGAGTGTCTCCCTGATGGCACCTCACAGACTATAAAAATGCCATCCCAAACACACATGCCTGGGTGCCAGCAGAGAAGGGGGTCATTCTTCTACCTGCTGCTGAGACAGGCATCTCAATCCAGAGGTCCCCGCGTTTTCACGAAATATTTACCCCAGTAGGTAAGTTCATTTTGCCCAGCAGTGTTGGTAGAAACACCCTGCAGAATCCAAGAAAATAAATGTTTGTTCACATCAACCCATGGCAATGCATGTTGCTAGCTGACAACGAAAACCTTATATGTATTGATGAGCAGAAATGTTTGTACCGTGAAGCTAGTTGAAGATCAACGATATGTTTAAGGATCGTTAACTTGCTTATATCCGAAAAAAATGCTTCACAAACTTGAATTAGTACATTTTGACATATGTCCACTTTTCTTGTTCTTTCCCCCTTTAGGCTGCCCATTTAGGCTTTGCAAATGTTTCCACACAGCATGGAATTGTAGCTTAACTGGACATACTAAGTTTCCTCTCACCCGTCACAAGGGCACAAAAATGTACCTTAGGTGTTCGAAGATCGAGCATATATTTACTCATCAAATTCTTCTTTAAAGTTGCTATTTTCATCCGAGTTCTGATTTTTGAATGTATTTGACCAATTCGTAAAACAGTAGCCTCGAGTCATAATTTGCACCCTAAAGTGGCACCTAATGGGGAAGAATGTACATTTGTGAATGTTCAGTGAAATGCCTCATCACATCTCCCAATTACGCAACAACATCCAGTTTGAGTCTTGAGAGGTCTCCCAACATGAGCATGCATGCCCACATTCAAAAAAGTAACCATGATGGAAACTGCTAAGATATCTCCGAGCCCAAAATGTATTTTCCAAGACACCCATCATCTCCTAAAATAAAACCGTTTTATATTTTAATTGGCTAAAAAAGTAGCATCCAAGTCCTGTGTCCCAAGACTGGATTTTTGTTTTTGTCTTTTAGCTACGTTTGCACTGTAGAAATACCACACACATAAATACATTCATAGTAACGCCAGTTGTCACATTGTTTAGATGTAACATACTAGTTTTTTTTTTTTAAACTGAAATCAGTCTTATTAATATGATAAATGCAATGACTAAAGATGGACATATTACATTTGTGGAACAATACGCAACGACATTATTCTGATCGTTTTGTATAATTGGATGAAGACTCTGGTGTTACTGTCGTTGCTCTGCACCGCAGCAGTCGCACAAAAAAGAGCCAACCTTCAATCCCGACTTCAGCTTTGTATTCGGATCCAACTGTTGTAAGGTTCATTGAGATACGAGAGCAGGGCAGTCAGTCTTTCTCTCCATAGACAGTGACAGAGCAAGGTTGACATGGGCTCTAATGCAAGCAAGGAAAAAAACACAATGCATTGTTGGCACTAAACAAAAAAAACTGCTACAGCTGCGGTGCAGTAGGCCCCTCAGAACTCGGGGTCCTGGTGCCACTATACCTGCTGCACAATTTTGAGGTACGGTCCTACATATAGAGAGGGTCGCGTCATAGGAGCAGTGCAATCCACGTGACAATGAATTGTCGTTCAAAATCACCACAGAAATGGATTAGTCGATGTGACCCAGAAATATTACCAAGAGGGAGGGATAATAATATATGTCCAACTGACCAATTCAAAAGAGCACTTTGGGGCAGATTTATGAGTTCTGGCGCAGCTCTGCAAATCAGCAGGGATGCGGGAGAACTGATGCGTCACGCAATTCCCTCCTTGCGGCACCACAGATGCGCCGCATTTACAATGTGGCGCAACATGGTGCAAGGAAGGGCAGATGCGTGACGCATCTTGTGGTGTACGGGCGGCGCATTGCTGGAGTAGCATCGCAACTGCGACGCAATTCCTGCAATGTACAGAGGCCACCCATACATAACGTGGTGCGTCACTCCTTACGCCTGCTTCAAGCAGGCGTAAGGATTTGACCCAGCAGCGTCGTAAAACTGACTCAGTGAAATCTTGTAGATTTCACTGCATCAGTTTTACGGGCTTTCCTACGAGGGAACGCCCACCCTGTGACAGAATGCCCACATGAAACCTGACGCAGGTTTCATGTGGCGCAGGGCTTTACAACATGACGCATCTGCCTAGATGCGTCACGTTGTAAATAGGTTGCAGGGATGCGCCACGTTTCCGCGCCGTTGCGTGACGCAACGGCGGCGTAAACGTGGCGCAAGTCCGACATCAATCTGTCCCTTTGTACTGGTCAAGCGGTGCAAAGGTCGGTAACAAATAGGAATCACCAGTACGGGAACAGACTATACGATCTGAAAAAAAAAATGCTGAAAAAAATGAACTGATGCTATCTAGTTAACCCAATTTTTTTTTTTTATTTCTATCTTTGTGGGTCCTATTGCACAGGTTGAATTTGAGAACAAACAGGATTCCATGTGGGAGTTAAGATTGTCAACTTCAAAGGTTGATTCCTGCACACATGTTCATTTACTTCTGTGTTTGCTTGTTCGTAGATTAATTAGCCCACTAAGTGAACGCGTAGGTCTCACGGGGCGTTTTCTTCAACCTCCTCTAGGATTAAGAAAAATAATTAATGCCTTCGCTTTCGTTATTTCTGATATTTCTGATGTGTGTGTCACAAGTTAGAACAATCAGCTTCCATGATCCTGGTCCTGGTGATGGTGGCACATCATAATGATCTGCCTCAGCTGGTAGCTATTGATGGGAAAAGGCCCAAAAGTGTCTTTTATTTTTTGCTTAACAGTGAAACCAGGGCACGGACTTCGTTGGTATGTGTATTTTGATGCCATGATTGTGCCACCTTCTTTATTACCATGTCACAGAATGACTTATACTCTATTAAATATTACATTCATTTCTATTCTATTCTACATGAATTGGCAGATTAACCAAACGGATACGAACAGTGCCTTTCAATATTACGTGTTATGAAATTGCCATCTTTTTTAGTTTGAGCATACCGTGATATCGCATCTGGTTCACATCCAGAATATTTCAGGTACGTCTTTACTCATCCAGTGCAAGCTGCCCTCTGCAGCTGAATATGCAGATTGGAAAGAGCATGTTGTGTCACCACCTTGAAGCAAGCACGCAGGCCTCCACAAACATGGACAGCTAGATCTGATTAACTATTCGTTACATTTACATGTTACATGTTATATCAGATTTTCGTAGATCTGCTGCATCACTTTGCTTCAGGCTTGAGTAATCTAACTATATGCGTACACAGTCACAATATCAACACACACGGAGAGCAGGAGGAAGACATAAAAAAAACATTGAGTGGATAATTCAGATTTTCAAGAAATTCTTTCTCATGCTTGCTACGCAGACACTTCATAATGAGCACGTGGCTTGATGCACACGGATCAGCTGTTCCTTTATGAGTGCAAAATCACGTTTGTTATTCACAATGTAATTTGTCACATGTTGTGAGAAATTGGGTTGTTGGTTGAGGGGAAGGGGTGAAGGTGGAGACCCCTTCTCAAGCAACAACCAAAATCCTTGTAAAGGTGAACCACAATTGTCACTAAATTAACCTGTGCTTAACCCACTGGTAGCTTGACACAAGAGCAGTCGGTCTTAATTTAGAGGCAATGTGTAAAGTATTTGTGCAGCAGTCAAAAAGTAATAAAGTGAAAACACAGCAAAAAAGAAATTCAATTTAGAAAAATTGAGTAAAATGTAATGAATAAAATGAGATCAAAAGAACACAAATCCAATCAGTGGAAATGGAAATATGAAATTTAACACAGCTAGATAAAAGTAGTGCCAACGGGGGCAAATAACCCACTGAGGACATCTTGTCACACTGGACAGCAACAAAGTAGCACGTTCAGGGCGACCATGGGCACATGACCAAGTTGGCACACTGAGGATTGTGCCATGTGTCCTAGGGTGCATAGTCTGAGTGGCATTGCTTTGTGGGGCTTTGCATTGCTTCTCGCATGATTTTGTGGAACCTACAGTTAGGCTGGTACATCACATTTAACCCCATTTCCAAGGGTCAGTCCAGGACTGAAAGGGTGCCATTTGGAGGGACAGGGCTCAAGGAGGCTGGGTCCAGGTGCAGGATGGAGCCTTTTCTATCTCTCAGGCTCAGAACAGGAGGCCAGCCAAATAGTCCTTCTAGTCACTCTGTTTCCTTGGGTTCAATCAGAAAGGCAGATATCAAGCACCAGGTCAGTCCTATTAGGGCACAAGGCAGGCTTGAAAACGCAGGCAATTGGTTTTGAGCAGCAAGGCAGTCCTGCTAAGCACTCAGCAGACCACAGATAGCAGGGCAGTCCTCTGAGAATTCTTCAACAGATCAAGAAGTGAATTTAGTAGTTTGTCTGAGGTTCCTGTTTTTATGCCTAGTGTCCCCTTTAAAATGGGAGAAGCATCTGAAGTTTCCCCCCACAGAAGTGTCCAGAATGTCCTGCCACCCTGTCCTGGTCCCAAGTTGTCTGGCGGGCACAATGACCTAGTGTGAAGCCCTTTGTGAATATGCTGAAACAGCCCCTTCATAGGGCACGTTTGGTAGGTGACCCCCTATCCTGCCTAAATATTCTGTCTCTCTATTGTGTGGCTGAATACACAAATACTAACTGCTATTCACCCCTAGTCTTGTGGCCCAGTGGCAGGCTGCAGGCACCAAATAGTAAGGAGAAGAAAATGTCAACCTTGTAAAAGATATAGAACGAAACCAATGCCAATACTGTTCTCTTTACTCAGAACCTTATTTCTAAATATGAGCGAATTGAACAACAGGTAAATCCACAACTTGTTGGACAGAGTTAATCTATTTTTTATTTCTTTACTTCAGATTCATTGTTTGGTTAAATGTCACCAAATTCATGTTTTAAACACCTATACAAACATCTCTACAGCAAATACAAAAATTGTTTACATTTTCATAAAACAACACCCACTACATATTCATAGTCATTTCATACTCGTGGTGATTACATACATCAAACATTCAGTCTCACACATACACAACTCTCACAAATATTTACAATTAAATCTTCATTTACAGTATTCACAAAACACCATAGACAGTTGATATATCAAATCTTTTTTCAAAATTTGGAGCACTCTTTAAAGGAATGTTTATGTGATCTTATTGCTCAACAAATATGGTCTTCACGTTTCGAACTCGTAATTAGTTTGGAGTTCTCATCAGGACCGAAGCTCCAATTTAAAGAGCTTTATGTAGATATTCTCGACGCTGGACAATTTGCTTGATGAAGTCCACAAACATACATTCTTTGGATATGTGCCTGGGCCTTGTGTCCGAGGCCCGCACAATGTAGAGGGCTGAAAGATGCTGGCACTTGCTGGCAGCCTTTGTAAAGCGAACTCAAGATGAAAAACGTGTTCAACCGTCTCTTCTCGTTGCAGCGAGATGTTCAAAACCCGGACTGTCTACCTTCTAAAAGAGGCATTTTCAGAATTGTGACTTAGATTTGACTTTACCACTGAAGATGGTTTAACATTACAATTAATTAGAGGCCAAACTCGTTATTTCTACCTACTCCAATCAAAAGTTATCACATATTATGGGGCCGATTAGGATGGCGGACGGACTTGCGTCCGTCCGCCACCCCTGAGTAGGAGGGACCGTCCGCATGGGCAGCGGCGGTCCCTCCATGGCAATTAGGATGTGACCGCCAGGGTGGCGGTCACATCCTCTATTTTTAACATTGCGGTGGGTGCAGCTTCAAGCTGCACCCGCCGCAATGTTAAAAATGCATGTGTTGCATTTACATGCACAAAGCGGCAGGCACCGCACGGTGCCTGCTGCTTTGTGTACGCAAATGCAGGGGGGTACCATAGGTACCCCCCATGTGCACCCCCCACCCCCCATTCACCCAGGGGGCCCGCAACGGGCCCCCAAAGTGAATGTCCGTATGCTTTTCCATGGCGGAAAAGCCGCCGTGGAAAAGCATATTTACACCAACATCATAATATGGCGGACGGTGTCTCATAGACACCGCCTGCCATGTTATAGCTTTTCCGCCGCGGTCGGAAGCCGACCGCGGCGGAAAAGCGGCGGACGGAATTCCAGACCCACCAGCGGTGGGTCTTTGGAATCTCCGCCGCGGTTTTTCCGCATCCTCCAGGCCGGCGGACACTTCCGCTGGCCCGGAGGATGCGGAAAAACCGCCATCCTAATCGGCCCCTAAATGTAAAAAGGCAATCCAAAGTTATCCTATGGGAGAGGTAGACCTTGTAGTAGTGAAAAACACATGCAAGGGTTTTCAGTACCAGGTCATGTTAAACAAAAAAGCACATGTCCAACTTTATAAAGACACTGCTCCATTCCCTTTGGCCAGTTTAGGGCATAACCTAGGGGTAGCATATATGTTAAGAAGGAAGGAAGGAAAGAAAGAAGGTTTAGGCCTTGCAGAAGGGGTACCATCCTGCCCAAAAACAATCCACTGAAGGATATTCCTTTTTCCATGTGTGCTGCACATAGAAATAGGAAATAGCAAGGAGAAATAAAGATATATCTGATCATTACACCTCCCAAGGGAAGGTGTAACATTCTGGCACATTCCCAGGTTTACCATTCTGGTAAATGTGGGAATGCGGCAAAATCCATGAAAGTTATATGGGAACACCCATGCAACATCCATTATATACCTTTCCAGAGCGGAGTTACTCTGTGCCTTGCAAAGTGGCCTTGCATGGCTACGTGAATCTCATTTTAGGTTGTGTCACACATGCACCACACTGCGTGGTTCAAGTGTGACGAAACTGGCCTAAAAAATATGGCCAGCTCCCCTTTTCCCACTGGGACGTTAAGTAAAACTGCCATCCCTGGTACACAGATGCCTTTGCAAAGCACAGCCTTTCATATCTGATGTGTTAGGCAAACCCCAGAAGACTCTTTCAGTTTCGTGATAGACACGCCCAATAAGTACACGCCGATGGAATTAGCTAACACTCATTTATTGACATATTGACAGAATCCAAAGCTGATGCCCTGTGTCTACCTGAAACCTGACTAAATGGCCTGCATTACTCTGTAATAGCAAAAGTAGTTCCACCTATTTATTCAATTTTTTGGTGTGAAACAACAGGAGATTGGGCAGTTGCCAATATATGTATAGGAAATTTAATAGACATCAATTTAAATGTGACAGTCCATGCGCTTTGGGTTCCTCAATTTGTTTACCTCATGGTCACAGGTTCAAAACCAGGTTGAAGCACTAAGCTTTTCGTAATTCTGAGAACAATAAATTGAGTGCCAGTCAGTTGGGTAACAACATCTATTTTCTAACAGTGGAAGGTATAAACATGTGCTCTTGATACATTTGTTTATATAATGTTATTCAGCTCAAAAAGTGTGTTGCACTGGAAAGGTGCATTTTCACGAGTCCCTGAGGTTAGATTAGCGCAAACTCACATATATTTTGTCTCAAAGGCCAATCATCTAAGATAGCCAGACCAGACTTTGCATCACAAATACATGCCTAGAAGCAGGTACAAATAACCAATGCACTGCATCTGTATACAGTGGAAAGAAAACATCCAATGTATCTGACCCTTCTTCAGTTATTCATTATTAGGAAGTTATACTTGAAGAGTCTGCATTGAGTACTAAATCTACTCAAGACTAATACTCTCCTCTGTGCCAAAGTGCGAGGATGCATCACACCTAAAGCAGCATATTTGTGCTTGATCTTAGGTGATGACACCAGCAGTAGGCCTATCTTCAATGATATGGTGTTGCCTTGAGTTCTCCTCTACAGGCAATGCTACACATCAAATGTGGATGCTCCTCTGCATTGCATGAAATCTTAGTAATAGTGGGCCTTGAAGCCTGATTTTAAATTTGACACATGGTACTCCATCCATCAGGGGTCTGCCAACCTGATGGACAACCATCCTTCAGATTTAAAGATGACTGCTAGTATCAGACCAAATGGAGGAACTATAATTTCCAGGAAGTTATACCCTAAAAATATGTAATCACACTTGTGCACAACTTTTATCATGGGTATTTCGTGACCAGTGCATTGTAAAGTTAACACATTGTGAGTAGGCACTTCAGGCAGTTCCAAATGTTTAGCACAGTTGGAAATGTGATAAGTGCATTTGTGCAGTTAGTTTGCTTCCCAATGACTGGATATGCTAAGCATAAAATGTGAGATATAATTTGATGCACAATGAATTATTTTGTGCAATATGATCCTATATGATTTGAAATTTTGATTTAAATATTAAATATTTAAATATATATTTAAATATCTTTGAGGCATAACATGGATGACACATTTTCCTTTTCAATTAATCACCTTTGTAAATCATGCATATGAGTGATCAAATGTGGAATCATGTAGGTAAATGTGATGGATTTTACAGAAGTTAATGTAATCTCTCCTGGATATCCATGCTTGCAGCCTAAATGGATTGTCTGTATTTTATATTATGGCACTTTAATTGGAGATGGTGTTCAAATGTAATTTGTCTTTTGTAAAAGCCAGCTGAGTTTGAAACTTGTTGCCATTATTTCAATCCATTTGATTTTTTTTTTTTTTTTTTTTTTTAAATCTTTTTATTGAGATGGATCGGAATATAACACAATTTACAAATACCAACTGAATCCCATCAGACATTTACACATATGGATATAAACTATATTGAATATGATAAAATCAGACAGTTAATATGTAAAACATCTCGGCAAACAGCAAAAGGGCAGCAAAAGTACACACAAATGTTACAATCCAAATAATACAGGGGGATCATTCTTACATCAACTCACTGTCTATTCATCTTCGTTCTCTCCACTTTCTAAGAGGAGCCCAAATCCTTTTACCATATTCTTTCATCCTTTTACCCTTAAAGTTATATAGGCATTCCTCTATATTATGGATCCCCAGCAGCCTGGTTAGCCACATCTGAAAAGAGGGCGCAATCGGGTCTTTCCAAGCCGCTGCAATTAAGATTCTAAAAACAGCCACGGATAGAAAAATAAATGCTTCAGCGTCATGTCCGATTGCTAGGTTTTCATCCCTACCAAGTAAAACCATAATTGGGGATAGAGATATTTGAGACTCTAGCAGCCCCGATAAAAATGTTTCATTTCTGTTAAAACAAGTGTGAGATTCTGACAAGAATAAAAAATATGCAGAAGATCCGCCGGGCCTTGATTACACCTTGGACATTTATCGTTATCTCTTAGCCCCCATTGAAACAACTTTGCAGGGGTATAATACAAATTGAAAACCATCTTGTAGTGCTGCGCTTTTAAATTAGTTGCTCTTAATACCTTTTTGTTCAATACGAGCACATAATCTATGTCTACATTTGGGTCCCCTATCCTTTGAGCCCAAGCAGACTCTATCTGTGTAATATCATTACCCAGCGCCTTCAAGAGATAACTATACCCTACTTTGATCTTCTTGCCGCCATTTATTACATACTTTATAAGAGGATTTATCTCCTGTAATGCTAATCTCGGTCTGAGTGATTTAATCGTCTGCTTGACTTGATTATACAGGAGCCAGTGGGTAGCCGGAATACCAAATTTCTGTTGTAATATATCGAACTCCAGTAAATCATCCCCACACATGACATCCCCCAGACATCTAATACCCAATGCCTTCCATGAGCTACTATTTCTGTTCTCTCCAAGATGAGAAAAAGGTCTTGAGGTCCAGAGGTCAATCATACCATTGATCTTCGGGATTTTCAGGAATTTCAGTATCGCCTTCCAAGTACCCCATACACTTAGCATTACTTTGCTTTTACTCCTTTTAAAGTATGACACATTAATTTCTCGTGTTAGGAGCCCCCGAGCCCTTTCTCCTAGTAATACTTCATAAATTGACGGAATTCTATAGAAGCCAGGTGGAGTTTCTAAAACATCATTTCTCAACAAATAATTCATTTGCAGCAGTAAACAAACCCAATGGTACAGCCTCAAATTGGGTGCAGAAAGCCCTCCTTCCTCTAATGGTGTAGAAAGTCGAGCTAATGATCTCCGGACTTTCCCATACTGCCACACGAATTTTACAAAAACTGCTTCCATTTTTTTAAGCAAACCCTCTTCTACTAGTAAGGGTATGGCACGGAATAAATACAACAATTTCGGAAACATTGACATTAATCACCTTTGTAAATCATGCATATGAGTGATCAAATGTGGAATCATGTAGGTAAATGTGATGGATTTTACAGAAGTTAATGTAATCTCTCCTGGATATCCATGCTTGCAGCCTAAATGGATTGTCTGTATTTTATATTATGGCACTTTAATTGGAGATGGTGTTCAAATGTAATTTGTCTTTTGTAAAAGCCAGCTGAGTTTGAAACTTGTTGCCATTATTTCAATCCATTTGAACAGAAGAATGCAATCCAAGTCTTTTGTATTCTGATTTTGAGTAAGGAATTTCTGATGAGTGTATGTGGAGATGTATTTATGTGAGTGTATGTATATATAAAAATATATAACAGGAAACTCTCCCCAAACTTCACTTTCCTTTGTGAAAGAACAGCGACCCCTCCAATAACGAGAAGTAAAAGGCCCCACGGGGAATTACCACGTCGAAGTCTTTAATGGATATCAGGCATAGTGCATTTCGGCGATATTCCGCCTTCCTCAGATGCCATATTGAACATGGTTCGACTCCATCCCCACCTTTAACTCTCCGGCAGCTCTTCCATTGGTTGGCGAGCTCCACCCCATCGTTCTCTTGATTCACGCCTGCTGCAGCACGATATTTTCAATGCAAGTCCCACAATCCACCTGGGTGGTGGCAGGCAGCGCATAGGGGAAATGTTGTTAGAAATTCTATTCTTCAGGTAGGGTGAGTGTTAATCCGATGGTTTGGCCATGTTGAAAATGCTGTCCCCAGACTTTGTCAGGTCATCGGGGAAGGAGAATAGGGGCAGCAAGCTAAGCACAGAGAAGCAGAGGATAATGATGGGGCATGTAATTGGGCAATGGAGGGCAGGAGGAGTGGACTTGTACATCATGCTAAATGGAGGGCAGTGGCAGAACACCAGACCATGCATGGCAGGAGGGAGGAGGCTAGTCCATGGATTCAGACAACAGAGGATAGGGAGGAGGTGGATGGGGCAGCAAGCTAACTGTTCAGAGAAGGTGGGAAGGCCAGTGGCAGAACAACGGTAACACAGGGCTGTAATCAGGGAGTAGGGACATGGACTTGGACAATGGATGGCTAGGAAGAGGGAAGGCAGGAGCAGCAAGTTTGGGTGGGGGTAGCACAATACCAGGCCCTGCTTCCAACCCCCACCATCCATTGTGACCTGCATCATACTTAACATTAAAAAAAACTAGCAATTTGCTGAAGAAAACAAGGATTACAGGGGTGGTATAGTTAGACTCAGATCTCACTCATACACAACCAGTGAAATTCATCAGTTATAGTTACCTGAGCTAACTATAACTTACACTCCCGCAATGTACTGCTAATGACTTCAGACATTACATCATTCATGACATGGTCAGTTACATCACTCATGACATCTCAAATGAGCTGTGAATGGAATGGAACTATAATCGTTAGAACTTTATTTAGAGAAAGTGTGTATATATTAACACCCCTTTTTTTCTTTGCTTTTGTGTAAGAACCATTATAATACGCAACGTGCCCAGATTAATATGGCAGATAGCCTTTCACTTTAAAGTAATGTGTAGTCCATTGTTTATGTTGATGTTTGCAATCCTGAGTATGTTTATTATGAATAAGTTACGTTGACGAACATACAGGTATGGCGGTCACGGGACAAGATATGCTGAAATGACATTGTGTGCATATTAACACTTGTTTTCTTTTCTTTATTGTATCCATTCCTAAATTTTCACATCGTGACCATGCCAATATGGCCGCCAGCTTTTTAGATTAAAGTAATATGTAGTCCTTTGTTAATGTTGGCAACTTTAGGCCTTTGTACATTTAAATAAGGATACTACAATGATGTCTTGTATCATTATCAAGGTTTGGACGTGCCGATACGCGTCAATCACATCGTTTGCAGATTAAATACTTCCAAACTACAACCTGAGTGCTGATTCCTTCCTTGTAAGAGTGAGAGGAGTTTAAATACCTATATATAACATTCACTGAAAAAAACACAAGTTTCAGGGACATTATAGTTAGACATTAGCATTCAAAAATCCTCTAAACTACAGTTTTAATGGACGTCATAGTTTGTTGGACATTTCACTTGTACAAAACAAGAGAAATTTGGCTGTTAAAGTTAGTTGTGCTAACTATAACTCGCGCCCCTGCAATGCACTACTGATGAGGTCACATATTACATCCCTCATGACATGGTCAGTGACATCACTGATGACATCTCAAATGACATCACTGATTACATCATCCATGTGATCACCTGATGCACCTCCTCACACCCTAAAATACAGACTTCCATTCTCGAAACCATGGACACACAAATACCAGTACAGCTACAATATTCTGTACACTATGCAGGCAGACCTCTAACCCGCTACATACTATTGATCCGCTCTTCTAAATACCCAGTTACGACCTATGCAGTCTAGGAATCCTTCTGTCTGTCCCATGCACTTCTCCATTTACCCATCCAGCAGTATCTATGTATCCTATCACGCCACCAATAACTAAGCACTTATAAATTCAGCACACACTTTCTTTGCTACTCTAAAATTACTCCAGTTATTAGTCGTATACTTAAGGAAGGCGAAGTCACTAACACAAGTGCAGGTACAATATTTTGTGCACTATCCAAAATATGATGTGGTACTCATGCAGTGTAGGAATCGTCCAGTCTGTCCCATACACTTCTTTAGTCACTTATATACCACTATCTTTCTTATCCGATCACTCCCCCAATACGTACGCACTTACAAATTAAGTGTTCACTCTGTTTTCAGCACTGTCATCATTCCAGTTACTAGCGGTATTCTTATAAAATGACATAGGCACCAACACAAGTACACATAAAATATTCTGTGCATAATCCCTACAAATCTCTAAGCAGATACATACTATTGGTCCACTTCATTAAATATTGAAGTAGTACCCATTCAGCGTAGGATACCTCCTGTCAGTCTCATACAATTCTTCAATCACCCATCCAGCACTAGGTTCTTATTGTATCAGTCTACCAATACCTAAGCACTTCAGGGGCAGATTTTCAAGCAGCCTGAGCGCCCAGTACGTCTATTTTTGTAACGTAGTGCGGTCGCCAGGCACTCCTTCATATTTACAAGGAGAGGAAAAGCTACCCTGCATGTTTTTTAATCTCCTTGTAAATACGACCCCTTCATACACAGAACTTTGCGTTGAAGGGGCTTTCCATACGTGTTGATGTAGGTGTTCCCATGCAACACCCATAGAACAATACACATTTCCAGATTTAAGAGAAATCATGTGTGTGAATGATGCGCCATCCTAGAGTTGGTGTAGCAAGGCGCAACAAGGAGAATTGTTTTAATTTCTCCAAATTTTTCCTCTTTCAATGGATGCTGCATTCCACAGCATACAGTGATGTCATCAGTGATATCACTGACCATGTCATGAATGATGTAATATGTGACATCATCAGCAGTGCATTGCAGGTGCGCGAGTTATAGTTAGCAGGACTAACTATAACAGAGGAATTTGTATGGTTTTGTACGAGTGAATTATCCAGCTAACTATAACACCCCTGAAACCTATGTTTTTTTCTGTGAACTTCTATGGTTCTTTAAATGCTCATTTCTAACTATAACGTCTCTGAAACCTATGTTTTTTTCAGTGAATTTCAAAGCTTTTTTAAATGCTCATTTCTAACAATAACATGGTGAATATATATATATATATATATATATATAAAGTTTAATATCATGTAATGAGCATTTTATTTTTCCTTTAAGCCTAACAATCTCTTTCATTCCTTTACCTCTTCTGTCCCCTGAAACCTCTCACCCTTACCTCTGATTCCCTCTACCCAGTCCTCAGCCTACACAAATCTTTACCTCCTTTTGCCTCTACTGTCCCCTGAATCCTGTAAACTCTTTTCTCACTTTACTGCTGCCCACCTCTGAACCCCTAAAAACCCATTACCTCTGTTTGCCTTTAGTGTCCATTCTACCCTAACAAAATGCTAAGCTCTCTTTACCCTCCACTCGCCTCTGAACCGTAAAAACATCATTACCTACCTTAACCCTATCTGACCCTGAACTATGGATACACCTTACCTCCTATTACCTTGCCCTGCCAATAACCCTAAAAATCTCATACTTTCCTGAACTCTAAAAAACCTTTAGCTCTCTTTACCTCTACCCACCCCAGAACCCTAACAAAAACGTTATACCTCTTTGCACCATTTAACCCTAGAAACCACCTTCCTCCATTTACCTCTACTGAGCCTTGAACTCATAAACCTTACTTTTTTAAGTAGCAGAAAAGTTTGTTATTTAAAAAAAATACTTACTTCTGTTTCAAATTCCTCATTGTAAAAGATTAAAAGAGGCCTCGTTGTACTTTCCTACATTTTAAAAACATGAGTTGTAATGTCCTTCGTGGTAAACCCTACATTTGTAATTCTATCACAAGTGTCCCTCAAATAAAATTCACAAAAGTAAACTCTGAGCATACCTTTGAGTTAGGGTAGGTGTCAGAACTGTCCTCAATATTGAAGAAAACTTAGATTGACTTGAATCTCAGAGAAACCTTTTGATTAGTAAAGACGGGGCGAAAAGCTGTTTTAAATGGGTCATCCTTCTATTGCAAGCCTCTATTGCAAGCCTCAGATTCTTTCTAAATATTCGGCTTGTAACCAGAGCTGGGCCTCTGTTATCACTACTTGATGCTTCTTCAGGATAAGAAAATTGAAGAGACCAAGAGTAAAAGAGGCAAGTAAGGGTCAGGCAGGAAATATGATGT
Organism: Lissotriton helveticus; assembly: GCF_964261635.1. Classification (NCBI taxonomy): domain Eukaryota; kingdom Metazoa; phylum Chordata; class Amphibia; order Caudata; family Salamandridae; genus Lissotriton; species Lissotriton helveticus. The sequence goes on from NC_136057.1 coordinate 242,876,352, forward strand.
GGTACTTCAAGTACAGATGTAAATAACTTGATATTAATGGAGCTCCTTGTGGTGTAGTGTGATGTGAGTTCTGCGTCGGAGGTTGAGAGTGAATCTGACTTGTGTGTCCTGGAAGGTTTGTAGCTTTTGCGTGAGTTGCTTGATGATAATAATGTAGATGGTGTCTCCTTAGTCCAGCTTGCTGGTATTGCTTTGGATCCATTTGACACTGTTCCTTGGTATATTGAGGGTGAAAAGCAGGATGCAGGATGCAGTGAAAGTCTTGACTTGTGCAATCATATCCAGGTAGTTGTGGTTGTGGCTCCAAGCTCGGCCAGCAACCAGTTCTTGCAGAAGATGACTACTTCTGTCTTGTCAGTGTTGACTTTGATAGTTAGCTTTCATCCAGTTAGTGATTTCAGGCTTGCAGAAAATGAATGTATTATTTGTGCTAGGGGGTATTTTAAGAGAGGGAGAGTATGAGTTGTGAGACTTTGACATGAGGGAAAATGTTGATTTTGTGGGCAGATGACATTGGGTAGAGGGATCATGTATCTGTTGAAGAGGGGGTCATAATGCATGGGGCCGTCCAAAGGTGGTATTCAGACGAATAAGAAGCCAGGCTTTCAGCTTGTGTTTAGTTCTTTAAGAAAAAGTTGTTTCAACAGAGAGTGAGTCCTTGGTTGCCAATCTTGTGCAGGAACCTGTTGAGTATGGGGTGTGAAATCATGGCAAAGGCTGCAGCAAGGTCCAGATGAATGTGGGCTGTCATCTCCCCCTGGCAAGCACCATTAAAATGTCATCTGTGGCAGTGATGAGTGCAATTTCTGTACTACATTTGGGCTGGAATCCAGACTGCATGGCAATGAGGAGCTGGTGGTTGCTAATGTGGTTGGTGAGGCATCAGTAGATAAGCTTCTGTAAGACCATAGCTGGGAAATGTAGGGGGTGATACATCTGTCTTTGGTGAGCAGGGCTGTTTCTAGGAGTCTGAGAATGTAAATGAGTAGATAAAGGCATTGAGGATCGGTGTTAGAACTGAACTTATTGGTAGCAGCCCTTTTTACAGAAACGGTGCGGCTTTCATCTGTGGAGACAGCAGGCCAAAATGGCAGGTTCTGTTCTTTGGCTGTGATAAGAAGTTGAGCTGTGAGGGTCGAAAATGCTGTAAATAGAGGTGATTTTCTACATTGAATTCAAAGAGTTTGTTGCAGTGGTTTTTTGAGATTGTGATGCTGCTAGAGGCATGTAGGAATTGTGTTTGAAATTGGCTACTTTAGGAAAGGGCACTACAAAACATGGCAATGCAATGGAAACTGTGTTATATACAGTGAAGAAGTGGGCTCTGACTCACTGCTAAGAGTGAGTCTCACAAAGCAAGCCTCACTCACTGAGTGTTACCCATCAGTGCCCTGCTTTTAAAGCAAGATTCACAGCTTTTTAGCTGGGAAAAGGACTCTAAACTGGTTAGACAGGAACACAAGTGCATTCATTTATACACACATGTGCAGGCATTGGACGGTTTTGATATTGTGTAAAAATATTGTCAGTTACTATTATTGTTGTGTGTTAGTATTTGTGTTGATGAATTTAATAGTGAGGTATTTTTTTCGCAGGTAAGAATATGTTGCTTTTTACTTTTGTTTTAATATCATTGTATTTAATATAGGTGTTCTAAATATCGTATATAATATTGTTTATTCTCAGTAATTTGTTTAAAGTATTGTGCATTTTTTGTAATTTGTTTTAGAATGTACAGATGTTTTGGCCACAATTAAATACATTTCGTGACTTACAATAAACTGACTACACATCCTTGTGGAGCACTTAAATACGGTCCTAGTCATGAATTATAAAGTCAACCATCTGATAAGGGGGCACAGATGGCTCTAGACTTTGTGGAGACCCAATGTGGGCCAGTGTGTTTGAGTCCAGATGTTCTGCATGGGGAGCTTTTGATCTCTGCATGTAGTGTGCATGCTCTGTTCTGATTGACTTTGTGGTATTTTGGGAGAGCACTCCCCTTTGGCCAAACATGTTTCATTAGGGTAGTCTCCTCATACTTATGTGATCTAGCTGCATTTTGTGGGATCAATCTGGGTTTTCACAGGGTGCACGTTTTTCTTTGGGCTAAGTGTAAACTCAACCTGTAATCTATCAATCGGTACACTTAGCTTTGGGTTGCAGGCTGATCAAGTAAATCCTACTCAGGGTTGATGGCGAGGCATCTTGGGTGGATTCAACACTAATGATACTAGTTAGTTATTACGTTCACATATAACATTGCGGTTATTGAGATTGCATTCACTGACATTCTCATTATTATGGGTACATTTGTCATGAACACATTGTCATCATATATACTAGTATTGACAATGATATGTGTACATATATTATGGTGTACATTGACATCATATTCACAGATATTAACAAAATGAGTTGTAAGGTTAGTACCAGAATTGAGTGGGAAGAATTTTCTTTTTTTTTTAATTGTTTAATTAATTGTAATACCTAAACTAAGATTTGCATTTTAGCGTGTTACAATTATGTGTAGTGTATAGGGATTCTTTTAGTTTTTAATTATTTATTACCTATTTGAAATTTATTTAAAAAGTCTTTTAAAATATTTTGCATTGTTTTTTATTTCTTATGTTTTTAAAAAAAAGGACATTTTCAATTGTTTAAAAAATGTCGAATATGTGCATATTAAGACCAATGATTGGTTGCCTTGAATATTCTGAGGGTAGATAAGAAGGACCTTGGGAGAGTGTCTTACTATAATTAGGGTCTGGTGGTTGTTATTCAATCAGGTTGAATATGGAAGTAAGCCTCTCATACTGAATTTTGTTGAACATTAAAATATTTATTGACATGCATATTGTTGACAATAAATCTCTGCATGTTTTGTACAGTCCTATTGAAAGGTGGTACTATCCTAAAGCGATTCAATACTGATATGCATTGCTGTTGACTCTATATTTAATTAATCAGGTGACACCCTGACCAAGCCAGTAGGTCTGACATTTGATAAATGTGCCCCAGTTCAGACCCAGGCATATGCAAATCAGTCTTGATGACTGTGCCTCATGGGAACAGTCCAACCCAAACTGTCAAGACAAGTGTTCCCAGGACCTGAAACTAGCATTCTGGGATAGATTTCAGGGTTTTACCCCTCATCAGCCAGGCTAGCTTGAATCCGGTGGCAAAATGAACAAGGGGCCCACGTTTGGGCATACCCTGCAAACTTAGAGCTAACAAAGCAAATACAAGGTGATGATGGAAAGAGCCCTGAAACTATTGAGAGACTCACCGCAGCCACAGATCTAGGTTTAGTCCATCCTCATTATTTAGCTCGTTTTGTCACCACAGTTCAAACCCAATTATATGCAAATCTGTCTTGACCCTGTGTCTCGTGGGAACAGTCCAGCCTGAACTGCCAAGACAGGTCTTCCTTGTATTGGAACAAAGCCTTCTGGGACTGATTTCAGGGTTTCACCCCTCATCAGCCAGGGTAGCTTGTATCCAGTGACAAAGTGAGCAAGGGACCCATGTCTGGGCATACCCTTCCAAATGACGGCGAACAAAGCAAACACAAAGAGATGATGGACAGAGAGCAGAAACTTTTCAGAAACTCACCCCATTTTACTGCTGATGGACACTGTGCCCCCAAATGATTTTTAAGGTATCGACACACCTAGCAATTATGGGTAGACCTACAAAGACCTTCTGTTTCCCTTCTGAGTCATTTTATAGTGGTTTCTGAATACTTGATCTGGTAATACATGTCTGAATCACATGTTAAATTGATGCTGAAATAGGAACCAGTAGTAGCTCAGTCTAGTTTCACAAATTTTGCAAAAAATCTTGTCCTATGCTGCCATAATTATTCTTCGAGTGATCAGCATAGCTAAGTCAAGGAAGGTCATAGTTAGTCCCCATATGCACAATGACTGCATTCTGGATAATGCATTACCACCAGTGTTACCAGAGCTTGAGGGGTCAGCCACCCAGGGTACCCTAAAAGTTTGGGTTTCTGATTTTACTTTTTGCACATGGAGAGTAGGGAGGCTCAGCTGGTGGGGTAGCCGTGTACAGTGAAAGGACCAGTGTATCAGGGATTGCAATTTCTGAAAACAGAGCATCCCAAGACTAACTCTGGTGAGGCCACTGGGGGAAGCTCCCCAGGGGTAGGTAGTCCCCAGGAGGGTAGAGCACACCGCTATGTCTCTTAGCTTGTAGGTGGATTCTAAGGGTAAATATGTGATCCCTAAGTGTGGGAGTCACCAATGCAATCAAGTAACCATTATTGGGATACATGTCTCTGCCCTAAGGTATACCTGTGTCAGTTAGACCATGATGGTGGAAAAACTGTTTTCAGGTGTGTAGGGAAACGCAGGTCCTTGGGTGGGACTTCTTCTGCTCTTTGGCCCTGGTGTACCTGGAATGGGGTGGGGAAGTGACCAAGAGGAAGGTCATAGTTAGTCCCCAGATGCCCATTGACTGTGTTCTGGGTAATGAATTACCACCAGTGTTAGCTGAGCTCATGGGGTGATTACCCAGGGTGCTCTGAAAGCTCAGGTTTCTGAGTGTACTACTCCCAGAGGGAGAGTAGGAAGGCTCAGATGGAGGGACAGGAGGTGGAAGAAGTGTACAGTGGTAGGACCCTCAGTGAGAAGTTTGCTTTATTGTTTGATTAATAAAAATCATTACAATATTGACGTTTGAGTAATAAAACATATAAATTAATGGTTAAGATGTTTACACATAATAAAAAGAATAAAAGTGAAATTCACTGATTTCTAAAATCATGCTACATAGTTTCCTCACAATCTATAAAATCCCAAGTGCAGCCCTTGGCCAATTAATGGTGTCACATGTTCTAGAAATAATGGAAGTTTGTGAATTTCAACAATAATAATTGCATAAACCTGATCTGCACCTGTTAAAATCTTGTTGCTCTTTAGGTGTATTCACCTTCAAGTGAGACTGCATCAACAGGTTAGTTCTAAACCGAAAGACCCTTGCATAGTGTTACAGTCAAAAGACAATAATCATTTTTTGAGTTTTAGCATCATGCTTAAGAGAAGGGGACAGAACTCTAGTCTTACTAAAAGCCTACTAATAATCTCACTTACATTGTACAAGTCAACTTCAAAGGGTGCAGAGAAATGTGGAAATTAGCATTTTAATGGGATTAGAGCTTCCCGGTGCTAGTTCTTGATCATTGGTTTACTCGCTCTCACACTGGCTAAGCCTTTTTTTCTGCTCTTGTAACAAACTTGGTGAACCAGATATTAAGCACCTGGTTCACTGGATTCATGTATTTAAGGATGGCTTGTCAGCAGGAGCGAATGATTGCCAAGCTTGGCCCAGACCCCTACACTCTACGGAATCAGCCCTTATCATGGCCACTGAAAAAATTTGCAAAACCATGGACGAAGGTGGGCGGTCAGCCCTGGTACTATTAGACCTCACAGCGGCCTTCTACACCGTAAATCACTCTGTCCTATTAAAAAGACTTGCATCCCTAGGCTTCACCGGTTCTGCCCTGGCACTCATCGCCTCCTTCCTAACCACCCGCACTAACCAAGTGATCTGGAATGGACTGCAATCCGCTGAATTCTCTCTTCCGGGTGGAGTCCCACAAGGCTCGGCACTGTCCCCAACTCTATTCAACTTATATGTTACTCCTCTAGCTGCCCTGATCAGATCTCATGGCCTACAATTGGTGTCTTACGCCGACGACACACAAATTATTGTGTCCATCTCACAATCCATTGATGCCACGGCAGAACGTTTTAGGAACTGCCTTTCTCAGGTTAAGAACTGGATGAGCAATAACTTCCTAAGACTAAACACAGACAAAACTGAAGTCATCGAGTTCGGTCATAAACTCTCCATCTGGAACGACCTATGGTGGCCTCCCGAAGCAGGAACTTGCCCTCTCCCCGTAGATAAGGTCAGAAACCTTGGCTTCTTTTTAGACAAAGAACTCTCTTGCAAAGCCCAGGTGAACCAGGTGACTTCCGCCTGTTTCCACAATATCAAATTGACCAGGAAAGTCCTTCCCTACATCCCCGAAACGCTAAGAAAAACGGTGATGGGAGCTCTTGTAATGTCCCGGATTGACTACTGTAACTCCCTCTACCTGGGTGCAGGAGTAAAACAGCTGTCTAAACTGCAGGCAATCCAAAAGGCGGCGGCCAGAGCCTTACTGAACATCTCCAGACGCCACCCCACGTCCAAAGCTATTCGGGAGCTACATTGGCTCCCGGTCAGACGTCACATTCAGTTTAAAGCTCTCTGCCTGGTTCACAGATCTCTCCACAGCAAGGGACCGGACGACTTCAATAACCTACTGCCCCGTTACATTCCCCCGCGCACACTGAGGTCAGCCACCCACGACCTAGTCTGCCAACCCAGAATAAACAGAGCTCGATGGGGGGGAAAGTCCTTCTCCCACCAGGCGGCAAAAATCTGGAACTCGCTACCTCCAGCACTTCGTGCCCAAAAAGCTAAAACGAGCTTCAGAAAAGAACTAAAGACCTGGCTTTTTACCTAAACCGATCTAACCCTCTGCCTCCCCTCTTCTATGTATCTTTTAGCGCCAAGACGCCGCGGCATTCGTGCGCTCTACAAATATTTCAGTCAGTCAGTCAGTCAGTCATTTACCCAGTACCGAATTTTTTCGATCATTGAGAACTACAGGGTAACACAAACCAAATGTTGAATTGATTCCTTACTACTCCAGTACCCCCTGCACATTGTATTATCATTTATATGGCACCAGCCTGGTAGGTGATGCATGAAGGACCATTCCCCCATTCTGAGAGCCAGAAATCTTTTTTTTTAGTACACTACCTAGGTATACGACAGATATTAGGCCTCAAACCCTTGCTTAAACCCTGATTTCACAGTCCAGGTATGTTTACGTTGAGCCAATTGGGCTCTTTCAAAATGAAATGACCAGGAAAGAACATTCTTTTTAAGAACCATTTTGAGGGCTTCCTTGTATGGATTAGTGTCCCAAATGTTTATTGCTTCCAGAAGTTATAAGGGATCATTTAGGTAGCGTTGGTGTGAACATACCTGTTGACCAAGTGATATTTCCTGACACAGCATAGCCTCCAGGCTTGATTCTCTGGATGAGCGTAACTTGTTGCACAACTTGAAAATGCTCCTGCCTCAACTGCTCAATGATCTTGGAGGCCAAACTCAAATCATAACTGTGCAGGGGATGAAGATGTTGATAGGCTCAGCACTTGCTTAACGATCCTTGTTGTTATCTTGTCCACCAAACTGTTGCCCTTCCCTAACATAATCTCCTGACCGTAGGAAAGATAATTAGAGATTTTGGCCTTCAAAACAGTTACTAAAGGGACATGTTTGGACCAGATAGCTGCCTTGCACATTTCGTAAGTGCTGCCTGGATGATCAGAACTGTAACTCCGACCTCATCCCTATGTTTTCTGAAGGTGCCCCTTCTATCCATGTGGACCCCTAGATATTTGTAAGAGGTGGCCCTTTCGATTCTTTTTCTATTGAACTGCCATCCACCTCCTTAATATTTCCTTAACCCATCGGTAATTACCCTTGTCTTTGATAGGTTTAATTCCAAAGCATTTTAGGTGGTATAAAGGAACAACTGAACAGGAAGCTTCTTCAAGCTGAATCTGGTTTGACTAAACAGGGCTTGGTCATCTGCATACAAAAGAGTACTGACCCTGGCTCCACCAAGTTTTGGAGGAGGGGAGTTAACATCTCCAAATGACAGCAATAGCTCTGAGATGAAGAGGTTCAAGTGGAGGGGCACCAATACACAACCTTGTTTTACTCTGCATGATGTTTGTATTTTTCAAAAGATGTGGGAACCGTCACCCAGTTGTATACGGTTCCATGTTTTTGTGTGTAGCTGGATTATGGCCTATAACCCCTTCATGAGCCACGGCGCTCCGGTGCTCATGACGAGCTCAGCTCGTTATGGCCAGTGGAACGCTCAGGTGCGGGGAGAATTCCCCTCCTGTGCTAAACGTTCCACGGGAGCCAATGCACCTGTGACGAGCTCAGCTCGTCATGAGCACAGGAGCGCCGTGCCTCATGACGAGCTGAGCTCGTCATGAACATGCGGGTGCTCTGCGCGCCCCCCTCCCCCCAGCACAGCAGGTGAATAATCCCTGCAGCGAAGGGGTGAAGAGGGCAGGTGAAATACCCCATTTCTGCAGTTTGGACCATAGTTGTCCTCTAGGCACAGGATTGAAAGCTGCTTTGAAGTTAACGAAGCAGCAATGAATTGAAATTTTTGAGTCCACAGCTTTGTCCAGCAATACTGACATCGCAAGCAAGTTTGTGATAGTTCCGGATTTTGCCAGAAATCCTGTCTGGTTAAAAGGTGTAAGGTGTTTTTTTGTAGCCCACAATGACAGGTCTTAAAGCTGCAAATTGGCGTAATATTTGAATTCAACGTCCAATTGCAATCATCCTGTAGTTTCTCAGATCGGATCTTGTGCCACCTTTATAAATTGGATGTATGATAGCTCTGCGCCAGGACTCTGGTATCAGCTCGTTAATCCAACAGTAGCTGAATAAGGGCACCAGGTGTTTTTCCCAGAAATCGGTATCCTGCTTGTACAATTCCTGTGGAAGGGCACTTATCCCAGGAACTCCATCTGGATGGTTTTTGATTATAATGTGCTATTTGAGTTGTCAGTGCTTCTAGTTTGATGCCTGTCAGAGGGACACCTCCTACTGAAATGAGGATTTAGTATCAGTTGCGAATGGCATCTGTGTAGCTATGTCTACAGATTGATCTGTTGCCCTGGCATTCATTGAGCCTAGGGAGAGCTGTGGTTGACTTAAGTTAATCGGAGGAGCCAGTGGGCCTTCTACCTTGTCAGACACTTCAAAGTGGGCTGTTAGAAAGGATACCAATTCATCTTCGGGAATATTAGCACTGCTTTGTCCTCCTTGACTATTTACACTCCCATTCTCAAGGGGCCAAAAAGTCTTTGAGATTTTTTTTTGCTTGAATGGGCTAATTTTATCCAGAAGTGGTCAGAGCATTTTTGTGTCTCTAGAAATATTGCTTGCCTGAGTAAATTTTGGGAATTATTGTATGTGTTAAATAACTGGTTGTCCCCTGGGCACCCCAGTACTTGTCTAAGTACTGAGTTGCATTGATTTTCCAATTTCCTAATTTCAACGTATGTAGTGGTTGGGTTGCCTCCTTTTGTTTTTTTGTGAGAAGTACCTTTAAGTCTCTTTGCACGTAAGTGCACTCTGTATGTGATCAATATTGTCAATATTGAATAATGTTACCTTTCTAGACTTTTGAGGTTCTCTGTAAAGATTCCTTTTGTTTTCAGACTTGTCATGGCCTGCTGAACTACACTGAATGTCAAGGTGATTACTTGGGGGTGATGGTCACTATCAGCTTGTGCAGTGATAGTATAGTTTTCAATTAGATGGAGCATTTCCTTGTTACATATGGTGTAATCTAAAAGGAATAAGTACAGCCTTTTGTTCTTGCCCAGTTTGGGGGACTGTCCATGGTAAAACGACTGTTCAAAGTTATATAGCCCAGAATCTTGAGCTGTATTACCAGATATTCACCAAGTTTGCTATATTTGTTACCAGTAGGCTTTATTTGTTCATGGATGAGTGGACTTCTTGCGTTGAGCTTGTCAGGGGGTCTTGGAAGAGATTGTGTCATAAATCCAGTTATTAAACAGGATGTGCTTCCATAATCGTTTAGTAGGTTACACATGATCCGGATCAGGTGATCAAACTTGAACCTTTTTTCCTTAGCGCTTGGTGAAATATGTACGTTAACCAAGAGCATTTGTTTTGTTAGATTTAGAGCTTTTGATCCTTATGCTGGTGATCCATTCCTCTTTAAATTGTAGCTGGTCGAAGTTCACATTTAACTTGCCAGCAACATAAATTGAGAGGCCGCCCCTGAGTCTACCAAACTTGTATGATCTTGAAGCAGGGGACCTAAATTCCCAATATCCTTCTATTGGGAGGCTGACCTAGGACCATGTTTCCTGAAAAGTATAACCTCATGGTTTGTTGAGAATTTTGTCACATCCAATGACTGAAGTTTCATAGTAAGGCCATTGATGTTCCACAAGTACATTGAAAGTCCAAATTGAACACTATTTCGGTCATGGTTTCTTCCTGCAAAAGTTGCTGGCAACCATGCCGAATCAGCCTTCATAGTGTTAAGCACCTCTGTTGCCGATTGGTTAGTTCCTAAAGGAGCTTGACTTTGCGCAAATTGAGAAAGGAAGGGTTACTGGAACTAACAGAGGCAGCTAAGGGTTTCACAAGCATCAATGGGTGCCATGGTTCTGTTTGGGGTATTGATTTATTTTAAATGACCAGCTCTTTGATTGTTGCTGATGTCAGTGTGATTAACATTGATTCTGTAATTTGATTGCCTTTGATGGATATCAATTCAATAGCAATTATGTCGCTTGATTCAAGGTTACACAGTTTGGAAATAAATGTAAACAATTTAAGATATAAGAAATAAGGAAATCACCAGTAGGATTGCAGGTTCATTTTCACCATCTGTGCCACACCCAATCGATTTAACTGCCCAGCCATCTTTCAACAAGCACAGCGTAAAGCGAGAAGCTAACACTGGTAATAAGGATCTAGCAGCACGTTTTGATAGTTCACCAATAGAAGTCCTAGATGTTCCAGGAGTAGTCCTGCCCCTCGGCATTCAAACTGTAACCCTCAAGCCCAGAATTTCCCAGCAATTCAAATGAGACAATAAGGATCAAACTCCATCAAAGACAGAAACATAGAGCTTACCAAAGACACTGCCAACGCTGGGCATCAGGGATGCCGGTTCAGGGAATGGAATAATGAATAAATTACCCAAAAAACAACACCTGAGTAAAAGGGGAAAAAAGACTGAGGAAAAAGCACAATAGGCACAGTGAGGTGACTCAAAACATAGGTTTAAGTCAGGTGGTAAGGAGACCCTTCCAATAACATTTGTAAAAAACGTTGATTCTGAAAACACAGGTAAAAAGCCCTCAACAAGGTGACTTACAAACTATACGGCAATGCAACGCAGCACCAACCTACTCCGCACTGCTTTCCGCTCTCAGCTTCATGCTCTGTCAGTGGGAGGACCAGTAAATCATCGGGTCCCAGCTCTGAAAACAGAGAATCCCAAGCCTGACCCTGGTGAGGCCACTTCTGACCTGGAGGTACTCCGTGCTGTGTCATGGAAACATCAGGCTGGAAACATGCACCAGGCAAACCCCTGCATGTGCCATTCTTGTAATGACACAGCGGATAAACTAAACCCCAACACATGCCGGTGGAAAAGTTAAACAATACAAGTGGACCCAAAACTCTCTGAAGAACGTGGAAAAACAACCAATCGAAGGCAATAAAATCAACCAAAGGCAAAATATAAAAACAGATATGGAAGACGGAAGTGCCAGAACGCCGATTAAAATAAAGACAAACGGGTATGGGCGATCTTGCAACCTTCAACAAAAAGATCAGTACCTAGCGCATACACAGACATCTAAACAAACAAAGTACGACAAACTGGATGGCACAAAAAACAAAGGGAATAAGTTGAACATAGGTAGGCCAATCGCACCCAGCTTTAAGCCAGATAGAACAACTAACGCAACTGGAGAAACAACAAAAAACGCCCTAGGACTAGGTAGAACAATAAACATGAAAGGAGATCCAATAAAAAACACACAACAGCAAGAAAAAAAGGAAGAAAAACCAGTAGTCCAAACACAAGAAGAATCCCCTGAAAAACTGACATTCGTACCAGAATATCAGACAACGGGAGGACAAGACTTCTTGAACAGAGGAAATATAATGCGGCTGCTCAAAGAAATTCCAGAATTAGATGAAATATCATCGCAAGAACTTCTGTCTGTAGAATTCAAAACCAATGTAAACAATCCGGACGTAGAGGAGTCCTTAACTACTTGGTCGTCAAGAAATGTTGTAGACAGGATACTCGCAATGAGCCTGACCTTCGAAGCATGGGGCATTGGGCTGAGGCGACATCAACGGAAAAAATACCCATTCCCCCTTTTAAAAAACACCCAAAACAAATTCCAGAAAAGGAAGCTGAAAACCATCAGAAATCATGCTTAAGGAGTGCTTGCTCAGTAACCCCACAAAAAATACCACAACGAGCAAGGATCCAGGCAAACTCAGACGAACAAGAAACCACGCTGGAAAAGAGCACAGACTGGTCTTGGGTCGCAAAGGCACTGAGCAATAAGAGTTCCTAGCCATTCTAAAAAGCTAAATGAGAATAAAAATCTACAGCTGCGGATAACACTTTATTATCAAAACGAACCAGGGAAAACCCAAAGAACTCGGGACGAATCCATCACGTTGAACACACACACGATTAGCATTTGTTCTTGGAACGTCCATGGCTTCAACAGTATGGGGCAAGATCATGAAACCATAAAATTCTTGGAACAACACGATCTTATATTACTCCAAGAAACTTGGAATTTGAGCTCAGTATCCATCCCCGGTTAGATAGAGTCTCATGTCCTAGCAGAAAAACTCTCAAAATGTGGGCACCCTAGAGGAGGCCTATCTATATACATCACACAGCGGTACGGATGGCAAGTGGAAGAAGTAGATACTGGGGTAAATTGGCTGCAAGCAATAAAACTCGAATCTACACAACCATAACTTATTAATGCTCAATGTATATGTTCACCCAAAAAAGAAACAGAAGAAGGAGAGATTAACAACACTATGGTCCTTGATTCAAGCACTACAAATCTCACACGATTCGCATTTCCTGATCATTTCAGGAGATTTTAATAGTAACCTAAAAAAGGACAATTGTATAACTCAGGAGCTCGGAGACCTGGGCCTATCAATTTTGAACGGGAACGTAAACGGGGACAGACCCTCATCAATAACTTTCTTAAGCGGTAATCGGAAATCAACAATAGATTTCACGATAATGAGCAACACCCTGGTGTCGAAAGTACGCACTTTCTTGGTCGAGCAACGCACAGAAAGTGATCACTTCCCATTAATTACTAAAATCAATACGCTGGTCAACAAATCCCAAAAAATCAAAACTGTTGCTCAATACACTGAAAAATTCAACCTTCGGAAAGTGATATGGGGAGGGAAAGACATAAAACCAACAATAGAAAAATTCAAAAAACAATTGTCGGAAATGACAAGTAAAGAAAAAGAAAACTCAATAAAAACATGGGAATATTTATGTAGTGTCCTAACGAGAGACCCTCCAGCCACGAAACCGAATAAAGGACGAATCGATACAGGGAAGAAACCTTGGTTCAACCTCTCCCTCAGGGAGGAAAAAAGAAAAATTTCACGCGAAGTCCGGAAGCAGGTAGCAACAGTGAAAAATGGAAAGAAACCGGATAAGGTGAAATTAAAGGCCATGAGGAAAAAATATAAGGCCCTGCTGAGTAAAGCAAAAAAACGATACCAAGAAGAAATCTGGACAAAATTACTAGTTGCAAGTAAAAATAAAAACGGTCGGTCATTTTGGGGTATTATTAACAAATTGACAAAGGGCAACCTACTCAGACAAGAGGCAGGAATAGGAGAAAGTAAATGGATCCAACATGTTAAAAACATGTTTTCTGACAGGGAGAACGGACAAAATCGACAGTGTAAAAAAGAGTGCGGAATATGCACCAAAAATGTAGTGCATGCAGAAGCTCTTTTTAGATCACAAGAAATCCAGCAGAAAGATATCAGCATGCCAACCGTGGCCAATGAAAATCGGCCCAAAAATAAAACGGGCAAGGAGCCTACAATACCACCAAAAACACCAGAAGAAATAATACCAGTCCTAGACACCCTGGTAACAACCAAACAGCTAAAAAGTATAATAAAACGTCTAAAAACAGAGGGTGCAGCAGGTCCTAACGGGCTCCCAAATGCGCTTTTTAAATACTCCCCGGAGTTCTGGGCAGAATATTTAGCACCACTCTTTAATTGGATCTATAGCCAGAACAAAATGCCCAAGTCCTGGAAAGGGAATATAATACACCCCATTTTCAAGCAGGGCAATCACAACGACCCAGGGAATTACAGGCTAATATCGCTGATCGACGTGGAAGCGAAACTATATGGATCATGCTTGCTGCAGCATCTCCAAGACTGGATGGAGGACACAAACATAATACCCATGTTGCAAACGGGTTTTAGGCCAAGAATGGGCACTTTAACAAATTTGACAACCCTTCTAAAGGAAAAAGCAGAAGCAAAGAAGACCAGACTGTTTGCTTGTTTCATAGACCTGCGATCCGCCTTAGATAGGGTGAACCGGAACAGACTATGGGAAAAATTAAGATCATGGGGGTTACCGAAGAACCTATTGGAGGCTATAATAAGCCTGTATAGTGACACCTGGGCTAGAGTCAAACTGGGAGACAGAAGCAGCATTACTGCCGAAATACGCACGCAACAGGGCCTAAAACAAGGCTGTGTACTGGCCCCAAGCCTATTTAATCTCTACATGGCGGACATTACCAAACACATACAGGTGGGGGAAGGTCACCCACCGAACTTGGCAAACACCCCAATTCCCTTTCTTCAATATGCCGACGACATAGTCGTGTTGAGTCAAACCCCAATAGGGCTGCAAAGAATGATAAACAACCTCGTAATTTATTTGGAGCATGAAAGCTTAGAATTAAATAAAGAAAATACCAAAGTAGTCCGCTTAGTAGATCCGAAGAAAACAACATTCAAATGGTACGCAAACAGCACCCAAATAAAGGAGGAAGTATCCTATAAATATCTAGGAATAAAATTGGGACGAGGCCCGACCAACAAAGAACATAAAATAGATATAAAGGCGAAAACACACTCCCTGATCTATGCACATCGGTTATTGCGGAAAAAACTGAGCTGTCCAAACTATACACACTTGCTAAACGTGATGAAATCACAGACCTTACCCACCTTGTCATACGCATTGGCCACCTGGTGTGGCAAAGAAGCGGGGCTGCTAAATAACCTACAAGCAAAGGTATATAAAGCGGCTCTAAATCTTCCAAAATCAGCCTCACCAGCACAGGTACGCCTAGAATTTGGCCTGCTGAATCAGAAATTTCGCAGTATGGGTACTTTTGTGAAACTTTGCCACAAATTACGTTTGTCAGAGGAAGGCTCACTGGACAGCCTGTGTTGGAATGAAATCGAAAACCAGCAGAAACAGTCTACACTAGGCAGCTGGGGAGATTTCTTGTTGCAATCCTTGAGGGGTTTAAAAACACAATCAACATGGGATTCAATCCCGGACAGAACCAGCTTTGATAAGACAACAAACAACGCTGTCAAATGGGAATCCTTTCTTGAAGACAAATTGATAATCTCGAAGCGACGACACGGGTGGTCAGTGATAAACTCATATTCTGGGCCAAAACCACAGCCTTATTTAGAAAGTCATTTTAATGAGAAACTAAAACAGAGATATATAGAACACCGGCTGGGCTTACAGCCTTCTAAGGACTTGCTACCATCCTGGAAGGGCAGTTATACAGACCCTCATTGTCGCCTATGTGTGTACCAAAATGAAACATTACCCAACCTGCTATGTGTTTGCCCGGCTCTTATGGACTTAAGGAGACGACTTTTAAAAAACATTTTTAATAAAATGAACATTCGTACATGCAGGCAAGCTGTAATTCGATGGTTGGAGGGATCGTCTCCCACGTTGGCTTGTAGGGGGGTCAAATACATAAGAAAAGTAGAATCGCTCCTACGACAAGCGGAACATGGGGAGACAAGAGATGTTTTTTTAACATGTACAAAATAAGCACATTTTTAATGAATTTCAACGATTATCTAATGCACTGTAATTTTGTAATAATTTTTAATAATTGGAAACAATAAAATTTTGACTCGACTTGACAAGAGGGATGGGTCCACTCTCGAAGTCCTGTCTCACCAGTGCCCTGAGGCTGATTAGCCAACCCCAGGCTACCACTCCTGGAGGGTTGGAAAGGAGAGTGAAAGAAGGCTGTTTAACACCCCAGGCTGTTGCCCCCAACTCTGAGAAATCTCAGAGGTGAGAAAAGTATGGATGACCCTTGGCCTGGCTCTTAACACTGCCAGCTGTTAGTGGCTGCAGTCAGTGCCTGTCCTTATGGGCAGGACTTTCCTTGGGTCGCAGACAACAGTCTGATCCCAGGGACTAAGAGGGCTAATGGGGCCACGTCCCTTTGTTGGCCATGGTGGTACTGTCTATCAACTGGGTCAGTCTAGTGACGCATGCAAGTAGTGACAAAGGGATCCGACAGATTTCAGTTGGGCATAGAACTGACAAGTGCCACTGTAGAAGACGCCCATTGTCCAGGTTCTAACGACTATACAAGGAATCCCATTAAGGTATTGATCACTCTACTCAGGCTTTTGATTTATGGAACGGTGCTGGACTTGACCTCTGTGCAAAGCTAAACATTTTTCCTTCACACCTCCTGTTTTCTGCAACTGGGTTTGTGGGTTTTAGGAATCTGTGCACTTTACTACTGCTAAGCAGTGCTAATGTTTTGTGCTCTCTCCCTAAAGCATGGTTAATTTTCTTCCACCCAATGGGCACATTTAAATTTAATTACATAGTAAAGAGGTACTTGTGTTCCTAGGTCCTGCAAATTAAATACTATTGGTAGCTTATAAAACATGTGTCAGAACTGCCAATGAAGCCATGTGCAGTTTTAAACTTCCCTTTTGACATGGCAAAAATATCTTTTGGCAGGCCTAAACTTTCCTTTTTAATACTTATAAGCTACCCCAGGGTACACCACAATTAGCCCAAAAGTTGGACATGTACTTTTAAGTTGTATATGTCTTGGCAGATAAAAACTCTTAAAATCATTCTTCACTGCTGCCCAAGGCCTATCTCTCGCATAGGATAACATTGGGTTACCTTATCATGGTTTATTAAGTGTTAACATGGGTTTGGGAGTAGGTGGACGTATCATGTTTACACTCAAATGCAGTATAATCTAAAATCTTATTTAATGGTCGGATGTTAGGTAACAATACTGAAAATGACACATTAGGAAAGTTGACATTTTCTTGCCCTAACTTTTTCATGCCTGCAGCCTATATCTAGGGTCACATGACTAGGTATAGTTGGCAGTTGGTCTTTGTGTATTGCTCCCAGGCATTATCATAAAGGTAGACCCCAAGGACCTCAAGAACTTCTGGCAATTCTCCCTGCTGCCGGCGAAGGCCATTGAGAAGACTGTCAACAGACAACTGACCCGCTACTTCGAGGAGAACAGTATCCTGGACGCGTCCCAGTCTGGGTTCCGCAACAACCACAGCACCGAAACTGCCCTCATCGCCGCCACCGATGACAGCCGGACCCTGCTAGACAACTGAGAAACCACGGCCCTCATCCTCCTGGACCTGTCAGCCGCCTTCGACGCGGTCTGCCACAGCACACTACGAACACGCCTCCATGACGCCGGGGTCCAAGAGAAGACCCTGGACTAGATCACCTCCTTCCTCTCCTGCAGAACTCAGAGTGTCCGCCTCCTCCTTCCGCTCCGAAGCCACCAAGATCATCTGCGGCATACCCCATGGCTCATTCCTCAGCCCAACGCAGTTCAACATCTACATGGCACGACTCGCCCACGTCGCCTGACTGCACCACCTCAACATCATCTCTTATGCTGATGACCTCCAGCTGATCCTCTTCCTTACCAAGGACCCCCACTCCGCCAAAACTAACCTCCACAAAGGAATAAAGGCCGTCGCCGAATGGCTGAGGAACAGCCGACTGAAGCTGAACTCGGACAAAACTGAGGTCCTCATCCTCGGACCCACCCCTTCGGCCTGGGATGACTCCTAGTGGTGGACCGCACTGGGAACAGCTCCAACATCCACCGACCACGCTCGCAATCTAGGGGTCATCTTCTACTCCACCCTCTGCATGACTAAGCAGGTCAACTCCATCTCTTCCGCCTACTTCAACACCTTCCGCATGCTCTGCAAAATCTACAAGTAGATCCCCACCAGAACAAGAAGAACGGTCACCCAGGCCCTTGTCAGCAGCAGGTTGGACTACGGAAACGCTTCTTCGCAGGACCCTCGGCCAAACTCCTGAAATGGCTTTGACGCATCCAGAACGCCTCTGCACGCCTGATCCTCATCATCCCTTGCCGCAGCCACATCACTCCCCACTTGAGAGACCTGCACTGGCTCCCCATCAACAAGAGGATAAGCTTCAAGCTCCTCACCCACGCACACATGGCACTCCGCAACACCGGACCAGCATACCTCAACAGACGACTCAGCTTCTACACCCCCACCCGCCAGCTCTGCTCCACCAACCTCGCCCTCACCACAGTCCCCCGCATCTGAAGAGAGACTTCTGGTGGAAGACTGTTCTCCCACCTCGCTGCCAAGACCTGTAACACCCTCCCCTTCCACCTACAGCAGACCCAAGACCTGCTGACCTTCAGAAGACTCCTCAAGACCTGGCTTTTTGAGCAGTAGCAGCATTCACCACCCCCCAGCGCCTTGAGACCCTCACAGGTAAGTAATGCGCTCTACAAACGCTATGATTGATTGAATGATTGATAGACTAGATGTTGGTAGGAAGGCCCATCCTGCCAGGATGGAGATGTTCCTTAGCCCACTTACACTTCAAAGGAGTTGCCTCAGCACTCTCACCAAGAACTTGACATCAGGGTGTGGTCACCCTAAACCCCTCATAGCCTTGCTAGGGAGGGTAGGAACTTCCAGAACCAGATGTGAAAGGGAGTCTACAAGTTTCTCCCACTTCAAAGTTGGCACCAGGTATACATTTTTGGCCCTGAGACCAACTCTCCAATCCACTCCTGGGCAGTGGACCCTACAGAAGAAGAACTGCCCTGCTTCCAGAGGACTACCATGCCTCCTGAGGTCTGTGCTGCATTCTGAGTAGGAAGACTTGACCCGCACCCTTCAAATCAGGCTACCTTAGTGACTAAAATCAACTAAAAGCATTACGTGGTTGACCTCCTCTTCTAAGCCATAGGGAAACAACCACCTCCGGAGCTAGCTCTGCAACTGCCCAGATGATCTGCTGCACTGGACCTGCCTGGACATGCAACTGGATCTGCCTGAGCAATGCTGGACTCTGCTGGAGTGCGTTCCTGATCCCTAAGTGGTACTTCTCCAGGTTCTGGGCCTGGAGAGAACTCCTCTTTGCCTAACAGAACGTTCCACGAAATCCAGTGAAGATAAAGCGACACCCACTAAAGCTTAATGACACATCTGCAAAAGAAACTAATGGTGAGGGACGCCAAGCCCTGCAAAGCATTACTGCTCAGTTGGCAGCTTAGTCAGAAATTGGAAACGCCCTGCAAAACCTCGCTACACAGCTTAATTGGAACTGATGCCAGATGGCGCAACGCCACGCAAAGCAACACAGCGCAGACCATGCATTAATGAAATAAGGTACAATCCTCAGCAGACCTAACTTGGGGGCATATTACCAACAAGTAGCGATATTTATCGCTAAATAGGCTTAGTGACGATTTTTTTATCGCTGAGCATCGCCGGAATTTATCGCTGAGATAACGTGCCATTAGCAACGTTTATCTCCAAAGCGATAATTATTCCGGCGATAGCGGCAAAATGCGTGAATATCGCTGAGAATACAGCGATATTCACGGATTAGCAGCGAAATGCCCTTAGCCATGTGTTCACCTTCCATTGGTTAACATGGCTAAGAACTGGTCAGGGCAGGTGTTAGTATTTGGAGATATTCGCGCTTAGTGTGAATATTCCATCGCTACGCCTGCCTTGCTAATAGGCGAGAGCGATGTTAGCGACTGTTTTCAGTCGCTAACAGTTTGGGTACGCCCACTTTGCATGTCATTAGCGATAAATATCGCTAACATGCAAAGTGGGCCCCAAACCGCTCGCTATCACCTAAAAGCGGTCGCTAACTGTTGTTAGCGACAGCTTGCTAATAGGGCGATAGAATTATCGCCGATTAGCGGCCTAAAACGGCTGCAAAAGCGGCAATAATTCCCTATCACCACCCTTGATAATATGCCCTTTGGTCCTTTGCTCAACCTGTGCTTCATCATGGTCAGTCTGAACTTGTGAGATTGCCCCAGTCCAGTGCAAACGGATACCCTCAGTTGGCACATTGCACCGTTTTGTCGCTACTTTTATCCAAATATTTAAAATTGTGTCTCTCAAGTTTTACTGATTGTTTTTTGTCATTTTGGTCTCAAATTGTTTAATACATTTTAATCTATTTGTCTAAATTGTTTTGGGATTTTGTTCGTGTTTTTTATGTCATGATTATTTGTGTGTTGCCTAAAGGCTTTATACATTGTGTCTAAGTTGAGCTTGAGAGCTTTTGTTCCAAGCTACCAGAGTGTTAAGTACAGGTTAGTTTAGTGACTTTTGTGGTTCACCCTGGCAAAGATTGTGGCTATTGCTTGAGAAGAGTATGCATCCCCCTCAACCAAAAACCTAATTTGTCACAAACACCTACTGCCATTTGGCAGTTAGCTGTTAAGCACAGTATTACATTACATGCTGGTGACAGTTGCAAAACTGGCCCCTGGCCCGAACGCTCTTTCTCCCGCATCCATTTATAATGGCATGTTTGAAACAGGACCGTTCCCCAAGCTTTGGAAGGTGGCCTCAATATTGCCCTTCCGAAAAAGCCAAGCCTGGACACTAAGGATCCCAACAACTTCTGCCCGATCTCTTGTCTTCCTCTCCCTGCAAAAATGGTTGAAAAAATTATGAATCGTCAACTCAGTATCTTTTTGAGGGAAATACAAGCACTTGATCCCTCCCAATATGGATTTAGAGAGGGAAACAGCACTGAGTCTGCCCTCATTAAGGCCAGGGAGGAGATCAGGGAAGCAGTGGATAGAGGAGGCTGGGCAGCCCTGATCTTATTGGATCTGTCCGTGGCATTTGATACGGTCCATCATAGTATTCTGATTGATCGTCTCAAGGACTGTGAGGTCCAGGGTAAAGCCTGGGATCTTCTTAAATCTTTTCTATCAGAGAGATTGTATCCCTAGGTAAATTTCAGTCCAAACCCTTTGCACTACCATATGGTGTACTGCAGAGGTCCTTATTGAGCCCCACAATCTTTAATGTGTATGTCTCATCATTGGCTCCCGTTATTAGTGCATTTGGGTGTCTTTGTTACCTGGCCAAGAGTTGGGAATAGATAAACGTTTTCAAGGCTGCATGGAATCGGTTCGGAGATGGATGGCAGACAATTGTCTAAAGCTTAATTCAGGTAACACTGAAGTATTGCTGTTTGGGAACAACCTTAATTTCTTGACTCCTAATTGGTGGCCTGCCTCCATGGGGTCACTCCCTACACCCTCTAAAAAGGTAAAAAATTTGGGAATAATACTAGATGAGAAACTCTCCTTTGGGGCCCAAGTAACCTCAACAACAGTGCATGTCTTGAGAACTGTTAAGAAGGTATTGCAACTTTTAACTCTGGGGAGCCGGCAAACAGTGGTTACAGCATTGGTCATGTCAAAGCTGGATTACTATAACAGCCTCTACTTAAATATACAACAAAAGCTTCTGTGTAACCTCCAGCTGCTACAAAATGCAGCGACCAGATCAATTACGGGTTCATCCAGTTCTCCCCAATTTCCAAAGGGCTAAAAAAATTCCACTGGCTCCCGGTGAGGAGCCGGGTGCATTTTAAATCCCTTTGCATGGTCTTTAAAGCACTTCACAGCCTTGGTCCAGATCATTTAAGACGCCAGTTTCAATGGTATAAACTGACTAGAACTCTTAGATTTCTGGGAGCCAAACTAATCGTAGTCCCACCAACAAAAAAAGCTCATTGGGGTGGCAGAAGTTTTTCTTCATGTGCAGCAAAGGCCTAGAACGACTTCCCATTCCATTTGAGAAATACCACTAATCTTCTAGCTTTCAGGAAGGGGTGGAAGACCTGGCTTTCTGATAAATAGACCCTCTTGTTTTCTAGCTCAGCATGAAGGAGAAATAACTAGCGCCAGGACACCTCCGGGTAATCATGCGCTCTACAAGTTTCCATAACATAACATGATTTGACTGTGAAAATAAAAGAAATTGTTTATTGTATGGAATAATGGAAAGTAAAACATATGAAAAGAGGTGAAGGAAATAGCATATTAACTTATTAAGGGGGTCGTTCTACACATCATGTTTTAGGAGCATTCATTGGCCACAATACAAGATCACATGTTGACCATTTCACTTTATTTTTTCTAGCTTGAATCATGGCCATTTATTTTAAACTTGGTAGCCCCAGAGTTGTATGCTTTTTAAAAATTCTTTCAAATTTTAAGTGGAGAAGACAAACATTTAAATGCGTTACTTTATGTGTTTGCTTTATTGTTGCTATAGGAAGAACAGGAGGAAACCCATAAACCACGTTGGGATGGGTATGTTATGTAAACAAAAAACAATTCCCAACAGGTATTATTGAGAGACAATTTCAATTATGTATGCTTAAAGACATTACTGAGAACAGAGACAAGGAGTCAAATTGGATTTTGAAGAAAGGTGGTATTATTCACCAAGGACAAGGGGTATTAGATGTACATTTACAGTTAGGAACAGCACTGTAAAGATTAGATCTTGTGACAACCCAGTGGCACTTGGTGCAAGGTGCTATATACAGTTTAAAGTGAAATAAAAAAGTGCAAGTGCTTAAAAAACAGCATTTGGTGGCGCATAGAGTATATTGTATACATCAATTACAGCTTCAATTACAGTACAAGTTACAGTCACTTGGAAAGGGTTAGTTTCTTGTAAGAGCTGAATGTGTCATATGCGTCTTTTAATTCAAGCTGTGTGGTCGACGGCGTTTCGATCCCCTTTGGTCGGGATCGTCATCAGGACGGGGTTGTCGATAAGTACAGTGCTGTGGAAGGATGAAGGGAAGAGTGAGTGTGGTTCACCTGGGGGGCGGGAAGTGAGGGTGCAGCAGCACTCAAAGGGTCTAACTCGTAAAGGTATACTGTGTTTAGGGAATGGTGGTGGTGGTGGTGGCCAGAAAGGGAAGAAGAGTGAGATTGGGGGTGCCTATTGTGAAGGTTGGGAAAAATTCTAGGTGGGATCGTGTTCCACAATAATAAATGATTGGATGAACACTTACAGGAAGCCAAGCAGGGATGCGTGGCTTGTGGCATTCGGGGGAACTGTGCGCCGGTAGCTGGAGGAAAAAGGGTAGGTATAAGTATAGGCACGCTTGTGTGAGAGTAACCAATGGTGCAGGGGGAGTTAATACCTGGTCGCGGTGAGGTCCTGGGTCTGCTCACGTAGTTGGGCAGCGTCTGTGTGAAGGGAAACAGATAGCGTGCGGTCAATCGGGAGAAATGCCACCGTTGTGGAACAGGCGTGCAATTGAGCAGCGCGAGCTAAGGGCGTAGTCTCTGTCCAGGAGAGAGGCGCTTACCTGAAGATTTAAGGGCACAGAAGGCGGAGGCTCATCTGGCGAGGTCAGTCAGCAGTGAATGCGATAACAGACCGCATCTGCACCGTGTACTTGGAGATATGAAGGATGCCGCGAGGGGGAGGCGGGGAAGTGGGCGTGTGCCGGGGGCAGGATCTGCGACTGAATGCAGATGTGTCGCGAGGTGATTGGAGTGGTGCTGCGAGGTGGGCGGGGTCAGGGCGGGGAGGCGAACGGTTCCTAAGGAAACCGGAGAAACAGGAAGTGTCAGAACCAGGGCGGACACATTGGAGAAGGGCGCTTGGTAGCGAGACACATGATTGGACAAAAATGCGTTAGTTACATATCAGAGTGAAAGCAAAGAAACCTAACACAATAACTGTTTCGCACATTGATAAATCAGCTGGCGCTTAGAGGCAAAGTTCTGAGTTACGTTGTAATGTTCAGCAACACAGATTCACAAGGTATTACTAGTTAATTAAAGGGGTTTAACATAAAATAGGTCAAGGTATGAAACCGGGTGGTTAATTACAAAGTCACATTATGGGTGGGACAAACCTCTTATATAAAGAGGGAACTAAATTTCAGAGCAGTGGTCAATCATCAGGTTACGGTACAGGGATAGTATTATCTTAGACCATTAGTGTTGACCCAGGGCGTGTAAGCAGGAGGGAAGGCAAGGGCGGGGGGTTAGATGGAAATAGTACTGGTCCATTCGTCAAGGGTGTTGAGCCCATGATTCACCGAGTCCACCCTCGCGATCCATTTACATTCGGCTCTGTTGAGCAGGGCAGTCATGTTACCTCCTCTGAGGGGTAAGGTGGGTTTCTCAATGACTTGCCATCTGAGATCCGAGTCCATGTGGGAGTGCTCAATGAAATGTGAGACCAGGGGTGCTGTAAGTACCTTGCAGTTGATTCTGCTCTTGTGTTGTATGATCCGCAGTTTCACCATTTGGGTTGTCTGGCCGATGTAGATCAGGTCGCATGGGCATCGGATAGCGTAAATAACGTTTTGGGTCTTGCAGTTGGACTGATGGGTGAGATGGTGTGTCTGGTCTTTGTATTTGAATTCCTTGGTGTTAGATGTCAACTCGCACACGCTGCATGATTGGCATTTGAAATGCCCGATGACCGGGGGCAGGCCCCATGCCGCTGTGATGGTGTTTTTTTCGGTGCCAGAAGTCGGCCAAGTAATGGCACGAACGAGGTGGTTGGCAATGTTGTTGCCTCTCTTGTATGAGAACAATGGTGGTTCATTGAATTGTTCTTCTGATCGTAGAACAGTCCAGTTCTTTTTGATTATTTTGGCTACTTTATTGCTGTCTGGGCTGAAAACTGAGACAAAGGGAATCCTCTTTAGAGTAGGTTTGTTAAGATTTGGCTTCAGTAGATCCTCCCGGTGGTTGTACCATGCCCTTTTCTTGGCCTGCTTAACCAGTCGTCTGGGGTATCCCCTGTTGATCAATTTGGAGCCTAAGATGTCTGCTTCTCTAAAGTAATCCTTTCTCCATTTGCAATTTCTCCGGATGCGGAGGAATTGGCCAAATGGGAGACCATCGCGTAGGCCTCTGGGGTGGTTACTTGAGTAGTGCAACAAGGTGTTGCGTTCAGTTGGTTTGCGGTACAGTACAGTTCCAATTTTGCCTTCCTCCGCATGTATAGTTACATCAAGGAAGTGTAGGTCGTTGGTTTTTGTTTCGTGGGTGAATTTAAGGTGTTCCTGGGAAGAATTTAGCCAGTCAATGCATGGTTGTAGAGAGTTAGCTGAGCCATTCCAAAATAGTAAAATATCGTCGATGTATCGACGCCACAGGTGGATCTGGGGTCGATGTGGATTGATTTGGTTGAGGAACAGTGATTTCTCAAGGGCATGTACATAGAGGATGGCAAAATTTGGAGCAAAGCAAGCCCCCATCGCTACTCCCTTGATTTGTAGGTAGTAGGTATTCTTGTACATAAAGTAGTTGTTTTGGAGTGCCACTCTTAGAAGGTCCATAATGAAATCAGTTGGAATCTTGGATGGTTGTGGTCTGGAGTTCAGAAGATTTTTGATTACCTCGAGTCCTTCACAGTGGGGAATGTTCGTGTAGAGGGACTCGATGTCCAGACTGGCCATGATTTGATTGTCCATATCGAACGGTTGGTCTTCGATCGTGTTAATTAGATCCATCGTGTCCCGGATGTAGGTGTCTGTGATGGGTACAAACTCTTTAATCATAGAGTCCACATATTTGCCAAGGGGTTCCAAGATGGAGCCGCACCCTGATACAATCGGGCGACCAGGAGGGTTTCTGGCATCTTTGTGTATTTTGGGAAGTACGTAAA
Source organism: Lissotriton helveticus (assembly GCF_964261635.1). Lineage (NCBI taxonomy): Eukaryota > Metazoa > Chordata > Amphibia > Caudata > Salamandridae > Lissotriton > Lissotriton helveticus. The sequence continues at coordinate 242,902,107 of NC_136057.1, forward strand.
GGATCGGGGTCCTAGGGTGTTGGTTGTTCAGGAACTCAAATTCTTTTTTGGTGATGATGTTGTTGTCCCTTGCCGAGGTAGTTATGGAGAGAATCTTTTGTCTAATGTCTGTTAATGGATCTTTAGTCAGAGCACGGTAATGGTCGTGGTTCGTGAGTTGACGTTCCACCTCTCGATCATATTCGATGTTGTTGAGGACAACAATACCTCCTCCCTTGTCCGCGGGTTTGATGACTATTCCCGGATTATTTTGGAGAGTGGTAAGTGCTTCTTTTTCTTCTCGTGGCAGGTTGTAGGGGACGTAGCGTGGAGAGGTCTTGAGTTCCATGACTTCTTTAAGGACCAGCTTTTCAAAGGTCAAAATTTCGGGTGGCATATGGTGCGAGGGAGGATTAAAGGTAGAGGGGGGGCGAAAAGGGGAGACTTCTACCCAACTGGTGTCTGGTTTGTCCGAGAAGAAGTATTTAAGTCTGATTCTTCTGAAGAATTTCAGGAGGCTTGCTTGGAGATCCAGGAAATTTGTTCTAACCGTTGGCACGAAGGAGAGACCACGTGACAGAAGTTTGGTTTCAAGTGGTGTCAGGTTGTGGTCCGACAGGTTGAAGATGGGGATGGACGTTACTGTATTTGTGGTTCCCGTGTTCATTGTTGTGGTTGTCCCCACTGGTAGTACCGGTTGCGGGTTTGCCTGTTGCCCGGTGTTGGAGGTTGGTACTGCTTGGCCCTTGTTTGACGATTTTGTGGTTGTGGATGTTGGCCGCGACCTCGGCCCCGTCCTAAAAAACCGGGTGGGAGTAGTGGCTGTGGGCCGGAGGTGCTGGCGTCTGTGTCTTCACCTGAGCTGTTTGAGGAGACGGAAAAGGTAACACGCTGATTGTTTCTGTAACGGCCCCAGTTTTGTGATCTAGGCTGGTTCTGATGTGTATTATAGAACTCCTCGTTTAGATAAGGGTATGTATTTTCATTCTTATAGTTTCTGATATCTTTCTCAATTTTATTGATCTTCTTGTTGACCTCGAAGGTGTTAAAGGTTGCAATAGAGTTGTGTATTTTTTCCAGGAGGTTTTTTGCGTCAGTGATGGTAGAATCTTCTAGGATGCGTTTTTCCAGCTCTTCAATTTCTTGAAGTTCTTGGCGGCTATGTTCTATCGCTGTGTCTATTCCCAAGACCATCCAGTGGCGAGAGCAGGTCGTCGCTAGGTGGCTAAAGCTGACTCGAAATTTGGGGTCCTGTGTGAATATAGCCGGGGTGTTCCGGATTTGTAGGCCTAGAGGAATTACACCAGACCGTAGGTAATCTGTAAGCATACGTGCATGTAGATCCGTTCTGATCTGTTTCTTCTTTAGTTTCTCCAGTTGATCCAAAAGGACTCGGGAAGAGTTGGGGGTAGTGGGGGTCGATGTAGACTGTTGAGGGCCTGACAATAATGAGGGCCCCGTAAGTCTAGATTGGATATATTCCTCTGAATAAGTGAGGGACTCCTTGGACATCTTGTGCAGGCCAGGGGGTCCTGGGCAGATGTGTACCTAAATTAATGAGGTAAACTAGATCGAGTACACAGAGGTACTCCTCTCGCAGCGGGCAGGCTGCTCCTAATAGTTATAGGAAGAACAGGAGGAAACCCATAAACCACGTTGGGATGGGTATGTTATGTAAACAAAAAACAATTCCCAACAGGTATTATTGAGAGACAATTTCAATTATGTATGCTTAAAGACATTACTGAGAACAGAGACAAGGAGTCAAATTGGATTTTGAAGAAAGGTGGTATTATTCACCAAGGACAAGGGGTATTAGATGTACATTTACAGTTAGGAACAGCACTGTAAAGATTAGATCTTGTGACAACCCAGTGGCACTTGGTGCAAGGTGCTATATACAGTTTAAAGTGAAATAAAAAAGTGCAAGTGCTTAAAAAACAGCATTTGGTGGCGCATAGAGTATATTGTATACATCAATTACAGCTTCAATTACAGTACAAGTTACAGTCACTTGGAAAGGGTTAGTTTCTTGTAAGAGCTGAATGTGTCATATGCGTCTTTTAATTCAAGCTGTGTGGTCGACGGCGTTTCGATCCCCTTTGGTCGGGATCGTCATCAGGACGGGGTTGTCGATAAGTACAGTGCTGTGGAAGGATGAAGGGAAGAGTGAGTGTGGTTCACCTGGGGGGCGGGAAGTGAGGGTGCAGCAGCACTCAAAGGGTCTAACTCGTAAAGGTATACTGTGTTTAGGGAATGGTGGTGGTGGTGGTGGCCAGAAAGGGAAGAAGAGTGAGATTGGGGGTGCCTATTGTGAAGGTTGGGAAAAATTCTAGGTGGGATCGTGTTCCACAATAATAAATGATTGGATGAACACTTACAGGAAGCCAAGCAGGGATGCGTGGCTTGTGGCATTCGGGGGAACTGTGCGCCGGTAGCTGGAGGAAAAAGGGTAGGTATAAGTATAGGCACGCTTGTGTGAGAGTAACCAATGGTGCAGGGGGAGTTAATACCTGGTCGCGGTGAGGTCCTGGGTCTGCTCACGTAGTTGGGCAGCGTCTGTGTGAAGGGAAACAGATAGCGTGCGGTCAATCGGGAGAAATGCCACCGTTGTGGAACAGGCGTGCAATTGAGCAGCGCGAGCTAAGGGCGTAGTCTCTGTCCAGGAGAGAGGCGCTTACCTGAAGATTTAAGGGCACAGAAGGCGGAGGCTCATCTGGCGAGGTCAGTCAGCAGTGAATGCGATAACAGACCGCATCTGCACCGTGTACTTGGAGATATGAAGGATGCCGCGAGGGGGAGGCGGGGAAGTGGGCGTGTGCCGGGGGCGGGATCTGCGACTGAATGCAGATGTGTCGCGAGGTGATTGGAGTGGTGCTGCGAGGTGGGCGGGGTCAGGGCGGGGAGGCGAACGGTTCCTAAGGAAACCGGAGAAACAGGAAGTGTCAGAACCAGGGCGGACACATTGGAGAAGGGCGCTTGGTAGCAAGACACATGATTGGACAAAAATGCGTTAGTTACATATCAGAGTGAAAGCAAAGAAACCTAACACAATAACTGTTTCGCACATTGATAAATCAGCTGGCGCTTAGAGGCAAAGTTCTGAGTTACGTTGTAATGTTCAGCAACACAGATTCACAAGGTATTACTAGTTAATTAAAGGGGTTTAACATAAAATAGGTCAAGGTATGAAACCGGGTGGTTAATTACAAAGTCACATTATGGGTGGGACAAACCTCTTATATAAAGAGGGAACTAAATTTCAGAGCAGTGGTCAATCATCAGGTTACGGTACAGGGATAGTATTATCTTAGACCATTAGTGTTGACCCAGGGCGTGTAAGCAGGAGGGAAGGCAAGGGCGGGGGGTTAGATGGAAATAGTACTGGTCCATTCGTCAAGGGTGTTGAGCCCATGATTCACCGAGTCCACCCTCGCGATCCATTTACATTCGGCTCTGTTGAGCAGGGCAGTCATGTTACCTCCTCTGAGGGGTAAGGTGGGTTTCTCAATGACTTGCCATCTGAGATCCGAGTCCATGTGGGAGTGCTCAATGAAATGTGAGACCAGGGGTGCTGTAAGTACCTTGCAGTTGATTCTGCTCTTGTGTTGTATGATCCGCAGTTTCACCATTTGGGTTGTCTGGCCGATGTAGATCAGGTCGCATGGGCATCGGATAGCGTAAATAACGTTTTGGGTCTTGCAGTTGGACTGATGGGTGAGATGGTGTGTCTGGTCTTTGTATTTGAATTCCTTGGTGTTAGATGTCAACTCGCACACGCTGCATGATTGGCATTTGAAATGCCCGATGACCGGGGGCAGGCCCCATGCCGCTGTGATGGTGTTTTTTTCGGTGCCAGAAGTCGGCCAAGTAATGGCACGAACGAGGTGGTTGGCAATGTTGTTGCCTCTCTTGTATGAGAACAATGGTGGTTCATTGAATTGTTCTTCTGATCGTAGAACAGTCCAGTTCTTTTTGATTATTTTGGCTACTTTATTGCTGTCTGGGCTGAAAACTGAGACAAAGGGAATCCTCTTTAGAGTAGGTTTGTTAAGATTTGGCTTCAGTAGATCCTCCCGGTGGTTGTACCATGCCCTTTTCTTGGCCTGCTTAACCAGTCGTCTGGGGTATCCCCTGTTGATCAATTTGGAGCCTAAGATGTCTGCTTCTCTAAAGTAATCCTTTCTCCATTTGCAATTTCTCCGGATGCGGAGGAATTGGCCAAATGGGAGACCATCGCGTAGGCCTCTGGGGTGGTTACTTGAGTAGTGCAACAAGGTGTTGCGTTCAGTTGGTTTGCGGTACAGTACAGTTCCAATTTTGCCTTCCTCCGCATGTATAGTTACATCAAGGAAGTGTAGGTCGTTGGTTTTTGTTTCGTGGGTGAATTTAAGGTGTTCCTGGGAAGAATTTAGCCAGTCAATGCATGGTTGTAGAGAGTTAGCTGAGCCATTCCAAAATAGTAAAATATCGTCGATGTATCGACACCACAGGTGGATCTGGGGTCGATGTGGATTGATTTGGTTGAGGAACAGTGATTTCTCAAGGGCATGTACATAGAGGATGGCAGATGAGCCTCCGCCTTCTGTGCCCTTAAATCTTCAGGTAAGCGCCTCTCTCCTGGACAGAGACTACGCCCTTAGCTCGCGCTGCTCAATTGCACGCCTGTTCCACAACGGTGGCATTTCTCCCGATTGACCGCACGCTATCTGTTTCCCTTCACACAGACGCTGCCCAACTACGTGAGCAGACCCAGGACCTCACCGCGACCAGGTATTAACTCCCCCTGCACCATTGGTTACTCTCACACAAGCGTGCCTATACTTATACCTACCCTTTTTCCTCCAGCTACCGGCGCACAGTTCCCCCGAATGCCACAAGCCACGCATCCCTGCTTGGCTTCCTGTAAGTGTTCATCCAATCATTTATTATTGTGGAACACGATCCCACCTAGAATTTTTCCCAACCTTCACAATAGGCACCCCCAATCTCACTCTTCTTCCCTTTCTGGCCACCACCACCACCACCATTCCCTAAACACAGTATACCTTTACGAGTTAGACCCTTTGAGTGCTGCTGCACCCTCACTTCCCGCCCCCCAGGTGAACCACACTCACTCCTCCCTTCATCCTTCCACAGCACTGTACTTATCGACAACCCCGTCCTGATGACGATCCCGACCAAAGGGGATCGAAACGCCGTCGACCACACAGCTTGAATTAAAAGACGCATATGACACATTCAGCTCTTACAAGAAACTAACCCTTTCCAAGTGACTGTAACTTGTACTGTAATTGAAGCTGTAATTGATGTATACAATATACTCTATGCGCCACCAAATGCTGTTTTTTAAGCACTTGCACTTTTTTATTTCACTTTAAACTGTATATAGCACCTTGCACCAAGTGCCACTGGGTTGTCACAAGATCTAATCTTTACAGTGCTGTTCCTAACTGTAAATGTACATCTAATACCCCTTGTCCTTGGTGAATAATACCACCTTTCTTCAAAATCCAATTTGACTCCTTGTCTCTGTTCTCAGTAATGTCTTTAAGCATACATAATTGAAATTGTCTCTCAATAATACCTGTTGGGAATTGTTTTTTGTTTACATAACATACCCATCCCAACGTGGTTTATGGGTTTCCTCCTGTTCTTCCTATAACTATTAGGAGCAGCCTGCCCGCTGCGAGAGGAGTACCTCTGTGTACTCGATCTAGTTTACCTCATTAATTTAGGTACACATCTGCCCAGGACCCCCTGGCCTGCACAAGATGTCCAAGGAGTCCCTCACTTATTCAGAGGAATATATCCAATCTAGACTTACGGGGCCCTCATTATTGTCAGGCCCTCAACAGTCTACATCGACCCCCACTACCCCCAACTCTTCCCGAGTCCTTTTGGATCAACTGGAGAAACTAAAGAAGAAACAGATCAGAACGGATCTACATGCACGTATGCTTACAGATTACCTACGGTCTGGTGTAATTCCTCTAGGCCTACAAATCCGGAACACCCCGGCTATATTCACACAGGACCCCAAATTTCGAGTCAGCTTTAGCCACCTAGCGACGACCTGCTCTCGCCACTGGATGGTCTTGGGAATAGACACAGCGATAGAACATAGCCGCCAAGAACTTCAAGAAATTGAAGAGCTGGAAAAACGCATCCTAGAAGATTCTACCATCACTGACGCAAAAAACCTCCTGGAAAAAATACACAACTCTATTGCAACCTTTAACACCTTCGAGGTCAACAAGAAGATCAATAAAATTGAGAAAGATATCAGAAACTATAAGAATGAAAATACATACCCTTATCTAAACGAGGAGTTCTATAATACACATCAGAACCAGCCTAGATCACAAAACTGGGGCCGTTACAGAAACAATCAGCGTGTTACCTTTTCCGTCTCCTCAAACAGCTCAGGTGAAGACACAGACGCCAGCACCTCCGGCCCACAGCCACTACTCCCACCCGGTTTTTTAGGACGGGGCCGAGGTCGCGGCCAACATCCACAACCACAAAATCGTCAAACAAGGGCCAAGCAGTACCAACCTCCAACACCGGGCAACAGGCAAACCCGCAACCGGTACTACCAGTGGGGACAACCACAACAATGAACACGGGAACCACAAATACAGTAACGTCCATCCCCATCTTCAACCTGTCGGACCACAACCTGACACCACTTGAAACCAAACTTCTGTCACGTGGTCTCTCCTTCGTGCCAACGGTTAGAACAAATTTCCTGGATCTCCAAGCAAGCCTCCTGAAATTCTTCAGAAGAATCAGACTTAAATACTTCTTCTCGGACAAACCAGACACCAGTTGGGTAGAAGTCTCCCCTTTTCGCCCCCCCTCTACCTTTAATCCTCCCTCGCACCATATGCCACCCGAAATTTTGACCTTTGAAAAGCTGGTCCTTAAAGAAGTCATGGAACTCAAGACCTCTCCACGCTACGTCCCCTACAACCTGCCACGAGAAGAAAAAGAAGCACTTACCACTCTCCAAAATAATCCGGGAATAGTCATCAAACCCGCGGACAAGGGAGGAGGTATTGTTGTCCTCAACAACAACCGAATAT